>NC_141354.1:31671830-32935996 GCF_057382095.1 Aulonocara sp. 'chitande type north' Nkhata Bay
GAACAATGTGAACCATGATTCATCCGTGAAGCGCACACCTCTCCAACGTGCCAGACGCCATCGAATGTGAGCATTTGCCCACACAAGTCTGTTACGGCGACGAGCTGGAGTCAGGTCAAGACCCCGATGAGGACGACGGGCATGCAGTTGAGCTTCCCTGAGACGGTTTCTGACAGTTTGTGCAGAAATTGTTTGGTTGTGCAAACCAATTGTTCCAGCAGCTGTCTGGGTGGCTGGTCTCAGACGATCTTGGAGGTGAACCTGCTGGATGTGGAGGTCCTGGGCTGGTGTGGTTACACGAGGTCTGCGGTTGTGAGGCCGGTTGGATGTGCTGCCATATTCTCTGAAACGCCTGTGGAGACGGCTTATGGTTGAGAAATGAACATTCAATGCACGGGCGACAGATCTGGTTGACATTCCTGCTGTCAGCATGCCAATTGCACACTCCCTCATTGCTTGTGGCATCTGTGGCATTTTGCTGTGAGACAAAACTGCACATTCCAGGGTGGCCTTTTGTTGTGGGCAGTCTGAGGTACACCTGTGCACTACTCATGATGTCAGATCAGCATCCTGATGTGGCACACCTGTGAGGTGGGATGGATTATCTCAATATAGCAGATGTGCCCACTACCACACATTTGGACTGATTTGTGACCACTGTTTGGGAGGGATGGTTATATTGTGTATCTGGAATGAATTTTAGGTCTCTACGTCCATCCCATGGGGAATGGGAGCAGTAACAAAGGTGTTGCGTTTATATTTTTGTTGAGTGTATCTAAACTGTGTAGTAGTAATATGAGAAATCAGTAATCTGAGAAATGTAATTTCTCACCCTGACCGGTTGAGGCAGATGGCCGCCCCTCCCTGAGCCTGGTTCTGCCGGAGGTTTCTTCCTGTTAAAAGGGAGTTTTTCCTTCCCACTGTTGCTCATAGGGGGTCATATGATTGTTGGGTTTTTCTCTGTATGTATTATTGTAAGGTTTAACTTATTATGTAAGTGCCTTAAGTTGACTATTGTTGTGATTAAGCACTGAATAAATAATGTCTAAAACTGAAGTTGATACTTGAGGTGGTGTGTGAATGACATTTTGAAAAATTTAAATTGTGTGTGGAAAGACAGTTCTTGTAGTTAAGCAAATACTTCAATGAACTCATTTTGTTTGGTAATGGAATAGGATTTAATTTTATCAGAAATCCGTACAGTAATTTTGGCTGTGGATCACAGGGTGCAGAGTGGGGGTCACCCAGAGTCATAATCCAGTGAGATATCTGCGTCACCTCTTACAGTTTTCCTGTAATCTGAGGTCAAAGATGAGAATATTAAAAGTACAGTAGAGTAAATTGTGCAAAGTTTACTATCAATTTTCTCAAAAACCGTACAGTAATTTTTGCTGTGGATCACAGGGTGAAGAGTGGCGACAGCCTAGAGTCATAATCCAGTGAGATATCTGCGTCACCTCTTACAGTTTTCCTGTAATCTGAGCTCAAAGATGTCAATATATAAAGTACAGTAGAGTAAATTGTGCAAAGTTTACTATCAATTTTCTCAAAATCCGTACAGTAATTTTGGCTGTGGATCACAGGGTGAAGAGTGGAGATGGCCTAGATTCATAATCCAGTGAAATATCTGCGTCACCTCTTACAGTTTTCCTGTAATCGGAGATCAAAGATGTCAATATGTAGAGTACAGTAAAGCAAAATGGGAAGATTTTACTATCAATTTTCTCAAAAACTGTACAGTAATTTTGGCTGTGGATCACAGCATGCAGAGTGGGGGTCACCCAGAGTCATAATCCAGTGAGATATCTGCGTCACCTCTTTCAGTTTTCCTGTAATCTGAGCTCAAAGATGAGGACATTAAAAGTATAGTTGAGTAAATTGGGTAAATTTTATTGTCAATTTTCTCTGAATCATACAGTAATTTGGGCTGTGGATCACAGGGGTGAAAGTGGAGATTAACCAAAACTGAGAGTGGATTGTGAAGTAAAATAGTGTCAGGACAGAAAACACTGCGTTTCTAAGCCAGTCGGCACCTATACCGTAATATACGTAAGAGTAGTGCAACAACATTTTAGGTGCGGCTGGCGGGGCGGCTAGCTTGACTGCGACTTCGTAAGTGAGGGCTCACTTGACCGCAGTAACGTTAGCTGGATAACCAGGGGTTATCTGACCGGAGAGGTTCACTGCATTTGGTCTTCCACGATGAAAAAGTGAATAAATTTCTTCATCAGTAGTACGATGCGGTACACTAGTACAAATATTAGGTTGCCCAGAACATGCATTTGCCAGGGTGTTAATTAGCTCCTCATTACTTAGAATTTGAGCCACAAAATTCCGTGCGGACTGGCTCATAGTGCCATTCCTCGCAGGTACAAACAAGGAAAACACTAGATGGCGCAAGCGCCTCCGTGACGTCAAGTTTCATTCTATATATTCAGAAGATCATTTTATATATTCAAGCTTCATTCTATATATTCAAGCTTCATTCTATATATTCAAGCTTCATTCTATATATTCAAGCTTCATTCTATATATTCAAAAGATCATTCTATATATATTCAAGTTTCATCCTATATATTCAAGTTTCATTCTATATATTCAAGTTTCATCCTATATATTCAAGCTTCATTCTATATATTCAAAAGATCATTCTATATATTCAAGTTTCATCCTATATATTCAAGTTTCATCCTATATATTCAAGTTTCATTCTATATATTCAAGCTTCATTCTATATATTCAAGTTTCATTCTATATATTCAAAAGATCATTTTATATATATTCAAGCTTCATTCTATATATTCAAGTTTCATCCTATATATTCAAGTTTCATCCTATATATTCAAGTTTCATTCTATATATTCAAAAGATCATTCTATATATTCAAGTTTCATCCTATATATTCAAGTTTCATTCTATATATTCAAGCTTCATTCTATATATTCAGACTTTGGTTGGAATATATATATAATATTTTCCTAAAGGGCATGCCATAACACACACACATATATATATATATATATATATATATATATATATATATATATATATATATATATATATATATATATATATATATATATATATATATGTGTATGTATATATATATATATATATATATATATATATATATACATACATATATATATATATATATATATATATATGTATGTATATGTATGTATGTGTATATGTATGTATATATATATATATATGTATGTATATATATGTATGTGTATATGTATGTATATATATATATATATATATATGTATGTATATATATATATGTATATGTGTATGTATATATATATATATATATATATATATATATATATATATATATATCACCTGGATCACCTGTTGAGAAAAAAAAAGAGAAAACAAGCAAAAAAGAGAGCAAGATAATAAACAACATCATTGCAATAATCTATGTGTATATAACAGTAAATACTAAATATTGAATATTATTGTGCAGCACGTAAGATCAACAACGCACAGTGTGCTTTGAGGTAGCAGCCAAAAAAGGGTGTAGTTTACATCCGTGAGCACCTGTGTGTACACCTGTGAGCATGGGCGTGCTTGTATTCAAAAGGTTCCTTCATGTAACCCTCTGCTAGAGGGTGTGGGGAGCCATAGCCCCGTCCTCCAGGGCACGAAGCAGGTATGGAGGAGATCCAGGCTCCAGACATCCAGAGACCCCCAGAGCACAAGAGACCAAGGAAGACCAACAGAGGGGCAACCGTGCCACTCTCCCAGAAAGAGCTGAGGAGAGCCCCAGATGAGGGATCACCAGCAGCCGGGGAGCAGAAGCCAGAGGGGGTTGCAGTGACGTGCCCGTGAGCTCCGCCGGCAGCAAGCTGTGCCAGAGTGACCGAGCACCCCACCCCCCGAAGTGGCCCGACCGAGCCACAGGCACCAGGCCCCGACAAGAAGCCACCGGGAGTGAGGTGCATACCTGAGCGCCCAGCCCCGAACACCGAGAACCACCAATACACCAATGTCTGAGGGCATCAGCCACTGGCAGGGGAAGTGGTGGGGGGAGATAGTCCTCCATACCTTGGAGGGCTTGAGATGCTGCAGTATGCAAAAAAAGTTTAATTAGAACAGAAGAGAAAATACTTTAAGCAGCAACAAAATATACAGTTTGTTACATCCTGAGAAAAAAGTAAAACATCTGAACCTTAACCCATGCATTTAACTTGTTGAAAACTAAACTTGAGACAGAAAGGCCCACAAACAAACAGCAACTGAAATCTGCTGCAGTAAAGGCCTGAAAGGCCATTTAAAATGAGGAAACAGCACGTGGCGATGTTAGCTGTGATGTGATGTTGTGGTGTCAGTTATTTAATTTGTCCAATTACTTTTAAACTTGGGTCAAAAATGCTTGTTATGGAAAATGTAACAATAACCTGCAACACACCCAGTGCCATTGCAATGTGGAGAGAGCATCCCAGTGAAACACTAGGACCATCTCTGAATTGTGGCCACCGCCCTTACATCTTATATACAGAGACACAGACAAAGAACATTCCACAAACTCTTCCATGTTGGCCCCTCTCACAGGGGGGCTATACCTTCTCTCTCACAGAGAGAATTATGACCTTGTTTTCAGCTTGGCCGTCACCTAAGGATATACATCCCTGATAAGGAGGAGTCCCACTATCTGTTTAACATCTCCCATTACAATGGCCTCACTGTGTTAACATTCCACATGCATGCAAACTGGTGACAGGAGTGCTCTTACTATGGTAAAGTGATAAAGTGATATTATAACTAATGTGATATGTTAAAATATGTGAGTAATACATGAGAAAAGAAATTTGCCTCCACATGCTTTAGTTCCTCAAATTGTTATGCAATCTTTTTGTTCAACCCACTGATTAAAGCTGGAAGTCTGCACATCAACTGCATCTGGGTTGTTTCATTTAAAATTCACTGTGATAATGTACAGAAAAAAATTTTGGACTTAACTGCATTTCTATCTGTTTAGCCCCTGCAGAATTCTTGTCCGACAAGAAATCAAACAGCAGATGTCGCCACTATCAGCAGTTGGCTTGTTGTTTGGGCACACTTTGTATAATTTTGGTGTTGGGCATCATAGCAGTCAGTGTCTATCGTAAGTATGAAAACATTCATGCATTAACTCAGTCTTAGACATAAATAACAGCACTTTAGATGAATTATATTGGTCACAAGAAAATGTTGTTAAACAATGTTTAACAACATTTTGTTCAGGAAACAAGACTAATTTCTTGATTAATATATTTTTGACGATTTAAAAAATACTTGTGATTTTTCAGTTTTAACTTTTTCTTTTTAGATGCAAATTCCCCAAAAGAATATGCAAACCAAGAAATGATCCCAAACAAAGCAGTTGATGCAATTTTACATTGTAAATATTCTATAATAACATTGAATACAGTGGTTTTAATGTGATACACAAGGAAACATAACAGTAGTCATTAGGGCAGTCCTTATGCTGTGACTGCTGACACAACCAGTCTGCAGCTACATTACCAAAAGAATCCCCAACAAAAATGCACTTTTATACTTTTAATAACATTTTCATAAAATTAGAACCTCTATTGCATTGTGGGAATTTTCATCTCCTTTACCCATTAAGGAAATATTAGACCAATTATAGAATTGTGGGTTTCATATTAAAAGATTTTGTCATAAAATTTAAGAAAAAAAAAGGTAGCTAGTAAAATTTTTTTTTATTAGAACAGAAGAGAAAATACTTTAAGCAGTGGTAAAATTATAAAAACAAAATGTGAAAATGAAAACTGCATCATTACCATGTCTTGAAAGCTAATTTAAATTTCACAGATGTCACATCAATTCATGAGATTGATGAAACTGAGCTGAACCAACTGAAAGAAAACCAAACAACTTTAAACGCTGTCAATCGTAACCTGACAAATCTCAATGACAAACTCAGCTCAGACAATGAAGACTTGAAGAGGAACCAAACCAAGCTCACACTCCAGATGAACAACCTGACTCAAGTCATCACTGTCTTAGAGAAAAATGTGACAAACCTGACTGCAGAAAACCGGAACCTTAGCAGGAAAAATGAGGAGTTGGAGGCAGAGAAGAAAAACCTAACAGAAGAAATACAACAGATGATGACACCATGGATTGAGCTCAATGTTAGTCGAGCTCAGTGGAGCATTGATGTCTACTGTCCCAAAGAAAATAGCAGTATGTTCCAAATATATCATGTACAAAAATACCAAATTTAACAGAAATATGCACTGATGTTTATTAACTGAGCTCTATCCTTGCAGAACGAACATGTAAGCCTTGTCAGAAGGGATGGGATCATGTTGAGTCCAGCTGCTATGCAGTTAATAATCCTGACAGTGCTGGATGGAAAACCTGGCAAGAAGCTAAAGAAAACTGCAGAGGAAAGATTTCAGATTTACCTGTTGTTATTAATGAAGAAGAAAAGGTACTGAGAAAACTGTGGGACACTTTATGACAGACTTCATGAAAATAAAAATGTAATTTCTTTAGATTGAAAGCTTTCTTAGAGCAAATTGTCTAAATATCTCTGACAACTTTCTCTTTGTCCTCAGAAAACTGTCAATGAAAAGAGTTGGAAATATGATGTAAACAAAGGATACTGGATTGGTCTGACAGTTGAAGATGGGATATGGAAGTGGCTGGATGGAAGGAATCTGACTGATAGGTAAGACACACTTTGAATCAATAGAAATTTCAAGTATTTCCCAAATCTGTGATAAATCAATTACAGTGTACCAGTGTCCATCAGCCTTGAGCAGATTTGTTGTTTTCCTCAGCTCCTGGATCAACCAGCCTCCTTCTGATGGTCACTGTGCAATCTCTGTCCACAACCAAGGATTTAAATCATTGAGCTGTGCTGAGAAGAACCGATGGATCTGCAAAAAGAAAGCTTTGTCTGTTTGAATACTGCAGTAAAACTTCAGAGGACTTTTGGATAGTCTCAGTCTCAAAATATAATATTAATGATGATAATAACTGGTCAACAGAGGGCACTGCATTACTTCAGATCAAACAGTTGTTCCCTGAAGTATCTGCACTGAGATTTTTTCATGTTGCAATGATAGTTATTGTTAAGCTATGTTATATTAATGACAAATGTTTTAGTCAAGCCAAGAACAACACTGTTCAAACTACTGTAACATGTAGAAGAAGGACAGCTGGCCTCTACATTTGGACTTTGTTAATCAGTCACAGAGCAGCAGAGAAGAACAGGAAGTTCAGCTTATAATTGAAGTCTCATGTTGTGTATTTTGCATATTGTTATCATATCAGCTTGACTTTTTTTAGTGTTGTTAGTAAAGTTTTGATTTTATTCATTTACATTGATTGAAATGAAATTATGGATCCATCCTGCTTTGTATCACCAGCTCAGCCTGGTGGTGGTGCTGTAAGGGTTTGGGGGGTATTTTCTTGGCACACTTTGGGTCATTTATGCCAACTGAGCATAAATAAAAATGGCACAATCCACCTGTGTATTATTGTTGAACATGTCCATCTCTTCATACCCACAATTCTTTTGGCTGATTCCAGCCAGATAAAACACTATGTGAGTTCACTATAGTCAAACTGCCTCCACAGTCACCAGATTTCAGTCCAGTATCAACCTTTCAAAAAGATTTTGAAAATATGTTTTTTAATCAATTTTTGATTTAAGCATTTATTCATGGATGACTAATTCATTTTGAAATATCTATTTATAAATGGTGTTTTTATTCTAAATTAAATTATTTAAAAAAATAACTTACTTTATTAATATTTAAACAAATAGAATAATTTAAAACCCATTCATAAATGAATTTACAGATGCACATTATATTACACAATATTATTATTTAGCACAGGAGTCTTTATTTCTCTTGTGGTCCTACATAAAAATAGCACAAAGTATGTGGAAGTAGTCAAAGGCCAAAAAATGTGTGGAGCACAATTTCATGAATGCTAGCTTGAATTTACATTTAAATGCTGTGTAACATTCACACAATAATGTTCCTGTTTCTCTTTATTATTCTAGTTGCTTCTGCATGTTTTTGTGGCTTTTAACCGCTTCCACATACTTTGTGCTAATTTCATGAAGGACCACATCGAAATAAAGAATCCTGCGCTTTACAGCATTAACACAACTAAATCTAAAGTTGACTAAGCTGACTAAAGTTATCATGTTTTTAATGGTGAGAGCTGCTCCACATGGTTTAAAAAGTGTCTTATTTGCCTTGACACATCTATTCTCTTCCCCACAAGCGTCAACATTTTGTGATTTTTTTTTCATGAAAAACAGGGAGCATGGGAGTTGGTTTCCTTATTTTGAGGCTTAGTTTGAACTTAAGCAGGTTGTCTTGACTCTATATACATATCTAAATGCAATGAGTTGATGCCTTGTGGTTGGCTCATTAGTTCTGTGTGGTGTGGGGAATTCACATCATGGATTTCCAGCTGGCAAATCTGCAGCAAGTGTAAGATGTTATCATAATAAAAATAATCTCAGGAATATTTCTTGGACCTTGTTGAAGAATTAAGGGAGTTATAAAGGCAAAGCCAATGTCATCTCAGGACAAGCATTAATAATAATAATAATAATAATAATAATAAATTTTATTTATGAGCGCCTTTCAAGTCACCCAAGGACACTTTACAATAGGATAAAACACTTAGTAAAACAATGGCAGAATAAGAACAATAAAATAAAGCACAAGATAAAATGAATAAACAGTGGATTCACAGTGAATATGCAGATTTGAACAGATGAGTTTTGAGTTGGGATTTAAACTGGGGGAGAGAACCAATATTTCTTATTTCAGGGGGCAGAGAATTCCACAGCCTGGGAGCAGAGCAGCTGAAAGCTCTGCTTCCCATGGTGGTGAGGCGGAAGGAAGGTACAGTAAGCTGGACAGAAGAAGAATAACGAAGTGAACGGGCAGAACAAGTGGTGGTTAACAGGTCAGAAAGGTAAGAAGGAGCGAGGTTATGAAGGGCCTTGAAGGTGAGCAGAAGAAGTTTGAAAATTATCCGGAATTTCACAGGGAGCCAGTGAAGTTCCTGAAGAACAGGGGTGATGTGCTGGTAGGAGGGGGTTCTGGTGATAATGCGAGCAGCAGAGTTCTGAACCAGTTGAAGCTTATGGAGGGATTTTTGGGGGAGACCATGCAGAAGAGAATTGCAGTAGTCAATACGGGAGGTAACAAGACTATGTACAAGAATGGACGTAGACTGGGTGGAAAGAGAAGGAAGCAATCTGTTAATGTTACGTAGATGGAAGTAGGCAGAACGAGTGAGGTTATTGATGTGTGATTTATAAGAATGTGTACTGTCTAGGATGACACCAAGGCTCTTAACCTGAGGAGAAGGGAGAACTGTGGAGTTATCGATGGTGAGTGAGAAATGGTTTGCCTTCAAAAGGTTGGATTTGGTGCCAATAAGGAGGATCTCAGTTTTATCCTCATTGAGCTTTAGAAAATTAGAGGTAAACCAGGATTTTAACTCGGATAGACATTCTGTAAGGGAAGAAGGTGGGAGGGAGGAATCAGGTTTGCAAGAGAGATATAACTGGGTGTCATCAGCAAAACAGTGAAACTGAAGATCAAATTTGCGGAAGATGGTACCTAGAGGGAGGATGTATATTATAAAGAGGAGAGGGCCTAAAACTGAGCCTTGGGGTACACCAGAGGTGACGGGGAATAGACGAGAGCGGAATGATCTTAGTTGAATAAACTGGGAACGGTCGAGGAGATATGATTGAAACCAGGCGAGGGGTGTGTCAGAGATGCCGAGAGAGGAAAGTCTGCTTAGAAGGACAGAGTGAGAAATGGTGTCAAAGGCTGAGCTCAGATCTAAAAGGACGAGAATGGTGAGAAGACCAGAGTCAGCTCCGATTAAGAGATCGTTAGTGACTTTAAGTAGAGCAGTTTCGGTACTGTGACATGAGCGAAAACCAGATTGAAATCTCTCATAGATGTTATTATTAACCAGGTGTAAATGAAGTTGAGCTGCAACCACTTTTTCGAGTATCTTAGAAATGAAGGGTAGATTGGAAATCGGACGGAGGTTGTTAAAGTTGTTAGGATCTAAAGAAGGTTTTTTCAGTATAGGAGTGACTAGAGCAGTCTTCAATAAGGAGGGAACGATACCGGTGGTGAGAGAAGAGTGAATGATAGCACAGATGAGTGGGAGTAAAGAAGAGAGGCAGGATTTCACAAGCCCCGTGGGCATGGGGTCAAGATGACATGTGGCAGGTTTTGATTTACATATTAACTCGGAAATATCAGATAAATCAGGAAGATGAAAAGTGGAAAACGGCTCAAAAAGGAGAAAAGGTTCTGGAGAGGGCGTAGACACAACATTTGATCTGAGTTGCTGGTGGATGTTATCGATTTTCGTAGTCCAGAACAGCATCAAGGAGTTGCATGTTTCAGAGGAATAGAAGTGCGGTGGTAAAGCGTTGGGGGGTAGAATTAGTTTGTTGAAAACTGAAAACAGAGTCCTAGCATTACCCTCATAAGAACTGATAATACCAGAGTAGAAGCTTTGTTTGGCCTTGTTAATGGAGTCTTTATACTGAAGTACATGGTATTTATAGATTTCTGAATCAACAGTTAAACCAGATTTCTTATATTTACGCTCTAGCTGCCGAGCTTTGGCCTTCAGAGCTCGGAGGTCAGAGGTAAACCAGGGAGCAGAGCGAGTGAAGGAAACAGAGTGGGTTTTTACAGGAGCCAGAGAATCAAGGACAGTGCGTAGACAATTATTATAATATAACAACAAATCATCAGGAGTAGAATAGAAGTCCGGAATCTGAACATTGTCCAAACTGGTAGTGAGAATGTCCATATCAATGTTCTTGATGTTGCGGAACGAGATGAGACGGGTTGGCTTGGTAGAAGAGCAGCAGAGAGTGAGGTTAAATGAAAGGAGGAAGTGGTCAGTTATGGGGATTTCAGTAGCAGAAAGATTCGAGGGAGTAAGACCAGAACAGCAGACCAAAGTCCAGGGTGTGTCCTTTAGAGTGAGTGGGGAAGTCGATAAATTGTTTAAATTCAGAGCCTTCGAGACAGGAGGAAAAGTGTCCAGTGAGTGTATATTAGACACGCAATGCGTGTCTAATAAAGTGTCCAGTGAGTGTATATGTCAAAAACAGAGGTTAGTTAGAAGAGACAGAGTTACACTGGTGAATCAGCAGTTTATTATCATGCTCTGTGGTATTTCTCAGTGTACAAGTCACAAAAAACTCAGCAGCAGGGCAGTAACTACGGCAGAGGAGAAGGTCATATTAAGAACTAACAAACAAACACAATCAGCAGTTAAGCTAAGCTTTTCAAATGCAGTGTATCAAAAAAGATTTTCTAAAACTCAGGGCTATTGATGTGAATCAAAGTCTGCATCTCTATGTGATTACTGTTTCAAGTCATGTTGGTTTAGGTGATGTTTTCTTCAGTAATAGTAAACAGTAAAAAAAGACTGTAAGCAAATCCAGTGGGTCAGATACTGAGATATGTGCTGCCACATCAAAGGCAAACTTTCCCTGTACAATCTAAGGCAAAGTTCCAGAGAAAAAATACATTTTTAAAAAGAGCTATGATGTCTGAACGTACATTTAAGATGCTGAATTCTGTCAACATTGAGCAAAAACATTTTGTTCATTCAGAATGACCCAAAGTCTACGAAAATTGTGGTTGTTTGAAAACTGCTTAACTCCAATTACCCTTCAAACTCTCAGTAAAACAGGACAAGGAAGCTGCACGTGAAGAAATGAAGGTTGAAAATGAAGCAACTCAACAAACTCCTGATACAAATGGTGAGTTTAAAAAAACGACAACAACAAAAATCAAACAAAATCACTCTGTGTTAACACAACTGGAAGGAGGGATGGGAATCGAGAGCTGGTTTCCAGTAGTCCAATTCCCTGGGATTGTTAGTCTGCCTGCCCATCAATCACACTTATTGGTTGTTCTTCTGCTCTCAATGCGATCAGCTGATATTACTTTGTGCATCGTATGAAAAGCATGAGATCCACAATTATTGGAGTTTATTCAGATCGTGGGCCTTGTATTTCAAAGCCCACCGTGCTACAATGACACACATTCTCACTGATATTTTGATACACCTGCCATTTCCTACACCAAGTCATTATTTCATGCCAACACCTTTATTTTGTGAAAGACAGGTTAGATTTGTAAATCTAAAATTAAAGCTCTCAAGTTGACCCAAGCAATTTAAACCTCCAAAATTAATGTTAAAACATTTTATTTTGATTAAGGAAACACAGTTCTTCAATACGAAACATGACAAAATTCTCTCTCCAAGAAAGAAAGAAAGAAAGAAAGACTGAATAACTGACTGACTGCCTGCCTGCCTGCCTGCCTGGGCCTTTATCCAGAAGAACATGAAATTAGGATAAACATTGAGGGCAAAGCAGAACACAAGATGAAAGGAAATCATAATATAATTAAGATACAATGAACAATCTTGTCTTGATGCATGCTCAATCAGGAAATCCAAAAAACTTGATTCTGTTCATCTGGACGTCGCGTTTTCATTGAGAAAAACCTTTCATTGTGACTTCTTCATTCTCAGCTGAATGCAGGTTTCTCCAACTTAAAAAACACTGCATTTGCATAATGACTGAAACTAGCACCACTGACTACAATATGCATATTGTAATGAACACTGACCAGTGATAATTGATGAAACCATGGTCAGACATGCAGTCAGCTGAGACAGATCGGGAGACATTGTAGCAAAGACTCCTGTAATACTTTAGTTTCCTTCTTCAAGCTGACAACAGCAGGAAAGATCTTTGTTAAAACAGCATTTATAACTTTTAATTGACTGGCGTTCGTGCATCAAGGTGTTGCACTAATGTGTTTACTACTTTGAGGAAACTGAAGTAATACGGAATTCTGTCTATAATCAGATCTGCCTCCAACATTATGTTTAATTGAATATTATAAGCTCTTGACATAGATTTTTCATAAAACACTTTTGAATAAATTACCAGATATCAGTCATATTTTTGTTCATCTCTGTTCTTGGACTTTGTAAAGCAATTCTTACCAAAGGCCGTTTGTGGACAGAGTATTTAAAATAGAAATGTACCCATGAAAAGGAATTAAATGTTTAAAACTGTGTAACCTTTGACTGAAAATAAATAAAAATATTATACAATGGAATACAAGTTTTGACTATGTTTCTGAATTTTAGGGCTTTTCAAACAACATTTTTTAAGATGTAATATCTCCCACAAAGATACAAAACAGAAATGACAAAAGCTGTCATTGACCCTGAGTTTTTTGTCTGAGTTTGGAGTTTTTGTGTTTACATTTTTGTCTTTTTCTGTATATATAGTGTTCTGAGTTTTGGGGGTCTGTATTACATTTAACAAGGTTTAGCCTTAGTTTTGCCTTCAGGTTTTCTGATTTAGTTTTCTTTGTGATTATAGATTTGTTCCAAAGTTAAATCATTTCTTTCTGCCTCCAATATGCATTTTGTGGTTGTACATAAAAAAACAATGCTTAAATAATAAGGGATCTTTGACACATTTCATTGTATTCTAAAGAAAACTATGAATAATTTTGGTTGTTGAAATAACCTCTTCTTTTTTTCTTTTTTTTTTTTTGTCAGATAAGAAGTCGTCTTGTAATAAATCTTTTCCATCATTAGCAACATGCTGGGGAATTCTGTTACTAATTATGGTCCTTCGACTCTACTGTGAGTATAACTTTAAAACTACACTTTGGTCTGACGTGTGTAAGGGCAAAGTAGTGTGATGATTTATATTTGATTGTGTTTTTGTAATAGTTATTTTTGCACTAATTTACAAGAAACATGTAAATATATTCAAACCACTTAAAAAAATACAACTAACTGCTGTTGTTTGTAACCTTATAGTCTCCACAGTTTTAGAAAAACAGATCGCAAACTTTACTGAAGAGACACAGATGCTCAAAAAGAAAAATGAGGAGCTGGAGACAGAAAAGAAAAACCTAACAGAAATAATACAACAGATGACGACACAATGGATTGATCTCAATGTTAGTCGAGCTCAGTGGAGCATTGATGCCTACTGTCCCAAAGAAAAAAACAGTATGTTCCAAATATATTTGTACAAAAATACCAAATGTAATATAAATATGCAGTGATGCTTATTAATTGATCTCTATCCTTGCAGACCGAGAGTGTAAAATTTGTCAGGCTGGCTTGCTTTCCTTCCAGTCAGGCTGCTATGCAATTGATGATCCTCAAGCTTCTGAGAAGCAGAAAACCTGGAAAGGTGCTCGAGATGACTGTATAGGAAAGATTTCAGATTTGGCTGTTGTGAATAATGAAACAGAAAAGGTAATGAGAAACCAGCGGGACTCTAAATCTAATCTAAAAATAATTTGTGCCACAATGTTTTAGGAAAAATATTTATTATATATATATATTTATTGATATGATATGTGATCTATTTAATATCTCTGAAAACTTTCTTTCTATTCTCAGAGTTATATCAGTGACAACAGCTGGGATAGTTCAGGAAACAATGGATACTGGATTGGTCTGAGAGTCAAAGATGGGAACTGGAAGTGGGTGGATGGAAGGAATCTGACTAACAGGTAAGAGACACCTTGAATCAAAAATAATTTTAAATATTTTTGAAAATTCTGGATAAATTAATTATGTCTTATTTTATGTCAATATTGATTCCCCTTCATCAAACCTGTGATTTTTCTTAGTGCCTGGATCCCAGGGTCTCCTACTGATGGTCAGTGTGCAATCTCTGTCACAAATCAAGGATTTAAGTCAGTGAGCTGTAGTGAGCAGAACCGATGGATCTGCAAGAAAAAAGCCTTAACTCTTTGAATACTGCAGTACAACGTCACATGACTCCTGGATGTTCTGAAAATATAATATTAATAATGATGTTCATATCAGTAAAAATATAAGTAAATATATAAATATATTGAAATATGAAGACTGCTTTATGATTTTTGTATATTTAAAAAAAAACATGCCATTAAAAGTATTTTAATTTTACTTAGAAAGAAAAAAGGAAGTAAATTAACCTGTTTTTGAAATCAAATAATTGCCATATTGTTACTGACTTTCTCTTGTTAACAAACGTTTTAAACAAAAGTTGTAGCTAAAACAACACTTTCCAAACTGCTGTAACATGATGAGGAAGAAAGAGAGCTGGCCTCTATATTTGGACTGTCAGCATCAGCCACAGAGCAGCAGAGAAGAACAGGAAGTTCAGCTCATATAAGTTTTATGTTTTGTATTTTATACATATTCTTTGTCAAATCAAGTCCAGTTTTTCAACATTGTTGTTATATTGTATTTGGTGGGGGTTTTAATAATTTTTGTTTTCTTTCAGTTTTACATTTTCCAAATTAGATTCAATTACTTTTCAGTGGCTCTATATTTTAATTGCTAACACATTCAATTGGAGGTTCACTGGTTTCCTGCAGGAGATGCAAAATAATACTAGCAAATCAAACACACAACCCTTGTGAGAAGGGAGCAGCTGAAAGTAACACACAGATTCAGGTACTTTCAGAGAAAAGTTATTAACTTGAGTTTAGTTTCTATCAGGCTCAATACTAATTTTAGTTAAACTATAACACGGTAATAGTGTAGCACAGGGCAATATCTAAGAAGCTCAGAATGGTTATTGGAAATGTTTGCTCTGCATAAATGAGTACATCCATAATTTTTCTTACAAGGTCTGAAAATAAGTTGTTAAACAAAGTTTTTAGTTTAGATGCATGGTAGTTTGCTTACTCATTAATCCCAAGACAATCTTGTAGGTCCTTGTTTTGAGTTGTCGTCTGTAACCTTGTTAAGATGCGCTTAATTCCTAAAATTCACTTTGAAAAATGATTTGAAATTTTACTGAAGTACATCGGATCTATTGAAAGAATGGAGGATATAAATAAATGGTTTAACATGTGACTCGTATACATTTGAGCAGGTAACAAGCCCGAACCAAAGAACCAAGGTCACCTACAGTAATAACAGACACAAGTGTTGATTCAGTAAATGCCCTGACATCTATATCACTATAATCACTAAACACTATATCATACCTCTCACTATTATACACATACCTGTATGTGTAGACTAAGCACATAAAAGTGAGAGGTGATGGGAATAATTCATCAAAAGCTTTTTTTTCATCCAAAACATGATCTAAAATGGAAATTCTTTTGAAACATTAAACATATTGCTTATTGAGGTGCATGTGTATGTTATTATAAACGTGTTTTACTTTTTTTTTTTAAAAAAAAGCAGTCACCTCAAGTGTCTAATTTAATCTAATTCCTTGCATCAAAGCTTCATGAATTCTTTTCTTCCATTGCGATGTTTGTTTTTACAGCTGACAAACCAGCAGCAACTGTGCGATGTTAACATATGAGTTCATTAATGCTAAGAGGAATTAAAGCACTTTTGAAAGCATAAGAGGGTCCAAACCAGTTAAGATGTAGATGAGTGATTCCCAAAGTGTAGGCTGGGGCCCCCTGGTGGGCTGCCAAAGTACTGCAGATGGGCCACAGTAAAAGCAGAAATTCAGTTTGAAATAATTCACAAGCATGTACAGTTACATATTTGTATACATTTGTTTATTTATGTAAACGTAAATTAAAACTGCTAATATCACATATTTAGTTTATGATATTACTCATTATTCTGACCTAAATTTAATGCTCTTTCATTGAAGTTTGAGTGATATGGCCGGATAACATTAACAACTGATAACCAACAGGTGGTGTTGTTTATGTTTTTGAATAAACATTTTATGAAAATACATCACTTTCTTTCTTTCTTTCTTTTTACTAGAATGAAGATTTACGATTTGTTGTAGAGAACAGCTGTAGAGTTTTATGATCAGCTGCTTTGCAGCGGCGATACCAAACACAAGTACAGTACACTGTGTTTAAATGCCCTCAGAGGCAGTAGGTCAGCAGTGCCTGTTGGCGTAGGAAGTGCTTTCAGTATTTTTAGGAAGAACGATTCTTCTTGTTCTTCCTTCATCACTGCTGTAGTGTATCGGAACCACAACCATGTTGACCAGTGTGACGATAAAACAACATGTGCAGTGGAGGGATAGTGGCTCTATTGGACAGATAATTTTAATTATGGAGCTGCCAGGCAACAGTAAATAAGGAAGAACATGCAGAGGATTGGTGCATAGTATAGTACATTGTAGTTTAAGCTGGAATAGTAATTAGGTTTAGGTTTGCTAAAATAATCCTGGATAAAAAAAAAAAGTAGTTTACACATCCTCCTATGTTTATAATAGTTTCTATTGTGTGTCTGATCAATGTTTGTTCCTCCGTACTTACCATCTGTTCGACTTCCTTTACTGTCTTTCATGCAGTGCATGCTAAAACAAGCTTGAGCACCCACATACGTGCAAAGAGACTGAAAAAGATATTGACAAATCGTTACATTAAAAAGGAAAATTGTGTGTTTGTTTTAAGGGTCTTCAGTCATGGCAAGAAAAAAAATGTCAATACCAAAAAAACAACAGCTGAGGAAAGGTGAACTAGCAGCCGAAGAACAAGCTGCAGATTAACTTTGTGGGTTAAAACTGCTAATAATCTGTCCTGTCACACCAACTCAGCATTGTTTCTTCTAACACAGCGATCAACAAACTTCTCTATCATGTTTAAAATTAGTTAAAAATGCTGTTTCACAATTTAAAAATACGCAAATGTTCCTTTATTTTGTAAGCATCACATTTTTCATAATGATTAATGTTTTTTGAACCACAACATGAAAAAGTATGATGAGACTTACAAAGAAATACAGTACATATAACAGTCATACATGTATTTGAAATTTCATCTTTGTGTCATGTTTATTCCAGTCTCATGTAAGGAAACCTTAAACCATGAAGATTTCTATTTTACAGCTATTTAAAGTGTATAATTTAATTTACTTTTATGGCAAATTTAACTCACCAAGCTGCTTTTTGTATGTGAAAGAGAGTTGGTAAGTAGAAGAGTTCATACTTGAGTAATTGTGAAGTAAAGGTTTAGAAAGTCTGATTGTTTTTACAGAGGAAAGATACACTCAGCAGACTCATATAACCAAGTTTCACAGCCTCCTCCAGAGTAAATAGACTCAGCACATTCATAACTGAGGTAAACGGAGGAGTAACAACCTACACTATTTTTACAGCAGTCAAGTTTATTTGTCCTACAGCAGCCACCGTAGCTAGGATTATGCACTTCAACTGAGAAGTGCAGGAAAACTGAATTCAGCTGACTATGATCTGCAACCTACTAACAGCTAGCAGGGATATTTTCCACATTGTACCTTTAAGAAGAAAAACGGTTGGATGTATGAATCTAAAATCTAAATCGATGATTTCACATAGACATACGCAATTTGAATCTACTGACAATGAAGATTAAAAGTTAAAAATGAGGCTCTTCTATTCATAAATTCATAGCTGTTGTAACATGTTTGATCAAGATGAGGTAGAGGAAGAGTTGGCCACTACATTTGGACGTGATTAACAAAGCACCCTGTCAACGTCAGTCACAGAGCTGCAGTGAGGAACGGGAAGTCCAGCTTATGAAATGAGTCTCATGTTGTCTGTTTTACATATGTTGTTTTTCCAGTTTGTGTTCAGTGTTTTTCAGTTAATTTTCAGAGTGAATTATTTGTTTTGGTTAGTTTTATATATTTATATCCATTTTAGTTTTGTATATATCTTTTTGTTTATTTTGTTAGTATCAACTATAATATGTTTGGTATTTTTTAGATGTAAAAAGCTATCAGTTGTTATTGATTCACAGACTTTCTCATGTACACACCTAGAGCTTTATATTTATAAAGATCTAGATAGGCCAATGGTGCCTCATGTCATGTGGACAAAATCAGAAGCTGAATATAATCAACTGAAACATTACTCTGTGAAAAATACCTCCAAAGGACATTATTCTCATTTTTTTTCAGTTTACATGTTTTTTCTAGTTGCTTGTTTTCCAATTTTTAAATACGGCCCATTTTCTCATTTTCAGAATATTTTGGAACTTTCCACTCACAAAGGAACCAAAGCACCTGATATCAAACCGATCTTATGCATTCATTAAATACCATCAAATCTGCAGCAATTGTGCTGCCGATGCTATCATGCTGGTATGAACCAATATCTGTGAGTCATGTTTCCAGCTCCTTGTTGAATCTACGCCATGAAGAACCTGGTACTAGTAAGGTGTACCTAATAAAGTGTAATAAAGTGAAAGACATGGACAGCTTACTTTGTCAGCCAAAAGCAGAAGTTGCTAAATGAGATGGGTGTGACAGAGTTAAGAAACAACTTGCTCTGTGGCTGTAACGCGGTAGTATCTCTCTGTCTATAATCGCTTAAATCTCAACAAGACTGTAAGGATGGCAGACGAAGAAGTTAACTATGCCTCAGTCACATTCAACACCAAGAAACTATCCCGATCACAAGGTAAGTTAAGTTTTTCAAATATACTGCAAGAAGAAAAGATAAAGCCAACACTGCAAATTTACACAATACGGATGTTTTTTTACTGGTGTTTTCTGCAGTAATAGAGGTTAGAAAAAAAACTTGTAGAAATCAGGTCCAAGTTAGATGTTAAGCTAACTATCCCACCAGAATATTGAGGGGATTCATTCAGATGCCCAAACGACCTAAACTGATAGCTTGGACATCTGACTTTGATGCATCCTGGTTGTGGTGGTGGCTGATGAGGGGGAGGTCGGGGTATCTGCTTGGACCGTGTCCACAACCACAACCCCTCCCCACTTCCTAAATGGATGGGAGAAAATGTAAAGAAAAATGTATTTAATTAAATAAATAAATAAAAAGTGTAAAAGTCACACTTTGTTGAAAGACGATGAACCATTAAGAATGAGTGTGTCCTCTGTGAACCAGTTCTAATCCACTGGAATTTACAGTATTATTTCATCTATCCATCCATTTCTTTAACTACTTATCCCATGCAGACTAGTTGCATTTGCATGATGTTTAACTACAGATACTTTTACTACAGCTACACTGAGCAAAGAACTATTACATCCAAATAATAAAAAAGCATTAGAAGGAATTTGACTGCAAAATAAAGGCTCAATATTTCACCACCTACCACTTCAAGATACAATAACTGATGTGAGCTATGCTGGACGGGCTGTGGACTAGTTGGGAACTTGTCCAAGGTTGGTTGAAAAAAAAAGAAATTAAACAGAAATAAATGTTGGAGCCAGAATTGAAGAATGATCTATTAATTACTATCAGTCAAAGGTTTGAACGCACCTTTTCATTTAATGGTTTTTCATTATTTTTACTACTTTCTACATTGTTATTCATGCTGAAGAAATCAAGTATGTAAAGTAAGATATATGGAATTATGAAGCAAAGAAAAAATTGATAAATGACTCTAAACATATTATATATTTAGATTCTCAAAGTAGCTGCTCTTTGCTTTGTTGACTGTGCTGCAAACCCTTGGCCTTCTCTCAATGAGCTTCATGATCCCCTGAGATAGTTTCCCCTTCACTGGTGTGCTTTATCAGGGTTTATTTGTATTTTAAGAATTGAAGGTCAATCAGTCCTGAAAACTGCTCGAACTTTGAGTGTGTCCCCAATTGCAGTTGCAAAAACCATCAACCATCGGTTGAAACTGGCTCACACGAAGACCAAGAATCACCTCTCTTGACTATTAAGGCTGGTTTATAGCCAGCAAGTTAACAGCACCTCAGATTAGAGCCCAGATAAATGCCACCCAGAGTTCCAGTAGCAGACACATCTGTACATTAACTGTTGAAGGAAACTGCGCAAATCAGGCCTTTATAGTCAAATAGAAACACAAGGAATGGACATTAGACCAGTGGAAACCTGTGCTTTGGTCTGGTGAGTCCAAATTGAGGTTGTGCTTTGTTGGTGACACTGTTGGAGATTTAATCAAAACTGAAGGCACACTGGACCAGCATGGCTATCACAGCATCCTGTAGCTACATGACATCACATCTGGTTCGCGTTTAGTTGGAGCATCATTTATTTTTCAACAGAACAATGACCCCAAACACACCTCCAGGCTGTGTAAGGAATATTTCACCAAGAAGGAGAGCGATGGAGTGCTGCACCAGTTGGCCTGGCCTCCAGAGTCATCTGACCTAAACCCAGCCGAGATGGTTCTGGATGAGATGGACCGCAGAGTGAAGCAAGAGGGCCAATAATTGCTCAGCATCTCTGGGAACTCCTTCAAGACTGTTGGAAATCCACTTCAGGTGACGACCTCATGAAGCTCATTGAGAGAATGGCACGACTGTGCAAAGCAGTGATCAAAGCAAAGGGTGGATATTTTAAAGAATCAAGGATATTAAACATGTTTTGAGTTATTTCACACTTTTTTGTTTACTAGATAATTCCATCTGTGTTCATTCATAGGTGCATTCCTTCAGTTAGAATCTACAATGTAAATAATCATGAAAATAAAGAAAGATCATTAAATGGCTGGTAATGTATATTTATACACATATCTATATGGACATCTGCTGCATTTATCTTTTTTGTTGTATTAATGAATAAAAGAAAGTTAAACGAACTACTAAATAGGCACTATAAAGTCCTATATTTGTGAATACTAATAAATCTTTAAACCTTTCAGTTAAAAAAGAGGAGGAAACCATTTATGATGATGTGAAAGTGAAACATAAAGCAACGGAACAAACTCCTGACACAAACAGTGAGTAATAAAAAGAAATCACAAATCCACCTGTAATCATGTCTAACACTGCAAAGATTTTTTAAAACTTTTACTACAAGATGTGGTGATGAGTACTAATCAGCTTCTAAATTCATTTACAGTGTGTTTTCATGCTATTATCCTTCATGTTCATAAGGGTTGGTAGGAGAGTACACTCTATAAAGGCTTTCATTGTAAAAGACAGGGGAGAGCAGGCCTCATACAGTACAGAATGCGTTCAGCTTGTCAAATTTACATAAATCTTCGATCGCTAGCAATGTGACTCTGAAGTGCTGTACTATATGTTTGTAAGTTTTCTCTCCAACAAACACAACAATGTTAACAAAATGGTTTGCACCGTCAAAGGCAGCTGCAGCTGCCTTTGGTTTCACTCTATAATAGGCTACTGGACTTATTTTTCTACCAGTTTGAAATTTGAGAATGTTTAACCTCCTACGACCTGGCGTCCACATATGTGGACATCACATTTTGGGTTATTTATACCAAAATACTCAATTTTGCTCTACAAGGGCCTGATATCCACTTATGAGGACATTATACTGCTACTGTTCTATCAAAATTTTAAATGAATATCCTTATATGTGGAGGTAAAATGAGGTAAAAAAAAAAAAAAATCTGGTAATTCTTTGTTTTTACATTCATACCCCAATATGGCCAAATATCAAAGAGAAATTAAAAATGCATGCTGTGGAAGAGTTCAGGTCTTAGGAGGTTAAACAAGAGAGAAAAGTGTAAAAATGTTCATGCCTGTCTGAGTATGTAGTGTGTAGTGAGGCGTTTTACAGCCGTAAAACACCTATAGTAATTGTAAAAAATAAAGTTGACTACTTGGTTTGACCTACCATGATTTCACTTATCGCGGGTTATTTTTAGACCGTAAATCCCGCGACAAACGAGGGACCGACCACTGTAAAGGAGTTGTCTGTATTAATTTTTCAAGAATTGTTCTCTATTTTTTAACCACACATTGAATTTTACCATTTACCATTTATAGAAATATCTGTTTAAAACTGGATTATTTATTGGCAGAAAATTATTTACTTTAAAAAACAGTGTGTACATGTGCATTTTAGAGCCGATATGAGACTTGAGCATTGCAAGATTAAATATAATACTTATTTTTTCAGATTTTTTTCTCTGGAAATGTATGCAACTTTTAATAACCAGTAAATAATAATGACATTCATTCATTCAAGCAATGAATGTAAAGTAAGTAAAGCAATATATTTCTGTCCTGTAGACGTCTCGATTGACGAGAGATCAGGCAGTAGACGTCATCACTATCAGCAGTTGGCCTGTTGTTTGGGCACATTTTGTGTCATTTTGGTGTTGGGCATCATAGCAGTCACAGTATACCGTAAGTATGAAAAAGATCAGTCAATACATACACTCACTTTAGAGCTCAGACAGATTTTAAAGCCTTTTTTAAAACAACTTAACAGTCATACTTAAACTAATTTCTGTTAGTATTTGTAAAAGGAAAAAAAATGTCATTTCTGGAAAAAAACTAATTACTGAAGAGAAAAAAGCAAAAGATACATTTTAATGAATACAATTTTGACTACATGTAATATTTTTGTGATTAGTTTTTATCTTTAGAGTCAACCTTCCACAAAAAAAAGATGCAACACTGAAATGATTTCACACAAAATCTGTGTATATGTGATTTGAGATACAATAATAAGCAATATTCTATAATAACAGTGAATGCAGCGTTTTTTAAGACAATCCATAAGAAAAAAACATGTATGATGCGACCTAACATGAGACTCTATTCTGTTAGAAAAACAGGTGATGAACCTGACTGCAGAAAACCACAGCCTTAGAGAGAAAAATGAGCAGTTGGAGGCTCAGAATAAGGGGCTGGAGACAGAGAAGGAAAATCTAACAGAACAAATACGTGACATATCATGGAACAATCTCAATATTAGTCGATCTCAGTGGAGCATTGATGCCTACTGTCCCAAAGAAAATAACAGTATGTTCCAAATATATCATGTACAAAAATACCAAATTTAACAGAAATATGCAGTGATGTTTATTAACTGAGCTCTATCCTTGCAGACAGAGCATGTAAGCCTTGTCAGAATGAATGGGATCATGTTGAGTCCAGCTGCTATGCAGTTAATGATGCTAAACGTGAAGAATGGAAAACCTGGGAAGAAGCTCAAGAAAACTGCAGAGAAAAGAGTTCAGAGTTACCTGTTGTTATTAATGAAGAAGAAAAGGTACTGAGAAAACTGTGGGACACTTTATGACAGACTTCATGAAAATAAAAATGTAATTTCTTTAGCTTGAAAGCTTTCTTAGAGCAAATTGTTTAAATAACTCTGACAACTTTCTCTTTGTCCTCAGAAAACTGTCAGTGAAAAGAGTTGGGAATATGAAAACAAAGGATACTGGATTGGTCTGAGAGTTAAAGATGGGAAATGGAAATGGCTGGATGGAAGGAATCTGACTAATAGGTAAGAGACACTTTGAATCAATAGAAATTTCAAGTATTTCCAAAATCTGTGATAAATCAATTACAGTGTACCAGTGTCCATCAGCCTTGAGCAGAATTCTTGTTTTCCTCAGCTCCTGGATCGACCAGCCTCCTTCTGATGGTCACTGTGCAATCTCTGTCCAAAACGAAGGATTTAAATCAGTGAACTGTAATGAGAAGAACAGATGGATCTGCAAAAAGAAAGCTGTAGTTGTTTGAATACTGCAGTAAAAATATCATGACTGGTGGAGATTCTAAATACAAAAAAACAATGATATTACTATTAATGAAATCTTTAAATAGATTTTTTTTTAAATTGAGTTTACACAAAAAAAAGTTTAACAAAACTGTACTGATTTTGTTTGCCCAGCAGAGGGCACTGCATTACTTCCCATCAAAGACAGTGGTTGTCTAAAGTATCTGTATTCTGGCATTTCTATATTTAAGTGACAATTGTTGTTGTAAAAAAAATCAACCAACCGAACAAAAGAAACAAACAAACAGTACTGAACAAAATAAGCTGAACTTCCTGTTCTTTGCTGTTGCTCAATAGCAGATCTTAACAGTGTAGTGCCGGCTCTCCTCCTTCCACATCTGAATGTTGTTCTTAACTTGATTAAAACCATCCATTCATTCATTCTCTGCCGCTTATCCTTGGACAGGTCGCCAGTCTGTTGTAGGGTAACACATAGACAACCATTTGCACTCATATTCACACCTATGGGCAATTTAGAGTTTCCAATTATCCTATCCCCACTAACTGCATGTCTTTGGACTACTGGAGAAAGCTGGAGTACCCGGAGCGAATCCATGCCATCATGCGGAGAACATGCAAACTCCACACAGAAAGACTGATGGTGGAACTGAACTCAGGACCTTCTTGCTGTGAGGCAACGGTGCTAACATGGTGGATGATGAACACAGGTCAAAAGGGTCAACACACTACCAGTCCACTCTCCTTGAGGCTTCCACAAAATTCAGACAGAATCCACACATTCCCAAATCCAAACTAGAATCACCTCACTACTCCGTGTCAGGCAATCTCCACACAAACCTGGTCACAGGGACAGACAGGTAAGAATTTCTTAGCAAACAGTTTTCACAGCAACAAGAATAGAAGCCAGGCTTCTATGAAGTGTTTCACTCGGTGATATCTGATCTTCTGCTACTTTCTTATGAAGCTGCCTGCACAGGATCATCAGAAGTAGTTGCGTGATTGTGACCAGGTGTGTGAGCTAGAAGGTGCAAAACCAGCCATGTCCTCACAATGCACACTTGCCGCCGCACACACACATACAGACGTATTTGCCAGAAGCAAGAACTCTGAAGCTCAGAATGGTTATTAGAAAAATCGGATCCACATAAACTCCATCATGTTCCACTAATCCCAATTTTTCTAAAAATGTCTGAAAAACCAGTTATTTATTAGCTTGCTAGCTATTCCTAAATGTGCCACATGTTTTGAATGTGCAGAAAAGATTTTTTTCTGAGGTTGGGAATATTTAAAAGCTTTTCTAATTTAAATCATTCAAAACAGAAATCTTGCTTTTAGACTGAGAACTTAATCTTAAACAAAAGTGTTCACTGGAAGGCACATTATACAGACAAAAATGACTCTATCCACCACAAATCTAATATCTGTCTAAATCTTATGTGTGAGTTCTGGGGCAATTCTAGGTTCAAACCTTTAGATGAGGCTCAGCTCCCAGTCATGATGTCATGCATGCATGCCTTGTAATTAATATTAATTGAACATGCTGCCTGCAAATGTCATCAACTCTTTCTACATTTGCAAACCACAATTCAATTGGATAAATATTACAATGTTACTTTCAAAAGCAACCTAATTAGTTGGATGACCTATTGTAGTGTCGAAGAATAACTCAGAGTGAATAATCAGAGATTTCAATCTAATCCATCCATTTTAGGATGGAGACTTTAGTTATCAAATCCAAAGCAAAGGCTCAGTCGTTAAAGAAGTTAAAGAACTATTTGTGACAGATAAGAAACATGTACAACATTATTTTAGTCTCTTAACCACATAGAGGCAGTTCATCATCAGACACTGGAAAATCACCTGTCCATGGACCTGCACAAGGAAAAAACTGGTAATAATGTATTAGTATTGTATTGTATCTTTATTTCAGACATATACAGAAAAAACAATATATAGAAAAACACATATTTGCATTTACATGTACAAATATGAATATATATGTAAATACACACGTATATGCTCAGACAAAACAAAGAGAAAGAAAATAAATAAAATAAAACAAAGTCTAAATGATATCAAATTACAATTATTAAGTCTGAAATGGAGTAGGAAGAAGTATATACATACTTATTAAACCCTACCCCTTGCTCAATATTCTGTTGAATCCCACTTTTCACTGTTACCCCTAATTCCTTCATTACTTACCCCACACTATAAACAAGGAATGAAGGAAATGTATAAAAATAGCTACAGTGATAGATATAATTTTGATGCAATTTAGCATAGTTATATATACAATGGGTCATCAACTTTATCAGTTTCATATTCTTCCAAAAGCAGTTTTTGAAACATCTTTATGAACTGACTAATGCTTGAACATTGCAGTAGGTCCACAGGAAAACTGTTCCACAGTTTTACCCCACAAATGGTAATACAAAAGGTTTTAACCTTTGTCCGTGCTTTAAGAGTCTTCAGATTTAATTTTCCCCTCAATTCACAGTCTCTGTCAAAAAACATCATCTGTACATTTCCTGGTAACATATTGTATCTGGCTTTGTACATAATTTTTTACAGTTTTATATTTTATAAGATTCATAAACTTCAACATTTTTTAATTTCAAGAACATAATATTAGTGTGGTCTCTAAATCCTGCTTTAGTAATAATCCTGATGGCTTTTTTCTGAATTTTACATAATGGTTGAAATGAAGTTTTGTATGTATTTCCCCAGATTTCAGTATTCAGTATTTCACAGTATTCCAAATATGGCAGTATAAGTGAACAGTAAAGTACCCAGAGTGATTTGGAAGGCAAAAAATGTTTAGCTTTACTCAGTATACAAATGCTTCTTTACAGTTTACCTTGTATTTGCTGGATGTGAGGTTTCCAGCAGATTGTGTTGTCTATTATCTCACCCAGAAATTTTGTATGAGAAACTTGCTCTACTTCAGCATTATTTATCAACAATTTTGCTCCAGCATCTTTTTTTTTTTCCAATTTCCAAATAACATAAATGTAGTTTTATTCAAATTTAGTGATAACTTGTTTCTGTCAAACCATGTTGTCAGTTTAATCATTTCTTGTGTGACAATTTCCAAAAGCTGCTGTGAATTCTCTCCAGCACAAAAAATATTTGTATCATCTGCAAATAAAATAAACTGTAATATATCAGATGTTTTACATATATCGTTGATGCACAGGATAAACAGCTTTGGTCCCAATACTGACCCCTGTGGAACTCCACAAACAATGTCCAGGCACTCTGATTGATATTCACCAAGCTTCACAAATTGTTGCCTGTCTCTCAAATAACTCCTAATCCACTCTAGCACCACTCCTCTAATGCCATTGTGCTCCAGTTTATCAAGTAATATTTCATGATTAATTGTGTCAAAAGCTTTTTTTTAGGTTAATGAAAACACCAACTGTGCATTGTCTTTGATCTATAGTATTGGTGATATTTTCAATAAGTTCAATTAATGCCATGGATGTTGGTCTGTTTGGTCTGATACCCTACTGACTGTCCATTATTATTTTATGTTTATCTATAAATTTATCAATTCTATAAATGAAATTTTTTTTCCAGTATTTCTGAAAATTGTGAAAGTAGAGAAATAGGCCTGTAATTTGTGAATTGGTGTCTAACTCCATTTTTAAACAGTAGTATTACTTTAGCTGCTTTATGTTTATGATATGTTATTTTATATTTCTCCTTTCATTATTCCCTTGTGGAGTTACCTTCTGTTCACTACAGATCCAGTGTCTATGGCTCGGGGATGTTTTAAAATCATAACAATAGCACACTAAAAAGACCTTGTGACTGATAAGCAGATATCATAAGTGTATAAACTGATTAGACAAGCATGAGGCCTTCACTTCTACCTTTTAATGTTTCTAAGGCCTCTTCATGCTGGTTTTCATCTTTGCTTTTTGTTGTTGATTTTGTGTTTCTACCATAATACCTAAATATTAAAGATCATATGTATGTCCTCATTGGAACAGGAATTTGTGTTGGTGTGAGGGACTTATTGTTAAATGGACAATGTGTTTCAGATAATTTTATGGAGAAACACAAAAGTAATGTGCTCAGTGTAATACATTACTTTTTTGAGTAATGACCCTAACACCCTTCACCACAAAAAAGGGAAATTCCTCCAACACAAACACAAACATAAACATATGAGAAGGAATTAAATCACTGAATGATATCGAAGATGGAATAGGAATTGATAAATTCTTGTCCAGTCTGATCCCTACTCATGATGTCATGATTGATTCATATGATAAACTTTAAATTTTACCTCTAAACACTTTCAAATCTGTCTTTTTCCCAAGATAATATTGGACAATTACCTTAAATGCTATGGTTTTGTCAATTTTAATAATCTAAAACAAAACAAACAAAAAAAACAGTGTTTAAATATGTAAAAGTGGAGTTTTGGCCAAAAAACTGAATTAAACCAGCAAGATGTGTGCTGGCAGACCATGTGAAGGTTGAAGTGGGACCCAAAAGAAACAGAACTTGATATCAACTAAGAGTGGGGTGCTTATTAGAAAGTGGGGAGCAACATACAAATAAAAGAACAAATACAAGAATAAAGTGGGAAAACTGAACCAAACTAAACACTGGGAACAGGAAACCTGAAACCTGGTACTGGGACATGGGCATGGAGTACATTAGCTTGATGCATGACAAACAGATAACCTGACAACAAACAAAGGGAAACTAATACAATATATACACAGAAGGTAACGAGGGAATGTGCAACGGGAGGAAAACACCTGGACCTAATCTTACATAAGGAGACAGCGAGGAAGCAAATCTGAATAAACTAAACGCAGGACACGGGAATATCAAAATAAAACAGCAAGTACGAAAAATACGGAGACGAGTCCCCATTAGTACCTACTTGGATCGACTTGGCACAGATCGGCCTGGCTGGCTTTCCATTACAATCTGGTACAACCTTTTTTTTTCTTTTTTCTTTTTATAACAATATTGTTATTATTGTTTTCACAAACAATCCATAATTACATAACATAATATAGTGTAAAACAAAAACAAACCAAAAACTAAACACAAAGATCAGATCTATCTAAAAAAAAAAAAAAAGAAAAAAGAAAAAAATACAATACAGTACAGACCTGTGGTCCCAGTAGTAATATGTAGTTTGAACACTCAAGAGAATCCTTCTAGCATAATATTAGAGACATCAGGTTCCACACCTTGAAGAATTGGTCTGTTTTTGAGGGTAGTGCACGTGTAAGATATTCCAATGGCACTAGATCGAACACTACTAGCTGCCAGCCTTTAATAGTTGGTGCTTTTTCATTAATCCACTGCAGTCGAATATTCTTCCCCATCACATAGGTGAGAATACAATACAACCTCCTATTATTCTTAGATATTAAATGCTGGCTGGGGAGGCCCAGTATGAGCGACGCAGGGTCCATCTCCAATTCACAACCCAAAATCTTCTCCATTTCAGATAACACATTAGACCAAAATCCTTGCAATTTCAAACATGACCAAAAGCAGTTAGGGTACCAAGAGTTAGGGTACCAATTTCTGCTTTGCATTTGAGGCACATGGGTGAATGGGTAGGATTGTATTGATGTCTGCAGTACGTTGATATGTACATTCTTGTATAATTTTTAACTGTATTGCTTTGGTACGATTACAGACTAAGACTGATTTGGAACTCCTGACATCTTTCCACTCTTCATCATCAATTATTATACCTAATGCCTTTTCCCATGTGTCTTTAAGTCTATGTGAAATCATTGAGGGTGCGAGATATAAAGCCTTATAAAATATATTCACAGGCACCTCTTTATCTTCTAAAAAGTCATAAATAAAATAAAAATCCTCCATTAATTCCAATGCATCAACTGGTTGTTCAGATGCATATAATCGGCAGTAAAATTCTTTGAAGGTGTTATTTATGGTTTCACTGTCATATACGCGATCACTCTGAGCATCACAAATTGCTGTAATAACTTCTGATCATTTCTTGGTAAGATATGCCAAGTGTTTTCCATGTTCATAAAGTCTTTGTTTAGTAAACTTAAGGTTAATCTCCTCATCTTGCGTAAAAAGGCTATCTAAGGTTGATCTGACTGCAGCTATCACTTGCTGTGCAGGCAGGATTGGGGGAGTCAGCATAAGTCCTTCCTTTTGTTTTAAGCGCAGTCATTAAAAGATTCTGCTTCCTCAATTTCTGCCACCACTTACTAGTTGAGTAAGAAATAAAAATCCCTCTAGTGTACGCTTTAATAGTTTCCCACAATGCCGGTTGATGGACAAATAAACATCTAAACTCAGTGTTAAAATTGGATACAAATGTATAATCCCTTAAAATAGTTGTAGTAGCTGTATTTAACCTCCAGTATTTTTGCTCTATTCACCATACCTTTAAGAGAAAGATCCAGCACCACATTGGCATGGTCTGAAATTACAATACTATACTATAATATGGTAAATGGACTGATTCTTATATAGTGCTTTTCTACTCTCCTGGAATACTCAAAGCGCTCTCTACAACACGCTGCATTTACCCCATACACACCCATTCACACAAGCCCTGTTACCTATGCTTTCTAGCTATCATTCATCCGATGGATGCATCAGAGAGCAAGTCTGTATCTTGCCCAAGGATATTTGGCATGCAAACTGGGGGGAGGCAGGGATCGAACCACCAACCTTCTGATCAGCAGCTGACCTGCTCTACCTCCTGAGTGCTACAGCACTCAGAGTGCAATGATAGCCCTGATTTTACTAAAAAATTAATCAATCCTAGTATGGCATTTGTGTGGTGCAGAGAAAAACGTGTATACTTTATCTAAAGGGTGTTTTATTCTCCACACATCCACAAATCCTAAGTCTTCACAGATAGAATTGAGTGCCTTAGCTTGTGGTGAAAGAAGCAGAGGCTAGTGGGGGAACCTGTCAATAAGAGGATTCAGTATACAATTGAAATCTCCCCCCACTATAGAAATGTCAGAGTGCATCTCAGCAAAGTCTGTAAATACTGTGGTCATAAAAACAGACAGATGGGCGGGGGGGGTAGTAAACATTCAATATAGAAACAACCACACCTTATAATATTCCCTTGACTATAATGTTCCATGCTTGTCCATAAACACACTATATATTTGAAAAAGGGAGTTTTTTCCTCACAAGGATTGCCACCCATCTACTTCTTGAGGTAAATGAGTAAAAAAATACCTGTTCAAATCCACCTTGCTGTAATTTAAGGTGTTCTACATCATCTAAATGTGGTTCTTTTAAAAGTGCAATATCAACGTGTTCTTTTTTCAAAAAAGCTGAGTATTTTTCTCCTTTTAATAGGATTATGGACCCCTCTTAGATTCCATGTACACAAATCCGGTAGTACCTAACATGTTGACATCATAGCAGTGTCCAAGCATCCTGCTACATAATTACTATACGACATGAACTCTACAAAAAAGGTGGATGTCGAGGCAAGTAATAAGTTGCTGCTCTTTCTGTGGCTTTTCATCAGACTTTTCCCCATTGCTGGGTTTCAAAAACGGCAGTTTCAATTTTTGTGAATAAGATGCTCTCATGACTCATCAAGTGACACTACTGAACAACCATTTGGTGGCATGTAGTATGATGATGTCACCTGCTCAGATCACTTGGAACCCAGGTCAAGCAGGTACTAAAAAAGTACTTGGTGCCAGGTACTATGACCTAATGGAAAACCCTGAAAACCGTGGCGAACTGTGCCGAGTCGATCCGAATAGTTACTAGTGGAAAACACAAGCTTAACACTGAGACCAGGGGGAGACAGACAGGGAACATGGAACAGGGAGACAATAGTACTAAACAAGAAACGTGAAACACAGGGAAGGCACAGTGAGAGAAAACTAAAGTAAAACTAAAATATAACATAGTGAGAAAACAATTAAGAGAACCAAAACCACAAAGGACACTAAATCGAGGAATATTAATAAAACCCAAAATGACAGCACTTAAACATCAAAATTACACTTCAGAGATGCCAACTTTACAAGTCTTTTTTGATAAATCTTACTTTTACAAGAAGGAAGAAATTCTAAGAGGCTATCAGAAGTTAATTAAACTTAATTATAGTTAATTGAACTGACACCAGCATTTAAGATCTAAAGTAGCACTTGGCTGTTTTCATTTGTGTTGCTGAAAGAGGTTTCTTAAGTCCAGTGCTGTTTGTATACTGAGTTTCTGTTCCCTGTATTGATGCTGGATAGTGTTTTACTTCAAATCAAAGAAGGCTGTTGTCTGAAGTATCAGTATTTTGGTATTTTTATGTTGTTATATATCTGTATTTGACCGTATTCTTAGCTTTACTGGGTTATATTAAAGCAAATGATTGGCACACCATGTCGATATGGATTGAAACCTGTGAGGAATGTTTCCTGAATCCTAAGACGATTTAAGGCAGTTCTCAGGGCAAAAAAGGATCCAACCTGGTATTAGCATCATAAAGTGCCTGGTAGGTGTATAAAAGAACACACAGTGTAAAGTTCAAACATGCTGTAGGACAACTTTTTTTTTTCAGCTAAAAGCAGAAGTTGTCAAAAGTGAAACATATGACAGAGTCAAAAACAACAGTCAAGAACTTCATATTATATTCATATCTGTGACTTTAACACTTTGTATTTCTCAGAATACCAAAAAGTTCAAAAGGCTTTGTCAGGGATCCTGGGTCATTGAGTCAGTATTTTCAGTTTTGCCTGTTTTCCTGTTTCATGTTTTGTTATGTTAGCCTCGGTCTGTTCCGTTCCAGTTCCTGTGTGTGATTAGCCCGTTTAGCCCCACTGGCAACAATTGTTGCCAAAGTTTATCACTGTCATTTTCGACTCACAATAAAAAATCTCAAAGGTACTAATGCAACTTTTTCCACTTATATGCTAGTAGACAACTTAGACAAAGGTTTTGATTTTTAAAAAATCGTTTCCAAGTGCTTCCTATCGCATGACATCATCTGCTTCCCGCTCTTTCTGGCTGAAGACATGGCGGATGCAAATCATCCTGGAAAGAGGTAATTTTCATAAATTTCTTATGACTTTCCCCCCAAACATATTTATAATTATTTAATCATTCAAGTCTCTAGAGTAACCCTCCCCAAAAAAATTGTACCTAGGATAAATATTTTTTTGTTCATGGGCTTATTTCTGTGAGTGGCAACAAAAGTTGCCAGTGGGCACATAGCATGTCGCTAACTAAAGGAAAACACTGTCTGCAGGATTGCTCCTAATTTACTTATTTAAAATTGTAGAATGATGTACAATGGCTCATTTTAGTCCTTTTAGAATAATTCCTAGCTAAATAAATTCACAGGTATTCAAGGCCTCTGTGTATAGGATTTTTATACATTACCATACATCATTTTCTTGCTAGCTAAAATTCGCTTGCTAGCTAACATGTATGTTGTCCTTTCCTTAGGTACACCGTAGCAGAGATCCTGGCCATGCTGCAGGACTCTGAAACTGTGGCGGACATCACAGTTGTGCCTGAGTCAGAAATGCACGCACATGACACAGACTGTGACAGTGACCAATCTGATGATGAGGCCACTGGTGACCATAACCGCCTCCCATCAAGAATACTCAAAGGTGAAAGCTTTCTACCTAATTCGGACATGCAGCTGCCAAATCCCCCCGATGATGATCCTGGGTGCTCATCCTGAACAGTGCCATGGTGAACAGCTGGTGCTATTACAGGTACACAAGGCTGTATGTTATTTAGTGATATCACAATCGAGTTGGTGATGTTTGACTCGAGGTCATCGCTAGTGCTCTTCGGTCGACAAGAGCAACAGTGATGATATCCAGACCAACATCACAAACTCAAGTGTGATATTGCTTTTACAGAACATTCTACATATGGGGCATGACGTTGTAGAAAGGATGAAACGATGCACATTCATGCATCTATCATGCTTGTTTTGTCATTCATTTAGGTCCTGGAAAAGCGGGGAGAAGGATCTCCTCTCCTTCCAGAGGCTGGTAGCCCAGACCCTCCTCCTGCGCCATGGAACAAAGCCAAGTAGGCAGGGCAGAAGATCTTCAATGGCGGTGGCGATAACTGATGCCACCAGGTTTGATAATTTGAACCACTGGCCCTGCAACACTGGTAGCAGGTACAAGCGATGCAAGAACTGCGGCGGACGCACATCATTTGCGTGTGGAAAGTGTGATGTGCCACTACATGTGGAGTGCTTCAAGAAGTACCACACTGAGTAGAACATGCATGAAAGATGATGGAATGTATGGGAAGAAATATGTTATATATGTATATATGTTTTTAGAGGTTCTAAGAAAAAAATGTTTGTTGAGTTTTTGAGTATAAAAAAATTGAGAATAAAGAAATCAGTTCAAATTGTTTGATGTTTTGAATTTTATACAGGGGGAACCTGAGGCTCCACCTTTTTGTTATTATTTATTATGACTATATTATTATTTTGTTCTTATTATATTATTATTATTACTTCTCTATTATTATTATTAGGTGACATTTGACCTAGTGACAAGCTGTGTGACTACTGGCAACAATTGTTGCCAGTCATAAAAATGCTATTTTCTTCAAAAAAAAGTACAAAATGGAAAAAATAAATACATAACATGATTCAGAGGGACTCAACTGATAAAATGATATGCCTTACAACTCTGAAAAAAATCTGGGCACAAACGGGTTAGTCAGATTCAGTTCAGCTGTGTTCTCACCTGTCTCTCATCATCTGGCTGAGGACCATGGCCTCAGATTTGGAGGTGTTGATTCTCATTCTCACCACTTCAAATGAAGCCAACAGAACCACCTCATCTGCAAAAAGCAGAGATTCTGAGACCACCCAAGTGAAAGCCTTCCACCACTTGGCTACGCCTAGAAATTCTGTCCATAAAAATTATCAACAGTCCAAACAAAGTCCAATAACAAAACACAGCTTAGGTTCAGATCCGGGAGGCAGTTCCTCCAAATCATGCCCCGCCAAGTCTCATAGTCATTGCTCACATGACCGATGAAGTCTCCCAGTAGGATAACAGAGTCCCCAGGTGGAGCACCCTCAAATACTCCCCCAGGGACAAGAGGAAGGCTGGGTACTCTGAACCGTCATTTGGCACATACAGTAAGCGCAGATGACAGTCAGGACGAAATCCCCGACCTGAAGGTGCAGGGAACACCAGGAGAAACCACAACGTACAGGCAGCAAGCCAAGGGGATACTAAGATACCCACTCAAACTCCAGACTAAGTCCAGCCCCTCTCCAGAAAACTGGGCCTCCTCTCCTAGCCACGGCTAGGCGCACATTGCACCCGACACCCCACAGCTCCTCCTGCGGTGGTGGGCCTGCAGGAGGACGGGCCCATGTCCCTTTTTCGGGCTGTGCCTGGCTAAACACCCATGGACTAATGCCCAGCCACCAGACACTCGCCCTCGGGCACACTCCCCGGGCCTGGCTCCAGGACGGGGCCTCGGTAACCCTATCGTGGGCAGTGTGAACTTTTCCCTTGATCATGTACTCATAGGGGTCTTCTGAATAGCTCTTTGTCTGGTCCCTCACCCAGGACGAATTTGCCATGGGAGACCCTACCAGAAGGCAAAAGCCCTCGGACAACATAGCCCCTGGGATCCCTGGGACACACAAACCCATTCACCACGATAAGGTAGCGATTCGCCCAAACAATTGATAGGTGGAATAAGTGCTTTATAACTGTTGGCATGAAACTTCGCTGTGGTGAACCATAAACTAGTGGATCTGCAAACTTCAGAAATCTATTGGATAGCCTGTGAAGATAAGTAAGTAAATTAAAACATGGACATTGTAAGTTACTGCTGCTGTTTGGCCAATAGTGGGCACTGTATTGCTAATCTCTGGCTCTCTTCCATAGTTTGGTTTTTGTCCTGTCTTTCTGCCCATCAACCATACCATTCATTGAAGGATGATGGCTGCCCCTTTATGAACTTGATACTGTTGGAGGTTTCTTTCTCTCAAAAGGGAGTTTTTCTTCCCCACTTCACCAAGTGCTTCCTCAAAGGGGGTTATTCAATTGTTGGGATTTTCTCTGTATTATTGTTGGGTTTCTACCAATATAAATACTAGACCTCCCGAAAGCCTCGGGAATTTAATAAAGTCTCAAATTATAAAGCAAGTTTAGTCTTTTATAGCTCCTAAAACTATATCATTAGGTTTATTTTTTTTTTGCTGGACATCTTGGGAAGAAAAAGGAACCTGTCCTCTGAACTGACAAAGTATGAGTTTATATGTTCACACTAGTTTCTCTTGTATATCTGAATGTTTTTCCCTCTCTAATGATCATCTGTCCAGATTTTCTTTCTGCTTTTCATGCAGTGCATGCTGGACCACCACCATTTGTGGAAATCATTTGAAAAAACACACTGACAAATTGTTGCATTAACAAGGAAAAGTGTATGTTTGTTTTGAGGTATTATCAAGAAAGGAACAGATGAAAACAGAAGTAAATGAGAACAAGTTGCAGACATTCCCAATGAGTTACTGCTGAATATATATCCTGTCACACCAACGCTGTGAAAAAAAACAACTTCTCTGACCTTGCCTATCATCTATATCAGTAAAAAGCAGAAGTTGGACGAAAAGAGAGAAATGAAAGGCGTGGAAACAACTTTTTTTTTAATGATTCGCTTTAGTTTTAACACAGTGCTATTTTTTGGTGCACAAGTTATGAGAAGCTCAACAGAAAGACTTCAGCAATGGCAGAGCAGAAGTTTAACAACACACCATTCAATCTAAAACCTAAAAAGCAATACCAGTCAGAAGGTAAGCTAAGCTTTTCAAATACGTGCATCAGCAAAAGATATTTTCAAACTCACGCTGTAGATCATGTAGATGAACATCACAATTAATAATTATAGGAGATGTTTTACTGTACAAAGTATATGACTGCTGACACCAACATCTTTGTGTTTTTATCATTTCAAGCAATGTTTTTTCTTTTAATGTTTTTTGTCTGCATTATTAATAAATGTAAATAAAAACTACCTAAACCAAGACAAGTAAGAGGATGAGATACTAAAAGTGCTTCGGTATTTACACTCAGTAGCACAGGAACAGAGCAGGAGGGAAAAGCAAGAGAAAGAAAGAGAGCCAGGGACAACAACATCACATTAGAAAGGTATAGTAATCATCCACAACTATTTTCAGTTGCAGATGATAAAGGATTCAGAAAGATTATTCATGCAGGCCCATACGACAGAGAATATGCATCTTCTTTTTATTTTCATATTTTAATTTATATTTAATTGTGTTGTGGTTTGCAGTGTTTTGTGTTGTTTCACTTTAAATTTGTAAAAGGAAAAAGCTGAAAATTTAAATAGTTAAAAATTGAAATGTGAATAGTTGGTTTTTGTATTACCGGTATATGATTTATTTATTACATTTTATGTGGAGTGAATAAAAATAAGTATATTTACGTTGGCCCCTACAGACAAAGCACGTACAAACTCCTAAACACGTAAAAACTCAGAAGCACATAAAAACTGGTGTGGAGGGTTGTAACAATGGTGTCTTCATTTGATCTCTTACCTCTGTTTGCGAACTGAAGTGGGTGAAGTGTGGTTTGCAAGCAGGACATACTGTGGCACCGGACCATGTTCTAAAACATGTTATTATAACAGGTCATAGAGCAAGTTAATCGGTAGTCTTTGAGGCTGCTAATGTTGGTTTGTTTAGGCAGTGGGACGAATGTGGCTGACTTCAGGCATGGAGGGATGCAGGACTGGGACAGCGAAGCGTTAAAGATCTTCGTGAAGAACCCAGCCAGCTGATCTGTGCATTCTTTTAAAAAGAGCTTAAATATATTTAAGAAGCTTAATTCTGTCAACATATTTGCTGAATTCTGTTTTGTGCATTGAAAATAATCAAAAGATACTTTGGAAAACTGTGGTTACTTAGTTAGTTTGGCATTAATTAGTTACTAACTACCCTTTAACCAACAAAACAAATCAGATTAACTAACCTTTCTTAACCAGGCATTTCTTTTTTACCTGCCATTTAAACAGTCTTTGTCTTCTGTTACAACATTGTCATTCAATTCTTTCAGTTAAAACAAAGGAAAACAACGTGTTTGAAGAAATGAACATGAAAAATAAAGAAACTAAACAAACTTCTGACACAAATGGTGAGTTATACAAAGCAAATGCAAAACCACTACTTTTACTACAAGGCATCATGCAAAGTACTAACCAGCCTGTCTTACAAACTGGAAGGGTAGAAAATTTGGTGCCTCATAATCTGCAAATGACAGTGACCTCAACAGAAAAACAATAGCAGCAGTCACTTTAACTAACAAACTAGACTTGACATCCACCAAATTATTCACATTGACTACCTTTTTTTTCTTGCCATGAAATCATTCTTTGTCTTCTGCTACAAGGTTACCCTTTAAGTCTTTCAGTACGAAGGCAGGAAGAAAATTTATATGAAGAAATGAACGTGAAAAACAAAGGAACTAAACAACCATCTGACACAAATGGTGAGTTATACAAAGACAATACAAAACTGCTACTTTTACGACAGGAACTGATATGAAACTTGCTTAGAAACTGGAAGTGTGCTGTTGGCATTTTCCTTACAAGAGCTTAATGACAACATCCTCTCAAATCACATTTTGATATGTACAGGATTCACCGTTATTGAAGTTTGATCCATAATATGGGCTTCACCTTGGTTTTGCCTCTGAACTTTTTCAAACAGATTTTTCTGTTTTTCCCTAGACAATAACAAAAAAGTTCATTAATTAGAATGGTTTTATGATTATAAAAAGCCAATTGATGATTTTAAGTTGACACAAGCAATTTAGAATCTTAAAAGTAAGAATTAGTTTGATTGCTATAATAAGTATTTATTTCTCCTAGATAAGCAGTGTGCATGTATAAAATCTTGTACATCAGTAACCATTTGCTGGGGTATTCTGTTACTGATCATGGCCCTTCGCATCTATTGTGAGTATAACTTTTAAAATTAGTTCATCTGCAATGTGTGTGTAAAGCCAAAGAAGTGTTACGTTTTGTTTTTCAGTTACCACATTGTTAATTCATAAGAACAAAGACTTATTGAGGAGTCAACTCAACTGGACAAACACCTCCACTGCCTTTGAAACACAGATCAGAGACCTCATTGCAGAAAACCAGAACCTAACAGAACAAATAAAACTCATGAAGATGGAGCTCAGTCTTGGTCCAGGTCAGTGCAGTGTTGATGCCTACTGTCCCAAAGAAAATAACAGTAGGCTCCAAATCTATCAGCTACAAAAATAGGTCATGTCAAATAAATGTGCACTGATGATCTTTATTAATTGATTTTTACTTTTTTTTTTTTTTTTTTTTTTTACTTTTTTTACTTGCAGAAAAGGTTTGCAACACTTGTCGGGAGGGCTGGCTCCACTTTGAGTCAAACTGCTATGCAATTAATGATGCTGAACCTCATGAGCAGAAAACCTGGGAAGAAGCTCGAGAAAACTGCAAAGAAAAGATTTCCAATTTGGTTGTTGTAATTAATGCAACAGAAAAGGTAATAAGAAATGTGGCTCATTAGCAAAAATGTATTTAACAAAAATACATTTTCTTTTGATCACATTCTGTGTTGCAGTGCCTTAAGCAAAGTAGTTGAGTATTTCTGATAACTTTCTCTTTCATCAGAAATATATCAGTGACAAAAGCTGGAAGAGTTCAGGAGAAAATGGATACTGGATTGGTCTGAGAGCTGAAGGTGGGAAATGGACATGGGTGGATGGAAGTTATCTGACTGATAAGTAAGAGAAACTTTGAGTCAATAACAATTTAATAATATTTTTCCAAATCTGGGATATATCAATTTTGTTTTATACCAATAATTATCAGCTTTAATCAAACTTGTTTTTTTCCTCAGCTCCTGGATTCAGCAGCCTCCTTCTGATGGTCTCTGTGTAATTTCTGTCCAAAACGAAGGATTTAAATCAGCGAACTGTGACCAGAAGAAACAATGGATTTGTAAAAAGAGACTCTAAGTATTTGAATTACCGCAGATAGACTTCAGAAGACTTTTGTAATCTGTAAATATAATTGCATATTTGCAAATAGCTCACTTGGCAATCCGGTGGAAAGTCGACTCCCTTCGTTATTCCCTTCTGGGCCGCCCTTTCACCCTCTATTCACTAGAGGTCCAATATCTATGAGCAAATGGCTCAAGGCTGTTTTGATAACATGACGAAAGCATGCTAAGAGGGCCTTGTGACTGATCAGCAGATATCATGAGCTGACAAGGGCAGGAAATATGTCTTTTAAACCAATACTTTACATTGACTGGCATACATGCATTACAGTGATGCATGCATGGTTTTACTACTGACTTCAGTCATCATGATAATTCATATTTCAGTCTGCAAACAGATTCATCTTTAGAAAAATGCTTTTTGCCATTGTGGTTTACAAAAGATTTACAATTGTTTTAAAACATCAATTGTTTCAGAGGCTGGATCAGAGGCTAATTTTTCCCACAGAGATCATAACAACTGCTCGGCAACCAGACCTCGTCCTTTGGTCTAACTCCCAAAAACATGCGTACGTCATTGAACTGACGGTACCACGGGAGGGAGCAATTCAGGAAGCATTTGAACGTAAGAAGCTGTGGTATGCCAACTTGGCAGCTGAGGCAGAGGACAGAGGCTGGAAGATCAAGGTGCGCCTGGTGGAAGTGGGGTGCAGGGCTTTGTTGCCAGTACAACAGCAAAACTGCTTAGAGAGATTGGGTTCAGAGGACAGGCACAACGGCAGGCTATAAGAGAATTAGCTAAAACTGCTGAGAGGACCAGTCACTGGCTATGGCAAAAAGGGCTGACATCACTTGGGCAGCTAAGGCAGTCAGCTAACCGCTCTTCTCCCCTCTGCTCTTCTTCCCTTTTTCTGGGAGGCAGTGGGGAGGTAGAGCGTACAGCCCGATCCAGCGGGGAGGTGTAGGCAGCCAGATCGGGCGCCCCCCTTCTGGCTCTCCTCTCTGCTCTTTCCTGTCTTGTCCCTTTTGTCTTACTTCTCTCTATCACCTTTTCTATCCATTTAAAGAAGTGAGGCTCTGTCAGGGTTATATTTTGTGATTGTCATTTGTACTTAGAAATATATAATCATTTATGCTTAGAGGTATAAAATCGCTTGCATATTGATAAAATGTCTCATCCTTAGTAGGTCTTTAAGACTCTGTGTACCATGAGATGAGAGTACGTTCACTCCTTTTCCAGAGTTTTCTGGCATAGCACACACATCCTAAGGTCACGACAGAGGTCGTATCTTCTCTTTCTCGTATATGGTATGGCAAACACAACTGTATCTGTTTACCTATAAGAGCCTTTTGTTTAGGTGAACTGCTGGACTCCCTGGTCCAGCTATCTGGGGAGTCATTCACAGGGTCACATTTTGACACACGCACACATACACACACACACACATACATATACACACACACACACACACACACACACACACACACACACACACACACACACACACACACACACACACACACACACACACACATACATACACACACCCATGTACACACATACACCCACATACATACACATACACACGCATACCTACAAATACACACAGACTGGTACTATTTGTTTACACACATGCCTGTTTAAGCTGTCATATGTTAATGAAACTGCATATTCATGTAACCACAATAAATAGCGGTGCTACGGAGGTGCTGACCGAGAGTGACGGGGTTCAAGCGGCAGGAACAGCGCTCGGTCTCGGTCACCTCCCTCGTGCACGAGATCACACAAAGAGCTCTGGTGTCTTGTGTGTTGTTTTTGCCACTGCAGTAGATTGTCTCAGTTCTTCCAGCAATAGGTTTGTGCCTAGATAAACCTAACAGGCTCTATAAAGGCTAAAGAGAGATAAGTATTATTTCTCAGTTGCAGTGAATCAATAGAAGAAAATAAACAGTAGAAAACTAAACAGAAGAATGAAGAAGAGAATAACAATTTAACATAAACCATTGACACACACTGGGGCCTGATCAACCCTGGCAGGGCCTCCTTGGATGAGGGTGTCTAGTGATAATGGCTGAAACACCTGATGAATCCAAGGTCCACTACTGGCGATGTGTCCCAAATTTTAATATGATAATGTAGATCAGATCTCTAATCCCTAAACCTAACAGCGTTGCACAAATTATAAGTCATGCCTCTGCTAGTTTCGCTTTCTGATAGAAATAAAGATTATCGTTAAAGGTTCAGTGTGTGGCAGGTAGGAATTGGACTCAAAAATACAGGAAAAGGGAAAAAAGGAACAAACTGAAAAGCAGCTTCACTGATGAACACAAACCAAGTACAAAATAATGAAGGTCAAACACAGATACCAAAAACTGTCACTCTATCAAGGACCCCATCAAAGTTGGAGGAATACAGAATGCACACAGCAAAAGGGAAACATGACAAGTTACGACTGAGATAATATTTACACCGAGATGATAATGAGGCAAAAGGCAAAGGGTAGGGGGACAGCTGACACTAATCACAGATAATGAGACAGGAAGTAGAACCAAAACCAAAGACATACGAACTTGACACAGTGACAGATGATAGCAAACACCGAGATAAAAGTGGATTGACAGGTAATTCACTTATCAACTATGCAATCAGGGAACTAAAGGCACAGATCACAAAACCAATCATAAGTCAAAACATAACACCCAAACCAGAAGTCTAAATAATAGAGAATATAGAACCAAACATACAAGATCCGGGTGGTTAGCACTGTTGCCTCACAGCAAGAAGGTCCTGAGTTCGAGAAAAATTTCTTTAATATCAAAGAATGCTGTCAATGTGATTTTAAAGAAATTCAGAGTGTTCTGTCATTGTGCTGTTTATTATTGCTGGCACCAGAAAACCGCCACTGAATAAATCCTGGATTTTTATACACTTCAAATTCTGCAAATAAGTGTCCTCACCAGAAAAACTATAGCATCGGTTATTTAGTATCTTTAAACCACCATAATAGATTTGATTTATTAACTTTTCATTAACCAGGCTGTTTTGTTTCTTGGCCTGAAAAAACTATGTGTCTTCTATTGGAAGGATGTAAACATGTTTTTTATATAGTTGCACATAAAAGAAATATGTTACATTTATTTAAATATAATAATTTAATGTCATGGTCTTGGGTCATTAGACCCAGCTTTTGTGTTTCATTTTGGTATAATTTTATGTTTTGTTTTACTTCTTATTTTGTATTACTTCTTATGGTTTGGGGCTTGTGTTTTATTATTTCTACCTGTGTGTCTCTCTCTTGTGCTCTGTTCGTGTCCCTGAGTTTGTGTTGCAAAACTGTCTGTGAGTTTCCGGTTTTAATTTGAAGGTTTGTGTCTTGTTGTGTCTAATTAGGTTCAGCTGTGTTCCCCTCTGGTGTGTCATTCCCTCGTTACCTTGTGTGTATTTATAGTGTGTGCCTGCCTGTGTTCCTTGTTGGTTCATCTGTGTTATTTGGTAATCTCTGCAGCTCTCTGCTCCTCTTTCTGCGTTCCATCCCCTGTGTAACCTCCTTATGTTTTCCCCTGCATGTGATTCTGTGAGTTATGGTTTCAGGTTTTGTTTGTTTGTCATTAGTTTTTCCCAGTTCAGGGGCCTGTTCTTCGTACCGCGCTAAGTGAGTTAGCTGGATGAGATTGTTGACGATTTCGCGTGATCCTGGATCGTTCGGTTCCCCGAAGCTCATCCGGGACTTGCTGTCATAGCAACAGAGCCGTAAGCGTAAACCTGCTGGGGAGCAGGTTTACTTTATGTAAACAGGATTAGATCGCGGCCACGCAGGTATGTCCGCGTCATTCATACGAAAGCAACAGCGATATTCCACCACTGTTTCACCATAAATAAATAACATCACTGTAACCAAAGATAATGCAGCACTTGATCCTTTTATTGATGTCACACAGATACATACAGGTCAGTCCCCAAAAAAAGGGAAATGTACCAGTAATCACGCCATGTCATGTAGGTGACCACGCCAGATGCAACACACATGCCAGAGTGGGAATAGCACATTACGTCGTGTACTCACGATGACAGCCCACGGCTATAAAAGCGAAGGTGGAAGTGGGAAGTCTGTCGCAGCCATGTCCTGTCCGTTTGTACGCGAGCCACCCATTGCGGAAGGTGCAAGAGTGATAAGGAGAGTGTTCAGAATCCAACGTATATTGTGGGATAGACAGGATCCTTTAGCACAGCGCGACAGTGTGCTCATAGAGAGATACCGATTTTCCCGTGAGGGTATCATCTACCTAACCACCCTGCTGGATCCCCATGTTAAGAGTACCACTCACCGTAGTCGGTCATTAACAACTGCACAGACTGTGTGCATTGCCTTGCGTTTCTTTGCGAGTGGCACGTTCCTGTACGCGTGTGGAGACGCAGAGAACGTTGGCAAAAGTGCCGTCTGCCGGGCCATTCGCAAAGTGTACCTGGCACTCAAGCATTACCTGGGTGTGTTTGTGGTTTTTCCAAGCCACGTAAGACCACAGGTCGTCAAACAGGGCTTTTTTGCCATTGCAGGTACAGTAAATTGTATAGTGTATGTGATGCAATCATGACCTATGGCGGTAACTGTAGCTCGAGCGTCCGCAGGCTTCCCGAATGTGATTGGTGCCATAGACTGCACACACATTGCGATCCAGGCCCCCCCAGGCCCCAATGAAGGGGACTTTGTCAACCGAAAGGGGGGCCACAGTATAAATGTGCAGGTGAGTAATACTGACATTCCAGATGGCAATATATAATGGGAGACGTGTGTTCACACATAATACAATCCCCCAGATGGTGTGTGACTCCATGTGCCACATCACAAATGTGGAAGCTAAATGGCCCGGATCAGTGCATGACGCACGGATCTTCAGAGAGTCAGGGTTATGCACATCATTTGAGCGTGGTAAGTAAGGGAGGCTTATATTGATACTACATACACCTTTCGGGCCTGACATAACAGCAGTTCCCCACTACACAGGGGCCTACGATGGGATCCTCCTCGGGGACAGAGGTTATGCATGCAGGCAGTACTTTATGACACCGTTCCCTGACCCCGACCCTGGGCCACGAACCCGCTACAATGCAGCTCTGGCCAGGACAAGGGCACGCATTGAAATGACCTTTGGGCAACTGAAGGAACGGTTCCAGTGTCTGAGACGCCTGAGGGTTGCACCTGACAGGGCATGTGACATCATTGTTGCATGTGCCGTACTGCACAACATTGCCACCATCAGAGGGGAGAGGACCCCCGTGGTGGAGGTGCAGCCTGAAGATGACCTCCAGCCAGTGCACTTGGACCAACCTAGTGGCAGAGCTGCACGGGACAGGATTGTGCAACACAATTTCGCATAATAAAGAAATGACATGACATATTTTCCATTGACGTTTATTTGTGCACCGTTGTCTGTCCCATCACACACAGGCCGGTCATCAGAGTTGCCTGGAAAGACAGAGCATATATGCTGTGTCACGCAAGGTCAGCAATAGTGCACCGAGTGAACGTGTGTTCCTACTCACTCTGGAGTTCCCCTTGGAGCAACTCGATTTGCAGTTGCAGTTTTTGCCTCATTAGAGCTTGTAGTTCGATCTCACCTAGGAGCTTTTGTTTCTTCAGCTCAGTGTACTCTATTTTCTGCTGGAGACTTCTCTTGTAGAGCAGACGAATGCCACCCTGTGTCGAATGTAGTGACAACATTTAACGGGGGATGCATGTCACATGGGCAGTATAATCAGTCACAACACAGCCCACCTCTGTATCAGCAGGCCTCTCTGCCGGCCTCTTGGCCTGCGAATCATACTGCAGTCAGACACACATGGCAGTACACAGGTGGATGGCAATTCAGGCCAATGCATGCATGTACTCACAGGGTCTTCCTCCAGACCACCGCCATCTGACAGGGTTGCGTCACTGTCCTGTGCAATGGTAGCACAATGGTGTTACAAGGGGATGTGGTACAGCCTATTGGTCTGTACAATTGGGTGGGGACAGATATATGTATATCTCCCAACTTACTGTGCATGCTCCAGTCACCCCTTCCATGGGAACAGGTAAGAGTGATGGGGTGTCATGTAACACTACACACAGAGGAAACCCACAGTGCCAATGTATGTCACAGTTCGAATAGCATTTTCATTACGGCAACAACCACACATTTTACATTGTGCAAATGGCATCATGGGCCCACTCACCAGTTATGTAGGTGCTGCTGCTACTGCACCCCGGCTTCTGCTGGTCTACGGAAGAGCTGCCCCCAGGGATGCCCTCAACAATGGGTCTGGTGGCATTCAACCTTAGAGCCAGCTCCTCTGCTGGGGTGTGACGAGGGGGTGCAGGACCACCGCCTGTCTTTTGTTGCTCTGCCCTCTTCTTGGTTGCTGTTATACACACACACAGGGATTGTTTCAGGGTGTCTTTTCATGGGACTGACAGCAATATACGTGTTGGACATTACGGCACCCAGTGATCGCACATTACTTCATCCAGCTGTACTAATCGTCAACAGCAGGTGTGTTCGGGGAACCGGATTAGCGCGCTCACGGTTAGCGCGATGGTTTGGTCTTGGATGTTTCATTTGATCTTGGATGTAGTAAGCGACGTACGAAGCACAGGGCCCAGGTTTACGTATAGTTTTGCCCTTGTTTTTATTATTTATCGTTCACTGTAAATAAACTCACTTGCATCACCGCCACTGTCTGTCCTCATTCACTTCCCAGCACGACTGCTGCCCCAGTCGTGACATTTAATCATTGCGTTTCATACAAAACCCACAAAAATCTTAAGAGTATGAATACATTTAACTGCCGTTTATGCTAGATAAGAAGACTAGATGTGTTAAATCGTGTCCATCAGTAGTAATGTGCCGGGGAATTCTTTTACTAATCATGGTCATTCTACTATTCTTTGAATATAGTTTAAAAATTACATTCATTTGCAATCTGTGTGTAAAGTAAAAGTAAAATGTGACTTTTTGTTTGTTTTAATGTTTTGTTTGGGGGGTTTTGTGTGTTTGCCTTTTGTTTGTATTTTTTAATATAAATGAACTTTTAATGAAAACTAATCTCAACTTAGCACAAGCTTATTAGAAAAGCTGACGAGAACTAACTGTAGAAAACCAGAATCTTAGGCATAAAAATAAGCAGCTGGAGACATAACTGAAGAAATGCGAAACAGGATGACATCATGGAATAAGTTCAGTGTTAGTCGAGCTCAGTGGAGCATTGATGCCTGCTGTCCCAAAGAAAACAACACTATTTTCCAAATCAATTGGCTAAAAGACATAATTTTGGGTAATGGTAATTGCATATTGTTCAGCTGGTGTGTGTGCGTGCATGTGAGCGCGTGTACGTGTGTGTTTATGAAAGTTTACAATTAATTCACAAAGTTCATAATTATAGAAGAAGTTTTACTGTACACAGAGTAGGTCTGCTGACGGCATTTAATACAACACAGAGTAAGATCTAAATTGGCACTCTGTGGTTTTTCCATTTGTGTCACTAAAGGTTTCTGCAGTGCAGTTTGTATACTGTATTGTATTGTATCTTTATTTGTTTCAGACATATAAAACAAAAAACAATATATACACACTACATATATTTTCATTTACAGATACGAATATATATGTAGATATACACACACACACGTATGTGTTCAGATAAACAAAAAATATATAATGAAATAAAGCAAAATCGTCTGACATAATGTAACAATGTTTGGTCTGAAAAGGAGTAGGAAGAAGTATGAACATACTTATTAATTCCTACCCCTGCTCAACATCTTATTGATCCCACATAATTCACCCAATTCCCATCATACTGAGTTTCTGTTCCCTGTATTGATGCTGTTTGGCCAACGGAGGGCGATGAGTTACTTCACAACAAGAAGGCTGTTGTCTGAAATATCTGTATTCTGGTATTTTTGTGTTTTTATATATCTGTATCTGACCGTATTCTTAGCTTAAGTGCATTATATTGAATCACGTTACTGTCACAATATTGTGGAATTTTGACAAAGGTTTCTAATCAAGCCAATAACAACACTGTTCAAGCTGCACATATTTAATTAAGATGGGGAAGAAGAGCTGTCCTCTATATCTGTACTCTTCATTCACTCATACTGTTCACATCAAGCACAGAGCTGCAAGGAAGCTTATTAGTACAGTCCCACGTTGTGCATATTACACATATTGTTGGTCAAATCAAGTTCACTGTTTTTTGGTTGTTTTTTGTTTTGGTGGTTGTTTTGTTTTTTTTGTTTTTTGTGTGCATACTTAATAAACATACATAAATACATGCTAAGAAGATTTAAGGTGGTTCTGAGTGCAAAAAGGTGCCCGACATGGTACTAGCATCACTAAGTCTCTGGAGTGTGTGTGTGTGTGTGCAAAAGAATACACAGTGTAAAGTTCAAACATGCTGTAGGACAAGTTGTTTTTTTCAGCCAAAAGCAGAAGCTGGCCTATGCAACAGTGCAACATCGCTTATTGGTGGCAGTGACATCTTCTACCACACAATGACTGAATTACACTTTAAAAACAGAACAACTGCTGTGATGTATGGTTGGGTGTGAGGGAGTTATAGATATAAGACCAACCATTTGATGGAAGAAGTGTTTCTGTAACTGTTAGAATGAAGATGTGCAGTTTCTGTCCAAAGTAATTGATGGAAATCAGTAAGCTGTGGTGAACCATGAACCAGTGGATTATGCAAACTTCAGAAATCTAATGGCTAGCCTAAGGAGATATTAAGTAAATTAAAACATGGACATTGTAAGCTGTTGCTGCTGTTTGGCCAATAGTGGGCACTGCATTGGTAATCTCTGGCTCTCTTCCATAGTTTGTTTTTTTGTTTTTTTGTCCTGTCTTTGGATGATCGTTGCCCCTCTTGATACTGTTTGAGGTTTCCTCCTCTTAAAAGGGAGTTTTTCTTCCCCACTTGCCATATTGGTCCATTTGACTGACCTTTATTATAATTGTGTATTTATTTGATTAGTTTTTTCGGTTGTTACAAACGGGACAAACATGACATGGGAATAGGACAGGGAGAAAAAATAAAAGAAAGAGAGGGAGAGAAAGAAAAACAGAGGGAAGAAGAGATGTGAGAAATGGGGGGAAGAGAAAAAAAGAAAACACCTGGATCACCTGTATGGGGATAAGAAAAAACAGACAAGAAAACAAACAAAAAAAAGCAACATAATAAATACAACACCATCACAATAAACTAGCTAACAGTAGATAACAGTAGATACTAAGTATTACATGTTATTGTGCAGTACACAAGATCGACAGCGCACAATGTGCTTTGAGGTAGCAGCCAAGAAAAGTGTAGCTTGTTTTCTGTGAAAGCCACCTGTGTGCACACCTGTCTGGATCGGCACGCTTGTATTCAAAAGGTTTCTCCATGTAATGATCTGCTAGGGAGTGTGGGGAGCCATAGCCCCGTCCCCCAGGGCATGAAGCAGGTATGGACCACATTATATTTCTGCTTTTCATGCAGTACATGCTGGACCATCACCATATCTGCTAAGATTAAAAAAAACCCACACTGACAAATTGTTGCATTGACAAGGAAAAGTGTCTGTTTGTTTTAAGGTATTACCAAGAAAGGAACAGCTGACAACCGAAGTAAATGAGAACAAGCTGCAGACACTGCCACTGAGTTAAAACTGTTGAATATATATCCTGTCACACCAACGCTGTGAAAAAAAAAAAACTTCTCTGACCTTGCCTATCATCTATATCAGTAAAAAGCAGAAGTTGGACAAAAAGAGAGAAATGAAAGGCGTGGAAACAAATTTTTTTTTATGATTCTTTTTAGTTTTAACACAGTGCTATTTTTTGGTGCACAAGTTATGAGAAGCTCAACAGAAAGACTTCAGCAATGGCAGAGCAGAAGTTTAACAACACACCAGTCAATCTAAAACCTAAAAAGCGATGCCAGTCAGAAGGTAAGCTAAGCTAATGCTATTCCTTCTTCTCCCCTGTGCATCATTCATATTCGATGATTAATTATTTTCTTTTTGATCATTTCCTTGTTCCAAGGGTCACCATGCGTAAATACCATACAATTGTAATTTCTGATCATGCACCAGTGCGGGTTGATATCTCATTTCCAATGTGTGCGCAAGGCAATGGTTCTGGAAATTTGATTAAGCATTAATGTCAGATGAGTTTTGAAAATTCATTTGCAAGTTGAATACCACATCAAGCTTTTTCTAGAAATGAATAACACTCCAGATGTTTCAAAATCTAAAATTTGGGAGTCGCTAAAGGCATATTTGCAGGACCAAATTATTTCTTTTTCTACTTATAAGAATAAAAAGCGAAATGAACAGCTTCGAGAACTGACAGAGCTTATAGCAAACATTGACACACAATATGCCACCAGCCAAATGCAGAGGGTACTGCTTCAGTCTGAATTTGACACCCTCTCAATTAAAGAAACCAAGAAGCTTTTCACTTAGATAAAGACATCATGTATACGAGCATTGTGAAAAAACATCATCTTTTCACATCAGCTTCGTCAATCCACTACAGCCCAATCTATACCCCACTTACAGTTAGACACAGGTAAGATAGTAACACACCCTGACGGAATTAATGCTGCTTTCAAGCTATTTGATCAGGATCTCTATACTTCCTGCACTGATTATCCAGAGTTGGACTTGGATTCTCTTGTTTCTCAGCAGGGGCCCAAGCGGTTGGTAGGGACGGAGGTTACAGGTCGTAACTTAGTCTCTCTGAGGGAAGAGATTGTCTGTTCCCCCAGGACATTTAAGGACTCTGGTGGCCCCCCTTCACTATCACTACCACCATGTTACAACCTGTCTAGGGCCAGGCAATAACATGAGCGAGACACCCCCCCCCCCCCCCCCCCCCCGACCCAATCAGCGACAGGAAGCAAATCCGTTCTTTATAATGTGATTTATTTACAAAGTGATAAAAAGAGGGACAACAAAGCAGGAGTGTCAACACTTCAGGGTGAGCCAAGGCCAAGATAATAAACAAAACAAATCTAAACTGATTCCCACACCACTGACCTAACCAAAACAAAAACCATAAATAAAGACTGCGTCTAACCTCCTCAACTAATTCAAAACAGGAGAAAACTGGTGATCAAAAGAAACAGCAGCTCACCCCTACCCATTCCACTTCCACAACTGTCAAGATAGCACTGCAGTCAGCGGCTGCCACAGGTATACTGCTGGGTCATGAGGAGAAATGCGAGAACCTCCCCCGCCGCAGCATTACAGCCTCATTTTAACGGGCGGGTCCTGCTGCTGGAACCAGTCACGACGGAGTTGTACATCCACGCACCAATCGAAGCAGGGCCCTGGCGCAGCTGAAAGAACAAACGGATACATTGACTGCACAAAATAAACACATAAAATGCAAATTCGTAACAACCATCACTCCCACCATCACTAACACCATCACTACAACCTTTATTGTAGTCCTAGCTCAGTCAGTAGTTCTGTTAGTAGCTCAGTCATAAGCTTTGTCACTGGTTCAGGCTCCTGCATTGTCACCCGCCCAGTTACTTGTTCAGTTCTTGGCTCAGACATCAACTCTGTCTCCAGGTCACTGATTAGTTCAGTCACCAGTGTAGTCATGTACTCAGCCATCTGTGTACATGATGTCCCATCTGCTTTTCAGGCTGCAGCCCGAGCTGGGTGTCTGTCTCACGCAGCTCAAACTAACTTCACCTCAGCCAGAGGGTTTCCGTACCATCTGGCCGTTTGTCTGTTCCAGCTGGGGGTTTATGAGAACCCAGCCAGCATCATGTCAAGTTAGCTGGGGGTTCTGGAGAGCCCAGCCAGCATCAAGCCATGTCAGCTGGGAGTTCTGGAGAGCCCAGCCAGCATCAACCCAAGTCAGCTGGGGGTTCTGGAGAGCTTGGACAGCATCACGCCACGTTAGTTGGCGGTTCAGGAGAACAGTTTTATCCAGGTGCTTTGTCTCAGCCACAGGACTCCATTCTGTCTGGTCCTAGTCCTGGTCCTGCCTCATCTGGTCCAGCGGTTGCCATGGCACCACCTCGACCATGTCTAGCTCAGCGTGGGCGGCCACCTTCCTGTCTTCTGGCTGGACTTTTTCACTGGTCCAGACAGCCTTCAGACCTGTGTCACCACCGCCGCCTTCCACGCAGCCGGCCTCCGGACCTGTTTTGTTTCCGCCGCCTTCGGCTCGGCCGGCTTCCAGACCTGCTCTGTCGCCGCCACTGCCTTTCATGTGGTCGACCTCTCTCCTGTGTCCAGGCTGCTTCTGCTTTCCACGCAGTCGGCCCCTGGAACGTCTGGACTTTAGAGTTCTGTGCTGCCGTCCCCCGGGTTGACCATCTGAACTACTGAATTATGGATTTTGTGCTTTTGGTCTCCAGAGGTGTTTTTGGACTCTTGTACTCCTGTCTGGAGATCCAGATTTTTATTTTTGTCATGTCTGTGTATTTATCCTCCAGTGTTCAGAGTCGTATCGTCCCTTATTGCTGTGTGTTACTCTCCCGGTGCTTCCTCCTGATCTTAGATCTCCAAGTATAGTTTTGTTTTGTATGCTTTTCCCCTGCCAGCAAATTAAGTCACTGCCTCCGTTAGTCCTGCATTTGGGTCCTTCCCTGCTTGCCTTCACACAGCACATTCACCATGACAGACGGCAGCATTGGGAGCAAAAATAAGTGAGATCACCAGGAGAAATACTATTCACAAGTGCTCTTTGTATGCAGATGACCTCCTTTTGTACATTACAGACCCAGAGGCATCAAATCCTTCAGCTCTGGACCTCATTGGATCCTTTGGCCGTCTGTCTGGTTAAAGATTAACCCTAGCTAAAAGTACACTGTTTCCTATTAATCATCTGCAAAGGAGGCTGATTACTCAACCTTTCATTTTACATTGAAACACTCCTTATTCACCTTTTTAGACAAAAATTTACCCCTATATTAGAGAAAACAAAATCAGATTTGGCACGCTGGTTAGTATCACCCATCTCTTTTGCTCAGCGGGTCAGCAATATTAAAATGTTAGTCCTGCCTCGATTCATGTATCTCTTCCAGATGATAAACCTTTTTCAACCATTTAGATGGACTCATATCATCTTTCATTTGAGACAAAAAAGTTCCAAGAATCCGTAAACCCCTTTTACAGTGTGCTAAGTCGGAAGGGGGCTTGGCCCTACCAAACGTTATGTATTATTATTGGTCTGCCAATATTGTGAACTTATCCACCTGGATGTGGGCTTTTAGGGAAGGCACTGAGCCACTTTGGTCCACCATGGAGCTACATGGAAATCTCACTACATCCCTTGTTGGAATAATGTGTTCAAGCCTACCAGTCAGTCGCAATGTTAATTTTAAAAATCCTGTGGTTAAAAACTCTCTTAATGTTTGGTTTCAGTGTCGACAACATTTCGGTCTGGGGTGATCGCTTGTCTGCTTCCCTATTGCGTCAAGTCATCTTTTTTTTTTACCAGCTTTTACCAGCTTTTTACCAGATGCAGGGTTTGAGGTTTGGTGCAGTAGGGGAATTATCTGTTTCTCTAAATTTGTTTGTTAAAGGATCATTTTTACCTTTTGAAATGTTATCTAAAGATTTTGGAATCCCAAAGACTCACTTCTTTAGATACCTAAAAGTCCATAGCTTTGCAGTTAAACATTTCACTTCTTATCCAAATCTACCTACTGATTGTCTGCTTGAGGACTGTCTGCAATTTATATATATATTTATATATATATATATATATATATCACTCAAATACATAGCATGCTGCAGGATACAAAGGTGGACTTCTTGTCCAAAGACAGACACGGTTGTCTTTGACAGATTTGTTCACATAGTAGTAATTCTTGTTTGTGTGCATATATTATACATTTTCCTGCATCCCTGCAAAGCCAATGTTTGTAATCGCAACTCCAGGTAAACTTTTCTATTTTTTTTTTTTAATGGAAAATTATAAATAAAATTGTCAAAAGAAATACGGTCAATCAACAAAAGCTATTTTCAAACTCAGGTTGTAAATCATGTAGATGAATGCCTAGATCTTTATGTTTTAATCATTTCAGTACATTTCTTTTACTGTTTTTTTACTGTAATAGTAAATGCAAAAAAACCCCTGACAAAAGACAAGTAAGATGTTGAGCTTGCACAAAAGACAAAATTTCCCTTGATAATGCAAGGTGAGGGTCTAAACCTCAACAAACAATCAAAAACTTTTGTGCATTGCAAATAATCAAAATATGCTTTGGAAAATTGTGGTTACTTAGTAACTAATTAATTCCAAATACCCTTTAACCAACAAAACAAATCATATTACTCAGATTAACTAACCTTTCTTAACCAGGCATTTCTTTTTTACCTGCCAGTTAAACAGTCTTTGTCTTCTGTTACAACATTGTCATTCAATTTTTTCAGTTAAAACGAAGGAAAACAGCATGTTTGAAGAAATGAACATGAACAATAAAGAAACTAAACGAACTTCTGACACAAATGGTGAGTTATACAAAGCAAATGCAAAACCACTACTTTTACTACAAGGCATCATGCAAAGTACTAAACAGCCTGTCTTACAAACTGGAAGGGTAGAAAATTTGGTGCCTCATAATCTGCAAATGACAGTGACCTCAACAGAAAAACAATAGTTTTTTTGTTAGTCACTTTAACTAACAAACTAGACTTGACATCCACCAAATTATTCACATTGACTACCTTTTTTTTTCTTGCCATGAAATCATTCTTTGTCTTCTGCTACAAGGTTACCCTTTAAGTCTTTCAGTACGAAGGCAGGAAGAAAATTTATATGAAGAAATGAACGTGAAAAACAAAGGAACTAAACAACCATCTGACACAAATGGTGAGTTATACAAAGACAATACAAAACTGCTACTTTTACGACAGGAACTGATATGAAACTTGCTTAGAAACTGGAAGTGTGCTGTTGGCATTTTCCTTACAAGAGCTTAATGACAACATCCTCTCAAATCACATTTTGATATGTACAGGATTCACTGTTATTGAAGTTTGATCCATAATATGGGCTTCACCTTGGTTTTGTCTCTGAACTTTTTCAAACAGATTTTTCTGTTTTTCCCTAGACAATAACAAAAAAGTTCATTAATTAGAATGGTTTTATGATTATAAAAAGCCAATTGATGATTTTAAGTTGACACAAGCAATTTAGAATCTTAAAAGTAAGAATTAGTTTGATTGCTATAATAAGTATTTATTTCTCCTAGATAAGCAGTGTGCATGTATAAAATCTTGTACATCAGTAACCATTTGCTGGGGTATTCTGTTACTGATCATGGCCCTTCGCATCTATTGTGAGTATAACTTTTAAAATTAGTTCATCTGCAATGTGTGTGTAAAGCCAAAGAAGTGTTACGTTTTGTTTTTCAGTTACCACATTGTTAATTCATAAGAACAAAGACTTATTGAGGAGTCAACTCAACTGGACAAACACCTCCACTGCCTTTGAAACACAGATCAGAGACCTCATTGCAGAAAACCAGAACCTAACAGAACAAATAAAACTCATGAAGATGGAGCTCAGTCTTGGTCCAGGTCAGTGCAGTGTTGATGCCTACTGTCCCAAAGAAAATAACAGTAGGCTCCAAATCTATCAGCTACAAAAATAGGTCATGTCAAATAAATGTGCACTGATGATCTTTATTAATTGATTTTTATACTTGCAGAAAAGGCATGCAAAGCTTGTCAGGAGGGCTGGCTTCCCTTTGAGTCAAACTGCTTTGCAATTAATGATGCTGAACCTCATGAGCAGAAAACCTGGAAAGAAGCTCGAGAAAACTGCAAAGGAAAGATTTCCGATTTGGCTGTTGTAATTAATGCAGCAGAAAAGGTAATAAGAACTGTGGCTCATTAGCAAAAATGTATTTAACAAAAATACATTTTCTTTTGATCTAAATACACTCTGTGTCGCAGTGTTTTAAGCAAACGATCTAAATACTCAAACTAATTTGAGTATTTCTGATAACTTTCTCTTTCATCAGAAATATATCAGTGACAAAAGCTGGAAGAGTTCAGGAGAAAATGGATACTGGATCGGTCTGAGAGCTGAAGGTGGGAAATGGAAATGGGTGGATGGAAGTTATCTGACTGATAAGTAAGAGAAACTTTGAGTCAATAACAATTTAAAAATATTTTTCCAAATCTGGGATGAATCAATTTTGTTTTATATTAATAATTATCAGCTTTAATCAAACTTGTTTTTTTCTTCAGCTCCTGGATTCAGCAGCCTCCTTCTGATGGTCTCTGTGTAATTTCTGTCCAAAACGAAGGATTTAAATCAGTGAACTGTGACCAGAAGAAACAATGGATTTGTAAAAAGAGACCCTAACTGTTTGAATTAGCACATTTAAACTTCAAATTACTTTTCCAATCTGTAAATATAATTGCATATAAGCAAATAGCCTGCTACACTACTGTGGAGAAGGAATGCTTGCCAATCCGGTGGTAGATCAACTCCCTTCGTTATTCCCTTCTGGGCCGCCCTCTCACCCTCTTTTCACTAGAGGTCTACTATCTATGAGCAACTGGTTCTGGGCTGTTTTGATAACATGACGAAAGCATACTAAGCGTTGCATAAATTATAAGTCATGCCTCTGCTAGTTTCTGTTTCTGATAGAAATAAAGATTATTGTTAAAGGTTCAGTGTGTGGCAGGAATTGGACTTAAACATACAGGAAAAGGGAAAAAAGGAACAAACTGAAAAGCAGCTTCACTGATGAACACAAACCAAGTACAAAATAATGAAGGTCAAACACAGATACCAAAAACTGTCACTCTATCAAGGACCCCATCAAAGTTGGAGGAATACAGAATGCACACAGCAAAAGGGAAACATGACAAGTTACGACTGAGATAATATTTACACCGAGATGATAATGAGGCAAAAGGCAAAGGGTAGGGGGACAGCTGACACTAATCACAGATAATGAGACAGGAAGTAGAACCAAAACCAAAGACATACGAACTTGACACAGTGACAGATGATAGCAAACACCGAGATAAAAGTGGATTGACAGGTAATTCACTTATCAACTATGCAATCAGGGAACTAAAGGCACAGATCACAAAACCAATCATAAGTCCCAGGAACCAAAACATAACACCCAAACCTGAAGTCTAAATAATAGAGAATATAGAACCAAACATACAAGATCCGGGTGGTTAGCACTGTTGCCTCACAGCAAGAAGGTCCTGAGTTCGACTCAGAGAAAGCCGTTTTCTGTGTAATGCGAGACAAATTTCTTTAATATCAAAGAATGCTGTCAATGTGATTTTAAAGAAATTCAGAGTGTTCTGTCATTGTGCTGTTTATTATTGCTGGCACCAGAAAACCGCCGCTGAATAAATCCTGGATTTTTATACACTTCAAATTCTGCAAATAAGTGTCCTCACCAGAAAAACTATAGCATCAGTTATTTAGTATCTTTAAACCACCATAATAGATTTGATTTATTAACTTTTCATTAACCAGGCTGGTTTTTTTTCATGTCCTGAAAATATTATGTGTCTTCTGTTAGAAAGATGTAAACACGTGTATTTTATATGGTTGCACATAAAAGAAATATGTAATGGTGATTTAAATACAATAATTTAATCATTGCATTTCATATAAACTCACATAGCTCTTAAGAATACGAATACATTTAGTTACTGAAATATGTTTTTGTTTTTTTTCTGCTAGATAAGAAGGCTGGATGCGTTAAATTGTGTCCATCAGTAGTAATGTGCCGGGGAATTCTTTTACTAATCTTGGTCCTCCTACTCTTCTTTGAGTATAGGTTTAAAAATTACTCTTTCATCTGTGTGTAAAGTGTAAAATGTGACTTTTTGTTTGTTTTAATGTTTTGTTTTGGGGTTTTGGGGGGTTTGAAGTTGTTTGTATTAGTTCATAATAATGAACTTTTAATGAAAACTAATCTCAACTTGGTACAAGCCTATTAGAAAAGCTCATGAAACCCAACTGAAGAAAACCAGAACCGTAGGAAGAAAAATAAGGAACTGGAGACAGAGAAGAAACATAACAGAAGAAATACAAAACATGATGACATAATGAGTTCAGTGTTAGTCGATCATAGTGGAGCATTGATGCCTGCTGTCCCAAAGAAATAGCATGTTTGAAATCAATTAGCTACAAAAAGACTTAATACAGTGGAGTATGTGTGAAAAATAGAGATATTATTTATGTTTAGGAAAGTTCACAATTAATGATTATAGGAGAAGTTTTACTGTACACAGAATATGACTGCTGACAGCATTTAGGACAAGACAGAAAAGGATCTAAATTGGCACTGGTTGTTTTTAATTTGTGTCACTAACGGGGTTTTCTTCAGTGCAGTGCAGTTTGTATACTGAGTTTCTGTTCCCTGTATTAATGCTGGGCGGTGCGTTACTTCACATCAAAGAATACTGTAGTCTGAAGTATCAGTATTTTGGTATTTTTGTGTTGTTATATATCTATATCTGACCATAGTCTTAGCTTTAGTGGGTTATATTAAATTAAATTATTGCCACGACATTGTGGAATTTTAATTTTTGATTAAAAAAGTTTTTAATCAAGCCAAGAACAACACTGTTCAAGCTGCCCTAACATGTTTAATCAAGATGAGGAAGAAGGAGGGCTGTCCTCTTTATCTGTCACACTGTTCACATCAACCACAGAGAAACACAGGAAGTTCAATTTATTAGTATAGTCTCATGTTGTGCATGTTGTGTTGGTCAAATCAAGTCCACCGTTTTTTGTTTTGATCGTTTGTTTGTTTGTGTTTAATTTGTGTGCATGGTACTAGCATCACTAAGTCGCTTGTGTGTGTGTGTGTGTGTGTGTGTGTGTGTGTGTGTGTGTGTGTGTGTGTGTGAGCTCAGTCTGTGTTATGTTTCCTGTTTTACTTTGAAAGTCCGCGTCTCATGTAAATGCGTCTGGTTTTGCTTCCTTTGTCTCGTTAGGCCTGATTTGCCGCAGCTGTGTTTCCCTCCTGTTACCTATTCCCTGATTGTTCCCTTTGTGTATTTAAGGCCATTGTTTCTCTTAGTGATGGGCAGATGAAGCCCCATGAAGCACTGAAGTGTTTCATCCAATTGGTTCACCCCAACGCGAAGCTTCATGAAGCTTCATTTGCTCTAGCAGGACACCTACTGGACGTAAAAATAATAGCTGGCATGAATTTGAAGAGTGTGGCATTTTGCACACAGCCTGTAAATGTCAACAACAAAAGGAGTGTGTAAAACATGTATATTGTAGTGATGGCAGTATACTGTGTATATTTATAGTGGCAGTATGGGAAATGATTATTTGGAAATGCTTGAAATGGAAATGATCATTTACTGTGAGGTGAGGTGTGGTTGGGGTGTGGACAGTGGTTGTGCTTTTGTAACGTTGAGGTATGGACAGCTACACACTGAGGCTTTGAGCCTCAGTCCTGCCTGTTCACATTTTATTCTGTAAAAACTAAATTTTCACTGCTTTTATGACCTTTTTAGTGGGGAGAACATAGCTAGGATTTAATGATTTAACAAACCTTTTGAATCCTTTGTCCTCCACAATGCTAAATGGCTGGGAGTCCTCAATCACCATGCTGACCAGGTCTTCATCTATTTGAGATTGTTCTCCTGAGGAAAGACAATAAAGATAAAGCACAAATATAAATATCACACACGTAACTTATAACAGTTGTATAATATTGTTATATCATTTAGTAACATTACTGCATCCTATATTATCATTGCATTTGATGGCTCACCTGGTCTTGCTCCACAATCGGTGTTCCCCTTATTCTCATGCAAAGCTCTGTAGTGCCTAAGCATGGATGAGGTGTTGCTGTTATATCCCAGCTCCCTGGCACATAGCAAACACTTCACCTTGTACAAAAGTCAAGACAGCTCAACATAAATTGTATTGCACCATCAGTATCATGAAAATACATCTTCTGTAGAAATACCTTGTTGGGAGGAATAAGATCAAAATGTTCCCGCACAGGGGAGGACATCCTCCTCTTCTTAGCTGGCTCCATTTTCTCCTGACTTTCCTCACTCTCATAAACCTCCATACGGTCTCCAAACTCTCACTAACCGCAACTCTCCATCAAACACCCACATTTTTGAATGAAGTCTGAGGGGTTTATATCGCTGTCATATCTCGCGGCAAAGTTCGAACCACTTCATGAACCAGTCACGTGGTACAGCCGGGCAGCGACGCTTCGGACGTCATCATTTTCAGCTCCTCCCATAAATGAAGCAAGCCTCGATACGCGCTTCGCGGAAACGCCCCCTCCATTACTCGACACACTAGTGATGTGCGATACCACTGATTTCCTTTCCGATCCGATACCAAGTCCCAGCCAACATGTATATATGGGCCCCACCTGGTTTTTGCTCGGGCTGGATGGGTACCATGTGGGCATGGGCTCAAACTGGGCTTTTTGTATGGGGCCTACTTGGGTTCTTCACATTAAACCCATATGGGCCATCCCAAGTGAGCACTTTTAGTAGGTCCTAGCTGGGTCAAACATGGGAAACACTTAACTTGGTCCAAAATGGGAAACACATGTAGGACCCACTTGGGTTTTCCACCTGGGATAGACATGGGCAAACACAGTCATTTAAGGATAGGCTGTTGTTGTGTGCCCCAGGTGGGGCAAAGTTAGGTAATCAATATATGTTTTAGTATCGATGACACAGGTGGGCCCCACCTGATCAAACTAAATGGGTCGCACATGGGCAAATGCAAGTCAGACCCTGAAAACATGTCTATGTGGGCCCCAGGTGGGGCAAAGTGAGGTAATCAATATATTTTTTTAGCACTGATGACATAGGTGGGGCCCACCTGGTCAAACTATATGGGTCGCACATGGGCAAATGCAAGTCAGACCCTGAAACATGTCTATGTGGGCCCCAGGTGGGGCAAAGTTAGGTAATCAATATATTTTTTTAGCACTGATGACATAGGTGGGGCCCACCTGGTCAAACTATATGGGTCACACATGGGCAAATGCAAGTTAGACCCTGAAAACATGTCTATGTAGGCCCCATATGGGTTATGTTAAGTTAATATGGGCATATATTTTATGTGGGCTCAAGATTGTTTAGTATATATGGGACCCACTTGGGTTTCTCACATGAAAGCCATATGGGCAAAACCAAGTGGGAACATATAGTAGGTCCTGGCTGGGTCAAACATGGGAAACACTTCACTTGTTTCAAAATGGGAAACACACGTAGGACCCACTTGGGTTTTTCACCTGGGTTAGACATGGGCAAACACAGTCATTTAAAGAAAAGCATTTGCTGTGTGCCCCAGGTGGGGCAAAGTGAGGTAATCGGTATATATTTTTTGGTACTGATGACACAGGTGGGGCCCACCTGGTCAAACTATATGGGTCACACATGGGCAAATGCAAGTCAGACCCTGAAAACATGTCTATGTGGGCCCCATATGGGTTATGTTAAGTTAATATGGGCATATATTTTATGTGGGCTCAAGATTGTTTAGTATATATGGGACCCACTTAGGTTTCTCACATTAAAGCCATATGGGCAAAACCGAGTGGAAACATATAGTAGGTCCTGGCTGGGTCAAACATGGGAAACACTTCACTTGTTTCAAAATGGGAAACACACGTAGGACCCACTTGGGTTTTTCACCTGGGTTAGACATGGGCAAACACAGTCATTTAAAGAAAAGCGTTTGCTGTGTGCCCCAAGTAGGGCAAAGTTAGGTAATCAGTATATATTTTTTAGTACTGATGACACAGGTGGGGCCTACCTGGCCAAACTATATGGGTCACACATGGGCAAATGCAAGTCAGACCCTGAAAACATGTCTATGTGGGCCCCATATGGGTTATGTTAAGTTAATATGGGCATATATTTTATGTGGGCTCAAGATTGTTTAGTATATATGGGACCCACTTAGGTTTCTCACATTAAAGCCATATGGGCAAAACCGAGTGGAAACATATAGTAGGTCCTGGCTGGGTCAAACATGGGAAACACTTCACTTGTTTCAAAATGGGAAACACACGTAGGACCCACTTGGGTTTTTCACCTGGGTTAGACATGGGCAAACACAGTCATTTAAAGAAAAGTGTTTGCTGTGTGCCCCAGGTGGGGCAAAGTGAGGTAATCGGTATATATTTTTTGGTACTGATGACATAGGTGGGGCCCACCTGGTCAAACTATATGTGTCACACATGGGCAAATGCAAGTCAGACCCTGAAAACATGTCTATGTGGGCCCCAAATGGGTTATGTTAAATTAATATGGGCATATATTTTACATGGGCTCAAGATTGTTTAGTATATATGGGACCCACTTGCGTTTCTAACATCAAATCCATATGGGTGGGCATCCAATGTAGGTCCTAGTTGGGTTAGTGATGGTAAATGTGTACATTGGTTCAAAATGGTAGCACATGCTTATGTGAGGATTCTTCTTCTGTGAAGAGCCTGAGAAAGTGTTATTTGAATAAAGGAGGATTTATTCCAAACAAGCCCATCACAGATTGCGCACAACCCAGGGAGTTCTGAAAGTCAAATTGTAAAAATAATCTCAAAAGAAAGTATGAACATAACTCTCTTTTATAACCTGCAGACGGCACCCATGTGGTACCATTCTCTAAGAAATCACCCTAACTTTAACATATTTGGCACAACCTCAGTCTATCACTTTTGCTACCCTTACGTACAGTCAGATGTTCTTGACCCTTCATTTTTGACCCTCTCAGTATTTAGCCTTGGCTAGCAAATGTACTCAAAGTCCACATTGAGACCTCAAGATGTTATGTGTTATCAGACACTACAACCCAGCTGTCAAGTGAGACTATAGGAACTTTGGTGTTTTTGAACATTCAATGTTACTCAAAACACTCTGCACACTATTCCAAATAACTGGTTTGAAACTGGTTACTTTTTAATTTTAGATTTCATTTTATGTACTTAATGTGAACTCTGCATGGTAGGCTGCATGGTGAGGCTCAGATAAGATAAAATAAGGACTTCATGATTCTTCTTAGGTAAATTCACTTGTCACAGCAGCAATAATAAGTGATTAAAACGGACACAAGAGTAGAAAAAAAGAAAAGCAAAAAATACGAATAAAAAACCTAAGATAAAAGTGAATTACACAGACAAAATCCAGATTTGGCATTTGCAAATTAAGGATTACTGGTTGTTCAAACAATTAAGACTATTTACTTGAGCAAACATGCAGTTGAGGATTTTTAGTAGATCAGACACACTCTACTGTATTAGAGAAAAGACAGTTAGTTACATGGAAGATGGAAGTTTTGGTTAATCAGATCCAGTAAAGCTCCTGAAGTATATTACCAATCTGTTAAAATGTTACTCTTCAAACTTGTGCCCTCAAATTATATAACCAGAAATAATTTATATTTTCTTTGAACTAGTGGAAAGGAGAGGGAATGGGGTCTTTCAAGCAGTCACACTTCAACTGTGAAACTCCCTTGTCCTTATGGTGTATTGACACTATTGAAACTTTTCAAAACCAGTCTAATGTTAGAAGAGCTTTTAGGTAAACTGTTATTCTTCTTCTTATCATTATTATATTTTTATTAATTATATTTTTATTATGATGTTGATTTGGGTGACACTTTTTGATAAATATTATATATTACTTTTTAAAACATATTAACCATCCCTATGCTTAAAAAACTTTTAAAAATAAAATTGTTCTTTTAAACTTGTGCATTGTTTGACTTTTAAAATTTTTGTATCAGGTGTAAAACGACTTTTTAAATAAAGTTGTTTTTAATGTGAGCAGCTCCTATTGGCTCGTTTAAAAAGAGGGAGGAGCAGATTGCACCGCCTAGCGTCTAGTCTTCGCGGTCTTTCGTCTGTTGCGCCTTTTCTCTCCCTGGTGTTTAAGAACGTGGAGGACAAAAGGATACCAAAGAATCGAAAACTATGACAAAGGTAAATACTTAAAGTTTGATACGTTTTCATCAATGGTTATTTTAGTAACTTTCTATAGTCGTCCTAAACGGTATAAGGGGGAGAAGCATAACATCTTTAGCTAGCAGGTAGAACTGGGTTAATTTGCTGCATTGTCTTTGGCAAACATAATTTAAAGTTAATTAAAAAACTCTTACTGCCTATATTCTACTCAATAAAGTTCATCTTATCTTATTCTGTTTTCATTGCACCATTCTCTCTATACAGTTTTTGAATTTACACACTATAACGTACACGGCAGTTTTTTTCTGTGCTTCTGCAACTGTTTCTTGGGTTTTCCTATAAGGTTTTTGTAATTAATTTAAAAAATTTATATTATTTTTTTGGCTTTAGTGGATTCCTGCTCAGCTAACTCGGCCATTATGCACTACCCAGTAAACAAAATGGCTGAACAGTATCTTAAATGTCTGAACATGAGCTAGTCATACCATGTTACGTAATATTCATGTGCAGTGTAGCAAGGTGATTGTTTAAATTACAGGAGTAGATGCCTGCAGCTGAAACGGTTTTCTGATCTGAATACGGTAATGTTACCAGATATGCATTGTACTATGGGAAAACGGTGGTGGATCAGTGTGTAAAAAGCCCCCAAAAGAAACACACAGCGTCTTTAGCTCAAACACTGTCTGATCACTCTCTTAGATACTGTGCTGTTCCATCTAGTTATTGGTTACTGAGAAATGTTAGGTCATTAATTAATTAAGAGAGTGCAGCTGTTCAGATCAGATGGTGAAGTAGGAAAATGCAGAACATGTTATTATAGCTGAATGCTGTGTAAAATACTAGTAATAAATCTAACTCCCATTTATGGCTTTTACTACTGTGGGGCTAAATAAAAAATTACAGACATAATGAAATCTGCTACAATTACAAAGCTTAAGTTTAAAACAATTATTATATATTAAGCATTTTTTTGCTCTTTTTTTTTTAAATTCTTTTTGCTAATAATGGACTCAATTTTATTATCAACTTCAAAGACCTATTAAACTTTTAAACCATTAAATCCAGGAAATTAGATGCCCGTAAATGTACGAGACCCTCTTTATGTCTAGTATCCCCAAATATTTAATAATCCTTTCTAAAAGTACACAAATTTTGTTCTTTTCAATTAAATATTGCATGTTCAATGTATTCTTGAGCAGGTAAAAATTCCACTAAATTAGTTTTTGCATATTTTTAAGTATAATCAAATTTTTATAGTTTGCGAGTACTTTTAATTTGGAGATTTTGCCACTTGATTTGAAGTTTGGATAGTGCTTTATAGTCATTTGTAAATGTTTTGAACTCATCTGGCTTCTTAATAATTTAATAAAAAATTAACAAGCCATGTAATAATTTGAAAACCACTAGGGACCACTTATAAAAAAGTAATTCCTTTTTTACTTAAAGGAATTTAGGATTTATGTCTGTCAAGTCATTTGTTCTGGCATAAGTCACCATTTTGATATATCTTCCTGTGACTTTAAAGTCTGTCAGCTAGTTAGATACATTTTTGCACTGCTAGTGTTTGCTGCTTGAATTAGTCAGTTTATCATATAAACACATGTAGTGCCTTTCAAACTTTTAATTACACTGTTCATTTTGTGCATTAGTAAGAGAATCTTTTATATTGAATTATCCTGGGAAAAAACAAAAATGTTTGTATTTTCTCATGCACTTTCTTTCATTTCCTTATCACGTTTAGATTCTTCAAGATCACAAGCACCATCTTTGACATGTAAGTAACTTTCATATTATTTGTATTACTTATTATTATTATTATTATTATTATTGAAAAGTGATGGTCTTTGGGGCATCCTTTTTTTTTTATTGGTATTAAGTATATATATTTATTTAGGCACAGGAGGCAATGATCTATTTTAAAATTTAACATTTATTTAATTTTCATCTTTTATGCTAACAATAATGCCAACAGTGTTCTCTTCACTTGACCCACAACTCTGACAGTTTTGGTCCTCTGCTCTCCTCACAATTGGCTGATTTCCATCTGAGCTGCTACTGTCAACTGCATTAAACTGATTTTACATTGCCTTGTTATTCTAATCTTTATCTGCGTTTTGGACTCCAAACATTCACACCTGCTGTTAGTAACCAGAGCTCACAAGAGTGTAAGGCGTGTAGTTCAATAAAGTGATCGATGTGTTCACTAGCTGATTTCAATAAACCGGTAACTTATCAAATCCATATTTTATAGGAAGTACATTACTGATAAAAGTGGTAATAAACACGGTAACCAATAAAAATTAAAATTTCCTGTTATAAAAAAAAATACTGCTGTGAGCTCGGTTTTCTAACACCAGGTGTGAACATCTACAGTCTTTAAGCGCTGGTAAAGATTTAAAAATAAAAGCATTCAATAACATAACATAACATTAAACACTAAATTAGTTTGATGGTGTTGACTGCAGCAGCTCAATGTTAATCAGCTGATGGTGATGGAAGCAGATGAGCGTTTTTCATCATGGTTGTTAGTGATGTGTTGGTCAAAACGAAACGGCTCTTTGAAGTGAACGACACAAGCGTGTTTTTTCTCTCTCTCTCACCCGCTCTCTCGCACTTTTTTTCCGCTTCACTCTGCACGTGAGCCTTGTGCTTTGCGCTGGGAAGAGGGGGGAGGGGCGGTTGTTACACACGCAGTAGCACAGTAACAGAGCAGGAGGGAGAGAGAGAGAAAGAGAGCCAGGGACAACAACGTCACATTACAAAGGTATAGTAATCATCCACAACTATTTTCAATTGCGGATGATAAAGGATTCAGAAAGTTTATTCATGCAGGCCCATATGACAGAGAATGTGCATCTTCTGTTTGTTTTCATATTATAATTTATATTTAATTGTGTTGTGGTTTGCAGTGTTTTGTGTTGTTTCACTTTAAATTTGTTTAAAAGGAAAAAGCTGAAAATTTAAATAGTTAAAAGTTGAAATGTAAATAGTTGTTTTTTTTGTATTATATGATTTATTTATTACATTTTATGTGGAGAGAATAAATAAAAGTATATTTACGGTGGCTGCTAGAGACAAAGCACGTACAAACCCCAAAACACGTAAAAACTCCATAGCACGTACAAACTCCAAAGCACGTACAAAACACAACAGAAGTGCTCCAGGATGCTAGGCACAGTGTTGAGATTTTGTTACCTAGTGGCTACACAAGCCAGGAAGTACCAACGACCGGATTTGGTGTGTGGTAGTAACAGGTAAATGAACAGCTTTTGGAATTTTTTATGAATATATATGAGTGCTTGTGTATAAATACACAAAAAATACACATATGATTTCAATTGTGTAAATTAAGTGATCTAGATAGCTCTGTTTTGGAAGTTCAGTTGACGCTAGAAATGGGTTTTGGAGTTTGTACATGCTTTGTCTCTAGGGGCCACCATATATATTTATATATAAACATATATAAATAAAACCACGTTTCTTTTTTTACATTAGTAATTCCTTTTGTTCATAATTTTATATTGTTGTTAATAATAAATTAATTAAAGCAACAAAACAACCTGAAGAGCCGGTTGGGAGCCGAAAGAGCCGGCTTTCTAAAAAGAGACGAAAATCCCATCACTAGTTGTGTAATATGCTGGTATTGATATGATCAAAAATGAACTGAGTTGTTTCGTATTCTATAGAAATTGTACATCTAATTAATAACAAGGCTTTCTGCTGATGTTATTAATTAAAAATGTATTGTTTTATTTTTAAGCAACAACTTTTTAGCATGCAATCAGTCCATGCTGTACAGGACAGATTTGTAAACTGTGCATACAAAAATAGACTATTTTACAAAATTGCTCTTTCAACAAATGTAAATCACAGCAGATTTTTTTTGTTGTAGGTGCACTGTCACAACTAGAAATGTGGGGGGAAGTCCTCAAAGTTGAAGGCAGAACAGGAAAATACATGGAAATAACAATTTTCCTTTAAATGGTAAATGGCCTGCATTTTTATAGCGCTTTTCTAGTCCCTAAGGACCCCAAAGCGCTTCACACTACATTCAGTCATTCACCCATTCACACACACAATCACACACTGGCGATGGCAAGCTACATTGTAGCCACAGCTGCCCTGGGGCGCACTGACAGAGCACATCAGTAAAGGTCGATCTGGATACTTGATAAGTGTTGGTATAGGTATGACATGAATTTGAATCTCCATTATCACAGGTTTTAATTGGGAGGGAACATGCAGATATACAGGAGGACTATAAACAGCAATTCCTATTGCATACAACTGTTTTAGAAAATACCAACAACACTGTTAATTTATCACTTGCTGGTCTATAGACTTTACAGTGTGGATGGATGGAAAATCCATCTGGCTCCACTCTGGCTGAATTGGTGCTACAAACAACTCTGCGCTCGGCTTTCCTGGCTGTGTGTGGATTTATACTTACACATCCAAATTTTGACCCTATTTTTCTTCCTTTCAGCTGATTGGTCAATTTCATGTCAATCACCAATTAAACAATCCAATCAGAGAACATCTCCAGAAGTTGATTCTGTTCATCTGGACGTAGCATTTTCAGTGGGAGAAAATGCTGCAAGCGCTACGTCCAGATGAACAGAATCAACTTTTGGAGATTTACTTACCTGGATGATTGAGCATGCATCAAGACAATCAGAGAACAGATAGGTTTGGCTGTTGGAGGGCTGCATTACGGAGCTTCAGGTCCTGGAAGAATAAATTCCCTTTTACATACCAGACCAGCATTTTTCTTCATTAGCACGAAGGAAAACAGTCTGTGCGTGTCAGAGTTCTGTGGTTTTTGTGTCACAGGGCTTATAATATGTGTAAAAATCTGGCCAGGGACCATCACATCACACTGCTATCATATTTTTCTGTTGCTATCATGTTTCTTTTCTGAGATGTTGTTACTTTTATGACAGATGTAACGAGAAATCTTCCAGAAAGTTAAATTTTTTATTCTAATCAAATATTTGATTCTGATAACAGATAAAGATTTTTTTTTTTACTTTTGTTCTGCTATTTCATAGTTTATACAAATTTTGGCCAATTCCTATTTATTTTAACCCTTTAGCCCCCAAAAAGTCGCCAGCGACAGGTTTTTCCAAACCTGTCTCGTCAAACCTGAGCTCTGCCAGGGGCCCAACACGCCTGGACTTTTAGAAGAAAAGAGATGTCCGAAAATAAACCACAGGGTCAAATACTTAATTTTGTTCAGTGTTTTAGAGTTATTAATTTGAATTGACTAATTTAAATATTTTATTCATGTACATTTTGATTGCCTTTAGTAAAAATGGCAAAATTTCAATTTCTTTTTTCTTTCTGTTATTAATCCTTGATTACATTCATATAGTATACAGTAGAGGAAAAAACCTACCAGACCTACCAGTTATCCTGCGTAACATTATTGGGGATAAAGGGTTAAGGAAGCGCAATTAATTTTTTTAGTTTAGCTTGTGTTTACTACCATTTTTTTTTTATCACCACACAGTAAACATTAAGTAATATGTAAAGTGTCCATTTATCCTCCATTCCGGTCCATTATCTTAAGCTTAGGCTGCTGCCCCTCGACCCAATCCGGTACTAAGTAGAGAGGCCCAGACTTCGCTCTCTCCAGGCACTTGGCCCAGCTCTTCCGGGGGAATCCCAAGGCATTCCCAGGCCAGCCGAAAAACATAGTCCCTCCAGCATGTCCTGGGTGTTCTGGGTCTCTTCCTGGTGGGACGTGCCCAAAACACCTCACCAGGGAGGCATCCTAACCAGATGCCAGTATCTAATCTGTCCTTTTTGTATGTTCCCCTCAGGTTGCCATGGTAGCAGATACAGGGGAAACAAGTGTAGACGATGCCACAAGAAGGATGATGAAATTCCTCATATCACCTGAGCTGGCTGTGGAGTACAACATGCTTGGCCGACATGGGGAAAAAAAGTTCAGAGATTTGCGTCTTTTTAATGTTGTGTATGGTAAGTTAGTTTCACTTGAGACATTTGAACTTTAGAAAACTAAACTTTTTTAATAAAGTGTTTGAAAGTGTAACTGAGATTGGTTATCATGCAATTTGTATATATTTTTTGAGGCAATAAAGTGAAATAAACATTGTTCTTTGAAAATCATCACCAAATGAAGTAAGCTAAGATTAACTTTACTTTGGCTTGCCCGTTTTTCTTCTTCTTCATTTGCAGAGGCACTGAAGAATTATTTAACATCAAAAGTCAACTTGCAAGAAGCAGAGAAGGCTCTGTCCAAGTGGTTCAGTGGAGCTAAAGACAGAGGAGGACCGAGGGCTGCAAGGGTACAAAATAGACTTACGGCTCTGTAAAAAAACAAACCCTGCTGATTCAAGATAAGCTTTTGAGTTTTCCATCTGACTTTTTCCCCATGTTGCTACAGTTCCAAATATCTAAGGAATTTTGCTGTAGTTTGACATTTCTAGTTTTTAAACGTTTACGCACTTTGGAATACAGTTACGTAAAATCACAGTTGTTGGACAAAATAAATGTGAAAAATGTTGTTTTGTGTACCCTCGTGATTTTTGAAATGGTTTTATTTACAAACTAGATTTTGTTTGCGGTCAGCTTTAATATATTTGGTGTCTTTGTGTCACAGAACCCGTATTAGCCGTCTGAAAAATTGATTTTGTGACTGTTTTACTACATGGGGCCCACTCAGTGCCAGAACTTAGTCAATTCAAACTAGAAATAAGATGCAAATACAGAACCCACTGCTAATGCCATTCCAACTTTTTAGCTCATGTTTTCCTCATGTTGTACCCACTAAGAACTTGAAAAATGGGGCCTAGGTGGGTTTCAGTGTACTTTGCCCAGTTGGGGTCCATTTAGTTCCCAGATTTTACCTATATAACACCGAGATGGGCTTATAAAATGGGGCCATTATGGAACCCGTGGACAATCCCACTTAAAACCCACTTTTTAGCCTATGTGGTACTCACATGGTACCCACAAAACAACTTGAAAGGTGGGGCCTGGGTGGGTTTCTTTGTACTTTGCCCAGTTGGGGTCCATTTAGTTCCCAGATTATACCAATATAACACCGAGATGGGCTTACAAAATGGGGCCATTATGGAACCCGCGGACAATCCCACTTAAAACCCACTTTTTAGCCTATGTGGTACTCACATGGTACCCACAAAACAACTTGAAAGGTGGGGCCCGGGTGGGTTTCTGTGTACTTTGCCCAGTTGGGGCCCATTTAGTTCCCAGATTTTACCAATATAACACCGAGATGGGCTTATAAAATGGGGCCATTACGGAACCCGCGGACAATCCCACTTAAAACCCACTTTTTAGCCTATGTGGTGCCCACATGGTACCCACAAAAACTTGAAAGATGGGGCCCGGGTGGGTTTCTGTGTACTTTGCCCAGTTGGGGTCCATTTAGTTCCCAGATTATACCAATATAACACCGAGATGGGCTTACAAAATGGGGCCATTATGGAACCCGCGGACAATCCCACTTAAAACCCACTTTTTAGCCTATGTGGTACTCACATGGTACCCACAAAACAACTTGAAAGGTGGGGCCCGGGTGGGTTTCTGTGTACTTTGCCCAGTTGGGGCCCATTTAGTTCCCAGATTTTACCAATATAACACCGAGTTGGGCTTATAAAATGGGGCCATTACGGAACCCGCGGACAATCCCACTTAAAACCCACTTTTTAGCCTATGTGGTGCCCACATGGTACCCACAAAAACTTGAAAGATGGGGCCCGGGTGGGTTTCTGTGTACTTTGCCCAGTTGGGGTCCATCTAGTTCCCAGATTTTACCAATATAATACCGAGATGGGCTTATTAAATGGGGCCATTATGGAACCCGCGGACAATCCCACTTAAAACCCACTTTTTAGCCTATGTGGTGCCCACATGGTACCCACAAAAAACTTGAAAGATGGGGCCCAGGTGGGTTTCTGTGTACTTTGCCCAGTTGGGGCACATTTAGTTCCCAGATTTTACCAATATAACACCGAGATGGGCTTATAAAATGGGGCCATTGTGGAACCTGCGGACAATCCCACTTAAAACCCACTTTTTAGCCTATGTGGTGCCTACATGGTACCCACAAAAACTTGAAAGATGGGGCCCAGGTGGGTTTCTGTGTACTTTTCCCAGTTGGGGCCCATTTAGTTCCCAGATTTTCCTAACATAACACCTATATGGGCATTTAATATGGGGCCATTACGGAACCCGCGGACAATCCTATATGGGGCCCATTTTTCAGCCCATTTCCAAACCATATGGGCCCCACATATAAATGTTGGCTGGGGTAATATTCAGGGTGGTATCGACGATACTGATCCGATACCGATACTTTGTACAAAACGGATTTTATTTATTGTATCTCAAATTATAGCGTCATAATGATTACAGGACATCAGAATACCTTCTTCTTATCACTTAATAATGCAGAGTTCATCATATAGAAATAAAAAAACTAAAGTTGTGTGCTATTTGAACACCTTGCCTGCCTGGAGGACTAAAGGACTCCGTGACCCTAGCAGCACCTGTCCCTCTCCTCCTCTTCAGTTCGCCTCAACATACGCTCGTCATATTTTGTGATATGATTTACTCTGAGGTGTTTGACAAGGTTAGTGATGTTGCCACAACCATACATGCCAACCCTCCCGATTTTTCCGGGAGAATCTTTCTCCAGATTTTCCACCCGGACAACAAAGTTGAAAAACCATATCGCAGAATTCATAGCGCGGCCCAGCCAATTCCAGTTTCCAACAATGACGGCAGCGACTTAGTTTTAATATCACTCTTATTTCTCTTTCTGGGTCGCAAAAAAACTTTTAACATATTTTCAGGTGAGAATGTAGCTGTGTAAACTTCAAATATCTGAGCCGACCAACACATCGTCTTCAAACCCCCGCGGTCTTTCACCACTCGGGTTAAACATGATGTACAAGTCACTTTGATAACTTAAAAATGTTCTTGTTTGGCTTTTTCAGTGTTTTATTTGTTCGTGAGTAAATCGGTTTGGCTGAGATTAAAGTTATTAGATTAGATTAAATTAAATTAAACTTTATTATTCCCTCGGGAGGGTTCCTCCGGGGTTTTCACACAGCTGAATAAACGTCAAACAGAAAACTGATTAAACAGAAGAGTTTACGTCAGTGTCCGGTTATATTTTAGACAGCAAGGAGCAGACTGCAGAGTTTCACTCCACCGAGGGAGCTCGTGACGTACTACCCGGCTTTCTTTAGACCGCGAAGGGCGGGTCCTCAGGTGGAAGCAGCCTCTGAATTTGGACACCCCCGCTGTTTCCGGGCCGGCCAATAATAACGGTGACATTTAACGTATTTTATCCGATAAATAAACCCTGTAAAATATATTTATCCGCCCAAACAGCCCTTTTGAATGTCTCCCTAATTCTGAGGTCTCAAGGTTGGCAAGTATGGCCACAACACCTCCCTTTTTTTGCCACATTTATTGCAAACCACGGCTCAGCTGTTTGTGGAGGTAAAATACATCCGCACAATTACGCTCAGCCATTGTTGTGAGTGCGCACGCCAAGGGGCTGCGAGACATTTATACAGCCGTATTTCGCACATGACTATGAAAGGCGGAAGAGGAAGTAGTTCCTTTGAATGTAGGCAATCCGAATGTTATAGTTTCTTTCCACTGTGTTCCTGTTAATGACAAACTACAAATTTACTCTAAATTACTAAAATATCGATATTTTAATGTGAGAATCGATTCTAGAACATAAATGATTGGTATCGGAGGAATCGATATTTCAGGATCGATCCGCACATCACTACGACACACGCTCCGAAGCCTCGATACAGAACGTCCCATCACTAGTTTCTCTGTGTCCGTGTTGCGATATACCCTTATCTAGCTGTGTGGTTGGTCTGTGTAAGTGTATTCTGGAGTCCTAGTTTTATTACCCTTTTGAGTTCAGCATTAAAGCTGTGTTTTGAGTTACTTTCTGTCTCCGGAGTCTGCCCTTTGGATCCTTCTCCTGCCTACACACAGCTGTTTCGTAACAGAAGATCGCGACCAGAACATGGACCCCGCAGACTGTTCCACCTCGGATTTTGAGGCTGAGATGAAGGGGTTGGTTGATTTGCTGGACCGCATCGCTCAGGCCGGGGGGATGGGGGTTATGGGGGGATGGAAGAGATCTGACTGATAAGTAAGAGAAACTTTGAAACAATAAAGATTTAAAATATTTTTCCAAATCTGGGATAAATCAATTTTGTTTTATGTCAATAATTATGAGCTCTAATCAAACTTGTTTTTTCCTCAGCTCCTGGATTCAGCAGCCTCGTCCCTAAATCAGTGAGCTGTGACAAGAAGAACCAATGGATTTGTAAAAAGAGACCCTAATTGTTTGAATTACTTAGACTTCAGAAGACTTTTGTGATCTGTAAATATTACCATGGAAACTTCTACTCAGGTTTTGTTTTTAAATATTACTAAATAAATAAAGTTAATTATAAGGGGTTTTTTTTTATTGTCAAGCTGTTATTATTTATAAGTTACTAATAATTAATATAAAAACAACACCCAGCTCGCCCCTGCAGGCGGTTCATCCTTCACCTCTACCAGAGGCCTGGGAGCTTGAGGGTCCTGCGCAGTATCTTAGCTGTTTCCAGGACTGCGCTCCTCTGGACAGAATCTGGGATCTGCTGGAGCCACTCGCCTAGCTTGGGAGTCACCGCACCTAGTGCTCCGATTACCACTGGGACCACCGTTATCTTCACCCTCCACATCTGCATATCAGCATTTAGAAAAATGCAGCAAAAGGTTTAAAGTGTCACTCAGCTATTGTTCTTTGTGTCACTGAAGTCATTGTACTTTGAAAAGATACAGTTGGTATAAGTCTATGTAGCTTCTCACGTATCCAGGCCATGGTCATCAAAGGAGCTTGGAAAGAAAAAGGTGGACTTTTCTTGACGTCATTTTACTTGTCATCTGGAAGCTTCTTCAGGTCTAAGACCAAATGGTGGAGAGCCAAGAAGTTTTGGGTGAAACCATTGTGAGACCTTGACTTACCCTATAATGTTACCCATTGAGATCAACTGAGGAAAGGTCTGAGTCGGTGTTAGCGCCCACTCACATCTTGCGTCAGGCGTCATGTTAATATTCCTGTCTTATATTCGAGTTCTTTCTTTTTTAGTTCATTTTTATCAAGTCTGTTTATCTGTGAGAGAGAGAAAACACCCATCCCCTTATGGCATTATTTTTGAGCCACTATTCTGAGTGCACGTAAAAAATAAAAAAAATTGCAGGTGCAAGTGTTGCAGTTTGAGGAGAAATTTATTTTGAGCGAAGTAAATTTGCGTGAACAAAATTCATTGCTGCATGCAAAAAATGTATTTCAGTGTTTGCTATTATCCATACGCACACACAATAGCAGCCCCTCTCGCTCAGTGTTTGCATTTGTGCTCACTCGCAATGTGTTGCTTGCGTTCTCAACATTTCTGCCCGTGCGTGCTCAACGCTTTCTGTACACCATTATATTTGTGCCACAAAACCAGCCAATCACAGACTTGGATGCAAAAAAATCTGATTTACAAAACAAAGCACTTCAACATGAAACATATTATTAAATTCTCTCACCTCCCACATAAAAATAAAAACAAAAATGAAAATAAACTGGGCCATTGTCTAGATAAATAGAAAATACATTAGGAAACAAATTTATCCAGCATTAATGTGCAAATGACAGCAAAAGATGAATATAAAATAAAATAAAGTACAATAAACATTTTTCTATTTTAAAAAGAAAATAATAAAAGGTAAACCACACCATGAGTAAAATTTATGTTCACATGTCACATATGCCAATGACCACACTCTTTATCATTTTCCAAACTTCTCCTTTTTTAGAAAAGTTGGTCAAAATTTGGCTTCTTGATCCATCTGCATAGGTATCCACTGGCTCAGGCTAACATTTGACGTGAGAATTAATCAACCCATCGGATGGTTATAGATGTCTTCACTGATGATTATGAATTGATTATACCACAAACACAAACTAAAGCTTCCCTATCATTTCAGTGTAGTTTATATACTACATTTAATGTTTAACCAGTAAACACATGAAGGAGCTCGTCTAGCTACAAATGAACACAAGTGATTTTAATTCTCTCCAAACATACTGAGGCGGAGCTTGAAAATCAGGGGTGCCACACTGGCTGTGAGGCCCTGTGCATCCATTGAGCCCACACATGGCACAAAAGGCTCTAAGTGGCCTCTTCCTATGAGGCAATGAATTAAATGATACAAGAAAAACTACTAAGGAAGCTTTAAGAAACACAATAAGAGGCTCAAATGGTTTACCTGATCTCCAAACTCCCCAGATTCAAATCCAATCATGCATCTGCACGTTGTGCCAGAATAAGCCTGATTCATTAAAATGGACTGCATGCATAAAGCCTAATTTACAACATGGAATCCTGCTCTCAAAAACTGGCATAGATTTAACACTGTCTGTGAAGCTGGATTTAAGAAGTAAGTGCCTAAAGTTAAAGTTTTTAGAACATATTTAGCACCATCTTGTGTCAGGTTGGTTGGTTGCAATAAACAGACTTACATTACACACTTTTGTAATGTCTCTTTGCAGAAATGAGTTTTATGTTAATAAACCGAGGATATACTGTCCACTTTCACCCTTAAGCAATAAATGGTTCTTTCATTGTTTGGCTAGCTGTATTGAAATGGGAAAATCCAGTGTAATGTGGACTTTTATTTCTCCCTTCAGACATGTTGGAAGATGTCAGGATTCCCTATCATGCTTTGATTGTCCCATTTCAGTGCAGCTAACAAAACAAAGAACCACGTACTGCTTAAGAGACAGAGGGTGAAACTGACTTCAACCAACCAACCTGATGGCGTGGCGCTCTGTACTGACACAAGATGGTGCTGAACATGCTCTAAAAACTGCTTCTTAAATCCAGCTCCACAGATAGTGTTACATCAATTCAGTTTTTGAGAGCAGGGCTCCATGGTGTAAATTTGGGCTTATACATGTAGTGTTTCATGTCCAATTTAAGGTCCCATTCAGTAGCACACAGGGCTCAGTTAATCAGCTGCAAATATCCTGGATTAAAACAAACACTATCAGAGATCCAGGGTCAATCACCAAAGAGCTGTTTGGGTGGTATTAGGTTGGTAGCACCTTCTGTTTGATCAGCAGATATCTTAGTAAAGACCAAACATATATTTACTTTTGTATTTATTTTCTTCAAGCTGATAAGGGCAGGAAAAATGTTTGTTAAACCAAATTGAGGTAATTCGTAATTCTTTCTGGAATTGGATTAAAAATTATTGTCTGAAGTGCTGTGTCTCTATTCTGATATTTTTATGTTGGGTGATAGTTATTGTTATGAATGTAGATTTTTAGTGTTGATCTCTAATATTTAATGGAATGTAACCTTATCGTTAACCTTTATCTTTTTGACAAAAGTTTTAATTAAGCAAACAACAACTTTATTTAAGCTGCTGTAAGAAATGTGAAGGCTGACAATCATCCATGACCGGGATGTCTGAGAACCTTCATAGACAATTCTGTGAATGCTAAAATAATACTTTGTAAAGAATACCGGCAACAATAGAAATTTTACTAAAAAGGTCTGAAAATCATGTTTTTTTTATTGATTTATTTTAGTATATTTTAGTTTAGATGTGCTTTTGCTTGATTTCCATCTAATCTGTCATGATCTGAGCGAGTGTTGGGTTTGTCTCCTCGCACACTGTTCCCCTGGGTCCACCCTGAGGTGTAGCTCAGGTAATCTCCTTCACCTGTGGTGCATCAGCTGCAATTAAGAGGTTGCATTTAAACCCAGTGTCGTCACCTCTCCTTTGCCAGTCCGACAGCTGCCAATGGTGGTAACAAGTTGCATCTCTCTGTTTCCTTTCAGGTCAATGTTTTGCCTTACCTGCTTCTCCTTGTGTTCTCAGTTTTTGACTCATCAGTTGCACCGTAAGCACCCAGCTCCCAGCCAGAAATCTCACCCACCACTGAACCTTGCCATCTAAACTTGGATTCTCTTCACCTCTACCGCCTGTCCTCCTGCCCGCTGCCTCGCTGGAAACACTAAACCTCAGGTTGGACAAATACTCAGCTGCCCAGTCTACAATACCCTCCCCAAGCTGGAAATCGGCTTCACTGCATGTAAGCAGTCAAGATCTGTGTTGTAAATACTGACTATGTTGTGTCTGCATCTGGGTACTTTCCTAGTGTTGGCCTCCGGGCCGTTTGTGATGTAATCTTAAGATGTTGCCTGGGCTTCTTGTTTTCAGTCATACTCTGTAGCATTGATGACATGTGCTTGATTCCCAAACAGAGACCTGTGCCATTTTGAATGTGCAGAAGATTTTTTAACATGAGCAGAAATATTTCTGAAGCATATTTAGGCTGTTAAAAGCCACAAGGATATATATTATTTTATGAATAGGTGACTCATACATGTTTAAGCAGGTAACGTCTTCTGACAAGGAAGCCAAAGTCCCCTAACAGCGTACAAACCTTATTTATTTGTTAACGCCTGGCTATTATGTGGTAACTGTGTGATGCTATCATGTGGACCAAAATCTCAGAAAAAAATGTTTGCAGTACTTTGTTGAATCTACTCCAAAAAAGGTAAAAGGTGGTTCAACCAATGTGTATCTAATACATTTTCCAGTGAGTGTATATGTAACACAAAGTGTAGCATTAACAGACAAAAATGGGGCAGCTTCCTTTTTCAGTCAAAAGCAGAAGTTGGTACAAGAAACAGAAGTCAGTTAAGAAAGATAAGAAGCAATAACTTCTATTATGATGCTCTGTGGCTTTAACACTGTGGCATCTCTGAGTAGAATTCACAAAAGGCTCAACAGAAAGACAAAATAACAATGACAGAGGATGACCCACATAGAAAACAGGTCTGGTCTGGATCTGGTGTCAAGCCGGCACTGCTGGCTGACTTCTGGCATGGTAAGTGGTATGTCAAACAGATGTGTGCCAGGTCTGGCAATGATGCCACTGTTTATTTGATGGCATGTCACATCTGGCCCGATTGTGGTTTGGTTTATGTGGCCCAGGCTCATAGAAAACAGGTCTTCCCTGGATCTGGCATCAAGCTGGCACTTCTGACTGACTGGTGTCATGGCAGGCTGTATGTCGCCCAGATGGGGGCCAGGTCTGGCACTATTTATGTTCCTATTTTCCTATTTTCCTATTTTAGTTAGACCCAAATGCCATGTTTCAATACTATACTGCTATGGTAGCAAACGTTTCAAATGCAGGTTTGACAGGTTTGTGAGTGTACACTTTATCCAAAACCTAGTGACGGTTTACTCATGTTTACCACTGTGTGGCTGTATCTCAGGAGCTAGAGCAGGTCACCTACTGATTGGAAGGTCAGTGGTTTGATCCCTGGCTCTGGATCTCTGTCAAGAGTGTGAATGTGTACAAATCTAGTTAGGAAGAGAAAGTGTGTGATTGGGTGAATGTAACATGTTGTATAGAGCACTTTAAGTAATCAGGGAGAGTAGAAAAGTGTTATACTATCAGAAAAGTGTTCACTGTCTGAACAGAGTTTCGTCATGTTACTTTTGCACTATTATGTTCCGGCACATGTTGTTATTACATGGCTTGATTAAGGTACACATTAGGCTGACATCTGGGGCCAGAGCTGAAACTGTTCTGGGCCAGCACAGGACCACCAGTGTGTCTGCAACTGGCTTTGTGCTGAAACCATGTGTGCATTAATTCTGGCAAACCAGATCTGGGCCACCAAAGGGCCATCATTCTTTGTGGTATGTGGGCCATGTGCAAGCACATTTTGTGGGCCAAATCCGGGCCATACCAATTTTGCTATGTGGGGACATTAACTGCACTTCGTGGGTAGTTAAAACGAACAGTAAGTCCAAATCAAGAAATATGTATACAGGGAGACAACTTCATCAGTTTTAGAAGCCACTGAGGTCAACCTGAGACACATTCATGTGGATGCGTATTTTACACATACCACCTCAACATTGTGACCAAAAGACAGCTAGAAGATGTGACAGTGATGAAGATGCTAAGAAGAGTAGAAGAGAAGATGTCAAGTTGTCAGGATTTGCAAGATTTGAATTACATTGAATTGTTCTGAATTCCTTTATTGTCATTGTACACAGTACAAAGAGATTCAAAGGCAGTACTGACCATTTATGCTGTACTGACCAACTCAGCAACACCAAAAGAGCTGAAAGACAACAGAAGACAACTAAAGTGCATTACAGAATTGTCTATGAAGGTCATGTTAATCTAAGAAGCTTGGGAAGAAAAGAGACAAGACTTCTTTAAACATGTTTTCTTTCCAAGCTCTGAACAAAGCTTGAAAATGCATTACAGAATTATTTCCATGGTCAAGAAAAACAGCTTAACATCTACACATCAAGAAATTCTTGGCAAGGCAGGTGTATTACTGTCAAAGTCTACAAACAAGATGAAGAGAAAAACTGTAATGAAATATGTAATATGTAACCATATTAATTTGACACAGCGACAAAAGACAAACACAGGGGAAAGACTGGAGGAAAAGAAGGGAACACAAAAGGGAACTAGCAGACCTATCAACAAAACCAAAACAAAGACTAAAGGCATGAAATATTAAAAAAAAAAAACTCGTAAATGGAAGGGAACATGAACTCAAACCATTAATAAAAGACTAAACCCTGATCATGATCCATTTTTTACAACAAATAATGAATACACAAAAATTAAGAAAGAGCAAACATGAAAACATAACTGACTCAGCGTGACACATGGAACACATGGAACACAAGGGAGGCACAGTAACAAAACTTAAGAACTAGAAAATATAACCAGTAACTAAATCAAAGACTATTAATGATCAAAAACATAAACACTGGGTCACCAGACCTAGAACCATGACACATTATATTACATTCATTGTCACATAATTAGATACAACTCTTCAACTTCTCATTCATGCAGATGTGCAGCCAACAAGTCTCGAGTAACTGTGTAATGCCATCATGTCAATATGGACCAAGATATCAGAGAAATGTTTCAAGCACCTTGTTCAATCTACACCACGAGAAAGTGCTTTTGGTAACTACAAGCCTCATTCACCCAGTCGCACACAGGTTTATACAAGTGCTTTTTTTCAATATCCAAGTGTCTTGTATGATGACACTCACACACAGTCACACTCAAGCGGATGCATTGGGGGAAATTTGGAGATCAGTATCATGCCCAACATCCAGAATGGAGAAGACGGGGGGTCAATTTAACTTTCTCCAATGAGCTACCACAGCTGCCCCAGTACACCACATAGTGTATCTAGTAGAATTTCTGGTGACTCATGTGGTCTATCCTGAGATAATCCCAGTCCCTAAAGTGATAATGTCTTTATTTGAACGGTTATTATATAACATGCTATTTTTTGACTCTAACATATTTTTGATGGTGTTGTGACTCTGCTTTGCATATATTGTTATAGAAATCACTTTCCAGTATGTACACTGCCTCCAGTATATTTTCACAACTTTGAGGTTTATACTGATCATGACATGCATGCAAATTATTTTCACACCCATAAGGAGAAGTTGGCAATAGAAACAGACATGACACGTCAGAAGATTCAACCCTGTCTCTTATTTTGGTTCCCTGTGGCTCTTATAAAGGGCTATTTCTCTGTCTACAAGTTACACGAAGCTCAACGGAAAGTCTGCAAGGATGGCAGAGGAGGAAGTTAGCTATGCCACAGTCAAATTCAAAAAAAAGAAACATTCAACAAAAGGTAAGTTTTTCCAATGCACTGCATCAAAAATATATTCTAAGCTACTTATGATGAATAAAATTGCAAATTTACTTAATGTTGATTTGTTTTAAACAGTTTTCTGCCGTAACAATGACTAGAAAAAATATCAGTAGAAATCAGCAAATAAGATCTTGAGCTAAGTAGGATTTTTACACTGATATTTTAAGACCTTGGTGCCTGAACCACTTCAACTAGTGGCTTGGGGATCTGACTTGAATGTGTCCTAGATGCCTCTTAGGTGAGGTGTTTCTGGCATGAAACTCTGTGACAGACACAGAAAACACTGGAGAGTTTACGTCTCAGCTTGCTTGGAACATCCTGTTTTTTTCCACCAAAAGGAATGGAGGAGGTGGCTGAGAGAGAGGTCTGTCCATCTCTGCTTGGACAGCTCCCAGCACAACCCCAGTTAAGACACTGAATTGTGTCAACACTGAACAAATAGCTGTCCAAAATAATTAAATAAGCATTTGCATGAAAGCAAACATCCAATATTTCAATACAATAAGGTTTAGAAAGCCTTGTTATATGATATCTTATGAATGCCAATCAACCTTTCAGTTAAAAAGGAGGAAACGGTTTATAATGAAGTGGAGGTGAAAATGAGCAAAGGAGCAAATGAAGCAAAGGAACAAACTCCGGACACAAACGGTGAGTTGAAAAAAGAAAACACAAATCCACCGTAAATAAATGTCCAATACAGTGAAAATTTCTAAAACTGTCAGTACAAGAAGGTGTGACGAGGAGTACTGATGAGTTTGGGTGTCTTTCAAACTGGAGCATTTCCCTAACAGGGATTTAATGAAGAGACATGAAGTATCCTGAGTTTTACAATTAGATTCAAACAGTGGACGTTCTTCTCTTACAATCATTTTTACCAAGGTTTTTGAAGGACAAGTGGTATTTAACAGTTTAATAATAAAATGATTTTATCATTCATGCTCATAGTTAGGAGATGCTCCTTATAAGGTGTACGTTCCAAAAGATGGAGAACAGCATGAGTTACATTGTGTAAACGCGCATTTCAAAGCTGATATGTGGCTTCAGCTGTTCCAGACACTCAAATGAAGTGCTTCCTGTTTTTTAACTAACCGCTGTGTTTAAAATGCCATCATTTGAGACAGCGAGACAAAAAGGAAATGTTGGACTTATAAATAGCAACATTGAATAATCAATTAACCAATAAGCAAATAGATAAAACAATATATTTCTGTTATTTAGATTTTTATGCCAGACAAGAAGAACGTTTACTTCAGTTTCATTGCCCTACATGAATAAAATAAGTATTTCAATGTTACAATATTTGTTTTAAAGTGGACATGAGACACCCTTCTCTCTAAAGAAAAAAAAACGATCATAGATTTAGCACTGTCTACAAATCTGGATTCAACAAATAAGTGTTTAAAGATTTTAGAGCATGTTTAGCGCCATCTTGTGCCAGCATAGAACATGATGTCACTGGGTTGGTTGCTGGAAAGTTGTGTCAGCAGGGTTCATAATTCACGGCTGTCACGTGGGTTATCAGGATGTATACTAGTTTCCAGAAGAGCTCCGCAAGCATGTGTGAATAAAAAATGACAAAACTGGTCATTAGTTTTCAAAAATACATTGAGCTACAATAGTTTATATATCATAGTGAGGTATGTGTATTTCAATCTTTGTACATTCATAAGTCATATATTCAAAGGTTTGTTTTAACTGCTAGCCTATTACATACATATTTTTTAAGTTTCCACTTTGGATTTCCACTTTAACAGAATAAATATTTTGTCATTTAAGGCACTTTTAAAGATCTCTAGAAAGGACAGAATGAGAGTGACAGGTGACTGTCAATGATGACAGAATAATGTTTCATTGCACTAGCATGAGGGTAAACGCATCTTCTTGGTAAACACATTACACATACAGTAACAATAATAATAAACTGTCTTGTTTTTGCGTAACAGTGGCAGAAATTTCTCTTTCTCACATGTTAAGAAATCTGCTAAATTAGAAGAAATCCAAACATTCTCTTGTTTCGTATTATAGTACAACACGTTACTGGTTAATTTCACAGTGTCAGCTAACTAGTGGCCAATAACTCAGCAGAAAACAAGGACACTAGAACTAAATCTATTTATAATGGATGCTCCCAACCCTGTCTGCAATGAGCTTTATGTTAAAAACAAAAGAAAACAAAGCTCCATCTCTTAAGAAGTAGTTTTTTAGTTGTTTGCGTGTTAGCGATTAGCACTTTATTTATGCAATAAAATGTTCTCTCTTTCCCAAAACACATGTAGACAGTTTATGGCAGAACTGATTACCATATGCGCATCACACCATAAATTTAACTAAGTTTCTCACCGAAGTGTGATCGGGAATCCTAACATCCATCAGCATGTCCACAGGGAAAAGATTGCCTACAAGATTGATTGCCACACTTTTTGGAAACCTTAATTTCTTATTTAGATTTAGGAATCGTTAGCTCACATTATCTCACTGAGCATATTTCTTAACAATAGAAGTGAGAAAAAGCGAAGTTCGATTGTAAACACTGTTTTTTTTTTTTCATGCTGACATGCTGTCAGGACTTCCAATCATGTTCGACATAAAACATGCCAGGGGCTGCCACAAAGAGTTTTTTAAGACAATTTTTTTGTTTTAGTGTCCTTGTTTTCTACTGAGATATCACTTCTGTCACTAGTTAACTAAGATAAACTAATGTAAGTCTATTAACAACAGCCAAGCAGCGCAGTGATGTTACGTTCTGTACTGGCACAAGATCCTGCTAAACATGTTCTTATCTCTAACTTCAAACAGTTATTTCTTGTCAGTTACTTCTTTGGCTTCACAGACACTGTTACATCTAGTATAGTTTTTTACATATGGGCTCCATGGTGTAAATTAGCTCCAATAAATGTGTTTCATGTCCACTTTTAAACTATTTGACATTTTTATCAAGTCTTCACTAACTCAAGACTATAAATATTTTGCCAGACAAGACATCAGACAGAACTATGAGCAGACATGGCCACTATAAACAGTTGGCTTGTTGTTTGGGAATCATTTGTGTCATGTTGGTGTTGGGCATCATAGCAGTCACTGTCTACCGTAAGTATGAAAAAGATCATTTCATGTATAAAAGATGTGTTTATTATCATTATTAGGAGTAGTAGTATTATTGTTGTTGTTGTTGTTGTTGTTGTTATACAAATTCCACATTTCTTGATCAGGACAATTTCAGCTATGATTTTTGAAATGTTTTGTTACTCATATAACTGGTTTATTTTTAGAGGCAACCTCTAACAACGATATTTTGACAGACACTTAGAAAATATTCTTTAACAACAATGAATGAGGCCAATGTGGATTTGAAGACAATCTACAAGGAATCCAGAGTACAAATACAGAGACAAATCTGAAAAGCACAAAGATAGCTATTAATGCCCAAAAATTGGGAAACCTGAATTAGAACAGACAGAAGATGTTTTGAACAGTGATAAAATTACAGAAACAAAATGGAAAAAGAAATAAAACAACATAATGGAATTTCTTTAGGGGCTTTAATAATAAGTTTGCACATTATTAACTGACAATTACTGAACTCGCCTGAAGCGGTTAGAAGAAAACCAAACAGCTAACTGTTGCCAATCACAAACTGATAGATCTATACTGCAAACTCAGCTCAGACACTGAAGACTTGAGGAGGAACCAAACCAACCTCATTCTCCAGATTCACAACCTGACACGAGACTCTACTCTCTTGGAAAAACAACTTGCAGAAAACCAGGAGCTCAAAAAGAAAAATGAGGAGCTGGAGACAGAAAAGAAAAACCTAACAGAAATAATACAACAGATGACGACACCATGGATTGAGCTCAATGTTAGTCGAGCTCAGTGGAGCATTGATGCCTACTGTCCCAAAGAAAAAAATAGTATGTTCCAAATATATTTGTACAAAATTACCTAATTTAACATAGATATGCACTGATGTTGTTTATTAACCGTTCTCTATTCTTGCAGACAGAAAATGTAATGCTTGTCAGGCTGGTTGGTTATATTTTGAGTCCAGCTGCTATGCAGTTAATAATGCTAAACCTGCTGAATGGAAAACCTGGGAAGAAGCTCGAGAAAACTGCAGCGAAAAGAGTTCAGATTTAGCTGTTGTTATTAATGAAGACGAAAAGGTACTGAGAGAACTGTGGGACTCTTTATGACAGACTTCATGAAAATAAAAATATAATTTCTTTAGATTGAAAGCTTTCTTAGAGCAAATTGTTTAAATAACTCTGACAACTTTCTCTCTGTCCTCAGGAAACTGTCATTAAAAACAGTTGGAAAGATGATAAAAACAAAGTATACTGGATTGGTCTGAGAGTTGAAGATGGGATATGGAAGTGGCTGGATGGAAGAGATGCGGCTAATAGGTACGAGACACTTTGAATCAATAGAAATTTCAAGTATTTCCCAAATCTGTGATAAATCAATTGCAGTGTACCAGTGTCCATCAGCCTTGAGCAGAATTCTTGTTTTCCTCAGCTCCTGGATGAATCAGCCTCCTTCTGATGGTCACTGTGCAATCTCTGTACAAGACGAAGGATTTAAATCAGTGAGATGTGATAAGAAGAACGCATGGATCTGCAAAAAGAAAGCTTTGTCTGTTTGAATACTGCAGTAAAACTTCAGAGGACTTTTGGATAGTCTCAGTCTCAAAATATAATATTAATGATGATATTAATAACTGGTCAACAGAGGGCACTGCATTACTTCAGATCAATGAGTTGTTCCCTGAAGTATCTGCACTGAGATTTTTTCATGTTGCAATGATAGTTATTGTTAAGCTATGTTATATTAATGACAAATGTTTTAGTCAAGCCAAGAACAACACTGTTCAAACTGCTGTAACATGTAGAAGAAGGACAGCTGGCCTCTACATTTGGACTTTGTTAATCAGTCACAGTGTCAACATCAGCTACAGAGCAGCAGAGAAGAACAGGAAGTTCAGCTTATAATTGAAGTCTCATGTTGTGTATTTTGCATATTGTTATCATATCAGCTTGACTTTTTTTAGTGTTGATAGTAAAGTTTTGATTTTATTCATTTACATTGATTGAAATGAAATTATGGATCCATCCTGCTTTGTATCACCAGCTCAGCCTGGTGGTGGTGCTGTAAGGGTTTGGGGGGTATTTTCTTGGCACACTTTGGGTCATTTATGCCAACTGAGCATAAATAAAAATGGCACAGTCCACCTGTGTATTATTGTTGAACATGTCCATCTCTTCATACCCACAATTCTTTTGGCTGATTCCAGCCAGATAAAACACTATGTGAGTTCACTATAGTCAAACTGCCTCCACAGTCACCAGATTTCACTCCAGTATCAACCTTTCAAAAAGATTTTGAAAATATGTTTTTTAATCAATTTTTGATTTAAGTATTTATTCATGGATGAATAATTCATTTTGAAATATTGATTTATAAATAGTGTTTTTATTCTAAATTAAATTACTAAAAAAATAACTTATTTTATTAATATTTAAACAAATAGAAACACTTAAAACCCATTCATAAATCAATTTACAGATGCACATTATATTACACAATATTATTATTTCGCACAGGAGTCTTTATTTCTCTTGTGGTCCTACATAAAAATAGCACAAAGTATGTGGAAGTAGTCAAAGGCCAAAAAATGTGTGGAGCACTATTTCGTGAATGCTAGCTTGAATTTACATTTAAATGCTGTGTAACATTCACACAATAATGTTCCTGTTTCTCTTTATTATTCTAGTTGCTTCTGCATGTTTGTGTGGCTTTTAACTGCTTCCACATACTTTGTGCTAATTTCATGAAGGACCACAAGAGTCTCGCTCATCGAAATAAAGAATCCTGCGCTTCACAGCATTAACACAACTAAATCTAAAGTTGTCTAAGCTGACTAAAGTTATCATGTTTTTAATGGTGAGAGCTGCTCCACATGGTTTAAAAAGTGTCTTATTTGCCTTGACACATGTATTCTCTTCCCCACAAGCATCAACATTTTGTGATTTTTTTTCATGAAAAACAGGGAGCATGGGAGTTGGTTTCCTTATTTTGAGGCTTAGTTTGAACTTAAGCAGGTTGTCTTGACTCTATATACATGTCTAAATGCAATGAATTGATGCCTTGTGGTTGGCTCATTAGTTCTGTGTGGTGTGGGGAATTCACATCATGGATTTCCAGCTGGCAAATCTGCAGCAAGTGTAAGATGCAATCATATTAATAATAATCTCAGGAATATTTCTTGGACCTTGTTGAAGAATTAATGGAGTTATAAAGGCAAAGCCAATGTCATCTCAGGACAAGCAACGTGTGCCTAATAAAGTGTCCAGTGAGTGTATATGACAAAAACAGAGGTTAGTTAGAAGTTACACTGGTGAAGCAGCAGTTTACTATGATGCTCTGTGGTATTTCTCAGTGTACAAGTCACAAGAAGTGTCTAGTCACTGGTACATAAGAACACCCGGTCTTCAGTTTGAAGCCATATATGGAATCATCTTACATTCTCAGGCAAAAGCAGAAGCTGGTATAAGACAGACTGGGCACTGAGGAAGTTTATTATGATGCTCTGTGGTATTTCTCAGTGTACAAGCCACAAGAAGTGTGTCTAGTGACTTGTAGATAAGAACACCCCGTCTTCAGTGTGAAGCCATAAAAGAATGTAAGATTCAACACATCTCACATCCTCACGCAAAAACAGAAGCTTATTGCTATTATGATAATTATTATGTTCTATTGTTTAAACACAGTGCTATTGCTCAGTGTACAAGTCCCAAAAAACTCAGCAGCGGGGCGGTAACTACGGCAGAGGAGAAGGTCATATTAAGAACTAACAAATGAACACAATCAGCAGGTAAGCTAAGCTTTTCAAATGCAGTGTATCAAAAAAGATTTTCTAAAACTCAGGGCTATTGATGTGAATCAAAGTCTGCATCTCTATGTGATTACTGTTTCAAGTCATGTTGGTTTAGGTGATGTTTTCTTCAGTAATAGTAAAGAGTAAAAAAAGACTGTAAGCAAATCCAGTGGGTCAGATACTGAGATATGTGCTGCCACATCAAAGGCAAACTTTCCCTGTACAATCTAAGGCAAAGTTCCAGAGAAAAAATACATTTCTAAAAAGAGCTATGATGTCTCCAATTAGATTTAAGATGCTGAATTCTGTCAACATTGAGCAAAAACATTTTGTTCATTCAAAATGACCTAAAGTCTAAGAAAATTGTGGTTGTTTGAAAACTGCTTAACTCCATTACTCTTTAAACTCTCAGTAAAACAGGACAAGGAAGCTGCACGTGAAGAAATGAAGGTTGAAAATAAAGCAACTCAACAAGCTCCTGATACAAATGGTGAGTTATAAAAAAAAATTTTTTTTAAAAAAACAACAACAACAAAAATCAAACAAAATCACTCTGTGTTAACACAACTGGAAGGAGGGATGGGAATCGAGAACTGGTTTCCAGTAGTCCAATTCCCTGGGATTGTTAGTCTGCCGGCCCATCAATCACACTTATCAGTTCTTCTGCTCTCAATGTGATCAGCTGATGTTACTTTGTGCATCATATGAAAAGTATGAGATCCACTATTATTGGAGTTTATTCAGATCGTGGGCTTTGTATTTCAAAGCCCACCCTGCTACAATGACACACATTCTCACTGATATTTTGATACACCTGCCATTTCCCACACCAAGTCATTATTTCATGCCAATACCTTTATTTTGTGAAAGACAGGTTAGATTTGTAAATCTAAAATTAAAGCTCTCAAGTTGACCCAAGCAATTTAAACCTCCAAAATTAATGTTAAAACATTTTATTTTGATTAAGTAAACACAGTTCTTCAAAACGAAACATGACAAAATTCTCTCTCCACGAAAGAAAGAAAGAAAGAAAGAAAGAAAGAAAGAAAGAAAGAAAGAAAGAAAGAAAGAAAGAAAGAAAGAAAGAAAGAAAGACTGCCTGACTGACTGACTGAGCATTTGTCCAGAAGAACATGAAATTAGGATAAACATTGAGGGCAAAGCAGAACACAAGATGAAAGGAAATCATAATATAATTAAGATACAATGAACAATCTTGTCTTGATGCATGCTCAATCAGGAAATCCAAAAAACTTAATTCTGTTCATCTGGACGTCGCGTTTTCATTGAGAAAAATGTTTCATTACTCATCCAAGTGACTTCTTCATTCTCAGCTGAATGCAGGTTTCTCCAACTTAAAAAACACTACATTTGCATAATGACTGAAACTAGCACCACTGACTACAATATGCATATTGTAATGAACACTGACCAGTGATAATTGATGAAACCATGGTCAGACATGCAGTCAGCTGAGACAGATCGGGAGACATTGTAGCAAAGACTCCTGTAATACTTTAGTTTTCCTTCTTCAAGCTGACAACAGCAGGAAAGATCTTTGTTAAAACAGCATTTATAACTTTTAATTGACTGGCGTTCGTGCATCAAGGTGTTGCACTAATGTGTTTACTACTTTGAGGAAACTGAAGTAATACGAAATTCTGTCTATAATCAGATCTGCCTCCAACATTATGTTTAATTGGATATTATAAGCTCTTGACATAGATTTTTCATAAAACACTTTTGAATAAATTACCAGATGTCAGTCATATTTTTGTTAATCTCTGTTCCTGGACTTTGTAAAGCAATTCTTACCAAAGGCCATTTGTGGACAGAGTATTTAAAACAGAAATGTACCCATGAAAAGGAATTAAATGTTTAAAACTGTGTAACCTTTGACTGAAAAGAAATAAAAATATTATACAATGGAATACAAGTTTTTGACCATGTTTCTGAATTTTAGGGCTTTTCAAACAACATTTTTTAAGATGTAATATCTCCCACAAAGATACAAAACAGAAATGACAAAAGCTGTCATTGACCCTGAGTTTTTTGTCTGAGTTTGGAGTTTTTGTGTTTACATTTTTGTCTTTTTCTGTATATATAGTGTTCTGAGTTTTGGGGGTCTGTATTACATTTAACAAGGTTTAGCTTTAGTTTTGCCTTCAGGTTTTCTGATTTAGTTTTCTCTGTGATTATAGATTTGTTCCAAAGTTAAATCATTTCTTTCTGCCTCCAATATGTAGTTTGTGCTTGTACATAACAGAACAATGCTTAAATAATAAGGGATCTTTGACACATTTCATTGTATTCTAAAGAAAACTATGAATAATTTTGGTTGTTGAAATAACTTTTTTTTTTCTTTTTTTTTTTTTGCCAGATAAGAAGTCGTCTTGTAATAAATCTTTTCCATCATTAGCAACATGCTGGGGAATTCTGTTACTAATTATGGTCCTTCGATTCTACTGTGAGTATAACTTTAAAACTACACTTTGGTCTGACGTGTGTAAGGACAAAGTAGTGTGATGTTTTATATTTGATTGTGTTTTGGTAACAGTTATTGTTGCACTAATTTACAAGAAACATATAAATATATTCAAACCCGAAACCAACTGCTGTTCTTTGTGACGTGATAAAATTACAGAAACAAAATGGAAAAAGAAATAAAATAACATAATGGGATTTCTTTAGGGGCTTAGAGTTTGCACATTTTTAACTGACAATTACTGAACTCGCCTGAAGCGGTTAGAAGAAAACCAAACAGCTAACTGTTGCGAATCACAAACTGATAGATCTATACTGCAAACTCAGCTCAGACACTGAAGACTTGAGGAGGAACCAAACCAACCTCATTCTCCAGATTCACAACCTGACACGAGACTCTACTCTCTTGGAAAAACAACTTGCAGAAAACCAGGAGCTCAAAAAGAAAAATGAGGAGCTGGAGACAGAAAAGAAAAACCTAACAGAACAAATACAACAGATGACGACACCATGGATTGAGCTCAATGTTAGTCGAGCTCAGTGGAGCATTGATGCCTACTGTCCCAAAGATAAAAACAGTATGTTCCAAATATATTTGTACAAAATTACCTAATTTAACATAGATATGCACTGATGTTGTTTATTAACCGTTCTCTATTCTTGCAGACAGAAAATGTAATGCTTGTCAGGCTGGCTGGCTTCATGTTAAGTCCAGCTGCTATGCAGTTAATAATGCTAAACCTGCTGAATGGAAAACCTGGGAAGAAGCTCAAGAAAACTGCAGAGGAGAGATTTCAGATTTAGCTGTTGTTATTAATGAAGAAGAAAAGGTACTGAGAAAACTGTGGGACACTTTATGACAGACTTCATGAAAATAAAAATATAATTTCTTTAGATTGAAAGCTTTCTTAGAGCAAATTGTTTAAATAACTCTGACAACTTTCTCTCTGTCCTCAGGAAACTGTCAGTGAAAAGAGTTGGAAATATGATGTAAACAAAGGATACTGGATTGGTCTGAGAGTTGAAGATGGGATATGGAAGTGGCTGGATGGAAGAGATGCGGCTAATAGGTAAGAGACACTTTGAATCAATAGAAATTTCAAGTATTTCCCAAATCTGTGATAAATCAATTACAGTGTACCAGTGTCCATCAGCCTTGAGCAGAATTCTTGTTTTCCTCAGCTCCTGGATCAACCAGCCTCCTTCTGATGGTCACTGTGCAATCTCTGTCCAAGACGAAGGATTTAAATCAGTGAGATGTGATAAGAAGAACGCATGGATCTGCAAAAAGAAAGCTTTGTCTGTTTGAATACTGCAGTAAAACTTCAGAGGACTTTTGGATAGTCTCAGTCTCAAAATATAATATTAATGATGATATTAATAACTGGTCAACAGAGGGCACTGCATTACTTCAGATCAATGAGTTGTTCCCTGAAGTATCTGCACTGAGATTTTTTCATGATTGCAATGATAGTTATTGTTAAGCTATGTTATATTAATGACAAATGTTTTAGTCAAGCCAAGAACAACACTGTTCAAACTGCTGTAACATGTAGAAGAAGGACAGCTGGCCTCTACATTTGGACTTTGTTAATCAGTCACAGTGTCAACATCAGCTACAGAGCAGCAGAGAAGAACAGGAAGTTCAGCTTATAATTGAAGTCTCATGTTGTGTATTTTGCATATTGTTATCATATCAGCTTGACTTTTTTTAGTGTTGTTAGTAAAGTTTTGATTTTATTCATTTACATTGATTGAAATGAAATTATGGATCCATCCTGCTTTGTATCACCAGCTCAGCCTGGTGGTGGTGCTGTAAGGGTTTGGGGGGTATTTTCTTGGCACACTTTGGGTCATTTATGCCAACTGAGCATAAATAAAAATGGCACAGTCCACCTGTGTATTATTGTTGAACATGTCCATCTCTTCATACCCACAATTCTTTTGGCTGATTCCAGCCAGATAAAGCACTATGTGAGTTCACTATAGTCAAACTGCCTCCACAGTCACCAGATTTCAGTCCAGTATCAACCTTTCAAAAAGATTTTGAAAATATGTTTTTTAATCAATTTTTGATTTAAGTATTTATTCATGGATGAATAATTCATTTTGAAATATTGATTTATAAATGGTGTTTTTATTCAAAATTTAATTATTAAAAAAATTACTTATTTTATTAATATTTAAACAAATAGAAACACTTAAAACCCATTCATAAATCAATTTACAGATGCACATTATATTACACAATATTATTATTTAGCACAGGAGTCTTTATTTCTCTTGTGGTCCTACATAAAAATAGCACAAAGTATGTGGAAGTAGTCAAAGGCCAAAAAATGTGCGGAGCACAATTTCGTGAATGCTGGCTTGAATTTACATTTAAATGCTGTGTAACATTCACACAATAATGTTCCTCTTTCTCTTTATTATTCTAGTTGCTTCTGCATGTTTTTGTGGCTTTTAACCGCTTCCACATACTTTGTGCTAATTTCATGAAGGACCACAAGAGTCTCGCACATCGAAATAAAGAATCCTGCGCTTTACAGCATTAACACAACTAAATCTAAAGTTGACTAAGCTGACTAAAGTTATCATGTTTTTAATGGTGAGAGCTGCTCCACATGGTTTAAAAAGTGTCTTATTTGCCTTGACACATCTATTCTCTTCCCCACAAGCATCAACATTTTGTGATTTTTTTCATGAAAAACAGGGAGCATGGGAGTTGGTTTCCTTATTTTGAGGCTTAGTTTGAACTTAAGCAGGTTGTCTTGACTAATATATACATGTCTAAATGCAATGAGTTGATGCCTTGTGATTGGCTCATTAGTTCTGTTTGGTGTGGGGAATTCACGTCATGGATTTCCAGCTGGCAAATCTGCAGCAAGTGTAAGATGCAATCATAATAATAGTAATCTCAGGAATATTTCTTGGACCTTGTTGAAGAATTAAGGGAGTTATAAAGGCAAAGCCAATGTCATCTCAGGACAAGCATCGCGTGCCTAATAAAGTGTCCAGTGAGTGTATATGACAAAAGCAGAGGTTAGTTAGAAGAGACAGAGTTACACTGGTGAAGCAGCAGTTTACTATGATGCTCTGTGGTATTTCTCAGTGTACAAGTCACAAGAAGTGTCTAGTCACTGGTACATAAGAACACCCTGTCTTCAGTTTGAAGCCATATATGGAATCATCTTACATTCTCAGGCAAAAGCAGAAGCTGGTATAAGACAGACTGGGCACTGAGGAAGTTTATTATGATGCTCTGTGGTATTTCTCAGTGTACAAGCCACAAGAAGTGTGTCTAGTGACTTGTAGATAAGAACACCCCGTCTTCAGTGTGGAGCCATAAAAGAATGTAAGATTCAACACATCTCACATCCTCACGCAAAAACAGAAGCTTATTGCTATTATGATAATTATTATGTTCTATTGTTTAAACACAGTGCTATTGCTCAGTGTACAAGTTCCAAAGAACTCAGCAGCAGGGCGGTAACTACGGCAGAGGAGAAGGTCATATTAAGAACTAACAAATGAACACAATCAGCAGGTAAGCTAAGCTTTTCAAATGCAGTGTATCAAAAAAGATTTTCTAAAACTCAGGGCTATTGATGTGAATCAAAGTCTGCATCTCTATGTGATTACTGTTTCAAGTCATGTTGGTTTAGGTGATGTTTTCTTCAGTAATAGTAAAGAGTAAAAAAAGACTGTAAGCAAATCCAGTGGGTCAGATACTGAGATATGTGCTGCCACATCAAAGGCAAACTTTCCCTGTACAATCTAAGGCAAAGTTCCAGAGAAAAAATACATTTCTAAAAAGAGCTATGATGTCTCCAATTAGATTTAAGATGCTGAATTCTGTCAACATTGAGCAAAAACATTTTGTTCATTCAAAATGACCTAAAGTCTACGAAAATTGTGGTTGTTTGAAAACTGCTTAACTCCAATTACCCTTTAAACTCTCAGTAAAACAGGACAAGGAAGCTGCACGTGAAGAAATGAAGGTTGAAAATAAAGCAACTCAACAAGCTCCTGATACAAATGGTGAGTTATAAAAAAACTTTTTTTTAAAAAACCGACGACAACAAAAATCCAACAAAATCACTCTGTGTTAACACAACTGGAAGGAGGGATGGGAATCGAGAACTGGTTTCCAGTAGTCCAATTCCCTGGGATTGTTAGTCTGCCTGCCCATCAATCACACTTATCAGTTCTTCTGCTCTCAATGCGATCAGCTGATGTTACTTTGTGCATCGTATGAAAAGTATGAGATCCACTATTATTGGAGTTTATTCAGATCATGGGCCTTGTATTTCAAAGCCCACCCTGCTACAATGACACACATTCTCACTGATATTTTGATACACCTGCCATTTCCCACACCAAGTCATTATTTCATGCCAATACCTTTATTTTGTGAAAGACAGGTTAGATTTGTAAATCTAAAATTAAAGCTCTCAAGTTGACCCAAGCAATTTAAACCTCCAAAATTAATGTTAAAACATTTTATTTTGATTAAGTAAACACAGTTCTTCAAAACGAAACATGACAAAATTCTCTCTCCACGAAAGAAAGAAAGAAAGAAAGAAAGAAAGAAAGAAAGAAAGACTGAGCATTTGTCCAAAAGAACATGAAATTACAATAACAATTGAGGGCAAAGCAGAACACAAGATGAAAGGAAATCATAATATAATTAAGATACAATGAACAATCTTGTCTTGATGCATGCTCAATCAGGAAATCCAAAAAACTTGATTCTGTTCATCTGGACGTCGCGTTTTCATTGAGAAAAATGTTTCATTACTCATCCAAGTGACTTCTTCATTCTCAGCTGAATGCAGGTTTCTCCAACTTAAAAAACACTACATTTGCATAATGACTGAAACTAGCACCACTGTCTACAATATGCATATTGTAATGAACACTGACCAGTGATAATTGATGAAACCATGGTCAGACATGCAGTCAGCTGAGACAGATCGGGAGACATTGTAGCAAAGACTCCTGTAATACTTTAGTTTTCCTTCTTCAAGCTGACAACAGCAGGAAAGATCTTTGTTAAAACAGCATTTATAACTTTTAATTGACTGGCGTTCGTGCATCAAGGTGTTGCACTAATGTGTTTACTACTTTGAGGAAACTGAAGTAATATGGAATTCTGTCTATAATCAGATCTGCCTCCAACATTATGTTTAATTGAATATTATAAGTTCCTGACATAGATTTTTCATAAAACAGTTTTGAATAAATTACCAGATGTCAGTCATATTTTTGTTCATCTCTGTTCCTGGACTTTGTAAAGCAATTCTTACCAAAGGCCATTTGTGGACAGAGTATTTAAAACAGAAATGTACCCATGAAAAGGAATTAAACGTTTAAAACTGTGTAACCTTTGACTGAAAATAAATAAAAATATTATACAATGGAATACAAGTTTTGACCATGTTTATGAATTTTAGGGTTTTTCAAACAACATTTTTTAAGATGTAATATCTCCCACAAAGATACAAAGCAGAAATGGCAAAAGCTGTCATTGACCCTGAGTTTTTTGTCTGAGTTTGGAGTTTTTGTGTTTACATTTTTGCCTTTTTCTGTATATATAGTGTTCTGAGTTTTGGGGGTCTGTATTACATTTAACAAGGTTTAGCCTTAGTTTTGCCTTCAGGTTTTCTGATTTAGTTTTCTTTGTGATTATAGATTTGTTCCAAAGTTAAATCATTTTTTTCTACCTCCAATATGTAGTTTGTGGTTGTACATAACAGAACAATGCTTAAATAATAAGGGATCTTTGACACATTTCATTGTATTCTAAAGAAAACTATGAATAATTTTGGTTGTTGAAATAACTTTTTTTTTTGCCAGATAAGAAGTCGTCTTGTAATAAATCTTTTCCATCACTAGCAACATGCTGGGGAATTCTGTTACTAATTATGGTCCTTCGATTCTACTGTGAGTATAACTTTAAAACTACACTTTGGTCTGACGTGTGTAAGGACAAAAGTAGTGTGATGTTTTATATTTGATTGTGTTTTTTTAACAGTTATTGTTACACTAATTTACAAGAAACATATAAATATATTCAAACCCAAAACCAACTGCTGTTCTTTGTGACCTTATAGTCTCCACAGTTTTAGAAAAACGGATCGCAAACTTGACTGAAGAGACACAGACGCTCAAAAAGAAAAATGAGGAGCTGGAGACAGAAAAGAAAAACCTAACAGAAATAATACAACAGATGATGACACCATGGATTGAGCTCAATGTTAGTCGAGCTCAGTGGAGCATTGATGCCTACTGTCCCAAAGAAAAAAACAGTATGTTCCAAATATATTTGTACAAAATTACCTAATTTAACATAGATATGCACTGATGTTGTTTATTAACCGTTCTCTATTCTTGCAGACAGAAAATGTAATGCTTGTCAGGCTGGTTGGTTATATGTTGAGTCCAGCTGCTATGCAGTTAATGATGTTAAACGTGCTGAATGGAAAACCTGGGAAGAAGCTCGAGAAAACTGCAGAGGAAAGATTTCAGATTTAGCTGTTGTTATTAATGAAGAAGAAAAGGTACTGAGAGAACTGTGGGACTCTTTATGACAGACTTCATGAAAATAAAAATATAATCTCTTTAGCTTGAAAGCTTTCTTAGAGCAAATTGTTTAAATAACTCTGACAACTTTCTCTCTGTCCTCAGAAAACTGTCAGTAAAAAGAGTTGGAAATATGATGGAAACAAAGGATACTGGATTGGTCTGACAGTTGAAGATGGGATATGGAAGTGGCTGGATGGAAGGAATCTGACTAATAGGCAAGAGACACTTTGAATCAATATAAATTTCAAGTATTTCCCAAATCTGTGATAAATCAATTACAGTGTACCAGTGTCCATCAGCCTTGAGCAGATTTGTTGTTTTCCTCAGCTCCTGGATGAATCAGCCTCCTTCTGATGGTCACTGTGCAATCTCTGTACAAGACGAAGGATTTAAATCATTGAGCTGTAATGAGAAGAACCCATGGATCTGCAATAAGAAAGCTTTGTCTGTTTGAATACTGCAGTAAAACTTCAGAGGACTTTTGGATAGTCTCAGTCTCAAAATATAATATTAATGATGATATTATTAACTGGTCAACAGAGGGCACTGCATTACTTCAGATCAATGAGTTGTTCCCTGAAGTATCTGCACTGAGATTCTTTCATGTTGCAATGATAGTTATTGTTAAGCTATGTTATATTAATGACAAATGTTTTAGTCAAGCCAAGAACAACACTGTTCAAACTACTGTAACATGTAGAAGAAGGACAGCTGGCCTCTACATTTGGACTTTGTTAATCAGTCACAGTGTCAACATCAGCTACAGAGCAGCAGAGAAGAACAGGAAGTTCAGCTTATAATTGAAGTCTCATGTTGTGTATTTTGCATATTGTTATCATATCAGCTTGACTTTTTTTAGTGTTGTTAGTAAAGTTTTGATTTTATTCATTTACATTGATTGAAATGAAATTATGGATCCATCCTGCTTTGTATCACCAGCTCAGCCTGGTGGTGGTGCTGTAAGGGTTTGGGGGGTATTTTCTTGGCACACTTTGGGTCATTTATGTCAACTGAGCATAAATAAAAATGGCACAGTCCACCTGTGTATTATTGTTGAACATGTCCATCTCTTCATACCCACAATTCTTTTGGCTGATTCCAGCCAGATAAAACACTATGTGAGTTCATTATAGTCAAACTGCCTCCACAGTCACCAGATTTCAGTCCAGTATCAACCTTTCAAAAAGATTTTGAAAATATGTTTTTTTATTTGGAATTTGAAAAAGCTTTTATAAATGAGTTAAATGTTAAATGTTTTTATTCAGAGGTTAATTTTTTTAGTAAATAGTTGATTTAAGTATTTATTCATCGATGAATAATTCATTTTGAAATATTGATTTATAAATAGTGTTTTTATTCTAAATTAAATTATTAAAAAAATAACTTACTTTATTACTGTTTAAATAAATAGAAACATTTAGAACCCATTCATAAATAAATATACAGATGCACATTATATTACACAATATTATTTAGCACAGGAGTCTTTATTTCTCTTGTGGTCCTACATAAAAATAGCACAAAGTATGTGGAAGTAGTCAAAGGCCAAAAAATGTGCGGAGCACAATTTCGTGAATGCTAGCTTGAATTTACATTTAAATGCTGTGTAACATTCACACAATAATGTTCCTCTTTCTCTTTATTATTCTAGTTGCTTCTGCATGTTTGTGTGGCTTTTAACCACTTCCACATACTTTGTGCTAATTTCATGAAGGACCACAAGAGTCTCGCACATCGGAATAAAGAATCCTGCGCTTCACAGCATTAACACAGCTAAATCTAAAGTTGACTAAGCTGACTAAAGTTATCATGTTTTTAATGGTGAGAGCTGCTCCACATGGTTTAAAAAGTGTCTTATTTGCCTTGACACATCTATTCTCTTCCCCACAAGCGTCAACATTTTGTGATTTTTTTCATGAAAAACAGGGAGCATGGGAGTTGGTTTCCTTATTTTGAGGCTTAGTTTGAACTTAAGCAGGTTGTCTTGACTCTATATACATGTCTAAATGCAATGAGTTGATGCCTTGTGGTTGGCTCATTAGTTCTGTGTGGTGTGGGGAATTCACATCATGGATTTCCAGCTGGCAAATCTGCAGCAAGTGTAAGATGCAATCATATTAATAATAATCTCAGGAATATTTCTTGGACCTTGTTGAAGAATTAATGGAATTATAAAGGCAAAGCCAATGTCATCTCAGGACAAGCATCGCGTGCCTAATAAAGTGTCCAGTGAGTGTATATGTCAAAAGCAGAGGTTAGTTAGAAGAGACAGAGTTACACTGGTGAAGCAGCAGTTTATTATGATGCTCTGTGGTATTTCTCAGTGTACAAGCCACAAGAAGTGTCTAGTGACTTGTAGATAAGAACACCCCGTCTTCAGTGTGAAGCCATAAAAGAATGTAAGATTCAACACATCTTACATTCTCACGCAAAAACAGAAGCTTATTGCTATTATGATAATTATTATGTTCTATTGTTTAAACGCAGTGCTATTGCTCAGTGTACAAGTCCCAAAAAACTTAGCAAAGTCTGCATCTCTATGTGATTACTGTTTCAAGTCATGTTGGTTTAGGTGATGTTTTCTTCAGTAATAGTAAACAGTAAAAAAAGACTGTAAGCAAATCCAGTGGGTCAGATACTGAGATATGTGCTGCCACATCAAAGGCAAACTTTCCCTGTACAATCTAAGGCAAAGTTCCAGAGAAAAAATACATTTTTAAAAAGAGCTATGATGTCTCCAATTAGATTTAAGATGCTGAATTCTGTCAACATTGAGCAAAAATATTTTGTTCATTCAAAATGACCCAAAGTCTACAAAAATTGTGGTTGTTTGAAAACTGTTTAACTCCAATTACCCTTTAAACTCTCAGTAAAACAGGACAAGGAAGCTGCACATGAAGAAATGAAGGTTGAAAATAAAGCAACTCAACAAACTCCTGATACAAATGGTGAGTTGTATAATAAAAAAAAAACCCCAAAAAAACTACAACAACAAAAAGTGTTAACACAACTGGAAGGAGGGATGGGAATCAAGAACTGGTTCCCAGTAGTCCAATTCCCTGGGATTGTTAGTCTGCCTGCCCATCAATCACACTTATCGGTTCTTCTGCTCTCAATGCGATCAGCTGATGTTACTTTGTGCATCATATGAAAAGCATGAGATCCACTATTATTGGAGTTTATTCAGATCGTGGGCTTTGTATTTCAAATTTACACTCTTTCACATATGTAATTTCCCAAGCATGTCTATTTGATAAGCTCTTAAACCTTAATTATTTCTTGAGTTGTAATGATCTAATAAAAAACTGACAATGTGTATAACTACACTCAACAAAAATATAAACGCAACACCTTTGTTACTGCTCCCATTCCCCATGGGATGGACGTAGAGACCTAAAATTCATTCCAGATACACAATATAACCATCCCTCCCAAACAGTGGTCACAAATCAGTCCAAATGTGTGGTAGTGGGCACATCTGCTATATTGAGATAATCCATCCCACCTCACAGGTGTGCCACATCAGGATGCTGATCTGACATCATGAGTAGTGCACAGGTGTACCTCAGACTGCCCACAACAAAAGGCCACCCTGGAATGTGCAGTTTTTTTGCGCTATTGGGGGTCTGGGGACCCAGAACCGGTCAGTATCTGGTGTGACCACCATTTGCCTCATGCAGTGCAACACATCGTCGCATGGAGTCTATCAGATTGTCAATTGTGGCCTGTGGAATGTTGGTCCACTCCACTTCAATGGCTGTGCGAGGTTGTTGGATATTCGTGGGAACTGGTACACGCTGTCGTATACGCCGGTCAAGCACATCCCGAACATGCTCAATGGGTGACATGTCCGGTGAGTATGCTGGCCATGCAAGAACTGGGACATTCTCAGCTGCCATCTGCCCTGAACAATGTGAACCATGATTCATCCGTGAAGCGCACACCTCTCCAACGTGCCAGACGCCATCGAATGTGAGCATTTGCCCACACAAGTCTGTTACGGCGACGAGCTGGAGTCAGGTCAAGACCCCGATGAGGACGACGGGCATGCAGTTGAGCGTCCCTGAGACGGTTTCTGACAGTTTGTGCAGAAATTGTTTGGTTGTGCAAACCAATTGTTCCAGCAGCTGTCTGGGTGGCTGGTCTCAGACGATCTTGGAGGTGAACCTGCTGGATGTGGAGGTCCTGGGCTGGTGTGGTTACACGAGGTCTGCGGTTGTGAGGCCGGTTGGATGTGCTGCCATATTCTCTGAAACGCCTGTGGAGACGGCTTATGGTTGAGAAATGAACATTCAATGCACGGGCGACAGATCTGGTTGACATTCCTGCTGTCAGCATGCCAATTGCACGCTCCCTCATTGCTTGTGGCATCTGTGGCATTTTGCTGTGAGACAAAACTGCACATTCCAGGGTGGCCTTTTGTTGTGGGCAGTCTGAGGTACACCTGTGCACTACTCATGATGTCAGATCAGCATCCTGATGTGGCACACCTGTGAGGTGGGATGGATTATCTCAATATAGCAGATGTGCCCACTACCACACATTTGGACTGATTTGTGACCACTGTTTGGGAGGGATGGTTATATTGTGTATCTGGAATGAATTTTAGGTCTCTACGTCCATCCCATGGGGAATGGGAGCAGTAACAAAGGTGTTGCGTTTATATTTTTGTTGAGTGTACATAAAATTAGAGTTTAGGCCAGAAACATAGAACTAAACCAACAGGAAATGTGGTTGTAGGGAGGAGGGTGACATTCTAGTCTGTCTTTAGTAAGCCCCAGTCAACATGAGTGTAACACTTGTTACCAGAACCCTGGCATGACACACACTCAGAGACCGTTGGATGAGTTTGAGTGCACTTTTATTAACAGTGTTGAGAGCTGGAGGCTCTGTGGAATCTGTAGCTTCAGCTCAGCTCTTGTATGCTTCTGCTCCACCAGCCCTCGGCAGCTACTAGAAATATGGAAGTCTTGGTTAGCATGATGAAAATCAGCTGTGCCAGCCGGCCTTGCTTGGCACTGTCCCGTGAACCCACATCTCCACCCTCCCTGCAGGATAGCCTCAAACCACCCCCTCCTACAACAAGGCATTATTTCATACCAAGACCTTTATTTTGTGAAAGACAGATACGATTTGTAAATCTAAAATTAAAGCTCTCAGTTGACCCAAGCAATTTAAACCTAAAAGAATAATGTTAAAACATTTTATTTTAATTAAGGAAACACAGTTCTTCAATACAAAACATGACAAAATTCTCTCCCCTCCCGGTTACAGAAAGAAAGAAAGAAAGAAAGAAAGAAAGAAAGAAAGAAAGAAAGAAAGAAAGAAAGAAAGAAAGAAAGAAAGAAAGAAAGAAAGATTTTTTTGATTTTTAAAAACACATTTATTACCAATAAATAAACATTAAGACATCACAAGTTTTGTCACAGGGGAAAAAAACAAAAAAACAAAACTGTCACATGAACATAGGGCTGAATTACAAATGGCCATCTATAACAGAACACACCACATTCTTAAAACACCACTGAGAAGAAAAATATGTTAAATTATCCATCAATGAGTAAAACTGAAACTCTGCTTTAACTCTATATTTAACCAGCAAAATGAAAATAGTTTAAACCCTCTTCTTTGAAATATTATCAATTAGGGCAGGGCGATATGGCCAAAAATATATATCACGATATATATTTGAAAATTTGCGATAACGATATAACTGACGATATAATTTCTGCGAAACAAAATACAACTCCACAACTTTACTAGCGCAGAAAACCCCCATCCATTTATTTTCACTTAAACAAGCAGCTGTTTTTATGTGCATTAAACCTATATAAAAATGTAACAGTGCAAATGCAAATTCCTTGCTGAAAGTTTAACTTCTTAAGCCCCAACGCCCCCTGATACGGGGGCAAAAGGCAGGAGATCAGGTAGGCTTGGGGCTTAAGAGGTTAACCAAAAGGCATTTCCAGTAGAAATGGGCTGACATATCCTGAGCATAACCATGTATAATATCCACTGAAGTTAAAAAGAGGTGCTTTGCAATATTACACTGCAGTGTGCCAAATAAAGAAGTCAAATGTGTATTTTTCGGACCATAAATTGCACATAAGGCACATTAAGCGAAACAAAGCAGTCAGATAAATCAAACTTTGTTCAACTCATTCTTCTTGCTTCCTCCACTTCCGTACTTTTGATTCATTAATGCTGTTTTCTATCACAGCTGCTCTATTCCCATGTTGTTGCAGTATAGTATAGTTTAATGCTCTCATATCTTCAGCATCTTAAGTAGATTATACTGCACAGTTTTCTCATCAATAAAAGAATATTTACTGCATCAGTTTGTCTTCATTTCATCTGAAACACACAAGGATCAAATCTTTGACTTTATGTTTGGGATATTTTCCTTAAATATAACTAAAGCTTTCACACAGGGTCATAAATGATATGAAATAGAAATAAATACCTTGAATTTTGACTGAAATGTCATATTTGATTCCACCACTGAGCTTTCTTTTTCCAAAAAATGGTGTGTATATAGTAAAATATCAATAATGTCACTCCTGTTACATTTGTACCATCAAACTGAAATGAGACTAGTGTCAGCAGCTCCACTAGCAAACTGTTTTACAAGCTAAACTTAGCATCATTGTTGTCTAAGGGGACTCCCATCACACGGAGCTGAAACAACAGTTTTCACATATAAAACAGTTTAACTAAGAACTGGGTACTTTTCTGTTGAATCGTTTTCATGATGTTCGTTTGTCGGCTGCGCTCAGACAGGATGGAAATAAAGGTTTAAAAAGACCTCGAGTCCTTTTTCATGTACTCGTGGTGGCTGCAATTACTCAAACCTTCAAAACACAAAACTAAAATGTTGCCAACTGATTTGGTAAAGAGAATTATCCAAAGCAGACTTCAGGTTTACCATCATTTATGATATTCTCTTGATCTTACACATAATCAGATATGAGTCCGAGTGCTCTGTCATGTGGATAGTAAAGTTTTCCAAGTCCTAACAAGAAGCAAATCTAAAAGTTTCCATCGAATGAAACTAAAAACTGAAAATAAATAGAGGAGCACTCTCTCCTTCCTATGCACCGCCGGCGTCGAGCAGAACAGACCCACGCTGACACCTGGCAAAGGTGGACTTCTAAGTCAACACGGGCAACGAGCTCGCATCCGGCTGCCGTGTTCACCGTGTGATCACTGGAACAGGTATGTCTCGTATCAACATCATCACCTGCAGCACATCCAATTATAATATTTAAAAGCTTTATCTTTTCTTTTAAATTCCTTGGTATTTATTTGTGAAGCACTTTGTGATCTTCACATTGTGAGGCGCTACATAAACAACATTTACTTACTTTCAGTGAAATTTAGTGGTGACTTTAAAATCATTTTATTTGTCTTGAGCCTCCATCTTTGGAAGTGGTGCTGTGTGAGACTCTGAAAGCAAGTTTTGCACTTTTAGAGGAGATGCACTAAAACTGTAATATCATTTTTTTTAAAAAACACGCTGAAGCTAAACAAACAAAGAATAAAATAAAAACTATTTGTTCTCTATGATTGGAACTGACATGTGAAATGTGTCAGGTTGCGTCTTCATCATCACTGATTTGTTTGGAGGAGTCAAGCTTGAACCCTCTTTTGTTTGAATTATAATAATTACAACATTATTCAAATAACACTGAAATGGTCGGGCAGAGAATCAGTGCTGTATCCATGCAAACACATGCACAGCAAGCAAACTCACGAACCTCAGCTTTGGATTCAAATGAAGACACAAACATTTCCAAGTGCGTCCATCTTTGCTGATGATGCAGCAGACACGCTGAACTCCAGTCAGGAGGAGAAGCATGTTCTTCCACTCACAGACTGAAGCCTGAAACCAAACGGCCCGTTTCCTGTGTTTAACCTCAGTCCTAGTCTCATGATTCGACCCCTGTGACATTGTTTAGGTCCAATTCACAGCCCGTTCTGCCAGACGTTAGTCTGTTTGCATCTGTAATAACTTTGAATAAGTCATCTTCAGTTAAATGACTCTGAGCATCTTTAAACAAATGCACTTTAATGAACACTGGGCTGCTTTCTAAAACCACTTTTACAAAGTCTCTGATAGATGTGGGAGGAGGAGCGAGGATGACATATATATCAGATGAAGAGTTCTGACTGTGTCACAGCTTAACAGACGTCTCATCGAGTCAGGTATGTTATGCATATGTTTGTTTTGGTTTATTTGATAATCTCACACATTCATTATCTGGTATTCTAATAAACAAAATGATGATAATTGAATAAAGACAACACTTTTTAAAGTTGAACGTTTCAAATGTTAAATATGTTTGATAGTTTTGTTTGAATCATTAGATTAGGATAGAAATGGAGTGAATGACAGAGACATCTGCCTCTTTGTTGATGCTGGTTTAAGTGTTATGATTAATAATGATAGAGCAGCTGCAGATGAGATTCATGAGGACATTCTTCACAATTTTTCAGCTCTCAGCCATGAAGGGGTGTGGACTGATCCTCCTGCTGCTCTCAGGTCTGTAAACTCATCTCAGTCGCCTCATTTATAGTTTGAATAAAACTTCATATCAGAAAATCAATGAAAGCACAAACTGAACTGCTCCATAGTGATTATTTTAAAGGTGTCTGTAAACAAGCTTCAAGCAGTCACAGAAACACTCGTACAATCTCCAAAGATCTTTGTCATGTCAACTAAACTTCTAAAGGTTTCTTTGGGTCCAGTTAAAAGTTTGATTGACAGTTTAATAGTCGGTAGTTTGTAACAGTTTGTATAAAGTGAAGTAAAAGAGTAAAAAGAGAAAGACAGGAGGGAAGAGAGAGTGCATGAACGTGGCTCTGTTTGTGTGCACTGCTGAGAAAAACACGTTTTTATTTTGGGGTTTTTTTGCCCTGGAGCGGGAAACCAGTGTGTAGGTGTCCACAGGCATTGTAAAACACATTTTAACCAGTATACGAGTTACAGATCCTTTGAAGGACACATATATTAACAGACCGCAACACTGTTCAAATCTCTGTAAATTCTCCTGACGAGTAAAATCGAGCTGAGATGAGTCTGTGACCGCGCTGACTGACTTGTGTCCTCTCTCAGGTTACGTGATGGTCTGCCATTTTCAGTCTGATCAGTTAGTCAGACAGCTCCACCTCGTTGACCTGCAGAAGTCCTGGAACGACGCTCAGCAATACTGCAGAGATGAGTACATTGACCTCGCCATCGTTAACAGCTCAGCTCTCATCCAGGAAGCCCAGAAATGGGCGGGGAGCACAGAGGTGTGGATTGGACTCTCCAAGAGCGGCTGGGAATGGTCTCGCCTCAGTCCACGTCAGTCATCCTGGTTTCCTCCCTGGTCCCCGGGACAGCCAGGGACTGGGGAGTGTGTTACAATATCTAGTAATGGATCATGGTCCACAAGACAATGCTCAGAACAACATAGCTTTTTCTGCTTTACTGGTGAGTGTTTTGGACTTTGGAACCAGGGTTTGACAAACTGAACATTTGAGCTGCAGGTCTGAATCCGTCTGATCTTTTGTCTTTCAGGCACGGGTAGCATGTTCATCCTGGTGCCGAACTTGATGACCTGGCCTGATGCTCAGTCTTACTGCAGACAGACATACATAGACCTGAGCAGCATGATTGATTCAAATTTCAACACCATTGTTGCTAACATGTTGACATCTTCTAATCAGGCCTGGATTGGACTGTATAGAAATTACTGGACGTGGTCAAACTCGAGCACAGCCTCAAACCTGCCATGGGCGCCCGGGCAGCCTGATGACACTCAAAACTGTGCCACAATAGATGTATCAACGGGCTCCTTCTACAGTCATAATTGTAATGAACAACGCCCCTTCCTCTGCTCCAGAGGTGAGTCTGTCCTCTGTGTTTCTGCACAGTCTGGTCCTCCTGGGCTCATCTGGACACTCTTGGCACAACACTGTCGATCCTTTGGGTGGCGCTGTCATTTGATGTTCCCTCTCTCTGTGGTAGAGTATCACTTCCTGTTCCTGTTCCAACACAGGAACAGGAAGTAGTAGTTGAGTAGCTTATCTGCATACCAATTTAATTAAAAACCTTTAGATAACTTCTCTTTTCATAGTATAATCTTCATGTGCAGCATGGCCTCTTCACCTGTCCCTCGTGCACTTTCCTGCTCATTGTGTCAGATGTTTAGTTACTCCTCAGCCTCCTTTAGCAGTAGTGATACTTTAACAAATGTAGCATATTTGCAGCTCTGGAGGCCAGGATTACTGAATTGGAGACTCGGCTTCGCACCCTTGAGTCACCCGTAGCTAGCCAGGCCCCTGTAGCCGGTGCAGCCGAAGATAGTGTAGGCCCCGCTAGCTGTTCCCTGGCAGACCCCAAGCAGCTGGGGAAAGAGAGTGGCTGGGTGACAGTGAGGAGGAAGCATAGTCTTAAACAGAAGTCCCAGGTACACCACCAACCTGTTCATGTGTCTAACCGTTTTTCCCCACTCGGTGACACACCCGCCGGGGGTCCAACTCTGGTAATTGGTGATTCTGTTCTCAGACATGTGAAGCTAGGGACACCGGCAACCATAGTCAGTTGTCTTCCAGGGGCCAGAGCAGGCGACATTGAGGGAAATTTAAAGCTGTTGGCTAAGGGTAAACATAAATTCAGTAAAATCATAATTCACGTCGGCAGTAATGACACCCGGAGGTCACTAAAATCAATATTGAATGGGTGTGTAACTTTGCCAAAACAATGTCGGGCTCTGTAGTTTTCTCTGGTCCCCTCCCCAATCAGACCAGGAGTGACATGTTTAGCCGCATGTTCTCTGTAAATTGCTGGCTGTCTGAGTGGTGTCCAAAAAACGATGTGGGCTTCATAGATAATTGGCAAACCTTCTGGATGAAACCTGGTCTTGTCAGGAGAGACGGCATCCATCCCTCTTTGGATGGAGCAGCTCTCATTTCTAGAAATATGGACAAATTTATTAAACCCCCCAAAATATGACTATCCAGAGTTGTGACCAGGAAGCAGAGCTTACACACCTTTCTGCAGCTCCTCTTCTCCTCCAGACAGAAATGTAAAGGGGGCACATGGTGGCAACGGAGGCAAGAAAGGGGTAAGGGTTGTGTGGGGTGCTCTGAATAACTGTTTTTGTCATGTAATTGGATTGCACTTTGTCAGACCTCTACCCTAAAACCTGACCAACTTGGGTGTCCCCCCTGAAGGCTTAGCTTCTGCAGGTCTAGCTCTTAGTGTCACTGAGGCACGCAACCCCCCTGACCACATTAAGGTGGCAATCACTCAGGGGGAAAACTGAAAAACAAAATAACAAATAATAAAATAAAATATTGCTGATCAGATTCTAACAACTAAAAACGTGACATTTACCTTAATTAGATGCCCTCTATTAAATACATTTGAATCCAACCATAGTACTTCTCACTATTGCCAATATTAACAAAACTAAAAAGGGTAGGCCAAGTTATATAAAAAAGGCAAATCTCCAAGTCTTGAAAAATAGAAATAAAGAATACATTAAAATATCCATCCAGATCTTCAGAAACAACAACATAAAATCTATCTTAATTTGATGGCCTAAGTAAAGTATCAAATCAATTTTATGTATATAGCACTTTTAAATTATACATGCTTCCGTATCATCGGAAGACATAGCATACATTTTCACTGCTATGCTGATGACACCCAACTCTATCTGTCCATGAAGCCAGATAACACACACCAATTAGTTAAACTGCAGGAATTTCTTAAAGACATAAAGACCTGGATGGCCGCTAACTTTCTGCTTCTTAATTCAGATCAAACTGAGATTATTGTACTCGGCCCTGAAAATCCTAGAAATATGGTATCTAACCAGATTCTTACTCTGGATGGCATTACCTTGGCCTCCAGTAACACTGTGAGGAACCTTGGAGTCATTTTTGACCAGGATATGTCCTTCAATGCACATATTAAACAAATATGTAAGACTGCTTTCTCCGACTTGCGCCCCTCCCTGATCCTGGTTCTACTGGAGGTTTCTTCCTGTTAAAAGGGAGTTTTTCCTTCCCACTGTTGCCAAAGTGCTTGTTTTTTTCTCTATATGTATTATTGTAGGGTCTACCTTACCGTTTAAAACACCTTGCGGCGGCTGTTGTTGTGATTTGGCGCTGTATATATAAAATTGAATTGAAATTCGGCCTTTTCTTTCTCTGCAGATGTCAAATCTTCCCGAGCCTTGAGGTCAGTGAAGGTTCAGCTGAGGGCAGGATCTGCAGACCTGAACGACCCCACAGTGCAAGAATCCATCCTGCAGCAGGTCAGAGGACACACAGGCCCCGATACAAGGAACAGACTGCTATGACTACTGTGAAATGATAGAGAGCAGTTAGTCTGTACAGTCCAGGTTCAGGGAAACGTGACAGCACACAGCTGCAGACATACGGGGCTCATTTAATGGAATCCCATCGATTTTTGTTATTTAACCTTTTTTCATTCTTAACTTGAAGAAGTCATTTAATTTCTGATTACTGTGAGGAGACGAAGTGACCCAATGACAGGCAATGAGGCCTAATAACAAACTTCAGTTTCATCACCAGCCAGTTCATTTAGTACATTTCCCCCAGAAACAGCACGAACAACGTTTTCTGCTCACTACAGAAACAACGGCTGATTAATGAGGAGCTTCTTTTAATGTGTGAAAACTGTGTTTCAGGTGAGGGAGAAGCTGCTGGAGCAAGGGATCAGAGAAGAGGTGAAGCTGAGGTGGAAGGTGCAGCCTGATGGGAAGATTTTCCACAGAGAGGAGGAGACAGCCGGTTACTGTGAGAAGGAAGACTGTGGGTCGGTTTAGTCTGAACGTTATTGGCTGATGTTCCTCAGATGATCTAATTCAACTAATTTCCATCTCTATACTCTGACTGCTGGACTATAATAGCTTTGCATGACTGCTAGTTGGAAATAATCCTTATTTATCCTAAGCTTAGATCAAAGAGTGTCTGATGAGCTGTTTTATGCCTCTTTGTTTTTTCTGATTGGTGAAGCTAAAGTTTGCAGGTGGACAGGTCGTATCTTTGTTCATCTCTGTTCCTGGACTTTGTGAAGCAATTCTTACCAAAGGCCATTTGTGGACAGAGCATTTAGAATAGAAATGTACCCATGCAAAGTAACTAAATGTTTAAAACTGTGTAACCTTTGACTGAAAATAAATAAAAAATATTATACAATGGAATACAAGTTATTGACCATGTTTATGAATTTTAGGGCTTTTCAAACAACATTTTTTAAGATGTAATATCTCCCACAAAGATACAAAACACAGAAATGACAAAAGCTGTCATTGACCCTGAGTTTTTTGCCTGAGTTTGGAGTTTTTGTATTTACATTTTTGCCTTTTTCTGTACATATAGTGTTCTGAGTTTTGGGGGTCTCTATTACATTTAACAAGGTTTAGCCTTAGTTTTGTCTTTAGGTTTTCTGGTTTAGTTTTCTTTGTGATTATAGATCTGTTCTAAAGTTAAATAATTTTTTGACACATTTCATTTTATTCTCAAGAAAACTATAAATAATTTTAGTTGTTGTAATAAATCTTTTCCATCACTAGCAACATGCTGGGGAATTCTAATATTATGGTCCTTCACGTCTACTGTGAGTATAACTTTAAAACTTACACACAAAGTAGTGTGATGTTTTATATTTGATTGTGTTTTTTTTAACAGTTATTGTTGCATTAATTTATAAGAAACATGTAAATATATTCAAACCACTTAAAAAACTAGCTGCTGTCCTTTGTAACCTTATAGTCTCCACAGTTTTAGAAAAACAGATCAAAAATTTGACTGCAGAGACACAGATGCTCAAAATGAAAAATGAGGTGCTGGAGACACAGAAGAAAAACCTAACAGAAATAATGCAACAGATGTCGACATCATGGAGTGACTTCAGTGTTAGTCAAGCTCAATGGAGCAACATCAGCTACAGAGCAGGAACAACAGGAGGCTCAGCTTTAGAGGACTCTCATGTTGTGTATTTAGGTTTTATGCAGATCACTGTTATTTTAGTGTTGTTATCAAAGTTTTGATTTTATTCATTTACTTCTATCTTCTTGTAATTTTATTTTTCCCCACATTAGTTTAGTTAATTTTCAAAGTAAATTTATGCTTTTGTCTCAGTAGTTATTTCAGTATATTAAACCAAATTATTAAAAACTTTTGCCTGAAAGTCTGCTGGAATATTCATATGGTAGGCTCAGAATTTGGCATAAACAGCACGGAAATATGGATCCAACCTGCCCTGTATCAGCAGTTCAGACTGGTGGTGTCAAAATAATGGTTTGAGAGGTATATTTAAATGGCACACTTGGTGTCCTTTAATGCCAAATGAGTCTTGATAAAATTAGTATTGTTGCTGACCATGCCCATCTCCTCATGGCAGCAGTGCACCCATTTTTCTGATGGCTGATTCCAGCAACATAGTACATCATGTGAGTTCACTGTAGTCAAATAGCCCCCATACTCAACAGGTCTCTATTTCAATAGAGCACTTTTGATAGAGTCTTACAAATCTGCAGTAACTGTTTGAAGGTATCATGCTAATATGGACTCAAGTGTCTCTAGATATTTATATAGAAAATATTTCAAGTATCCTCCACATAGAATTAAGGAAGGTCTGACCATAAAAATGGCTCCAACCAGGTATTACTGTGGTGCACTTGATAAAGTGTTTTCTGAGTGTATATAAGAACATACAAGGGGCAGAGTGAGAACTATGCCTCAGACATGTTCAAACAAATAAATAATTCCCATCAACAAATAGATATGTGTGAAAAAAAGACTGACAATCTGGTCCCTATTGACATGAGATACGTTGTTACCACATGCTCACATCTAACAGACAATTGCATTATGTGTATGATGCACATTAAGATAGTTGTATTTATGTGAAAGGTTAAAATCAGAAGCACTGAGAATGAACAGTTTAAAAGATTTTCCTATTGAAAATGTATATCCTGTTTTAGTTTTGGATATACTAAAATCATAAAGAAGATTATTTATTGGGAGTCAAAATAATTTTATTCTGAGTATTTTTATATGTATTGAAAACTATGAGTCACCTCAAATGGTTCCATGGCTTCATGGAGCTATTGGTATTTTATGTACAGAATATATCTGATCTGCAGCAAGCAGATAAAAACAAAATTCTAATTTCCCCATTTGCTGTTTTGAGGTGGCGGACATTCTCTCTAGATTACATTTTTATATTGAGTAATGCACAAATAATTTTTCGATTTCCAGTTCCCAAGGATAGTTTTCTTCAAGAGGTATATAAGGCATTCAGAACTATGTTTGCTGTATGCACATCCATAGATAATTCACTTACCTGACCTAAGACTCACAGTGAGGTAAGGTTGGAAAACAGCAACTAAACCATGTGCATAGGTATTCATATATACTCTGCCAGAAACTCTGAACAGGCGTACAAGACCTTAGAGCTTGCATATAGTTCTCAGATTAAGGAATTTAAACACATTTGTGTTGAGAAGTTTTTATCTTGAGGGATTGATCTTGCTCCCATTTTGCAGTTGGGAAGGAAATTGAGTCATCTATTTTAAAAATAACCTCAGTTCAGTTGATTGGTATTAAATCTTGCCTGTGTCACAGGTGCCTCTGTCAGTGCGCCCCAGGGTGGCTGTGGCTACAATGTAGCTTGTCATCACCAGTTGTGTGACTGTGTGTGTGAATGGGTGGATGACTGGATGTGTAAAGTGCTTTGGGGTCCTTAGGGACTAGTAAAGCGCTATACAAATACAGGCCATTTACCAATCATTTACTGATATTCAAGAAATTTTCTGTTGCTGATTTCATAATTTGATACATGTTATTGGAATTGAGTAAAGTTTCTGTCTTGAATAACATGTTCTAGATTTTTTACATTTGTAATTCTTTTCTCGTGCCACGAGGGAAAATGTTGCATTTTCTTTTTCTGATATCTAGACTCCAAATGGGTGTTAGTTTACAGAGGATAAGCGAAGATTTAAAAAACAAAAAAACAAAACTGTCACATGAACATAGGGCTGAATTACAAATGGCCATCTATAACAGAACACACCACATTCTTAAAACACCACTGAGAAGAAAAATATGTTAAATTATCCATCAATGAGTAAAACTGAAACTCTGCTTTAACTCTATATTTAACCAGCAAAATGAAAATAGTTTAAACCCTCTTCTTTGAAATATTATCAATTAGGGCAGGGCGATATGGCCAAAAATATATATCACGATATATATTTGAAAATTTGCGATAACGATATAACTGACGATATAATTTCTGCGAAACAAAATACAACTCCACAACTTTACTAGCGCAGAAAACCCCCATCCATTTATTTTCACTTAAACAAGCAGCTGTTTTTATGTGCATTAAACCTATATAAAAATGTAACAGTGCAAATGCAAATTCCTTGCTGAAAGTTTAACTTCTTAAGCCCCAACGCCCCCTGATACGGGGGCAAAAGGCAGGAGATCAGGTAGGCTTGGGGCTTAAGAGGTTAACCAAAAGGCATTTCCAGTAGAAATGGGCTGACATATCCTGAGCATAACCATGTATAATATCCACTGAAGTTAAAAAGAGGTGCTTTGCAATATTACACTGCAGTGTGCCAAATAAAAAAGTCAAATGTGTATTTTTCGGACCATAAATTGCACATAAGGCACATTAAGCGAAACAAAGCAGTCAGATAAATCAAACTTTGTTCAACTCATTCTTCTTGCTTCCTCCACTTCCGTACTTTTGATTCATTAATGCTGTTTTCTATCACAGCTGCTCTATTCCCATGTTGTTGCAGTATAGTATAGTTTAATGCTCTCATATCTTCAGCATCTTAAGTAGATTATACTGCACAGTTTTCTCATCAATAAAAGAATATTTACTGCATCAGTTTGTCTTCATTTCATCTGAAACACACAAGGATCAAATCTTTGACTTTATGTTTGGGATATTTTCCTTAAATATAACTAAAGCTTTCACACAGGGTCATAAATGATATGAAATAGAAATAAATACCTTGAATTTTGACTGAAATGTCATATTTGATTCCACCACTGAGCTTTCTTTTTCCAAAAAATGGTGTGTATATAGTAAAATATCAATAATGTCACTCCTGTTACATTTGTACCATCAAACTGAAATGAGACTAGTGTCAGCAGCTCCACTAGCAAACTGTTTTACAAGCTAAACTTAGCATCATTGTTGTCTAAGGGGACTCCCATCACACGGAGCTGAAACGACAGTTTTCACATATAAAACAGTTTAACTAAGAACTGGGTACTTTTCTGTTGAATCGTTTTCATGATGTTCGTTTGTCGGCTGCGCTCAGACAGGATGGAAATAAAGGTTTAAAAAGACCTCGAGTCCTTTTTCATGTACTCGTGGTGGCTGCAATTACTCAAACCTTCAAAACACAAAACTAAAATGTTGCCAACTGATTTGGTAAAGAGAATTATCCAAAGCAGACTTCAGGTTTACCATCATTTATGATATTCTCTTGATCTTACACATAATCAGATATGAGTCCGAGTGCTCTGTCATGTGGATAGTAAAGTTTTCCAAGTCCTAACAAGAAGCAAATCTAAAAGTTTCCATCGAATGAAACTAAAAACTGAAAATAAATAGAGGAGCACTCTCTCCTTCCTATGCACCGCCGGCGTCGAGCAGAACAGACCCACGCTGACACCTGGCAAAGGTGGACTTCTAAGTCAACACGGGCAACGAGCTCGCATCCGGCTGCCGTGGCAACACCGTTCACCGTGTGATCACTGGGACAGGTATGTCTTGTATCAACATCATCACCTGCAGCACATCCAATTATAATATTTAAAAGCTTTATCTTTTCTTTTAAATTCCTTGGTATTTATTTGTGAAGCACTTTGTGATCTTCACATTGTGAGGCGCTACATAAACAACATTTACTTACTTTCAGTGAAATTTAGTGGTGACTTTAAAATCATTTTATTTGTCTTGAGCCTCCATCTTTGGAAGTAGTGCTGTGTGAGACTCTGAAAGCAAGTTTTGCACTTTTAGAGGAGATGCACTAAAACTGTAATATCATTTTTTTTAAAAAACACGCTGAAGCTAAACAAACAAAGAATAAAATAAAAACTATTTGTTCTCTATGATTGGAACTGACATGTGAAATGTGTCAGGTTGCGTCTTCATCATCACTGATTTGTTTGGAGGAGTCAAGCTTGAACCCTCTTTTGTTTGAATTATAATAATTACAACATTATTCAAATAAAACTGAAATGGTCGGGCAGAGAATCAGTGCTGTATCCATGCAAACACATGCACAGCAAGCAAACTCACGAACCTCAGCTTTGGATTCAAATGAAGACACAAACATTTCCAAGTGCGTCCATCTTTGCTGATGATGCAGCAGACACGCTGAACTCCAGTCAGGAGGAGAAGCATGTTCTTCCACTCACAGACTGAAGCCTGAAACCAAACGGCCCGTTTCCTGTGTTTAACCTCAGTCCTAGTCTCATGATTCGACCCCTGTGACATTGTTTAGGTCCAATTCACAGCCCGTTCTGCCAGACGTTAGTCTGTTTGCATCTGTAATAACTTTGAATAAGTCATCTTCAGTTAAATGACTCTGAGCATCTTTAAACAAATGCACTTTAATGAACACTGGGCTGCTTTCTAAAACCACTTTTACAAAGTCTCTGATAGATGTGGGAGGAGGAGCGAGGATGACATATATATCAGATGAAGAGTTCTGACTGTGTCACAGCTTAACAGACGTCTCATTGTGTCAGGTATGTTATGCATATGTTTGTTTTGGTTTATTTGATAATCTCACACATTCATTATCTGGTATTCTAATAAACAAAATGATGATAATTGAATAAAGACAACACTTTTTAAAGTTGAACGTTTCAAATGTTAAATATGTTTGATAGTTTTGTTTGAATCATTAGATTAGGATAGAAATGGAGTGAATGACAGAGACATCTGCCTCTTTGTTGATGCTGGTTTAAGTGTTATGATTAATAATGATAGAGCAGCTGCAGATGAGATTCATGAGGACATTCTTCACAATTTTTCAGCTCTCAGCCATGAAGGGGTGTGGACTGATCCTCCTGCTGCTCTCAGGTCTGTAAACTCATCTCAGTCGCCTCATTTATAGTTTGAATAAAACTTCATATCAGAAAATCAATGAAAGCACAAACTGAACTGCTCCATAGTGATTATTTTAAAGGTGTCTGTAAACAAGCTTCAAGCAGTCACAGAAACACTCGTACAATCTCCAAAGATCTTTGTCATGTCAACTAAACTTCTAAAGGTTTCTTTGGGTCCAGTTAAAAGTTTGATTGACAGTTTAATAGTCGGTAGTTTGTAACAGTTTGTATAAAGTGAAGTAAAAGAGTAAAAAGAGAAAGACAGGAGGGAAGAGAGAGTGCATGAACGTGGCTCTGTTTGTGTGCACTGCTGAGAAAAACACGTTTTTATTTTGGGGTTTTTTTGCCCTGGAGCGGGAAACCAGTGTGTAGGTGTCCACAGGCATTGTAAAACACATTTTAACCAGTATACGAGTTACAGATCCTTTGAAGGACACATATATTAACAGACCGCAACACTGTTCAAATCTCTGTAAATTCTCCTGACGAGTAAAATCGAGCTGAGATGAGTCTGTGACCGCGCTGACTGACTTGTGTCCTCTCTCAGGTTACGTGATGGTCTGCCATTTTCAGTCTGATCAGTTAGTCAGACAGCTCCACCTCGTTGACCTGCAGAAGTCCTGGAACGACGCTCAGCAATACTGCAGAGATGAGTACATTGACCTCGCCATCGTTAACAGCTCAGCTCTCATCCAGGAAGCCCAGAAATGGGCGGGGAGCACAGAGGTGTGGATTGGACTCTCCAAGAGCTGGAAATGGTCTCGCCTCAGTCCACGTCAGTCATCCTGGTTTCCTCCCTGGTCCCCGGGACAGCCAGGGACTGGGGAGTGTGTTACAATATCTAGTAATGGATCATGGTCCACAAGACAATGCTCAGAACAACATAGCTTTTTCTGCTTTACTGGTGAGTGTTTTGGACTTTGGAACCAGGGTTTGACAAACTGAACATTTGAGCTGCAGGTCTGAATCCGTCTGATCTTTTGTCTTTCAGGCACGGGTAGCATGTTCATCCTGGTGCCGAACTTGATGACCTGGCCTGATGCTCAGTCTTACTGCAGACAGACATACATAGACCTGAGCAGCATGATTGATTCAAATTTCAACACCATTGTTGCTAACATGTTGACATCTTCTAATCAGGCCTGGATTGGACTGTATAGAAATTACTGGACGTGGTCAAACTCGAGCACAGCCTCAAACCTGCCATGGGCGCCCGGGCAGCCTGATGACACTCAAAACTGTGCCACAATAGATGTATCAACGGGCTCCTTCTACAGTCATAATTGTAATGAACAACGCCCCTTCCTCTGCTCCAGAGGTGAGTCTGTCCTCTGTGTTTCTGCACAGTCTGGTCCTCCTGGGCTCATCTGGACACTCTTGGCACAACACTGTCGATCCTTTGGGTGGCGCTGTCATTTGATGTTCCCTCTCTCTGTGGTAGAGTATCACTTCCTGTTCCTGTTCCAACACAGGAACAGGAAGTAGTAGTTGAGTAGCTTATCTGCATACCAATTTAATTAAAAACCTTTAGATAACTTCTCTTTTCATAGTATAATCTTCATGTGCAGCATGGCCTCTTCACCTGTCCCTCGTGCACTTTCCTGCTCATTGTGTCAGATGTTTAGTTACTCCTCAGCCTCCTTTAGCAGTAGTGATACTTTAACAAATGTAGCATATTTGCAGCTCTGGAGGCCAGGATTACTGAATTGGAGACTCGGCTTCGCACCCTTGAGTCACCCGTAGCTAGCCAGGCCCCTGTAGCCGGTGCAGCCGAAGATAGTGTAGGCCCCGCTAGCTGTTCCCTGGCAGACCCCAAGCAGCTGGGGAAAGAGAGTGGCTGGGTGACAGTGAGGAGGAAGCATAGTCTTAAACAGAAGTCCCAGGTACACCACCAACCTGTTCATGTGTCTAACCGTTTTTCCCCACTCGGTGACACACCCGCCGGGGGTCCAACTCTGGTAATTGGTGATTCTGTTCTCAGACATGTGAAGCTAGGGACACCGGCAACCATAGTCAGTTGTCTTCCAGGGGCCAGAGCAGGCGACATTGAGGGAAATTTAAAGCTGTTGGCTAAGGGTAAACATAAATTCAGTAAAATCATAATTCACGTCGGCAGTAATGACACCCGGAGGTCACTAAAATCAATATTGAATGGGTGTGTAACTTTGCCAAAACAATGTCGGGCTCTGTAGTTTTCTCTGGTCCCCTCCCCAATCAGACCAGGAGTGACATGTTTAGCCGCATGTTCTCCGTAAATTGCTGGCTGTCTGAGTGGTGTCCAAAAAACGATGTGGGCTTCATAGATAATTGGCAAACCTTCTGGATGAAACCTGGTCTTGTCAGGAGAGACGGCATCCATCCCTCTTTGGATGGAGCAGCTCTCATTTCTAGAAATATGGACAAATTTATTAAACCCCCCAAAATATGACTATCCAGAGTTGTGACCAGGAAGCAGAGCTTACACACCTTTCTGCAGCTCCTCTTCTCCTCCAGACAGAAATGTAAAGGGGGCACATGGTGGCAACGGAGGCAAGAAAGGGGTAAGGGTTGTGTGGGGTGCTCTGAATAACTGTTTTTGTCATGTAATTGGATTGCACTTTGTCAGACCTCTACCCTAAAACCTGACCAACTTGGGTGTCCCCCCTGAAGGCTTAGCTTCTGCAGGTCTAGCTCTTAGTGTCACTGAGGCACGCAACCCCCCTGACCACATTAAGGTGGCAATCACTCAGGGGGAAAACTGAAAAACAAAATAACAAATAATAAAATAAAATATTGCTGATCAGATTCTAACAACTAAAAACGTGACATTTACCTTAATTAGATGCCCTCTATTAAATACATTTGAATCCAACCATAGTACTTCTCACTATTGCCAATATTAACAAAACTAAAAAGGGTAGGCCAAGTTATATAAAAAAGGCAAATCTCCAAGTCTTGAAAAATAGAAATAAAGAATACATTAAAATATCCATCCAGATCTTCAGAAACAACAACATAAAATCTATCTTAATTTGATGGCCTAAGTAAAGTATCAAATCAATTTTATGTATATAGCACTTTTAAATTATACATGCTTCCGTATCATCGGAAGACATAGCATACATTTTCACTGCTATGCTGATGACACCCAACTCTATCTGTCCATGAAGCCAGATAACACACACCAATTAGTTAAACTGCAGGAATTTCTTAAAGACATAAAGACCTGGATGGCCGCTAACTTTCTGCTTCTTAATTCAGATCAAACTGAGATTATTGTACTCGGCCCTGAAAATCCTAGAAATATGGTATCTAACCAGATTCTTACTCTGGATGGCATTACCTTGGCCTCCAGTAACACTGTGAGGAACCTTGGAGTCATTTTTGACCAGGATATGTCCTTCAATGCACATATTAAACAAATATGTAAGACTGCTTTCTCCGACTTGCGCCCCTCCCTGATCCTGGTTCTACTGGAGGTTTCTTCCTGTTAAAAGGGAGTTTTTCCTTCCCACTGTTGCCAAAGTGCTTGTTTTTTTCTCTATATGTATTATTGTAGGGTCTACCTTACCGTTTAAAACACCTTGCGGCGGCTGTTGTTGTGATTTGGCGCTGTATATATAAAATTGAATTGAAATTCGGCCTTTTCTTTCTCTGCAGATGTCAAATCTTCCCGAGCCTTGAGGTCAGTGAAGGTTCAGCTGAGGGCAGGATCTGCAGACCTGAACGACCCCACAGTGCAAGAATCCATCCTGCAGCAGGTCAGAGGACACACAGGCCCCGATACAAGGAACAGACTGCTATGACTACTGTGAAATGATAGAGAGCAGTTAGTCTGTACAGTCCAGGTTCAGGGAAACGTGACAGCACACAGCTGCAGACATACGGGGCTCATTTAATGGAATCCCATCGATTTTTGTTATTTAACCTTTTTTCATTCTTAACTTGAAGAAGTCATTTAATTTCTGATTACTGTGAGGAGACGAAGTGACCCAATGACAGGCAATGAGGCCTAATAACAAACTTCAGTTTCATCACCAGCCAGTTCATTTAGTACATTTCCCCCAGAAACAGCACGAACAACGTTTTCTGCTCACTACAGAAACAACGGCTGATTAATGAGGAGCTTCTTTTAATGTGTGAAAACTGTGTTTCAGGTGAGGGAGAAGCTGCTGGAGCAAGGGATCAGAGAAGAGGTGAAGCTGAGGTGGAAGGTGCAGCCTGATGGGAAGATTTTCCACAGAGAGGAGGAGACAGCCGGTTACTGTGAGAAGGAAGAGTGTGGGTCGGTTTAGTCTGAACGTTATTGGCTGATGTTCCTCAGATGATCTAATTCAACTAATTTCCATCTCTATACTCTGACTGCTGGACTATAATAGCTTTGCATGACTGCTAGTTGGAAATAATCCTTATTTATCCTAAGCTTAGATCAAAGAGTGTCTGATGAGCTGTTTTATGCCTCTTTGTTTTTTCTGATTGGTGAAGCTAAAGTTTGCAGGTGGACAGGTCGTATCTTTGTTCATCTCTGTTCCTGGACTTTGTGAAGCAATTCTTACCAAAGGCCATTTGTGGACAGAGCATTTAGAATAGAAATGTACCCATGCAAAGTAACTAAATGTTTAAAACTGTGTAACCTTTGACTGAAAATAAATAAAAAATATTATACAATGGAATACAAGTTATTGACCATGTTTATGAATTTTAGGGCTTTTCAAACAACATTTTTTAAGATGTAATATCTCCCACAAAGATACAAAACACAGAAATGACAAAAGCTGTCATTGACCCTGAGTTTTTTGCCTGAGTTTGGAGTTTTTGTATTTACATTTTTGCCTTTTTCTGTACATATAGTGTTCTGAGTTTTGGGGGTCTGTATTACATTTAACAAGGTTTAGCCTTAGTTTTGTCTTTAGGTTTTCTGGTTTAGTTTTCTTTGTGATTATAGATCTGTTCTAAAGTTAAATAATTTTTTGACACATTTCATTTTATTCTCAAGAAAACTATAAATAATTTTAGTTGTTGTAATAAATCTTTTCCATCACTAGCAACATGCTGGGGAATTCTAATATTATGGTCCTTCACGTCTACTGTGAGTATAACTTTAAAACTTACACACAAAGTAGTGTGATGTTTTATATTTGATTGTGTTTTTTTTAACAGTTATTGTTGCATTAATTTATAAGAAACATGTAAATATATTCAAACCACTTAAAAAACTAGCTGCTGTCCTTTGTAACCTTATAGTCTCCACAGTTTTAGAAAAACAGATCAAAAATTTGACTGCAGAGACACAGATGCTCAAAATGAAAAATGAGGTGCTGGAGACACAGAAGAAAAACCTAACAGAAATAATGCAACAGATGTCGACATCATGGAGTGACTTCAGTGTTAGTCAAGCTCAATGGAGCAACATCAGCTACAGAGCAGGAACAACAGGAGGCTCAGCTTTAGAGGACTCTCATGTTGTGTATTTAGGTTTTATGCAGATCACTGTTATTTTAGTGTTGTTATCAAAGTTTTGATTTTATTCATTTACTTCTATCTTCTTGTAATTTTATTTTTCCCCACATTAGTTTAGTTAATTTTCAAAGTAAATTTATGCTTTTGTCTCAGTAGTTATTTCAGTATATTAAACCAAATTATTAAAAACTTTTGCCTGAAAGTCTGCTGGAATATTCATATGGTAGGCTCAGAATTTGGCATAAACAGCACGGAAATATGGATCCAACCTGCCCTGTATCAGCAGTTCAGACTGGTGGTGTCAAAATAATGGTTTGAGAGGTATATTTAAATGGCACACTTGGTGTCCTTTAATGCCAAATGAGTCTTGATAAAATTAGTATTGTTGCTGACCATGCCCATCTCCTCATGGCAGCAGTGCACCCATTTTTCTGATGGCTGATTCCAGCAACATAGTACATCATGTGAGTTCACTGTAGTCAAATAGCCCCCATACTCAACAGGTCTCTATTTCAATAGAGCACTTTTGATAGAGTCTTACAAATCTGCAGTAACTGTTTGAAGGTATCATGCTAATATGGACTCAAGTGTCTCTAGATATTTATATAGAAAATATTTCAAGTATCCTCCACATAGAATTAAGGAAGGTCTGACCATAAAAATGGCTCCAACCAGGTATTACTGTGGTGCACTTGATAAAGTGTTTTCTGAGTGTATATAAGAACATACAAGGGGCAGAGTGAGAACTATGCCTCAGACATGTTCAAACAAATAAATAATTCCCATCAACAAATAGATATGTGTGAAAAAAAGACTGACAATCTGGTCCCTATTGACATGAGATACGTTGTTACCACATGCTCACATCTAACAGACAATTGCATTATGTGTATGATGCACATTAAGATAGTTGTATTTATGTGAAAGGTTAAAATCAGAAGCACTGAGAATGAACAGTTTAAAAGATTTTCCTATTGAAAATGTATATCCTGTTTTAGTTTTGGATATACTAAAATCATAAAGAAGATTATTTATTGGGAGTCAAAATAATTTTATTCTGAGTATTTTTATATGTATTGAAAACTATGAGTCACCTCAAATGGTTCCATGGCTTCATGGAGCTATTGGTATTTTATGTACAGAATATATCTGATCTGCAGCAAGCAGATAAAAACAAAATTCTAATTTCCCCATTTGCTGTTTTGAGGTGGCGGACATTCTCTCTAGATTACATTTTTATATTGAGTAATGCACAAATAATTTTTCGATTTCCAGTTCCCAAGGATAGTTTTCTTCAAGAGGTATATAAGGCATTCAGAACTATGTTTGCTGTATGCACATCCATAGATAATTCACTTACCTGACCTAAGACTCACAGTGAGGTAAGGTTGGAAAACAGCAACTAAACCATGTGCATAGGTATTCATATATACTCTGCCAGAAACTCTGAACAGGCGTACAAGACCTTAGAGCTTGCATATAGTTCTCAGATTAAGGAATTTAAACACATTTGTGTTGAGAAGTTTTTATCTTGAGGGATTGATCTTGCTCCCATTTTGCAGTTGGGAAGGAAATTGAGTCATCTATTTTAAAAATAACCTCAGTTCAGTTGATTGGTATTAAATCTTGCCTGTGTCACAGGTGCCTCTGTCAGTGCGCCCCAGGGTGGCTGTGGCTACAATGTAGCTTGTCATCACCAGTTGTGTGACTGTGTGTGTGAATGGGTGGATGACTGGATGTGTAAAGTGCTTTGGGGTCCTTAGGGACTAGTAAAGCGCTATACAAATACAGGCCATTTACCAATCATTTACTGATATTCAAGAAATTTTCTGTTGCTGATTTCATAATTTGATACATGTTATTGGAATTGAGTAAAGTTTCTGTCTTGAATAACATGTTCTAGATTTTTTACATTTGTAATTCTTTTCTCGTGCCACGAGGGAAAATGTTGCATTTTCTTTTTCTGATATCTAGACTCCAAATGGGTGTTAGTTTACAGAGGATAAGCGAAGATTTAAAAAACAAAAAAACAAAACTGTCACATGAACATAGGGCTGAATTACAAATGGCCATCTATAACAGAACACACCACATTCTTAAAACACCACTGAGAAGAAAAATATGTTAAATTATCCATCAATGAGTAAAACTGAAACTCTGCTTTAACTCTATATTTAACCAGCAAAATGAAAATAGTTTAAACCCTCTTCTTTGAAATATTATCAATTAGGGCAGGGCGATATGGCCAAAAATATATATCACGATATATATTTGAAAATTTGCGATAACGATATAACTGACGATATAATTTCTGCGAAACAAAATACAACTCCACAACTTTACTAGCGCAGAAAACCCCCATCCATTTATTTTCACTTAAACAAGCAGCTGTTTTTATGTGCATTAAACCTATATAAAAATGTAACAGTGCAAATGCAAATTCCTTGCTGAAAGTTTAACTTCTTAAGCCCCAACGCCCCCTGATACGGGGGCAAAAGGCAGGAGATCAGGTAGGCTTGGGGCTTAAGAGGTTAACCAAAAGGCATTTCCAGTAGAAATGGGCTGACATATCCTGAGCATAACCATGTATAATATCCACTGAAGTTAAAAAGAGGTGCTTTGCAATATTACACTGCAGTGTGCCAAATAAAAAAGTCAAATGTGTATTTTTCGGACCATAAATTGCACATAAGGCACATTAAGCGAAACAAAGCAGTCAGATAAATCAAACTTTGTTCAACTCATTCTTCTTGCTTCCTCCACTTCCGTACTTTTGATTCATTAATGCTGTTTTCTATCACAGCTGCTCTATTCCCATGTTGTTGCAGTATAGTATAGTTTAATGCTCTCATATCTTCAGCATCTTAAGTAGATTATACTGCACAGTTTTCTCATCAATAAAAGAATATTTACTGCATCAGTTTGTCTTCATTTCATCTGAAACACACAAGGATCAAATCTTTGACTTTATGTTTGGGATATTTTCCTTAAATATAACTAAAGCTTTCACACAGGGTCATAAATGATATGAAATAGAAATAAATACCTTGAATTTTGACTGAAATGTCATATTTGATTCCACCACTGAGCTTTCTTTTTCCAAAAAATGGTGTGTATATAGTAAAATATCAATAATGTCACTCCTGTTACATTTGTACCATCAAACTGAAATGAGACTAGTGTCAGCAGCTCCACTAGCAAACTGTTTTACAAGCTAAACTTAGCATCATTGTTGTCTAAGGGGACTCCCATCACACGGAGCTGAAACGACAGTTTTCACATATAAAACAGTTTAACTAAGAACTGGGTACTTTTCTGTTGAATCGTTTTCATGATGTTCGTTTGTCGGCTGCGCTCAGACAGGATGGAAATAAAGGTTTAAAAAGACCTCGAGTCCTTTTTCATGTACTCGTGGTGGCTGCAATTACTCAAACCTTCAAAACACAAAACTAAAATGTTGCCAACTGATTTGGTAAAGAGAATTATCCAAAGCAGACTTCAGGTTTACCATCATTTATGATATTCTCTTGATCTTACACATAATCAGATATGAGTCCGAGTGCTCTGTCATGTGGATAGTAAAGTTTTCCAAGTCCTAACAAGAAGCAAATCTAAAAGTTTCCATCGAATGAAACTAAAAACTGAAAATAAATAGAGGAGCACTCTCTCCTTCCTATGCACCGCCGGCGTCGAGCAGAACAGACCCACGCTGACACCTGGCAAAGGTGGACTTCTAAGTCAACACGGGCAACGAGCTCGCATCCGGCTGCCGTGGCAACACCGTTCACCGTGTGATCACTGGGACAGGTATGTCTTGTATCAACATCATCACCTGCAGCACATCCAATTATAATATTTAAAAGCTTTATCTTTTCTTTTAAATTCCTTGGTATTTATTTGTGAAGCACTTTGTGATCTTCACATTGTGAGGCGCTACATAAACAACATTTACTTACTTTCAGTGAAATTTAGTGGTGACTTTAAAATCATTTTATTTGTCTTGAGCCTCCATCTTTGGAAGTGGTGCTGTGTGAGACTCTGAAAGCAAGTTTTGCACTTTTAGAGGAGATGCACTAAAACTGTAATATCATTTTTTTTAAAAAACACGCTGAAGCTAAACAAACAAAGAATAAAATAAAAACTATTTGTTCTCTATGATTGGAACTGACATGTGAAATGTGTCAGGTTGCGTCTTCATCATCACTGATTTGTTTGGAGGAGTCAAGCTTGAACCCTCTTTTGTTTGAATTATAATAATTACAACATTATTCAAATAAAACTGAAATGGTCGGGCAGAGAATCAGTGCTGTATCCATGCAAACACATGCACAGCAAGCAAACTCACGAACCTCAGCTTTGGATTCAAATGAAGACACAAACATTTCCAAGTGCGTCCATCTTTGCTGATGATGCAGCAGACACGCTGAACTCCAGTCAGGAGGAGAAGCATGTTCTTCCACTCACAGACTGAAGCCTGAAACCAAACGGCCCGTTTCCTGTGTTTAACCTCAGTCCTAGTCTCATGATTCGACCCCTGTGACATTGTTTAGGTCCAATTCACAGCCCGTTCTGCCAGACGTTAGTCTGTTTGCATCTGTAATAACTTTGAATAAGTCATCTTCAGTTAAATGACTCTGAGCATCTTTAAACAAATGCACTTTAATGAACACTGGGCTGCTTTCTAAAACCACTTTTACAAAGTCTCTGATAGATGTGGGAGGAGGAGCGAGGATGACATATATATCAGATGAAGAGTTCTGACTGTGTCACAGCTTAACAGACGTCTCATCGTGTCAGGTATGTTATGCATATGTTTGTTTTGGTTTATTTGATAATCTCACACATTCATTATCTGGTATTCTAATAAACAAAATGATGATAATTGAATAAAGACAACACTTTTTAAAGTTGAACGTTTCAAATGTTAAATATGTTTGATAGTTTTGTTTGAATCATTAGATTAGGATAGAAATGGAGTGAATGACAGAGACATCTGCCTCTTTGTTGATGCTGGTTTAAGTGTTATGATTAATAATGATAGAGCAGCTGCAGATGAGATTCATGAGGACATTCTTCACAATTTTTCAGCTCTCAGCCATGAAGGGGTGTGGACTGATCCTCCTGCTGCTCTCAGGTCTGTAAACTCATCTCAGTCGCCTCATTTATAGTTTGAATAAAACTTCATATCAGAAAATCAATGAAAGCACAAACTGAACTGCTCCATAGTGATTATTTTAAAGGTGTCTGTAAACAAGCTTCAAGCAGTCACAGAAACACTCGTACAATCTCCAAAGATCTTTGTCATGTCAACTAAACTTCTAAAGGTTTCTTTGGGTCCAGTTAAAAGTTTGATTGACAGTTTAATAGTCGGTAGTTTGTAACAGTTTGTATAAAGTGAAGTAAAAGAGTAAAAAGAGAAAGACAGGAGGGAAGAGAGAGTGCATGAACGTGGCTCTGTTTGTGTGCACTGCTGAGAAAAACACGTTTTTATTTTGGGGTTTTTTTGCCCTGGAGCGGGAAACCAGTGTGTAGGTGTCCACAGGCATTGTAAAACACATTTTAACCAGTATACGAGTTACAGATCCTTTGAAGGACACATATATTAACAGACCGCAACACTGTTCAAATCTCTGTAAATTCTCCTGACGAGTAAAATCGAGCTGAGATGAGTCTGTGACCGCGCTGACTGACTTGTGTCCTCTCTCAGGTTACGTGATGGTCTGCCATTTTCAGTCTGATCAGTTAGTCAGACAGCTCCACCTCGTTGACCTGCAGAAGTCCTGGAACGACGCTCAGCAATACTGCAGAGATGAGTACATTGACCTCGCCATCGTTAACAGCTCAGCTCTCATCCAGGAAGCCCAGAAATGGGCGGGGAGCACAGAGGTGTGGATTGGACTCTCCAAGAGCTGGAAATGGTCTCGCCTCAGTCCACGTCAGTCATCCTGGTTTCCTCCCTGGTCCCCGGGACAGCCAGGGACTGGGGAGTGTGTTACAATATCTAGTAATGGATCATGGTCCACAAGACAATGCTCAGAACAACATAGCTTTTTCTGCTTTACTGGTGAGTGTTTTGGACTTTGGAACCAGGGTTTGACAAACTGAACATTTGAGCTGCAGGTCTGAATCCGTCTGATCTTTTGTCTTTCAGGCACGGGTAGCATGTTCATCCTGGTGCCGAACTTGATGACCTGGCCTGATGCTCAGTCTTACTGCAGACAGACATACATAGACCTGAGCAGCATGATTGATTCAAATTTCAACACCATTGTTGCTAACATGTTGACATCTTCTAATCAGGCCTGGATTGGACTGTATAGAAATTACTGGACGTGGTCAAACTCGAGCACAGCCTCAAACCTGCCATGGGCGCCCGGGCAGCCTGATGACACTCAAAACTGTGCCACAATAGATGTATCAACGGGCTCCTTCTACAGTCATAATTGTAATGAACAACGCCCCTTCCTCTGCTCCAGAGGTGAGTCTGTCCTCTGTGTTTCTGCACAGTCTGGTCCTCCTGGGCTCATCTGGACACTCTTGGCACAACACTGTCGATCCTTTGGGTGGCGCTGTCATTTGATGTTCCCTCTCTCTGTGGTAGAGTATCACTTCCTGTTCCTGTTCCAACACAGGAACAGGAAGTAGTAGTTGAGTAGCTTATCTGCATACCAATTTAATTAAAAACCTTTAGATAACTTCTCTTTTCATAGTATAATCTTCATGTGCAGCATGGCCTCTTCACCTGTCCCTCGTGCACTTTCCTGCTCATTGTGTCAGATGTTTAGTTACTCCTCAGCCTCCTTTAGCAGTAGTGATACTTTAACAAATGTAGCATATTTGCAGCTCTGGAGGCCAGGATTACTGAATTGGAGACTCGGCTTCGCACCCTTGAGTCACCCGTAGCTAGCCAGGCCCCTGTAGCCGGTGCAGCCGAAGATAGTGTAGGCCCCGCTAGCTGTTCCCTGGCAGACCCCAAGCAGCTGGGGAAAGAGAGTGGCTGGGTGACAGTGAGGAGGAAGCATAGTCTTAAACAGAAGTCCCAGGTACACCACCAACCTGTTCATGTGTCTAACCGTTTTTCCCCACTCGGTGACACACCCGCCGGGGGTCCAACTCTGGTAATTGGTGATTCTGTTCTCAGACATGTGAAGCTAGGGACACCGGCAACCATAGTCAGTTGTCTTCCAGGGGCCAGAGCAGGCGACATTGAGGGAAATTTAAAGCTGTTGGCTAAGGGTAAACATAAATTCAGTAAAATCATAATTCACGTCGGCAGTAATGACACCCGGAGGTCACTAAAATCAATATTGAATGGGTGTGTAACTTTGCCAAAACAATGTCGGGCTCTGTAGTTTTCTCTGGTCCCCTCCCCAATCAGACCAGGAGTGACATGTTTAGCCGCATGTTCTCCGTAAATTGCTGGCTGTCTGAGTGGTGTCCAAAAAACGATGTGGGCTTCATAGATAATTGGCAAACCTTCTGGATGAAACCTGGTCTTGTCAGGAGAGACGGCATCCATCCCTCTTTGGATGGAGCAGCTCTCATTTCTAGAAATATGGACAAATTTATTAAACCCCCCAAAATATGACTATCCAGAGTTGTGACCAGGAAGCAGAGCTTACACACCTTTCTGCAGCTCCTCTTCTCCTCCAGACAGAAATGTAAAGGGGGCACATGGTGGCAACGGAGGCAAGAAAGGGGTAAGGGTTGTGTGGGGTGCTCTGAATAACTGTTTTTGTCATGTAATTGGATTGCACTTTGTCAGACCTCTACCCTAAAACCTGACCAACTTGGGTGTCCCCCCTGAAGGCTTAGCTTCTGCAGGTCTAGCTCTTAGTGTCACTGAGGCACGCAACCCCCCTGACCACATTAAGGTGGCAATCACTCAGGGGGAAAACTGAAAAACAAAATAACAAATAATAAAATAAAATATTGCTGATCAGATTCTAACAACTAAAAACGTGACATTTACCTTAATTAGATGCCCTCTATTAAATACATTTGAATCCAACCATAGTACTTCTCACTATTGCCAATATTAACAAAACTAAAAAGGGTAGGCCAAGTTATATAAAAAAGGCAAATCTCCAAGTCTTGAAAAATAGAAATAAAGAATACATTAAAATATCCATCCAGATCTTCAGAAACAACAACATAAAATCTATCTTAATTTGATGGCCTAAGTAAAGTATCAAATCAATTTTATGTATATAGCACTTTTAAATTATACATGCTTCCGTATCATCGGAAGACATAGCATACATTTTCACTGCTATGCTGATGACACCCAACTCTATCTGTCCATGAAGCCAGATAACACACACCAATTAGTTAAACTGCAGGAATTTCTTAAAGACATAAAGACCTGGATGGCCGCTAACTTTCTGCTTCTTAATTCAGATCAAACTGAGATTATTGTACTCGGCCCTGAAAATCCTAGAAATATGGTATCTAACCAGATTCTTACTCTGGATGGCATTACCTTGGCCTCCAGTAACACTGTGAGGAACCTTGGAGTCATTTTTGACCAGGATATGTCCTTCAATGCACATATTAAACAAATATGTAAGACTGCTTTCTCCGACTTGCGCCCCTCCCTGATCCTGGTTCTACTGGAGGTTTCTTCCTGTTAAAAGGGAGTTTTTCCTTCCCACTGTTGCCAAAGTGCTTGTTTTTTTCTCTATATGTATTATTGTAGGGTCTACCTTACCGTTTAAAACACCTTGCGGCGGCTGTTGTTGTGATTTGGCGCTGTATATATAAAATTGAATTGAAATTCGGCCTTTTCTTTCTCTGCAGATGTCAAATCTTCCCGAGCCTTGAGGTCAGTGAAGGTTCAGCTGAGGGCAGGATCTGCAGACCTGAACGACCCCACAGTGCAAGAATCCATCCTGCAGCAGGTCAGAGGACACACAGGCCCCGATACAAGGAACAGACTGCTATGACTACTGTGAAATGATAGAGAGCAGTTAGTCTGTACAGTCCAGGTTCAGGGAAACGTGACAGCACACAGCTGCAGACATACGGGGCTCATTTAATGGAATCCCATCGATTTTTGTTATTTAACCTTTTTTCATTCTTAACTTGAAGAAGTCATTTAATTTCTGATTACTGTGAGGAGACGAAGTGACCCAATGACAGGCAATGAGGCCTAATAACAAACTTCAGTTTCATCACCAGCCAGTTCATTTAGTACATTTCCCCCAGAAACAGCACGAACAACGTTTTCTGCTCACTACAGAAACAACGGCTGATTAATGAGGAGCTTCTTTTAATGTGTGAAAACTGTGTTTCAGGTGAGGGAGAAGCTGCTGGAGCAAGGGATCAGAGAAGAGGTGAAGCTGAGGTGGAAGGTGCAGCCTGATGGGAAGATTTTCCACAGAGAGGAGGAGACAGCCGGTTACTGTGAGAAGGAAGAGTGTGGGTCGGTTTAGTCTGAACGTTATTGGCTGATGTTCCTCAGATGATCTAATTCAACTAATTTCCATCTCTATACTCTGACTGCTGGACTATAATAGCTTTGCATGACTGCTAGTTGGAAATAATCCTTATTTATCCTAAGCTTAGATCAAAGAGTGTCTGATGAGCTGTTTTATGCCTCTTTGTTTTTTCTGATTGGTGAAGCTAAAGTTTGCAGGTGGACAGGTCGTATCTTTGTTCATCTCTGTTCCTGGACTTTGTGAAGCAATTCTTACCAAAGGCCATTTGTGGACAGAGCATTTAGAATAGAAATGTACCCATGCAAAGTAACTAAATGTTTAAAACTGTGTAACCTTTGACTGAAAATAAATAAAAAATATTATACAATGGAATACAAGTTATTGACCATGTTTATGAATTTTAGGGCTTTTCAAACAACATTTTTTAAGATGTAATATCTCCCACAAAGATACAAAACACAGAAATGACAAAAGCTGTCATTGACCCTGAGTTTTTTGCCTGAGTTTGGAGTTTTTGTATTTACATTTTTGCCTTTTTCTGTACATATAGTGTTCTGAGTTTTGGGGGTCTGTATTACATTTAACAAGGTTTAGCCTTAGTTTTGTCTTTAGGTTTTCTGGTTTAGTTTTCTTTGTGATTATAGATCTGTTCTAAAGTTAAATAATTTTTTGACACATTTCATTTTATTCTCAAGAAAACTATAAATAATTTTAGTTGTTGTAATAAATCTTTTCCATCACTAGCAACATGCTGGGGAATTCTAATATTATGGTCCTTCACGTCTACTGTGAGTATAACTTTAAAACTTACACACAAAGTAGTGTGATGTTTTATATTTGATTGTGTTTTTTTTAACAGTTATTGTTGCATTAATTTATAAGAAACATGTAAATATATTCAAACCACTTAAAAAACTAGCTGCTGTCCTTTGTAACCTTATAGTCTCCACAGTTTTAGAAAAACAGATCAAAAATTTGACTGCAGAGACACAGATGCTCAAAATGAAAAATGAGGTGCTGGAGACACAGAAGAAAAACCTAACAGAAATAATGCAACAGATGTCGACATCATGGAGTGACTTCAGTGTTAGTCAAGCTCAATGGAGCAACATCAGCTACAGAGCAGGAACAACAGGAGGCTCAGCTTTAGAGGACTCTCATGTTGTGTATTTAGGTTTTATGCAGATCACTGTTATTTTAGTGTTGTTATCAAAGTTTTGATTTTATTCATTTACTTCTATCTTCTTGTAATTTTATTTTTCCCCACATTAGTTTAGTTAATTTTCAAAGTAAATTTATGCTTTTGTCTCAGTAGTTATTTCAGTATATTAAACCAAATTATTAAAAACTTTTGCCTGAAAGTCTGCTGGAATATTCATATGGTAGGCTCAGAATTTGGCATAAACAGCACGGAAATATGGATCCAACCTGCCCTGTATCAGCAGTTCAGACTGGTGGTGTCAAAATAATGGTTTGAGAGGTATATTTAAATGGCACACTTGGTGTCCTTTAATGCCAAATGAGTCTTGATAAAATTAGTATTGTTGCTGACCATGCCCATCTCCTCATGGCAGCAGTGCACCCATTTTTCTGATGGCTGATTCCAGCAACATAGTACATCATGTGAGTTCACTGTAGTCAAATAGCCCCCATACTCAACAGGTCTCTATTTCAATAGAGCACTTTTGATAGAGTCTTACAAATCTGCAGTAACTGTTTGAAGGTATCATGCTAATATGGACTCAAGTGTCTCTAGATATTTATATAGAAAATATTTCAAGTATCCTCCACATAGAATTAAGGAAGGTCTGACCATAAAAATGGCTCCAACCAGGTATTACTGTGGTGCACTTGATAAAGTGTTTTCTGAGTGTATATAAGAACATACAAGGGGCAGAGTGAGAACTATGCCTCAGACATGTTCAAACAAATAAATAATTCCCATCAACAAATAGATATGTGTGAAAAAAAGACTGACAATCTGGTCCCTATTGACATGAGATACGTTGTTACCACATGCTCACATCTAACAGACAATTGCATTATGTGTATGATGCACATTAAGATAGTTGTATTTATGTGAAAGGTTAAAATCAGAAGCACTGAGAATGAACAGTTTAAAAGATTTTCCTATTGAAAATGTATATCCTGTTTTAGTTTTGGATATACTAAAATCATAAAGAAGATTATTTATTGGGAGTCAAAATAATTTTATTCTGAGTATTTTTATATGTATTGAAAACTATGAGTCACCTCAAATGGTTCCATGGCTTCATGGAGCTATTGGTATTTTATGTACAGAATATATCTGATCTGCAGCAAGCAGATAAAAACAAAATTCTAATTTCCCCATTTGCTGTTTTGAGGTGGCAGAGATTCTCTCTAGATTACATTTTTATATTGAGTAATGCACAAATAATTTTTCGATTTCCAGTTCCCAAGGATAGTTTTCTTCAAGAGGTATATAAGGCATTCAGAACTATGTTTGCTGTATGCACATCCATAGATAATTCACTTACCTGACCTAAGACTCACGTGAGGTAAGGTTGGAAAACAGCAACTAAACCATGTGCATAGGTATTCATATATACTCTGCCAGAAACTCTGAACAGGCGTACAAGACCTTAGAGCTTGCATATAGTTCTCAGATTAAGGAATTTAAACACATTTGTGTTGAGAAGTTTTTATCTTGAGGGATTGATCTTGCTCCCATTTTGCAGTTGGGAAGGAAATTGAGTCATCTATTTTAAAAATAACCTCAGTTCAGTTGATTGGTATTAAATCTTGCCTGTGTCACAGGTGCCTCTGTCAGTGCGCCCCAGGGTGGCTGTGGCTACAATGTAGCTTGTCATCACCAGTTGTGTGACTGTGTGTGTGAATGGGTGGATGACTGGATGTGTAAAGTGCTTTGGGGTCCTTAGGGACTAGTAAAGCGCTATACAAATACAGGCCATTTACCAATCATTTACTGATATTCAAGAAATTTTCTGTTGCTGATTTCATAATTTGATACATGTTATTGGAATTGAGTAAAGTTTCTGTCTTGAATAACATGTTCTAGATTTTTTACATTTGTAATTCTTTTCTCGTGCCACGAGGGAAAATGTTGCATTTTCTTTTTCTGATATCTAGACTCCAAATGGGTGTTAGTTTACAGAGGATAAGCGAAGATTTAAAACAGTTTTAAAGCAGATTTCTACTCTTCAACTGAGTGCTTGTTCTAGCCCTAACCATGAGCTCTCTAAAAATCTTTGTTTTGACCTATTTTTAAAACATACTGCAATCTATTTTTTTCCATAAAAAATTTGAGATGTTTGAGTGTAGTGACTTAAACCAAGAAATAGAGGGTTTATTAGGGATCAGCAAGAAAAAAATATTTTTGAGACGAGTAAAGTTTTCCAACAGGTAAGATCATCCTCTACCATTTTTAGCAAACAAATGTGATTCTGGGAAAAAAAAATCCTCATTAAAACGATTGCTCTTCCCCTTTTTCTCTTGATTGGCAGCTCCATAATCAAAATCCTGTGTCCAATGTATCCACTATCCCTCTCATAACCATGTAAGCCTGGTCAGACATAACTTAACTCATTCTGACCCTTTGTATACTTCTGCATCATCCTCTTTCCCATATTTTCATGGTATGGCTCATAAAGAAAAAAGAAAGACTAGACTTATACTACAATATTTTACCAATTGCCAATAAATAACGTTAGCTGTATTAAAAAAATGTTATTTTTCCCTGCTCGTGAACGCACCGTCGTGCTCTTGTTCAACAGTGCTAGCGTTTCTACTGCGACTGCGCGAATTGTCTCCCGGAAACAGTATGGTTGTTTTGGTGTCTGCTAATGTTGTAGTCATTTGATAAAAGGCAGAGGAAAACTTTTGCCGTGGTAGTTTTGGCTGTGGGATCAACACCACGTATCAGCATTATCTTTACTATGTTTTTTCCGAGTTGATAGAATGAACAGTGCCAACAGAGAAAAGCAGATATTTTGTTTGTAGACATTTTATAGGTAGCTAACGGTTAGCTAGCCTGTTCTGGCTAACTGAGAGATTGTCACTCTGTCAACAAGTTTTGTTCGACATGGACTCCGCGGCGCTGGAACTTGATGCTGTCACTTTTGCCAAAACAGCTGTAACATATGACCAGAATGGCAAATATAACGAGGCTGTATTTTATTATAAGGTAAGTGCCAATAAGTTTTACCTGTATACGTATGCTATTTTTCAGGGTTAGCATTTTGCTAATCTTAGAAGTTCAAACTCACTTTCATTTCTGTAATAGCCGCAGGATTAGATTTAAGAAGTCTACTACTTCACGAATCAACAGTTTACAGATATATTTGGTCAAAGTTGAGGGTTGCTAGTGTCCCTGGATGCCAGTACTTAGTGACCGGATGTGATACTTTTCTAACCGCTGCCTCTTTTATGTTTGATTTCCATAGGAGGCAGCTCAGGCCCTCATTTATGCTGGCATGGCAGGGTCCAAACTGGACGGGATCCAGGAGAAAGTGAATGAATACTTGGATCGGGTTCAAGCCCTCCACAATGCAGGTAAGCTCACCTCACAATAGGCACAAAGGGTTTTGCTTCTGATGGCTTTTCAGATGACTTACAAATGAAGGCTTAATGTGAAATATAAATCACATAAAAGCTACTCTAGTAATATTGCATGAAAATATAGACCTGGGACTGAATATACTCCCATTTTAATTAATGTATGGATAGCTGGAAACTATTATAATAAACACACTCCACATGTTGTTCATTAAACTTGTTGTCTAAAAGACACTCATTATCCTGTTTTACTGGAGTTGTTGATTTATCTTGAGCAACACCTTTAAAGAGGTGAAGTGTTTAATGGGTAAGAAAATGTTTCTCTTTTTTACTGAAAAGGACAGTTTCTCAGTTTCTGTCTGACCAGTTTTTTCCACGACTCTCCTCATGCTCTTGATTTGTGTGTTCACATGGGTGTGGCCACAGAATGTACAAGAGTCCTGTTACCACTAGATGATGTGTAATGCTGGGTATTGCTGTTTAGTGATTTCGATGATATGAAATGTAGAAATTGATTGCTCTTTTTTTCTATCATCTTTCTATCATTTATCCAGAAAGCTACCAAAAAAATCACAACTAAGTAACTTAGCACCTGTCTGAGCCAGCATTAACAAAGAATAATAATTACTTTATGACATTTTTAAAGGTGGAGTTTATGTGTATGCTGTTGTATTAAGCTGCACCAGTAAACTTACTAAACTGATAGTTTAAGCACTATTTCAGCACTGTTCAAGAGATTAAAGGTGGCTCAAGAAAAGTTGTTGGAAGGTTAAATTCTGTTTTACTTACTGAATACAATGAGAGACAAATATGGGCAGACAGTACTTAAGATGAGTCTTTGGGTCAGATAGGAGAGACTAGGGAGCATTAATCTCCTTATCTAGTGTCTGGTCTTAATCTGTTTTGTAATGAAGATATTCATATTTCCAACTTTCATCTTGAGTTTTCATTTACTCAAGTATAATGTGCTAAAAACAGGTTTGGATAACTTGGTGTCCATTAAAAATCCTCTATGACAACAACATTAATACTCCATGGGAAAATGAATTAGGTCAAATTACCTGTTGTCTTAACCATTCCTTCCTTTGACCTTTGACATTAGTTCAAGCACAGAAAAGTGACCCACTGAAGTCCCGGCACCAGGTGGACCTGGAACGTGCCCACTTCCTGGTTACCCAAGCCTTTGAGGAAGATGAAAAGGGAAATGATGATGAAGCTATTGAACTGTACACTCAGGCTGTGGAGCTGTGCATTAAAACGGTTAGTCTCTCACTAGGCCCCTTTCTGTTTTTCATTATGTCACTCACTGACTGACACTTAGACTTCCCTCATATTATCCCTACTCATGCTCACATTAATTCCTCTTCCTGATTTCTTTTGTTTGTTTGTTTTCACCAGTCCAATGAAACATCTGAGCAAGTGCTGCAGAACAAACTGAAACAGCTGGCACGTCAAGCTTTAGACAGGTACATATAAAATGGTCCTGGTTTTGTGTTGTAAACTAGAATGTTCATCATTCCTTTTAATGCTCTAGAGCTTTTTGTCTTAATGTTGTTGTTGTTTTCACTTTTTGCATGTTAAAAAAATGAACAACAAAAAAACTTCTTCCACTATATTTTGCCAGAGCCGAAGGTCTTAAAGAATCCCAGTCCAAATCGGCTTCAGCTCAGGACAGGACAGGGGCTCCTGGAACCAAGCCCAGCACTGGTGCCAGTTCAGGAGGACCTGTCCGCCAGTTCCTCCCTCTTGGGCCAGACTTCAGCCTCAATGACCGACAGCAATCCCAACCTGTCCGGGCTGTGCAGTCCAGTGAGCCCCAAGGTCAGCGCTACACATCTGAGGAGATCGAGGTACTCAGGTGAGAAGGCTCACTGAATATGTCATAAAGGCCAATGTTTCTGGGTATCCCTTTAGTATACACTTCTAGTTGCTGAAAAATTTTAGAAAGTATAACATTTACATTTTTTTTTTAATGTAGTTTTGTGCTAAATCACTACACCAGGTGGCAAATGACATTACTGCCTCAGCCTTTGATAAGATTATTTTGAAATCTTTGGATGCAAAAGATGCCTGGAAAACTTATATAGGGCCTTTTAATGCCCTAATGGTTTTATCCTTTTTAAATATGTAAATACTACTGCAAAATTATGTGTCAAAGCTTTTCTATTTCATTAAACTTGTGCTTTATTTTCAGGAGTACATCTACAATCAATGGCATAGCCTACGTGCCCTTCATGAGCGTGGACCTTAAAGAGCGATTTGCCTTTCCTGTACCTTTCTCGTGAGTTTGCTTTATTGTTGCAGTTTTTATAATAGTAACATTATTTCAAAGCTAATACAAGCCTCACTTAGACATTCAGGAGAGAAAAGTTATGTGCGGATGTATGTATTTTGGAGACAGTCTTAAGATTTGTAGAAACTGCAGTATCTGTTTCTTGACACATTGAAGGGAAGGATACCTGAAACACTCAACACTAAAACACTTTTGCTTTGAGATGTGGTTGTAAGACGTTTTTCCAGGTTAAATTCGTATAACAAATGCAGGCTTATCAGTAGAAAACATTACATATATAAAGCTTTGGTCCAATGCATGTGGGAATTACTGACAGAAACTTACTGTAGTTGAAAATTGGTGACATAGAAAAATAAAATGTGTGACTGAATTGGCTAAACACAGTTTTTGTTTTTATTTTATTTTTTTCTTCTCACCAGGGACAAATCAGGGAAACTGGCTTTGTCACCCAAACAGAAAGCCATCTTCTCCCGCTGGGTTCGGCCAGATGAGATCTGCAATAACCCCACCATGATCATGTCTGTGTCCAGCTTCAGCATCAAACAGGTTAGACTGGTTTCGTTTTATTTCCACAATCCTCAATTGATCTCTACATGTATTTTCTAAAATGCTTATATTTGAATATTAAATAAAAATCTTGTTCAAACTTTGACCTTTACCACAATTATTTTTCTAATGTTAGTTATTGAAGAATCATGCATTTAAAATTTGTTTCTTTACCATGGGTATGGTAAAGAAATGTTGTTGTTTTTTTTTTTGTTCACTGCTTAAATTCATCCAGTAGATGGCACAGTAACACCACAGATAAGCGTTTTTATGAGAGACTATTTAAAAAACCTTTTGATATGCAACTGAACATTCAGTGTAAAAAGTCCAAACTCAGACTTAAAGTAATGGTGATTTTATGCAATGTATGTAATTATATATTAACCCATTCACATTGATTTCCTCATTTCATCTTCTGTCCAGACGGTGGTATCTGACTGTTCGTTTGTGGCCTCTTTAGCCATCAGTGCAGCCTACGAGAGACGCTACAACAAAAAACTCATCACCAGGTGCTGTGTAGCTTCTGTTCTTTACTGATATTGTTTTCATGGCACATCAGCATGCAGTGCATTTTAATTTAAACTGTCTTTCATACTAAAAAGCAAAATAGCCATTGAACCTTGCATGTGTGTGTATTGCAGCATAATCTACCCTCAGAACAGACGAGGAGAGCCAGAATACAACCCCTGTGGAAAGTACATGGTCAAACTCCATATCAACGGAGTTCCCAGGAAGGTAAACAACGAATTACAACAGTCAGTTACCTGTTGGTTATTTGCATTGCAAATATTTTGTCTTTACAATGTGAGTTGAAATGAGCATAAAAAAAGTACTTTGTGAAATGTTTACGCTCATGTCACCTGTTCATGATGCAAAACAAAATATCTTGTTTTGTATTTTTTGTTTTGGGTTTTGTGTTGTTGTGGGGTTTTTTTTGTAGATTTAATAATGCATTCTGATATTAATTTAAATATAACAATAGTTATTTTTTTAAGTATACAAATTCATCCTCTTTTTTTTCTTTTTTACTTCAAAAAATGGAAAGTGGGGAAAAAGTCTTACTTCTATCTGATAACTGCTGTGCATGAGAAAAAGTTATAGTTATGTTCTTTGTTATATTACTCCTGCTTTCCTTAAACTGAGAAACTGACTCTTTGCCTGTTCCAGGTTATTATAGATGACTTCCTCCCAGTGGATCGCAATGGAGAGTTATTGTGCTCCTACTCCAGCAACAGGAACGAGCTCTGGGTGTCCCTGATTGAGAAGGCCTACATGAAGGTGATGGGCGGCTACGACTTCCCTGGTTCCAACTCGGTGAGTAAACCGGGACATTTGTTAATTAGTGATTTCTCCTGGTGTAACCTGGTAACATCTAAAAACAGCTCCCCAATAACAAGTAATTAAGTAAAATATTTTGTGCAGGGATTTGCTGGAACTGAGGAGAAAGGGATGTACAGTTGCAATAAGTTTAAATATATTTAAAAATAAATATGCATTTTTTTTTTTAGCTTGATAAATTTGTGTCTTTGTAATTAGTTCACTTCCAGGTTTAGTAACTCCAAAAAGCTTCTTTTTTTCTAAATTTTGCAGCCATGCTGTTGAACAACTTTCTGCATATATTCTGAATTCGAAAAAAGTCTGATGTCAAAGTCAAGAAATTAGTTTTCTTAAGAACTGTTTTCATAATAGCCTAATTTTTACAGAACATTGATCTGCATGCTCTCACTGGCTGGATCCCTGAACGCATCGCTATGCACTCTGACAATCAGTCATTCAACAGGGACGACACCTTCCGCATGCTCTTCCAGAGGTAGGTGCACAGACTTGCACAGGCATAATTATTTTATAGGCCATAATAAATTCCTCAACTAAACATCTGTGCTTATTCTCACTCTGTATCTGCTTCTCTCTCTCCTGTTTAAGGTTTCACAGGGGTGACGTTCTCATCACCACAGCAACGGGTGTAATGACAGAGGAGGAAGGGGAAAGATGGGGTTTAGTGCCAACACACGCCTACGCTGTTCTTGACATCAGGGAATACAAGGTTAACGTTGGTTGTTTACATTATACTGTCAGTTTATACACATCAAGCCATTAGTGGCCCCTCATACACAATGGGTAGTGGACTTTCTAATTTCCAGCAGGGGGAACTGATTTTGTTGCAAAAAAAAAAAGTCAGATTGATGTTTGTGAGAAAATGTTTCTACTTTTCACCTGGTTTGTTTCTTTAAGCACTTATCAAGTTAAATTTGTATACAAAGATGATCATAAAGGAACGATGGGATTGTCGTACTATTGCGGTTGCACATTCAGTGTTTCCTTCAATTTTTCATCTGCCTTATATTGACTCAGAGATGGAGTATGGGGGGAAATCAGACTTATGACATTTATATTATACTGACCCTGCTGCAGCGCCGATATCTGTAACACTGGTGAACTCAATATTTCAATATGAATTGAATTCAGCCCTGCTAACCGGCTGTGCAGGTATCTCTGAAGCTTCTAAAAGGTCTCTGTGCATGGTTTTGCTAGTGATTGTCAATTATGACTTCCTTAACAAGCTGCTCATGTCAGTAGGTTCAAAAAATGATGAAAACAAAAAAGTTTTTAAAAAAAGAAAAAAAAAACATTTTTAAACTTCCCAAAATACAAAAAATTCCTCATGACGCTAAACTGAAGAATGAGCATTTCATTCTTATAATCTTGCTTAGTAAATGTTTAGTAAACCTGCTAGTTTGTAGTATATTTAGATAATTCTGTCCTTTTTTTTTCTGGTCGTGTGATTAACCTCATACTTGCGGGTTTGTTTCTCTTGTAGAAAATGCGATTCCTGCAGCTAAAGAATCCGTGGAGTCATCTGCGGTGGAAGGGGCGCTACAGTGAGCGCGATGAGAAGAACTGGACACCTGAGCTCCTGAAATACCTCAACTTTGACCCCAAGACAGCTCAGAAGTTTGATAACGGTATCTGAGTTTATTGAGTTTTACATTCAGTACTTTGACATTGGTCACACACATTGGTCTTTATATTCTGTCTTTAAGTAATTCCAGGGTATGGAGCATATTCAGTCGCAGTCTAGCTGTTATTGTCGGTTTGTTTTTCTGTTCCTGGTAACTAATGTACTATTTTTATTTATTTTTTTACGTTTTTTTTTTTAAGTTACACATTATATATACACTTACTGTGTGTATTTAAGAACCTTGTGAAAATGTTAGTCACATTCTTAAATAATCAAAGGGTATTTTAAATGTTATAGAAATATGTGGCACCTTGCGTCATGCATAAAATTACTCACACAGTGTTAGATTAAATAGAGGGTATGCCTCACTCTGGTTGCCTCTGTCAGGTGGTTTTAGTGTTTACACTTTCCCATCACAGAAAGAGACAGAGGTGCTGAAATCTTCAACATTTGCCATAATATCTCAGAAGACAGTTTACCGGTGTTGCAGTTTAATAAAATATGAATTTGATAAAAAGAAGAAAATAAATGGACCCATAGATTAGCAAACTGATTCCTTCTCACTGTCACCAGATCCACCATCTTTTTGTATGTAGTTTGCATGTTCTTCCCGGTGTCCATGTACACTGGTTTTCTGCCACAGTCCAAAGACATTCAGTTAGTCAGGTTAGATTAATTAGTGATTCCAAATTGGCCATAGGTAAAAAGGTTTGGTGTGAATGGTTATCTGTCTCTCTGTGTCCACCCTGTGACTCACTGGCAACATGACCAGGGTGTACCTAAAGGCAGCTGGGATCGGCTTCCACCAACCCTAAACTGGATAAACAGAAGAAAGTGGATGGAAAGATAACTGCTGTTGTGAATGGGTGCCATATAAATAAAAAATTAATTCAAAATGAAATAGTATCCACAAAAGAGCTTAAAAAGGTAGAATAAAAATATTATGCTTTACAAATAATAAACATTGGAGAGTGTTTAAAAATTAAAATCACTTGCTAAGAAAGCAAAAGTTACAAAAGTTACTCACCATGATGTGCAGCGCTGACTTTATTCATAAGCTTATGACATAGTCGATATGTTGCTAATGAAATCCAGTATATACCCGAAGTCACTGTGAGGGTATAAATCCAAACAATTTTTATCTCTCTTGGCAAACTTAAAATGATTAAAAAATGATAAATTAGTGTTAACGATCAACTTGTGTTTGCTTTCCAGGTGTGTTCTGGATCGCATGGGAGGACCTTTGTCAATACTATGATGTCATCTACCTGAGCTGGAATCCGGCACTCTTTAAAAACTCCTCCTGTATTCACAGGTGTCTGTTAATTTATATTACTCATGTTTTATGGATGCAGAGTTTGTCACTCACATTTTAAGGACTATTCAAGGGAACAAAAAACATTACATAGTATCTTACTCCTAAATATTCTGGTACATTTTGTGACATTCTACACTGACATGTCTATGTTCTGGTTTCTTTTCCGTCTGCAGTACCTGGGATGGAAAGCAGGGTCCAGTGAAGGATGTGTACAGTCTTGCCAACAATCCCCAGTACAGGCTGGAGGTTCAGTGTCCAGCTGGTGGTGCTGCTGTGTGGGTGCTTCTCACCAGACACATCACTGATAAGGTAAAGGCACAGATCTGATATGTTTTTATTTCATCCAGATTTCATTTCCATTAATGTGGTGGTCTGATACTGTAATGCTACACTTTTGTGCTATGACTGTGTCTGTCCAGGATGATTTTGCACAAAACAGAGAGTTCATCACGCTGGTCGTTTACAAGACTGATGGCAAGAAGGTTTACTATCCAGGTGAGGTTTGATAGATACCTTAGAGGACATTTTCTTTCTTTCTTTCTCTGCACCACCGAGCAAGGACAGTTCCACTATAGATGAATGGTAGCAGGAGATTGATGGCAGCCTTTATTTCTGCCCTTCCGCCACATACAGCAAGGTCAGATGCCTGGAAGAAAGAGATTAGTCTATTGCAGAGCCCTGGCTTTAGTGATGCATCACCCTTTTTACAACGACACAAAGAAAAACTTCACTAACATTTACTACCCTATAAATTTGATACTGGGGGTTAAGAAAAAATTCAGTTAGAAGTTGAGTTTGAAGAAAGTTTTACGTTATCTGTAAGCTACAGTGTGGTTATTTATTTTGAACACCTCCTCTTCCTCCCCAGCGGATCCCCCTCCTTTCATAGATGGCATCCGTATCAACAGTCCTCACTATCTGACCAAGATGAAGCTGACCAGTGCAGGAACACACACCTTTACCCTGGTGGTTTCCCAGTACGAGAAACAGAACACCATCAACTACACACTGCGGGTGAGAGATGTTAACTCTGTTTATGCTCATACACAGAAGTACAATCTGAAAAGTAATTTAAAAAGTCTAGTCTTAATTCTTTTTTTTTTCTAGTGAAATCATTTCTAACTCTAACTAGAATTTGATGTGGCAGCTGGTAACAACAGTTTCAAAGCTACCTATTGGGCATTTTGTTATGCTAGAATAAGCACGATGTCTGTTTTTGTTTCTGTCAGACTTACTGTACATACTACATGCAGTTAGGAACAGTGACTGCTCTTCTCTGATCTCCTCTCCCTATAAATTAAAATTCACCTCTCACATTATTCTGCTACACCCACTTCAGCTTGTCTGAAAAAGCAGGTCCTTGAGTGTAGATTCTCAGGGATTTTTTAAGTGCACGCATGTGCTGCGTGACCCAAATATATTTTTTAGTTATTTATAATTCATGGACTCCTCTTGCAAACCGCAGTGAGGACTTGGGAAAACAGTTTATACTGAAATCCCTCATTAAAAAAACAACGTGCACTCGTGTGCACGTGTCAGCTGGAAGCTTTGTGTTTTATGTGTGTGTGAATTCTGTAACAGCAACACGACTGCTGTAAACACTGCAGGCTTTCTCTCAGTTTCTCTCTCTCCCTCTGTCTCCAGCAAGCCAGCCGTGAAGAAAAAATCCCCTCCTATCAGCTCACATCAGTGTTTCTCTATGAATATCATCTTTGGAATAACTGATTGAACTCTCTCGTGTTCACTGTGTTTTCACCAGAGATCAAAGCCGGAGCAGAAAATCAGATTTCTTTCCTAATGTTTCTTTTGCCAGAATGGCACTGATATAAAAGATTTATTTTATGAGCAGATGGTTAAGAATTCACAGTTTTCTACAGTGTTTTGAGCTACAATATGTACAGTTTGACAAAGTTATAGATGATGAAGGAGTATTATTAGGTAGGGTATGAATTGAAATTTGAATATTTTACTGAGCAGTTTGCCCACTAACAATGTGAACCCTAAAATAATGGAGGTTGTTTCTTTATGCAGGTCTACACTGGATGCAAATTCACCTTCTCCAAGATCCCAAATCCCTTCACTAACACAAAAAGGGTATGCTATCTATAAATCAACAACTACATTCTGTGCATTATGTATTTTATCATGTAATTTAGGACTGGTACATTTTTGGGCAATTTGGTTAGCTAAATTAGACAACATTATATTAACTGTATTCTGTGAATATATTTACCTTGTCCAAACAGTTGGATATTGTGGATATTATGTTTACTGACTTGATTTCTGTCTTCAGATCAATGGTCAGTGGAAGGGGCTCAGTGCCGGTGGCTGTGGAAACTACAAAGACTCGTACAAAAACAACCCAATCTATCAGATTAACCTGGAACGGTCCGGACCGCTGCTCATCGAACTCCGAGGATCCAGGTGAACCCCCTATACCCTAGTTGGTATACTGAGGCGCAATATACCAAATGTGGTATAGAGTAAATTGGGTCTCCATATGACAATAATATCCTAATAGGAGCACAGTTTTCAATTTTCATTGAAATCATTCATGTAGTTTTAGGTCCAATAGATTTAAAAGCTTGTTTTACTTTTACTTCATCTGTGCTCGTAGTTGTATAATCTGCATATAGCAGAAAATGATGACATAAAACAAACACTGAAACCATCAGCATCATCAACCTCTTAGTCTGGGTATCTATGTGCTACTTAGAAAATGCCAGCAAAAAGATTCTGGGAAAATTAGATTTTATAACACAAAATTGGGTTAAATTAGTCCTCCGGGGTCGTAGTCACGGCACTTATTTTGGCGCACTTCAGATCTCTAACCAACTGATGGAATTTATGTCAGCACAGCCAAAACTACTTGAAAGTCTTTGTCACTCTGTGCTACATTATCATATAAAGACTTCAGAAGTGAAATGAAATTTGAATTTGTTAAATGTTCGCCTGAAACAAGATTTGCAGTCCAACAGATAAACCAAGTTATGCTTTTCTAGTTGTTCACACTGTAGGGAGGGTTAACAGTGACGCAGATGGCACAAAAACTAAGGCGTTTGTTCACCATGCCAATGACAGATGTTTTTGTAGTGGTTTTGTTTTTCTGGCATTAAATCTCCTCGTTAATGGCAATAATTTTAGGGCGTTGCCACTTATATTTTACTTCATTTCAAGCATATTTGTTTGACTAGCTTTAAGTGACTTATTAGCACAACGGCTAAATGACTTTTCTCATGTAGCATTAGCACATAAAAATCCTCTGGCTCAATCTCTTACCTTCTTTCTACCTTACATACTGAGACACACAGGCTTGTTGCACTAAAGTCCAACTCTGCACTGCAGGAAACCAAATAAAGGCAAAACAAAAAGCTGTTATTTTTCCTCAACAATGGATAACCCTATGACTTTAGCTTGAGCATCTTTGATCTGTGTAGAAGTCAGTTGCTATTCTCTGCATTTTATTTCTGTTCTGTGTCTGCAGGCAGTACAGCGTTGGGTTTGAGATGGTGACAGTGTCGACAGTGGGTGATCCAGGCTCAGCTGCCTTCCACAAGAAGACCAGTGGCGATTACAGGTACAGTAATGAGCAGGCATCATCGTGAAAGGTACACAAGCTGCAGAGCAACAAGTCCACCCTGACCATAAGCTGAGTTTGATGTCTGGTCATTTATCAACACTGCAGAAGATTTGTTTGAGTTCACTTAGAGCATCAGGAGCATTGTTACATCTGAGCAGTACATTGATCTGATGCGATATCTTTGTGACTTTCTGAGGGCAAAATTAATTTTAATTTGATTGAAAGTATTTATTTATTACTGCTGTAAGGGATCACAAAAATGTTTCTTTCTACAATTTGCATATTTCGAAATTATTGATCAATTAATTTTGTTCCTCAAAAACGTGTCTCCATCTGCGATTGTAGATCTTTACCATCATTAAATTTTTAACAGGTCAATACTAAAACGGTCAGCAGGAATATGTATTAAGCTGTGGATTTTATTGTTTACAAGCATGTGGGCATAGCTGAGTGAGTTCAGTGTTTGACATGCAGTAATTTTAGATTTTACCACCAGGGGGCAGCATTTTATCAGTCGGTGTGTTACGATGTTTTCAGATTTTTGCTGCTGTTTAAGATGTTTAAGATGTTTAAGTCTTTTTAGCAAACCCAGTTTCCTTAAGAGAATTTGAAAGTGTTCCTGATTACTTGCCAGGTTTAAAAAAATTAAATTAAAATAACATCAACAAATTATTCTGTTTATAGATTTGGTTAGGTTTGGAAGATTAAAAACTCTTTTTTTTGATAAAAGCATTTACAGGAAGTACCGTTAAGTCAAAGTCGTTCGAATGAAGAAGAGTTAGTCTGCTTATCTTTTAAAATGAAAATGTGATGTTTAGTTTCCCACACTTCTGAAATGACATCAACCTCTGCCATAAATGAACGTCACAGCCTCTTCCTTGCTTCTTGCAGATGTGGTTTCTGCTACATGGAGGTAGATCATGTCCCAGCAGGCATCTATAACGTCACCCCCACCACTTTCCTGCCTAAACAGGAAGGACCCTTCTTTTTGGACTTCAGCAGTACTTCAACCCTGAAGGTCTCCCAGCTCCAATGAAGATGGAGCTGGGATTGGGAGGAAGGTACTTGGTGGCATTGTGGAATATATTTCTGAAACTGCATTTTGGAAGTGCCAAGGCCTCCACAAAGCCCAGAATGTGACTGCTGCTAGCATTTTCTCTTCTTTCACTGAGACTTTTGCTGATGTGGACTTGAATTTCAAAACTGACTCAAGGATACCACAAAGCTGTTCTGGAGATATAATCAAAGAGGCACTTTGATATGGACTAAAACGCATAACCATCAAGGCATCTTGGGACAAAAACAAAAAAACATCTCTGCCAAATTAGAAAACAGCCCATTACAAGCCTCACAAAGTAATGGTGTTAAGAGCAGTAACTCCTTTTGCCCTAATAAGGCACACAGTTCCTCAAATAGAATAATTAGTATCAACATTTTTGTTCTTATTGTAGGCAAATCTGAGTGATTTCATGGAACAATAATGATTATACAGACACATCTGGCATTCATCGGGATGTGGAGCAGTAACGGGGTTGAAGCTGCAGAATTAGTGACATCGCTACTTAAACACAGCAGATTTTTCTACTTCTTCACAGGATCTGTTTTGCTGCGGTGAACACCTCAGCTCTAAAGAGCTACAGCCTTGTGGTTTCAAATCACAGGTTTAATTTTAAGACAAGGATGATGTATTTAAGATATGACGGTACTTTTGGATTGTAGCTGAGTGCATTCAGTCTAAAATGTGACCAGCAGCAAGCCAACCAGTGTTGAACTATACACATAAGTAAATGAAATGATGAAGCTGAAATTCAAAATGAATTAAAAGACCAGGGGAAAGAAAACACACAACTCTCATATAAATGAGAAAAGTAGTCCAAGGGTTTCATGTTTGAGGTGCTCATTACTTCAAAGCTTCAAAGACACTGACAACCACAATTAAAAAAACACAACATGCTGTTTCTGGGAAGTAATTAAATCACTTTCCGAGTATATCGAAATCATATCTGTTGTGACATTCACTTCTTCTAGCAATTAAATAAGCTGCCAAAAAAGCTGTTTTAAAAAAACAGTTAACATGTCAGGTGGAAGGGGCAGTTAGTTTCTTTGAACCACCAACAAAATATTATTTTTAATTCTCAGGAGCAGTGCAGCAGAGCAGCATCACAGGGAGTCCAGTATGGCAGCAGTCGAATGATGTCTCTACATGTTGTCTGTGGATGTGATGGCTGAGTGAGAAACAGCCTGATTTCACTGACAGGATTCACGCTGAGTTTGTTATACCTGAGCGTGCGTATGTGGGTGCGTGTAGATGTCTGATTGTTACAAACTTAAATGTCTTGCCAAGTACCCATAATATGTTTACCTTTTGTTTTGTTGATGCACTGCACTTTAAACTCTTTTTCATCATGTTTACTCTTTGGTTCATCGGTGCGAACAGCAGCTCAACCTAAGTCACCGTGTTTCCTCAGTTTATCGTGTAGAAAGTTTCTTTTGGGTGATGTCAGCTATCAGCACTCTGTCATGTACAGATGCTGCTGCTATATTCATTGCTGCTCATCTCTGCCAAGCTTTACAGTTGCATCACAAATCCCTGGGCAACAATATGTGTTGCAATCATAGAGGTACGTGATTGTATTAGATTTGGATTTGGGCTAGAGACCCTGAAATACCAATGCTGAAATTAACATGAGGAATATGTTGCATCATGTGGAAGCAGCCGGCCAATATTACGCTCATTAAATGTACTGTATGCTTAGAGACATTTGAATGGAAAACCATTGAGTCAACTCACCGAAGGACTTTTGATCTCACAAAAGAAAGGTTCAGTGCTTTTCTCATTGCATTGCAACTTGCAGACTCAAAATCTACAGGCCATTTATTTCTGGAGTTTTCAGCATCAAAGTTTATGCTTCACCTTGGGAACATTGTTTGAAAAATGATATGGTCAGCTTACTATATGGTTTTTGTTTGTTTGGTTTTTTTTAGCTTTTAATTGCATCAGAGTTCAACTAAAAGTGAAGGAGTTCAGTCAGTTGTCACAGAGCTGATTGTAGTTGTTTGCGGACCTAAGAACCATCTCTGTGATATTCAAGCACTTACTGTAAAGAAAAGCTCAAGTAATGAAAACTTTGTTCAGTCCATCCATCCATTTTTTTATTTTTCTGTTTTGTTTTTATGCTGGAGCCTATCCCAGCTGCTACAGGGTAAAATTCAGGGTACACCACGGACAGGTCGGCAGGTTGTTGCAGGGCTAGTGCAACTAGATAGACAACCATTCATACTCAATTCACACCTGCAGCCAATTTACATTCAGTTAACCTAAACCTATTTTGCAAACTCAGAAGTTAAGTAACAGAGAGCAAACACTTGGGAAATAAATATTAAACTTAATTTAAATTTTAACTTTAATATGATTCACTTTACAAATGTGTGTTGTGGGCCATTATATTTGTCATTTTCGCCCTTGTGAATGGATATGAGGACACTGATGTCAGATCCACTGGCACAAGCCATGCTAGTGTCATTTTGCATGGTCATGCACCATCCAGTTTCTGTAACCTCACAAGTGTTTCTGTTCCCTCAAAAATGCCACAAAGCAAATATAAATGTCACCATCAGTGCACGAAGCAACCATTGCTGGGTGTATAATGGGCCCTGTAGTGCCATGGCTGCATGCTGAAGAAGTCTGTGTTCAATGGGAACAATGCACAGCTGTAAACCCCTGTGTGAGCCACCCTCAGTCTGCGCACAGCTGTTTCTTGTGTGATTAATGATTTCACCAATTTAATTTGAATTGTTCATAAAATGAAGGGGAGAAATCCAAAACATGCAGTTTACAGTGGTGTAAAACACTGAAAAAGAGTTAATCATCACTTAAATAAACATATGTAGAAGCATTTTTGCACAAATGATTAAGTGATTTTCAAAATAGTTGCTGATGGATTTTCTGTTGCTTAACACGCCACGCGATGCTGTGCACTTCTTGTTCACAACATTACAGAAGCCTCTTCGCAATAAATCAGATAAAACTGCTTATCTTATTTTTGGCTTGGCTTTTTGATCAATTTATTTTTGAATATTTTAATTTCTCATGTGAATCGTGTGCATCTTGTCTGTGTACCATTATTCTTTTGCAATGGAAAAAGCACGTGTGCAGTGGAGGCGGACTGTAAATGAATTAGTAATGTTGGTGTGTAAAAAGATTGACGTAAACTGTTCAGCTTTAAATATCCATTGCGAGGGACTTCTTTTCACCTGTGATGATAATTTATTGTTGTAATGAATATCCATCTCTCACAATACTGACGTGTCTTTTTATTACTGACTAGCCGACTCATTTAAAGACGAAACAAGACAATCTTGCAGCAACCTGTTGTGTGAATGATGATATTTGCAGAACTTGCACTAAGCGTCGAGTAGACTGGCATGTTCAGAATTTGAATACAGAGAATTATACCTGTTTCTGTCTGTGCTCTTTTTCAATTATTTGTGCAGATAATCACAAGTACATCACATTATCTACCTCTGAAGCCAGTGTGCCATATTCAGATAACAGTATTTCTAGCCACAGCAATCCTGTACTGAAGCAAAACAGAAGTAATCATGTCAGCTATAGAGGTGTGCTAATGACATGTTCAGCTATCAGCCTTATGATAACCTAACCCCGACAGAGACACTTCAAGCCCTCCCACACATCTGACTGATGATTGCATGTAGCTGACATAAACACTGGATCCAGTGCTAGAGGGATAAGTCAGACATCTAGTGTTAAATTAAAAGGTAAGCCAGCCATATCCGTCTTGATCATCTGTGTGGCAATCTGACCGTAAAATCCTTTGATCCTTTTTATTTAAAAAAAAAATCCAACTGTGAAAATCATCACGAAAGGTTGTGATAACAGGATGTTTCAGGTGAGCGGTCGGATGAAGCAGAGCCAGTTCAGCTTCTGAAGAATTTGCTGACATGAAAGCTGTGAGGTGAGCCAGTTATCTTACTTTTATCATACCAGTCGTTAGGTTTGTTTGTTCTATTTGTATTCAAATTTCATTGAAATGTGCAGTTGTTTAGACATTACTGACCCCGTGCTGTGATTGGACAAGAAAAAAGGTAAGTTCTCATAATCTTTTTTTAGTGATTTCTGTTAAAAATCTGTGTTATTAATTTTTTTTTAAAACAAGGTATATGAAGTAGAGGAGAGATGAAAAATGATGAATTATGTTAGTGTGCAATAATCAGGCTTCGGTGTAATTTTCTTTGTGTGGCAATAATTCATTTTAGTCTTTTTCATTGACAGTTTGGTGCTCAGTTTTTGTAGTTTTGTGTTTGTTCACCACCAGTGTGTTTCAAATCACAGAATCAACATGTGAGTAAAGTGCAGACTTTAATTCAAAGTGTTTAATACAAGTATTTCATTAACTTGGAATTACAGCTGTAATCCATTTTCAGAAGCTTAAAAGTAATTGGACAGTTAATAAAATTCTAGCTTCATGCTCAGGTGAGGCCTGTTGTGCTTCTAACAGCACATCTCTCACAGTGTCTTTACACATCCTTAGAATTAGAGGATGTGATGATGGCAACACCATGACAAGACAAAAAGGTTAATGTGATGCTGTTGTGTGTGTGACTAAACTAACAGGGAAAAAAAAGGCAAAAGGTCAGTGTTAAAGTGCAAACATGAAGACAGGCATGGGAAAACCCTGAAAAGAAATTAGAGGGCTGACTGGGCTGCTCAAAGCTCATGTCACATGTGACCCTGATAAATGCCAACATGTCAGCGTGGAAATTTTAAACTTCACAAGTTGCCTCCAAAGAAGTCTATCTGCACATTTAGTTACACGTGCTTTAAGATTTGGAAAATGTGTACTTTTCTTAAGATCCTTACAAAATAGTTTAAAGTCGAACGTATGTTAAAACCCTACATGTTCTCATTTTAAACATTTAATACGGTCTCTTTGTTCTGTTAACAGGAGCTAAAATATTCTATTGTTCATCTTGCTAAACCTTCAGGCAAAGAAACAATAACCTAAACAATAAGTGGTGGTAGTGTCCTCACCAAGCTCCGTTCTTTTTCTCTGAATCCTGATCACTTTACAGCTATCCCTCACTGCCTGTTCAGAAGACACTACTGGCAAGTGTAATATATCTAAGCGCACGTAATAGTCAGATCATTCCTTAAAATAACTGACACATCAGGAACAAGCAAAGGGGCATGTCATACAAATCTCCCTCTACACCAAATCAGAGCTCAACATCAGACTCAACAGGTTTACCCCTGTTTCTGTAACAGTACATTGAGGAAAAGTGGAAGAACAGACTGATTAATGTTGGGCTCTAAGTCACCTGTGTCTCTAAAGACTGTAACAGGAACTTTCTGACCCCGATCAGCTAGTGGCTCATTGGCTTCTGTTATGTAAGGACCATGTCCTCAAGAAGATCCCTCTGAAGTTAAGATGGGCAGAGACTGGGACACCAAAAAAAAATTAGAAGTTGAGTCTGCACTGGTGTGACGTAAAAGACTACTTTCCCACCCACAAACTGCCTATCACCAACTAGCTCTTAGTCTTAACCCTAGGCTTCATGCGTTGTATTAGGTGCGTGTTAAACGTACTTGCCCTGGTTAAACTCCAGCCCTTGCGTCTCAGTTACACTTCCGTGTACGTAATACACAAAGGCGTAATCTTGTGATGAACAAAAAAAGACTAAAAACAATCCAGCAGCACCTGGGTGGACTGTGTCACTAATGCCTACAGGGTGGGTAATCCAAAAAAGCACCAGGTTAAATAGCTTTACAACAGCCTAACCATGTAGTGTCATCACTAAACCTTTGTCTGTCTCAACAATTCCACCAAGCATGGAAACGCTGATACTCAGCGAACAGGCCCGAGGACAAGTAACAGTTATTCTTAAAAAAACAAACAAACTACCAACTGGTGTTGAGGGCCCTCCTGTAACGTAATGCTAAGAAACTAAGGAGAAGGCCTCATTTTGTTACATGTGACTCCACCTTCAACAAAAGAGTAAGAGCCTGCAAGTATAATAAGCATTAACTGTTTTATTTAGATAAGATGAACAGAAAAGTCAGTAAATCAGTGCTGCGATGGATGCATGGATGAGAAGAAAGTCAATGTCCATCAGTTCAGGAGCCTGCCTGCCACATGGAGGGGAGCAAAGAGGGAGGTCAGGTCAGTCTTTTATATCCTTGAGGCCACAATCAGCCCTTTGTGGCAACGAGCTGGGTTGTCTCAGCTCGACCCCACAAACCAAACCTGTATTAATGACGACCGATTATACACATTTCCAACACCATATTTCTATTCTTGGACTCCACTACAGTAGATTTTCTGATTCACAGTTCAAAATAATCCATATTTATCTTACACTAGACCTTTGATTCATCCACTCACCCTTCTCCCCCACATTTATGCATTCTTCTGATTGGCTGCCCCTCGTAAAGAAAAGATTTAAACTGCAAGTGGGTGGAGCCTTTGTTCACACACAGCCATCTGCCTGAGACGACCTTACAATCTTTCGATGATATCCCACTGACACAAGTAGAAAAAATTATCTGAAAGGGAGTGTTTAGAGTAGCTCAAGCCTGAGCTTTTGGTTCACAGGGAATACTTCTGCTTATGGTGAACTCAATCATCATTCACCTCATTTTCAGCTCAGGGGAAAGTATGGGGAGCGTTTCTGTGCATATAATTGAGACACTTTGGTTTCGTCACCATGCTTCGATTTCAAATTTAATTATATTTGCAGTTTATGTGGAAAATAAACAATTTTAAAACAGTCGAATCTAAACTCAGACACGTCACATACACAATCTCAAAATTACAACATAGTTCTAAACAAATACAGGAGCACATGTCAGACTATTTATTTAGCTTTAGCATTTCCACACTTGTTTTCACTGTTGCGCCACGCAGAACTTCTTCCTGCATAGTATACAGAACGTCATTAACAGTAACAAGTTCACTTTTACGAGTTGTTTAATAGAGCAGGTTTCAGATGCACGCAGTTAGTGTACGCAATTTGCTTTTGTGACAGACGCATTTTCAGCTTTTAGTGAAAAGAACATAATTTTATACCTTTCACCACCCTTAACAAAAACATTGCCAACATAACAGTGCTCTTTATATGTAATACATGAGTTCAAAAGGTGCCGTGTCCTTCAGAAAGGGAAAACACAGATGTATATTTACAAAGCTAATATACACTAACTATGACATTCAAAGTCTCTCTTTGACCACAAACACTGGCAATGGAGTGCAGCAGTGGCAGCTAGCTTACAAACAGCTCACACCAATTTGGTTCAAAATGAGTCAAGGGCGAGTCAAACTCCTTTCAACACATTCTCTTTTTGTTCTTCACACTCCTTTGACCAGGACCACAGTTTGCCCGGGTTCAGGCTTCTGGGAAAGGCTGTCTGTGTTTTTGGTGTTGTCGGCTCGTGGGCGTCGCAGGTTCAGAAAGCTGAAGCGTGCTTCCAGGCTGAAGCTCTTCTTGGTGCTGGATGTCAAGCTGATGTTGTTGTTGCCATTGCTGGTTGGAGCATTGTCTAGATTTCCCTCTGAACCTTCAGCCCGGTCACCTGAGGCAAAGGAGGAGGTGGTCAGTGAACATGAAATGTTTTGTTCTTTAACATAATTTTTAAAAGAAGGCAATTTTTTTTTAAACCAACAAAGTGCTGATTAAATGTGTCCTTTTATAGAAAATATTGCTCTCTGTTGCAAAGCGTGTTAAAGTAAGTTTGTTCATTTTAAAACCTTTTCTCTAAGACAAATAACAGGAAAAATTTGACCGAAAGCTGGACAGATACATTAACAAATCTCCAAAATTTTTATTAAGGGTCACTAAAGTTATGTGAATCATTTCCTCTCTGCAGGACGATATGCAGATGAATATTTTTTCTGCAGGTGAGGCACTCGCCTCGCTGTCACTTTGACTAATAGTCATGTTGGCTTGAGCAGGTGTGAGCCACGCAGGGAGGAGGAGACTGTGTGTTACCAACAATAGATTCTTAAATATCATCCATCACACTTCCATTTAACTTTCACTGCCTTCTGTGTGCAAATACACACAAATGGAGTCATCCATGAAACAAACCTTTCGTTGCCGTCTGAGTTTTTCCTTATCTGAATGATGTTTGTTTTTTTTGTTTTTTTAAATATATCTACAGTGGAGTTAGGTTATCGACACTGGGTCAAATTAGCATTTTCTCCATTAACAGGCTCAGTTATCGCATATTACCATATCAATGACCACTTTTGAATTTTAAACGGGGAAATTGAAAGCTGGAGGGACCTTCTGATATCAGCAGGAGCTGATTTGTGATGGTGCATCAGTGCATTATGGGTTTGCATCTTCAGTTTCTGCAAGCTTCATGGGGTTAAACCGGATTTTCTCTCTCATCACTCACCTCTCTCTATATCACATTCAGGTGATGAAGCGCCGCTGCACTCGCTGCGAGGCCCGAGCACCGGCGAGATTAGGCCGAAGTCAGACAGCGACACGGTGCTGGGAAGGTCAAGACTGCAGGGCCTGGACAGAGGAGCCGGGGAGGACGCGGAGGAGGAGGTGGATGGAGTGGGGGACGGGGAGGCAGAGGAGGAGGACATGTAGGAGGAAGACGAGGAGGAGCTGGCGAAGGGGCAGGGTGACAGCTCCTCTTGCGGGCTGCTGGGAGACGAACCCAGGCTGCAGGTGGAATGAGTCTCAGAGTCTTCAGACATGATGCCGCCTCCTCCGCACGGGTCTTCATCAAAACACACTGATGCCACTGTAGCAGAGGGAGGGGAATAGAAGAGTGGGAGGGAGGCAGAGGCACAAGAAGGCAATTAGCAAAAAAAAAAAAAAAAATGAGAAAAAGGAATGAAGAAGAGATGCTGGTGAAAGGACAGATGAAAGAAGGGTGAGATGAGAATAGGGAGGTTTTTATAAGATGGAAGGAAGAAAATGACAAGGAGAAAGAGTTGTGGAACAGAGGGTGGAAAAATGGAAGGAGAATGATGATAAAGTCAGAAAAAGGTATGGAGGAATTATGACAAGGAAGGAAGAAGGGAAAGGTGTGTGTGTGTGTGTGTGTGTGTGTGTGTGTGTGTGTGTGTGTGTGTGTGTGTGTGTGTGTGCGTACAGATATAAATAGAAGTGAGAGGACTCATCTGTCACATCATATTCACACAAAGTGTTACATCTTCCTAACATAAATCAAATTACATGAATGCAAAATTAGTAAACTTTCATTTCAGCCACGCATCAGTGTCTCTCTGGACTGAACTGCTGTTACTATGGTAACACCATTAAAAGTACTGAAGAGTTAAAATTTATATTTTCTATGCCGCCTCCTAATATCTTGTTTTGTCCCATCATCGGTCTCAAACCCCCCCAAACTGCTTTTTGTCAAACAATTTATGTAATTTATTACTGCAGCAGAACAGAGTGTGAGTTTGGCATCAAAGCTGCGAGCTTATCACCTTCTCAAAATATGTAACACATGAAATCGATGAGTCTATACATCTCCCTAGAGCGTACGGATAAAACTAGGGTGGTGGCAGGGTTATAATACCAGGCTGCGGCACTGACATTATCACACAGAGAGACGGGTGAGATTTCACAGCTCGAATAAACCTCCACATTGAGAGGCTGTGTTTAGTATATGACTCAGTGAAGCATTAGCTGCCTGCCCGACCTAGCTCCAGGTTTTACTTAATTCAGATTATAGCTGCCTAAGATTGAACAACCTAGCAAATAATAACATGCAACAATTAATTTGCTGTTGATTGACAACCTGTGAGGCCTATTTTAAGGGTTGGAAAAACTTTCTATCCTTGCTCACATATGAAATTTGCTATTGTGCATTGCTTAGAGCTAACAGTTGGTCTCTAATGGCCAGTCTCCTGGCAATAGGAGGTTTACTGACTACATGGGTAACTACACACAACTGGTAACCTTCTAATTCAGTTGTATAGACAACCCTCTGATATATTTACCAGCCCCTAATATGGCAATCAGCATCATTCTTCCCTCTAGTAGCTCATCTAAAAATTAAAGGTTTAACTGAAGACCTACAAATCACTAAATTTATTGACCTTCTGTGGTCTCACTGCATCACTGCTGGTCTCCTCTGTGTGGATGGATCTTTAGAGTAAGAGTTAGATTTTGCTAAATAGACAGTTATTGCATCCCACAGATACCCTCTGATAGAGCATGCTTATTAACACATAAGACCTAGGTGTGATTTCCTTGTCTGCCATGTTGTCAAAGTTTCTCAGTTGTCTTTAACACTAAGTGCTGCTAAATGGCAACAAGACTGCAACGAAATCTCATTACAGCAATCGCTGACATTTAGAGAGGCACCAAAGTGAGCAGCTGATGCTGCACGGATCAACAGAGCAAAAACATGGAAACGTTTAACCTTTACTAATTAGCCTTTGAATCATCTGAAGTGTCCAGAGAATCATTTGAGTCGTGCTGAAGTGTGCAGAGACATGCAGTTCAACATTTGCAGTGAGTCCACATAACCAGCATCTTTGACAGACTCATGAGATGAAGTGAAGGACAAGAAGACTGTTTTTGTACTCACTGGACACTCCGTCAGAGTCCATCTTAAAGTTGGAGATGTCGTCCCCAGAAATGCTGCTCCCCTCTGCGCCAACGCCGCGTCCCCGGGGGCCCATGGCAGAGGTACGCCGTCGCTCATGGATCTCATCGGAAATCATCTCCAGGTTCTTGAGAGCTGTCTTGTATTCGCCTTTTGCCTGAAACAGCTTGACCTGCCTCTCATCCACAGTCTTCTTCAGGTTCTGGGGGAAAAATAAACAGGAGATTTTGGGTCAGTTTGGAGTGTTTCTCTGTGCTAAGGAAGGTCTGACAATTCAGATCTTTGATGCTCAGAGGTGGAAGCTTTGTATTCTGCTGTCGACTAGAATTAGAGCTGACTACAGCTGCTGTCCTCTCCAAAGGAGAAACACACAAACATTTTAGAACCACCTCATGAAAGTTTAATATATTTAAATGCAAAAATGTAGTTTCCTCCATGTCCTGCAGAAGACAAAAATCAACATTACTGATGCAGTGTCTCATGCTAATTAGATGGCATAAAACAAAGCATGATGCACTTTCTCTCTAACAATGCTAACAGCTGCGGTTTCTAATCAAGTTTGGGAATAAACAGCTTTAATCTGATTAAACCCTCAAGCACGGGTTGATCTACATTCAATTAAAAAGAAGAAAAAGTCACTGCAGTTTCTGGTCAAGCTGTTTAACCCTGTATTAGGATCTGACAGTGTCTAAAGAAACAATAAAACAGAACAGAGGTGGTAAGTGGTTTGTAAAAGCACAACAGTGGGTCACATACCTCTAGCTGCAGATAGTACTTCGCCTTCATCTCAAAGTAGGGCCTGTGAAGGAGGAGGAGGAGCAGAGGTCAGGACAGACAGAACGTGGGGGGAAAAACAGACTAACCTAGAAAAGACCGGTACCCACATCATCACCATGGCAACCCAGCAAAGGAAAGGGAGATAAAGGGGGCTGTGATGTTGGATGAGCGAACGATGCAAAATGGATTAACACCCTGCTGAGGCAACACACGGCAAGGCTGCAGCTGATAATTCAGTTAGAAGATTCCAGCTTTAATAATCGGAGCTGGGACTTCACTGATCGAGCAACAACGAGTAGATCGTGTGACAAGAAAGACATTGTTTTAAACTCTACCAAAAAAGATTGCAGCAGCTCTTTTTGGTGCCGTTTAGGGTAAACATCAACAACAGAGCAAATATCAACCTTTATTTTTTATGCGTATGCTCATTTTGATAGGTACTCAGATTCTTGAAATAGTAAGTAAAATGATTACATAAAATATTGTCAGCATGTATTAGAGAAAAATAACTTATACTGAGTGAAAGTGCAAATGGTGGAGAACTAAATGCACAAGCCTGCCTTTGTGTTAGTAATGAGTTAAGTGGAGTATCTGTATTTGAGTTCCTCTGTAATTCTGCACCGTTCCTGCTGCGAGTTACAGTATGCACATCGTGATAAGCGGGGAAACGTTGTAGACTATTGTCTTTAATTCTGGGAATTAGCCACTGATAAAGCCCCATGCTATCTTTTGATAAACTGTGGAATGTAAAGCACCAAACACAGATCATGGATTTCATAGCCAGTATGCCCAAGAGAAACAATTACAGCAAGCAAAGTTTCAGTGTTCACGTGGGAACCAGATAATTGTTTTGGGAAACTTGACTGAATGTAAATCTGATGGTTCTGTCTTGTAAGCAAACTCTGGATCTAAAATTCAACAAGTACTTGTGTCTGTCAAGCAAAATGGATGAGAGATGGTGAGAGTTTACCCTTTTCTTCCTTCTTTGGTGGTTTTTGAGTAGTTGTTGCTGCCTATTCAGTCATAAATAGGGAGGGTGAATGGGACAAAAGGTTTATAACAGTTACAAAAACCCCCAATAAAACAGTTGTGAAACTTTTGGAATTACCAGAAATTCATCTAAACCTAAATTACAGACAAACAGAGACTAGAAAAAGTTAAGTGAAACTATGTGCTAGTGATTTCTCTAACAAATACTTCAAATCAATGTTTGAATTGCAGTGATGAGAAAGGAAGTGTGGCTTACAAAAGGTACACTTCCCTACAAAAAGTACAAAAACTGCTCTTGGTAGTAGATGGTCCTTCCTGTTCTAGATCTTTGTGCAGAAGAAGATGCCTCAAATGCAAATTCACATATTGCAGAATTGAATGAAATACAGTGAGAGAGAGAGTGGGAGTTGGAGGCTGACACAGACAAAAACAGCCTCTCTGAATGATAAGATATGAGACTTAAGGGGGAGCTTATGCAACTTTGCAATTCTTCAACTAAAGTTTTATTTGAGGTTGAAGCCTCGAAGCTCAAATGTACTTTTTCCTACACAGCAAACTAAACTCCAAAGGTGTTTGCAGCATGTTAGTATAAGCAGCAGCTCTCATCTGTGTGGTTTTAATGGTAGAGAATTTAAGTTTGTAAGGCTCATATGTATCATTGGATGAAATTAAGTAATTTTTTGAAGGTAAATAAAAACTTGTGTTTAAAAGGTTTTTTTCATTTGCAAAAACCTGAAAAGGCCTTTTTACAATTTTCTTGGATACCCTTAAGTTATGAGGTATATGTGTTATGAGGCAGTTCTAGTATATTAAGGGCAAATTACTTCTATCGATTGCATTTTTCAGTAATAGATATTTTGAATGTAACATTCACATTAAAATGTGTGGAGCTTAACTCTGTTGGATCATTTGTAATTTTTTTCCTCTTCATATTTTGAACTGAAGCTAAACAGCCATCTGCCAAACTGCAGCACTGGTTTAAAAAATAAATAAATAAATAAATAAATCTTTCCCCTTGAGAAATTATTTCGTTTTAGGGTAAAATAAGGGGGATTTCTGGCCATTCTGAGCAACATTTCAATCATTCCATATTGCCAGCTGCAACCTTTATCATGTGATACCATAGAACCCATGACTGTGCTACATTTAGCCAGACTTCCCCTTTAACACCTGACTTTTGTATTAATATTAAAAGAAACACGTTCAGTGCGGCTGGAAATGAAAGTTTCTCTACGTCACAGAGTTTCTGCATGGAAAGAAGTGTAACCTGCCAGTGATGCTTTTACAGAAAACTGAAGCAAAACAAAGCAGGTTTGAACAGCTGCGTTTGGAGGAGCAGATCTGTTGTTATTACATAATTTCCATTGTTTAATTTGAGGTTCTATATGCAAGATATTTCAACTCATCAAACACTAAAATAGCAGCTACAGTCTCGTGTTGTGGTTCTGTTTTCCACATGGCATACATGACAACTGACTGCAGAAAATCTGCCCAATATCTTGAAAGTTTTAGTTCTCTAGTGTGACCATAAGTGAGACTCTATGGTCATGACTAAAAAAAACAAAAACAGGATGCTGAACATTTGGCTCACACAGTCTGCTTTAGAATTTGTTTGTTATATGGTTTTCATATGTACTCATTTTCAGTCATATCAACTATAATAACAGGAAATTAACCAGGCATATCATTATTTTCTGCCATATTTTTCAAGTAGCCTATATTTGACAACAGCATATTAAAACTGGAAGTATGGCCACCCCTACGAAAAAATTCTGGACACGTCCCTGCATCTAATTTTTGCTCACGAATCTGTTAGGTTCATGCACAATGGGCAAAACGATAAAATGCGATAATTTTTCTTTCAACTGAAGTTAATTTGTTTGATTTGTAAATGTGTTAAAAAGCTTTGAGATCACTTATTTGACAAATAACAATTTCAGAAGCAAAAAAAAAAATGAATGTAGCAATATATTATTGCCTTTTTCACCCCAAACAGTGGCTCTAAAACTCCCCAAACAGAAGTAGATAAGTTAAGGTGCCATTAAATTCTGCTCAGCTCTTACTTTGACTTGTTGATGGTGCGTTTGAGTTTTTTCTCCAGCTGCTTCATGCGTCCAGTCGCTGCTGTGTATTTTGCTGCTGTCTCTTTATGGACCAGCTCACTTTTCGTCTTTGTGTGCTCTGCCTCCATAACCTGCAACAGCCAATCAGAATTCAGTGTCATCCAATATTTCGGTTCAGTACCTTAGAAATGGTCCACGAACCCTGTTTTTTTTCCTTCCACATTTTATGAAATATTTGCATAAATGAAAAATACAAAAAAAGATTTTGCAGGTCGCAGCGCTCCATAATCAGTGGGCATCATAACTGGTGTAGATGGACCATTAACAATAAGTTAATTTAGTTTAAGTGTTATTTTTCCTGTTGACAGAAAACTAGCAAATAAACCCAAAATAATATTCAGTTTTTGAAGAAGAGATTCCCACTTTTCCCCCTCCTCACCCGCTGGGTGGCATGGTTCAGCATCTCCTGCCAGGCGGCGTCAAACTGCCGGCTGTCCTCCTCCAGGAGCCTCTGCTCGGCCAGGGAGATGGTTTCCTTTGCTGCCTGCAGAACCTCAGTGGCTCTCTGAAAGTCCTGGGTGGCCTTCTGGGCCTCCAGCTGGGCCTGGGAGATGGAAAGATTGGATACAGTTTTTAAATTCTTGTTTTTTGGTTTCAACTGACTTTAGCAGATTTTAAGGTTTTATTGACACAGTTTTCATGTTCTCTGAGCAACTCTTACAATTACCCATGTCCTATAAATGTTTTCTTGGTGCCATAATAAACTTGTGCTTGTTGCTTCCTGAGGAAAACAATCAACATACATTGCCTCTATGGCTACAGAGCTTTACAACTGCCCTGTTGCCAGTAAGAGCTAGAAGCACCCAGGCCAGTCAAGTCAGGGGTCAAACAAGTTGATCACCTGGTGGCAATATTAACTTCATTTACAAAACACACTACATTTCTATGTGTGTTTGTTAGCAGCTTTAATTTAATAATAAACATAATATTGATTTAGAAAAATTGAGTTACGAAACTTCAGCTGTAACACAAGCACTCGTCTGTTTCAAAAAAAGTTACCAATTTGTTTTCTTCTCTTCAGCAACAGCTGTAACTACCAGGCCCTTTAGATTTTTAAGATGTGTTTTTGTTGAGTTAAAATCAACCTAATTTTAAAATAAAATAAACCTTTAGTTCTTCTGAATTTCTAAAGTATTGTAATTTCATATAAACACCAATCTATTTACACTGTTTAAAAAAAAAAAAAAAAAGAAATCTCAGACTTGTAAACACCAATTTTTTTTTTAAGAGAAAATGTGTTTGTTATCTTTTAGTTAGTTTTGCAGGGTTTGTATAAAAGTACCTTAAGGCAACTGCTGATGTAATTTGACGCTATAGAAGTAAAATTCAATTGAATGTGAGAAGTGGCAAGATGACCACTAAGCACTAAGCCCCTCCCCAGTCCCAAAAAAACCAACTTAAATACAGTCAAATGTGTCCAAGAAAGAAAAACAATGTAGAAAAAGAAGAACCCCAAAGAATACCTTCAGCCTACACCTAGCAGCAATTATTAAAAACAAGCTTTGAGGCATATCTGATGTTTTGTGCATTGCTTCATATTTTATGTGTAAAAAAATAAATAAAAAAAATAATAGTAACTAACTCCAACAACAACACAGCTCTCTGTTGCGTCGGAAACACCATTTGCGTAATCCAGGCAAAGTTGTACAGCTGAGACTACAAACTGCTGTTACAAACAAGATAAGACTGTTACCATGTTCACAGTGTGCATGAGTGTGAATCCACAATCGGTGCAACATGTGCTTCTTGTGGATAAACGCTGCAGTGGTTTGACAAGGTCTGTGTGTCACATTAAATCAGTTCATGTGACTGGTGAAGGCACACAGGAGCCGAGCTGGACACTAGACAGCACATCAGTTATCACTGTCAGCAGTAAATGTTTAGTTTTATGTTAGAAACTCAGAGCAGTGAACATCTTTACCAGTGTCCTTCAATCTGTTTCGCATCCTGCTGAGAGAATTTTTGGAAATTCTTCTGAAAATTATTCCCGATAATATAAATTTATTATCATATTTTATTATTTAAAAGGATTTCTCATCTAAAATGCAGTGAAGTGAGCACATACAAATCAGTTAGCTGACCAAACAACCAACAGATATTCAGTTTACTGTTATAGAAGACTGAGCAAAAGATAGTATCGATACATTTTAAAAATTGGAAGAAAAACGGTAAAATCAGCCGGATCATAAAAATAATACTGAGTTCATGTATTCAGAAATATCAGTCTCTACCTGTGAATAAAACTGATGTATGAACAGTCTACATAATTTTCTGTGTCAATGGACAGAAGTTTGAGACATTTTGACTCTAATCTGGTGAGGCTGAAAGCCCGTCTGTGTCCTCTGCTTTCTGCCGGTCTTATCAGCTGCTGTCAGCTCTGCCTGAACACATCAGCAGCAGCAGCATTTAACTCAGTGCTATGCAGGCCAATAAAAGCTATACAGAGAGACAATAAAGGCTCAGAGCTGCTGCAGCCTTGACACTGCAACACTCCATTTCTCTCCAGCTAGTTTATCTACACAACAGCTACATGAGGGATGCCACTGTTTGAGCAAGAGATACAGAAACATGACACACACAAGATGAATCCTTTTTAAGGGAACGCCTGAAAAGTCCACATTTCATGGATGAAATGTTGAAAGCAGACTTTCAGACACTTTTGAAGGACATACTCTTTTATCCTTGAGCCATTTGGGTACATAAAAACACTAACATAAAATACAAAATGCAGACCCCTTGGCTACAAATCTGACTATGGACGATTTTTTAATGGTAACTTTACAATGGCCTCGTTACCTTTAAAGGATTTGTCTACTGCTCCGTTGTTATTAGGGAAAGTCAAGGAGACGCCTCAAAATGATCTGTAGGGTACCAAATCCACCTTAAACCAAATAATTTCAAATCAGTGTGAAATTTCACTGTCACTCAATGCTGCACTGATATTTAAGATATATTAATAAAATAGAAAAAAAAAAAAAAAAAATACTGTGTCTGCTACTTTAGAACGCTCCAAATAAATGTCCCACCCGTCTGTCCTGAAACAAAGTCTTCGAAAATGACTAGAACACCCAGATTAGTGTTACTTTGTTAGGCTCAGAGTGTTTGACTGAACGAAGTATTAATAACGTCGTATTTAAAACTCTTTGGTTGCATTAAAACCACACCAGAAAAAGGAAGTGACAAAACCAAAGAGTACAAGTTTGCCAAAGAAGATGCACACCCATCGAGTTAGAGTGTGCACTCAGCTAATCTTCTCATATGAAAGTTCAAGCTGACAGCACTCTAATCCAGAATAAGAAGTTTCTGAATAACTGTAAGAGTGCATGGTGTGCATATGAAGTACAGTATGTAATGTGAATGTTATGAGTCACCACTGATGTGCTGCAGTACTCCCTTCATCGCTCTGAGACAGAAATAAGAAGCACTGCTTACCTTGTCATTTTTTCTTAAGTTTTGAAAGAAATGCTCAGATTATTAAGAAGAGCTCAGCATGAAGACGCAAATGTAAAACGCTGCAGAACGACAGATCCCTCAGAAAGAAAACATTCAGCTGAAAACGCTTTGCTGAATATAAGATCAGCTGTTGTTTCCACTGACCCAGTTTATATCAACTTAGTTGCTGTACAAACTTTGTTGCAAGTCTATATTTCACCCATAGGCTGTATATAAAAGACAGCTGCTGTGAAGTCACACTTTATCTTCACTTTAACAGGAACCACAATGTACAACATAAACAAAATGCTGTACTCGTAATGACTGGAAACTCGCAGCTGAGCCGTTCTTCCAACACAAGACAACTGTATCCAGAGGACACGCCCACTGCAAGCAAAAAGACACTGCAGATCAGAAAGATACGACAATCTTTTAAGTGAAAGTCTTTGGTTGCACTCAAAGAGACTGCACGTAAAATAAGCTAAATGAGCCAAGTGTTGAAGTTAAAAAGCTGTGGACAGAAATTTGTGTTTCTGTGAAACACAGTAAATATAGGTCAGTCTGAAAGTCAGTAAAGCCAGTCGCGTATACCCAAGACAATCTTTTCTTAAGACAACAATGCCTTACCGTGCTGACTGTCTTTAAACACCTGATTGTTTGCCTAGGATTATTCCACAGCCACACTTATATTTAATAATATATTTGAACATTTGTTTATTGTTTCCTTTAAATTGTCTTAATGATGAAGTTCACTGAAAAATTCCAGGAATGTGTTAGCTTTCAGAGTTTAACTCACAAACACAGCATCTGTCTTGCCTCAGCTTTCTCAGTCAAACTCTAGTCTGCAAGCACTCTGACATCACCACATGCTCACTGTAATTTCATTATCGACGGTCATCAACATGCCACGACAGCAGAGTCCAAACAGCTTCTGCCTTGTTGCTGTCATGAGGTCAGCTTTGTGTTCGAGACTGTCTGAAGACTACAGAGAGCATGAGTTACAGTTATGCCTCTTACGTTGTAGTCTCTTGTGACATCAGTATTTAAATATTCAGATGATTTACCAGTTTGTTTTTGCTCATCCAGCAGAAAGGTCCTACTTTTGCAGCCACTCTGCTTGTCATCATAAGTTGATCCTGTTGTGTGTCTAAGGATCTTTATGAAACTCAATTTGCTAATGTATGCAAATTACATCTGCATTCAAGTCTTGCATAAGGTAAAAAGAAGCAGATATCTATAAACAGATATCTTGATGTAACAGATCTCTACAATCCAAAAGCAAACGACACTATTTTGTGGAGCTTTCTGATTTTCTTTTTTCATCAGGGACAAATGAAACCTGCAGCTTTGGCTGCTGCTGGTAACAATCCAAGTAGAGAGCAAATAATGCTTGGATTTACTTCTTTAAATTGATCTGCATTTGAACAGGAAGTCAGGAACCATACACTCTTGGTAAATTTCCAGGTAGACCAGTCGGTGGGTTCCCATACTGGGAAGCATCTCAGTGGAAGATCAACTGATGACGAAAAGTTTAACACTAATAAAACACTTAAAAACAAAACAAACAAACAAACAAACAAACAAACAAATGTAAAAAGCCTGTATTTTTCTTGGCTGAGGATGGTTCTTTGAAGGGATTATGCAGTCTTGGTAATTATTCTAGGGAGAAGCCAAGACGTCTTTGGCTTTCCTCTTTGTAGGCAGGACAAAGGAAGATGCTCACTGTGGTAAAATGATTAAAAAAGGAAAATATTTACACAGAGACGATATTAGTATGCCAACATCAGCTGTCCGTCCATCTCTACCAAACAATCTCGATCTGTAGCTCATAGAAAAGACTGTTAGTAAAAAGCATCACTGTAAATATAGAATACGTCAACATTTGATTCCAGAAACATCACTGATGTTTTGTCCAGTTGCATCAACACATGTATTTCCACCATATGACACAATTAATGAGCAAATTTATGAAATCATACAGACTGTTTATTGGACCAGACTGCATCTTTCAAGCTGATGTTTGCATGCTCACTACTGCGAAACAGACAGCAGAACTGGGTTTCTGTAAATTTCACGGTCACAGTTTTTAGTTCTGAGTCAAACTTCACATTTGAGAAAAAGAATGCTAAAGTTGTCTCCCCATCTGTCACCTCCTCACCGATTATCACCTTTCAGCACCACTTTTTTTTCCTTTTCTCACGTTCCCTCACTACCACCTCCTCTGTTCTCACGTTGCCCACAAGAAACCCTTCAGGCACGTGCTCACTCCATCTCCATCTACCTCCTGCGCTCACCTCCCCATTCTGTCAGCACTACTCTCTGCTTGGTCTGCTTTAGTAAGAATTAAATCAGAAGGTCATTTTTGAAGCTGAAAAGGAACTAAAGATGCCATCTCAGTACACACCAAACTTAAAATCCAAAACTTCTCCTCATTCAGCTTCAACAGGGGATCGATAGACTCCTCTTCTCTGCAAATTGTTGTCAAAGCAAGAAATGTGTTCATGTTTTTAAATGGTTGAGTTTTCAAGAACATCTCAGACACTCAAATCCCAACAAACAACAAAACATGTGACAACACAGAAATAAAGGCCTGTTTTTCTCCCTTTATCCAAGTTTTTCTTCCCTTTGCGGTGTCAACATGTCAACTACAAGCAAGTAAAACGCCAGTGCTGTCATCACCAAGCCAGAGTTCAAAGGCAACACTCATAAGCAACCAAGAGAGAGAAGGATGAAAGAGGGAGAGGGGAGTGCTTGGAAGAAAGGCAAAAGGTGAAGCAGAAAGCGGAGAAGAGATAAAACAAAGCAAAAACAAAACACCCTCATTAATATGCATGCTCTCACTGCTGAATGCTACAAAGCCAAAAGCATGTGTGCACCTGAACCAGCAAGTTACGCCCACATGAGTACAGTTAAACATTAAAAAAAAAAAAAAAAAAAAAAAGAACATTAGAGTGTTGCTCTCACTTCTATAAAATGCATGCATTTTATAACTGACTACTCTCTGATTACTGAGATAAGAGGTTGCCTTCAACCTTTATGCAGTCTATGACAACGCTTTGACAACTGTATGACAATAAATAACCTGAAGTGTCTCATTCCTCTAATTCTGGTCTGGTAGTTTTGGTGCCTTTGGCTAGCCTTCCAGCATTTCTACCCATTTCTCTTTCTGCATCAGCCTCTTCCCCCCCCCATTGTTCTACCATTACTCCTTCCTGTCATTGCTATCCATTTGTCTCCTTCCATCTACATCCACTGAGCTCTCTCCCACCATCAGACCCTTTACCAAATCTTCAGCAATGGCTATCCTTCCTTTCTCTTCCAATCTGTCACTTCCTATAGTCAACTTAATCTCTCTTGCTAGCCACATTTAGGACTTTGTCTGCCTCTTTTTACGTCTTTCCCAACACACCATGCTTAATCCCCATCTCTCCTCACCCTGCACCTCTGCAAAAATCATCACTTATCTCTTCCTCTTTCTTCCAACCATTTGCTCTTCTACTTCATATTTTAATCACTCTTTAATCACTCCCTATGAAATGTTCAGAGATTGAAGCCTCCAGAGGGAATCCAACATGTAAGTAATGCAAGACTTCTGACAGATCTGTGATGTCATGTATGCCCCTCTGTTTGAGACAAGTGCAATTTGTTTTAACAGCTGCTTCAATTATCCAAGTCCCTTTTAAAATAAGAAAACTTGATTTACTTGTGATTACAAGGAAAATAATGAAAAAAAAAGGATGAATGCAGGATCATGAGAAATGTAATCTTACCAAGACGACCCAAGTAAAATAGATGTTAAAAAAAAGAAATGGATGGAGCCCATTTGTGTGTGAGAATCTGTAAATCAGTCAAACTCCAACAGGTGAAGAACATAGAAGGATGAGAGGACATAGAGAAAGAACAAATGTGATCATCAGTCACAGTTGTCAAAGGACAAAGTTGTATAAAATGAGCCTTTATGATAAAGACTTTACACTGACCTTCACAGCAACCCACAGAAATTGAAAGTAAGACATGCCCAGATTTCACAGTCTGTTGAAATAACACATTTGCTCATGTTTAATGTGGGTGTTTGTTTCTTTACTTGAGCAGGAATATGCCTTTTAAAAACACATTCATGAGAAACATTGTAAGAGCAACACTTGTGTACCCAGACTAATGTAGGAGGAGATCCACACAAACCACAAATCAGTTTGTTTTCCATCCAAGAAAAAAGGTTTGGGAATGCACGAGACAGAATCTGTTTTCAAAGTGACCTGATTCAGCCAGCTTTCCAGGAAATCTGATTATTTTATCTGTGCCGCTCCATCAAGCCTGGCAATTAATTTTCTCTAAAGGAGAAGCACAATCTGGGACAATGGCATCTATTAAAGATGCCGACTGAAGAGTGCAAGAATGCTGTAAACATGATATCCTTTATGTCTCTGTACGCCTGACTAACCTCAGCCATCTATCTGATGTTGCTGTTTATACCAGGAGAGGGGGAACGAACTGTGACTGGCCTAGATAAATGTGAGAGCTTTGGGGCTAAACGGATGACTTCAGCAGCAGGGAGGAAACCTAAGCCTCTGATGTCCACTTCACGGTCTGACACGTGCAATTTAACCCAGATATGAACAGGGGTAGATAGATGGCTGCTGTCGTGTGTTCAAAGGGACAAGTTTTAACCGGGGTTTGCTTTTTAGACAGATTTGTACCACCTGACAGGGCTAACAGTTAAGAGCTTTTTTTTTTTTTTTTTTTTTTTAATACAGTTAAATAAATTTAATAAGTTTCTGCAACAAAGAATGATCCGCAAAAGTTGCTATGTTGATGAAAGCATCACTTCCTGCACTTCACACGGTGACAGGATGAAAGCAAGAATAGCTTAAAATCTCTCTCTATAAAAGTGTTGTTGTTTTTTTAAACAGTGGATTTCTTTGAAATTTGAACATAATTCAGAATATAATTATATATTTGGAATCTAGCATAAAACTCCACCCTGCCTGCACTCGCTTCTACTTACCTCTCTTGTGTACTCCCTTTTGCTTTGCATGGTTGACCCCAGGTATTTAAACTCACCTAATTTCACTACCTCTACTTTCATTTTTACTGGGTTACAGGCAGAGCCCATCCTGTGCAAGAAGAGAGCCTGATGGGTAATGCATTTGTGACAAGAGTCCAATGTTGTAGGGAAGAGAGGGACTGCTCCAAGTCTATTTATGTGAGCGAAGGTAATGTTAGCAGTGCATAGTGTCATCCCTCTGTGAAAGCGTGCCCACAGAAGTAACTACAGCAGCCTAAAATGTGACTAAGGGGCTCAGTCATGAGTGAACTGTACACAGTGTTTGCTGCTTCCTCAAGTAATAACATCTCGCTAGTGTGCATTTTAGATGCCTCTCTGCATCTCTTCACTCTTCCAAATTGGCTCAGATAACAAAGCTAGTTATCAGCTACAAACAAGGCTTGAATAAGGACACTTGAGGAGTCATGTGCTGATGCTGTTAAGGTATATGTAGTCATTTATGTTGGTATTGCTATTGGCATTGCTGATGCGCCAGATGCTACTTGATGGTCAAGTCATTTATGCTAAAGGGAAGGTATTTGGGGGGGGCGGAGATATGTCAGATTTGGTATACCTACCTCTTTTACAAAAGTAGTTCATGTTCAGTTTCTCTAGTCACATTTTCCAAGTCAGTTAAAGCACTTGTAATGATTTCCTATACTTCTTCATACAATAACAGTTACAAATTACAGTCCAACGTGTACGGTAACATAAATATTAAAATAAAAGTCCGCTTCTCTTGTTTGTAATTTCTGTTCTGCATTTCTGTAGAAAGGTTAGCGAAAAGCACAGACACAAACACACCTGTTTGCTCCTATTGAGTCATTGCCAAAAGTACAAAAGGAAATCCTCCCATCTACAAAAAACTCTGTCAGAGCTGCTCAGTGACATGCTTGCAATAGTTGTTATGCAATAACATACACATGCACATACACACGCACACAGAGTCCCAGGTGGTCAAAACAAGACCAGATGGCTTTGACCTTGCAGCAGCTTCCTCTGCTGCCCCAACCCCTCTCCCAGAAAACCCAAATCCCTCTCTTTCAATCCACCCATCCATAAATTTGACTTCATCTCTCATCACCATCCCGTGTGCGCCTGCATTGCTTGCCAAAAGCAATTCACACCAGTGAGGCAGAGAGGGAGGATGATAAAAAGAGAAAAGGGAAGGAAAGAAGATAAGTTGACAAGAAATGTGGGGACATCTATGAGTCACTACCCTAAACTTTTTTTCTCTTGTTTCAAATTACATAACATTATAACCACTGCTATCAGAGATTATGTTTGTCAAGAGATTTCCATGAAGCTTCCTGAAGCCAGTTATATGGTATTACATAGTGTCATATTAAACATGACAACTTAACTACTATCCTTAAGAAAAAACTATAACAGGAGCAGCTCTCCTAATCCTAACGCCTCTAGACACAGACTCTAGCAAGTAATAATCCAAAGAAAATAAATGTCAGAAAGCTATGCAGCACGAATGAAACGACATCCTCTTAAGTTCCCATCAACACATTTCTAGTATGCCCTGTTTCACAAAGACTGCCTTGTTGTGTCCCTCTGATGTGACTTGACGTTTAATCAATGAGGTGAGGAAATAATTAGCATATCAATGCATCTGTGTACATCACACATAACATTTTAATTTCAGCAAAATACATTCTGCAGGATCCCCTACTGCCTCACCTCAACCTTGAAGCATTTGATAAGCGGCTGCAAACCCTTCAGTATCAACCCTCCACAGTCTTTCACAGAGCCCCATCCAGCTAATGGGACTGGAAGACATGTTGGACAGGTTTTGTTGCTCACCACTGAGACAGTCAAAACAAATCACATCCATTAAGCAAAGCGTGAACTTTCTTGCTGACTACCTCTCCTTCTTTGTGCTCGCCTTCCTCCAAACAATCTCAGTACTTCTCTTTCAACTGGGTTAGATTTTCCACTCCAAGTCTAGCACAGCATCCTCTCAACAGCCAGCAATGTGCTTGTTAAGTCCTGACATCTGTTCAAACCGAGACGATCTGTATGAGATTCCCACAGCACCAGTAAACACCCTAATACATTACAATATTAGAATAACGCCCAAGACAATCTAGACGATCCCCTGTGGGCAAAAACTTGACGACATGGTCGTGGTTTATATAATCATAGTAATGCATCACAACGTGTGCTTCATATTGCCCAGTTATTAGGGAATAAATCCAGACCTGTGATATTTTGTCAGATTTTCACCTCTGGATTTGCTCCCATTATTCACCTGCCGACTGGATGCAGACTCGTCTTGAATCAGTGCATCAGTCACATCACAAGAAAGCATCCTTTTATCTGCAAATTTACTCCTCTCTTCCTTCATCCCTTATCTAAATCCTGTACATTCCCATCTTATTCTCAAACTGCCTTCCTGTCTTTCAGATTTACAGTCAAAGTACTGCTCCTTTCTCTACAACCAAGATCAGCAGACCTGCAAACACACAGTGTGGTGCAGCAGGCTGAGTGGGCTGCTGGTTTCAATCAGAATCTGCAGTTGCCACACTGATGAGGAGAAACTGAGTCATCCACTTTAACGCTCCGTCATAACACAGAGAGAGCCATTGCTGCTCTTCACCCCCATTAATAGACAAAATAACCAGCAAGGACAAGTGGTTTGGCTTCAAAATGAAATATCCACAATTGAAAAGGGGATTGTCAAAGAATAATGAAAAAAAAGCACTTTAAGCCTTCAAATGCCTGTGTTCAAGAAACACCAAAGACATCCCGTTCACATGCTGTATTAGCAGTATGATGTGAGATATTTGCATATGCTCACTTCAATCTCCTGCTGAGTCTTGAGAGGTGACGTGGAATATATAGCAGGCCCAATGCATATTTCATTATGTTTAAAACACACACAAGTCCAACTTCATACGTCAGCCTTACTCCATCCCACCAGTCAGCACTTAAAAACCTGCGTCTTTGAACGGATGTGAGCTTGACCCATCACTTTGCAAACTTTTTAGCCTTGTCGCCATGACCCACTTCTCAGATTAGCATTGAAGTCACGAGTACGGACATCTACTTTTCTTCCCCCCCCCGCCCCTTTCTTTCTGGACCACCTGACAAACCTTTCCCAGTGAGATCAAGAGGAAAACAAGGACCTAAATGTTATTTAAGTTAACATCTGGATACACTGTTCTCTAACAGGAAGGTCAGAAGTATGATTCATACAATATTTACCTTCTCTGCCACAAGTTTTCTTGAAGGAAAGAGTTCTGCTTGATTCAAATTGGATCGATTGTAAAAGTACATATAACAGCAACATTGCAGCCTGCAATCAGAATAACTAAAGTAAAGTAATAAGATGCTGTCTTAGTGCACACGCATTCTTAACATTAAGAGTTGATCAAATTTGCTGATGTGTGTGTGTGTGTGTGTGTGTGTGTGTGTGTGTGTGTGTGTGTGTGTGTGTGTGTGTGTGTGTGTGTGTGCGTGCGGTTTGATGGAGAGAGAGACAAGTATTTTGTGAACAGCAAAACAAAGCAGTAAGTCAGGACAAATGTTGTGTACACACTGATGACGGAGAAAGGGCAAACCTGAAATAACATGAAGAAATCGTATAACAGAAGACAGCCGAAAGCAGAGAGAGTGTGAGATGGAAAATGAGAAGGGCCAAGGAAAACGATCAGGTGTACAAAGGAAATATTAAGTAGAAATACAACATGACAATAAAAGGAAAGGAAATGTGCCCAGAGGGGTGAAGACTAGAAAAGTAAAAAAAAAAAAAAAAAGAAAAAAAGAAAGAAAAAATCCCCTGAAAGGACGAATTCAAAAAATGCGGAAAGGACAGCAATACAGGAAGTAAAAGTGATGCATTTGTTATGCAATAAACAAGAAAAGGTGTAATGAAGGAAGAAGAAAAGAAAGAATTACAAAAGAAAGAAAGCAATGAAACAACTAAAGAAACAAGGCTGTGTATCGAAGCTCCCTCCCAAACTGATAAGCAGGATGTGTTGAAAACACCAATTACATCATTAAACCTCTGCTGAGCAGAAGCCAAACATCACACTCTGCTGTACTGAGAAGTGGGCATAGTTTGAGCGATGGAAGGCTACGCGAGGACAGTGACAATGAGTCCCAGCATGTTTCTTTTATTTGAGATATTTTTAGTTGGCAAGTGATTAAAGTAAATGACATCAAGGGAATGGTGCAAGAGTTTTGCCCAACTGTGTCAGAACCCATTTGCATGATTCGACAGCTTCATTAGAGAGGTTAGATACCCTCAAAACAAAAAAAGAGAAAAAAAAAAAAAAAAAAAAGTGTTCTCAGCTTCGAATAAGCAGCTGCTTTTAAAAGGCTTCAGCAGCTTTTTTCCCCTCACCATCTATTCAGAAAATAAATCTATGATCACAGTCTATACTGGAAAGTACTTATAATGTCGACATTTAGACCACAGGAAGCTGACGGATTGTACAGTCTTGTAAAGGCCTCAATGATTTCAAGGGTGAGTGGCACTTTATGAGAGACTTACTATGAACAGAAAGCCAAGATGAACAGACTTGTTGGGAAATTTAAGGGTTTTTGTTTATTACCCCCAGTCACAGTCAGCTCAACAGGATGTTCTGTTCATTAAATCAGATAAAACAACCCGCTATTTAGTGGAAGTATGAAATGCATTCACAGTCTTACCTGAATAAAATGGGCAATTGCATGTACACACACACACACACACACACACACACACACACACACACACACACACACACACACACACACACACACACACACACACACACACACACACTAAAGATTTATCATAAGCCTGACAAACACCCAAAGTTATGTGCCAAAAATCTTATCCAAAGCTTTCCTTCACAGAATCACTGCAGGCAAAGCTTTACCTTTATATGCTCAGGTGCAGACAAGTGCAATTAATTATTGCAAGTAAGAAACTCTACTGCAGTCACGAGACAGAGCACAACAAACAAAGAGAAAGGCAGGGTACAAGGGTGGAACAGAATGTGACATGTGATGAAAAGGCCTAAGAGCAAAACCAGAACTGGCTTACTGAAAGAGCAAAATGTTTATCCTCTACTGTTGATACGAAACATAACAACAACTAAGCATGTCCTGGGAGGCACTTGCAGAGCAAGCACACTTTGCTACAACAGACAGAAAACGTTTATGGCAGTGGATTCAGCTACACTGGGCTTAGACAAGCTGGCTGGGATTTCAAAGTCACCGTTTTCTAACATCAGAACTACTGAGAAAACCTGGATTGTTGAGATAAATTAGCATTTCAAGCCCCCCTTGAATAACATGTTCCAAACACAAACACATTTAGAGAAGCGTGAGCACAGTGAGTAAATAAAAAATGCAAACAATCAAATAACAGCAACTTTACACTGCTTTGCTGTCACCCACGTCACATGTAGGCTGCTGTGACATAGTCACACTGTTCAATTAAATTAAGTTGGCAAGCGAAAATCAGATAATTAAAGCCATTTAGAAGAAGGACATTAATGTCATGACTTAATAGAGAGAAAATTGGAAAACAGTAAAGTGCAAATTGCTTTAACCTAAGTAGGAAGCATTTATGGCCAATCTCTTTCTTCTACATGTGCATGCTACATGGGGGAAGAAACAAAACAACAAAACAAAAAACAACAACAAAAACACACTCCAGTTATACAGCCTTGTGCCACCACTAAATAAAATTTGGGTGACCCACTACCTTAATGAGGACAGCAGTCCAGATCAGTCACTTTGAAACATGTTTTCCTCAGAACAGAAGGGAAGATGCTTCACAAAGTAAAGGCTACTTTTCTTTCTTTAAGTTAGAGGACAGTTTCTCTCACCAAGCATACCACAACTGGGTCATCTTTAGCAAGTCACGAGCCAAACTAAAAGCCCCTCACAAACTTGAACCGATTATTTTTGTCAGGCCAGTATCGAGTTATCATCGGCTGGCTGACCAAGCAGAAAGAGTGGTGTGGTCTCGCTGAGTGTATTTGTACACAACTTCTCCGATAGTCTCTCTTACAGCGTAATAAAGGAGGAAGAGTGGATAAAAATTGAAATATTTTTTTCCCTCTAGAGGAAAGTACAAACCTCGCCTCACTCATGATCTTCTGCATTTCAAATTGTCTTCCCTGTCACTTTTCATTCTTGAATAACCATCTAACCGGCCTCAGCTTTTTAAAATTCTACTCTCAACACATGACCTTTCTAGGGACACAAGAAAAGCAGTCATTGTGAATATAGCCTTTTGATAACCGTTCTTTTGCTCATGCACAGTTAAAAAGTGAAAGTAAACAAGCAGAGAAGACCAAAGTAAAACTGTGCTAGCAGGTGAGTGGACAGGTAAAAGGGAACTAGAACGATCACGTGCGGGGGAAGTCTCATCTCAGTTCCCCCAAGGACCAAAATTGGCAAGACTGCCAGAGGTGCCACTTCTGTACAAATACCTGACATATTTATTTCACACTTTACTTTTGTGTTTGTGCATTTATTCTTAATAGCAACATGCAGTTTTTCCTTGCAAAAAAGGTTTGAAATGAGTAACTGACAGAGGAACCTTGGTACCCTAGATTGCATTAATGTTAACAAGAAACTGCAAGCCATTTCTACGGAATATTTCACATCATTGACCTAATCCGCAGTATATTTGACTCTTTGCAGCACATCTGGATGTTACTAAATTCTAGGAATTGATATTTTTTGCTACAAACTTTTCCATATGACCTTTGTCACAATAGTAGCAGAAATGCTCTCAGAGAACCTAGTTTAAGGTCATAATGCTAAAAAATGGGAAGTCCAGCTACAGTGTCACTTTACAGAAGCTCTTTCAAAATTGCCAAAATTTCACCACACTGTGAAAAGTTAACCTTCAAACACATATCTACAGATATGTGAACAGATAAATACTGACAGCATGACAGTAAGACCTGTGTCTTAAGTAGAATCCTATAAAACTGCACAATAAAGTCTTTTGAGTCTCACTGCTGCCTAAATGTGCACTTACAGCTGTATGGGCTCTTATCAAGATGTGTAGGTGGCTTCTTCCCCTTTATTTACACATACACACATTTTACCGAGGCTCAGCTAAAAGGGGAACTGAGAATGTAGTCTGAAATTAGTCTGCATGTCACACTCGCCTCCCTTTTTATCTCTTTAAACACATTAAAACAAAGACCAGAAAGCTACACAAAGGAATGCAATTACCAGGTGTCACTTTAAGAGTACTGAAGATGAAACCATTAAAGAAGGTAGGAGAGGATAGGGGGAAAAAAAAGATAAATACTGGTGCACACAATCAGGCTTGAACACCAGTAGACAATGGAACAATGTTTTTCACTCTGACTTACTCGGTGCTTATTTCAAATCCAAACTAATTAAAAACTTTCTGAGGCCTGACCAGGTCTTTCTATTTTATACATCAATGGTTGCTGATAGGAAACTTGCTGAGATTGAACCTGCTTTTCAAAGCAAATGTATAGCAAGAGACATGCCCCCCAAAAGAAAAAGCAACCAGCAGGTCATGCATAACTAAACATTCTGTATATGTGTACGTCTGTATAGACTAGCTGTGTAAAAGCCAGGAAGGGAAGAAATCACACTGCTAAAACCTAATAGCCTTGCAATTGGCTTTGAACCAAGTCGATACCCAAGGCTTGCTATAACCACACCTAAGGCTTGACTTGAACTCAACTGATTAGTTTGAGTTGCCCAACTGTGCTTAAAGACAGTTTTGAATGTTTACTCCATCTTCCATTGCTCACTGACCTGTCGGGCCAGTCTGCGAGCCTCCCAATAAGGTTTGGACTCCTCTATTGCCTTGCCGATCTTCTTCATCAGTTCATCCAGCTTCACTGTGGCCTCCACCAGAACTGAGCGGAACTTTTGTCTTGCATCCTGATCAAAAGAAAAAAAAAAAAAAAACTTTAGCAATTTAAGTCAAAACAAACTAGGAACAGGAGGTTGCAAAAAAATGACAAATACAACTCTAGTGCTTCTTTAGAAGCAAAAAATAAATCAATCAATCAATCTTGTGCTTACTCACTGTCAAAAAAGGATAAAATCGTATACCATTTGAAGACTCCCCTACTTACCTAAATATTCCTCTTGTCAAGTAAATCAGTCATCTTAAAAACGTCAAAATGCGTGCGTTTGTTTTTTAATATTGTATTTTAAAAGGAAAAAAAAAAAAAACGTTCAAAACGGGCCTTTGGTGAACAACCCCATGTTCTAGTGATTGATCATCCTTCAAGCAAGGCAATTAGTCTATGTTATAGATGTTTATGCATATTCCTGTTATTTCTGGCAATTTAATTTGTGGCGAATTTCCTTTGGGGAGAAAGTAGAAGCCTCAGCATTAGTAATTACACATGCTGCTATCCATCTTTATTTGTCATATCCTTCTAAAGGATGGTGTAGCTCTTAACTCCTGACCTTTATTAACCTCACAGTTTATGAAGTTGCTGTTTAAGGAAATTAAACTTGCCCTGTTGTTACCTCTCTTGTAACTCACTGCCAAGCCATTAAAGCACCTTGAAAACCCAAGAATTTCAAGAGAACAACAAACAAAAAAGGGCATTTGAAAAATGCAAAGCAAACACTGACTATCAAGCATTAAACATAATTTAATCTGGATAACGTGTTCAGACCATGTCCCAGATAGAGCTGATATATTTTTCTTGAAACTGAAAAACAAACTAAAGCCAGTCTGATGAACACAGTCCATGAAAATCTAGTCTGATACACTTTTCTAACTGAAAAGAAGTGACCTTTCTGTTTAGTGTTAGAGAGCCTTGTTTGTCCACTATACAAACAAGGGGAACTTCTCAGACATTTATCTCTATAGTTTCATCACAGTCATCTAATTTGCATGAGAGACAAACCTTCAAAGCACAACAGCAAATAAAAAAAATCAATAAAAAAAAATCCAGGAAGTAAAAACAAAAACATTCAGTAAACAAACTACAGCAAAGCAACTGTTCAAATCCTCATAACTTTAAATACTTCCTTGTTTTCAAACCAAACAGAATCACATCCATGATAAATTCTTTTATATGACACTTGTGTTAAATTCAGGCTCTGGTGTCATTTATTTAAAGTAGACATACTGAAAATAAACAAGATGTTATTGTTCGCTTATATACTGTGCATAACAGAAAAGTGGTAAGTAATTTAATATATATATATATATATATATATATATATATATATATATATATATATATATATATATATATATATATATATATATATATATATATATATATATATATATATATATATATATATATATATATATATATATATATATATATATATATACACACATATATATACACACACACACACACATTTAAGGTTGAAGAACAAAAAGCTAGTCAGCATTCAGAGTGCACAATGCTTGTTTAGCACTCCACACTTTTTAGAAAATTCCATGGAAATTGGATGTGGCTAAAAGACAGATGCTCTCACCAAATATCATTTTGGTGCGACAGTTCTTGTTTTGTTGTGCGCTGAACTTTTATGTGGTCAATAACAGTACATAAGATTTACTAAAAGTTATGATCAACTTTAGATTTCTTTTAACACCTACGAGTTTATATTTTCTGGTATTAGAGGTCCCTAGAAGGTAATTCTCAATATGCTTTTCAGTATTGAGGAAAGTGTATTGAGTGTACTGGTTCGACAAGGATGCAATCTCTCATGTTAGATTACTCACAAGCCAAGGTTGTGAGGGTCTATTTTGAAGCAGGCTGAGGTGTCAGATCTGCACAGGAAGCAGAAAACCAACACTAAGTGCAGTTTGCTTTCACTCATGTCCGAACCTAAAGTTGACTTTGACTGTATTCTGCTTTCCAGGCTTACTGACAGTCAGTCCTCACTTTTCCCCTGTAGTTTGAATCTTAGCCCATGGCTGTTGTGTCAAACTAGTTTTTACTCCTTGTCCAGTCTTCTCTTCCACACCGCCACTTTTAAAAATGCCCTTCTACTCCACCTGCCACTGATCTTCTAATCACTCAACACTGCCCACTTCTTCCACATCAACTGACAGCGACTGGTGCATTGATAGTGTATTGAGAAAACTCTTGTTGCTCAATCGATGGGGTCACTTTGGCTTAAACTAAAATGCCTGAACATCAATAAACTGTCAAGAAATTATTCAGACATAAGCATTCCCCAGAAGATGAATCATCGTGACTTTCATAACCCCTCTGCCCTTTCACTTAATTACTTCACAGGATTAACATTTTTAAAGATTTTCCAGAAGAGTTGAAAAAGTTTTCTCTAACCAACAACATTCAAAAACTTACTGAAAGCTTTTTAACTGAGATAGAAGAATCAGTGATTCTTTATCCTTAAAGAAATAAATTTAACTTAAGACAAATTCAGGATTATCTGAATTATTTTTAAATTCTGTTAATCAAGTTGTCAGCAATTAAACTATGCCAGAAATATTAAAGAGTGATACAGCATATGGTATATATATATATGTTTTAACTCTGACCCCCAGAACATGAGAGGATAAAGTACTGACTTTTAAGTTTGAGGTAAAAAAAATAAAAAAAATCAACAGTCTCTTTTTGTCCTTGTGTCAGATTTTGTCAGATGTGGCTTACAAAACCCTCAGCAGTCATTGTTTCATTTCCAACTAATGTGTTACTTAGTCAACATGAGATCATTTCTGTGGAAACAGCTCCCAGTTTGGATTCAGAAGACAGAAACCCTTTTTACTTTTAAAGTTAGACTTTCCTTTCTAATAATGATTAGAAAGTCAGGTGACCCTGATCCAGCTGCTCAGACTGCTGGGGGATTTTCTGTGACACACTAAACTTTTCTTCTCCATTCATCTCTTTTCCCTCCTCTGATGTTCCCTGATGTTTACATGAGGCATGTCATTAAATTGTGTCTTTCTCCCATAAGCTGTGTTTTGCTGTCTCCCTATGCTCTCCGTTTTCTCTTCTTTCCCCTAACAACCAACTGGTCAGGACATATGGCTGCCCATGTCTGAGTCTTGTTCTGTTAAAGGTTTCTTCCTATTAAAAGGGAGTTTTCCCTTACCACTGTCACCTAGAGCTTGCTCATAGGAGATCATCTGATGTTGGGGTTTTCTCTAATACTGTAGGGTCTTTACCTTACAGTATAAAGCACCCTGAAGTGACTATTAATGTGATTTAGAGCCATCTAAATAAAACAGAATTGTCTTGAATTCAAAATGTCCAAGAAGTACTTATTTTCAGCTTTTATTGGAAGGAACTTTTTTTTTTACTGATGCTGATGCAGACTGAGGTGCAGAGTGTCTGTCCTCTCTCTCAGGGCTCGGATGCTGACACTGTGACGCACTTCAGCTTCAATACATTCATGCTTAAGGCGGTGTGTCAGCAACTTGTGGTTATCTGCTAAATTAAATATCATTTGCGTCACTGCTGTGAAGATACATTTTCTGTTTCACAACACTGGGATCGGTACTACTCCAACCTCTTTATTTTACTCATCAGCAGCATCAACGTTTCAAATCAAAAGCCTCTTTAGGCAAAACAAAAGCAGTATGATACCACACTGCTTAGTGTAGCAATAACAGAAACCTTTATTCAAATAAGAAGACAGTGTCCCCGCTGCTGACATAAACAAAAGAATGGATTTCTTTGGGAAGTTCTGAAGCTGAGTGTGCACAGCTGGGGTGAATGGATAATTTAAGTTTTGCATTATTGTTGCTTATATTTACCAGTGGAGCATCATAGGCTGCATTGATGTGCAAAAGATGTTCTTGTCTTATTTGAGCACCTATATTCTGTGCTGCAAAATAAATAAATAAATAAATAAATAAAAAAAATACAGACCTTGTGTTTAAAAGAAACCCTGAGAAGATGCAAAGTCACGGACTCCTGTTCAGCTTAACCTCTGAGTGCCCCGATTAACCCCATGTAGAACTGTCAACTTGTGCAGTGCAACACAGATTTGGACTTTCAGCCCCATAAAAATGCACACAATGTTGCTGAACTATATAAATGCAAGCCATCAGCTGCTTCTGTGCTTTAATGGGATCAAAGATCAGTTCACCAAGTTTAATGGTTTTTGACGGCCCAAGTGAGAGTCGTGTCTCTGCAGCACATTCTTTCTGTTTTGGTCATCACGGGCTTATAGCTCCACAACAGTCAAACTGTTTTATATAGAGGTGGTTTGCCAAGACTTTGAAGCTCACATGCTTGATCTTGGTAAATTGATTTGGATACAGCTGTCAGCAAAATGTTTTTAAGGCTTAAATGAGTTTATTGTAATATAACACACCAAGTCAGTGTCTCACACAAAAAAGTAACAAGTTAGTTTGTAGGCAGAAACCTGCTGACATGGAATAAAATCTGAACTTTATATGAAATTTGGCCTTCAAAAAGGAAAGGTCCAACTGTATCTATATTCTGAAGCCTTCAAAACAACACTTGATCTCTTTGAGCGATGACTTTAAGAGCAGATGAAGTAGATGTTAAGTATTAATTACTGACGGGGGTCATATAAGCATGATTATTTGCTTGATCAGTCAAAAGCTAACATAACTCCACTACGCTGAAAGGAAAAACACAAACACATTCAATGCACATAACACTGTGTGTACCAAATAACTGACCTCAAGCTCCGTCTCACATCTGTTGATGTCGACAGTGGACTGGTTGAGTTTCTCCAGCTCCCCCTGGAAGAGAGATGAGGACAAAGTGATGAAGCAAAAAGGAGGAGGAGATAATAATGTAACACAACACCTAAAACTATGGGAGAGAAAAACTAGCAACATCTGGAAAGAATTATGTGAACATGGGGAAGAAGGGAATGTAAACTATGGCTTTTAAAATGTTAATGTGCTTTAAAAAAAAAAATAATAATTATAATAAATCCACTGGAACTGTGAATTGTACATTACACTAAATATATTTTCCCTCATAAAAGGTGCAGAAAAGAGTGCAGTATGTTAAACTGTCAATGGTCCACTGATATCAAATATCTTCCTCAAATTCAAATTCTGATTCCAGAAATTTGAGTATTTGGAGATACAAATTAAGAAATCTGTATTCCTCGCAGGACCCAAAGAAAAACCACTGTAAAGAAAATGCTAACTATAGCCCCTACAGGAGGCAACATGAATAACTTTTTCGTGCTGGTGTTTGCATGTTATCCTGTGAAATGATCTTGGACAAATAAACAAACCCAAATACTACTATTCATCGATTCAAACAGGAGTGTCATATAGTTATTACCAGACATCTCTGGGTTCTTTGGTAAATTGCATTTTTTAGAAAGCTTGGACTGACCAAGTAAACATTTATTTAATCATTATTCATTACATTTTTTTAGGTTTACTTTTTCCTAGACTAGGAAAACAACTTATTAAATGACTTTTAAAGCCTGATATTAAAATACCAAAGTACATTTTTACTCATATTACTGGCTTCTACCATTTAAATTTTGACTTGCCAGTAAATTAACTGGACTAGCTTTTTGAACATAATACTTTCATCCAGTATTAGTGGAGCTACAACAATCTGCACACAACCAACACAGAAGACAATACTAACAGTGTTACCTTGTATTTACAAAAAAAATTAAATTACTAAGAAAATCCAGGGGCTGAATCATGCTAGGACTTCGCTGTTAGCTGCTACAGCGGTTTGGAGACAGACATACTGCTGTCTGGAAAACAACGAACCCTAACCGATTAATAAAACACGCTTAATGCTTTAAAAGTAAAGGTTAATCACCTGGATTCTGGGGTCCACCTCCTCGTCTTCATAATCAGCCTCGTCGTCGGACCTGTGCTCCTTCTCTAAATGGTCCATATCGGAGCTGAAGAAGAGACACCACAGCCAAACAAAGACAGAGCTCACTACAAGCGGAGACACCGCAGACTCATCTGTCTCTCGCAGCCGGTCACCAAGAGCTGGACTCGCCGCCCTTACTTCAAACCGCTGACTTAAAAAAATCGGTTTTAAAAGCTCGGCTTTTCGAGGAGGAACATCTCGGGTGGTATCAGCCCGGTCGAGCAGTAGCGTCTTTCCCCGTTCAGCAGTGCCTGCACACGGAGACCGCTGCTGACTGACCCGAGAGCTGACACAAACGGGAACGCCCCCTCCGAGTATGGGAGGGGCCATACAGCGGTGAAACGTGATGGCTTTTAAACGCTCAGAACGCTTATGAATATATATTTATTTAAAACAAAAAGCAAATCTCAGTTAAATTAAATGCTCTTTCTATATTCCCATATACAAACATGTTAGAAAATAAGAAAATGCGAAGAAACACTTGCTATGACTTCAAAACATGTGCTGTGTTAAGGAGATAACAACTGAAGCTTAATATGGGCCTAGCCGTACGTTCATGTAACTAGTTTGTACCACCAAGTGGTTCAGTTAGTTAGTGTGGCCATTATTTATCCAGGTAAAGGTAAAATAGTAACAACAACAATAATAATAATATCTTTATTGTCATTACACATCAAAATCATCATTAAATCAAAATTGGATGCAAAGTGAAAAGGCCTGATAAAGGCTTAAATGTCTAAACAGTGTACATGCATGTATGTATACCACACATTAGAGACATTTAACATTCTATGGGCATACTAGCACAGTTCATTCTTTTAACAAAAAAAAGCATCTTTTGGATGAAAGATATTTTTAAAACCTGAAAACCTGAAACGTGTGCCTAAGGGCAACAGTTCAAACAGAGAGTGTCCAGGGTAGGATGGATCTTTTAGAATCCATCCTACCCTGGACTTGCAAGGCTTTTTTTAAGGCAGCAGGAAATGTAAAGATCTTCCAGGGAGAGGAGAGGCCATTCAGTTACGTTATGGACAGTGGTGATGACCCTCTGGAGAGCTTTTCTCTCTGCTATTGTGCGGCTGGCAAACCACACACGGACACAGTAGCTTAGCCCTTGCCATAGAAAAACAATGAAGTCAGAAAAACCAAAAATGCTTGGTGGTGAAAGTATACAGTGTTAAATATAATGAAAACTGTCCACTGAATCCCTCGTCCGTGCTTCTTTCTAATAGTTGTGAGCTCTGCTATCACTCCCTTTCCATCAAAGCATTCTACCTATGTGCCGGCTATGCAGTGCTGGCTTTTTGGAGGACTTTAGCCAATCATATTAGCATAGGTTGCATACCTACAATCCTTGCACTAAATTACTAAGACTGCATTCTTATTTACCATGTTTGCCTGGCAAAAGGAGAAGCCCATTAAGAAAATGGGTGTAAAAGTGTGGAACTTATAGAGTAGTACATAAAAATACAGTACCTGTATACCTTTAGGATATTGCCCTATATTTGTTGGGATTGGCTCTAGCCCCTTGCAACTTTGAACTGGATAACAGTTGAGAAAATGATGTACTGTTGGACTTTGTTGGATCCTTAAAATCATCATGTTAGTGGAGGATGAATCAGTAGTTCACTTGGACCCTGACTTTTCCATAGGCAAATAAGCACATATATAAAACAGTATGCATGAATTTAAAACCACAGTCCTTGTGCGTAGGTCTGCCTTGGTTTACACATTTGTGTTGTCCTGTGGTGCCTGGTATCTCAATGTTGTGGCACTATGGCAGGTCTTTGGCTTGTTCCAGAGGAGGAGGAGGAGGCTGCTGCCACTGGGGAGTGCCTTTGTCATAGAGTGATGTACCTGGATTTCAGCATTGTTTAGATCAGCAGTGGATGATTAATTTCCCCAAGGAGCAGCATGAGAAACTGGAACTATTGTGGCAACAATAAGCTGTGCCCACTTGGGAAAGTTAATGGTCCACACCTGCTTTAGATGGAAAAGTCAAACCAGCATAATGCCAGGATTCAAGGTTATTCAGCAAAGCATTCCATAATCTAATGCAATGAAATAAACAGTGTCATTCATCTGAACCTGTCAGTGGTTTTAATGTTTGTTTTTTTTGCTGAGTGATTGCTATACCTGCTCCAAGTATAGCCAGCCTTTTACAGCACTAGTTAATGTTACAGCCATTAGCCAACACAATAGCTATAGCGGGAGCCACAGCTTGGATCACAGGATCAATAATGTTCTTATTAAGGTCAGTTGTGTTATTATCTATTTTTCTTACTGATATATTTTAACATTAGTTTAAGAGAACCTCATGTGGAAAAAGGATTGAAAGCTATTGCTATAAAAATGTTACTGCTTTATTCACAGAGGTCACAGAGTTTTTTCATTCAGTTATATAGTACGATATTGTTATGTGGTTGTGTTTTTATCTAAATTCCAAAATGTGCTACCTTAATACATAATGCTATCTCACTGTAAAACAGCATGATCCACATTGCCTTCCCTGTGTGACAGGCGCTGCCCTTTGCACTGAAAGGGCATCTTGTGTGTCTCTTGTTTGTGTATGACACACATTTCCGGGTTATTGGCATAAAGATGAATCCCTCAATATTTTCTATTCTTGGAAATTTGTTATTATTAACCTCACTAACTGACATTTCTTCATGATACAAGCAATTCTGTTGTAACTCTCCTTAATCCACACCACTGGCCACAAAAAGTTCCATATAAAAGTCATTTCATTTAGTTAAAAAATAAAATACTAAGAAACATCATGTAATATGATTATAGACATAGACTTAATTATAAGTCTGGGTTTAAAAACGTAAAATATAGTTCTGTGGAAAAATATCAAAGACTTTAATGTCATAACTGATATGCCAAACAGACTAAATATTGAATTGAATAATGTGTAGTGACATTGAAAAACTTTGTCCCTACTGTGTACACAAACAGCATTTTGTCCCAATTAGATTAAAAGCAGAAACTTTACTGTCCAGCTGACGCATGAAAGCTGTTTCCCAATTTGTAAACATCCCCTCTTTGGCTGTCTTGTTGAGTGGCCTTGACCTTTTCATGTAATATCTTCATACTGTAGATGCACAGAAAAATTTTCAGTTTGACAGAAACATGTCTGTTGGCTTGTGGATGTGAAAGCTTACTGTCTCTCTGGCTTGTCAACCCCATGCTCAGACTTGTTCCTGTTGCACAACTGTGAGTTCATCGGTTACAGTTTTTGTGAGGAAAAAAAAGCCTAATTTCCCAGTAAAATGATGTCTGAAAGAAAACTAGAGTAGGTCCAATGGACTCACACTGGCAACTACATCAATATCATCAGACATGGCCTTCATTTAATTTGCCAATACAATAAGGTTTCATAACTATATCTTGCACAGGTATGATGTAATCATGTTGACTAAATTGGTCTACAGACATGCACAGCTGATGTTAGAAATTGTAGGATTTGCTGGAGTAGGACAGGGAGACCGATCTGGGGTTAAAAAAAGGTTGCGAGCACTGGGGATAGAACAGAAGAGCAATGACAAAGAAGGCAACACTTAGGTGGCCCGGTGGATAAGGTGGAACAATTCTGACGGCCACAGAAAAGCCCAGTGAAGGTGAAATCTCTCTGGAGGCTTAGTAGGAGGATGGCTGTGAAGGCGGAGCTTCTCAAATGGCCAAGGTGCTGAGGTGGTGGCTAATGATGGAGAGGCAGAACAGGTGGCCAGCTATGGCGGTGAAATGGTGGCTGAAATTGGGGCTTGGTAGGGCTTAATGAAGGGCATGTAACCCCACTGGAGGCTTTTCCAGCACCTGGTGGTGGAAGAGCATGGCAAGTGGCCAGTTCTCTGAAGACTTAGCAGAAGCATGGTGGCAGTTGGGCTGGCATCGTCATGGACTCATTATGGGACACTGGTGTGGTGGCAGATAGGAGGCTTGGCATCTGCTGACCAAGGTGGCAAAGCTGGGTGATACATTTATAAAGAAAATTATTGTACAATAACTTTTACTCAATAGAAATTTGAGGTATGATATAAAAAAAGCCAGTAGAACTCATTCCATACATTTTTTGACAGATAACACAAGAAGAGTGCTGCACTAAACAACTCATGTGGATGGAATAAAATCAGAGCCACATCACATTAAGTAGATGTCCACAAAGCACAGAGCATAGAATGAAAAGCGTAGCAGCAGCATATGTGCTAATGTTTGGGGTACTGCAGTCGTGCACACAAGTACTGTATTAGTATGACTGAGATAAAAAAGAAAGCGACAACAGAAAACGTTGACAAAATACTCAAGTGTCAGAATGACTGGAGTGGACACAACCCAAGGTTCAAAACACGAGGACGCTGAAAAGAAAGATCCAAGGAATTTGGTAGTGTATAAATGTATAAACTCAAATGACATAAATTAATAAATACTACTTTTTCAGCATTAAGCTAACTCCATTTAGCTGAGCATAGTGGCATAATTAAATGCTAATTTGACAGCCTTGGTGAACACTGCAAGTTAAACCTCAAACTAAAAACACCAAGAAACACGACAACCTTCTGCATACAAGTGACCACAAAAGTCATATCAAAGAATTTCAGAGCTGTAAAAGTAAACAAGGTTTGTTACAGAGACAGACATTCTTTTCATGTGCTGGCATCACACTTCACATCTTTGTTGTCATTCCTAGTATTTGACAGAGAAGAATTCACTGAAAGATTTAAAAGACAGTGGCCTGAGGTGGTATTATACAGGTTTCATTATACTCAATGTGTTTACTTGCCTCAAGGGTTAAGGCTGATGAAGAAGCTCAGAAGGACAAAATCAACTGATCAGAAAAAGGAAAGAAAGAAGAAAAAGAACTCAAATCACTTTCCCAAGAACCTTCTCATTGAGTTTATGTGATGGAGACGCATATATCGAGACTGAAATAATACATCTGTTTATCATGAAGGCTTTAATAAGCTGATGACCTTCCACTCATGATACATTTTATATCACATAACCTTCACTCATAATAAATGAGATGTATTCATGATGGTAAAAGGCACTTTAGATAAAAGCATCCCTCTGTCCTCTTGTATGTTTGAGTCATTCTGAAGGACTTTCAAAGTCAAACATGTATGTTTGTATTCAAAGGAAAGATGGCTCCAGCTTAGTATAGAAAATCAACCGATTCACTGTACAAACCAATAAAAGAACCATACTTGAAAATATGTGTTTTTCACTCAATATGTTTACATTTTCAACCCTTATTTTACAGTCCAACATTTAGATTTGGAACACATATACATACATAGTTAAATAGATAATGTCTGCAGTCTCAAGTGAGCCTGTGAATATGCCATTTTGACACTGGACAAACATTTCAAATATTAAAAATAAAATAATAAGGTAGGAAAGGTAGAAGTGCTTAAACATTTCTTCAAAAGTATAAGATTTTCATTCCTCAGTTATTGTAGTCAGAGTAGTTTTTGATAACAATACTCTTGTAATAACTATAGAAAATCAAAATCTAAAAATAGATTTTAAAAATCAGCACTGCTAATAATACTAGCAATCATGTATGTCCATGTTTAGTATGTATTGTCATTTTGAGCACATTAATTGACTTAAAAACACAAGTGAATGGAGCTGTCAAGTGGTTATATAACCATAACTGTACAAAAGCATACAAAGGGACAGATACACAGTTATTTGGGTATTATCACATATACATTACTGGCACAACATCATTATTTTATTATTAAGCAAAAACATTTCCAGTCAAACCATTACATGGTTTTATCAATATTAAACAATGCCAACCAAGCATGTCTCAAACTCTGATATTGATAAATAAGTCAAAGCGTTAATTTTACTCTGACTATAAATTTAGAGTGAATCTAGCCAATCAAAGCTGTTGACGGTTCTGTCATAGCTCCCAAATAGTGGACCGGATGTCCTCATGTACTTTATCAGTAACACTGAAGGTCAAGGTGCAGGTTTTGTACAGTGACACACATCTTTATTCAGACGTACTCTCACCACTCCCTTCAGGACCGCAGTCCAACTTTCCTGGCTGAAAGACATCCCTTTGTCCTGTGGGCGCTGAAGGATATCCAGTCGTATCAGCATGTTTTGTCTCTCTTTGGGAGCTGGTGATTTGTCTGAATAACAGGATATGTCAAACCCTTATAAAGAGGAAGAAGCAGACTACAGTGTCCTCTCACTGTAACCTAGGTCACAACCTAGGCTTACTGACCTCCGTGTGATTGTATGGCTATTAGCTTACTGTCACTATGATATATGACTTGTGCCAGACAGAAAAATCCGCCTTCAGTAGGGAAATTTGTAAAGAAATGTGGAATTTGTATCCAGAGGCATCATTATCCATGTAAAACGTCTCTTTATCGAATTGTTGTAGAATTTGCCTATCTACCCAAAACCTTTATCAGTAAGTTACAATCTAGTTTAACATCATCCAAACAGAGACGCATGTGGGCCAAGGGCATTTGATGTTTTCCGAAGTGATATAAATGACAGAATATGTGTGGATATTCTTAAGGTGTGATTATACATTATTATATAACAATAACAACAACATTATCACTGCTTCATTCACTGGGTCATTGTGCTTGTTAATCTGGTAAGTCATATAAGAAAAGAAGAAAAAAGTAACAAGGAGCTTTCTGTTTATGGTGCTGTTGTGTAATTTTCCAGATATGTAGAATATTCCAGGCCTTATGCGGACTTGTCAAGACAGGTCGAGGTTGATCGAGAACACATAATCCTCGTCTGAGAAAACATTCTTTGCTTTGTTTACTTCTGACGTTTTATCTGGATTTCTTTCTGATTTTTACTTTCAGGTTTGTGGCTTGGAATTCTAGTAATCTAAGAAATAAAATTCCACCCAGTCCTTCCTCTCACTGCAACTAACATTGGTTAAGAGTGTCAGCTAAATGGCTTAACTGGAGGTCAAGCTAACAATGGGCTTTTTGCTGTGTCAGTGAGACAGTTGTTGCATTCACAGCAGAAGAGAAACAGATTGTATCTGTTTAACTTTATTTAAGTGGACTGTCATGAAGCGCTTGTTTAAGTAGCTCAGATTAGAGTGTCGGCTCCTGAAGAAAAATGCTGTAGAAACCTGACTTTATTTCGTTCTAAAATATCCTCCTGCTCAGTTATTTTCTTTCACTTCTTAATTATTTAAAACAAATGGTGAAGAAATGATTGCGTTGTGACAAATAGACTACTGAATATTTTCCTTACAAAACTGGTATAAAAACTATCTGACAATTTGTGAAAATAAAAAGCTGAATGACAGATGAATTCTGAAATTCACATCTGTATACCTAGCACTGGTTACTAGAGAAGAATTTTCACACTGATCAGAACCCTATGATCATCCATCCATCCATCCATCCATCCATCCATCCATCACTTATCCAATTCAGGGCTGGGGGATGCTCAAGTCTTTCCTGGCTGTCACAGAACAATAGGCAGGGTACACTCTGCCAGCCTGCCAGCCTTACACAGTGAGACAGACAGAATGTCCATGCTCACCTTCAACACCTACTGAAAATTTATGATTGTTAATTAACCTAGCACATGCATGTCTGTGGACTCTGTAAGGAAGTCAGAGTACCTGTGCACCTGTGAACACTGTTCCATTTTACTCCCGTGACTGGTTAAACTGAACCCTCTGCTAGGCATTCTATAGAATAATTCTGTTGTATTTTTAGAAGGTTGCAGAGCAAGTCAAACAGTCAGTTAGGAAGACAGTTGCTGTACACCAACTGCTGCACCTCCACCCACCAGTCTGTCAAGCTAATCAAGTTTGCAGATGACACCACCGTTATTGGACTCATCTCGGACGGGGATGAGTCTGCCTACAGGAGGGAGGTTGAACGTCTGGTGTCCTGGTGCAGCCACAACAACCTGGTGCTGAATGCCCAGAAGACAGTGGGGATTATTGTGGACTTCAGGAAGCACACAGCTCCACTCCCCCCCATCATCCTGACTGACACCCCCATCACCTCTGTGGACTCATTCCGCTTCCTGGGTACCACCATCACCCAGGACCTGAAGTGGGAGCCCACCATCACCTCCGTCATTAAGAAAGCCCAGCAGAGGATGTACTTCCTGAGGCAGCTGAAGAAATTCAACCTGCCAACACGGACGATGATGCAATTCTACACTGCAATCATCGAGTCCATCCTCACCTCCTCCATCACCGTGTGGTACGCTGGAGCCACTATCAGGGACAAACAGAGACTGCAGCGTGTTGTGCGCTCTGCTGAGAAGGTGATTGGCTGCAGACTCCCATCTCTGCGTGACCTGTACACTTCCAGGACACTGGGGCGTGCAGCTCGGATCTCAGCTGACCCTTCTCACCCTGGACACAGTCTGTTTGACCTGCTCCCCTCAGGCAGGAGGCTCCGGTCCATTCGCACCAGAACCTCTCGCCATAAGAACAGTTTCTTCCCCTCTTGCACACATGAACAATAAACGTATGACTGTTCCCACCACTAACACATGACCCTACGCTGTGTTCACTGCATCATTCTATGTTTGGCACTGATCACCACCTGCACTCATGTATATATCATGTATATATCTATCTACTTAGCACTTTTAATTCTTATTCTTATTTTTATTTTCATGTCTATTTAAGCGTAATTTATGACAGTATGTTTGCACTGAAGCACCGCAGCAATTTCCTAATGTTGTAAACCTGCCCAACATTTGGCAATAAAACCCTTTCTGATTCTGATTCTGATTCTGATTATCAGGAATGGGCATGACTTTGTTGTTCATCTTGGTAGAGGTGCAGTTGACGTTTAGGGTGATACAGAACAAGAAGTGAATGACCTTTTATATTTCAAAACTTTCAAAGCATTTATTTATTTGCATCCATTTATTTAGCTGATATGTTTTAAGTGGAAATCAAAAGAAAAAAAAAAGACTAGCAGGTTATTTATATTACATCTTTACTATAAGTAAAAACACTGTAGTACAGTAAATGTCTATATGGAGATTCCTGCTGCCCAAACTTATAGAAAAGGTCAGGATATGCAGGCTAGTATCTGTACCTCCAACTTTACACTACTTTACTTGCACCAGATCACCTGTTATTAAAATATAACGCCCTGCTATTTTTAGAAGGTTGCAGAGCAAGTTACATTCAGTTAAGAGGTCAGTTTCTATTACCAAACTAGGTGTAGCTATTTATTTTCATAGAAATGCAGTTGAGGTTTGATGTAATAGAGGCAAAGAGATGAGAGAAGAATAAGAGAGACAAAGACACCTGTTTGTAACAACTCAATGGCACTAGAGGTCTCTGTTTGGGATTTTGTGTTGTGTTGTACTTTGTTCTGCTTGCGCTACCCTGGGGCCCAGTGAACTTTGCTATAAAAGCTTCCTCTCCTCAGTCTCCCCCCTCCATTGCTCCATGTCCTGACATTGCTACCAGCTTTTTGACTTAGACCACCTTAGCTATGGCATGATTTCTGGAGATATTTTTGTTTCTACAAATATATATATATATATGCTTTACTGTACACTACTGACCTGTTGACAAACAAGTTGTCTTTAATTATGGTTTGTAATTTTAAGTTGTCACCTTGTCTGATTCCTCTCTTTTGTTTCAGTCTACAAGCTGAGCTGTGACAAATGACAGATCATCCTTTGCAGCTTAGATTTCTGGCTGGTGTTATATTCTGTAATTAGCTTCATATTCATGTATCTTTGATTTGAAACAGCTAATCAATGGTGGCAGTGTCTTTGTGGTTTGGGACTCTGTTGGCCTTTTAGCTGTGCTGAAAATGGCACAGGTTATGTATTTGTCTTTTATTCCCACCTGTCAATGTGACTAATAAAGAAGGTTAGGCATTACATACTGGCACAATGAGTGTGTTTACTGCTCAGCATATTACATAACAGCATAGGGGGCATACATGGATGCTGACCTTGATAAGAGGATAACCTCTTTGGCCGCATCTATTTGACTTCCTATCAGGATGAGGAAGTGGGATGTGCTCCGCTTTTCAAGGACAGCTCACAAATTGTCACTCATGCAGTATGCTCTGAAAATTTGCATTTAGTATTTCAAGCCTTTGTTGGTTCAAAACTATAAACAGCAGTTCTTTATTCAACCAGTTTTAGACATCAGTTTCAGTTTTATCTTCATTCCACAGTCTACAACTACAGACACTAGAAAATGCCATGTATTTCTGGGACAAATAGATTCTCTCTGCCTCTGAATAAATTTCAATCATTTGCACCAGCTCATGAAAGTAAAACAGATAGCACCAAAACTACAAGACAGTAATTTTGTGTGACATAGGAGACAGCATTTTAAATAGAACAGATTCTTAGGGTGTTACAGATATTTTGGAATTATGTGTTTTATCCAAAATTACAGTACAATTTGAGGTGAAACAAACTTATTTTGCCATGTTTAGGGCATTTTAAAAGATTAAATGATTTATAGTGAATGATTTTTTGATGATTTGATGCACAGCAATAACATGTTAACAAAGTTTTAGTTCCAGCTTTGTCATCAAAATGTATTTTATTGACATGCAGCCAAAACAAGGCTTCAGTAAATATAAAAAACAAACAAACACTCTCATCTAGTGGTCACATGCAGTCAGTACAACTCTTTACTTATAAAATCCAATATTATACAAATACTTGAAAAGCACACATAAATTATTTTGTGGTTAAAGATAAGAAAAAGTGTTGATAATTACATTGCATCAATAGGAATGTTTTGCAATGTATTACACCACCTGTCATAAAAATATGACAACATATTTTAGAAATTTGTCAAAAAACTTTTTAAGCTGAAAATATATTTTAAAATAAGGAATAATTACAAATGGAATTCACATTTTCATACCCAAATTTGAGTCGTCACACTGGACTTCTCTGAGAAGTCAGAAATTACAATTTCTCCTGATTGTTTTGGCGCAATTTCACATCTAAAAAGACTCACTTATAACTGGGTGTGTTTCCATACACCCATGTCCAAATCCAGAAGAAGCAAAGTTTTTTCTGACCTGTTAAGCCAATCCAAACTTTTACAGCACATCTGACTTCACTCACCAGTTTCTGTTTTGGAACAACTGTAGTTAGGATGCTTCATTCACTTAGATTTGAGAACAGCCATAAAACATCAGATGGAGTGTTGGACAGCTGATTTAAGACATTTCAGGAGATAACAGTGAATAGCACACCAGAGACTACATAAGAATAAAGTTACGTTGAAACCAAGCACACCATTGTTTTTCTTGTGACATTACCTATAAGTTTGATGTGTCACATGGCCCTCTTCCTATTGAAAAAACAAAAGTTGTATCCAAGATGGCCGACTTCTAAATGGCCACCATGGTCACCACCCATCTTGAGGAGTTTGCCCCCTCACATATACTAATGTGCCACAAACAGGACTTTAATATCACCAACCATTCCCATGTTATTACGGTGTATCCATATAAATGGCCCACCCTGTATTTTGCTTTTCTCCCTTTCAGAGATTTTTGTCTAATAAATCCTTCACATTTCATTTTCGTGCCTCATCACTTCCCCCCTCTACATTAGGTCTACATTTTTGCTGTACTCTTTCCAAAGTCCATAAGATTTTGATAAAAGTAAAAAAATTTAATTTATGTCTAAAGAGCACTAAACACTGAAGGCACTGCATAAAACTGACACGATGTTCAGAATTTTATGCATCTGAAATCACCGTGTAACGTACATACGCGCTCCGTTTTTGCGGAAAACTTGACCTCAAAAACGGATTGTGAAAAAAATGAAGTTGACATGAGGAGATGATGAGCTAGTCCTGATGTTACTAAATAAGAAAAGAATGAAACTGAGATTCTATGTTCATCTAATTCTCACGAGAAGACAGCACCAGGGTTTGATCTGGAGTTTCAGACATATTTCAGGATGTCAGTGGGGCAGTTTGAACATGTTAGCAGAGATGGAAGCTCATCCAAATAGGCAGAGAAATCATTTCATAGCTGTGTGCCTGAGGTAAAACAGTTTACTGTTTACTATTTTCCAAATCATAGTATAATCAGTACAGGTGTGCAATTTGAGCTACAAGCACGCATGTGAATGTGCGAATGTGTGATTGTTGTCTAGGTGTGGGCTAAAACTTGTAGACACAAAATAAATAAATAATAATAATTGAGAAAGGATTGTATGATGCACAGAAGGCTGAAGCTTGCCAATCAAATTATAGACTAGAACAGTGGTTCTCAAACTTTTTTTACAATGAGTACCACCTCATAAAATATATGTCTATTAAAGTATCACCCTTATGACTGACATTAAAGTAAAGTAGTATAGGCCTATTTAACACAATATATGCGAGACAATTTGATTTCTTATATGAATGTTATTTATTTTAACTGTCATAAACAGGATGTGATGTGATGTGAATAATTCTGGTCAAATGTACAGTGAACAAACAAGCTGATGAGTAAGATAACCAAAAAAATGTTGCACTGTGTTATAGTCTGACAGCTGCTGGTAAGATTGACTTGCGGTAGCGCTCCTTCCTACACTGTGGGTGTAAAAGTCCACTGCTGAACGAGCTGCTCAGAGCTCTTACTGTCTCATGCAGGGGGTGGGAGGTGTTGTCCATGATGGATGTTAGCTTAGACAACATCTTCTCCACCCCAACCTGCTCTATGGACTTCAGCGGACAGTCCAGGACAGAGCAACTTAGACCCTTTTTTGTAGACTGCATTTGTCTTTGTGGACCAGTCCAGTTTATTATTGAGGTGAACACCCAGGTATTTGTACTCCTTCACTGTATACTTACAGTTTCCACGAGCTGTATACTCCTCCTTGCATACTTTGTAAAGCAGTTTGAACTTCCTTTAAGGTTAGAGGCTCCCCCAGCTCCTTGTCTTTCTTGATTTCCCTCTCCATGAGCTACAAGCATCTTCAAAAAAAGAAAAAAAAGAACCCTTTCTCATCCTGTATGTAAAGCATACACATCCACAAATACATTTTTAAACACACCATACTTTGCCTTCACCACCATTATTCTGCCCTTTCCGCCTCCTGAAATTCACAGGACTCTGGTAGGAAGTTTTTTGAAAAAAGGAGCGCCACTCCACCACTGGCTGTGTTTAAATGACTCAAAATCCTTTCTCCCTCCCATTCCCTCCAGTCTGTCTCAATTAAACAGTCTGTGTTTTTCTTGGACCATTAGCACATTTATACTCTTCAGTTTGATGAATTCATACACACTGACTCGCTTCCTCATATCTCTGGCTTCATTCAGATTTAAAGGAGAAACTCTGAAGTTACTCATTACAAAGATGCAAGGATAAATAATGACATAAAATAAAATAAATAATGACATAAAACACAAAGCCTCATCTGTCATGTTTAATTAAGAACAGGACACTAACATAGGCCTTTCATGGTTAGCAACAGTGAATTTATTTACAGTGCAAAGCAAAAAGTGTTCCAAACTGTGCAGTTTCCTTTAAGGCAAAACTCCCGACTCCCATAAGGTGTTCTCTTGATCCATGGTGCAAGAATAATCCAAAACGTGTTATTTACAGATGTGCTCATGCCCTTCAGTACTCCTCCCGTGGTTACCTGTGTGGAGTTCTTTTTTACTGAGAGAATTTCAGGAGACAATCTATCTGTTAGTTATATTTTATTGTTGGGCAGTTAAAGATTCGACTTGCGTAGCAGTGGACTTCTCTGCAGAAGTCAGGCAGTCTGCACATGCAGAAGCAAAGTACAATTCATAATTCATTAAAGTATATATTAGACACATGAAAACAGGAAAATAATTGTGATTGGCTATTGATGGGGAAATACTGTGGTTTAGCCTCAGCGCTCCCTGATTTATCTGGTCTTTGACCACCAGTCTGGGATCTTGCCCTGTGTCAGAAAGCTCCTCCTACCTTACAGTTGTTACCAGGAATGTTTTATTTTCATGCTGATTTCAGTTTTAACTGACACAATGACGTCTCTACTTCTTGTTGATTAGAACATCCTGTTATTATACACCCAAGGCCAAGCAGCCTGTCCTGTCTGAAACTGTGTCTTTCTGAAACCTTCTACACTCAACTCTTTCTATCCCTCTTGGGGTTAATACTTATATCCTTTTAAAAGGAGTTTAACAAAATTTATTATGAGCATACATTGCAATTAATTTTAAAAAATAACATAATATAATATTAACTTAAATGGGAGATTCTCCTGAACTTGTTGCAACATAAGCAGCATTCTAGAGAAGACTTGGTCAAAACTTGTTATGTAATTTATTTCTTCCCTCACAAGCTATCTTTGGCTTAGCTCAGTCATAGTTTCCTTCCTGTGGTAACTTGGTAACAAAAACAAAAACAAAAAAAAAGTATTAAGAAAGCAAATTTCCCTAAATCGGCGTATTCTGAACCTTTGGCTGAGTATTATCTGTTTGTGTCACTCCTGCCACTGATGCATCAAAGTCACTCTGTAATCAAAAAATATTTGACAACCTGGTAAAAGAAGATGCAGCAAAATGTGCTGAAGAACAGCATAGCAACTATTTTTGGATGTTTTCTACAACTTGCTTCAAGCTCCAGAATATCGTTAAAAGAAAGAGGGGGGGAAATATAATTAAATACATGTTTAGTTCTCAGAATTGAGTGTGACATCCTTGGCAGCTAATTGATTTTCTTGATCCCAAAGCTCTTGTAGTGTTATATATGATGTTATAAGATGACCTAGAAGGTCATCTTATAAAACAGTTAATGATAGCTAACTGGGTTTTGAGAGAAAAGATTAAATATAAAAATAGAGAAAAACAGATTTCAAACATAGGCAGCCTACATACAAATTTGACATGAGGTCTGAAAGTGTAAATGTCCTGTTTTAGGTTCATACATTTAATTGTTTAAAAAAAAAGACTTTAAAACAAAGAGTTTAGACCCGCCTACTCTCCCTGCAGATTCCCCAGGGATCTTCCAGAAGTGATGACATTATTTTTTGGAGAATTGATTTGTTAATAGGCATACCTGCTCCATATGTTACCATGGCAATTTAGCCCAGTAAGAAGTGAACCACCTTCTTTGTACAAAAAAACCAACAATAACCCTGCAGTTATCCAGATAAACCAAAATCCTTCTTCACAGTCCAGGACTTTGGTAGCAGTTTTACTTTAAAGGGTGCTGATAGCGTAGGTGTGGCCACAGCTGTAACAAAACCAGGAAGGAAAAAAAAATCCAGAGAATTGTTCCTCTTTCTGGATTAAAACGTACTTTTCTTAGAAGTAAGAACCAATATATTCTTTGAATCATCCACTCTTTACTTTCCTGGGGATTCATAATGTTGTGAGTTTGCTTTTTAATAACATTTTGCTGTCAGAGACAGAGAAAATAGAGAAAAAGAAAAAAACAGCAAAAACAAAAGAAAAAAGGGAGAGATCTGTCTCATAAAGACTAAACAACTGAAATATCAGAATTACCTTTGAGAATTATTGCATATGATGTTTTATCATGCAATCTACAAACCAAAGTACAGCACAGAAAAGCAAGGAATAAACTGCATTTAATATCCAATGTATTGTTATTTGTTTATTTTTGAGCACTGAAAGAAAAAGTATAATCTTTACTTACAAAAATTAAAGGGTTTCGGTTTCTTTTTCTATCATGAAGCATATAGAAAATGGGACAGGCTACAGGTTCACCCTTATTAGATCTTAAAAACACAGAAATAAAACCTTGTCAAGTGGCCACATATGGTCAGTACAACTATTACAAAGTCCTTTATTATCACTTTATTTAAAATGCAGTCTAATATAAAAGAAAATGGCAACAACGAGCAGTGTCAGGTGTACATAAGAAATAAAGCAGCTTTGTCATATTACACAGAAAATTAAAATAAACTGCACAGACACATTTTACATGTATCTACTAACATGCTGCATGTACAAGTGATTTATGGGTTAAATGATAATTAAATATTCTGGGAGTGTTTTGGATCTTTAATACTGCAATTACTAACGTATACAGTGTCCTTCATCAGATCCGACTCAGTGACACACGCTTTTGTCATGTGGGCAAGGTTAGAACTCTGAATTCAGGTATCAAGTATTTACATGCGAATCTGGTATGTGTATGGTTTAATCACAGATAAATTCTACTCTCTTATTTCAGGGCACTACAATATTTGGGCGATTCAGAATAGTGTGTATGCGTGTGTGTGTGTGGGAATAATCAGTTTTGCTGTTTGATGCTTTTTTCTATTTACTAAAGTCAAGCTAGAAGTTTAACTCCTTCTCACACATCCAGTAGTAGTTTTTGTTACATTCAGCAGTATCCCAAATGGACCAAGTTGCACTTTGGTACGCACAAGTCCAGAGTGTAGAGGATGAGGATGTTTGTCCGAAGTTGCTAGAAGAAAAAACAAATATGTTTTCAGTGCATGAGGCTTTGGAGTGTTGAGGTTGAAATGCGCCTAACAAATAGCAGAACAGCAGTGGCTCTACTAAGGCTAAATGGTTAATAATTGTTGCTTCTCTGCTGCTCTTAACCAGCTAACTACAATCAAAAAAGGAGTCCTTTGGTGTGTAGCTCTTGCCTCAGTGGGCAATCAGACATTTTATAGTGTAAGATAACAGGATCGATGTGGTGATTTAAGATTCAAAGGGCCTCACTTATAACACAGTTGGCTTCCATCCACCCATTTCAATGTCCACATATTGCTCATGTTGTTCCACTCATATTTGAAGCCGATCCAAAAATGTACAGCCTGTCCATAAGACCTGACAAAATCCTGTTTTGAGGGAAAGTGGTTTTAATCTTTTATTCACTTTGGTTGGAGGATGACAATAAAAGAATTCAGACATTTCGGAACATGGGAGTGCAGAACACACCAGAGACTAAATCAAATAATAACTATTGTTGTTGCAATACAAACGAGAGTGGCTTTATTCTGCTAAACGTTTTAAGTTTATAGGGGAAAAAGTTTATCTAAATACCTTTTCTGCATCATCACTGATAATCACCAAATGAGCTCCAAGCCTCTCGCAGTTTTGTTTGGCATCCTCCCAGGTGGATTTAAAAGAGGAAAGGCGGTAGCAGCTTGACCTTAATCTTTTCCATCCCGGGGAACATCTTGGAAGGTTTGGTAGCGCTAAATAAACACGACAAGACTGAATCTTTATGAAACGATTTCCATCCCATTTATCACCAAATAAAACATTTATAGCTCAGTTGGTGCAGAATTTTCAATCACATTCATCCATCACCATAGGTACTGGAATAGATAAGTAATGTTTGAATTTTCTGACTTATTTCTTTTACTTACTAATTCTAACTTTAGCTTAGTTTAGCTAATTTTCACTGAAGTGTTGTTTGATGACATTACACATGTACGTGTCTTTCCAATTTCTAATGCAAGTGGCTTGACTCTTGAATCAGTTTTGTTTTACCTTGATTCAGTCTGCTGTTTTCTTCAAGCAGTTTGTCTTTCTCTTGAATGAGCTGATCTTTATGTTGATTCATTTGACTGTTCTCTTCAAGCAGCTTGTCTTTCTCTTGAATGAGCTGATCTTTATGTTGATTCAATTGACTGTTCTCTTGATTCAGTTGACTGTTCTCTTGATTCAGTTGACTGTTCTCTTCAAGCAGCTTGTCTTTCTCTTGAATGAGCTGATCTTTATGTTGATTCAATTGACTGTTCTCTTGATTCAGTTGACTGTTCTCTTCAAGCAGTTTGTCTTTAGTCTGCAGCAGCTGATCTATAAATTGATTCAGCTGCTCTTTCTCTCGAAGAAGTTGGTCTCTCTCTAAAAGCACTCCTCTGATGTCATCAGCTGACACTGAGGTAAAATTGCAAGTTGAACTGTTTTTTGATTTGTTGGAATTCTCATCTACAAAGTGAATCAGATATGGGTTTGTTCGTTTGTTTGTTTTTGTTTAGTTTTTACTGTGACTTGTAAAATGTGGGCTGATACATACCGACTTGTAGCCACATATAGACATTGAGTGATGATTGTATGACACATAGCAGGCCGAAACTGATTCCAGCCAACTTGTAAATCGTTGATCCTCCTACAACACACACATCTTACATCAAAAATGTATCATCAGCATAAAGAAAGTTACATTTTTTGTTTTCTCTGTGTTTTCATGATGTTTAAATCTAATTATAGAATCCAGCTGTCTTGCATGTACATTTTGTTAACATTGCTGCATTGCATATTTTTCATCATCTTAGCTATGGGCCTGGAGCCCTACATTCTTCCATTACATTTATACAACTTTGTACACTAAATTACTTTTATTGTCATTTCTTAATGTAATTATGCTAGTATGTAGCTTCATTTTTTAAACACCATATAGCAACATTTTTATGTGGATGTCCGTCACACTGAAAATCTTTTTGCCTTTGAATGCAGATGACATATCTGGACCCAGGTTTCTCTGCAGTGGTTATTGTTCACAAAAGTAGATTAATTAAGAATAAAAGCTAAAACTATAATCCTTGATTAATTTGCCTTTTGTCAAAACTTTTGTGAACTATCAATTTAGAGAGAAATGTAAATTATAATGATCATACCAGAGATGAAAAGAGTAAAATAATTTAAGAGATACCTGGCTTGTGATTTGCTCTTGTTGTTTCTCTGCTATCAAGAGCTGAAGGGACAGAATATTGAGTTTCCATTCTTCTTACACTGACGATCTGAGAAAGCACTGTTTCATCATGTAAGCTGAATCTCTTATTGTGGCTGTTGCCTTTAGTTTCCTTTAGCCTTTTGTTTCCTTGTGGTAAATTAATCATCTCCTTTTTATATTCACTGATCTTTAGATAGTATAGTTATAGTGGTTGTGTCATGAACCACAAAAAAAAGTGTAAACAAAGGAAATTATGATAAATCTCCCCATTTTTTTAAAATATAGAGCAAAGGCCTATCGGTGCTTGCATAATTATTTTCTTATGTTGCCTTGTCTTTATGTTACCACAAATAACCTATTATGTTTTTCTTAATGAATAAATAACTAACATTTACAAATTTAAAAAGTATCTATACACACCCTATACCACACAGTCATGCAGTTTTACTTCCTATGAGTTCATATCCTGTCTTGAAGTTATTTGACATGTTTAACATTATTGCACTGCTATAACTGTACACTTCTTATTTTGCAGTGTTTGGGTTGTACATATACATTTAACTTAAACAATTTTCTACCAGATTTTTGTGTTTGTTGCTTTTTGTTGACCATGATGTAGTATAAAATAAACCCCAGTTCCAGACTTATGTTTGCAGGCAGGAACTATGTTAATTATTTTAAAATGCGTTATATATCTTGTGGTATGCATAACCTTTAAATCAGTAGAATACAGCTTAGATTATGTCCAACAGCAGAAAATTACATAATAAAATCTACAATAAAAGAGGTGCATTAGGTGGTATAGGCATAGGAATATTGAACTTAATTATATAATACTTTGTACTAATATCATCTATGTTATGTTTACAGTACGTTTTATGTTCATCTGAACTTGTTATTCAACGCACACTTAAACCTTACTTTAAGTCTTAAACTTAGCAAAAATCCTCACAGGAAAAACTTACTGCTAAAGATTCAATAGATTTTAAACTCAAACTAGAGTCCTGAGTGCTTGATAAACTGGACTTCTTCTGGGTCTGTGAAGACGTTTCGAGGTTATTTCAGTTCTAAAACAACTGATGGAGAGTTATTATAACTCATAGTGAGGTTGTAGACATGTTCCTGAGGTCATTACCCACTATTACTCATGACAGCCATCACATCAGTCAAGGCATAAAACGGAACTTGGATAATTGCAGTCCTCACTCACCAGCCATGAGCCATATTTTTCATAACATACGTCTGTGTTATGAAAAATACATTTTGAGAACTGCATGATGAGTAATGAGAATGACTTTTCTGTTGTGAGAATTGATTGAGGAAAAACTGCAATGAGGAAGTTCTTCAAACCTGCATTCTTGAGGGGGCGACTTCACCCCAATGAAGTCAATCCCATGGTGGTACTTTCTGGTTTTTAGACAACATCTGCATGCTTTTTCACAATTTAACTTTAAGATTCCATAGTCTGCCTTGTGTAATGTAATTGCTATCACTGAACGGCTGTACTTCTCATTTTTGAGCGGCGTTCAGTTTGTGAATATTTACCTGAGAGTGGATCCCAGCTCTTTTATCCTTCCTGAGGAAAAAAAAAGTCTTTGCTGGACTTTCTTTACCAGGTGAAATGCATTCAAAGCCAAGGTCAGATCAGCTGTGATGTCAATGCCCAGGAACTTATTGGCAACCTGTTCTGCTTGGAATTCAAGCATTCCTGTAGTCTGCAATGACCTCCTTGGTCTTGCTGGTGTTAAGGACCAGGTTGTTTGATGAACACCATTCGGTCAGGCGCTGAACCTCCTCTCTGTTGCGAGTCTCATCAACAAAGACAATGGAAAATCAAACTTGTGGAGTTATTCAGTAACGTCTTTTATAGGCCAAACATTTATAAAAATTAACATTAAAGTATATACTTAAATGTTAGTAAATTCTCCCGAATTTGTTGCAACATAATCAGCTTCCTAGAGAAGGATCAATATTTAAAATTGCCTATACTGTATATTCTATATGTTCCCTCACAGCTATCTTTGGCTCTGCTCATACACTTATTGACAGAGTGACAGCCATCTTGCTGTCATAGATCCCAGTTCTATGACTATGGTAATATAGATAGTGTAATAGCTTTCTTAGTAAGGTAAATAGGTTCAAGGGTGCATTGTGTTCCCAAATAAATTTTTGCAAATCTGAGTTATGTTGAAGTATTAACTTGGTAAATTACTCTTACTACAATCATGATCCAAATTTGCCTCGAACAACAGGTCTATTTAAGAGCTTTGGCTCCTATTTATGGAACATGAATGTTCTACACATTTTTCCTGATGATAATTTCACATAATCCAATAATACTGATCCACACTGTATATAATAAAGAGTCTAAGCTTCTGTGTGGTTGACACAGAGCTAACTGGCTTGTAGCTAACTGGCAAACATTTAGCAAGTTGCAGACAAGGGGAGCTATTTGTATTCTTCATTGCTGACGGGTTTTTTTTCTATGAGTCAACACCATGAGATAAAGCTGTATTTTTCCTGCATGCGAGCCACATAGAACTAAAATTCCCATGATGGTTCTTTTTTTCCCCTGAAACCAACATCCAGATATGTATACACACTCTATACCACAATGTCATGCAATCTTACTTCCCTTATGATGTCATTTCCTGTATTGAGGGTATTTTAAAAAATATCTACTATCATTGCAGTGCATTAATATGGTTGCCCATCTTCAACAGGTTTCTTTCAGTGGAAGCAATTGACTGTGTGGCATGTTAATGGCGTAAGGAAACAAATGCAGACATGTGGAGACAAGTGGAGATTAACTGAAAGTATGCTGTTTATTTGGCTGAAGGCAGATAATACACAAGCAAAAAGGAACTGAAGGCTATAAGTTAATGAATTCCCCAAAAACTGGGAAACATGCTAGAGCTGGAAACATTGAGGCTGGGAACCACTGAGAGACTGTGGAGATCGAGAGGGGTGGACCCAGGCGCTGACAATGAATCGGAATAAGAAACAAAAACAGTCCACAGAAAACAGTTTATATATAGATCAGAGGACCGGCCCGGAAATTGACAAAGCAGGGGTCCATTACGGAGCAGGTCCGGAGGCCAAAGGCCTGTTTTACTTTTAAGGTCCACGTGTGGTATTCTGTTTTGCTTCCTCCCTGTGATCATTTTAATTATTTACAAAGGCGTGATGTTATGTGGTAAAGATAAGATATATATATATATATATATATATATATATATGCTAATTGAAATGCATTGTATCTAAAACTACATATAAATTAGTAGTTTTAAATGCAGAAATTTTAGGGCATAACAGAAAGAAAGATTAATTTCCTTTTGATCTAACTTAATGGTTAATGGTTCTATTATGCTCTCTGCGTGATAGATGATAGATCAGGTGAGACATCAGTGGCACAGGCAGCATTCGGGGGGCACAGGCAGCATTCGGGGGGAAAGGCATCATTACATTACATCATTACACATTCACACAGTGTGTGAATGTGTGTGTGAATGGGTGGATGACTGGATATGTAAAGTGCTTTGGGGTCCTTAGGGACTAGTAAAGCGCTATATAAATACAGGCCATTTAGTGGCACAGGCAGCATTCGGGGGGCACAGGCATCATTGGTGGGACAGGCGGCATTGGGGGGAAAGGCATCATTGGTGGGACAGGCTGCATTGGGGGGAAAGGCATCATTGGTGGGACAGGCGGCATTGGGGGGAAAGGCATCATTGGTGGGACAGGCGGCATTGGGGGGAAAGGCATCATTGGTGGGACAGGCTGCATTGGGGGGAAAAGCATCATTGGTGGCACAGGCGGCATTGGGGGGACAGGAGGCATTGGGGGGACAGGCATCATTGATGGCACAGGCAGAGGGTTGCACTGCAGTGGGCGGCACAATTCTTTCACTGAAAAACACCATAGAACACAATGCATTTTGTCATCAATATCATGTCACATTTAATGTTCATGTTCAGCTAAAATTGTTATGCATAGGACACTCACAAAGCAGAAACTCCAGCAACACCAACTTTAATAATTGACCTACGCGTTTCGGCTTGTGGCCTTCATCAGGGTCAAGCCGAAACGCGTTGGTCAATTATTAAAGTTGTTCATCTTCCCTCAAGTGTTGCTGGAGTTCCTGCTTTGTGAATTATTTCATCTTCTCCATGCACCTTGGAAGCAGGTGAAGTTGTGCCAGAAAAGTTTTTTTGCTGCGATGCATAGGACACTGCAACTTAAAATTTGATAATTTTGCCTTTGTGTGACTCAAAGCCTTGCAGTAAAGGTCTGATCACTGAACTTTTTCTTCAGTGTAACACCATATTAACATCAAACTGCAATGTGCTACTCATGGATGATAAATGAGCCAGAAAAACACTTTGAATGTCTGATTACTTTTTAAAATGCAAATTTACACTCTTACTTTCTGAATTTGAACCTTTCCACCAGTTTTCAAAGACTGGTGGAAAGAGACATTTCAATTTATCCCCTGTGGATCTGAATTAATTCAGTTCATTTCAATTCATTTTTATTTATACAGCATCAAATCACAACAACAGTCGTCTCAAGGTGCTTTATATTGTAAGGTAGACCCTACATTTACATAAATCCCTACCTTATTGTGGTGGAGAGGAGTATGCGCCCTATTGATCCAAGAAGCTATGTTTTTGAGGTCAATTTGCCCTTGTAGTGTCCCAAGAAAAATTTGTTCTAGATGAAGTGTACTAAGTGGAATTCTCAAGACCCTTATTGAAGGTAAACCAATGTACCATAACATCTTGCCTGGATAGGGGTTACCAGGGCCTTAATACTGGAACTAGGCCTGGGCAAGAGGCTCATTGGTGAGCATTGGGTAGTTGGCCCCTAGGCCATGGAGCCTGGCAAGGCTCAGCCTGAATGAGCCACATGGACCAATCCTTCCTGTGAACACACTACCAACAGGGCAGAGATGATGATGATACTACTACTACTACTACTACTACTAATAATAATAATAATAATAATAATAACAATAATAATAATAATAATAAAAATAATAATAATAAAATAATTAAAATTTTATTTAAAAGCACCTTTCAAAACACCCAAGGACACTGTGCAGAGTAAATAAGACAAGCATAAAAACAGGAAATAAACACAATAAAAGGCAGAATTCTTGGTGGTCTGATGCCAAATTGCTGAAACTGGCTTTAGGTACATGGAATGTAAGTTCTCTGAACTAGTGTTTGAGACCAAGTGATAGCAGTTGGATATAGTATAGCACACCATAAAACACACTGGGGGATCTAGAACCAGTCTCTGGAGAGGGGTTGAACTCTGTTCCACTCTGGAGCTGCCCTTGGTGAAAGGCAACAAGTAGGGGTGGGTATACTTGTTCAGCATCTATGTGCTGGAGTTTCCCAAGTGGATAAGAGGGTTGGCCTGCTCAACCTGAATCCGAACGGTGTTTTGTTGCCGGACTTCTTTGACAACCATGCTTTGTCAAAAACAAATACTATATATATATTTACATAAGTGCATGTGGCACCAGGGCACCATAAAAGCGAAGGTCGTTTTTGTAATCGTATTACCAAATCTTCGTCCACATGTTCTGGACACAAGGGTGAAGAGCAGAGCTGGAGTTGGATCAAGTGGGCATCTTTAGGGGGATTTCACTTCTCAGCTACTTTTACACTACCTTTTGCTGGAGCTTGGTCCGCACTTCCATCAATAATTCAATCATTCAATCATTCTCGATGGATCTTGGATTCTGCTAGTGCTGCTCATTCAGTTTTTAATTTTTATGGACAGAATCGGTCACAGAATGTCATCTTTGATTTTTGCAGATGATGTTGTTCTGTTCAGTACTTTGGGGTACGTTCACCAGGTGGGGAGAGTTGAATGGGAAATTGACAGATGTATTAGACCCTTGTCTGCAGTAATACAGATACTGTATCGGTCTGTAGTAGTGAAGACAGAGCTTAGTATAAAGACAAAGCTTTTGATTTACTGGTCCATTTATGTCCCAGCCTTCACTTATGGTTATGACCTTTGGGTAATGACTGAAAGAATGAGATCAAAAATACAATACAACACAGTGGAAATTAGCTTTCCCGAAGGGCGACTGGGCTCAGCCTTAGAGCAGCTTGGCTAATTGGGCAAACCTCAGAGTAGAGCAGCTGGAGAGATTATATCAGATTATGTCTGGCTTGGGAATGCCATAGTGTGACCAAAGAAGAGCTGGAGGAGATGGAGGCCGGGGCATCGCTGAATCATGTTACTAGCATAGATTGCAAAATTTAACTTTGTTTATTTAATTCACTTACCCCTGTCTAGTTCGGACTGAAGATCCCTTATCTGAACTTGTTGACTGATGATATTGTCATTACACATCCTCTTCTGTTCAGTTAGGTGTCTATTGGTGGCCTTTAGCTCATTGTTCTTCTTCTCCAGTTGTTTTTTCTCTTGAATGAGTTGTGTTTCATGTCGATACAGCTGGCTGTTTTCTTCAAGCAGTCTTTCGTTATATTGATTCAGCCGATCATTCGCTTCAGTAAGTTGTTTTTTCTCCTGAAGCAACTGGTCTCTCTCTAAGAGTACAGCTGAGATGTCATCAGGTGACAATAGGGTGATATTGCACGTTGAATTGTTTTTTGAGCCACCTGAAGTCCCATCTAGAAGAGGAATTCAATTAAATGTTTGTAATTAATTACATGTTATACATTGACTTGGTACTCAGTGTTATGGGAAACGCATTTGCATTCAGGTCGGGGCTAATTTAACACTGTTCTTTCTGAAACGTCATCCAGGACTCATAGTCTTCGAAACTAATTAAAGGGTGTTAGCTGATTGAATTTAACGAAGTCAATAAGGAAAAATAATGTAGTTAACTTGAAGATAGCATCAGATTGTGTAGCCCACTACAATCAGTCAGTAGAACTCCAGTCAGTGTTTGCTGTGTTTTTATATTTAATGTGATCTAAGGGGTATGCTACAAGTGTAGCTCAACACAACCAGACTTTTTTGTGTTTCTTGTGTTTGCTGCCTTGACAAAACCTAAAGCTCCAGCCAAAGATAACGGCTATTTCTATGATGTTTATCGACTTTCTCTGTTTCTGCCGTATATTCTGTGTGCGCTCAAATAAGAACAGGTGTTTTGTAAGTGATTTGATTCTTCTTCTGCACAAAATGATTCCTTTGCTACTTCTCCAATCAGACATTAGAACGTGATAATGATGATGGGATTTAGTGCAGAGTGGTAAGATAAAAACTTTAACTGAAGTTAATTATTTTATTGCTCAGTGCTGCTGTTTATTTCTAAGGTGATGGCTGCAGATTAGTGCTCTAAAACCTAACACTGGATACATTTAGACATTTTAATGTCTAAAGAATAACATTTCTAACATTTATAAATATAAATAACATTTATACATGTTATTCTTCCATAGCTTAATAAAGGAGACTTTTTTTTAGCTGACAAACTAAGATGGGAATCACTTTTCAGCAGATTGAACTGAAATCAATTTTATTAACTTGGCATGTGCTCGTAGTGCTTCCAGCTAATTTTAGACTCAGACATGGAACATAACCTACTCCCAGTCAGGTTATGTGTTTAAAGCAGGTTTCCACAGTAATTTAGTCAAGTAAAAAGAAAGTGACCCTAATGATACAGAAAACTCCTACTTTAAACACAACATCGCTCATTAAGCCATCAATCTGGGTTTGTAGTACATTTCTGTGGAAGGTGTGGGCTGATACGCACCAGCTTGGAGCCAGCTATAAACATTAACAGCAGACTGGATGATGCACAGCAGACCAAAGCTGATTCCAACCAACTTTAAGATTATTGCTCCTCCTACGGGTAGGCAAAAACACACATATACAATTCAAAAAGATTCTGTTATTAGCATTATAAAAAAAAGAGTAAATGTTACTTTTCAATATTTTTTTTGAAGTTATTAAATCAAATTATGCAATCCATGTCTTGCCTGCACAATTTATTCATTTATTTAAAAAAAAAAAACTGTGTGCCTTTGAAGTCCTGTGCTGATTCTTTACTTGTTAGGGCCTGGGCAACATTTAGCTATTTAGCATTATGTTTGATTATAATTTTATGGTCTACTGTCTTCCTTTTTTTGTTCATCTTTTTCTTCTTGGGTTTTCACTTCCAGGAGGACATCACCCTTTCATTTTTGTTAAATAGATTTATAGTTGTTTATTGTCTTCCTTCCCTCAACCAGTCACAACAGATGGCCGCCACTCCCTGAGCCTGGTTCCTTCCTGTTAAAAAAAGAGTTTTTTCTTCCCACTGTCGCCAAAGCGCTTGCTCATAAGGGGTCATATGCAGAGGTCTCGCACTCCAGGCCTCAAGGGCCAGTGTCCTGCAGGTTTTAGATATCACCCTGGGTTGACACTCCTGAATCAAATGATTAGTTCATGCCTCTGGAGAAATTCAAGACGTGTGGAGGTAATTTAGCCATTTAAATCAGCTATGTTAGATCAAGGACATATTTAAAACCTGCTGGACACCAGCCCTTGAGGCCTGGAGTTCCCCCACCCCTGATCTAAATGTTTTATGACTGTACTCACCAAAAAAGAAAAAGGTAAAATGAAGTTTTTCCAAAAGAAATTACATTCTCAAAGACTCAGAGAAAGTCAAAGACTTCTACTTCCTCAAAACATTATTATTATTATTATTATTACTACCCTTAATTCATTTTTCTGCATTACAAATTTAACTTAAAAAAAACACGCTGCACAAAATATGCTGGTGAAATAAATATTTCACTGGCTGGGTTTGGAAAAACACAAACCAGAACTTTTTAGTGGCATTTGGAATTTAAGGAATCCTAAATGTATTACAAGCATATAGAAAATGTATGCACTTCAAATAAGCACAGACACACATTTAGTACATTTAGTAAACTACATAGTTATTTTTGTCTTTTAGAGATGGAGCAAGACAAAAGAAGCTTGTAAAGAATGATTATAAACTGCTTATTTGAAGTAAAATGTAACTTCTATAAATTACAGCAATGACAGAAATGGTTGACATAAACAAAACAAAGTTTAATTATTAAAGATTTAGACCTGACTGATTGTCTCTGGTCCTCGCTCTCCTACCAACAGATGAATTGACATAGTGCCGTAGTTCCATTCTTCTTTATTGACAGTCTTGAACCGATGTTCAGCGAACGTGTTCTGGCTTGTAAATTGTGACTGTAATAGTTTCTAAAGTAGTTAGTTCCTTGATTTGTTCAAAGGGGAGGGTAAATTCATCATTTCCTTTCGTGGCCAAGTGATTTGAGACTAAAATTAACAATGAGTAAATGTGACATCATCACTTGCTTTTCATTTTGCTTTGAGTTTTTCAGAGGGGCAACTTATTGTTTTAGCTTGTTTTGTATTGCTTAAAAAAATGTTAAAATTTACCAAAGTGAAAGCTTTGAAAACAATGTTCCGTCATAACATTTACTCTACCATCATCGGTAGCACGTGAAAGAACCTTACACAACCACAACAACCTGGCACCTCCTCCTTATGCTGGTCACCAGTTTGGTCCCATACTGCTGTGAGATGGTATCCAATTCTTCAACCAGCATTAAGCACAAGTCTGCCAGTATAGCTGTGTTGGTCGCTCTTGCACAAAAGTCAAGCACAAGCTGATCCCACAAGTTAGCACGGGACTAAATGCAGTATTTTTTTACTCCCAAATTCTGGAGGTAGTCAGTGGTAAATCCTGCTTTGTTGGGGCAATGTTGCCATTTTGGAGGATAGAGTTTCTCTGGTTGAGGAAATGCCATATCCCATCTCAGTATTTCTGTGGATTGAGATCCAGTGATGACAAGCCTTGTTTTTGGTGGAGATGAGAAAAGCTGTTACCCTATCGGTATAGCAGTCAGCATAGCGCTCTCCGTGTCTTTTCCACGTTTTAAACCTGCGATCCAACTGCCATAGGCCGTATCTGGACTCATCGCTCAACACAACATTGATCAACATGTTCAGGTTTCAGTGCACATGTTGCTGACACCAGTGCAAATGAGCGTGATGGTGTAGGGCAGTCATTGCAGGCCTCCTGGCAGCCACGTGAGACCAGAGACTGGCTGTGTGCACTCTGTTCTGGATTGTCTGGGTAGAAAGCTCAAAAATGCTCCCAATTTTCATCTGATAGTAAGTTGTTCTTGACAGCATTGTAGATATTTATTTAGCTATACAAGTAATGATATTTTCTAATTCTTCGGCCATGAATAAATGAAGAAAAAGGGAAGACGTCATTTAGATTGCAGTAAGCTGCAGGAGGCTGTCAGCATAAACAAAACACAAAGCAGTATGTTTTCATGTAGTAAAAGTAGTGGAAGCAGATTTCTGTGTCAATGCGTGTGTGTGTGTGTGTGTCCTTTCCTTTCTGCAAAAGTCATTGCATGCCATTACTCTGTATCACACTGTCATGCGATTTTACTTCCCTATGAGTTCATGAACTACACTGTTGGTATTTAAAGCCCTTAATGTTGTCCTGCTATATATACATCTATATATAATGTTAATATATAGATGTAATTTCTGCACGTTTTTACCAAGCCTAGTGTTTATTTGCTTTTTGTTAAATAGATTTATAGTTGTTTATTGTCTTCCTTCCCTCAACCAGTCACAACAGATGGCCGCCACTCCCTGAGCCTGGTTCCAACAGAGGTTTCTTCCTGTTAGAAAAAAAAGAGTTTTTTCTTCCCACTGTCGCCAAAGCGCTTGCTCATAAGGGGTCATATGCAGAGGTCTCGCACTCCAGGCCTCTTGGGCTGGTGTCCTGCAGGTTTTAGATATCACCCTGGGTTGACACACCTGAATCAAATGAATAGTTCATTGCCTCTGGAGAAATTCAAGACATGTGGAGGTAATTTAGCCATTTAAATCAGCTGTGTTAGATCAAGGACATATCAGGAAGAAAATATAGAAAGAACAGATGCTCCTTTTGGATTAAAACTGTTTCTGAAAACATGAAAAACACATTTTACTAAACTGTTCATATAATTTTCTTAACATCCAACCTTTTGCTGTGTGATGTGGAACATGAGGGTAAATACTCACTTCCTCTAATACAGTTTAGGCCCTTTTTAAATCTGTCTCTCACATCTGACCAAAAATATTGGAAGTAAAAGAGTAATAATAGAAAGTAGCAAAATTAAATTCAAATTCAAATTCAAATTCAAATTTTATTTGTCACGTACACAGTCATACACAGTACGATATGTAGTGAAATGCTTGGACAACTGCTCGTGACCTAAAGAAAACAAAAAAGGAAAGGCTATGAATAAGATAGGAAATAAATATGAAAAATTAAAAAGGGTAAATTTAACTAGGAAGGAATAAAATATAAATTAAGGTTAAAAATGAAATAACTGTACAACACAAATTAGAATGAAGGGTAAATTTAACTGGGAAGGAATAAGATAAAATATATAAATTAAAGTTGAAAATAAAATAACTGTACAACAAAATACACAATATAGAACTATATAAGAATGTATGAAGAAATCTAAATATAAATAAATATATACACAATAACAGCAGCTGTACAAGTATTAACTGGAAATGAAGAATATAGTGACCAGTGTTGTGCAAAAACAATGTCCAGAATGTCCAGTGTGTGTGTAAGAACCATATGTGTGGGTCAGTACTGTGTGGTGGTGTGATTGAGAGACCGTATCGCCTGCGGGAAGAAGCTCCTCCTCAGTCTCTCTGTGTTGGTCTTCAGGGAGCGGAATCGCTTTCCTGACCTCAACAGAGAGAACAGTCTGTTGTTGGGATGGCTGAGGTCCTTCACGATCTTCCTGGCCTTGGTCCAGCACCGCCTGCTGTAGATTGAGTGCAGGTCAGGGAGCTCGGAGCGGATGGTGCGCTCAGCTGACCGCACAACCCTCTGTAGAGCTCGTCTGTCCTGCATGGTGCTGTTCCCGAACCAGGTTAAGATGTTTCCCGCCAGGATGCTCTCTATGGTGCACGAGTAAAAGTTCCTGAGCACCTTGGAGGGCAGTTGGAAGTCTCTCAAGCGTCTGAGGTGGTAGAGACGCTGTCGGGCCTTTTTCACCACGGTGTTGATGTGACAGGACCATGACAGGTCCTGCGTGATGTGAACTCCGAGGTATTTGAAGCTGTCCACTCTCTCCACTGGGCACTCGTTGATGACGGGGGTCTGGTAGTTCCTCTCCTGCTTAGTGCTGAAGTCCACTATCAGCTCCTTTGTCTTACTGACGTTTAGAAGGAGGTTGTTCCTCTGGCACCAGTTCTCCAGATTCCTAATCTCCTTCAGGTAGGCCGTCTCGTTGTTATCAGAGATCAGGCCCACCACGACGGTGTCGTCAGCAAACTTGATGATGGTGGTGGAGCTGGTAGTGGCCACACAGTCATATGTGTACAAAGAGTACAGCAGGGGGCTCAGAACACACCCCTGGGGGGCTCCAGTGCTGAGAGTGGTGGAGGCTGAGATCATTAATCTCAATTAATTATCATTAATTGTGACATGTAAGACAACATGGATAACATGTAAGGTATTTTACAGCATAATTTCAACATAGAACAGAATATTTACTTTTTCAAATCAGTGTTTGTTTATTCATCACTCAAATTATGATGTAAAATGAGTAACAGAAGCAAGACTATAATATGCATATATTTCAAACCCCAAACCAAAGTTGTTACAGTTATGACGCTATATGTCATCTGAAGTAACCTAATCCATACTTAGTATTTTAAAACTGCAAAACTAGTATTTACTAACATGAACTGAGGTGAATTGCCACAGTGGTTTTCCGACTGTTGCCTAAAAATATTTAAATGCAAACAGCCCCATCTAGGGAGCACATGTGCTCAGTACAACTATTAACTTGCACAAAGCCGTACAAATAGGTTTGTTTCTTTAAAATGTATAATACCTTCCTATTGGTGAGCAATTCATTTTTCCAAGAAGTCTTGTGGAGGACTGATTGAGATTAATTGTGTCTTTATTTTTTATAGATTATTAGGTAATAGTTTTTTGTTGTTGTTTGGCCCAACCCTGCTTGAGTTTAGATTGGGAGACATGTGGCCATAAAATAAAATAAATCTTAACAGGCCTTCATTTCAAAAAGTAAACATTTTTTACTGATTGAATAATTACTTAGAAACCTGCAGACATATGAGTATAAAACAATGTGCGGGGGCAGTTGTATACACGATAATTGGTGCCTGATATCAGTCACCTCTTAGTTCAGTGCCTCCCACTCCCCACCAGTTTTAACCAGTTAAATAGATACACAGTCTCATATAAAACCATGTGAACTGTTAGTAGATGTTAGTCTCTTCTGGGAAGTTGGCTGCTAACAATACATAGTGATTTCATTTCAGGCTAACATATTATTTGGGATACAATGATATGCCTAGAGTTATATTACTGGAGCTTGCTGGAGGCAACTCTGTACAGTCCACAGCCACCATGGTGATTCACAGATAATGTGGGAAGGTTTGGATCTTGGGCTGTTACTTCATGCTTCCACATTGTCATCACTAAGCTCATTAGTTACTTATTGCCTAAATAAGATAAGCCAGGTTTTATTCTTGCTGTCACACTAATATCAGAGCCATGACTATGGTGGTTTAAATAATGTGATTCAAATGGTTTTATAATGATGCCATGTTATATTCAAACAGTAACTGAGAACCAACTTTTCTGAGTTGTTTTAGGCAATTTTCACTTTAAAATATGTGTAACTGCCTGATGAAACTAATAGGAAATAAAAAGTGTCTGAATCATTATGAGCTAGCCCACATATTGGTAAACGTACATGGATGCTGATTTTCTGGTAGCAGCAGAATCCTTTATCTTACCCTCTGTGGATACAGGACTGTTGTATGCAGTGGATCTGGAAAAGGTATACAGAATAGAATAGCTCTTTATTTTCACTGTTACAAGAACAATGAAAGGCAGTTTGGCATCTCTCCATGTGTGTGAAATACACAATAGCGTAAGTATTTAAACAATAACACAAACAAATGTACATTTACACAAGAAAGATATGTGCAAGTTATACACACATACACATACACACACGCGTACATATGGATATACCCAGTATTCTTCTATACAGTATTCTTCACTAAGATTTATGTACATCTACTTCTACTAAAAATGAGATCTACTAGCTTGAATATTCTGACTGGCTTGGCCATCAAAGAATATCTCATTTCTTTGCTTTGAGAAACACTTGGGCTTGTTACGACCCAGCTCAAAGCCACAACATAAAAAAGGAGACGAATACCAGAGTATGGGTGAGAAGAGGGTTTTATCTTAAAATGGAAAACCAGGTTGGCTAAAATGGCTGATGCCACCAAGGCAAAGACAAGTGAGCTCCCTGGGAAGCTTGCCTCAGGTATGCTTTTATCCACACCTGACTAGGTGTGGCCAATTAGGACCAGCTGAACACACTGAGCAGATTAGAGGCTGCAGAGGGACGTAACAGGCTGCTTTAGTAGTATGGATTGGGTCATATCCATTTACAATGTGAAGTGCTGTCTGACTGTACACTACTTCTATCAACAATTTGCTTGAAATCATGAGTTGTTCTATTTCTTCCCCACACTTTTCTCTGGTGCAAGTTATTCTTGGTTTCAACTGACTTATAGTTCAGTCTTTGCAGTGCGATCCCCAGTGAAAAAATAAAAACAAAACAATTAGTCACAATTAAGATGGTGCAGGGAGTTGCCCCTGACAACACAGACAGGGGCAAGATAGTCTGAATTTTAACTGTAGTGCTCAGTAAAAGTGAAAGCTGCATTCAAGGCAACAAAAAAGTGTTTTTTCAACAGAGTGCAAAGAGAGGCAGTAGGTTTGTGGTGGTCAGAAGGAATGCAGATAGTCACACATAGCTGAGCACAGAGTTGCATATCCTCCACCCACGCATCTGCAAACACACTCACACATTGCAGCCAGTGGTGTTCATGCATCTTATGTGAAACCTATAACCTAGTCTGCCATTTGTGCTGTGGTCCTCGTGTTCATCTTTGGTGATTCCTGCTGTTGTATCTTATCTACAATGTCATGGTTTACTGGCTTTGCAGTGGTGCTGTTGATGACTTTTCCGCTGTTGTTTGCTCAGGAGACAGGTTAGTAAACAATTTTTAATTTTTTTTCTCTAAATTTTATTTTCTTGATAACGGATGGTGTCATCGCCAGAAAATCTATCTCAATAAAACCATAAAACCAACCGTCATTTCTAATTATACTCCTACATTAAGCCAAGAAAATCATCTAAATATAAGAATATGTATATAGACATATCCGTGGCAGTATAACCTTGTTACAATCAAATGTGTGTTAATAACAGCTTGTAGTCTGACCATTAACCGTACTTGAAAGTGAGGCTTAAAGGTTTTGGGAATAATAGAAAATGTTACAGTATGTGAAATATTTATTCTAATCTTTTCACTGACTTAATACCAAAGAAGCATCACTCATAAACATAAAGCCTGAGTGTATCACTGCTTACAACATAATATTGACCTTCAGTATTTGACATCATTGATACATTTATACTAACCTTTTGTTTTTACACTGGATTTAAAAAGTGACCAGAACAAAGTGAGGAGTAACACCCCCCAAAAAACTCAGTGTCAATATGATATAATAGGCATTAAGGGGTTACAGAATGCAATGCACAGGTCAAATCTCCTTTTTTCACGTAATTAAAAGCAGTATCTTATCCATCAACCTCTTTTGACCAAGTTGACTTTAGTTTACACAACTTAGCAGTGTCTCCAGCCCAGTAAACCGAGACTCCGGCGTATAGCGGCTGACTGAATTTGGTTTGGACTTTGTGAAGGAGAATCATTTCTTCAGAAATGCCGTAGAATGACAGCGTACCGGCCCTGTGATCCAGGAACACCCCAATTTTGGGCATCTGAGAGCCTGAGAGTAAAGTTTTCATATTGTTATGTCTGAAATAGTAATTAAAGTCAAAACATCCTAATGCCCAAGACTTGTCGTTGTTTCCAAATCCACTCTCATCCCCAGTTCTGCTAATGTCCTTGTATGCAACAGCTACTAAAATTCCCCCACCGCTTCTCTCAACCTCCCAGTAACAACGCCCAGTCAGACTCTCTTTGCTGAGGCCTTGAAGCCAGTGAGTGAATCTGTCTGGGTGACAGTCATATATTTGCTTTTCTCTCATCACTGTTGCTTTTGTGTTGCCTTCAGATAATGATATCCACGGGTTGACAGTCTGGGGATCCAACGTGATTTTACGAGAATATTGTAGGAATTCTTCTCTTGTCTCTGGCTCTGGGATTGGCAGTAAAACATCCACTTCAGTCACTTTTAGTGAGATTTTTGGCCATTCCTCATTTAGAACATTTTCCAGCTTACCTCTGATCTCTGACAAAGCCTCTGTCACATGCTCAAAGTACAGGGGAGGATGGACATCTGAGCTGGGCAAGTCTGTGGACTCACTTAAATGTGACAGTGAAGGGTAATTAAGTAGAAACTGGATGTGGTCATCAGTATTTGAGAGCAGCTCTAGTTCCGCATCCTTCACCCACAACTCAGCATTTTCCTGCTCCAGTTTCTCCTTTAACTCTGTAACTCGATTAACTTCAGCTTTCTGCCGGAATCTGATTTGTTCATTTAAAGCAGAGCTCATTTTCTCAACAAGACAAACTAGTTCTGTGAAGATCTTTTTGCTGTCGTTCACTATTTTATCTGCAGAGAAATTGATGGCCTCAATCTCCTCCTGAAGAACTTTCAGATCTTTTTCTCTGTTCTGAATTCTCATCTGGATTTTTTCCCGACTCACCCCAAGCTTCATCTGCTTATGGTTTCTTTCTGCTTTAGCTGAGACTGTGTCGTGATTTTTGTGTTCATCAACAGAGCACAAAAAGCAGATGGCCTGCTGGTCAGTGCGACAAAAGATCTTCATCACCTCATCATGATGAGAGCAAAATTTCTCCTGTAGATTTTTTAGCGGTTCAACCAATTTGTGCTTTTCAAAGGCAGAGGATTCGTAGTGAGGCTGAAGGTGGAGCTCACAGTAGGAGATCCGGCACACCAAACATGACTTGAGGGCTTTCAGCTTTTTGTCAGTGCAGAAATCACAGGCTACATCTCCAGGCTTGGCATAGCAGTGATCAGCTGGAGCAAACTGAAGTCTTGTTTTCTTCAGGGCTTCAACCAAATCAGCAAACATGGCACTTTTCACCAAGTCTGGCTTTGGTGCAAAGGTCTGTTTGCAGTGAGGGCAGCTGTAGCTTTTATTATGTTCCTCTTCAGTCCAGCGGCTTTCAATACAATTCATGCAGTAGCTGTGCCCACAGGGAATGGTCACTGGCTCCTTAAGTAAATCCAAACATATGGAACAGCAGAGCTTTTCTTGGTCTAGCTCCATCGCCATTTCACTTGATAATACATTTGAATATAACTCCGATAGGGAAAAGGGTGTGGTAGTCAGCTTACACAACATTCCAGTAAGAGGAGTGGTTTATTAGAAGAGGAAGTGTGCTTTGAGTCCCTATTTTCTCAGTGAAAGTTGCATGACCTCATAAGTCTTTTTAGCGGTAGCAGAAAAAAAAAATGTCTAGATATCAGGTATTTCAAAGATACAGTTTCACTTTTCTTGATTTATTTCTGTTAGAAAAAGTAAGCAATTCAAGGAAGAATGAAATATAACCACAATTTATCTGACAATTACTGATCTGTTATTTTGTTATGAAGAAAACCTAGACATCTAGTTTTTACTCTTGCTGTAAAAACATAAGCAATAATATTTTCATTAGTAATCCTTAAAACTGCAGATAGCAGTAGAAAAAATAAATGCACTGTTTGATCGACAAAGCACAGCAGTGAGTAAACTTCCAGGCAGCTATCAGGAAATTCAACCTGCCACAACATGGGTGGTGTCGTTTTTGGGAGTGTCCTGACCTATAATGTCCTGATAATGAGAAGCAGTAGCTCTGGGGCTCACAAAAAGGCCCTTCATAGAGTTAATATAACTGTAGAGAAAACAACACACATACCTGCTCCGAACAATATCAGAACATCCTGCTGTCTCTGGAAAACAACAAACATCATAAAAGACCCATCACACCCAGTTTACCATCTCTTTGAACAGCTCCCATTGGGCAGATGATATTTTAACACACACCAGTAGCACTGACTTTAAGTGACTCAAAAATGATTTGGGAATTCAATTTATTTTCATGAAGCGAGATATTAACACTGGGTTTTTTTTATGTTCTAGATAATTTAGAAGTCCGCTACCTACAGAAGACATTCACTCCGTCTATAGGCTCATCAGTCACACTAACTTGTGAGGCACATTACGACTTCGAATCGTGTGGTGTGGTGCATGTTGTGTGGCATGATGGAAGTGTTGAGCTAATTAACCCCAAAAAGTACTTCACAACAGTGAGTGAGACAATCTCTGAAGGGAAAAGACGCAGACTGGTTGTGACAGAGATCCTCAACGTGACACCAAAGGATGCTGGTACCTTTCAGTGCAAGGCTGTGTGTACAGCAGGTGGAGAGACAGCCATGGGCCATTTTATCACTGTTGTTGTCAAAGGTATTTTCATGATCAGTCACTAAATATGTCATTATTATTTTTGAACTTTGATTATAACAATCTACTCCTCAGTACGGCTTTGTATTTGAGGAGTTGAAATATTTGTAATTTTTTAACTTTGTGGGAAGGCGGGGAGATAAACTCAGTTTCTACCACATATGGATTTGATGTCTCATTCTGCTGTTCTGTCTGTTCTTTTACAGATCAGTGACTGAGGCAGCTGTTTTGTTGGGATGGATACTTTGATGAATATTGTTCAAAAAGCATTTCGAGAACACCTCTGATTTGGCTGAATGAAGTAAATGGATCAAACATATTTTTCACCATTTTTTTTATATCACAGCAACAAATGATTTTTTTTTTTTTTTTTTTTACAAATTTAATGTTTCATCATAGAGTATAACTGCTTCAGTTGCATATTAAAGATTTATCGTATCACTACGACTCCTCTGTCTGTAATCTCTTTAATATACAGTAGTAGTAGTCCCAAAGCAGCTACTTTTTATTTCTGTGTCATTTAGAATAGGGGAGGCTAATATTATAATACAAATCAATTTTACTTTGTATATATTAGGTTGTATTTTACTAGTGCTGTGAATTTTGGACTAATCTAAGGGAACATTAAAAATACATGGAGAAAGAATAAAGAAATATGTTGCTAAACTGACCTAAGTAAATGCAGTTCTTTCTGGATATCAGATTCTGTCATCATTGCCAGAATAATTTGGTGTGGAAACTGAAATTAAACAAAATGCAGTTTGGACGAACAAATTAATAACAATCAAGCGTTAAAATTGCACCTGGAAGCCATGCTGTGCACACATGTTGAAAGTGAAAGCAGAGAAGGAAAGAAACCCAGGCTGCTGCAATGTGGAGAGATTCAGTGGAACAAACAGACCTTTAAGTACGTGCTGGTTTGACTGTGTCGGTGCAGTAGCTGGTTGCAAAAAAGGTGTGAAAAGCCACAGCAACCATCACCAGGTTAAAAAAATATATCAAGGTTGGAACTTGCCTCTATCTCTCAGACCACAATGTCATCATCCAAATTTATACTCACCTATTTATTTATTTTTTAAAACCACACACTAGAGAGCACGTAGCCACGGCAGAAATAATTAACCTGAATTGGGATATATGATGATTAATAAATCATAAAGAAAGAAAATGTAATAAAAAAATAAAACTCAACAATACAAATAATCCCCACAAAATATAGCAGAAATACTAATAAAACATTAATTTCTCCAACAGAATTAGTTAGTTGTATTTATTTTACTGATCAAAATCATTCATCATATTTTATTTAATGATTGTAAAAAAAAAACCATAACCTAGAATGAACTGGTACGAGCATCTTTAACTGTCTTGGCACTTTCATTTCTCGCTTTACTAGTAGAAAGCTCGAAGAAGCCAAACCACGGGACAGGAAACTGTATCAACTGCATTGTACTGCTTTGAAGTCAGTCTTAAAGCAGCGTGCATGGTCAGATTAAATAGGGCACCTCGCTTAACATATCACCGGATCTCACTAATCACAATTTTCAACATTTTTAAGGGTGTCTTAATTCATGAAAAAATTTGTTACGTAGAACTGAAGCAAATGGCAATTTCTCAGGAATGAGACTAATTTTAATTTCGTTACATTTTTGGTAACCACAACTTTTCTTCCAGAACCACAGAAAACGTTTTCAGAATCAGAATATTACATTGTGTTAATTAATGAAACAATCTTCATGATTGTAATCTAGTACTAGTCCAGCTTTACTAGTTAGCAAATTATGAAATTACTGTCATGAAAATGCATATTTGTTCATGTTTAAAAACATACGTGAAATGTTTAAACAATATAGCCCACTTTACTAGCTCAATATATTACAAGATTGAATTATATTTTAATATAAATATTTATTATTTTAATCTTTACCCACATCCCATTCACTCAAATAATTGTCATTTTGGATTATTTTATTTTACATTAAATTTTAGAGGGATTTATGCAATTTTGATACTCACTGTGATTTCTAAAGCCGCCCAAAATCTTTTACTTTCACCACTGGGTAACATATAAAATCTGAAAATGGTAATTTCATATCTGTGACATGAAACACTGTGATGCCAATAAATTGCACTGTGTCAAACACCAAATTACATTTCTGTTTTGAGAGGCACAACAAATCTTTAATGTGTTCTAAACTGGGAAAGTCAGTGGGCGACACAGCTGCTGAACAGGAAGCCACATTTAGTGCATGTTGCAAGTAGCTTGACAGGCCCTAAACCGATTCACCACAGTGGTCTTTTTTAGCAGAATGTACAGTACGATGAAGGCAAACATACATGAATGCAAAACTTAACTAAACTGCATTCACGTATAAAAGCTCTTATATTTGTTGTTAAATCGAAACAACGGCAAACATGTTGATCTTGGGAGCAGCTTATGGTACTGTAGTAAGGGCAGTTCTCTTTTAGGCCTTTGTGTGTCACAGTTGAGAACTTTGATAGCTTTGTGCTCATACTGCTTACAGGTGTTTATGCTTCAAAAGACCTTTTCCAGTGTGATCAATGTAAATTTTTTATCAACTAAATTGTTTAATATGGAGTCCTCGAAATGGGTACAAGGAAGAAAAAATAAAATAAAATAATTTTCCTGTCATTAATTTTTTGTTATTGTGTTTTCTCCATTAAATAGATTTTTAATTTATGCATTTTTAGTAGCCCGTGTTACTGTTAGTCTTTGAATTGATTGCTACTCAGAAATCAAAGGAAATAAAACGTCTTCACAATAAATATTTAGATTCGAAGGTTGTTCACACACTTGCTCATCTAGTTTTTCATATAGACTGAAATGTCTTAATCTACAAGTTGAAAAACATTACAGAATAATAATTTATAACTCATAGATAATTGAATTATCTATTTTGTATTTATGCTTTGGGCAATGTGGATGTCTTAGATTTTGGCATCCTAGCAGCCTTAAAGGTTTCTTCTCTGTTTCTATACAATGAACATTCAGTGACATCTGCCAGGGAAGACGTTTTCATTGAATCGTCTGAAGGAGAGATAGTTAAGATAGTTTAGAAAAAAAGGCGCAAATTTAGCATGTTTATTCTTAAACGTGGAAATATCCATACATCCACCACAGGGATTCATGGCCCATAAAATGTGAACCTCAAACAGAATGAGAGGCTTTGCTTTTTCATCCTCAACAATTTTTTAAAATTTCACATCAAAAAGTGGGAAATTATAAAACACAGATTACCATGTCCTCTCACAGTATATGTGGGAAAATAATAAAATACATTTATTTAAAAAAATACATTTTTAAATGATGACTTGAACTCAATATTAGGGGAATGAAGGGCAAGAAAGTCATAATTCTATTAGCAATCATATTACTGGTTTATATTTAAAGTGTTTCTCAGAACGGTATCACAAACTGTGAACGTTTAAACAACCATGTTTAATGCCTTTTCTTTCCCCTGAAAAAAATCCAATCAAATCCCTTTAGATGTTGGGAGCAGAGCTTTTCTGGGAGCCTTCCTCAGGTGGTTTGGTCAGGAGATAGCAGGAGTACATACTGCTAAGTTACCTTGATGGCCCAATTTCCATTCTGGTAAAGTTTTGGCACACATTTCCCTCACCTTTTACTGTCCAGTTTTTATCTAACATTTCAGTGCTATGTTTTGCAAAACCTCTGTAGATCTGTGAGACGACAAACGCAAAGTTCAGCTCTCTGGTTTCATAAATTTGCTCTGCAGGAACACTCTGGGTACACAAAGTCCCTCCTTCTTGTTGACAGTCTCTCTAAGAACATAGTCATTAGAAACGCACTTGAAGCCCGTCTTCTCAAACAGCTCAGCCAGGACCTCTGAGGGCAGTTATAAAAAAGAAAGAAAAAGGTTTAGAGATTTTCTGATGTGTCATAAAAAGATGAAATGCATAAATTGAGCCTTCTCTACTTGAAAAGGTTATCTCAACAATGAGTGACCAAGGAAGGAAAGGTCAATGTTCTTGCATATGAATGTGCTGATATTCTGAAATAAAATAAAAGGTGTGAAGCCTCAATTCACACATTTCTAAACCGGTAATATATATATCTATCTCTAATTATAGAGATAAGCTAAGTTAGTATCAACAAAAAATAACTTCCTTAGAATAAACTACTGACCTTTAGAGAAAAAGTAGGACCTAGTTCCATCTTGCCGTACATAGAAGTTCTCTCCCAGCTTATTTCCGGGTTTAAATCGGAGCATGGCATGGTCATAAAGTCCGTAGTCCCTGAAGAGGATAAATCCCCCAGGCTTCAAAACCTTAAGATCACATGCAAATCACATTAAACTATTTCAATCTGACTAATGTGGCACATTAAAAGCATATCTAGAAATTAACCACCAAATACATCATCAGATTAAAGGCTTCTTTCAATCAAACATTTCGTTTTATCCACATTATGAGTACAGAAAGCAAGTGCTTGTGTAGTTCCAGTAGGAGAGAACTCTCCCACCTATCATTTCATTTAAACTATACAAGCTGTTGGGAGTACAGACTTATACTAAATCTATCCACACGCCATCTCTGCTCTCACCCTGCTAATGTTCTCCAAAACCAGCTTCACTTTGTCAGGATGGACAGCTGACAGGACGAAGATGAGTGTGATGACATCCACACTGCTTTCTGGCACATTTTCCATCAGGTCATCTTTAGTTAAATCACACTGGAAGGCACAACAGCGGTCGGGGCAGTACAGAGGGTTTTGCTGTTAACACAAAGAAAACAAAGGAAAGAATGTTTTTTTTTACAAAATTCAGTGGGGTTTTTTCTTTTTGTTGATTCCAAGATTCTCAGGTTAAAATGTCTGAATCCATTGAATGTAAAGTAGTATTACAGCTTCACTAATAGAGCTTACTCTGACAAATTCAACAGCTCGTGGTGAGAAGTCACAGGCATAAACAAAGATGTTGAGGTCATCCTCGAGCAGAGGGAAGATGCAGTTTCCAACACCACAGCCTGCCTCCAGCAGCACCAACTTCTGGGACTCAAACTGCAAGCCAGATGGGACAAAGATAAATTAAAAATAGCCACAAACAAATGTAGTATCTAAGGTAAAAACAGACTTTGTACAATCAAACAAGCTTGAAAAAAATCTGTATTTGGTATGACCACTGTTATTCCTCAACACAGCCGGAACTCTCTTAAGTAAGCTTTCTTGTAATTTCTTCAAGTGGCCTCCAGGAATAGTTCTCCATGCTTCCTTGGGTGTTTATTGTCTTATGTAGTCTGGAAGATGAGTGGATGGTGGGGTGGGTGCAGTTTTCTCTGTGGTGGGGTTGGGTGGAATGTCCCGGGCTCTGTGGGGCAGGGAGGCGCTGCTGCACTGGGCCCCGGTCTGGCGGGTCGCGGAGTATGGGGGTGCCTACTGGGGTCAGCGGGGGAGCTGGCCCCAGGGAGGGGTCACTTGCCCCTCCCTTCCTTCCCTCCCCATCTCCAGCTGCCTCCCTCTTCCTGCTCCACCACAACCACCCACACATGCAGGACCTTGGAGTAGGGGTATGTCACCAGGGTGCAGAGTGGCCTTTTGTTGTGGGCAGTCTGAGCTACACCTGTACACACTACTCATGATGTCAGATCAGCATCCTGATGTGGCACACCTGTGAGGTGGGATGGATTATCTCAATATGGGAGATGTGCCCACTACCACACATTTGGACTGCTTTGTGACCACTGTTTGGGAGGGATGGTTATATTGTGTATCTGGAATGAATTTTAGGTCTCTACGTCCATCCCATGGGGAATGGGAGCAGTAACAAAGGTGTTGCATTTATATTTTTGTTCAGTGTAGAATGAAGGGTAAATTTAACTGGGAAGAATAAGATAAAGATAAATATATAAATTAAAGTTGAAAATAAAATAACTGTACAACAAAATACACAATACACAATATAGAACTATATAAGAATGTATGAAGAAATCTAAATATAAATAAATATATACACAATAACAGCAGCTGTACAAGTATTAACCGGAAATGAAGAATATAGTGACCAGTGTTGTGCAAAACCAAAGTCCAGAAAGTCCAGTGTGTGTGTAAGAACCATATGTGTGGGTCAGTACTGTGTGGTGGTGTGATTGAGAGACCGTATCGCCTGCGGGAAGAAGCTCCTCCTCAGTCTCTCTGTGTTGGTCTTCAGGGAGCGGAATCGCTTTCCTGACCTCAACAGAGAGAACAGTCTGTTGTTGGGATGGCTGAGGTCCTTCACGATCTTCCTGGCCTTGGTCCAGCACCGCCTGCTGTAGATTGAGTGCAGGTCAGGGAGCTCGGAGCAGATGGTGCGCTCAGCTGACCGCACAACCCTCTGTAGAGCTCGTCTGTCCTGCATGGTGCTGTTCCCGAACCAGGTTAAGATGTTTCCCTATGGTGCACGAGTAAAAGTTCCTGAGCACCTTGGAGGGCAGTTGGAAGTCTCTCAAGCGTCTGAGGTGGTAGAGACGCTGTCGGGCCTTTTTCACCACGGTGTTGATGTGACAGGACCATGACAGGTCCTGCGTGATGTGAACTCCGAGGTATTTGAAGCTGTCCACTCTCTCCACTGGGCACTCGTTGATGACGGGGGTCTGGTAGTTCCTCTCCTGCTTAGTGCTGAAGTCCACTATCAGCTCCTTTGTCTTACTGACGTTTAGAAGGAGGTTGTTCCTCTGGCACCAGTTCTCCAGATTCCTAATCTCCTTCAGGTAGGCCGTCTCGTTGTTATCAGAGATCAGGCCCACCACGACGGTGTCGTCAGCAAACTTGATGATGGTGGTGGAGCTGGTAGTGGCCACACAGTCATATGTGTACAAAGAGTACAGCAGGGGGCTCAGAACACACCCCTGGGGGGCTCCAGTGCTGAGAGTGGTGGAGGCTGAGACATGTCCGCCCATCCTTACTGCCTGTGGTCTGCCAGTTAGGAAGTTGGAGATCCACTGACACATAGATGCCATCTCTCATCTCCTCCAGCTTGGTGGTGAGTGTGGAGGGAATTATGGTGTTAAATGCAGAGCTGTAGTCTATGAAGAGCATTTTAACATAATTCCCCCTTCTAGTGTCCAAGTGAGTGAGTGATGTGTGGAGGAGATGAGAGATGGCATCGTCTGTGGAACGATTTGGACGGTAAGCGAACTGTAGTGGGTCCAGTGTGTCTGGTAGTGAAGAAATGATGAAGTCTCTGACCAGGCGTTCAAAGCACTTCATCACTACTGAGGTGAGGGCTACAGGGCGATAGTCATTGAGAGAAGCAGGGTGGGGTTTCTTCGGGACAGGAACAATGATGGACTCTTTGAAGCATGTGGGGATCACCGACTGAGATAAAGAGATGTTGAATATCTCAGTGAACACAGGAGCTAGCTGGTATGCGCAGTCTCTTAGGATACGACCTGGGATGCCGTCTGGTCCTGCTGCTTTCCTGGTGTTCACTCTCTTGAAGGCTCTCCTTACTTCATGCTCGGAGATGATGAGCACGTTTCCGGTGCTGGCAGTATCTTCCTGTCTGCAGCCGTTAGCGCCGCTAACACTAGCATTGTTGGAGACCTTAGCTGCAGCCTCGAAGCGAGCATAGAAAGTGTTCAGCTCGTCTGCCAGAGTCACGGCCGCGTTCGTCATACCGGTTGTTGGTGCTTTATAGTCCGTTATTGTCCTTAGTCCCCGCCACAGGCTCCTAGAGTCACTCTGTTGGAGTTGTGACTCTAGTTTCCTCCCGTAGCGCTGCTTCGCCTCTTTCACCGCCCTCCGCACGTTATATGACGCGGCTTTGTACGGGTCCATGTCCCCCGTCATGAGTCCCGTGTTGTAGGCAGCGGTGCGGGATCTCAGAGCGTCGCGGATGGTTTTATCCACCCACGGCTTCTGGTTGGGAAACGTTGTGATAGTCTTTGTCTCCACGGTATCATCCGCTAGTTTCCCGATGAATCCCACAACCGCTTCCGTAAACACGTTGACGTCATCGTCGGAGCTGTTTCTGAACATGCCCCAGTCTGCGTCATCGAGTGCGTCCTGTAACGCGGCCACCGATTGATCCGTCCAGCGCGCGACCTTCCTCTGAACCGGAACTTCCTGTTTTAGCCTTTGTTTGTATTTTGGCATGAGGAAGATGGCGGCGTGATCAGATTTGCCAAACGGGGGGCGGGATTGTGCCTTGTAGCCGTCCTTGACCGTAGTGTAGCAGTGGTCCAGTGTCCTTTCACCCCTGGTGGGGCAGGTGATGTGTTGATAAAAGTTCGGCGCTGCGCGTTTGAGGTTGGCGCTATTAAAGTCCCCCGTCACAATAAGCGCAGCGTCCCGGTGTTGTGTCTGGTGCTGTGTGAGTGCCTCATGCAGCTCGCATAAGGCGGTGACCGTGTCCGCTTGTGGTGGAATATAAACGGCACTTACAATGACCGATGTAAATTCCCGAGGTAGATAAAAAGGACGACACATGATGGACAGTAGTTCCAGATTTGGTGTGCAGGAGCGTGTGAGAGGAACAACGTTCGCACTGTTGCACCAGTTGTTGTTCACCATTAAACACACGCCGCCTCCCCTTGACTTCCCCGAGTCCCGTGTCCTGTCCATGCGGTGAACCGAGAAGAACTCGGCCGGCTGGATGGCGTGGTCCGGCACCGCTGGGTTCAGCCATGTCTCGGTGAAGCAGAGGAGATTGCAGTCCCGAATGTCTCTCTGGAACTTTATCCTGGCCCTGAGGTCGTCAAGCTTGTTCTCCAGTGACTGGACGTTGGCGAGCAGGATGCTAGGCAGAGGTGTGCGGTGTGCACGAGCTCTCAGCCTGTTCCTGATGCCGGCTCGCTTCCCTCTAGGCCGCCGCCGCTTCCCTTTGTTCTCCCTCGAGATCTCACTCGGCCAGCTCGGATCCGGAGTTAAAAACTTCGAATTGTGAGTACATTGTATACCAATAGAAACAAGAGTGTCACTGTCATACCTAATGTACCCAATGGTGATGATTTTGCCGATTTAGAAACGCTGAAAACTAACTTAAAAAACAAAGAAAAAGTGGTCGGAGCAGTCGTGACGGCAGCCGACCTCACCGGCGCCATCTTATGATGATGCATATATCAATCCAGGTGATTGATATATGCATTTTTTTTTCTGCCCGTTCTGTTGGTTTTTGTCTTTTGCCCTTCTCCCCCGTCCCTCTTCTCAGCTGTTTCTCTTTCCCTCTTTCTTTCTCCCCTTCTTTCCCCCAGTCAAGTCTGTCCCGTATTCAGTAAGTGAAAATAAAATAAACAATAAAAGGTGAATCAAATGGACCATTACAGCAAGGCTGGGATGGTCAATTTGGTAAAGTAAATCCATTGGGCATCTTTCTTTGCCTTTAGACAACAATTCTGATGGCAAAAGAGCCAAACAGGACAGGCAAAAAAAAGAGAAAAAAAATAGCCACAAACACAAGGTATTAGTCTACTCATGTCTCTCAACTCAGCTTAATGATTTTTAATAGTGAAACTCCAAAAACTCACTTAAAAACTTTTACAATATCCTTTATGCTAAATTACTGTTGAAAGTTGCAAGCTTTTAACTGACCTCTAAATATCAGCTCTAGAGAAAAGCATTTACTTTATTAGGTGGTAATTAAGTAAAATCAGACACTACACAGCTGATAATGTCAAGTCATGGCCTGTGAAGCCTCAATTTTCCTTTAGGGTGTCCATTGTATACATTAAAATCAGTACATTTTTTATCTATTTCACACAATACCACATGCATGGCAGTCATACAACTCAAATATTTCAAAACATACAGATGTTATGTTTAATATCCTGTAAATGAACCTCCTCTGGTGTGGTCTGTTGTAAATATTTCCTCACCTCTCGGCATGCCTTGAGCTCTTCAAATTCCCTGGTGGTCCAGTGTCTATCCTTGAAGAAATTTGTTGTGTTTCTTTTGTAAAACAAGTCCCAGTTTTTCTGCGCTTCTTTCTCCAGCTTCATCTGTTTGAAGTCAGACACCAGAGCCCGCTCACCGTTCAGTCTTTCCTGCTCCCCCAGAGTTAAAACCCTGGCAGTGGGGGTGTTCGCTTGGTCTTTCGACTCTTCTTTTCCAGGATGTGTACAGTTAATATCACCACTCAAAACCCCACTTTCTGACAATGCCATGATAAACTGCCACAAAGTGTCTCCACGTTCTGTTTATACTCGTTTATGAAAAATAGACTTTTCAAACATGCTAACCCCAATTAACTGATTTAGAGTTTTATTTTAAAACAAATTTGAGGGTAGCCGTACTTTTTCCACATTTAATGCATCCATGTTGTCCGTTAACTAAATGATGTCGTGTGGTCTTTACTACTTTATTCCGTTTCTCATCGAGTGGCGCGTTTTCTATAATTACTCGTTACTGACTAAATTAAAGCACTGAAAATATTTTCATAGGTTATTATGTAGTGAAATGCGTTGTTTTTTTTTTTTTTGAAAAATCTTTTGCTTTAATGAAAACAGGTGACGTTGCTAACACAGCCCACTTTCGGCGATATTTGAGAGCCGGACCAAAAGCGGAAAAGGCGTGGCCACGTGATGTTTTGCTAACTGTTAGCCACAGCAAGCTAACTTTGTGTTGTAGTTGGTATCTTATTTTGATCCTGCTCAACTTGCCAGATTGCTCTCGGGTCTTCGTGGGATTTGACCTAAATGCGAGTTTTAGTAACCATTAAACCAACGGAGCCATGAACGGGAGCACGAATCCGCTGCTGGACAAAGAGGAGCATGTTTTGAAGCTCGGAGAAAGCTTTGAGAAGAGGCCAAAGTCTTCCTTTCACACCATCAGATGTAAGTGCGACAGACTGCGCGATGTGTTAAATAAAACTTTGGCACCATACAAAGCGCACTGTTAGATTACTGTTGTGTCAGACTCTCTTTCTCACATGGACGGAGAGGCTGTGTTTTACACAGTCTGTGTATGGGTAATTATATGGAGAAAACAATATAAGTAAGTATTTGTTGCAAATGGTGTGGCAGCATTATACACTGAATTTTATCGTTTTACTCCCCATTCTCAGGTTTTAAATCTGGGTTCGTCGGCTCATAATTTTTCAATATTTGTTTAAGAGACTTAATAAAATGTCCATGTATTTGGAATTACCTACATACAATGTCTCCTAAAGCACCTGATTAAATTATCTGTTGCATCTCCTTTTCAGATGACTTCAAACCAGCATCGATTGACACAAGCTGTGAGGGAGAGCTTCAAGTTGGGAAAGGAGATGAAGTTACCATAACACTACCTCATATTCCAGTAAGACTGCATGATGTGCACTTCTTTCTGTAAATTAAGCAAATAATAAAACAATTTCCATTCTTCTAGCATCAAATTCATCGCCCTTAAATACTGACTGAATTGGTACTTCCAGGAAGTGTGGCACTTGCATGTTAGATGAATATCTGTTCACATTCTGTACTGTGCAAAAGTTTATAAATGCCTTTTCATTTCCTTTTGCTTCCAAGCTATGAGACTTTCTTGTAGTTTTTTTTTAAGTTGGTTTGAGCAATACTTTTCCAGGCTTCGTCAAGGTCTTTTTGATTGTTCTTTTGCTTGTTTTTTGTTTTGTTTTTTTAAACACTGGCTGCATTTTTTGCTCCTTTCAGTCCAGTCCTTGTATCTGACCATTTCCAGAGGCAATTTGTTTCTAGCATTGCTAGTATTTTATGCCAGTCAATTTATAACAGATTGCCTGGCATAAAATACCATAACATTTGCACCAATCAGGTGATTCCCAAATAGCTATTAGGTGTATACTTGGCATATCTCAGCATGGTTTGCAGGGAGTCCTTAGACAAATTGGTTGAAAAGTGAACATTTAGAAGATAAAAGAATAAGTGGTAGGCCTAATAAAACCCCAAAAAACTACAATCTACATCAGATGAACAAAATCTGAAAGTCGTGTCCTTAAGAACAAGTTGTGGAATGACCTGGACCTCAACGTTATTGAAGCAGTGTGAGATTATTTTGACAGAACAAAACAAAAGGCAGCCAACATCCAAAAACAGCTTTGAATGTCCTTCAGGAAGCATGGAGAACTATTCCTGGAGGCCACTTGAAGAAATTACAAGAAAGCTTACTTAAGAGAGTTCCGGCTGTGTTGAGGAATAACAGTGGTCATACCAAATACTGATTTTTTTTTTTCAAGCTTGTTTGATTGTACAAAGTCTGTTTTTACCTTAGATACTACATTTGTATTTATGTTTGCACATATAGAAATCCAGTATCGAGGGTAAAAACAGACTTTGTACAATCAAAGCAATTCAAACCGAAGTCAGCGAGTCAGTCACACCAGGAATAAGCACTGTATAATGATACCTTCTTCCACTGTTTTAATGTAATAGGGTCTGGCAAAATTAGCCAAGACTGTCCATATTTAGTTCTTGCATTTTCTTTTTTTTTCTTTCAGGGCTCTACCCCTCCCATGACAGTATTCAAAGGAAACAAGCGGCCATACCAGAAGGACTGTGTGCTCATCATTAACCACGACACTGGGGAGTTTGTACTGGAGAAACTGAGCAGCAGCATCCAGGTCAAGAAAACTAGGTGAGATATCAGTGATTACAAAATTAAGGTTATTGAAGTGGGAAGTTCAGGCTGGCTTCTATGTTACTCTTAAATAAATCCAGGTGAAATCACATCTGTTGTGTGTGTGTTTTACAGGGCAGAAGGCAGCAGTAAGATCCAGGCCCGGATTGAGCAGCAGTCGCTTCGGTCCAGCCAGCCCACCTCTCAGTTTAGGGCCCCCACTAAACCCGGGGCTGGGATCAAAACCTCTCCTTCCCCATCTAAGGACAACCCCTCCCCAGAGCCTCAGCTCGATGACATCAAGAGAGGTAAGGAAGGTGATACACGGCCATAGCTCATAATAGAAGAGATGGTTTTCCTGACATAACTATAGTTTATGATTAACATCACAAATAACATATTCTATATTAAACATATGCTACGTGACACACTTAAGTATCACATAGTTCTAAATAAATGTAAGGACATTACAGTTTGTTATAAACAATCTTTCAGTAAATGCTGAATGTCTTTGTGTTAACTGTAGCGATTCTCTGCTGTTCTTAACAGAGCTGCGAGCAGAGGTGGAGGTGATAGAGCAGATGAGCAGCAGCGGCAGCAGCAGCTCCTCCGACTCGGGCAGCGCCTCAGGGAGCGGCGATGACAGCAGCAGCAGCGACGGAGAGCTCGAGACCCCCCGACCCCTCAGCCAGACGTCACCCAGCCGCCACCCCATGGCCAACGGAGGACCTGACCGGCAGCAGGGGAACAACCAGCTCATGAACACACTCCGTGAGTACCTTTGGGTTATACTTAGACTTGGTCAGGTCAAGAGATGGAATTTATGCATGCGTGCATTCGTTTTCTGTGCTGCTGCTAATCTTGCTCATTCACTGCCAGTGACTCTGTGCTACCACACTGCATTTTTGGTATTATGGTCATTTATCTTCTGCTCCCCACAGGAAATGACCTTCAGCTCAGCGAGTCAGGCAGTGACAGCGATGACGACTGAGCTCTGCTGGTCAGTCTCTCTGTCCACACTCCTCCTCCTTTCTGCCTGGTTGACTTGTTTCTTTGCTGTGATAGCTGACCCCAGCTGTGTAGGTTGGTTTGACTACATATATTTTTTTTAATTTGCTTTAGTATATCCTGAAAGCTGGCCAGCCTGGAACTTAAGAGTGTATTTTTTATTAGATGTATATCTTGTTTTGTATAGCGAAACTGGAGACAAAGAAAAAAATTCTTCAGAGGTTTGGAAGATTATATATTAGAGTGCACATACATATTTTCTGTACTTAGAGCAGCTAGTTTTATTTACTTGTATCATTAATATTTTTTTTTCTTTCAGTTTTGTCTATGGTTTGGCAAGCAAGATTTTCTGTAGCTGTGCGATCATCGCTGTAATATTTGTTTTTTGTTTTCATTTTGCTAAGAGTACAAAAATAGCAGAATTGCACAGATGATCTGCAAATAGCAACAAAGCAAAGAAAACAAATGCCGCAGGTATTTTGTCATCCACTAAGTTTTTGAGGTCATTGTGGAACATGATGCAGAATCAGTATCAGTTGCTGATGCTAACTTTAGTTTGCTGTTTGCTGGTCATTTTTCAAGTAGCAACACTACACTCACTAGATGTCACCTTTTAGCAGGTTGAGATTGTGGTTTGCTTATCTACGCTCATGGAAAATTAACAGGGCAACATGCTGCATGTTGTTTTAAAGCTCCAATTAGTTTGTTTTATGTCCACAAGGGGGCAGAAAAGAGTCAACAACGAGCAGAAACTCAGATTGCTGGTATGAATAACATGTAAGTAAGCTATAGAATGTAAGTCTAGTGTTGTAGCTCCCTTTTGAATTCAACTGCCACCCCCCCCCCAAAAATGTCAAACTAATTAGCTGCTCAACTTTCCTCACCAGCTGCGTTTTACTTCCACTGTCTACTCTGTGGTGCCAGACACACAAGCTTTTATTTTTCTAAGCTTATTTATATGAAACAGTAGTTACAAACGCACGTGTTTGCTTTTTTTCCTGATGGTCAGAGGAAAATGCAGACTTTAATCCTCCAGTCGGTCTGTGAGGCCATAACTGACAAGTTAATCATATTTGAAAGGAGACGGGTGCATCAGGGTTGGCTTCTACAAAATTTCTGTCAAGATTAAAATACTTAAATAAAATCAAAGAACCAAATTAAAGGGGGAAACTAATTTGCCCCAGAAGCATGCAATGTGTTAATCATCACTTTCAAGTTTGTTGTATCAGCTATGTATCATTTGCAAACAGAGAACATTTTATTTTTTTGCTCCAGTATTTTCATATAAAACCTATACCATTGTACCATTCCACGCCTTAAAGCATGCTAGCTTGGAAAAAATAAGTGAATGTGTCTTTTTCTGAAAATGCCAAAGAGTTGAAATGCCCCTCGTCATGTGCAAGATGTACAGGAATGTTCACAGTGTAACGCCTTTTCCATGCATTTATTGCAGCTCTGAAATGTTTCCAGGCATCGCCTGCAGTGGTTGTATGTGACAATGAAAATCTCTCAGTCGGTCAAACCACAAGTTAAACAGACTTTAACTGGTCAGATCCCTGTTGCACTGTGGTTGTGTGTGCATAGAGCTGGTAATATTAATTTTCTATCATGCTTCCTGCACCCTCTGAACAGGTGCCACCCATTGTATAAACTAAACATAGTGTTTCCAGTAGTTAGAACACAAACAGATCTCTTACTGTGTCCTAAATGTGTGAAAATCACTTAACGACACCAGTGTGTAATTGTACTTTTCATTTTTTTCTGTAGTTTATGTGTAATTGTGATTTGTATCAGTGATTTTCTTCCAATTTCTGCTAGAGACTGTGAAGATCCTGTTTGTGATTATGAATGCAGTATAACAAGCCACAGTGTAGAGAAAACCGAGGAGTTTTATTACAGAATGATTAGACTTAAAGGTCACAGTATTTGTTGTTAAAGAAATTTTGACGAATGCAAAATTTTAGGATGAAACGCCAGATGATTGTCATTTTTGAAACTGGTAACAAGTTTTGGGTCATATTTAAAGGAAATTTCCATCAAAATAATTAAATAGTTACTCTACTCTAAGATTAACATTAGATGTACTTTATTATAATTAGTGTTAAATTTGAGATTGTAAGGGTCTATTTTAATCAATACAGCTGTCTGCAGAGACCCGCTTTATGTGACCCAAAGCGTCTTTTTAGGTCTATTTTCTTCTGTTTAATGCTTGCAACTAGGGCTGCCACGATTAGTCGACTAGTCACGATTACGTCGACTATCAAAATCGTCGACGACTGATTTAATAGTCGACGCGTCATTTGAAGCTTTGTAAGATCCCAAAAGCAGGAATAAGTAGCAGGATTTAAGAGTGTAATAACGGACTGAAACAGAAGATGGCAGCACTGCATGTACAAGGATGCCAGCTGCCGTTAAACCCCGAAGAAGAAGAAACTGTGTCCCAGAATTCATAGCGCGGCCCAGCGCAGTTGTCAACAATGGCGGCAGCTAGTTAGTTTTAATATTACTCTTATTATTCTTTCTGGGTCACAAAATAAACGTTTAACATATTTTCAGGCGAGAATGTAGCTGTGTAAACCTCAAATATCTGCTCAGTTTACCACATATTTTCAAAAGCGCTCCGACGTTTTCGGAGGCGTCTGTTACCCACTAGCTCGATAGCTAGCCGGGGGCCATGAGAGCACCGGACTCCCGGCAGATCGTTTTCAAACCCACCGCCCTACTCAGGTTAAACATATACAAGTCACTTAGATAACTTAAAAATGTTATTGTTTGGCTTTTTTCAGTATTTTATTTGTTCCTGAGTAAATCGGCTGAGTTTATTAAACTCCACCGAAACAATCTGCACATTTAATTAGTATTCAATTAACTATCATCTTGTCTTTATTTTTAGTTAGCACAGACCTTAAACACTTAAAGCTGTAAGCTAATGATAGTTATATAAGAGCAGATGCTGCTGGTGCAATAAGCTGTACTTTTACGTTCAATGGATGATGATCTGATTAGTCGACTAATCGCAAAAATAATCGGTGACTAGTCGACTATCAAAATAATCGTTTGTGGCAGCCCTACTTGCAACCACAGTAATGTGTGTGGCCCATATACCATACTGTGGTTCAGGACCGAGGCTTTGACATGCTACTTTTTCAAAACCTTTTTGTGTGACTGCATTCATTTGCAGAGGAAGAAACAAGTGTATTCAAATAATCCAGCTGCCCCTTACGTACGCATCACTCTGTACAGACGGCTTAAAACTGAACTTTCATTTACTTAAAAACCACATTTAATATAAGGAACAATTACAGGGATTTTCTGAATCCCATGTACACGCATACAGATGCTGTTAAGCCTCTTCTCAGGACTGTGTGGGAGTGGATGGACCATGCTCCATCGACTCCAGCCACCACACTCACATTTTGCACCTTTTAATGTTGAACAAACTTTGAAACAGCTGACCTCATGTAATTCCCAGCATAGCACTATCCCATATACAACCTCAGCAGTACAAGGCTTGCAAACTGAAAACATCAACAAGGAGTAGAAAACGCGTGTAACTGGCATCCCAGTACGTGCATCATTTATTCAAAAAGATGTGTCAGCTACCAAAAGAGAGTAAATTTGCTCTAGTTTTCTGCTATCCTGTACTCCTGAAATGAGAGATTTTACGAGTGGATGTGCAGCATCAACATTTTGATGTTTGACATTGACTCATAGCTACGTTCATTTTATGGGCAGTGTTCTAAACTGAAGCTAGTCTTTTCTTTTTAACTCACATAACAAAGCAGACATGATTGTGAGTTATAAGACTGTCATACTGTGCAGTACTAGAAAGAGTTACAGTAGCAGGTGAAATGTAAGTATTTCTTCTTGAACAGGGGGGAAAATTCACTATCTTCCATGTGTCAGTGTTTTGTTTCTCCACCTGGGCCAGACTGCAGTCATTTTTTTTTTTCTGCTTTTGAACATTGCTTGAAGTGAAAGAGGGTGGCGAATTGTCAAAGCGAGTGAAACCACTGAAACAGGTGGACACACGTCTAATCCCCTAAAACCTGTACAACCCTGGAGACTCAGTTTGCTGTTGAATGAACTCTAATGTATTTGGTGCTTTTAGTCCTTATGTTTTATTTTAGAGATGTGTTCATGTGAAATATGTTTGTATAAATTTGAAGTGTATTAAAGCTGTGCAAATGTATTTAAAATAGTTTTACATCTTTTTTTCTTTCAAGATTTGTGTCTTTTATCTTTAGTGGAGATAAATCTAAGGAGCCACAGATAAACATGAAATCAGCTTTACTTCATTTTTTTTTAAACACTGGCTTCTTTTGGGAATTGAACTAGCAGCCGTAATCTCGATTTTTCTCCAGCACTACATAGAGGAAGGACGACAGTCAAAAATGAACTTCGAGAAAAGATTATATTGCTGGTCTTAAATAATTATCGTCAAGTGAAACATATGCTTTCACGAACACCTTCAGTTTACTAACCACTACAACCTGTACACTGAGCATAATACAATACAGTACTTAATCCCTGCGATGGTGCAACAGCTGAGTCACATTTGGGCATTTCTCTTCAAACAGTAACAAAAAATACACAACAAATATATAAATAGCTTTTGTTTCCCTTTAAATCATTTATAACACAATTATATTCATGATTCTGGCTCTTGCTACAACATTTCATTTGACTGATATATAAATTAACATCAACAACAAATAATAGCAATAATATTAATAATTAGAACAATAATTATATAAAAGCTTGTCTGTCTTTCATATAAATCTGGCTAGCTTACAGTATGAAATGATGGAATAGAGATGATAAGTTCAGTTTTGATATGATGAATCCGAGTTTCTCTTTGACTTTGAATCTCACTATTCCAAATGCAGATGCTCTGTTGGTCACTTTAATGTGTTTGCGAGAGAAACTCAGTCGCCATGTTGGCTCTAAGAGGAGTCCGCTGGCCCCAGACTGTTCCCTGAGGGTCCATGGCAACATGCCGTAGTTCCTGTAATTCGTGAGTTGTAAAATCTCCAAATGCCACTTAAGTTGTCGCTTGAGATTTTAGTTTTTATTCTCCAAAACTGTAATTGGTGGCGACTGGTGTAGTAACAGTGTGACAAAGAGGCGAGAGGAAGTCAGAAATCGAACGCTCCGTGATCAGATGATCATCTGAGTTTCCCTTCAGTCCGTCACCATTGTTTGGATCGCTGGCATCTAAGTCACGACAGCGTACTTCCTTGTGAAGTTATGGACCCTGAGTACCTTGTTGCATCTTATCTGTCAACTTGAGACCCTTTAGTGTCTTCCCAAACTCTGCTTTGCTAGTTTGGACCCTTAGTTTTAGTTCAGATGACCCTCCCTTCAGTCCCCTTCCCCCAGCTCATAGGGGTCACCGTCCAGGGCATGCTGTGGGTTTGATGCACCGTCCCTGGAACATCACCAGGTTGGCGGGGCAGTGGCAGCCGGCCACGCACGGCTTACGGCACGGTCCGATCTCATTCCAGTTGTCACAGGTTTTGGTGCAGCCTGGACCACAGGTGTCGTACACTGCATCGTGTTTACACTGGGTGGCTGATGAGAGGAAGAAAAGGTAGAAAGAGGGGAAAAAGTTAGGACTTGATTATGTCAATGTGAGCAGATTCTCAGCAGCTTCTCATTGGAATTAGCTGTTTCTCATGCACTCATACCAAACCCAATGCATACTGTTCATTTTATCAAGGTTGAACGATAATATCATGCAAAAGAGGGAATTTAAGCATACATAAGGTAAATCCTTTTCTACTTCTCTAAAAGGGAGTACTATGAACTGGAATGGCAGCTGCAGTAAGTGTCAGGTTTGCTCAGAAGTGAGCAGAATTTTCTTTAAACAAAAAACAAAAAGCCAAATCTGGTGTCATTAAGACTGGCTCTAATAGTCAAGAGCACCTCTCAGAATGCTCTGCGATTTATGAGTGTTGCCACTCACCCATACAAGCAGCTTCGGGTTTCCAAAGTACGGGCACACCTTCCCTCTCACAGGCTCTGCTGTAGGCGATGAAGGTCTCGCAGTAACAGTTTTTATGGACTGGACACTCACACATGTCCGTCACACACGACCTAAAGAGGGCAGAATTTGGTTTTGTTTAAGATTAAGTTCCCGTAATGAAAAAAGATTTTACCGAAAGCCTCATACAAGTATGGTTATGGTAGGACAGAGAAATGGATACGTGTGACAAGCTACAGTGTTTGGCACTTTAACAATTAAGTTGTCACTTGAGATTTCTCCTCACCTGTAAAAAGACCCGAAGTCCACCACACTGTGGCACTTACTAAAAAGCCACGATTTTATCTTCTGGCACTCCCGGTGAGCCCTGAACTTGACTTTAACGCTGCCGGGGCACAGGAATGAAGTCGGCCTGCGAGGCGGGTGATGTTTGGTGCAAACCTCATTTCCCTCGACCCTCCATGACTCTGCGAACTCGTCCACGTCAAACTTGAACTGCCCGTCACCGCCTATGGTATCGTCACGCTTGTGGCCATTGTAGTTGCCGCAAAGGCCGCAGAGGCGCCCATGCAGATGAGGAGCAGCTACAACCTCCACAAAACTGTCACCATCCCATGTGATCTCCAGACCTGCAGAAAAAGGTGGAGGTTAGAAACAAAATCTTTATTATTTGTAAACATCTCTTGTAAAAGAATGATTTCAAATTATCAACTAATTTTTCAGATATGTGGTTTTCATCTGCAAAGTTTGTGCTGTTATTCTTAAAGCTGCTTTAATTTTGGACAAAAAATTCATAATAACCTTTCTGCATATTTTATTTGGGTGGCATGAGAGGGCAGAAGACTCCTGCGCTTCTGCTGATGCTTAACAGAAGGCCACACACAGGTACAGTCAGACCAAATCAGGTGAAAGGTCCACACAGAATGTTAAATAGACGATCATACATGGAAAACCAGGCTCCACTCACTGAGCCATGCCATATTTTATCAAGAACTCTCCAATGATTAATTCACCTTCAGCTGAGACCACAAATAGAGGTCAATATTTGCTGATTTAAAAACTTGGATCAGAAAGACGTATACTGACCTGCAATGGTGGTGAGTTTGAGCAGGTATCCATCCAGGTCTACATGCACCCCAGGACCATGGTAGGGCAGGGCGATGCGAGTACCATTCTTCCGTACCGTTAAGTGCTGGTGCAGGCTGAGGATCAAACTACCCAGCTTCACCTCGACAGACTGAGTCCAGGAGAAGGAGCGAGTCCTCCGGGCGTGATTCTTCACCAACACCTGAAATCAAAGTAATGAGATTAAAAGCCAATAAAACAGGACAACTCAGGATCTATTGAGGTCTCAGAGGTCCTGATGTCTTTATAAATTTCAGCTGCTTTTGGTTTCTAATGTGTGAAAAAAGTCAGCAGAGAGGTCAGCAGAGATGAGCAGTTTCCCAATTTTTTTCATCCCATTCTGAGTACACATTTTATCAAATCCTAGTGTATTCTAAATTCCATCAATAACATACTATAATACAGCTTAACCCGGCCTAACTTTCAGGTATTTCACTCCTTTTGAAAATTATATTTGACCAGTGATGGTGAAAGAAAACCATCAAGTTCCATCATTGTACTGTAACATTTTGACTGTATTTATTTTTTTTGTTGTAAGTTGGTAAGATAAATGAATAATTGAATAATAGGACATCCAGCATGCACATCAATATAACAAATATAAAATAAAGATTAATACGCTCTGTAATAAGGCCTGCGGCCTGAAAAGTACAGCATGCTTATGATATAAGATGGGGAAATATGGTTTGTTTTCCTCCAGCATTACCATGAAATTGCACACTACTTAAAATTACCAACCCAATATCTAAATTTACTTACAATATAATTATTTATTTGTTTCCTGTATATACACTCAAATTCCATTTAATTACAGAGGAAGTATGCCCTCAGTTGTGGGCTATATTATGAAGTGATACCCTTCCATTTTACCGTGAAGCTCGAGTCTGGGCTGTTGAGGTTGATGTTATTCCCAGGCCCTCCAGAGGGAATGCTACCACAATCACGAGTCAGAACATACTGACAAGTTCCCTGAAAGTTAAAGGTCCTGCCGTCAAAGGTGTTGTAGTGAGGGTCGCCAAAGACTGTACACACGCCTGGCTCTGAAGTAGGACAAAGAAAAAGAAAGCTCTTGATATGTTTAACCAAAAAAATAGAAAGAAGTCAAAGAAAGCAAATGCCTTTTTTAACCTCAGTGACCTAAAACATGAACTTTGGAACAGCAGTAGGTCCCTGGACAGCAAGAGGCAACCCAAAGTTAAGCACTTTATAAAAAAGGATACATGTTGAAATCTGACAGCTAACAGCGGAAAAATTATTTACGATAAATGCTGAAATATGTGGCACTAATGTGACTCACTGTGGTAATACATCTGCCTGACCAGCTAAATCTAAACTCTATATTATACACAAGTGGGGTTTATGGAGTATTTGTAGTCCTGAAATAGAACATTTTGGGGGATTTTTTTGCTGCAGTTTGAAGCCAAAAGCTAAAGTAAAACGACCCAAAGGGTAAACCACAGTCTGGACTGAAGTTCACGGGGAATACTCAAGTGAACTGCAGAGGCCAGGATGAGATTTTATTTTTTATTGCTCATAAAAAGAACAATTCATAGGTTCTGAAGTATAATTAGCTTTCTAAACATTCAGTATCAATAACTCTGATTCTTGTGCAGCCACAAACAAAATATATATATATAAATATATTTGAGATATTTTAAGACTTTGATGGGCTCAAATTAAAGGGCTTCCCTAGATATATAGATTAGAAGACACTGCAGTGAGAATCCCACAAATCACTGTGTGGAGGGTGGAGAAGGACTTACTCACTTTCAGTGCAAACTGGGCAGCAGCCAGTTCTGTTCAGGATTTTATTCTGCAAGAGAACAGACACAGAAACACTGGATTAGATAACTGACAGAGGAATTAAGGGAAGATGACAAGAAGCCTGAATGTGGCAAGGAAACTTGTTTTGACAGAATGTGGAGCAGTGTCACGAGCAAAGCATAGACACATGGAATAAAAACCTAAAAGAAAATTACAATAAGAAAAAACTGTTATGCTTCTGACTAGCTTTGCAGTTTACAAATTTCAACCGAACTGTACACGAATCAGAATGTCCAGGAAAAAAGTTTCTCTTTTGATAAATATTTCTAAAAACCATTAACTTTTTTGCCCTTGTTAAACTTTCTTCTACTGATCACAGATCACTAAGTCAGATTATTCCTAGTTTTCTGTATTTGGGAGAAAAAGAAGATCAGAGTTTTGTAAATGCAAGAAAACTAACAAAGTAGGCCTAAAGTAAAAATAAATAAAAACAGTAAAATAAAACAGAATCTGAATCAGAATACTTTATTAATCCCGAAGGAAATTGTAGGTTACAGCAGGCAGGATGCTAATGGCGCACGCGCAAAGGAACCTTCTGACCAAACTTTACATAAACATCACATTGGGAAGAAAAATAGTAGTTGGAGTTGATTCCTGATGGACCCCTGTTATTGAACGTAGGTCTGCCACATAAAATACAGTATTATAATGTATGACTTAGAATATGATGACTATTACTAATAATCTCTCATAATATTTTAACTTGTTCTTTTTCCTCTAATTTAAAGTCTTGTTTCCACACAGTTGAGAACCAAGTACTGGTGGTCAAACGATATATATTTCCCATTTTTGTTGGTAGAGATTATCAACAGTTCTAATTTTGTGCTGTCATTCAAGCAGAGGTAACAGAAGTTACATGAAAGATGGCGATACAGGAAAAGTTCACGTTTTGACAAGTTCACAGCAACACCAGGAAGGTTTCAGAGACACACATACTCCAACTTCAACTGCTGAACTTTGTCTGTGTAACAGGACCCTCTGTGTGTGTGTGTGTGTGTGTGTGTGTGTGTGTGTGTGTGTGTGTATGTGTGTGTCCGCTGTATGTTTCAACTTCCATCAAAAGTGCAGATCAGAGGGCTCTTTCACACACCTAGTTTTTTTGCCTCAGGGAAGCCCTTTTTTTCACACGCACGCACGCACGCGCGCGCACACACACACACATGTAATTCTATCTTTGTGAGGACCTTCGCTGATACAATGCCTTCCTTGCCCCTTAAAACTACCTTAACCAGCCTAACTAAATGTTTTAACCCCAGCCCCTACCCCTGTTAACCACCCTTTGAGTCTAGACTAACCAAATACCCTCCCTTTTGAAAAATGACTCCTCTCCCAAGGTCTAAAACTGGAACCAGTCCTCACAAATAGACATATAAACGTATACGCAGTCTTTTCCCCCTGTCTTCCAGACATACACAAACACACACACACACACACACACCACTCATCTGTCATCTCATAAAGAAGTTCTCTGTACCCTCAATGCAGACTCCAGAGTCCTAACCTTGGCACAAAGGGCACTCTCTCTCTTTGAAGAGGGCTGCCTTTTGACAGACTGATGACACAAACAAGGACACGCACACACACACTCATTCAGGCACACACAGTGTCAGAGATTGGTTTTCAGGGGCCTAAATATAGGGAACCTCTTCTTTGCTGTCACTCAAATGCCACACAGACAAAAGGCTGTTCGGAGACACACTGTCTCCAAATGGGACCCACACGCTCTGCCGACCTGCTGCTGACCGCAGGATGATGGCATGGGAAAGAGTATGCGTGAGGTATGTGTGTGTGTTTTGAAGGTAATGTGGACTGTAATGACCTCTGTGAGAGTGATAAGCCACACTAGATTACATTTACTAATATCTTTTCATATCAAGAATAGTGCAAATGTCAGATTTTTCATTGTTATTAAACTGTGGGACAGATTGTTTAAAACACCTGCCTACAAATCAAACCTGACTTTGTATTTTCATAAGAGAAACATTTTCATAAGAGAAACATTGCAACAATTTTATTGCAATCAGAATTTAATAAATTCACAAATTATGCTTAATATCAACATATTTTTACAAGAAATTATGTTTACTTTATGTAAAGAGCAGAAAAGTCAACCCAGGGGGTTAGCGGTAACCTCTCCACTGGTCCTGAAGTGTCCGATTTCACTCACTGATATCAACCTCACAATGCAGCACACACGTGTTATCCGATATCGTGCTATATATTCCCCACTGAAAATCTGTTTACATCCTTTTGCATTCCTTTACATACAACTACATGCATCTGGGTAACTTTTTCCTGTGTCACTTCTTTCATGTTGTTTTTTCTTATACAGCTCTCAAAAAGTGATGTCACATACTGTCTCAATGTTGTGTCAATGCTCTAAAAAGTGCATTAATATGTTAAGAATAGAGACTTTAACTGTATATAAAAGACAGCCACTGTGAAATCACTTACTAGTTAGGAAAGTGCCGGATTTAACCCATTAAAACCGACTGGAGCATCTGTGCTCCCATAGGTTTTAGGTTAAACTTTTACGTCAAACTACCATAACTCTTACACCATTTGTGCAACCACAAAATTTCAGTGGTTTCTGAAAGCAGAAACTGTTATTTTCAGTGATATAAAGGTCATTACAGTAATCCCAAGCAAGGCCCACATTCAGTACTTAGCAAATAACACAGAAAACAGGAAAAAGAAAAAAAAACCCAAAAAAGAACCCCAAAAGATCAAAAGAAAACAGATAAAAAGTTCTGTTTTCTGTTGAGCTCTTTCTCCCCTCACTCTCTCTTCTCTCAACCAACCTTCGTCTTTGCGGGGCAGTACTTGAGAAAATCGCCGAGTCTGTGCTTTCAGGAAGTTTTGGAATTCTTTCAATTGAGCATGAGGTTAAGGAGTTACGGGAGTTACAGATGTTTTAAAAAAAAAAAAAACACTGTAAAACACCTGTCTGACGCCAGCGATGGAAACAGAAATACAATACACATTCATATGGCAGCAACTTGCCAATCTCCCTCTGTGGTTTCCTTTTTTTCTCCTTTTTTGATGAGTATGTCATCAAAACATCTACATTATTTTGCAATCAGTAAGACTAGAAACTTGTGACTGAGACCATAGAGGAATCACAAAAGTGTTTACTAGGATCACAGATCAAGGAAGCAGGAGGGTCATTTTCTTACAAACATTTCAACAATCTGGCTTTTTTTTTTTAGCAACCAGAAAAGTCGCCCCCTGCAGGCCACTAAAAAGAATGGCTGCTGCATTCACTGCACTTTTTCAACATTGAAGCTACAGTCCTTAAAAAACTATTTGCCCTCTTCCACATTTAAAGTGACTTATAAAACTGCTTTTTCTCTGGAGACAAAACTGAATGTGGACCACCAACGGCACTGTGCCTGTTCTGACCGCAAACAACAGGTGAGGGCTCGTTGTAACCACTGGAAGCGTGTGAACTTAGACCAACATTGACACCGGCTTTGACTGCGTGACAGCCACCGGCATGCCAGGAATCCACTCCATCACGAAACGCACGACAGATAACCTCAAAGCGACCTCTGCAACAGGTGAACGCACCATAGACCCTTCTCTTGCCAGCAGTTCCCCGAGTTCCCAGCTAATGCCACATTTCAGCTGTGTTACAGTGCACTAATTGAGACCTCTTTATGCAACAGGCTGTGTTACTCTTTGATATACCCTTATAGTTATTTTGCTTATTTCTTGCATATGTCATGTAAAAAAGAGGATACATTTTTACATGACATGTTCAATGTTTTGATTCAAGCTGATACTCTACACCTGCATTTTGAGGTGAACCTGTTGAAATTGAGAGTCGGTTATGGCAGCACTGCCGATAAATCTTGACAGTATTGTCATTTTGAGGCGTTACGCATGTGAAATGAGAATCACGAAGTTAGTCATGGGCTGTAAAGTATGAGTGTGAGACAGGTCAGATGGAGAAAAGGAAAGCAGATAAAGTGGAGTGACAAAGACAGGGTTGTTGTAGGTTAAACCACCAGGGGTATGAGGTATTTTTGTTTGTGCCACCAAATCTCCACCCACCCCATCACCTTTGGATGACTGACTGCTCCCAGCCTTCACTAGAGATTGCAGTGTTTTTTGCAAACATTATAGTCCAAGAAATTAAAAAGACAAATACACAGTCGAAAAGCAGCTAGGGTAACATAACAGCACATAACACACCGCTATAAATAAATGTAATCCATTGATCAACTGGTGTCACTCACCGAGGGGCAGCTGGTGATTGGTACACACTGTTTGGGCTGACACTCAATGCTGCCTTTAACGCAAGTACAGAGAGTACAGTTAACTGATGACCACATGTCTCCTTCCTGCAAAGGAAAAAAGACACAATAGGGTTAGAACAACATCCATCAAGACGTAAAGGCACTTATCATTCCAACAATACCCAAGAATACAGCTACGTATTATCTATACGTTCATCCTTTGCTGTTGTAGTCTTTCTGATCACTCAGAGTGCTTTAAGCCACTACTTTACCAATTCTTGCACATGGAACTTTAGTCACATTTTAGCTACCATGCATTCACACCTACAGCCTCTATAGAATCACCAATGTATCTAACGTGCATGTCTTCAGAGCTGTGAGAAGTCTGAGTATGCAGAGGAGGGTCACACAGGAAACATGCTCCACACAGAAAGGTCTCAGCCACCAAAAAGATTTTAACAAGGAGGCAACAGAGCTAACCGTTACCATCATCCCACTCCATAATCCACCCACCCATCCATCCATCCATCCATCCATCCATCCATCCATCCTGCTCTTACCCTGTAGATCTTGTTCCGGACTCTGCAGTACTTCACCTCCTCCACCTTTACATAGGACAGACACTCCTCACAGCAGTGGCTGCCTTGGCAAGTTCCCTGCCGCGAGCAGCGTTTCTTGCACACTACAGTGGAATTCTAGAAAGATTATTTGAATTAGGATTTTTTAAATTTACTAACTGACCATTGCTTTGTTTAATGAAGCCTTTGCTATTCAGGCTGATACCTGGCAGGTGCAGGTGGTACAGTTGTCGTGTATAAAGGAGGTGCCATTGTCATAGACCTGACTGTAGAACAGACAGCTTCCCAAAGAGAGATCGAACACCTTCCTCTGACCTGGAGGAAAGACAGAGTCATGTAGAGAAAAATGGGGATTAAAAACGGAATTGATTTGGTTGTATCTAAATAAAATTCTGACTGCTTCAGACATCCATGAGTGCAAAACAAAAAAATTCCCCTGCAAGATATGACTAAAGTTATGAAATTAAAATTAATGGAGGCTGAGGATAAAAAAGATATTTAGGGTTATTAGGAGCAGCATTAACCCCTTCTCTAAGGAGATTACATGTTTCATTGCCTATCTATGCTTCTGGCCACAGCTGTGTAATGTCTGCCACCTCATTTTAACAGGAGTTATGTTTTGTGGTGTTGCCCATCATTATGATCCCCATCATTGAATTTCCCAGTCTTTACCGACACATCTGGGACAACACTGTCCAGGCGGGGTGTGGGTGAGCTGAGAGGGGCAAGAAAGGATGGGACACACCTCCCTCGTGCAGAGAGTTCGGCCTCCCTGAAACAAAAACAGAATAACAGCAGCAGAATTAACCTTTGAATGAAACTTTCCTAGGAAGGTGATTTGTTTAATTTTGTTGTCAATCTTTCAGTGTTTCATGCATCAGCAGAAAAGGGGGTGTGTGGTTGAATGTGTGACTTCATATTACCTTTGCAAACTACGGTACTCACATCTGACTTGTGAAATACGCTTAGATATTTGGTACAAAGCCTTCATCAGTGTAAAGTCTGGATATTTTGGTTCAGTTTTATTAGCACAAGAGCCGAGTTAGTACACAGCTAATGTTTGAACGTAGTTACCCGCAGAATCAATAACTGGTTTTCTGTCCCTGAATTCTTTTCACAGAGGCCAATAACAATTAGACAACAACAACAACAAATAGATAACTGTCTTTAGCCCCCATAAAATAAGACTTCATACACCGCCATATTTCTCTACTTGATGGCTACAAAAGTACATTTTAAAACCCAGAAAATCCATCCATCTTCTTCCTGCTGTGACAAAACAAATTTCCCACATGTGGGACTAATAAAGGTTATCTTATCTTATCTTATCTTATTTGTCCAGTTCAGTGTCACAGGTGGTCTGGAGGCTAACCCAGAGTGTGACAGGATATCACAGGACAAAGTAAATTCAGTGTAGTTATATTTATGTTGACAATTGGTTATTCATATTATTTTTTTAATTAAGACAAAACAGAAAATTTAACAGAACGATTAGTAACAGCATGCTGATTTCTATTTGGGAAACACCTCTGTATGTGTGTACATGTGTTAAAAGCTTACAGGTTCTCAAACTAGGTGTCAGCACATTAATGCTTTAATGTGTTTATGGACAAACCTGTAGGGTTTGTTTATCTAAGGTGTGTGTGTGTGTGTGTGTGTGTGTGTGTGTGTGTGTGTGTGTGTGTGTGTGTGTGTGTGTGTGTGTGTGTGTGTGTGTGTGTGTGTAAGAGAGAGAGAGAGAGAGAGAGTGAGAGAGTGAGAGAGAGCAAAGAAGTTATGGGGGAAAAACCAAGGAAAGGGATGTTGTTCCAACCAAAAATTTGTGACTCCCAGGAGAGTCCAACACTAACCAACTGGTGGGACAGAGCCCCTGCTTTGCTCAGAGGGGGGTGTAAGTAGAGGGTATGTGTACTCACAGTGCAGGTACACTTGATGCAAGGTTTCCCTTCTGGACTGAACTCCTGATTCTCTTTATATAGACGACCCTCAAAGATACAACCTGCAGGGAAATACGTTATACCAAACAAATTATTTTTTAATCCACTCATGTTCACACAAATCTTTTGCCTCTTCACCTGAAGCTTTTATTACTGCACTTTTAAAGTGATTTAAATATAGACAACAGCCACAGACACAGACCCTTCTACCAGCAGAAGAAATACACATTAAGTCAGAATTCAAAAAACTGCAGTGCAAGTATGTTGACTGTTTGCGCACATTGGCAAGTCCAAAAATGTTACTCCCAATTTCAACATAAGTGGAATTTGTCATATCTCATAAATAAATAAAAACTCTATTATGAAATAAGATAAAAGATCCTGTTTCATCAACTCTAATCTTTTTCTCTCCCATTCTTCAGGTCAAATAAAATGTAGTTCAAAATCACAACAAACTGCATGAGGTTCCTCTTCTTTTTTGACCAGAGAGCTAAGAGAAATTCATAACTATTGTTTAAATTTTCCTCATCAACTACAGGAAGCTTTGGGCTTAATGCTAGTTAATACATTTCCAGAAAGAGAAAGAAAAAGAGACAAAGAGATATGACATAAATGTAGCGCCCCTGGCTTCGACCTTCTGAAATTGCTGAGCACATCCTGAATTTGTTTTACTTTATCTTAACTATTAAGCTTGTTATCAGTTCCTGTTTAATATCTATAAATATTTCATTTCTGGGTTTCCTTTCAGCCAAACGGCCGCCTCTCCCTGAGCCGGGTTCTGCCGGAGGTTTCTTCCTGTTAAACAGGAGTTTTTCCTTCCCACTGTCACCAAAGTGCTTGTTCATAGGGGATCATATGATTGTTGGGTTTATCTCTGTATGTATTATTGTGGGGTCTACCTTACAATATAAAGTGCTTTGAGGTGACTGTTGTTTTGATTTGGTGCTGTATAAATTAAATTGAATTTAACTGAATTAAATTAAACCTTAACTCCACTAATGTGGATATAAAGAAAATGAATAAACAGAATCTATGCATGTACAGTAGAAATAAAACTGAACCCCCAAATGTTTCCAGGCTACACTTGTGTTAAAATTCATACTCACCGGGGCAGGTGGGGCAGCACTTCTTTGGGTGGTTTTTGGGGTTTTTGCAGTGGATGACACACTGAACTTCTGCTTCAGTGATGACACCTTCCTGTCACAACCAAGTGGAAAATATTTTCTTCAGTTTGTGCATCTTTATAAGTAACATGTTAATGTATCTTTAATGCTGCTACTTTAAAGCTTATTGTTCCACCATATTGCCTTCCTTTTCTTGCTATACATATATCTTTCCTCTGCTTCTGCTTCCTCTATTTGATTCTGTTCCTCCTCACTATGTTTTTCCTACTTACCTGAATTCCTTCTGTCCAGTGCTGCCTGTTCCTTTTTTTATCCATACCTCTTTTGAGCAGTTTTCCAGACCTGTTCGTGCTTACTCCACATTTCTTCTTAATCTTTCTGGCTTATTTCCTTTCTTCCATCCCTCAGTTCTCATACTTGTTTTGTTTTCTTCCATGGCTACTCACTTTCTTTCCTTCAGTGTCTTTGTTTACTTCCCTGCCTTTTCCTTTTCCCAACCCTTTTCCTTTTTTTCCCATCCTTCACTCTTCTAGCATTATGCCTTCTTGCTAACAACATGTCTGTGTGTTTTTCACATCTGATTTGGGATCAGTGCTTTCAACTCGAAGCCCGAGCTTTGCTTCCATTACCTCTCATCTGCTAACAGTGCAGCTTGGTCAGTCAGCGCATATACACACCTGACAACGTCTTGTTATGCAGGGTTTCGTGGAGGTGGTCCAGGATACTGAACTGTTATAGGAGCATCCATCTAACGTACAACCTGGGAGAGAAAAATATAACCTTAACTTGGAAGACAAGGGAGAAGCTGGGGAACAGGAACAATGTCAAGAGCTCAGTTGCTCTAATTGTGTTTCAAGTAGTTTCTAAATTTCAAGGATGTGTAATTTCTAAAATACCTACAACTTCAGACGCATTTCACTTGTAGCTTGTGGCCGAGAAGACGGCTTGGAGAAGCCAAAGTCATTTTATGGCAAATGACCAAACTTTTTTCCAATTTGTTATTTTGACAAAGGGAATTTAAGACTGCCATCCTTCAGATAGTAAAGATAACTTTTTTAATCTCCCAGAATGTTGGTCCCAGTGTAGAAATGCAAACTATCCATGCAAATGATCTACTGGAGGAACATTCACTTTCCTGCCAATGTTTCTGTGAATTCATTTTTTGGGAAACAGAAAGCATACATTTTCAATTTCTGCAAATGCTTTAATTTTTCTGCCATGCAAAGAAAATTTTCTTAATCTGAAAACTTAGATTTTAGTGTGGAAAATGAGAAAGCAGTAATCATAATTATGACTACAGCCCTGCAAAATGTTCATATGTTTATAGCGGTGTCATTTCTAATGTAGAAAAATAAATTGTGTTCTAATCTTGGCCAAAGCTCACGGAAGTGACTAAAAACATCTGGTAGACATGTTTCAATTAGCTTTATATATTGTTTCTTTTCCCTCTCTTTGTTGTTGGTAGCCAAAGTTTCATCTAAGTTTTCATTGTAAGATGCATTAAAATATCAAGGAGGTCAAATATTACAGCTGTGTGAGGTCAAAGTCAAGTCTTCATTTTTGTGACTTAAATCTAATTTAAAGTCTCGAGTCTAAAAATAACCACATCTGATTATATGATGTGAATATTTAAACTCTCTTTCAGTTTAATGTTAAATCCAGTGTGTACACACTGATCTCTTCTTCATATACTTGGATGAGTCGCCCTCTGAGCTGTCAGCAGCTGTCTATTCAACTCTAAATGAATAGCCTATTCATTTCATCCCATTTGCAGAAAGTGGGTTCAGATCAATATAGAACTTTCCATACAATGAAACCTGATCACACCCATTGATCTACTTTCCTCAGTGTAAACTAAACCCTGTGATACTGTAATACTGCAGCAGGAAGATGTACAGTATATATTTTATTAGTACGAGTACAAGAACCCACAGAGACCAATACCCTGGCAAAACACTCAAACTGTTAATATACTGCATAAATATGACGGCTGTCAGAAAGAAGCACTTTTGCATTTGTATACCAATATGTAGAAGAACACTCATGTGAAAAACACAGTCCATGCTGTGACTCAGAAGCTTTGGTCCCTGTGGCTGAAAAAACAAACCTAAAACATTGCCCCTTGACCACTGTGCTCGACAGTTGGTATGAGGTTTTTGTGCTGATATTCTCTTTTCTGGTGTTAGCCAACTGTTGCCCTGTGGATTATGGCTCTCCACTTTGGTCTCATCTGTCCAAAGAACAGTGTTGCAGAAGTCTTGAATTGTACGATAAGATGGTGGGAAGGATTTACTGAACCATCCAGTCCTGGGAAGGCTGTGGCATTGTGTTAACACACACCTGAATGCTCTGAACCAGTAAAGTGATGATGATCAGTTGATCAACTGCATTTGATTATCACTGACTGGCTGCTAGCAGTAAGGGTATCCCCGCTGAAGAGAATGTTTAAAGTCCTGTGGAAACTTTCGATTTTACATGACTGTTTTAGTCAAAACCTGGTGACAGTTGTGTTTGTTTGGTGAGGCTGCCGAGGAAGTTCTGACAGCTATACTCCTAAAAATACGTATTTTTCAATCTCAAGTGCACTTGCTATTACACTGCTGCATATATAAACGCCTTAATTAAAGCCGCTTTATAAAGCTGTTCCCAATAAACTGATGCAGTCAAGCTGTGATTCTCTTTAACTGTCGGCATGATTTCATAAAAGTGAGAAAATGGTGATATGACATCTAGGAATTAGTGTGTTTTAAAAAGCAAAGACACAAAGCAGTCCTAAATTTGGTCACAGTGGCTACAACTTAACCACACAACTAAAACTAACACCGACTGCTGTGGTAACGTGGGGCTTTCCATGTCCGAGTCGAGCATGTTCTGTCTCTCTTAACGAAGTGCCGTGTCGTAAAATGGCGAACCGCAAACAAAAGGGCCCCCTCCCTGCCGAGAGCTGGGAGGTAGGTGTGACAGTTTATGTATTTCCGCAGAGCCACATGAGCTTCATAAGCACAGAAAAAGTAAGGGAAGCCATCGTAGTGCAGACTTTGTTTAAGGGTCCCCTTTTGGGTTTTTATAGAGGTTAAGTGTCTAAGCCAGTACAGTGGGAACTAAAGATTCGGTTCCTTTTATACTTGCTGGATGTTGAAGCTCTACAGCTATGCAAAAATCAGCTACAGTGGCTTACTTTGTCCAATACAGATCTTTTAATTCTAAAGAGGGCAAAAAATACAACAAGTCAGAGCTCACAATTGTAAATGATATATTTATGTAGCTACAGTGTGCAGTTGGAATTTAGGTTTGATGATTGCTTCAGCATTATGTCTCTGTTTTAGCCTGAATGCATGTATCTGTTTGTCTTAAATGTAGTACATAAATGTGCACGGAAAGGGTTTTTGTTAAAATGCCCAGTTTAATTAGGCTGATGTGAAGTGACTAAAACCGTACACAGAGGATGAAGAAGGAAGGTATATAGAGGAGTTCCTGCCTCATAAAAACAACTGTATTTTTGTGGGCTGTAAACCCAGCAGTGAACCCCTTCAGCAGCAGCACAGTCTCCTTGTAGTGCAACTGTGTATATGTGGCTTTTATGTGAGGTAAATAATGAAGCTTTACTCTCACATGCTCTCCTAATATAGGCCTCGCTGTTAGGATACGGTGAGATAAAGTAGTCCCCGAAGGGTCTGTGTGTGCGTGAGATTAGCATCTCTATATTTCCAGTGTCTCCCATTAGTACAGAGGACCTGCAGGCATACATAGCTTTACAATAAATATAAAAAAGCAAAGGCGCACAGGTATTCTCTTATTGTCGCCTGACCTCTGTCCACTTGCTTGTCTTACCTTTACACCTTTCACAGCAAGCTCCAGTCTGTTTCACCACCAGAGCACAGTCCTCTGAGACAAGTGGACATTTCTCCTGTTTACAGTCTGCTTTACCGTCCTGCAAAAGAGACAGAGAGAAGAAAACAACACCCAGGGTTATATTTTTCCAACATTTTTCTCCTTTTACTTTCATCCCAATTTTTACTTTCTCACAGATTTCTCTGGCTGTTATTTCTCTCTGTGGAAATTAAAATGGGATATAATACCATCATAAAGTCAAGGATTCAAATGTTAAATTTGCTGAAGAAGATTAAGGAGAAATATAAATAATGTACTTGCCAAAATCCAAGGCGTGATTATTACTGGCAAACTGTTTTTTTTCTCCCACAAGTACCAAAATATCTCGGCTTTACAATTCCTCACGGTGAACACGTGCATTGTTTAAGGTATCAAAATTGAATGAATATAGAGTCAGCAGTGTGTCTGTTATACCCTAAGCCCGTTGACTAACTCTGAAATCATAAAGTGAAAGTGTCTAAATTTGTGACCTCAACATGTGTCTTGAATTATTTTATCCTTTTTAAATCAACCGCCCCTAAAGAGACTAAAACCAGGAATTATTTATCCTGTTAACACTTCTGATTTTTCGCTGCCATCCATCTTACATTGCTTTGATATTTCAGTCTTTAAAGGTCAACACTTTCATCCATCTAGACATGCTCATGGAATGAGTAAAGCTAAAACTCAGGATAATTGTAATATAAATATTTTTTGTGTGTATGTGGTTTAGGACCACTCTTTACCTAATATACCATCTCCGTTCTCTGCTGTCAACTTCATCTAATGTGAAAAGGCTGCAGGTAAAGTTCCTACATAACAAAGTGCCTCAGTCTTCACAGTTTAGCTGTGAATTTTCACACCAGTTCAACAATCCTCCTGTCACCTTCAGAAACACTGCACACTGTATCCGTCATCACCAATAACTGCACCGCAGGACTGGACAGAATCAGCGCTTTTTAAAAATTCACTCTACTTTCACACCCAGCTTTTATTGCAGATTTTATCCACATGCTGCGTGTGTTTTATTTTACACACTGTGAGGGTTCATAAAGTGGAGGCTGGCAGGTCCCGTGGCTCTGTAAGCACTGTGGCGGGCGGCTCTAACGAGAACGGATCAAAGGAGGGCGAAAATATATCAGTGTGGTTTAATATAGCTGCAGTGCTCCAACTAAACCCCAACCACACTGAGGACAGATGATGTCATGACATAAGAGCAGGGAGGAGAGAAATGGAGATGGAAAAGAGGGACAGAGGATGTAAAAGAGGCTAGAAGGACAAGGAGAAACACATGAAAGAAAAGAGACAAAGAGGGGCGGAAGAAAGACAAACGTCACGTCTTTATTCTGGAAAAGTTGATTTGAGAATACAACAGTTAAATGACAGTGGATTAGGCTTAATTACTTTTTTCTTTTTGCTCCATGTCCCTGGCAAATCAGTGTGTTTTATCCACCCAGATTAGATGTGGGATTTCTTCTACACTTGTAGGCTCATAGCAGTCAAAACATCATTTACCCATAAACCCAGCCCTGATCTTAAACCAGAGGTGAGAGATTTCCCAGATGAACATCACAGAAAACAGTCATACACAATGGTGAGTGAACAAAACCATGTGCATTTTACCTCTGAGCAACAGGCCTTACCAAATCAGTCAGTCAGTCAAAGAGTTTCAGCTTTAAACACTGAAACAAATATCCGGCAGCACGAAACTAAAAAAAAAACAACCAATGCATGATTTGGGATTTAAAATATACAACAGATTAAAATACAGTTAAAAGTCCAAAATTTATGCCCATCTTCACACTTTATGTCCCCAGCCATTATATTTGACACCCCTCCCTTAGAGGGTTGGTCACTGCAAAATAACAATGTTGTTCTGAGTGATCACCTTGATTTCTATACTGATCTGCAGCGAATAGAACACCAACATCCATATGTCATGAGGGGAGAATGAAAATAGCCATATGTTAAAGCCTTCATATATACCAGTTCTTAATCCAGAAGACAAAGGTCCTGCTCGGCCTTACCACTTGAAAATAAAAGCAGCAAACAAAAGCAAGGGAAGCAATTTGCTATCTGTTCATTTCAAGGGTTGGACTTGTGTGCAGGTTTTCCAACAAAAACAAAGAAGTTCATAACCTGAAGTAAAGTCATGAATGCATTAGGAGAAATGGAAATGGCATTTCCACTCAGCTTGCTGCTGTTTTCCTAGTATTTAAGTACTGCAAGGAACCAGAAGAGCACATTTTCATCACAGACTAAGAAACCTGGGGAATCACTAATCATGCAGCCACACAAAACAGGAAAGTGCACAATGCACTTTTTTACATCCACAAAAAGTCTTGGATGACATTTGGTTTCTATGGTACAGAATGATCTCAGCACAGGCAGCATGGAAGGAAATAAAAACATATGAAGAGATGCTTCAGACTTTGATTATGATGGCAAACAACAGCAGCAAAAAAATGCAAAAAACTGCCGTCGGGTAGAATATACACGATGTTTGCCAAAATGCAATCAAAAATAAAATGGAACAAATAAAGAAACATAGAAAGATTTCGTTAAAATCTCACAGTTTGGTCAAAAGCCTCCAAGGTCATGTCCTTCTCTCTCTCTCTCTCTCTTTAGTCATTCATTAGCAGAAAGTGATGTTAGTAGACCTCCTCCACCACTACCCATCTTGTCATGAGGTCAAAGGTCACAGCAGGTCACCACACCTTATAAACACTCGACATACCACCACGGCACCATTGCTGGCCAACTGGACGACCGTCTGTTGGAGAGTGACGACCCCCTCGACATGTGGAGGGGGATAAAGCTCTGGTATGCTCATAAGTGTGTGTGTCAGACAAAGAGAAAGTGAGCGTGATAATGGCTTTGTGTTTGTGTTTCTCTCTGTGCACATGCTACTACAAGGGCTTCCACTTTAACTAATTTACAGTGAACGCATTTGTGTGCAGATCTTTAAATTGTGGTAAATGAACACTGTTGATCAAAAACATGCTGATCACGAGGCATGACATAGAAAGGTCCAGTAAGGTGTGCACCATCAGCATTATTGTCAGTTTAAATAACCTGTGAAAACTACGTTCTTCTAGAATATTTTCCTTTTTTTTTTTTTTGTCTATGTCCATGAAGGCCAGTAATCTTTTATTAGTACAGTTTAAAACATAGTGTGACTACGGGTCATGTACTCCATTGGAAGATGTTTTTTTGTCATTAATCTTTTTGACTTGGAAAATAGTTTTGATGATCACTTTTGACACTTAAGTTATTAAAAGTGAACAAAATGTAAATACTTCTCAGTTCTTCACTTTTTTATGAACATTAAAGATTTCTCGAATGGACAAATAGTCCTGAGCTGTGCCAACAGAGTTGGCGTTCCACTAGGAGGCGACAATGTTTGTGTTCAGCTTTGCTTCCCCTCATTAGTCTTCTTCTTCTTCTATCTCCTCATCAATCAAACCCTGCCTTTCTACCTAGCTCCATCACTTTTCTTCAGCATTTGAAAATCTTTTTTTTTTTTAAATTTAACAAGCCACTCTCGGCTAAATATATCTATCATGTCTTGTTTTGTGTTTTAATCATTTCCACTAATGTGTTGAATTCATCAAAAGTCAAAGCCTCTTTCTGGCATTCCTCACCTTTCTTTTTGTGCTTTTCCTCAGACACCACTGTGGAGGAAGAGATCAGGTTTTGCCAGGTGCTACAGCACAGGAAAAGAAGCTCTCGAATTAATGGCCTACTTAAGCCCTTGGACTCTACACCCTTCCGACCTCACAAAACTTAACAGCCTTTGCCACTGCGACCTTTCACCTTTCCTTCAAAACAGACCAGTCGCAACCTCCCACAGACAGAAGGAGACACGGTACTTTTGGGGACGAGACAGCCGTGGAAAGACGCTGATGTTTTCAAAACTGTTTCCACAGGTTGATCTTTCTGACAGGAAAGAGCTCAGCATGACAGTCCTGCTTCTGTGGCCCGGCTGGTTGTAATAGAGGATGGAGTGGCAGGCTGAGTGTACTGGCATGTCTTTAAGTGAAGTGGCATTTTTATAGATTGGTCCAACGTGAAATGTACAGCACATTCCACCTTTATAACCACTGAGTTTAACACATTCATTTCCCTTTAGCAGCTTTGGGGATTTTAGCTATTTAGTTTTATATTTATTTATACAGGGTGGGACATTTATATGGATACACCGTAATAACATGGGAATGGTTGGTGATATTAAAGTCCTGTTTGTGGCACATTAGTATATGTGAGGGGGCAAACTCCTCGAGATGGGTGGTGACCATGGTGGCCATTTAGAAGTCGGCCATCTTGGATACAACTTTTGTTTTTTCAATAGGAAGAGGGCCATGTGACACATCAAACTTATAGGTAATGTCACAAGAAAAACAATGGTGTGCTTGGTTTCAACGTAACTTTATTCTTTCATTAGTTATTTACAAGTTTCTGACCACTTATAAAATGTGTTCAATGTGCTGCCCATTGTGTTGGATTGTCAATGCAACCCTCTTCTCCCACTCTTCACACACTGATAGCAACACCGCAGGAGAAATGCCAGCACAGGTATCCAGTATCCGTAGTTTCAGGTGCTGCACATCTCGTATCTTCACACCATAGACAATTGCCTTCAGATGACCCCAAAGATAAAAGTCTAAGGGGGTCAGATCAGGAGACCTTGGGGGCCATTCAACTGGCCCACGACGACCAATCCACTTTCCAGGAAACTGTTCATCTAGGAATTCTCGGACCTGGCACCCATAATGTGGTGGTGCACCATCTTGCTGGAAAAACTCAGGGAACGTGCCAGCTTCAGTGCATAAAGATGGAAACACATCATCATGTAGCAATTTCAAATATCCAGTGGCCTTGAGATTTCCATTGATGAAGAATGGACCCACTATCGTTGTACCCCATATACCACAGCAAACCATCACTTTTGTTGTTCCAACAGTCTTGGAGGGATCCATCCAATGTGGGTTAGTGTCAGACCAATAGCGGTGGTTTTGTTTGTTAACTTCACCATTCACATAAAAGTTTGCCTCATCACTGAACAAAATCTTCTGCGTGAACTGAGGGTCCTGTTCCAATCTTTGTTTTGCCCATTCTGCAAATTCTGTGCGCCGATCTGGGTCATCCTCGTTGAGATGCTGCAGCAGCTGGAGTTTGTAAGGGTGCCATTTGTGAGTAGCTAACATCCGCCGAAGGGACGTTCGACTAATGCCACTCTCCAGTGACATGTGCTACGCTGTGGGCTCTTGCTGAGTGAAGCTAGGACAGCCACTGATGTTTCTTCATTAGTGACAGTTTTCTTGGGTCAACATTTTGGCAAATCCAACACTGAACCAGTTTCACGAAACTTAGCAAGCAGTTTGCTAACTGTAGCATGGAAGATGGGTGGTCTCGTAGGGTGTCTTGCATTGAAATCTGCTGCAATGACCCGGTTACTGCGTTCACCAGATATCAACACAATTTTGATCCGCTCCCCACGTGTTAACCTCTTCGACATGTCAATGGCTGTGAACAAAGAGAAACTTGTAAATAACTCATGAAAGAATAAAGTTACGTTGAAACCAATCACACCATTGTTTTTCTTGTGACATTACCAGTAAGTTTGATGTGTCACATGGCCCTCTTCCTATTAAAAAAACAAAAGTTGTATCCAAGTTGGCCGACTTCTAAATGGCCACCATGGTCACCACCCATCTTGAGGAGTTTGCCCCCTCACATATACTAATGTGCCACAAACAGGACTTAAATATCACCAACCGTTCCCATGTTATTACGGTGTATCCATATAAATGGCCCACCCTGTAGATTGAAAAGTAACACATACTGGTTTTGTTTTAGTGGTATCAGCAAGGATCTGTCTTATCAGGTAAACCTCACCCCTCCTGTATCGATCAGCTACTGTTTGAGAGGAGACACTGACAGGAAATGACCCCTGACCTTTCTCTCAGATCGATCACAGCTACTGGGTATAAAACTCCACACCCTGAACTTTTACACGCAGCTCAAGCGAAATGTTTGTTTAATCAATGAATGCAGTGCACGTACCTCTCATGTTTGACCTTCTGAATGATGATGTTTGATTTGGTGAAGGAATGGAGGCATGTTTGCTGTGATACTCACATTACATTCCAACAGCATGAGAATAACAAAAGCTGTTTCACACGGGCACTACAGCTCTGAATGTTTTTAAACACTACCTGGAGCAGCTGCATGTGAGAACCGGACACCAATCAGACTTTACCCTGCCTGAGCGTTTCCAGAAGTGAGAGCACATCTGACGCGGGTAAATCTCCTGCTGTCTGTTACACATGCTGACTTGAATCTGCAGAAATTGTACCGAGTTCATGTGTAAAAACAGCTGATGTATTTAGTCTGATCTGAGTTCACTGAAAAATGAGGAACTACTTTGTTCCAGCTCTTCAAAGCTCCCCTCTACAGCTTTTTAGGGAAATAATCACCGTATCATTTTGTATGAACATTTGTCTTTTTAATAGTGTTTCCACTGAGGTCTCAAGTGAGATTTATTTACTTTCTCACATAACTGTTTCTAATCAGCAGAAATAGACAGTCTCGTTTCCTGTTCTTATTCGGATCACATGGATATAGAAAAAGACAAAAAGAAATCTGGGAAATTCTGCAAAATCCTGAATAACATTTAAAAAAAAATAGTGCACGATAACAATACCTGCACATGCAACTGTGACATAAATGAAAGACTGTGGACAATTAAAAACCTTCGTGAAGGTAAGAGAGCAAAATCATGGTTGATAAAAAATAAAATGTTAAAACAAAACATGCGTGAAACCCTCTACCCATACAACACAGCAAAAAAGACACTAATGCCTACTGAATGTTGGAATTTGGGTCTGTGGCTCTGCGGAGGAAGATTTGGGAAAAAATATGCCACAATTTCTTTTAATTATTGAGTTATTTGTGAGTTTTATGACAAGATGTGGCTCGTGGGTTGCCGTGAGTCAAGCAACTTTTATCAGTTGTGTTCATGTTTAAGCACAAGGCCAGTCTTGAATATCTTCAGACAACTATTTTTCATTATTGCCTGAGGCAAAACTGAGTTCTGTTTCCTTTCCATGCAATGCTGAGATGAAATCAAACAGCAGATACTCATAGGTCGCGGTAGATGAAATTTTGTAACAGCAAAATGTGACTGTGCTGCTGTTACACAAAAAAAACTGAGGGAGCCAACCAGAGGGTGAGGGAGGGGAGGAAGAGCTGATGAGAGAGTGGAAAAAGACATGGAGATGGACAGACAGATAGACGAGGACGATGAAGAGAATGACGGCGATGAACTGACTCGTTTCACGATAAAGGATCGTCATGGCGACCCGCCTGTCAGTCAGTCTGTCAGCCACATCCACTCCTGGCCGCATTACAGCTCTCTACCTCACCCGGACACACACAATAGATCTTCTGTGTGTGCATATGTGTGTGTCCGATACCCACAGGGCAATTAGCAGGTACTCTGGACCAACTAAGGAGCCAACCCCCTCCGCTATGTTTCCATATATGAGTGACACTGGAGCCCGGATGCCCCCCCCTCCCCTCGACCAGCACTGCCACACGGGACTCTTTCTGGACATGTAGAACTGTCCAGAAAGAGTCCTGTGCAGAGGTCATGTAAGTATTTTCTGAGTTTTGACATTTCCTGGTACAAGAGGAAATTGATCATCAGAGTTTGGAACCAACTTTGGAAACAGCAAAAGTCCAGAACAAGGATAAGACAGAAATTCTTCCTTTAATGCTACAAATCAAACAGAGAGGTAAAATAATTTTATATAATAATATCATAATAATAGTGTCAAATGACAGAACATTAAGTTTTATGAAAACCGGGTCAGTATATTGATTAATAATGTTGCTCTTTTATCACCTGGAGCACAAAGAAATGGAAAATGTTTGCCACAAAAGCCAAAGTTGTGCCTTTCTACTGCAACCAACGTACTTCAAAGGGCACAACTTTTATTTTGTATCACACTTTCTCAAGTTTCATTACAGCTTAGGCAGTACTGAAACTTAGGAAGCCCATACATCTTTCATGCAAACTAGAGGAAACCACAGTGATCCACTAGCAACCACAACAACCACAAGAAGGTTTGCAACTGATTTGACCTGGTGACAGCCATCAGCCTCAAGCAACCTCTCTCCAACCTTGCACATTTTTTCCTTAGCAGCCAGAGGTTGCCAGCAGGGTCGCCAAACAGTCTCTATGTCTGAGTCATTGCAATGCATGGAGTAGGCAGGGCAGAGAGCAACCATTCATAACTGCATTTATGTCAGTGAGAGTGATCATCTCCTGAAGGAAGAGAAGCCATTAATTGTTTGTTACATATACATTTTGGCAGAACCTTAAATTTAACTACTCTAAATTGTAAATTCAGATTTATATTAGGAGGGAAGAAAAGCTGCATACCTCCAAATTCAATAAAGACCGAGCCCTAAGTGTATGGAAGTAAGTGTGTGTGTGTGTGTGTGTGTGTGTGTGTGTGTGTGTGTGTGTGTGTGTGTGTGTGTGTGTGTGTGTGTGTGCGCGCGCGCATATGCAGGGTGGCTTAAAGTAGAGATGAAAGGGCGGCCATTGCCTCCTGATGACTGATAGCATTCAGCAGGGCTTTGGCTGATGTCTGCCTGATAACACAGAGGACGGCTCAGTCAGTCTTTAAGCAGAGGGCAGCATTAGAGCAGCCAATCAGGAGCCAGTGAACAATCAAACATTAGCTGGGGCTTAATATTGTTTTAATGTTTTAATTCCTAGGAATCGTGCATTTAAAACCCAATTCATTCCCAATGTGGACATGACAATTTGGCTTAACGTAGACGTTAGCTTGATATGTACAGGTAAGAAAGTAGACCTGGTCTACTACTCTACTGCCCTCCTTCTGTGACCAGCATGGTTGCTTTCACATTTACTTTTTTATAAATTTGCCTACTTAATTAAATGCATTGAGACCCATCAGTAAGCCACTAGTGGACACGGCCTACCATCAGGCGACTCATACAAAATCACTATTTTCGGAAATATGCTTATAACCTTTTGTAAAGATCAATAAAATACTGCAGACTGCTTGCCAGCTTCATGGTGAGACGACATCATGAGGTAAATACACTTGACCAAAAAACGTTTGTGAGTTTTTGAACAGACTAGAAAAAACAAAGCGTGGCATGATGATCCATGATTTGTTACTGCTGGACACTGCCAGGCTATGCTTATATTAAGCCAAGATCAATGGCCGCTGCTGTGGCTTTATATATAACAATACAAAAGCAGAACCAATTTTCCCATCAATTCCTAAATAATGAAATTAAATTATTCCTTTTTGTAACATGTCTATTGCAAAATCTAAACTGTAATATATTGCCCATCTGCAAGAGGCATGGTCCCAATTTTGGGCTTTAACTTCTAACCAATCATAAACTTGCATTTTTGTGAAGATAAATATAAAAAGGAATACAGTGTGTGAAGCTTATGTAAACTAAGAAATCGGCACAGACGCACACAACACGCCCTCGAGCTCACGCTTGCATGGTAAACTGTGTTCTGGTGGCTTTTAAAGAAATGTGAATGAATCTTTCTGCCGGTGTCAAAGCAGTGACACAGAAAGGATTTGTTGGTCCATTCTCATTCTCTAAAACAAAAGGCTCTACAGCAGTAAAGGTTTGGAGAGGGTGCAGGGCAGGGGTCAAAGAGCACATGTTCCAGGAAAGAGTTGCCCCCTAACGTTTTGTTGGCTGATTTTAACAGCCAGGCCGAGCCAAGACAGCGTGATGACAAGCATGAATGTTAAAATAAACAATCCCCACTTCATGTTTCACTGATATTTTGTCGTAAATTTGAAGAAAATAGTAAAAATCGCATTATGAAGTGGTTTCCTGTACTTGCAAATGCAACTGCTTGCAATCCTCAGGTCATGTGAACAAAATATTATACACTGTGATAAAGAGGTTGACGCTTCAAACGTTTAATACTGCTAAAGTGTTTTAATCACAAAGTCGAACATCAAATCAAAGAACAGATCCATCAAATCTGACCTGAAACTTTGCCAGAAACTTGCGTTACAAAGTCCTGTCAGTCTGTTACAAATCTTTCACAACCTTCTGATAAGAAACACCTCTCAAAGCTTAATAATCAGCTTTACAAATACTCCTATCAGTGCTCAGAGAGGTCATTTTATCCATTCACTCTGAGTGGAAATCCTGTAGCAGCAATTACATGTCAAGGAGGCGAGAAAAAACAGCGAGGGAAGGGCGCCATGGCAGCCAGTGCCTCTCTATCATTAGACACACTGCGACCTCTGCAACATATCTGACAGCGACGAGAAGGTTAGTCTTACCAGACAGACGCATGTAATGCAGGGGTTGTCGGTGATGTTGGGGATGTGGAGAACCTCTCCTTCATTGTCACAGCTGGCCTCAGTACCTATAGAGGACAGGAGGAAGGTGAGATGTAGGAGAGTGAAAAACGATGATGATGATGATGTCACACAGGCTTGTATTAAATACTTTTGCACAACAAGCGATGCAAAGCAGAAAGAAGCTTGGATTTCTTCCATGCCAGTGTAGAGATATTTGATACGTCCTAAACTAACAATTTTTAAACATGCAACAATCAACATATAATAAATATTTAACATCTACATAAAGAAGCAGCCTAAAATACATAAATATACATAAATATCACTTTAAGTCTAATTTGTCTGTCCGGTTAAGAGCAGTGACATTATATAGATGAACCAACTCTTTCCAGTGCCTGTTACTTGCACTCGTGGGATGGAGCATGTCCATCTTTACCTTCATCTTTTTTTTTCTTGTTTCAATCTCAGTTACACACTAAAGGTTTTGTAACTGTATCTTGCCCGACTCTGGTGGTATCGTGTTGACTAAATTTGTTCACAGACAGACATAAAAACACCTGCCACAGTATTCAAAACTGTCTTTGTTGGGTTTCTGCTACAGTAGATGTCTCCAGGACCACAATGATGTTGTGATGACAGACAGACTCATAAGAAAACAATGAAAACGATGTCAGCCATGCTAAAGAGACTGGTAAACATGAGTCAGTCGGTTTGTTACGAGTCCAATGTAATCTGAACCAACGACAGGAAACGACCCTAAATCCATGGGTTTATGGGTAGAAGAACACAGATGTCAACATCTCAGAGGCACCAGTTTCTGCTGCTTAGAGAGCTGTAGCAGCAAAAAACAAAAAGACTGATACTCGGCCGTTTGTTCATGCACTATATTTGTTTTGACTCTCTGAACTAAAACCTTCCTTCTTAATTACTTTAGAGCTGAATGGGTGTCATTGAGGTGAAGTTAAAGCCTGAGTGTGAAACGACTTCCTTCTTCCAGTAATTTGTCGTGCGTCTGCAGTATCTCCTCCATGGCTGAATGAACACAGTTTCAGAACTTACAGTTCATCCAAAAAACTGTTTTCTAAATTGCACGATGATGAAAAGCATTCAAAACCCAAGAGTTTGAATGCTTTAACTAGAGACCATATTTCAGTGGTTTCACACCAGCTGCAGCAGTTCATGCACTAAATACAGAAATCTCATGGGCAATTACAAATCTCAGAGAATATAAAGGCATTAAATGAGGCCATTGTCCCTGTACTTCCAGCAATTAGTGGTCAAGTACTCGGCTACAAGTATCTTCAAACTCTATCTTCATTTGGACCTCAAGTACACACGTGTGAAGTTTCATGACTGTACATTTGCGATACTATCACCTTGACAAAATCTATCCGCCCAAACATCTGAACAGCTGCCACAGGACTCATGGCCTCCTTCTGTGCTGGTTTCTGCTGCCATAGGTCTCTTTAGGATCACGTCTTTCCATGAGATCGCTCACGGAAACGGACTGAATGAAAACCAGGCAAGCTGTTGTAGGTAAAGACTCAGGACACTTTGATATTTTTGGTTGATCTGCTATCAGTGTGACCTCTGACTCCTGTCTGTTTGGTTTGTTGCAATGTTGACAATTCAGGAATCTACCATCCCCTAAACGCCTTCCATGAAACAAAGCAATGTGCACGAGGCACAAATCTGCTCTACAGAAACAGATACTTTAGGGATTTTATCTGCTCATCACCCCATTGAATTTACTACCTACCAACCTATTTCCAAATGCAAAAAATCCCCCATCAGTACCAAGTTTTTGTGATTAAAGATTATATTATAAATCCTAGTTTCCTGTGGAGCATTTCCCCGCTCTGTGAAAGCCTCACCTGGATGCTATTGCAGTTAAATCACTGCAGCAGCTCTGTGCTGCTCTTTATTGGATTTGGGAATGTTTACATTACCTGAGTTAGTGTTGCGCTTGCCAAACACATCGGTTACAAGCAATTTAGCTAAGTTATAGAAAGACAAAACAGGTTATGTTAACAATTAGACATGAATTCTTGCACACTGTGATAAAGGGACTAAGCAGTTCTAGTTTTCTCCCTAAATACACTGAATTTAGTGACAGTCCTTTACTTTTTTTTTACCATGAAGTCCGGCCATCATAAACAAATATAAAGACTTTTTGCAAGATTTTTTTGCCCAAAATAAGCTGACTAGATACATCCGATAAACTCTGCTGGCAACAGATGTCATTTCACTTTGGGAAAAAAAAAGATTTTGATGGTTGCTGGTAAAGAAAAAGAGCTTATGTGTTCCCCTGGCTAAAATCAAGCACCCAATAAGACCAAAATGACACTGAATTTTAAACCCACTATCACTGTAACTTAAATATGGAGCATGATTGAATGAAAAGGCTGAAGGCTGTAGCAACGGTAACATCAGCTCATGTCTGAAGTCATAAAGATCTTAGCAATGTTTATATCAGGCTTGTAATGCAGTAAACTTAGATTCCACGCTGCAACAATAGTTCCTTATAGCAGCGAGTCATGCCGTCTGTTTTTGTCCCTCTGAGTTCAGCAGTAAACCAGCCTGAGCCTGTGGATTCGGGCAGAGCAGACAAACCCTACCGACTCCGCCACTGTAAAATTTACAACCTTTCGAGTGTAATTAAACTGGTGGACCTATAAGTGTCGGGGGGTGAGGGATGGAAGGGAAAAGGGGTGTAGGCGGGTGGGGGTCCCAAGCCTTTTTTTACAGTGCCAAAAAACCCAAACTCTCATTTTCCAGCTGCTAGATTTGCCTCATATCCCAGCACTGTCAATATAGACATTATAACTGATGCATTTATATAGTTCCTCTCTATTTCAACCCTCTGCCAAGTGCTGCAAGTAAAAGGCAGATGAAGTAGTTCAGAAAGCCATTAATAGTGCCGGAGCTCAAGTTGACTCAGATCTGTGACCTGTCTTCCCTCAGAGATCACTCTCTGACTCTGATCGGCAAATCGGCAAAAACACCACAGCTGAGATTAAAATCTAATAAATCTTTTGTTTGAATTGACAGAGAGACTGCTAAATGTCAAACGTATCTATATTAACCCTTTCAGCTCCTTGACAAACAATTTCACACTCTGTTGCTACTTGCTCTGTAAAATCTCTCTAATTAGCTTTAACTGTGAATGTACTGCACGTTGTTATACAAACAAAAAATAAAACTAATGCATTAAAGTAATTTCAGGCACAGCAGGTGGAGCAAATGTTAACTGCTTCATATACTGTCAGGTGGTTTCATCTAATAAATCTTACAAGCATCATGTTTTCTGTCTGTTTTGTGTGTTGAAATAAATCCTGTCAAATAAATGTGGCAGTTTTCCACTTGAAATAAAAAATGAAAACACTAAAATATATTAAATGAATCTACCTTATTCCATCATGTTTCTGAAGAGCTGGGCCTTTTTGGTAATGCAGGCAACTTGGTGGGACTTTAAGACTTATGAAACATAATAAACATTTATAACTGAGTTTTGTTAACCTTGAAAAAAATTGCCAGCAAATACACATTCATGCAATTTTGGAGAAACGGTTCTCAGACTAATCCGCGAAATATCGGTCTAATAAATAATAATTATAATTATATTTGACTCAAAGGTTTTCTCCAGACAATTAAGTCACTAGCCTCACTTACATGTCAATGCATAGCAATGCAGGACTCATATAAGTATCATTAACAGTTCTGATTCAGTAAATGTTTGCAAAAAAAATGTAACAAGTGCTGCGAAGTGGATTTAAACACGTTCTACTGTGGCTGTGGACACTCTAGTGGTCAGGATGACCTCTGAAGCGGCTGCTCCACCTGCTGCACTGACACGTTCAACCATCTGACTGCAAGACCTCAAACAGCTCAGAAACTCCTGGTCTGTGGTTCAGCAGACAATAGGCAGATGATACAGCGCGTGTTTGGGATGCCAGGTGGGGGAATCTGATCTGCTGGGATCGTAATGGTGCAGATGATAAAGAGGCTGTTGGTTCTCAGGGGTTTCTCACGCTGTTTTATGTCAAACAGATACACTAGGGATACCCATCTGGTACACGTTTTGTCCCTGATCTGGTTCTCATCTATCCGGGTTTGCTTCAGGAAAATAAGATAACTGCTAAGAGAGGGGGACCCCTAAAACCAGAACTCGTTCTTATCAGGACCGCAGCGGATGTGCATAAAGTAATTTATGGCGCTCCTTGTTATGTTGAGGTCTGTATTAGTGTTTAAAGCTGAAGTAAAACGTCTGCTCTAAATCACATTTTCTCCTTTAATTAATCAATTTATGATGGCATTAATCCACTGTGGCCATGGCAACACTACCAATGACCTGGAGGACACAGTAGGAAAATAAATGATCATTATCAAATGCCAGGTTAGGTCAGTAAAAGCAGGTCAGCAGCAGAAGTCTCGTGCTTCACAAAGCTGTTTACCCAGCGATAAGACGCACACACGCCGGGCTGACTGGCTGAGGAGCCCGGCCAACGCGCACCACCACATCCACCTTTCATTCACTCCACTTCTATTTTTCTCACACTTCAACGGCGCTGTAGGGCAAACAACCGATATCCTATGATGCAATCTGGCTGTCAAAAGAGGGTGAGCAAGCCGGGGAGAGAGCGCGCGTTTAGCCCCAAACAGGGAGGCCGCTCAGGAGGGAGGACAGAGTGCTGTTAAATTAGAGCTGGTTAAGGAAAGTGGTTTTCACTTTACAGCCTGCTTGTAACTAAAACTGGGTTAATTACAACCCAAAGTGACACAAATATCAATTTGAGTTAAAGTCACTTATAATTCTACGCAGACCTTGTATCATAATGATCCGAATCATCGTGTAATTTTTGTAAGTTTGATGTAAATCACTTTGATATTGGCTCATCGTGATAGCTATGACAGAAAACCACTTCCTGCAAATAACAAGGTCTGCTGCAAACTACAAGCATGCCAGGCTGGACTTGCTGTTTGATATTATCTCTACGGCTTCAAATAGAAGCACAAGCGTATTCCCCGCAGGGTGGCACAGAGAGGATAATCCCCGGTGAAGTTTATAATCGCGTGATAGACTTTCCCGTAAAAAGCCCAGATAAACGTTGCTTGTTCGAGAGAGAAAAATAACTAAAAACAAAATCTGTAAATACTATTTTCTAAAAAAAAAAAAACCTTTAAAATATACACATTTTGGTGAGCTTAAAAAACAAAATAATTTACGATGATGCTAAGGAAGGGTTAGGAAAACGGGTAATAAAACGGGTAAAATAAAACCGCTTTTCATCCTTTTCTGCTTCCTTGTGATCGTGAAACAAACTGAAGGTTATCATCAGCGCTTCCTGAACCCTTCCCTGCGCTGCCACATTACTGGTCATCAGATATATAGAAGCTGGAGTGACTTTGGGTTGGTGCGCTACTCTTGGAAGAGTAAAAAAAGACCGAAGGAGCAAGGAGACGCGGCAGCAGACTAAATAACCAGGGGTTTGGGTAGATTTTTACGCACGGAGGGAGTTGTGATGTGTTATTATGAAGCCTTATGATCCCTTTAATCTTACCTGTAATTAGCGGAGAGGAAGACTGGGGCGTTTGGAGCAGCAGCAAAAAGCAAAAGAAAAACCTACAGGTGGACCAGGAGGGAGGGTTCAACCAGCGGAACAACATCCTCGGGTTTGCTCCAGGAAGAAGAATCAAAGAGCTTGGGGGGGGAAATGAAGGGATAAATAAAATCAATGAAGATAAAAATTCCACAATCAAAGCTAATCTCGAAAACTTCTGGTCTGCATGTCAACCAGGAGAGAAAATCTCCTCAGTTTGTCAGTTTGAGCTGAAATGCGAAGTGGCAATCAGCCAGACGCGCGGTGATTACAGTGATATTAAAATGACAAAGACGCGCCGGCAAGCAGGAGACAGCTGTGCCGCGCACGCCCTGCGGAAAAAAACACAGTCTGCGAACGAATTGAAATTATTTACATAGAGAAGCAGTCTCAGATTTTGCAGACGTGAATATCCTGAGAGGAACGGCGAGCTGTGAGTTGTTAAAATGACTTTTGCTCCACTCCGACTGTCAGAAGAGTCCAGACCGAAGTGTCCGAGGTAAATGCAGCTCTGGTGTACACGTGCACATTTATATCAACAGGAGAGTTTAAAACTCAAACGTCTTCCAGCCAGCGAGTCAATTTTTTTTCCCAGCAGTAGACTTGTCTAAATCTGCGCTCCCAATCCCAAAGTCCGCTTGTCACATGGATGCTCGATGCCGACTCTTTCGGGGCGGAGAAGCGGTCTGCAGCCTCTCTCTGGCTGAGCGGTGTAAATAGTCGACCTGCTTCTCCTCCTCCACCCCCGGTATTAAAGCGGACCTCTGGTGTCGGAGCGCACCACGGAGCCAGAAAGTCCTGCCTCCTCTGTGAAACCCGGACCTCCTCCCGTCTCCAGATCTCTCCAAAACTTCCTCCATACCCCCTAACCCAGACCCTCTCTGGTCCCCATAGTCAGGTTTCCTGCTGTGACCCCCAAACCCTGGTCCTCCTGCTGCTACTACTTTAAAAATAAATAAATAAATAAATAATTAAAATAATGAAAGCTACTACTTCTGTTTGACTGCTTCTGAGCGTTTGTGCAGCTAATGTAAATCTCCCTGTATCTCTCTCTCTCTCCTTGTGTGAGTGAGAGAGAAAGAGAGAGAGATAAAGTTACATTACCAACAAGCCAGGAGAGCTTTATGTCTCCACTCTGTAAGTTTATGGACTTAAAAAAGAAGATAAACACTGGAGAAGAAAAAAGGAGAGGAAAGAGAGATGATGAAAAAAAATCAAGTGCAACGTGTGTGTTTCTTGAAGAAGCCAGCTTTCTTCTAAAATGTCATTATTTAGCACACTCACAAGTTCTAGCCTTTATTTCACTTAATCTCTCCTCGCTAAATGGGTTATTGTGACACAAGGAGCAGAATTCCACAATGATTGACCTAATAAATGTATTGATAAATGGATATTAGAGGCAAGAAAAAAGGATTTATCTCCATGACTGTTACTAGTAATTAATTACTTCCTTTTTTATAGATTGTTATTGTGTCCTGTTTAGTGTAAAATTATGTCACCATGTTTACTTTAGGTCTGGACCTTTTTCCCCTGTTTTGTCTTAGGCTCCTTAATCACAATGAAGGGGAATTTTAATGCTCTAACATCACATCAGAGACAATATGTGTTTCAACAGCTTTCCTGTTACAACATGAAAGTCCTCACAGCACAAAGCTAACTACACAAAGAAATCCATTTCCCAGTCTGGTTATGAAGAACCTGACAGTCTTGCACATAGCCCAAAATTAATTCCAATCCAATAATTTTGAGATGAAGTGGAACATTGGTTGCAAGCTAGACCATACCCAGCAGTGATGGACCTCATTAACATTCTTATGACTGTACAGGAGCAAATCCGTGCAGCCAGATTCCAACATTTGGTTAAGAGTATTACACAAGAAAAGTAAAATGTGTTACAGTACAAGATTAATCTCATATTAGAATGTTTACATTCTTTTATTTATATAATGTAGTTGAGCCTGCGCATATGTATGCTTTAGTTTTATGATCAAACTTCACGCCGATTCCAGGGGTGGGCAATAAACTTTCCCAAAGGTACCACATGAGAAACTGAGACTGTCCCGTGGGGGCCACGCAAATAAGCTGAACTGCTCAGTATTAATTTTACTTCTTTAAAACTTTATTGGTGCAGTCCTCCACAACAGTCTCAGTTTCTCGTGTGGCCTCTTGAGGAAATATATTACGCAGCCCTGAATTAAGCCATGCTGAAAATTAGTTTCTATCTCAATTAATTTCACAATAAACAAGTCCTGGTTCCTGACACAGGACTTTTAAGGCTCCATTAGTGGCTCTTGAAAGGGTCAAAGGTCCATAGTTGCCAAACTGGGGTCTGGTGGATTCTCTAGGGGAAACAAATGTAAGCATTATATTATGAGGAGTGAGCAAAGGATTTCTGGTTTTTGTTTCTTTCTGAGACTGTTTTCCATTAAAAAATGCACATTAACATTTTATTCAGTTTTCACACCCATATGTTTACGATCAAATGATTTCGCCCTCTAGTGGCCATACTAACAATAGCCGTTGTTAGGAGGCTGCTGGGAGGATGTTGGGGTGGATTAATGGGCTGATGCTACTTGAAGTAAAGAGCATGCACAGTACCTTCTTATTTTGAGCATAACGATTCTCTCCACATCTCTTGACCATAGCATTGCCAAATTATATAAATACTTTCTAATGGTTTTGTTACTGTTTATTTTACAGCCCTATATCAATGGTTGCCTCCTGAAAAGTCCCCAAAAGAAGCAACAAACCACTGATGTGGTTGTTTAGATTGTAAGATTAGTTCTGTTTTTTGCTAATTTTTGGAAACACCCCTTCCCTCCTTTGTGTCAGACTCAGCATGCTCCTTCACATCATAAACGTCTCTATATTCCCGCATTAAGTTCCCATAAATCTGCAGTCTGGAGTCAGCATTTCAAAGCCTCATGTGACAGATCAGGCAGGTTGCATGACAGTGTCTGTGTATGTGTGTGTCTGGCCTCTTTAAAGTGAAGCTCATCAGATGCTCAGACGGGGAGGAAAAGCAAGTCTTCAAAGAAATAATTAGGACCCACCCAGCAGCTTTTAACTGAGCATCAGCCGCTGCTCCAAATGTGCTGCTGCACACTGAAAACACACACCAGTGCAAGCAGAGCTGAGGTGTGCATCAGTCAAATGAGACAGAGAGGAAGAGAGTCCAAAGAGTAAAGTGTGTGTTTGTGTGTGTGTTGCAGAGAGAAAAAAGGAAACTGTGCTTTTAAAAGTAAGCTTGTGAAAAAAAAGCATGCTGCAAGTGTTAAAGAGATAAAGATCAAGACATAATGTGTGGCGAAAGACTTTATGTGGTTAAAAGAGAAAGAAAAAAGCACAGTGTGTTCAAATGAGACCATGAAAGGTCCTGTTAAAGGTAAAGACTGTTGCAGTGAGATTGAATTTCAGTAATATTAACCACTAGATGGCAACAGGGAGAAGAAGGGGGTCTACCTGATCTGACTGCAGATGGTCCTTTAATGATCATCCACACACAAACGCATAAACACACACACAGACTGAGGAAATGTTGGAGAAAGTCATGAAGGATGCTGCAGAACCCAAAGCAGGTGCTACTGGGACTCAAATATCAGCTATACTTTTCTTTAAAAACTATATAAATATATTGTCCCATTTTATGGCATCAGTCCTGACTGACAAAAGTCTGTTATCCTGGCTTTTATTTTCTCCCTCTTTTTAATACAGGCTGCTTTGAATGAATTTCCCCAAGACTGATTAATCAAGTTGTGCTGAAGTGAAATTAAATGCTTCAGTTTTATAGAAGTCTGAAAGAGCTGTGGGATTAAAAACTGCTTCATACATCTTACAAACCTCATAATTTTTGTTAATTTGCTATTTTAATGTAACCACTCACAAACTCAGTGAAAATATCAACAAATGAGAAAATCAGATGTATATAGTATGTGTTCAAAAGCAAGGTGAGGAGACGAAAAGACATTTTCTTATGGTAGTTGGCTGGCTTGTGGACACAGGAGGTTTTCAGGGTGTGTGATGACCCTCCTGCATTCAAACTGGCCGCAGACGGCAGCCGGAGCCACAAAAGCCCCGAGGTTAAGGCCCCCCCTGCAGTCGGTAGGTCTGGCTCAGAGGCGAGGAGGTGACAATGACGATGTCAGGAATGCTCCTGGTCAGGATGTTGTCCAAAGTCACGCTTTCTCACATATAACAACACAACAGGGGACAAGGCACTATCTCACAACTGAAAATCTTCCATTGAGTGAACATGACCCAAAGGCAGCAGCACACATGATGCCCACTCACTCACTGTAAATTAACAACATGCACTTTTCACACACGGACAGATTTCACTGACCTTGTACTCGGGAGCTGGCTCGTTGCAGATGTTTTAATGTCCAGTCAAACTGTGTTGGATGTTTGCATCATTTGCTAGAGAAAAAAAAGAGAGAATGGATAGAATCTATCCACTGTAAGAATAACACGTGACAGCGATTAAAGCAGAAGGTTTTGAAACATTTCTGTCTGGTCCAACTGGAGTCATCAGAGAAAACAACAGTTTAAGCTACTTAATTATAAAACATGTCACCTTACAAAGTGGTACCTGTGAGATGGAATAAATAATGAAAAAAAAGATCCCACATTTAATATTTAAACCACCAACACGAGTCAGATGAATGAGTTGGATGTCGATGTTGCCAGTAACGAAAATGTTGATGCTTCTTCCTGCAGCCATGGATCACAGCTGGCAGCACATAAGGTGGAGCTACACAATAAAACCCCAAATTGTGACATGAAGTTGTTGCATTTTACATCCTTGTAATGAACTAAACTGCAGATATTTAAGATGTTTATGGAGGCAGTTATGAACAGCCTCAGACGAACACCCTGGAAACTGTGTGTAAAGTGTAAATGCAAAATGGAGGGTTTGGTGCCTTGTATATTTCAAGACGTAACTAACAGCTCAAGCTGCTTATGTGAAGAAGTGAAGTGTTTTCCATGTATCATTCAGAGAGCAGGGAGGTATGTTTTTAGAGAGCTGCTGTACTAGTGCGGGAGCTCTGGGATCTATCACGCTGCGTACTCATCTGGTTTTACAAGTTTCTTACGGGGAAGTCGGGCTACAAGCTAATCTCTTGGCATGTATCACTGCTGTCGGACAGAAGCCACATATCTGCAGAAAGGACATTCTGCAGGAAGGAAGCAAGGAATGCTGTTCTTACAGGTTTTAAGGGCCCAAAGGTCATGAAACTCACTTGGCAGATAATTGACTTTGTAAATTTCAGCTCAAGTTAGAAAAAGAAAAACAGTCAAATTGCAGTTGCGAGGAGGGGTTTTCCATGATTGCAGCAGAGATTAGTTTTCAGCTCATTACCTGCTGCTCTGGACCAGCACAGGAACACACACAGAAGCAAGGAACTGTGCTGTGATTTTTGCACAGTGGCCAAACAGCATTATTACAACTTTCTCATATCACGTGACTAACGCTGGCGCAAAAAGTCTTTTTCCTCCAAGAGACAATAACACTGGACACTGGAACAGTAGTTGCTGTAAAATGGTGAACAAATCTTTGAGTGTATTACAAACCTCAGGAAATGACTTGTTTTATTATTTAAAAAAACCAAACACCCTTATCCATTCATAAGATTAACATTTGGAAAGTGTAGAAGACACTTTATTTCATCCCATAGCTACATAGCGCATGATCAAAAGGGGCTAAAATTGTGGAAGCAAGCAGAACAACTTGGTAGATTATGTTATCCAGCTCTCTTTATTACACCCATGACTGAGGGAGACCTTCACATGACAATGCCACTCAGCTGGGCCAAAAAGCATTACCTACAAAAACCATCATTATGAAAATAAAAGTGCTGCTAGGGTCATTTGTGTGTTTTTAATCAATGCAGGCTTCACAGTGTAGTGGTTCACATATTTGACTAACAAGCAAAAGATCCTGAAAGATGCTCTTCTCAACACGAGGACCGTCTTTTAATCCATGCAGGTTTCAAATATGTAAAGAATGTCTAGCATTTAGAAAAGGGAGACTTGCGGTTTTTGCTTTTAATACATCATAATAAGGTAAAGTTTAGAAGCCACACAGTGACTTGTGGAAATAGTCCATCAGGGGAAACAATGCTGCAGCAAACCTGGAAGCTGGATCAGACATTAAAGAGAGCAAACTATAATTAAAATGTGGGGATGTCGTCTTTGAGATCAGTTGAGAGTGGCTGTTTTTACATGTCAAAGAAAAAAAAAACATAACGAGTAGGAATTCAAACCCAGCTGATGTGAGACAAAGTGAATTGCACACATTCAGCAACAGGTTTGTTTATGTGCAGGAGAAAATACCTGAAAGTACAGCCAAAAATTATTAAGCTTCACTATGAAAACAAGAACTGCCAGAGTGAAAGATAAGGCTCACAAGATGGTAGTGAGACCTGCTGTGATGTATGATTCAGAGTCAGTGGTACTGATAAAAAGATAGGAAGCTGAGCTGCAGGTGGGAGAATTGAAGATGTTAAGATTTCCACTGGGAGAGACCAGAATGGACAAGACTGGAAATGAGTACATCAGAGGGACAGGTTCAACAGTCTGGAGACGAAGTTGGAAAGCCAAGGCTGAGATGGTTTGGAGATACTGGAGAAAGGATGGTGAATATGGGTAAAACAAGGAAGACCTCAGAGAAAATAATGGAGGTCGTGAAGGAGCACATGCAGAGGGTTGATGTGACAGAGGAGGATGCTGAGGTGAGATTGAAGCAGATGATCCACTCCTAAAGAGTGCAGCTAAAATAAGAAGTAGAGTGGTAGTTCTGAAGCTTGGAGACATACACGTATCATCCCACAACATTAAGAAATACTCACTTTGACCCTTATGATCTACCTAAACATCTCTGCAGGCCAAGCAACACCTTCTCCACGGCAACAGGGCTCCCTGACGGCTTCAACCTCTCCAATAAAGACAACCAACATTTAATATATTTTTATTTTTATGTTGCGTAACTAAAAGGGTCTTTCACATTTAGTTTTGGTTTCATATAACTTGCCAACGTGTCATGAAAACATGATATAGACAAATCACCAGAGAAATGATCAGAGAGATGCAAAGAAACTTGAATCCAAGTATAATTTCAGGGGGGACAAGATATTTTTCATAAAAGTTATTATTGGAGAAATTTTACAAACCTTTCACTCTGACTCATGACACTTGTATAAATTATGATTTTCAGTTTTTATTTCCCATGATCACATTAAGTGATGAGTAGATAAATAAACGTATTTATTTTAAATAATTTTATGGCAAAAATGGACACAAAGATGAATTCTTACAAAATGGAACAAATCATATCATAAATACTATTTTTTATTGTCCTTTCACATAAAAGACTGAAATGTGATAACATCACTTTGTGAAGTAAAAACACAATGTAGCTGCGTTACCAAGGAAAGATCATTTCTTGTAATTTTCCACTGGGATCAAAACACAGGATCAGTATTGTTCACACAAAAAAAAGAAATCCGAGCTTAAGTTCCCCGTGGCAGAAATGAAATGTTGCTGACGCTTCAAATCTGCAGCGAGAGTAAAATGATGCGGCAATTATCTAATCCAGTTTGTTTACGCCTTAAACCCAGAGAGACAGAAATAAGCTTGGAAATAAAACCCCAGAAGAGACGTCTGCTCCTCAGTGTCTGAATCCCAACTCTGCGCTCTGTCCAAACTGCCACTGCGGCCCCGTTACACTTTGATTGTTGAAGTATTGTTTGATGTTTTTAACAGTTGGGCGTGTGCAGCTACGTTTAGTGGTTCCTCACATCAGTGCTGATTTACTACAGGCGTGAAAGAGGGAAGAAGTTACTGATGAGGAAAAAAAAACTAAATCTGGGAAAGTGTTTAAAACACATAAACACTAAGCAGAATGAAACAGAGAGAAATGGCAAAAGTAAAGAAAGGAGGAGGCAAGGAGACAGGAAGAAAAAGTGGGGACTAATTTGTTTTGTGTCGGAAAAACGAACCAAATGGTGGAACAGAAAGTAGCTTGGGCATCCAACAGACCTGGATTTGGCACAGGATCTTTTAGCTGTCTGTTCTACAGCAGCGGCCTTTTTTTGGAAATCTTTATTTTATCTTCAACCTTCAAGATGAATGCTGAGTTTTAAAAAGAGAATGAGCAGAAGAAAAAAAAGAACAGGACAGAATGAAAAAAGAACGCAAACTCATCCGAAACAATTACAGGCACACAAAAAATGCTCCAGATAAACACACTCCAGTGTGTGACTAACACGCTGACTACACATGTGACCGATTCTTGTGCAACATTCATTTCGCAGGAAGAGCTGAGCTCTGTGTGACTAGTTAACCGATTTTGACATACAAAAATAAGTATTGCAAGAACCATAAATCAGTGGACGTGTAACATTTTCAAACACTCCTCGAATCTTATGAGATATTTTTCATCTGTCTCTTTAGTTGAGTTTAATCCATTTCTTTTGACCATTTCCATTTGTTCGTACCCGACGCATGTTTATTATTCTACACAAATATCGAAAACTATTTCTGTTTGTGCTCCAGGGATGCAGGGAGTTTCTTTTATTCTTTTCTCTTTTTTTTGGTAAGGTCAGAAATATGTCCAAAGATCTAAAGTTGGAACGTCATGTGGACAAAGGGGGTAGAGTTTTTGAGTTCCTGAGCTTTTGAAAAAGTTAAAGATTTCCAGGAAAAGTTGCTATGGGTGGAGAAGGAGCTGCAAAGTGCTGAAAGAGGAAAGAAAACAACAAAGAGAGTCAGGTAATTCTGTGAGGGATGACAGATGGAGGGATGAAGTGGTGGGAAAGAGGATAAAATGCTAAGAGAGACCGACCAAAGGGTGAAAGTTAAAAGGGACGATGAAAGAAGATAATCAAGACCATAAGTAAGAGATTGGGAAAGAGTTAGTGAAAGAGGAAATGGAAACCTAAACAGTTTTTAAAAAAATACCGAAAGGAAGAAACTGATAAGGAGTGAGCAAGAGCGAGAGATGTAGGATACAACAGAGAGAAAAAAAACATTGGGAGAGGAAAGAGGGATAAGAACAGAAGAAATTCACGAGAAACTGTAAAGACAGATGACAGTGGGGATAAATATAACTAAAGAAAAACAAAGATCACGTTTTTTGAAAAGAGAGACGTAATGGCAGGTATGAGCTGAAAGAGTGAAATGAAAATATTTGACCAAATGAGAAAAGGAAACAAAAATTGAGAGAGTTTTTGTGGCAGTGTAACTCTATCTGTAGCGCTCCTACATGTACACACACTGGGAGCTGCTGCCAACTTAAACAGCAGCAGCTCTGCTTTAGCACCGTTACCCAATCTGCAGCTGATCTCGCCCGTGCAGCCCAAAAAGAGGGGAAAAGAATAAACAAAAGGGGATCACTTCAAAAGTCGTCAGACTGAGCTCCGTTTCTCAACTTGACAAGTGTTAGGTTGGCTTTCACTCTTTGTCCACAACTCTCTGTGGAAACACAGAAATGTAAGAGTGTGAGAAATGATGGAAATTTGCACATTTAACCGTTTGCCCATGTGAAAAGGTCATCTTTGCTGGAATTCAAAGAAGAAAATCTTGTCCCAAGATTTACTAAGTTAAGCAATCGTTGCACTAAAAAGGTGAAATTGAATGAAGCATGCTGAAAGACCTATAGACACGTCTTTGCTCCAAGGTGAAGCTTTGGTAACTAGTCTAAATGAGCATTTTGTTTCTTGTGGATTCGTCTCTGCTACAAATATAAGATTAGAACTTCATTCATCTCAGAGGAACTTCTGGTGCTTTTTAAACATAAATATAAACACATCAGAATGTACAGTAATGAGGGTGTAGCTCTGGATAGAGGTAGAGTACCAAATCTACAAACTGGAAGGTTGGTGGCTCGATCCCTGGCTGCTCCAGTTTGTATGCTAAATATGCACAAGTTGCTGACCTAAGTTGCTGCAACAATTATTATAGACTCACTGGCAACTTTACAACTGCTCAGTAACACAAATATCTAATCAGCCAATTACATGGCAGTAACGTCATGCATTTATACATACAGACATGGTCAAAAAGACCGAACAACAAACTAAGGATCAAAAATGGGAAGAAAGGTAATTTAAGTGACTTTGAACACGGCAAGATTTTGGTTGGTCTGACTCTTGGGTTTACGGAAAATGGTGTGAAAATATCCAGTGAATTTCCAGTCAGAGGAGAACGGCCAGACTGCTTTAAGCTGATAGTAATAGTAAATAGTAAAGACTGGTTACAACCAAGTCATGCAGAACAGCATTTCTAAATGCATCAAATTTTAAGCAGATGGGCTACAGGACCAGCTCAAGACCACATTCAGTACTATGTCTGTCAGGTAAGAACAAAAAACTGAGGCTACAATTTACAAAGGTTCACCAAAATTGCTGTTCCGATTTCTGCTGCATCATTTGGATGGCAGGGTCAGAATTTCACATAAACAACATGAAAGCATGGATACATCCTGCCTTGATCCACCCCAACTGCTTTGTTACAGGATGCTGGTGGGTATTTCTGGGCATATTTTGAATGGTCTACAGTCACCAGATCTCAATCCAATAGAGCACCTTTGGGATGCGGTGGAGCAGGAGATTTACATTATGGATGTGCAGCTGACAAATCAGCAGCAACTGTGTGATGCTATCATGTCAGTATGGAGCAAATATCTGAGCAATGAGTAGGGATGGGTACCGGTATCTGGTCCCATTATGGTACCGGTTCTGACATAAACGGTAGTAACCAGACCGAAAAGCAGCGCACATGTCTGTGCTTTTTTTCCCTGAGATGTCATACACTTTAGATTCTAGCCAATCATTTTACCTTTGCAAGGATAGTAGGCAGGCCCAGGTACGTACGTTCTTTTAGAGCAGAGCTACAGATTAAAAGTGCCCAAGGCGAAGCGGTAAAAGTCTGGCTGTACTTCACTGTACTTCTCAGCAGCCTGCAACAAGTGCTTTAGGGTGATACTGTGATACTGTGCAAAGGACGTAACACCTCGAATGTGATGAAACACCTGGCGATGCATAATGTTTTTTTAAAAGCCGAGAAATGCACCGTATTTCATAGCTTGCTGCAAGACCTCACACCGAGCAGCACATCTACTGCGGGTGTGGTGCCTGTTATCGGACCCGGAGTTAGCGACATCCCCCAAGAACCCAAAGAGGAGAGTCCTGGCCCCTAGCCCTGCCAGTGTAGCAGAAATGATGACGGATGGTGATGGCAGCAGCAGTCGTTCTTCTCTGGGTGAGTAGCTTAATGTTGTTCGTGTGTAATTTACGCTGAGTAGGCTAACCACGTTATTAAATTAATGCATGTAAGGTGAACTAGCAAACACTGCCGTAGTTACATGCGGCTGTCTTCTTGTTTAATGGCAGATGCTCCCTTCACCCTGGCCAAAAAGGCTAAAATGACCAAAGAAAAAGTGGAAAACAGCTAAACATGAGAGGTTTTTGGACAAAGTTTGTGTTTTTTTTTTTCTTCCATTGTTTAAGCACTGCTTCCAGCCAAGAGTGATACCATATATGCCCTATAGCTGCAGAAAAGGCTAGCGTTGTTATCTTATTACAATAAGTTGTAGCTCCAGGGCAGCTGTGGCTACAACTGTAGCTTGCCTTCACCAGTGTATGAATGTAAGAGTGACTGAATAGTGGTATTGTAAAGCGCTTTGAGGGGTCCCGAAAAGCGCTATATAAATGCAATCCATTAAAAAAGCTAAACATGAGAGGTTTTTGGACAAAGTTTGTGTTCTCCATTCTTTAAGCACCGGCACCATTTCAAAAGTACCGGTTTGGCACCGGTATCGGATAAAACCTAAACGATACCCATGCCTAGGAATGAGTCCAACACCGTACTGAAGTTATGCTATGAAGAATTAATGCAGTTCTGATTGCAAAAGGGGTCCATAACAGGTATTAGTCACAGAACTATCATAAAAAATGGATGTGAGTTTTCTGTGTGATAGTTGTGATTTAATTTAGATTGTATCCATCTATTATTAGGCATCACTGTATATAAAAAAGTGGTTATAATTACACCATAGCTATAGACCTCTAAATTAAAATAAAACAACTTATTATGTATGTATGTTATCTGATATGCAGAAATACAGAATGCAGAAAAAGATGCCTGGGGTAATTTAGAAATGGTGCCAAACTGTGGCATGACTGACCCCACTGGATGCCTTTGTAAAATGTGGAAACTATCTAATGTTTGCAACATTATTAAATGGTAAATGGCCTGTATTTATATAGCGCTTTACTAGTCCCTAAGGACCCCAAAGCGCTTTACATATCCACTCATCCACCCATTCACACACTGGTGATGGCAAGCTACATTGTAGCCACAGCCACCCTGGGGCGCACTGACAGAGGCGAGGTTGCCGGACACTGGCGCCACCGGGCCCTCTGACCACCACCAGTAGGCAACGGGTGAAGTGTCTTGCCCAAGGACACAACGACCGAGACTGTCCAAGCCGGGGCTCGAACCGGCAACCTTCCGATTACAAGGCGAACTTCCAACTCTTGAGCCACAATCGCCCCAATTAGAATGAACATGAGCTGCTAATTGAACCAGAAGTCTGAATCACAGTCAGTTTTGAAGCCTTTGTACCGACAAACCCATCTCACATGGTCTACCATACCACACCAAAGAAAGAAAGGTTGAATGAAGAAGCCATGTCAGTGTATTTCTTTGTAATGACGTTGGATGTCTGACCGATGAAAAGCTGTGACACGCTATTGAAACTGGTATTATTTTTCTGAGGAAATGGGAACTTTCTTTGTTTTTTTAAATGTGCTGTTTTATACTAAAAAGTCATTAAATATTGTGAAGTTGAAAAAAAGTTGGTGTTGAAATCCAGGAAATTTCTAACAGTTATGATTTACTTACAGCTTCAGCGCCAAAGGAAGAGTAGTGGAGAACTTCTCCTTGCAGGAAGAAAAATGACTGTTGTTGTGTTTCTGCAAAGAAGAATTCAGCTCAGTGACATGTTTTGACCATATTACTGCACAAGGAGAGCAAAGACAAATATACGGTGGTCCCTTGTTTATCATTCTAAAAATAACCCGCGATAGGTGATATCCGCAAAGTAGCCAACTTTATTTTTTACAATTATTATAGATGTTTTACGGCTGTCAAACCCCTCACTACACACTTTATACAGTTTTCTCAGACAGGCATGAACATGTGCACACTTTTCTCTCTTGTTTAAACACTTTTAAAGTTTAAACCTTTGTAGAAAAATAAGTCCAGTATTATAGAATGAAACTAAAGATCATACCCTGTTTTCAGGTCCCGAACATGGCAATGGAGCAGCTGTAAGAGAATACAACATTAATGAATCAATGGTACGGAAGTGAAGGAAGCAAGAACAATGACTTGAGTAAAGTTTGACTTATCTGGCTTTTTTGTTTCGCTTAATGCGCCTTATAATCTGAAAAATACAGTAACTCCTACCTTCCTTTAGCATGTCCAGAAGTCCAGCTTGTTGTGCGATAGTGTGATGGCTGCACTTACAGCCACACGCTGGTAATATCCACCATGTTAGTGTAGAGGCTTATACATAACATTGCGTTCACATTTGTCTTTCTTTAAATATAGGAATTAATTTACAGGACAATGAATAACTGGTTTGGTTCAGAATTAATCAGTATTGTTGTCAACTTTGAGTAGAGTTCTGTTATTTTGACCTCTTTTATTGGCCCAAGATTTTGATTCTTTTTGCATGATTTAACCAATTATGTTTTCCTTCGCTGCTCGGTCCATCACAGATAGTTAGCATCTTCCTCTGCCTTTTGGGTGCTACCGCAGGTGCAAAATGTTTCATCTACATTGTTGTGTTTGTTAGGGGGGAAATTTATAAATATGCAGTACAGCACTTCAGAGTCATACTGCTAGTGATCGCAGATTTATGTAAATTCGACAAGCTGAACGCATTCTGTACTGTACAGGAGACATGGCATGGAGGAGACTGATTGACAGTGGTCTACAGCCAATGAGGACGCAGAACACAATGCGCTGTAAAAAAAAGCATGCGAAATTGCACACAAAAAAATCCGCGAAACAGCAAGAACGCGAAAGGTGAACGGCATTATAGGGAGGGGGCACCGTAGACGGAAATCACACCGCATGTATAAACATTAAAAGTTCACCAAACACAATTACAGCACTACCTTTGATAACTTACAGCTGACTACTTTTATTAGTAAACATTCATAAACATGGTTTATTTCATTCACATCGTTGGTGATCTTGCACCTGCTGCAGACTAATGACAAAGTCGTGACTTATTCTGGAGTACAGAAACTTTCTTTTTTAAATGAACTGTGGCTACAAAAAGCAACCTCGGAACGAGAGCTTGGTAAATCTGCACCACTAATACAACAATTACAAAACCTAATGTACATTATAAACATTCAAGGTATTCAAAACATTGCCATGTAGTACCTTGTGTTCACTGGGAACCCTTTATAACAGCACAAACTTAACCTAATTGTCCTTCTTGACAAGGATGAGCTGATGCTGGTTTCGGCTGATCCGTTTTTACCTCTGCTCAAAGTTTACATTTTAAAATATTTACATACAAAAATAAGATATACACCCTTACTATGTCATTTCTTGATCAGATCAGTCAGCAGTAGCCGTAGGCACTGCTGCAAACAGGGACTCTGTTACACAATACAAACTAAATATAAATTTCCCAGCAGACAGAAGGGCTGAAACTAAACATAAAGACATGATGCTTACAGTTGACTTGTAGAGGAGTGCAGAGCCGCTGGGATTGCTGCTGGCACAGATCATATGGCTGAAGTCTATAAGCTTCAATTCTGACTTAAATATAGCTCAAAGCTATTAAATTTATGCGTTTTAAGTGGATTTGTATGAGTCAGTGTGTCCAAAATTATATATTACAATATAATATCACATATTTGTTTTATAAATCTCTAAACCAGGGACGCAACTATATGTTTTAACAAGTAGTGATTGTTTCGTCTGGGGAAAAAACTCAGTGAACGGCTTTTTGGTTTATATTCAACTGTCCAGACAGATTCGCATCTCCACCCTTCAAGCTCAGTGTTGCACATACAGTATGCTGTAAATTTGATCAGCCAGTACAGACATTTAAATTCTAAGCTGACCAATAAACTCACCAGTCTGTACATGCCAGTTCCAGTATGATAAACTCACCAAAGAGCCTCTGTAATTATCTTATTTTGCGTCTTTTTATGAGGACTGGCTAACTCTATTTATATTGTATATTCTTTTCAAACTTCCCTCTCCTGGTGCCTAAATAATGCATACTTTTTGACTCGATAATTCAAAAATAAGATAAGATAAGATAAGATAACCTTTATTAGTCCCACACGTGGGAAATTTGTTAAAATGTTTGAACATGGTTGCATTTGTGGTGTTTAGAGTAAAGAGAAGATGTTTCTGACTATGAAATGTAAAGGGACCTATGCGCTTAGACAGAAGTGCTGTCGGACATCTTTGGAAACCCCTCCGCACTCACACACACACACATCTACTTTACAAAGACAAGACACGACCCAAAGTAAGACAATATGCAGTGTTGCTCTACTGTAAATGAACTAACTCTTTGACATCATTTAGTACAGTGCAGTAAGACATTTCTTGCTCTGGTGCAAACATCTTGCGATAACATTGCTGTACGCAGCTGTTAAAACCAGCCTGCCCTTCACAATGTTCCTGACTATTTAAGGATGAGCAGAAAAGGCTGGAGTATTAAACTGGCCGTGTAGACTCTGGACTGCCACGCCGCTTTTTCAGGAAACACCCTGTTGGTTTCCATCATGCAAAAACAGTCTCAGGTTCGACCCCACAGCAACAATTATGTGTCCATCAGCCACCGCATGTCCTTGAGTATCCCAGCTTTAAAAAAATAAAACCCCAGGTCGGAGGGGGTGGCGACGGAACCAAATGTAGGATGTGGCCTTGATTTACCCGGAAGCAGCAGGATGGCTGAACGTCTCAGGCGGTTTATTCTTAGTGGACAGACGGGGGAGGCTCAGGCAAGGCCTGGTGCCATGCGAGGGGGCGACAAGGCGGGTGCGACGTCACAGCCAGAAGTAAGCGTGGGCCGGGGCGTGGTTGGGGATTAGGGAGGTACTGGGCTGTGGGTTCAATTGCTGCTGAGGCGGAAGGAGAAAGTCAGCAAAATGTCTGAGAGGAGGACAACTTTGCCTTCCTCCTCACTCTCCGTGGGTACAGTAAAACTACTGGATGTGGTGGATCAGCAGAGTGTGTGTGTTTTTGAGATCAGCTATTACTAGAACATGTAAATATCCCAATAGGAGGAAACTGTTTTGCTGCTAAGACATGTGACCTTGACTGAGTCGATTTACTGTATTTATTGTGTATACTGAATATAAATGTGTATTTGTGTCTGATTGAATTACATGGCTTTGTATATGTTTAAATGTGAACTGTATATAAACACATGTATATTTATATGTACGAGCCCCCAGATGTGCATATTGTATCTGTATATGCTGTTTAGACATGCTTTGTTTCTGTATGTGTGTGCATATTATGTTATCGCACTGTTTCTATTAACCCTCCGCAGCCTCTGGCTCCTTCTTCTTCTCTTTCACTTTAACTGATGATCTCCTGGACACTTTTTTGTCTCCTGCCTCCTTCCCTTCCTTCTCTTTTTCCTTCTCTTTCTTCTCCTTTGATGACTCCTTCTTCTCCTTGGAAGAAGATGATTCCTTCTTGGACTCCTTCTTTGCCTCCTCTTTGGGCTCTTTAGTTGACTCCTTTTTGGATTCCTTCTTCTCCTTGGATGACTCCTTCTTCTCCTTTTTTGTCTCCTTGATCGGCTCTTCTTCTTTTACGCTCGCCTCTGATGGTTCCTTGGACACCTCTTTCTTCTCTTTTTCTAGAGAAGAAAATAAAAAATATGTAAATTTTCTTACATATGATTTAATATCTCTACTTCTTTATTCAAAAACATTACATTCATCACATTCAGTATCAGGTCTCAGCCAAAGTGATGCCGAAGTTGAGAGTGACAAGGGAAGCCTGGGAAGAGCTGTAGAAGCCTGCTGTCACCGTGACCCAAGCGTCAGAGAAGGGTAATAAAAAAGATGGCTAGAGGTTTGGTCTGAAAGATCAGAAGGTCACAAATAGTAAATTTAAGCTTGATTTGACTCTTAGGTCCAAAAAGTCTTAATTAATAGCTAAGCTGAGTCTAAATTGAATTGTCACTTATTTATTCTCACTTCAACTAACTCATGAAGGCCAATCTTGGCATCATAGCAAGTTTAAACCCTTGATTTTAGGCAAGAAGGCAGCTCTTTCCATCCTCACTTTTGAATTAAGATCAAAAAACAGTCCTAAATCCATCCATGTGGCTGCAGTTAACAAGGGGCCTGCAGCCAGAGGAATTAAACTGCAGGCACAGTTGTTTAAGACTGTTAAATTATTAAATGCAATGAATGAGACGGATTAGAAATAAAACAGAAGATGAGCAAAAGTAGTAATTGTATTATTTTGCAAAACCATGTCGATATAAGTGAAACTATTAATTGCACTTATATTATTCATTTAACAAAGTTAGTTGCACTTATATTGTTAGAAAAATCCTAAAACCCCTGATGGTTTAGTGGGTATAAGGAACCCCCAAAATAATGGCATAATGGTACTAGAGAGCATTAATGTGAAAAAAACATCCAGCATCTATCATTTTAAATACCAGTTCAGTCAAACACTCAGTGTAGCTATTACAATAATACGGGGTTATGCTGATGTTGCTTTAAGATGATGATGCTAATGCTATAAAACAAAGATGAGATCAGAGTGGCAGCGGATCCATGCCAGGATAATTGTTTTTCTGCTGTCTGACAACAGGAGCCGAAAAATATGACAATAAAAATTATAAAGTGAATCTGTGACCACAATGTTGTAGAGAGGACTGACTGGAGCAGCTTTCCCACAGGTGGTGGCCTAGATGCAGTTTTGTTGTTTACAAACTGCAAAGAGAATAAAGAAGAAGAAGGGATTTAGCCATGTAGACACACGCAAAGACAATGGTGCTGTTCAAAATGTTAATGGGCCACAGATTCTCTCAGACAACTTTAGATGGGTTGTATTTTAAGTCCATTAGGAGTAAGAATGAGGATTAATTAACGTTTACCCAATCAGCCTGTGTTTTAACAGAGTGATGCAAATACACTGCAACTCCCACGGGTCTTTAAAATTAAGACAAATTGACTGACAACAGCACCTGCTGCATGACAAAGGACCCCCACTTAACTAGAGTCAAGGGTGGGCCCTTGCAACCACAGACACACAGACACTCACACACATGCGCACACACACTCTGCAGCGCTGCCTTCGCTGGATTGGCTTTCTGATAAGGTGATAACGGTACGGGCGTCTGCCAACAAAGAGACACGCTTCTTATCTCCATGAGAATGGAGAGGGTTTTTCAGACTGGAGACTACAGCCTGGTATCTCACTGTGTTTGCGTGCGTATGGAAGCACACACAAGAGCTACCTCTTAGAATATCTGCCAGTGTTTACGTGTGTGGATGAATCTGTCTTTGCATGTATGTGGTGGAGACTACAGACTGCTCCCTAAAGACTGCGCATGTTCACAGACTCCAGAGAGAAGTTCTAATCAGACAGTCCATCGTCTAGGGCTTAAGAAAGAGAGACTCTGGTAGTATGTGTGTGGGTGTGTGTGTGGCAGATGGGTGTCTGTGTGTGCTGCAAATAGCTGAAAAGTTTTTACTATATCTTTTTATAAAATCACACTTTACATTTAAATTAATCCATTAGATCACGCACCGGGCTTTCGGTGTGTGCTAAAAACAAATTAATGCAATAAAAAAGAACTGACTTTGGCTAAAATACCTTAAATCTCTTAATGACTAGAATCGGTAGTTTGGTGTCTTTTTCATATCTTAAGTATGTTGTTTTCTATATTAGTCAAAAGTGGCTAATTTCCTTTAATTGCTAAATCTGCTCACACAGGCAAGAAAATTGAAAACACACATGGATGATAAGACATTAGACGTTATGGTCTGCAGCTTCATTGTTTGAGTCTCTGTTGAACTGTTTAATGGGTGAGGCGGTTGATTAAGCAGCTTGTGTTTCTAAGTACACCCACCCAACCAGGTCTAATTAGATCCAAAAAAACCCACAAAACCCCTTAACTGTGCCGATCCACTTCACGCTCTAACATGCACAAAATCTATCGGCTTCTACAGAACAAGTGAGAACAAATAATTTGGAAGCACAAACAGAGAGAAAGCTGACCGCAAACTGTTCTGCAAAAGAGCAAATTTCCACTTTGGCATGCAAATTCTCCCCCTCCGCCTCTCTCAGTGACCTCAGAAGTTTTATAGTTCAACATGAAAGAAATGTTGGGTGAGGGTGTGTCTCTATCTAAGAACTGCAGCTATAAAGAAATAAAGACCAGAGAGAAAGCACATGCATGTGAAAATAGCAGAAAACATGTACACATCTGTGTTTTTGCAGGTGTGCTACGCCAAAGACACTATGCGCTAATCAATGATTTTCATGTGCATCAACAGCATTGGGGTCTCTGATGGGAGTAATCCTGTAATGACCACCTAATCCCAACTGGATGGTAACTATCTGGCTAGCATTGCAAACACACTTTCTTCCACATCATTCATCAGCAGCTGAGCCAACAGATTCCAGTCTGTGCTTGTAAATGGTAAATGGTAAATGGCCTGTATTTATATAGCGCTTTTCTAGTCCCTAAGGACCCCAAAGCGCTTTACATATCCAGTCATCCACCCATTCACGCACACATTCACACACTGGTGATGGTAAGCTACATTGTAGCCACAGCCACCCTGGGGCGCACTGACAGAGGCGAGGCTGCCGGACACTGGCGCCACCAGGCCCTCTGACCACCACCAGTAGGCAACGGGTGAAGTGTCTTGCCCAAGGACACAACGACAGAGACTGTCCAAGCTGGGGCTCGAACCGGCAACCTTCCGATTACAAGGCGAACTCCCAACTCTTGAGCCACGATCGCCCGTGTTGCACATGTGCATCTGTATCTCTTATGTGCACATTTTTGGGTCTGAGAGATCATTTCATGTGAATAGAGACTCTCTGCAGACGGCAAGACTGAAGTTGACCTTTAAATGATTTTTTAGCATTTTAATTTTAATGTTTTTAATGAACAAGAAGTTATTCACGAAAAGTTAGATGCCTATGACAAATTTCCCATCATTTAGGCAAAGCGTATCAGTGCTTGTATATGAAAGCCAGGAGCTTGTAGAACCACCTTTTGCAGCAGTAATTGGAAAAAAATCATTTGTGTATGACTTTATCAATCTCTTACATCATGGTGGGATTTTGGACCTTTTTTATAACGCTGCTTCATTTGATTGAGTTCTGCAGATATTCATTTATGCAAATCTCCCTAAGTGTCCTGCCACAGCATTTAAATCATGCTGAGGCCTGAAGTTTGACTAAAAACGTCAAAGAATCAAGCAACTTGTTGATTTTTTTTCCCAGCCATTCTGTTGTAGATTTGGTGGGATCACTGTCCTATGGCATGACCATGGCCATCACATTAAAAAAATTTAAGGTAAGTTGATTTATGTGGGTTGACTTTAACCTTTTATTGGTTTGTAGATGTTACCCTCGCAGCATGGTTCTCCTCTAATCAAATTAATATGAGGACGGAATGGCTTATGTATCATCTAATGGATATATTCTACAAAAGGTCACAATGAAAAATTAATTTAATTAAAATCCTTTTAAGATTTGAGAATAAAGATCATCACCAACATAAGAAAAACCACTTGAAAAAAATGTTTTACAAAAAATGTTTGGTTTTTCTCTAGATGAATAAAGGCTACAAAAGACAAAATGTCAGTACAAATGGTTTGACCATTAACAGGAAATTGAGTTCAGCCTGAAACTAAGCCTAGTAGCACCCAAGTCTTAAACCTGGGTCAAACATCTCTGTTTGAAGTCAGAGTTCACAATTTAACCCAATATTGTCCGTTCAGATTAACACTGATGGTAAATCTGTGGCTACAGATGAAGTCAGAACGCACGCAAACAATCATCATGTGAGGCATGGGTCAAACCCTGATATGTTTGGTGTCAAAGGTCCACAGTCCTTACCTCTTAGGTTTGTTTTCACAGCGCAAATAGGTCATACATGTGAATTACAAAAAGGTTGGGCCACCCAGCAATTTAACGTTTTTCTTTTGTGATTAAAAAGATTAACTTGGGTTCTAGCTTAGCAGAAAGCTGGAAATATCTAGCCAGACAGATTTTATTTTTTGTTCTAGGTATTGAGATGTCTATCATTTTTCACTGTTGTGAAAATTTACCTCGTAGTACGTGAGTGAAGGCATATCTTGGGTACTTCAGGACTAAAACCAAAACTTACTGCATGGATAGAGATAAGCAGGAAGAAAGAAAATGTTCCTTTGTAAACAAATTCGGCTTCTAGCAATCATGTAAAATGGGAAACCTGTTATCTGTGAAAGAATTAGGACACTTCAACTTCTTTTGACAAAAACAAATTCAAAATTCAGTTTGTGTTTATCTTTCTTTCTTTCTTTCTTTCTTTTTTTAAATTGCAGGTCAGATACAGTAAGTCTAAGTTGGGAAGATGAAAGATAAAACTTTCCAAATGACCCAAAACAAATCTTCTGCAGTTCTGTGGTGCACTTTGTTGTTACTTCTGAAACACCTCGTGTCCATACTTGTATAAAAGCTAACAGCTAATAATGACCAACATACCACTTTATTTTGCTTCTGTTATAGTTTTGTGGTGCTGAATGGACAGTTCCCTAAAAATGATTTTGCATGCATCTTACAGTTTACTCCTGTTATCATGTATGCTTCACTGTCACAACACTTTTTTCATTAAAGTTCGACTATAATAGATTTAGTGCTGTTAATTTTTTACTTTGTTCATCTGCCATCTTGAATCACTTCATTTTTTAAAGCGTGGTTTCAGTTTTCTGATGCCAGTGTTTTTGAGTCTCATTTCCGTATTCACAAAAAAGCAGGTCTTACAAAAATGTTAATGAACAGGAAGTCATAGTCAGTATGAGTTGTGACAGCAACGACAGAGGATACTTTCATGTAGTCTGAAGCATAAAACTTCTTTGTAACACTTTAAAAATAGAGCAAGCAAATCTGTGGAAACCTTCCAGGCATTTGTATGTCAAAACCATTTTCCAGCTCTCATGAAAACCACCGTCCTGTCTTAGGTTTTCATTTGTACTCTCAAAGCAGGAAATAAAAGTGTGTGTAAAGCCAGATCCTTGTGGGAGCAGTAGCAAGGAGTTGATAAACATTGACGTTGTAAGACAAGAAGTCAGCTCCCCTCCTCTATGGAAACCTAAAGGGGTCAGGTCACATCTTGTCAGTCTGCTACTTCAACAAACTAACAAAGTGGAAGTGTGCAGACTAAACAATGAAGAAACGTGTACTCTACATCACTCATAGCCACGAGGATCGAAGTGACGTTAAGCCCTTTTTGCATGGGACACGAGCTACCTGGAAAGCCTGGTGGTTTTTGTCAGAACTTAAACAGTCACAGCCTTTTTTTTAACCCCATGTGAATCTGCTACAGCTGTGTCTGGATGGGACCTGTTTGGCAGGAAACCAGGGGTAATATATTTCTTGTATTGCACATCATTGGTTAGACCGAATGGTCATTAGGGGAAAAAAATCTATTTTAATAGTATTCTACCAAATTACTTAGGAGGTGTTTCATTTTAGAGAACACACTTTTCTGCAAGAAAAAAAGAAATAATGCAGAAACTAGGTTCCTTAATGACATGATTGCCTTTGTGTGGTTTTTTTAGTAGGTCCTATGTAACTAAGTTATGGAGTGGCGCGTCCCCTCCAACCCTAGTTTGGGTTTCCATATTTCCAAATTCATTTTAGAACATCTTAATTTGAACAAAGACTGTTTATTGGTCCATTGTGGTAACTTAACCTCGGCTGCATGATTATTCTTGTGTCATGAAATCATTTTTTTGTACACATATTACTCAGATTTGGGTTTGTGGTTGCCAGTTCAAATCCCATGATAAACTGTGGATGGGAAAACTGAATGAGCAATACTCTGTGAACACCCAGCTGCTGCAGGGAAGCTGCTGGATGGTACAGGGCAGCTTTCAGTGCTCTACACAGCTGGTATAGAACAGGAAGGTGAACTTTTTTGGAATATAAAGTCATTTTCTTTAGTGTCTTTTCTTAGCCTCTTCATTCTTTAAAACCAAAGTAAAAGATCGTTAGTGGATTTATTAAAGACAAAAAAGGACGAAATAGTTAAATGTATGGCTAGCACAGAAAGATCAGTAATGGGTTTAAATCATCTGCATAGGTGTTTAATAGTGTGGAAAACTACACTGTACACATGATGTCACTAGTGTTAGTATGTTCTGTCCTTCATAAGCAACAGCAAATTTGACAAAAGGGTCACCACTGCACACACTGTAAGCAGTTTTGAGCAGTTTTGAGCTTGAAAAAAAGCTTGAGCTTGTACACAGAAGTTGTAGGTCCCTTTTTGTGGGAACCGGGTTGTAGGATTGTGCTTGCTAAAACTAAAGTGCCTTGACTACCCTGCCTAACGAGGTTCTGAATGACACTGCTTTCTGTACATTAATGTGCTTCACCACCGGAGTTTAGAATGCAACACTTGTTTGTTCCTCACGGAACAAAAACAAAAACCACAGCAACAAAAGTCAGTGTGTTGATTAGATAAGGGGAGTGACGCTATCTGCACCATGTTCAAAGCCCACATGTTCTGCCTGGCTTCACATGTTAGCGACGGATCACGACTCTGCATTCATCTGCAGGCAGCCGTAGTCAAAATAGAGGAGGCCGCACAGATCGCCCGCATCCCGACCCCGTCAGCATGTAGGACAGTGCAGCAGAAACCTGCTGATTTACAGAATCCACTCTGCAGAGTGTGTACGAAAGAGAGGGCCAAGTGCTGACTGATTGGATCTGTGGTGGAGTGTGTGTCTACAAGTGTGCATTTGTAAGTGTGTATGCCTACTCATATGTGTCCGTGTGTGTGCACGTTTGCACCTTCCAGACAAGGCGGTAGAATAGGACACAACAGGATTATGTGAAGTTGAAAAACAAAGCTGTGTGGTCGGTATTGTGGGGAAACGATAGTGTGAGACACGAGAAATGCGACACATATAAGACAGAAAAAGACAGAAAAATCATTTAAAAATATTATTCACAAGCCAGAACATACAAAAACACTAAACACTCTAAACAGATTTACTGACTTACACATGGTGCACTAATTTATTTCCTCTTTAGAGGGTTAAAACTTTGCTTTTCCTTATTTTCTTTTGTATGTTTCCGTCTGTGCATGTATCTCCTCCGAGGCAAATGGTCAGGATTCAGATTGCTCTAGACCCTCAATTTCAAGGTAACTTTCTCTACCTTTGCATCTTTAGGGTGTCATAAAGTGTGAATATCACTGATATACTGCTCTGCTTGTGAGCACATAAGCCCCTCCTACCAGCTGTCCAAACCTTTTGTTTAATGAGGGTCAGCCAATAAGACGAAAGTTTACTTAAAGTGAGGGGGGAAAAGCTAAAATGGTATATTACAGACATTGGTTAAAATGAGGGGATTAACCAACATCCAGTATGAGAAAAGCAGCATCATGTAAACTACTTTGGTCAGAATCAGCTTCATTTTATGATTTCAACATAATTTTTCTACTGAAGAGACAAAAAGCAGACTAAGAGCAATGAAAAGTCAGTGAGAGAGAGAGGAGTTTGACAGCAGCTGGACAGGCAGTGTTTAATACTATTCTTGGTGTGGAATGTGCTGTTGAAGCACAACAGGCCTTTCCATTGGTGGGTGTATGTGTGTATTTGCAGACCACTGACAGCTCAGCTAAGACTGAGCCATACACTACACCTCCCATGGAGCACTACACACACAAACACAAAATGTCTTTGCAAGAAAAAAAGAACACATATTTATGAGAAACTGGTCATTTATACACGGGCACAGACCGGCTATTACTGTAGACTGTTATTCACGTGATGATGGAGGATGTCTTCACCAAATGATATTGCTATAAATATTCCTCAAGCAGACAAAGGAGTAGTGAACCTGTGTTTAAAATCTTAATCCCTATAAATCATTTATTGAGTATAAATAGTTTTAATTTAAATAAAGAAGTAAAAATAAAAGGCCAACCTCTTTGGGACTAGAAAAAATAAGTGGTTGTCCAGTGATTGCATTGCACTCTCAACCTCTTGGCAACCACTTTCTATCACAACGCAGTTTCACAGGTCACCAGGTGGGAGGCAATTTGTTTCCACTTGCAGTCTGACTTAGATTGACTACAACCAGTTGCAGACAGATTGGTGAAGGTTTTGTGGGGATGAACAGAAAAGTATTTGACCAGCATAATATAATCTGCAGTATGATCATTGCTTTAACAATGTAACAGATAGCTTTAAGATGGCCTTAAGATGTTTATGATGATGTTAATTTTGTATTCCAGGTGCAGTTATAACTATTTTATACATATTGCATATCTGTGCTTATTTGAGTTGATGTTCAGGTTCATTAATGGTTTTGAGCTTCATCTAGTGAGAGTGTCTAGGTGATACATGCTGAGGGAAAACTAGAACATAGAAGGAATTGCAATACATGCTTACAAAACACTTATATCAGGTCATTTTATATTAAGGTTTTAGTAGAGGTTCTTGGTTAAAACATTTATTTAGTAGAAGACATACACATAGTCTCAGTGAGCCTCTGTCCTGGTGAAAGGTCAGAAGTGCAACAGGTGAATTGAGAAAGAGCATTTGAGGACGAGACACAGACAGTAGGAGGTGAAGAGGTGACACAAAGAGCATGTGAGGTCAACACATACACACATATTAGTTAGACTTATTTAGAGGAGAGATTAAGTTATGTCTCGACAAGAAAGAGGAACAATTCATTTTAAGATAAGAACGGAAAGTACCAAGCCATGAAAATAGAAGATGATTTTCTGGGTGAAAAGTCATGATGATGTTGATCTGATCTATGTATAAAATGTACCGGTGACGCATGAAGGGGCGTCAGTAAACAAACCCTGATGTTATAAAATAATTGTTTGTGCCTTAGTAAGTCGAAGATCAATTGCTGTTTTCAGTGATCTTCCCACGTGTGAATTAAAATCTTCGTTTGACTTCACCCGGCCGGACCAGTGTGGTTATTTTTCGATCACCTCTTGTACCCTTTCTCAATTCTTGAATCTTAACAGTTTGCAAATAATCACTGCCTAATTTATAAACACAGACAGACTGTCAACACATTACAGTTGATCTGAGTTAGTCTGCACCAATGAAGCCAACTCACATGCACTGCTTCTCTTTGTAGTAGTTGACTTGACTCAACTGGTTGTATTCTGGTTATTTTCCATATAAGAAAAGTTGCAGAGTGCCTATGTCATCTTACAGTTAAATTGTTGATGAGGATTATTAACCAGGCAACAGGTGGGATTTAAAATACTATTGTTACTTTAAATTTGGGCATTTGCTATAGCAATGGACACATATGTTGTCAGATAGGTCACACAAACTAGTTTCAAGATTTGACTCGCAAAAATGTGTTATTCTGAACAGCATAAACCACCTAAGCTACTTTTCTACTTTATTTATTTGCACATCAGTTAGGGACTTAGACCCTCACAGATTTATTAATATGGAATTAGTACATTTATTACTGAGCAAAAAACAGAGCAGAGGGGAGATGGGAGTTAAAGAAAACTGGAAAAGAAAGGGAAATGCTGAGGTTTGTGTAATAACAGCATGAATTAAGGAAGAGACACAGACAGAGAGGAAGATGGTAATTCATGTTTTTAAAATGAGACAATAAAAGAGAAAAAAGAAATGAGAGACAAAGATTTATAGAGCGAGAGAGAGAGAGAGAGAGAGAGAGAGAGAGAGAGAGAGAGAGAGAGAGAGAGAGAGAGCGCAAGACTGACTGAGGCTGCTGCTTCCATTGCTTGCTCTCTCTCTCTGGGTGTGGTATAGTGGGTGGGTTCATTCCCGTGGTCAGCTAAGATATTTTCTCTCTGCTCAGCTACGCCCTGCCACTAACCAGCATGCAGGCACACACACATCCACACACAAACACACACATAATGTACAGAAAAATATACAGTGGCCAGGCCGAAGAACCAGTCTTTTGGCCTGATACAAAAGGACATGAAGTTTTCCAAGTCTGGTGGTGACACAAAATCTCTTCCTCTCTGTCCCTCGCATACACGGACTGATTCGCACAAACACACAGATGCACACATACACGCCTCCGTCAACTTCCTCGGCACTCTCTGCACTCTGCCTTAAATACAGCCAACCACATCAGAAAGGGCATTTACAAAACTGGCTAACTTACACACACACACACACACACACACACACACACACACACACACACACACACACACACACACGCATACACACATAAGCTCAGTTTGCAACACATCTCGTATGAACATATGTCATGACCCACACACATAAGCATGATGACAATTTGCATATGTGAACACAAACACTCCAAAAACATAGGATGCAAAATCTAGTGTTTGTATGTGTTGGCTTTGATGTTTTGTTCTGCCCATTGTTCTGCTCTGAGACACAACAGTTCATCCCTGAAGAGTGTTTGAACACCCACACACACAAATACCCGCATGCACAGTATATATATAAGGTGGATACCATCTACACACACAGTCAGCACACAAAAATAGCGCAACAAGAACTTGTCTAGTTCGTTTTTGCATGTAGAACAAAGAGAAAAAACCTAAATCATTTTACACTTTATTTTCATATTCATACTTCTGTCAAACTTTATCAACTCTACACTTGCACAAAGATTTTCAAGGTAACTGGAGATCACGCCAAAGTCCTGTGGATCTCTTTGCAATGATGTGTATAATGAATGGATTGCATTGAGATCAGGACTTCTTTCTGTCAGATGTCCTTCTTAAAGTATTGCATAGACATGTGTACCTAAAATTACACACAATTCTAGACTGATATCAACCAGAGGTGTCAACTCCTTACACACTGTTTCCATCTGCAGTCTAACATTGACTCTACCTAAATTGATTTCCAGTGGGTGTGATTTTCCAGTCACTAGAGACCAACATATCCACCCAAATTTCATCATTTCAAATAAACTCGCTTCAGCGGGCCTTGAGATTGGAGTGGCGCAAGCTAAAAATGATTCAGGATGTTCCTGCATTTGTTTGTCATTCCTTGGTGTTGCCAAAAACAAGTGAGAACAGGCCATGTTGCACCACATTGCTTGACAACAGCTTGTCAACAGCATTAGTCCTGCCCAGTGTGATGAATGGCAAATCCTTGGTCTACCATGGCTGCTAGTAGACACTGGAAAGTAGAATAAAGTATCCTTTCAAGTGCTTTACGACAGAATGCTAAAAACATAACAACAAATAGCAACCCAAAAGTAAACCAAAAACCTAAAATATCTTATAAGTGAAAAAAATTATGTTCAGCGACCTGGTTCCTGACAGAAGATCTAGCAAAAGTGGGAAGAGAACCCAGGGTTTCCATTACCTTAGACACAAGTCTGTCAGTGGCACAAACAAGGACTTCTGTTATTTAAATATTAAGTGAGAGAAAATTGTCTGCTACCAACGTTTAATAGGGTCTAAGAACCTATAAAATATCTTTAACTTGGGTCCTAAAGAGACACACAGCTGAATTAACGTCCTTAAAATGCTCGATATGTGCTAAAAAGGGAGCAGCTATAAACCGTAAGGGCCCAAAACAGAATCTAGTGGCATGCCATAGGCAAGAGAAGTGAGAGACCCATAGAAAAAGATTGTTGTGTCAGATGTGATGTCTTTGAGCAAAGATGCAGCTAAAATGTTGACAACAGGCGGATTCTTTCACTGAATTTAATGATTTGACCAGATGAGGCACAGAAACGGGTAAGAAACTTTCAAAATCCTTTCTATAAGCACAGTCCTTTACATTGATACATTCATGCCACTTACGCAGACAAAAATATGCCCAGTGTGCATTTGTTAAAAATATAATATGTGCATTTGAAAACAGCCAGTCTGGTCAAGCCCTGTACACTGACACACACATGTTCACACTGTGAATGTAACAGGGCGATGAAACGTGAGCTTTCTTACTATCTGTTCAACCCAGAAACACATAAATAATATGTAGTTACTGAAGAAACGATTAAATTCGTAACCAGAATCTCACAGGTTTTAGATATTAAATAATTATTTTGTCACTCAGTCTTTCTATTAAGGTTCCAAAGAAAAAGCTGGTATGCAGTGGATAAAGTGATAATCAGGAGTCTTCCTGAATGTATAATTTTAGCAGTGCCCACAGAGGAACAGTGCTCTTGTTATGCTGAGATAATATTAAAATTGGTGTATAATGGAACATTTTAAAAAAATAATAATTTTCTTAAATCCAGTGGAGAGTAACGATGACAGGTGACTTCTTTCTTGTACAATCTGTTCTTCTTCATGTCCATGTTTCCAAAAATTGTGCTGCACAGTATCTTTACAGTCCCTCCATTAAGAGATTAAACTGTTTCACAAGGTAATTTTTCCCAACTATTTGGCATCAACAGTACGGCTAAAAGCCAGTTTGATCTGAAACAATAACACTGTATCATAGTGGGCTTTTTTCCATTTCCTGTAAAGCGGTCTGTTGGATTGGATCTATTCTCAACAAGTTTATCCAAGTGGCAGAGATGTTTAATATTACAGATACTAACACTAAAACTTGAATTACAGCTTTGCAGCTGCATGCCTGAACCAGCCAGTCAAGTGGTAGCTTATATCATTTTTTGGTAATGGGAGAAGTTTCCTGAGGCAAATTTTGATTTATGATAGAAATATATCTGAATCAAAACTTGAACTAGCTAGATGATTTGTATGGGTTCACGTGGTTTGTGAAGCAATGACGGTATGCTTCAAATAAAAATGTGTGCAACAAACTCTAAAACACGAATGCTTTGCACAAATCATAAAAGGTGCAGCACAGAAGATCTATGGAATCACAATTTCCCCTTCTGTTTCTGAGTTATGGCGAAAACAATTTCTTTTCAGAACATTATGATTATCACATTGAAACTATCCTATTACATTTCTGGGTTATTTTATTTCTCAAGTGCCTGAATCCTTAATTTATGGACAAAAAGGCTTTTCTTAAGTCACAGTCTTTGACTACTGAATGCTAGAAATTTTGAGTTCAAGTTGATGTTTGTGTCAGACATTATAAAATTCCCTCAAGGCATTTCTGAGATATCTCATTCACAGGAATGGGAGTGATGGACTGCAGCAATTGGACTTATCTGTGTTTTCTGCTCCCACCTTTGCAGTACTGCCACAACAAGTGATGATAAAGGGAAAGGCACCAAGGATAGGAGCCAAGTTCCCCTGACAATATATTATCAAAATCCATCATGGCTGCTGCCATCTCTACATCATATCTGACGGGATCATTGTTATTTATTTCAGTATCTCATTCAGTAGTTCTTTGTTTAGTTTTGTTTTTGACAGTCTGTGACATGGGCATGAACCCATTAAGAACCCTTGTATTTCTAATATTTCACCTCACAGATGTTAAATTTACAGCTTATCCTGCCAGTGCCCCCACACTAAGTCTCTCCTGGGTGACAGCATCAGTGAAACTCCCACCATGTGAAATATAAATGGAAAGAGCAGAACCAGCATGGCTGTGACCTTGGCTTCTCTTGAAACAAATTAAAAAAATATTTACAGATATTTTGAGACCTTTTCATATTTCAGGGCACTCGGTGTTTTCCTTGTCACTCATGCAAAGCGGAGGGAGGAAGGGGCAACACCCAGGCTGGCTAGCCACAGACAGAGCACCCTGCTGGGGGAAACCCTGCACACAGACACCCTCTTCCTCAACCTCCCAACCAAGCTGAAAGACCCCTGAGGACCTGAGGGACACCACAGTGTATATACAGGTAGACTTTACAACATGTACACAAAACCGCTTGAGTGCCTACAAATTAAATGCTGAAAGAGTCTTTCATACTCACATATTTACGCACAATAAACCGCAGCAATGGAAATGTATTACACATACACCACGCACACAATTAACGTGGGAAAACTGTGACTTCATAACTAGTCTGTCATAAAAAAATACTACCATGAAAACAAACAACCGCAGTAAAAAGATAAATGTATTCTTCAGCCTGGAAACAAAATTCAAAACACAGTACAAAATAACATCCATGTAGGAAATGTTCTGATGCATTCAAGGATATCACATGATCCTCATCAGTGAGGGAGAGTTAGCTTAGGGAGAGTGTGCTCCTTCCTTCTTTCTCTTATCCTAAAATCTCATATCCTCCTTAGCCCACCACCTTTTACCCTCCGGTTTCTCCCTCATCTTTTACTTTTCTTTGCTTGTGTTTCTTTCTCTTTTTTAATCCTCAATTCCAGCCTCCTTCCTTTTCTCGTGGCTACTCCATTTTTTCCATTTTGCATTTTTGTTCACCTGTTTTATTTTTTGTTTCTTTGTCTCTCTCCATTCCTCCTACCTCCTTCTTTGCCTTCCATATATGCACCTGTTTGGTTTCCTTTTAGACGCTGCAGCAGCTCTGGCTCGGTGAGCATGTGTTTATTAAATGTACTGTGGTAAACCACCATTTGTCCTCCTACTCATCCACTTAACTTCCCCTGCTGAAGATACATTTTACCTTGCCACATCTCCGGCAGGAAAGAAGGAAAGGGAGAAAATGCAAAGTATTATGACTCCCACTGATTAAAAACAAAAGAGGCTTTATTCTTGAAAACAAGAGCTCAGACAGCTCTCTTTTCTCACCAAAAGCCACAAGCATTCAAAAATGCCCGCATAACACTTTCATTCTTCAGTCAAAGACTTTAGTTTTAAACCACTATGGCTTCCAAACTATGACCTAAGGTAATAATAAATAAATAAACATCAGTACTAAAAAGACCAGTAATAATTTTGATAACTGATTGCTTTTCTATCAAGTATTGCTAAAAATGGTCTAATTGAAATCTAGTAAATTTCAAATTCCAGTATACAAAACAACAGGTTCTTATGGAACTGTGGGACCATAGGAATCTCTTTAAAGAAGACACTCTTTTAAAGGTAAGGTAATTCCCTGTATTGCACATTTAGCTGGTTGTATAGTGAATAAACTGACAATCTTATGAAGTGTTACCTGATTTTTAATTACCAACTGCACTTATTAAAAAAAAGAAAAAACTGCATTTGAAGTAAAGTTAGATGAACTTGCTCTGCCTCAAAATATGACACATGTTAAAGAAGCTTGTTTTCATTCTATTGCATGGTAATTTAATATTTTTCTACGGTTTTCAGTTCCTTAAGGCCAAATAAAACATCATAAATGACAGACTGACAGTGTGAGTGCAAACTGTTCAGGGATCCTTCACACACTGTGTTTGTGTGAATTTCTGTGTGGTATAAAGTTTGCCAAAATTATGTCTGACTGATTTACCCAGCATTAGTAAACCGCACGTAGTCCACACACATATACACTCACCGACGCGTGCGCGCAAACACACCAAATTTACTGCAAACACACTTTATTCCAGGGAATTAACTGGTGGAAAAGTTCTTACAAGAAACACATGGGGCTCTTTCATAAACACACAAACACACCAGATTAATTCCACAAACATACTTTAAGTAATGCTCAATATAATTTCAGAGGTAGTCACTTATTTTAATGACATTTTACCTTAGAAACACACACACACACACACACACACACACACACACACACACACACACACACACACACACACACACAACATTAGCTTAGTAAAAAGGTGAGAATCAATTAAGCTGATATAAACACTGTGATGTTCTCATTGCCATGGGGGTGTCGTGGGGGCCACATACACATTTACACACATACATGAACACACAGGTAGCAAACATCCTCCACTGTGTAATCACACAGTAACTTTGCTCACTCTTTACTTTCACGCTTCAGTTTGAGCTCCCTCCTCCTCCCCTTCTGCTTCCTCTCATTGCTCTCTCCCTCTCTCTCTCTCCTGCTATCTCCTCCACACCAGCAAACTCTCAGTTGTATGTAAATTGTTGCTGCAGCCCTGTAATCACAGTTCAAAACAGCCGACAACACGGCCACTGCTGTGAACGTGAGCCATACTGTAAACAGAAGCAGGAACATCACAGCTGATTGTAAATGCAATAATTTAGATAAAAGTGGCTATTTATAATTAATTATCACAGACTTTTAGTCAACTTCAGCATCATTAGAGTGCTGAAGGTCAAACATCACAGACCTTATACTTTTGTCAATTAGCATGAGTCTGAGACGTAGAAGAACCATTTTAACCTACTCATGCAGACGGAGACGTCTGTCACTTTGCAGAAAAGGTGCAAAAAAATGATGATATAAATATATATTTAATTAATGAATATACAGTGTCTGCTTCTTCTTAGCATGTATAAAAAGCTGCCTAGTATATATGTTTGTTTTATTCTTGAAATTGATGTATGATGGTAATTATTAAAGTGCATATATAATATACACATCATTTGACTACACTATCACTGTGCTGCAACTTTTATTTTCAGTTCCACAGCACTCAAATGAAGCAAATATTTTACATTAGTAACTTATTTGTTGGTTTACAGCCACTCTCATCTAAGACCAGCGTTTGAGAAGCAGAAATGAGTGGAAAAGAGTGGAAAAAAAAATACCAAGAAGGTCAAACAGTGAGTTTACAATCTCCACATCTTTGGCAAACTCATCAAATTTCCTGTTACCACAGGTGTGACTGTGGGTGGTTCAAGTGTTTAAGTGATCCAGAAAAATATACTGGTCACCAGAGTTTGTGCACACTTACACACACAGGCAGGGTTACGCTGGATGTATAACTACAGAATGTGCTCACTTTTAGTTTGCATACACATTCAAAGTAAGTCAGCCACACCCACATACCACACACACACATTTACACTGGCTACTCTTGCAGGCCATGCCTCATTGCTTCTATATTTAAAACAAGCTTCTGCAAATAAATAAATAAATAAAATAATAGTAATAATTAAAGAAATAAAAATTTTCATGAATCTTTGCAAAATCAGTTTCACTGTCTTTTCTAAAAACTGTCCATTAGCACATCTACCTTCTCTCATCGTCACCATTAAAAAACAGGAGCGTGCAAAAGTTTGTAGAGGTAAAAGATAATGTGATAATGCCATGAAAATGCACTGTATGTCTGGGCTTGTAGTAATGCTGCATAATTATTTGTGATTCCTTCCTATAATATGGCAGGATTGCATTGATGATACTCCAGTTCAGGGTTTGCACACTGCACTGTATTCTTTTTGACTTCTGATCACCTCACAATTTGCATCAAAAGGATGGAAAAATACTGCATAAAGCACTACTTCTTATGCAGAACATCTACACAGATATTGAAACTATGTCACAAAGTGAAGTGACAACTTGACAAAAAAAGCAACTGGAATTAATATTCTGTCATAAATCAATAGCATTATGGAAAAGTCAAACTTCGAGACAAACCAAAATATACAAACTCAGAAAGACTGCAGAAAATTTGTGAAAGATGCATTAAAACCTAAGAGAAACATTTTGTTTTCTCAGAGCAGTTTTGCATCTAAGGGCAACTTCTACAATGGCTGCAACTGTAAACACACAGACAAGTGATTAATCTGACCACTCCTGCTCTTGGCAGTGTGTTTCCGCCAGTAAATCTGGGCTCTGGTGGCAGTCTGCATTCCACAAACGCACACATACATCATGCACAAACTAACAAGGCCAAATTTAATGAATACAACTCACACATTCAGATCCACCCATGCACACACCTGCAGAAAAATACACATTTGACCAAAGTATGCTTCTGTCAGTACAAGCATAAAGCACACACCTGGTAAATTTACAGTTATGTGCTCCTGTTACACAGTGAAATCTCATGCTGGCAATGTTTATATCTGATGATCTTTTTCAAGGAAATTCACTTTTTTTCTTCTTTTTTTTAATAAAAAAAAACACCTTACCAGAAAAGCATTACTTTACTGCATGACATACAGCAGCAATAGTTTATGTTTAGGTAGAAGAAAGTGCCTTACATGATGTTATTAATTGTCACTCACTAATAGCTACTGGTGTTCCTATAAGGAGCTGTGTTTAAACAACATAGCTAGCTGATATTATAAATTGGCCCAACACAGTCTTTCCAGCATGCACAAGGTATCCTTTAGTGTTGTTGCTTTAAAGCTCTGGCCGCAGCTATACTGGCTGCTGAGAGATAATAATCATGTTTAAAAGAAGTGCAAAATCTTTGTTGACGTGGTTGGATAGCTAGACAGAAAACGCTGGTTGATGTCCCATCATGACCTTTATCTTACACATAACTCACTGGTTTGGTTTAAGAACAAAAAAACTATTTGGTTAGGTTTTCGTACTGAAATCCTCTTGGTCTGGGCTAGGAAATGAAAAAGAACCTGCTCACCAATAAATGGTAAGTTTCCAGTGTTGGACCACTTTCGATATAACTATAAACATTATGTGAGATTACTAGGGGTGAGTGAATCAATCCAAAATACCAGTGCCAACATTAGTATTGATATCATATCGATACGAAATGATGGGATCAACAGTTTGGCTTCTCTCTGTATTCCATGTGTTGCTCCAGTTTCATTAAAAGTAGACAGGTCTGTGCAAACACTGCTGCTCTCACATCTCCAAGCAGACTTTTCTCCTTTTCCTCCTCTGCTGTTTTTTGTTGTTGTGCTGTAATATGACTGAGCAACGCTGAGCAGACAGATGAATGCTGCAGTGACATCTGTATGAAGGCTATTTGCTACTGTGGCAACATCAACAATTTACAAGAAAACATGAAAAAGAGAACTCAGAGTGAAGAGAAAAAAGAGGAAACGGAGGAAAATCTTTTAGACAGACCCAGACCCCTGGCACAGAGGCAGAAGCCACTGGCAGATCCCTTTCAGAGAGGCAAATAATATCCAGCTAGCTCATATAGTGGTGAAATTGATGTTTGACACATGACTTGGATCTTCAGTATTACTTAATGTTAATTTTCAGAGTGTGACTGGTAATGACAGGTCTTACTTTAGGAGATGATTTCCCACCACTGAAACGTGTTGCATTACTTACTTCAGTGGAACTGAAAATAATCACCTCAAAACATTCCATTTGTGTCAACTCAAGTCAAGACAAGGCAATTTATTTTAAATGCACATTTGAAACAACAGAAGCTGATCCAACATCATTTCCAGGCCAACCAAAAACAAAAAACTGGAATGTAAATGTAAAATTTTCAAAAGCTGAAAAATTGTGAAAAATGCATTTTGTTGTGTTAACAAATTAACAGCAGAAAGCAAAAATCACAGTCAGTTATTTGGTCATTAAAATGCAGTTGGCAATACTGGCCCTGCATTTACTTTTTAAATGTATTGCATTGATACCAAATGATGCAGTATGACCCCACTAATCATGACATCTACATTTTTACTTTTTTGCTGCTTAGCTCTAGCAGTCCAGAAACTGAAGGTGTCCTAAAATTTTGTTTTATCAGCATGAAGAGATAAAGCTTAAGTTGCAAATTTCAGACCTCAGATCAGCATCTACATTTGTGTATGGCAGTGTATTTATACTACAAGTGAGGATTTAGATAAAAAGTAACTGCAGCACGTATCCAGGGTGTGTAGGTTTTGTGTTGTGGCCAGTGTAGTCTAATTGTAGAGGGAAGTGTCTGGCAGTCTGCCTGTCCTCTTTTGGCCCAAGGATACTCATCATAACAAACCAGTCGTGCATCCTATCATTTCACAACACCTCACATACGTTCAAACATACCAAAAAAAAAGCATCAGACAAACTACAAAGAACTGCACAACGCACTCCATTCCTTAAATAAGTTTAACAAAAGATCACACAGACGAGCCAAAAGCTGCGTGCTACTGAGCTCATTGTTTGCACTGTTTGGCTAATTTATTTTAACCTTAGCTAATCTAATCAAGGGAGGCAAAAGCCTAAATACACACAGTCTCACGCAGAGTACTAAATTTATAGTTTGAGATAAGGTTGGGAGCTAAACAGGAAACAGGAAGTATGTGGAATTGTGGGAACAAACAGACTGTCAACCCTACTTCGGCTGGCACACAGTGTGGCTGCCCACACACCGAAAATGACTCACTGGCAATTTGCTAATGTAGCAGAGCAAGAACTTGGAGAGAGAGATACTTTGGTTTTCAAATGAAGAGTGACGTTAATCTGTAATTTAACGTTAGCTTTAATTTTAGCCTCATCACATACACACTATGTGCACTGTGTGGGGTATCTGAGCCTTTTTAGTCCAGAGAGCTGGTTAGTATGGCCAACAATTAGAGCCAGAATAACTTATCAGTCTGTGTAATTTATGATGACATTTCTGCTCCAAAATTAAAACTTCTTTTTACTGAACATACAGCAGTAAAATGGACCACTTATTTTCACCATTTCCATCCTCGTATTAAAGACACCACAACTTCTGGGGCATGCCTTGCTTTGGCATCATTTTGGTTTGTTGTGTGTACAAGTTTACAACCTAGGGAACCTTTATCTCTATTTCAGCTGGTTGCAGCAGATGTCTGCCCCTCCCTGATTCTGCCGGAGGTTCTTCCTGTTAAAAGGGAGTTTTTCCCATCCACTATCACCAAGTGCTTGTAGAAGCTCATCTGATTGTTGGGGTTTTCTCTATATTATTGTAGGTCGTTATCTTACTGACTGCTGTTGTGATTTGCTGCTGTATAGATAAAACTGAATTGAAATGAAAAAAAACTTTGAAAGAAAACTTATTTCTCTTCCTGTTTCAAATTCTTCCATTCCTGCACCAGCACTGACATTTGTTTTGTTTTTTTTACTGAGCAGTAACACCCATTGATCAGGAGAAGACTGCTGTGAGTCCTGCACACCTCAAGCGCCAGCAGAAGCAGTGACTGTCAGAGTTGGCATACGCAAAAGCCAACATAGTGACCATGAATGAGGCTTTACGGTGATTTTGAAATGGTATGACTACATAGTTTGTCCAGCAGAGCCATTTCATCATTTATAACAAATGTAGCAGAGCATGCATCATTGGTGAGCAGACAGATGGTGGTGTAGAATAAAGTGGCCTTTTTAAAACTTTTAGCTTGATGTTCAAAGTGCTATTATATGACTCATAATGTATTTATGAGTCAATACCTTTCTCGTTGATATTTACATAGCACACAATTTTTCTTCAATTTTAAAGTGACAAACTGCTACATGCCTCTATAGGCATTAGGGATAACAGACATCAATGCAAACCTAGGTGAAGGTGCTCAAGACTTTAGGCCCTTTTCCATTAGTACCTACCAGGACTGACTCGCCACGGCTGTCAGGGTTTTCTATTAGGTCATAGTACCTTGTACCAGGTACCCAGCAGCAGGTATATAGTCTCCTTAATGTCCATCTTTGTTGTAACATTCGTGTCGCATACTAATTACGTCACAGGAAGCTCAGCTGCTTTGCTATAATGACGACAAACCACCCATATTAGGTGGTACTCAATTGTAATTAAAAACCAGTTGATCAGAGTCGAGCCGCAGTGAATTGTGGTGAGTCAATCCAAGTAGGTACTAATGGAAGAGAGGCTTTTGTGCTATGGCTTATCTTCATGCTCACTCAAATAGAATACCAAGGTGTAGCAATTTTAATTTCCTAGTCTTCATGAATAGGAAATCAAATTATATTTAAGCCACAGTTCTTGAACCCCGCAGAAAAGAAACCTCCAGACCAAAGAAAGTTCAGACTCCAACGTAGTTGCAAAACACAACACCATCAAGTTTTCTGGCTACTGTGTCAGTTTATCAAAAGACTTTTTCTTTCTCTTTAACTTATAACAGTGGCCACAAAAACATGTATATATGTTGATGTAAATGACTATATAAAACAAACAATTATATATTTTACTGTTTTCAATCATGTCAAGGTAAGAATGATCATTTCACCTGAAACTGCAGCTTTATGATGTGTTGGCTATTAGAAAGTTAGTTAGAAATTCCTGATATTCCAGCATGAAGCATTAGTGTGTTTAACAAGAGTCTCTTGAAGACTCCTGCAGGGATATTTTTACCGGAGAGAGGAAAGAAAGAGTTGTTAAAGGCAGCGCTGACACAGCAGATAACACAGCCTTACAACCTTATCACACACACACTTCTCACCGGAGTGTGTGCGGCTAAGTGAGTGAGTGTCAACAGCAGAGAAGCCGGTAGTCTTGTCTGCACGTGTGAGGAGATTCTGAGTTATGGCTGTGTGTGAATGTGTGAGAGAATACTGCTGTCTTTGTGTGTGTGAGTGTGTACAGAATAAGACTTATGGGGCATTTGAGTGAATGCTTGTCCATTTAAGAACTCAAAGAAAACAAGCAGTGTCTGAACAGTGGTAAAAATGAAGTGTGTGAATATGTGTGTCTGTGTGTGTGCTGTGGGATGTGGGCTGTGAAGATGAATAAAGGTTGTGACACTTTTTGAAAGCTAACAACTCTCTGTTTGTTCTCCCTCTATCAATTCAGCAGCCTGCCACCAGCTCACAGTGTGTGTGTCTATTTGTGTGAATGTGAGCAAACACAATGGGAACGAGCTTCAGCAATTATCCATTTAGGAGGTGAGAAAAGGTTATTTTCACTGAGAGCTTTATGCATGTTATTATTTGCAGTTTTTAATACTAAGGGCACAACTGTCAATAACAACTTTAATGATGTCTGGCTTTATCTTGTTTGTCTTTTTTTTTTTTCTCATACTAAGGAAAGGTTTAAAAGTTGGTTGGTTCAAAAGCTTGGTTCAAATAAACAACTTTTTAGTACTAGACTGAACATGATTCCTTCCACACCGTTGTTTATTAGAGAAATAATCTTTCATCAGATAAAGAGAAACGTGGCAATCATTAAAAATTACCCACAAACTGCTTTATTTATAGTACAGCATTTCTTTTAAATAAAACTGTAGACAGTTCCATCCAATTCTGCAAACAGCCTCTAATCCAGCTGCATAAAGTGTGCGTGTTTGTGGTGCTAGTACAGACATCTACGTGCAGCTTTACTCATCAGTAACACTCTGCCCTCCAATTAACAAAGACACACTGGGACTCTTTGTGTGATCACACTGACTGTAATTTATGTGTGTATGTTGGGGGGTGCTCAAGATGGGAGGGTTAAATGCAGGTGGTGTTTTTTTCTTCCTTTCTGAACATTCTTCATTCTCCCTCTCACTGTTTCACATGGCTATTGCATTTTATCATCAAAAGGAGGAGGAAATGTTTCTTAAAAGAGAAGTCTAGCTAATATAACTCTGCTTACAGGGCGATCGTGGCTCAAACAGTTGGCAGTTCATCTTGTAAGGTTGCCAGTTCGAGCCCCGGCTCGGACAGTCTCGGTCGTTGTGTCCCTGGGCAAGACACTTCACTTACTGCCTACTGGTGATGGCCAGAGGGGCCAGAGGGGCCAATGCCGCGATATGGTAGCCTCACTTCTGTCAGTCTGCCCCAGGGCAGCTGTGGCTACAACTGTAGCTTGCCTCCACCAGTGTATGAATGTGAGAGTGAATGAATAGTGGAATTGTACAGCGCTTTGAGGGCCCCGAAAAGCGCTATATAAATGCAATCCATTATTATTATTATTATTGTTCCTGACAAATATCTTCTGACCAGTACATGCATACAAAAACAGAAAGTCAATAATTTGACTTAAATGTTAGTCGATTCAACTTGAAGGTTCCCGCTAACATCATGACTTGCATTTTTCTGTGTGTAGGTTCCTGTTTTGTTTTTTTAACCTTGTGTATTTGCATAAAGGCTGGCTAAACAATGCTAAATTCTAAGAAAAGAAATGCCTGTTAGTGGGTTTTATGGCAAGGGAAATGTTTGATATAAACAAATCATTTTAGTGATAACACATCAGGGAAAACATAACTTTTTGTAAGTTTACCAGATAACTCCAGATGGCACCTTTAATCATGACTCTTTAACAATCTTTCCAAGAAATATAAAAATTTACTTTGCTATTTTACTTCCTCTTTTACATACCAGTACTACAGTTTTATGATCCAGTACTGTGTTAGGATAATTTTGAAACTGTGTTGTTACACAGTACTGCATTACTTCCAGGGCTATAGGTTTAGAAATACATCAGGGATCTGACTTGGTGGTCTTCTCTGATACATGTATGTATTAAACACATATGACGGGACGGCTGAATGTATATTTCTGTTTATTTTTTTTGTTAAACACTTCAATAGAGCCCTATCAGTGATGTCAGGACTTAACAGAAGCCAGGCACGTATTGTATAAAAATCAAGCCCATGTCCTATATTTCAATTTTTCATGTGTTTATAACTGTGATCTGCACCCTGAAATCCTAAACAGCTGACAGGCAAATGTGGAAACCACGGTTCCTGCTTTGCATGTGTGTTTAATGTAAAAAAGGACGGCCACGTATGTGCTCGGTGTGGAACACATGAATCTGCCATCGGACTTACAGACGGAGACAGACAGTGAGAACTGGGGAAGCTCTGAAGCTGAACCTGCTTGACACTCTTTCCTGTGGTTAATGCGCACAGTGGTTCATATGATTACTTAAGTGATTTCACCCCATTTTATTTCTTCCAACACAGAAACATCTGCAGGTTTTATACCGCAAGAAGGCAGATCATCTAACGAGATGGTGATTTTGATGGCTTCTTTTCTGAATACTAGATATTGTCCAGTTCATCAGTGGCCTAAGGAGCTTGGAAAGAAAAGCGTCTGGACTTCTTTAAGTTGCTTGAAGAGGTTTCAACCCTCTCGTCCAAGAAGGTTCTCCAGTTCTAAGGTAAAATGGTGGAGAGTCCCAGATTTAAGCCCTATGGCAGTGTCCCCCAAGAGGGACATGGACCCCCTATTGATCCTCTACCTAATCACACGAGCCAAGGTGTAAAAACAGGTGTAGGTCACAATCAGCCAAGGTTTCGGTTGAGCTCATTGTGAAACCTAGCCCCACCCTATCATGTGATTTCCTGAGGTCATCAGTGATTACCCTTGATATGGAAGTGATTTTACATAGTGGGCCACATACAGCTCACTTTGATCTTAAGTGGGCTGGACCAGTAAAACTACCCTTTCGATATGAGTCAGGGTTTGAACTGTAAGAAATAAATACGTAAAATACAGTAAAAGATCTGTTACCTCATAAAACAGTCATTTAATCGTTCTGCTTCTTATTTACTTTAGTGTAGTATGATTGACAATGGAGGAAGGCTTTATGAATCAGAGAAGCCTTAAAAGTTATGAAAAAACTGTTAAAAGTTCATCAATTTATTTACACATTTTCCAAAGCTGCCCAGTGGGCCAGACTGCTGTCTTTGGAGAGTTGTTTCTGGCCCCCGGGCCTCATGTTTGACACCCCTGCCAGTAAATTCATGTAAATGCTCCAGTGTTGTAGGGACTTTATCTTACAATAAAAAGCTCCTAGTGATGGATCACATTGTGAAATGCTGCTTTAAAAAAAATTAACTAAGCTAAATTTAAATAATCTAAAAAAGTGCAGCCAAAGTGGCAAGCTTTCGCTTTGTATATGTAAAAGCCAGAATTTTTTAAGGGAAGAATTTATGTTGAGACTACGATGTCTGTAGAGATGATTGATGTGTTCAACTTCAGTGACTGACTCGAACATTTATATAAAAATACACTATCACCAGTCACGAACACAAACACTACAGCCACAGGGGTTTAAGCTATATGCTAATGCATAACCAGCACATTAACACAGCACAAACAAAAGTACTGATTAGAACAAAATATGCAGCACCAAAACTTTCTGAATAATTTCAAAAGTTTTGTCGCTGTAAGTGTATTGTATATTCTGCTGGAGTTGTTTAACCAAACACTCACACAGCTCAGTCTTTCACCACCAACCCTAAACGGTCTGTTCATTGATGTGATGGATGGCCAGCAATGTGTATATGAGATATGGTAAATTGTATGAATACTGAAATACAGTCAGGCAAGTGTATTTTAGTGTCTCCAATGTAGTGAAATACATGAACACACACACACCCTTGGAGCTAAGTATGTTATATCTAGGGGAGGCCAGGAAGTTTTCACCACCCTTATTTAATGACACCATTTATCTCTGACCCTGTGTGCATGTACATGTGTGTGAATAGCTAGGCCTTTGTTTGCAGTACAATAGGCAAGGTGCCAGCAAGGTGCCATTTAAACAGGGGATAGATCTCTGAATGCGCCTATAAAGGAATTCTAGAAAAATAGAAGTAAAGAGGTCAACCAGACCCCATGTAAGTGAAAGTCCAGGTGCTCTGCAGGCAATAAGATGAATGGTTGGTTGGTCCCAGATGGGTTTTCAGAATTTGTTTGTGTAGGGTTATAATTATTCTCATAATCCTCCCTTTCTCAGACAGTTAGCATTGCAGAGGTTGTCATTTTTCTGCAGACTTTGTGAACTCATAGTGGCACATGAACGCTTTAATCCACCTGCTATGACTTGTGGTTTGAGTGTCCTTCAAGTTCTCCAGTGCAGAAAGAAGACTACCTTCACCCTCTCCTCTTCAGAACAATTATTGGAGTCAATTGGAGAGGTGCACAGACTCTCTCAAGAAGCAGCTGCGAGCCTGCAACCAGGTCAGCCTGCTCTAAGAAAATATATGTGAGAAAGGTTGGGGCTAGCCTGTTAGCAATTGAACTTCAAAATACACAATTAAATCTACCAGAGCAGGTATCCAAGAAAAGGTTTCTTGGATTAAAAACAAACAAACAAACAAAAAAACTAATGAAAAAAGCTACAGCATGTCACAAAACATACTTTAATGGTAGAGGAAACACTGACCGTATTCTCCATTTATTGCCAATAATGTTTACACATTCTGTATTTTATAGGATTGATGATAAAGACAATTATGATGTACTGACTCATTCAGTATATGGCTAACAAGTATGCTAGTTGGTTGGTAGCTAAAGTAGTAACAAAGGCTTCAGTCACAGTACAATGAATGTAATCGAGCACTGCATGCTGAAGATCTATGAGGAGATTGTGTGTGTTTTCCTCTGTATGGCCAGATCCGCTTCTGGCCATACAGTATAACAAGACACTTGTGATGAAGGTGTTAGCTGTGCAGTTCTTAATTAATGCAAAACACTAAACTGTATGTGAGATTGTAATCATTCAATAAAATGATTTAAAAAAAGGCTTTTTTGTGTATTAATGCTAATGCAAAGAGCATATAGTCGAACACATCACATGCAGTTTACCTACAGCTCTTAAGGCAGAGCCCGAAGACCTGAGACAAAAACAGAACTGCAGGTAAAAAGACTGAAAGGTCTCTAGGTAGTGAGGCTGGTCATGGGAGAGAAACTGTGCTTACAGAGGAGAGGAAATCATCCCTCCAGTCTTTATGGATGCTTCACATATACACACAAACGTATACATACACTACATCACACTGAACGGAGGAGGTTATGTTCCCTGTGGTCACATTCCCAGTCAGAGGAAGAGAGGAGTTTCCTCTAAAAAGCCAAACCTATGTGTAAATACTTTCAGCGTCTTAATATTTGTTTAACCCATTGAGACATTCAAAGTAAACGCAGTGGGTATAGTGTAGCTAATAAATGGGAAAAAAAAATCTTATTTGCTCATGCATACAATAGTTTCATCTACCTAATGTGCATGTGTGCTACATAGTGTAGACTTACCGTATTTTTATTCGGTACAAAATGTGAGACAATGTTCCTTCAGTGTGGATTTAAGTTACAAGAATACTTAATACATAAAAGTGGGTTGTGCATTTTTAGGGAGTTGTGAGCTGTAACTATTTCTTAGTAAACTTATAACTTGCACATTATTTTTCTCAGTTTATATATAGAAAAAAACCCTATACTTTAATCTTAATAACTGTACAGTCCTCTGTTTTTGTAACTATTGTCCATGATGTAAATATTTTTTTCTGTAAAAATTGTTTGTGTTTATGTTCTTTGTCCTGTTCTGTTTGTATATGTGCATTTCTTCTGCTGCTGTTACAACCAAATTTCCCATTTTGGGACAATTAAAGGATTATTCTATTCTATTCTATTCTATTCTACACAAAAACCCTGAAAATACACTCACAGCACACTTTATTTGCAATTAGAATGACTTAAATCTTTGTGGCATAGATTCAACAAAGAGCTGGAAACATTCCTCAAAGATTTTGGTCCATATTGAGAAGAGAGCGTCACACAGTTGCTGCACACTCGTCAGCTGCACATCCACAATATGAATCTCATTTCACCACATCCCAAAGGTGCTCTGTTAGACTGAGATCTGGCGACTGCGGAGGCCATTTGAGTACAGTGAGCTAACTGTCCTGTTCAAGAAACCTTAAACTTCGTGACATGGCAAGTTATGCTGGTAAAAGCAGGCATCACACGATGGGTACACTGTGGCCATAAAGGAATGGACACAGTTGATCAGCAGTTTCTGAAATAGACCAACCCGTCTGGAACCAACAAACATGCCACATTCAAAGTAACTTAAATAACCTTTCTTCTCTAATCTGACCTGATGAAGTTTAAATTTCAGCATGACCCTGTTCATGTGCCTAAATGCACTTAGCTGCTACCATATAATCAGATATTTGCAATAAAGAACCAGTTGAACCAGTTTACTTCACAAAGTGGCCAGTGAGTGTAATTATTACTATTATTTTGAGGTTACAGTTGACAATTTTTTTTTAACCTTTGTGTACAAATTAAATGAAGAAGACACGCTAGTATGGGTAACTCTGGAGACGGCAGGGCTGGCCATTCAGTTAAAACAAAGACAAGCGCTACTGACTCTTTCCTAGCACTTGGCAGGCAAACCCAATATTAATGTAACTTGTGAAAATCACTAGCAATAAAATTATTAGAAAATGATGAGAATGTCAGTAATTTTAGGTATGTGATATTTATATGCATTAAGAAGCTTTTGAAATACCTCAGCTATTAGTCTGTTGCACTTAAAGTGTCCTAAATTACAACGTTGCCTGTGTTTTCTATGAGGAGGGTACCAATCATCCAAAAACATATCTCACTACAAACACAGAGAAGAAAGAGAGGAAGAAGAGGGAAGGAGAGAAAGAGCGGCAGGGAGAGGAAGTGTATACATTCCAGACTAATCCTGATATGATATACCCATTGGTTACCAGGCAGGAAACAACTACATTATCATGAAGCACACACACATACAGTTACGCAGAGTTGGACAGTACTGATTATTTATGAGCTGGAGATTTAGCATTGTTTGTTAAAGGCTTGTGTGAAAGGATATTGGTACTTAAAAGTGCACACATGCATTTGTGCAAACTCTGGATATTTGTTGGTTAAATATAACCCTCGGAGTATGAAGCATTTAAAAGTATGAATGAGAATGAATGAGTGTGTGTGTGTTGCGGTGCTGGTTCAACACAGATCCTATACAGTATTTACTTTGGCACAATGAGAACAAAAATGGTGGTGTGTGCAGGAGAGAGAGACACTGAGATAATTCAACTTATTTCCCAACACAGTACTTTTTTTTTAAATTCCATGTGCCATAAATCTGCCCAACTATAATAGACTTCCCACCCTGTACCTTCACAGACTCTGTCTCTCTCTGTTTCTCACACACAAACACACACACACCCTCTAATGTGTTAAGGATTACAGTGTAGTTTAAAGTAAAATACTCAACAGGACAAAACCCATCTCACCCTAAGCTTTCTGTGTTGAACAAGCTGACAAATGAAATCTTTTTAATTTTTTAAAGGTGTCGGTATTTGATGGAAACATCTGGTGAGAAAGTTGAGTTGATGACATATTTAATTCTAGACATTAGTTTGAAAAGGCAGTTACTTAAATTTGAATTGAATTGAACATAAAGTTTGGACTTGATGTCCTTTAAACATCAAAATTTATGTTACTTATGTGATAACTTGTTTATTTTAATAAATGGATGTGGATAATAAATCCTGAAGTGAGCCTACACACTGAAGAGAAGGAGATGTGGTCCATTTCTCTCAGGGTTCCTACCTGCAGAGCTAACTGCAGCATTGCATTTTGATGGTCCTTAGCAGACAAGAGACGTGTAGCCCACTTTATGCAGCGTGCATGTTTTCTCACTTTACTGTAAAGGTATATTTTCCCATTTTCTTCAGCTTCTCTTAGCCAGTACTTTCCATTAATATTAAATGCTATCATATGCTAAGCTTTTCAATTTTTGAACGTATTTTAACCATCAGAGAATTGAACATACAGTCAATTTTTTTTTTTTTTTAAAAGAGGAAATAATGGGTCAAACCTTTCGATCCATGTCTCCTAAAATAATGTTAAAATAAAGTTAAACCAGTTTAATATGCAGCATTTTCTGCCTGATCCATCAAGTGTGACAGATTTCTGTTTCTCACAAAAATCTTAGGGAGGAGGTAAGTGTAGATAGATGGGCACAAAAGCCTCAGGAGTGTGACGCTAGGCCATGGTTCGAGTCCTACACAATACAGTAAAAGCTTACTTTTAATGCAGTTTTCCCCACTAGATTTAAAATAAATAGATACATTTTTTTTCTTCGTCAGTCATGTTCCAACACTCCATCCTTTTTTGGATCCTTTATTCAAAACATTTTGCCATTAACTGATGGCAAAATGTTGGATAGAATAGAATAGAATAGAACAGAATAGAATAGCCTTCTATTGTCATTGTACAATGAGCTGCTAGTAAATTTTCCAGAGATATAAGCTGCAAAGATCTTGATAAATTAACAGAAAAGGTATTATGCTTGCTATTAAACCTATTGGCCGATAAAATATAAATGAGAATATAGCTTTTAGGAGGTTGTCATGGCTGTAAAGGCAGTATGGAGGATTTATTGACAGTGTGGGGTTTAACCTATTAAACCTGAATGGTAGAAGCTCTAAAAGTGCAAGTGTCTTGTTGATCCTGACTTTTGACCTTTGGCACAAATGAGGATGTTCACAGAAGGCTCCTAGCATTTACTCAGTTGTAACTGGTCAGATGCAGTGAGACAGAACTGAAGATGCATGAAGTGAATTATGAGAAAATGACCTCAGACACTTTCCACATTTCCTTTTTCTCATTTGTTTTATGTGGGGTGACATCACAGACTCGCCCTCTCTTATCAGTTCTTTATTTTCCACCTGCCTTTCACTTCATTTCTCTCTCACATTCATCTCATCTGTTTCAAGTCTCTGTGGACACTCATTTGTGTGTGTGTGTGTGTGTGTGTGTGTGTGTGTGTGTGTGTGTGTGTGTGTGTGTGTGTGTGTGTGTGTGTGGTTATTTATGGCACCTGTGTGAGGAATGGGAGGGGAGAGAGAGGGTCAGAATAAGGAAAGGAACAGGAAAGGCCAGATGACCTCATCTTCTCAGAGGCTCTCAAGGCCATCTACTGTCACCTGTGTGAGTATTTAGGTTCCACATGAGTTCATGTGATGACTTTAGACACTTTCCTGTTTAATCTCTTCAGTATCTTGGAGTTAAGAGTGTGTGTTTGTGTGTCTGACAGCAGGACACCTGGCTATCAGAGTGGGAACATCAGCAGGACTCTCCATGCATCCATAAAAACCCAGACAAGGACGAACTCCTCTCTTTGTGGGAAAGAAAGATGGGTGAGAGAGGCGCAGAGTAGGAGAACTACCTGCTGTTGTGATAATTAAAAACTGTCTGCGGTGGCTGGAGGCTCATTAGGGCACATTACTAAAGTAGTTACCATGGACGCCATGCATAGACACACACACACACAAAGGATAAAAAAGAAGAGAAACCAAAAAGACACTTGACAGAAAATAATAAATTGGGTTAATTATAGGTATGTGGAGGGATGGGAACTTAAAGAGAGGGGGAAAAAAAGTGAGGGGTAAATACTATATGGGACAGGCAGTGTGGAGAGAACTGGGGGAAAAGGAGCAAGAGGAATTGAAAGGTGGGTTGGGATAACCAAGATATAGGTTAAAATGAAAATTGAGAAATATAGGAAGAAGAGGGAGAAAATTAGGAAAAATAAGCAAAGATAAGGAAACAAATGAAACAGAGTGAGACACAAAAGTTTATTAAAGTGATCTGATAAAGATTTGTAACAATAAAGATAAGTTGAAGAACTTCATAGGATATATGACAATATGAATTACCACTTTAAAATTGCAATGAATCACTCTTTTAATATAGTTTTGATAAACAATGTAAATCAGTCCTTGTCAGTTAAAAGTTATGGACAGACTCATTCACACATGAATGCACTCAGCAGGTTTGCTCCAGCTTTCTGAGGACTGAGCCAAGTTTTACATGTGGTGGGCAGTTTGTGGGTGTGCGTGAAAGGATCACCCGGAGGGGAATGAAAGAGAGATAATATTATATTTGCGTGAGAGAGAGAACATCAACCCACAAGAAAGAATGATGTGAAAAAAGGCAAAGGGATTTAAAAAAAAAGAAAAGAAGATGAACATTTCAGAGAGAGCGCATAGTGAAGGGGAAAAAACAGACAGGAAGTAAGTAGGAAGCAAAGAAGAAGAAGGAGGAGGAAATGAGTGAAGTGAAAACCGATAGATGAAAAGAGAAAAAAAGAAGCCGCCTTTAAAAAAAGAGTGCTGCTGCATTGGATGACAAAGTAATGACACTGCTTGATGACAGGTTTATGTTCTGTGCGCTGTAAAAAGCTCTAAGCTCAAAGTTGGCTTTATGAAGGAGTAGCTGAAGGAAGAAGACGGGGTTAGGAGAGCTAGGAGAGGATAAAAGGTGGGGTGAAGTAAGACGAATGAAAAAAAAGGATAGAAGGAAGGAGAAAAAGGAAAGAACTAGGAAAGAACTAGGTACTGGTTGTGGGAACAGATCAACATAGAAAGCGATGGATAAGAGACGGATACGACTTTCACCAGTAAAATAAATTACCTCAAATAAAGCAGCTGCATGATGGTGTATCTAAATCATGCTCTTGTTTGTGTAGAAGAGGGCTGGCAGCCAAAGAAACATTTTTTTGTGCATTGTAGCAAGATGCTACATTGAAGAGCAAAAAATGTATCAGTAAAATGTATCAGTCTCTAAGATATTTTCAATTTTTTAACTCTAATAAATACCTAAAGGGACAGAGAAGGGTGTGTGAGCACACTTGTATTCAAATGTGTGTTCCTAACACATGAGCATCGCAGTGTGGGAAGGGTGACAGTGAGCTTTAGCGACATCTGCTCCATACCAAGTACAGCACTGAAAGCCTGATCATGACCCTATGTGTTTAACTCTATCCCATGAGTCCATTACACCCACACAAATACGCACTGTGTCGCCGTCATAGCAAACATAAACAAGGCAATCTGCTCTAATCTCTTAAACTCACAGTGGAACTTGAACAGATTCGGCTTATACCATTTCTGACTTCCACAGTGATTAAACCAAATAGTTGATTATTACTGTTGTTATTATTATCAGAGGAAAAAGAACAGTAAAAGAGCATCCACACAGGAAGTGATTAACATGGATGTGGTGATCAGAGACCACTGAAACGCTTCACTGACTTCGAGCGACAGCAGGCAGAAAAACGCCTGAGGACGCAAAGTGGGCGGGTTCTGAGTTTCTACTGTACCAATAAGAACAAAGGATGCTGTTGATTTAACATACGGCAGCGTGGTAAATGCATTAGAGGGTTATCCAGGCAACCGGAGCCTGGAATGTCCACTAGTAACCAAAACTTTCCACCGGTGTTTTTAGAAAGTCTTACAGTGTCCATTTCTCTACTTGTTGAATGTGTAAAATGCACAAAACTTGAATCTTATTTTCATGGGATTATAAAGATAGAAACAAGCAGTGAACTGGAATGATACAATAAGTCTCCTTCAGAATGTTTTACACAGTGTGCAGGCAGAAGAAGACAGTTCACAGGTTCAACATCAACAGATTTTACAGAGACAAGGTCTGATGTCTTTGCCAAGATGTAACCAAAGCAGGACCACATACACAGCAACTGCAATGACATGCTTTTCATCCACAGCTCATAAACAACTCTCCTGCTTCTCTGTGGATCGTGTCACAAGAGTGAAAGAGATCAAAGACAGAAAGAGAAAATGAGTGCGTAGAAAACAGACTCTAAATTGTCATCTGTCTCTTTGAATAAGGAAGCTTAACATGTAAAGACAAAACACACTCATACACAATATAACTAGACATAACACTGCTTAGTTTACGAAAAACACAAAAGACATGTAGCAGACGCAGATACCTACATGGTGGAACTGTCTATAACTTGTGAGGAGTGGAGAAATCGACATTACTTTTGCTTTTATTGCACAAAAGACAAAACGGCAAGACAGAAACAACAAGTAGATGCACCTGTGATATAAGGTTTGCAGAAAACTAACAGCAAAGAAAAGGAAATATGTTTTGTGAATTAAAATTAGTTACAACTACGGAGGAAATATCCTTAGTTTTGCAGTTTGTTAAATTGGTCAAATTTGGTAACGCAAACTGTCTGATGGACATGTTTACCGAGGCTTTGATGTCTACAAGACTGTGAGTCAAAGCCCTACTTTCAAGTTTTGTTTATATTGAAACATCTATTTTGATTTTCCAAAATCTTGCCTCTTGTTATTTTCCATAAACACAATAATAATTTAAAAAAAGACTACAACTAACACTAAAACTAATGCAACCTAAACTAAAACTAAAAAATAACTAAACTAAAACAAGCAAACCCAGTCTGGCGAAAACTGTCAAGCTTAAAATACCACACTGAGTGTGCTAAACATTGTAAATTTGAGCATTAGTCAGTGAAACATACCATATATCACATAGGTCTACAAATACTATTACACATTACAAGAATTATTACACTTCAGCATGACACAAATTCCAATAAACGTGGTTTTACTCAACCATACGCAATCTTAAACACAATCCAGGCTAATGGCTGCTGATGATGATGATGATGAATAAGCTCCATTTTAGCCTGTTCACGGCCAATGTGCTCTTAAACTAGCAGTGAGTTGTTATCTGATTGGTTGAAAGCCAGGAGGCAAACCAAGGTCACACCAAGCAGCAAGATTGGATAACTAACTGCTTGCATGTAGCACTACAACTTGGACCTCTTTAAAAATACACATTTGTAATTCTTGTAATGAAAAACAAGTCTTACAGCTAAAAAGATATTTTTAAAAGAGTCCTGGTTTTACTTTTGGAATATTCTCTTTCCATTTTCCACCAACTTTATCAATTATTTGTTGGTCTTTTTGTTTTTGTCCACAGGATATAGCACATGACCTGGTTATCAAACAACCCATATGAAACGATTTTTACAGTTTTGTTGCATTATTGCTCTAGAGGAGAGTCTTTGTAGTGTCTGGGCTGTTAAATAACATGACATTATTAGACTTTATATTACAACTCCAGCAATAAAAACAAGCTATGCCATCTCTCTTTTGTCTCTTCATAATTTCTGGATGAGCTGCTCAGTTTGTGTGTCTCTGTGTGTGAGAGACAAGGGTTAAACTATGTTCTCATAGGCAGGTCATGTCTGGGTCAATCTCTCTGGCTCCAGCATTTCCCTGCTTAACCCTTTCATATCCCCTCTCTCTCACTCACTCTCTCTCACAGACACACACACACACACACACACACACACACACGCGCACACACACACACACACACACACACACACACACACACACACACACACGCATCCTTTAAACAACCTCTAGCTACTGTATATTTCAAACAAATGTGCAGGGGTGGATGTGTGTGTGTATATAATAATAATAAATAATAATAATAATAATAATGGATTGCATTTATATAGCGCTTTTCAGGGCCCCTCAAAGCACTTTACAATTCCACTATTCATTCACTCTCATTCACACACTGGTGAAGGCAGCTACAGTCGTAGCCACAGCTGCCCTGGGGCAGACTGACAGAAGCGAGGCTGCCATATCGCGCCATCGGCCCCTCTGGCCCTCACCAGTAGGCGGCAGGTGAAGTGTCTTGCCCAAGGACACAACGACCAAGACTGTCCGAGCCGGGGCTCAAACCGGCAACCTTCCGGTTACAAGACGAACTGCCAACTCTTTGAGCCACGATCCCCCAGAATCTGCATCATACGCCTTTTTTTTTTTTATCATATCAAGAGTTATATTACTTGTTTTGCATATTTAAATTGAGATTATCGACATTATAACGATGCAATCAACAATACAAGGGGAATATTTAAAATGTGTCTACTGTGCAAAAGTCATTAGCCACTACCTTATATTTTGCTTCCAAGGAGTCAGACTCTATTGTGAGTTTTTAAAAGTTGTCTCGAGTAATAACTCTTCAGGCTCTCTGAAGGTCTTACAAATATTTGACATTTTCTTTGGACACTGACCTAAAAAAATCAGCGGCAACAGGTCTTATGGAGTGACGAATCCAAATTTGAAATGGTTAGTTTGAATCGTCATGAATATGTACGGCGGATGTTAAGAGACAGGTGTTGGCTTCACTTTTCAGCATGACACAACAGTGCACTGTCAGTCATGGATTGGCCTCCCCGAAGAAGAGCTCTAAATGTCCTTCAAGAAGCCTGGAAAACTATTCCTGAAGACTATGACAGCGGCATTGAAGAGTAAAACTGATCTTACCAAATATTAACTTTTCTAACATTAAATGTATAAACTCTGTTTTTGCCCTATAGAAAGTATTTTCATGTATGTTTGCACGTTTCAGTAAAATATAAAGAAATGAGGAGTTCCTCAAGACTTTTTCACTGTAATGTACATTGATAAAAATGTAAGCCAGAAGGTCTTGACTGGTTTAACTTTAATTTAATCTGACATTCCTATTCCTATTACAATAAATTCCTATTACATAAAATGACAATACATATACATTCTCAGTTTGGCTGTTTAAAGCAGTTTTACACATGAATTTCTGACAGTTTTGAGAGAATGTGATTGGGATGTTTTCTGCAGTTGTCACATGTTTCCCACCATTAAAGCCCAGATATACTTCACTTGAGACATGTCCACCATGCTGGGAATATCATGTGTGGTTTAGACAAGGGAGAAATAACAGGGAAAATACAATAAATCACAAACAGCGCAAACACCATGGCATCATAAATATCTAACAAAACCTCATCTTTCAAATGTGTGATAACTCCAGTAAATATACAAATAAATATACAAAACACAAATATACCCTACGCACGTGTGTTCACAGTGTCAGTATGCAAACTCCCTGCAGACATTCCAGTGGTTGAAACAGATTGGCTTTGATTGATGGAGTCATTCAGTACTGGTCCCACTGGGATGTTCCCAGTTAATTACTGTCTGACGCCACACACATAACAGGCATTGCAGGCTTTGATGTGTACATCTAATAGTGACATGGTACTCAAGGGGTGAACACAAGTGCGTTCAGTGTGTGTGTTTGTGTGTCTGCATTCCACCAAAATAACAACATGCTTTGACAACTAGGTCCAAAAGTGAGTTTTAGTGTCAAAGAATATGTTTGTGTGGGTGCACTGTTTGTGTACGAACTACAGCTCTGTGTGCAGTTGACCAAGAATATTTATCTCTCTCTGTACACTCTCAGACTACTTGTAAGCTTTGAAGTGTTCACCCTTGCTGGAAGCTAACAACAAAATTGCTTGCACCCAAAGTGACAAAGTATTCCAAGGAATATAAATGTATGTGTACGGTTAGCCCGCAAAAAAATACTGTACAGGAATGCTCAGTTTGGTGATTTGACAAAGAACCACACATATAATTATACCTCAGCTATCTTAACCTCAGTGATTCCAAAAATTTGTCTGAGCCACTTCCAGAGCTGCATGAACCAACATGGAATCAGTGAAATGAAACCCACGCAAAGCAAAGTGACTTTGGTTTGTGTGTTTGGTGAACGTCTTTTTTACGCTTAATTCTGTTGTATTTTTCAGGCCAAAACCGCCATTTATGCACATATGGAGGAGACCAAGAGAAAGACTGTAAACTACTCTGATTTGTAGTGTTTGGTATGAGGCTTTGCAGGGGCAAAATAAATCACCAAAAACTAGGTAATGCATATCTGTATCATGAAGGTCCCTCACACCACTATACAGATGCATGTTATACATTATAAAAATCAACAGTCCGTAATAAAACTAGAGTCATGTGGCCAATTCTGCAAGGCTACTTCTACACTAAACTAAGCATGCTAACATTTATAAAATAACACTGCAGAGGTAAAACATTAATTCTATTTATGTATTTAATTTCATCTAACTCTCCATCTAACCATACCATCCTCCTTTGTCACACCAATCCTGTGCATGTCATCCTTCACTCCATCCATGAACCTTCTCTTCTCCTCCGGCCTGACAGCATAATATTTAGCATCCTTTGTCCAAAGTATCAACTATCTCTTCTCTGCACATATCCAAACCATTTCAGCCTGCCTTCTCTAACTTTGCTTCTACACATATACAAATATCTGAGTGGGTCACAATTCTATTTCAACTGGCTACTGTGAAACGGAATTTAAAATTACTCCGTAGCATATGTTCTACATAGTGCACCATGTGACTATTCTGTCATTTTATCTAAGTGTATCAAAGACCGCAAAATACATCACAATGAAACCCAGAAACAATACAGTCAAACAAGGAAAGAGAAGCAAGCAGAAACAACAGCAGCGAGTGTGGTGCTCCATGCTGTGAAGACACTCCCTCTTCCATCAATTCCACCTGAATCACCAGAGCCAAACACCAAAACACAGAGCGGTGACGAAAACCCGAACAAGCCCAGCAACCCAAGTGGTCGCAACCAACACCAGTGTAATCTACAACTGTTCATGATAAAACTAATAATGACTCACTAGATTACAACATTACATTATAGGAGTAAACTATTGCATATTTAAAGGTAAGAGTACATTGCGAACTTTTCAAAAGAGTTTCAGACACAAGCACAATAAAATGGGATTCAAGCTTAGTTTTAATGTAAATATCTGCTGATGTGAGTTGACATTGGCTGATGAAAAACAGGAAGACAGAGGTAAAGCAGCAGAGCCAAACCTTTTAACCAACTACATGTGAGTAGAGATGGCACGATACCACTTTTATATGTCCGATACCGATACCGATATCATAAATTTGGATATCTGCCGATACCGATATGAATCCGATATAGTGTGTTTTTTAATCAATAAAACTGTTTTTTTAATATCTTACTGTATTTTTTATAAGTTCAAACTCAAGTAAAAAAAAAACAAAAAAAAACACTAAAGCTATTCTGTTATATCTGTATGCAAAAAATACACTGCACCCAGAATATTTCATAATTCAGCAATACTGATCAATCTAATAAACTTAAACCTACTCCATCCTCCCTATTCTGGTATTTTAAAGAGTAAGCAACCTAACTAATAGGGTTGCAAACTCCCAGCAAAAAATAAATAAATAGTGAACCACCCTCCACCACATGATGCTTAATCGACGTAATCAACTTTAATTTGATGCAGTGTGAAAAAAAATGCACAGAAATCAATTATTTTTCAAGAATAATTGAATAGATTCAACATCTTTCTTCAACAGAACTGCAGACTGCACAGATGGAGGAAAAAGTACTATAGCTTACTAGGGTATATTAGACTTAATAGTTACTATATACAGTAATGGACTTCTATATATTTTACATCAGATTAAAACTTTGGGTGTAAGATTCAGATAATTATTTATTAAAAGCTAGACATTTTAAATGAGAATAAGAAAGAAAAGTATGTCTTTGTGCCCCCCTTTTCGCTGTTAATGCCCTATCGGCCCCCCTGGCTAAAAATTGCTAGACCCACCCCTACACAGTTTCCAGCCGTCAGCTACGTAGAAAAGGATCCTGGTGTAGAAAGTAATATTAAATAAATTCTAACAACAGGTTATCAAGCTTAAACGTGCTGCTGTTGTTCAGCCGCTGGTTTCCTCTTTCTGGCGCGAAGTGGGCCAAAAACAAAGAAGAGAGACGGACTCGCTACAGAAAAGCCAATCAGCTGATCATTAATCAGTTTCATGATTGAAGTAGCAACAGGAGAGGGAGGGAGAGAGAAGAGGCAGTAGCTCCATAAATCGGTTGTTAAGCTTAACACTGGAATGCTTTACAAACATTCAGAGATGAACTGACACACTTGCTTTACTTCTCTCTGGCGGAACTTCCTCAGAGATGAAATGCCGGTTTGGTAGCGAGGCTACAAATACTCAACCAGACCGCCGATAGGGCACGCCACAGCTGCTCTATCATGTGACACATACTGCTCCGGCTGCTACGGTTATGAGCTGAGTTAAGCCATGTCGCAAGTTTTGTGAGGTGCTTTTTTGATATTTAATGGATCGGATTACATTCTTTATTTTTCTCCGATATCCGATCCAGTAATTTACGTCAGTATCGGACCGATATCGATACGTAATATCGGATCGGTCCATCTCTACATGTGAGTACACGCTTTTAGAAGGGAAGACCAATTTGACTGCATAAACACTTTCTCCATAACACACAGCGATAAACAGACTAACACATAAACCAAGCTAGACATACACATACCACAAACGCAGACGAACGTCAAAGCTCGGTGCTTCCAAGAAAACTGTTCCTTCCTCCCCACACACTCCCACATCCTTACACAGAAACTTACAAACACAGACATACACAACATTGCATCTTTCCAGACAGGCATCAGTGCCATAAACATCAGGGCATAGCTCTGTACACCACAAACGATGGAAAAATACCTCAGTGTGTATTTACACTGTATGTGTGTGTTTGTGTGCGTGTTTCAGGGCATCTATCTTTGAGAGTTTCCCTTCAAAATCTAAACTTACTGTACACCCAGCAGCTCAAAGACATGGGTGTTTGTTAAAAGAATTCAGATGAGCTCATGCACACATATTAGGCTGACATTGTCTGCAAAACATGTTAAAGTCTAATTTTGAGTCCACCTCAGTGGTCTCTTCCTGCTGGTGGGGCTTGGCTGTCTTTGTCTGTGTTAAACCCTCTTCCTCCTCCTCCAGCTAGCGCAGCACCAGCTCAGCACATAGCTACATTGCAAACATGTGTGTCTATGTCAGTGTAAGGGGTAGAATAAAACACGAATGTGTTCAGAAATTAGAATTATCTGTGTGTATATCATGGAACAGATCAATGTATCTGTATTGTAGCAGTTACATTGTATCTGCTGCTGGTATTCTGACCAATGCATCAGTGTGTGTCCCCTACAAGTCAGTGGAGCTAGTAATGGTAGTAAACAATTAAAATTGACATATTTCACTTTCCCTAACCTAAAAAGCATATCTTTGGACTGCGGGAAGAAACTGGAATATCCATGGGAACAGTAGTAGTTGCTGTCAGAGCAGCAACGGCAGTATTAATTAAAGTGGTAACAGCAGCATTCCAGGATACAAGGGACACTATTATGCTTTCCTTTATTTTCTGTCATATATATATAGTTACTGTTGGATGTTCATGTAAAAAAAATGCAAATTCTTCAAATAATTCAAATAATTAAGTCATTTTAGGCACAAATAAACCCTATAAGCCAAAAGGCTTCTCTTTCAAACAGCTTCTCCAATACTCTTGATTGTATCTCTTGATTTTCACTATTGTCAAAGAGGGAGGATGCCCTTAAAATAGTCCTTTAGTTAGCTGTAAGCATAGCTCACCTGTGGTTTAAACCATCTGTTTTCAAGGGGCCAGCAATCAGAATAAAACTGGCTTAAAGGGAGAGTGGGCTTAAAAAGAAAAAGAGTTAAAATGTCTTGTTTCATAAAGTGGATAAAGTTGGAGGCCAGGTATAAGATAACTAAACATTTATTTTGAACTGTGAATCATGCAAAGCTTCTTCAGCAGAGGCTAAGGACAAAAAATGTGGAGCCGGTAATGAGAATAACAGGTCCACCTTGAAAAGAAATAAGGTACACCTTGCACACACATTTTAAAATTATTACAGGAGCCCCGTTTATGCACAGACACTCCCTAATATACATCCAACTTTCATCAAGGTGTGTGTTGCTGAGAGGCAGCTCTCACACCCAGGGCTGTGTGCCCAACTCAGTCTGGAACTGATCACGTCTCATTAATCGCTGGAATTAATTAAAGCCGCAGGAACACACTGCTGTGCCACAACCTGCGCCTATTTGCTTTGGCACATGTGTGTGAGTGTGTGTGTTTTCCATGGGGATATATTTGAGTGTGTGTGGTGGGACTGGGCAGTGTGTATGAGGCCAGAATGCGTGTGTGCGTTTCCCCCTGCATGAGAGGGAAAGAGTCAAAATGTGGTCAGAATGTGTGTGTCTGAATGTGTGTGTGAATATGACTGTTCAAGTTTGTGTGTGCGTGCGCTTGAATGTGTGTGCATGTCCATTTGCTGAATAAATGAGCAATGTCCTGTCCAGGACTCAGAGCCCGTATTAGACGAGTGTTAGAGGTGTGCCCTTTCAAAGTGTGCATGTGTGTGTGCAAATGTCTAATTTCCATGGCCCAATATTTGCTATGGAGCAAAGCCCGGCCTTTAGCCTAATGAAGGAAACTAATCATGTCCTCTGATCACACACATATACACTACTCTTATTCCTGCGCACACAACACCAGACTGCGAGAGATGGAAGGAAGAATGGAGGGCGTGAGGAGGAGAGAAAGGATGGCGAGGAAAGAAGGCATTATGTACCCATAATGCTTCTGTCTGCGGTCGAAAGCCTGTACTTTGTTTTGAGAAGTTGCCAAAACAGAAAACTGGCCTAACTCTTTTTACTGACACTGATCACTTCTCGCTCTGCTAGAGAAAACACTTAAGCTCTCAGAGGAACAGGTAATTTCCAAACCTCTAGAAAGTCTATATGTGAACTTTGGAAAAGTGAAATGACCTCAGAGTCATCATTCAGTGTGACGGATTTAACTTTTCCTTTGTTTATTTATGAAATATTTAATGTAGGCTTTCTTAAAGGAGCAAAAATCAGTTCACCAAAGTATGGCTTAATTTTAACAACAAAATCAGAAACAACAACAAGAAACAAGTGCAGTCACTCAAAAAAAAAGCTCCAAACAAACCAAAGGTTTTTTAAAGAAACAAAACCAAAACCAAAAGAATCGACTAGGATCAGTTTAATATCTGAATGATAGTATTTCTGGTTCATGGTATGCTGCTCAGCCCTTACTTCTTTCATTATGTCAGTGATACCAGATTTTTGCTGTCATTCAATTAGTGATATAAATGATGATTCAAACTACTAACTAATAAGACTGGAGTTAAAATTACACACTGAGCAAAATCCAGTCAGCAATGTCAAAAATAATTAGAATAATAGATTTTAAAAGATGTTTCAGATAAAATTGCTCACATTTAGGCACTTGGCACCTGTTACACAAATGAACAAATCCCCAATAAAACTAACTATGTTTAATAGACGTTTAAACGAGTTTGAACTTGATGAGCTGATGTCTGTTTTTGACTTTAGAGAACTTTCCATAATACAGAATACACCGTTTTGTGTTTTTTTTTAAAAGTTGACATCTATAAATATCACATATATAAGATATCTAAAAGCTAATATTTATATTATTATTATAAATAATTGTTATATCATATATTTGTGCCTATTTTAGTAGCTTCAAGGAGTACACGGTGAATACCATTTAAATAAATGAGAAACAGAGAAATAAAAAAGGACTTTTGTCTTTCAGAGGAGACTGTTTTAATTTGTGCCTTCAGGCTTGTTGTAGGAGAAGGTGTCACAAACCACACACAGGGAGCTGTGTGTCTGTTCCCAGTCTCGGCTCAGTGGCTTCTGACCCACAACGAGGCCCTCCCAATGACATGCACGCACGCACAGACAAGCACTGGAACACAGTAAGTTTTTATAGTTAGTGACAGCTGACGAATCCCCCCAGCCTGACCTATAACCTTTGCCTCTGCCTTCTGTACCCCCCCGCTAATTGACATGTCTCCTCTGATAAACTCTCCTCTCACACACACGCGCACTTTCCCTAAACAAGAACACAAACACACACAGAAGCTGCCCAAGATCCACACATTTGACAACAAATCTCACAACAAAATATATAATGAAAACATTCAATTTAGAGAATAAAGAATTTTATTGCTTCATATTTTTGTGCAGCAAAAAGATGGCTCGTACTTTCCACATTTAAACTCTGCCTGAGTGTACCTGATTATTGCATATCCCTTTTTTATTAATCGAGGACTGAGTACAGAAAAGAGAAAACAAACAGAATTAAAGGGACATGGATGACAAGTGAACTAAGAGGAGTGCAGTAGCAGCTCAAGTACCACATGTGTTACCTATTGGGTTTTGCATTAGGCAAAGTGGAGGGACACAGAAAGAGGTCCACTCTTCCCAGGCCGTTGGTGGAAAAGTGTACTTTACAATTCATTGCTTCCTTCTCGCCAAATTAAAGGTCCCTTGTTAAAAAAAATCAGAGATAGGGTGGAGGTTGAGGGAATTTAAGGGGGATGGAGCAAAAGTGCAAACTTTATCCTTTTAAAGCTGTCGTTGTGGCAAGAGCAGAGCCATTAACACCGGTGAAATATTATTTTAGAAATATCACAAACAAACATGGTTTTATTTTCTAATCTCCATGGGTGCTGGTACTTATATTTTGCTTTTAAAATGCAATCTCATCCATCAATTGTGTAATTATTATTTAACAGATAATATTTCTATGCTTATTTTCATTTATTTTCATCTTACACTCAATAACAATTCATGTTTATACTAAATAAATGCATAGTATTACAACAGAATTCATAACCAAATATGCAAGTTAACTTGAACTAAGTTCAAGTACTTAATAATACTTTGAGGAATAGTATGCAGAGCACGTGTTTTACTAAGGCTGAGGTATTTTCCTCCTTTGAGTTTGCAACTTGCGAACTCAAAATGCTGCGTTAACCTACCATATAATCATGTAGAATCATTAATTAATTAATTTTGAGTCTTTTTATAATGCTTGTTAACTCTACCTTGTAGTTTCACTGCATCAAATAGATATATGCATCTTCCAGGTGTGCAGTTTATTTCATTTTGTTTTCTTGGCTAAACCTGTGGTCACGTATGTTGATTTAGTGCTGATAAACAAACAATGACCAGGACGTTTTGTGGACGCATTTAGTTTGAAATTATTGAAAGACAAGGTTTTTACTTGAGCTTATAGTTTAGTAAATGTTGATTAAGTAAATGTTGATTACACAATGTAATGGCTAGACTGGTTCCTTATTTGGCTCACCGTGTAATATACAATTCTTCCTTCCATCCAATAAGACACTTTTCTTAAGTAAAAGAAAACATGATTGGCCAACAAAAACACAAGTTGTCATGAACAATCTTTTACTTCCCCCTTTAGTAAATTAGACTAAAACATGCAAAAGTAATTCCAAAACTGAAAGACAATGAATGGATTTGATGTACCAAAATTAACAACAATTTGTAGAAAAAATAAACATTATAAATATTTGCTTATCGTGAACTTTCTTTCAGGAAGAAGAAAATGAAAGTGCCAGAATTATGGCAACATGCATTTACAGTTCTTCCATGAACAATCTGCTTTGATAGTTGTTAAAATTCAAGTTTACTAGGTTGGCCACTATCTTATTCAGACAGTCAAATATATCACTCTTTTCAAAGAGTATTAAAAATCATGTCCATTTCCTTATTATTAGTTATGGCAGCCGAAACCTGTATAGCAGGAATGACCCAGAATAGCAACCATAAAATGTATTAGATTAACGGTTATATCCCATAACATAGCTGCCATGGCCTTAATGTGAAAAGCAGCAGGGGGTGTGAAGGTCAGTTCCACTAAGCTGGAAGCTTCACTTCCTACAGCAGTCTCCCAGAGGAAGCGTGTTCATTCCTTCTGGAAGGTTCCCCCAGGAACAAGAGCCTGAATGGACACTACCGCAAAAACACAGCCTCCTTACCACATGTTACATGACCTGAGGGGAAACACACATATACACATCTGGGTTTCCACCTCTGAAAGACTGTCTGGTTTGTTGATGACTATCATAGCCAGAATAGTTCCTGCCCCTCCTTTTCTCCCTATTTCTCCCTCCAAACCTCTTCCCAAAATCTATTTCCTCTTTGTTCCCTCCCTCCTTCTCTCCCAGTCTCTGTTAGCTATAATTTACAGAAACTTATCAACACGCCTTTGATTAATTAGATTGCTTTGATGAAACTCCCTATTGCATCATACCGGCTTAATAAGAGTTGATATATTTTTCCCAAAGTGGCTGTTTTTCCCGTTCAAGTATTCCCTCTTTCTCCTTATTGAAACCAGAGAAACTCAAAAAATGTGATGCTGGTTTGTTGATAGATGAAATCTTTGGAGATGCCAAAACATGTGTGTTTTGAACACATTAAGACTATATAACTATGAATCAAAAGTTACTTGATATCACACATTAATTGGTTAATTTTTTTATTTGACTGTTAAGCCATAAAAAGTCTATTAGACTTCACTATTTAACCTAAAGGAAAGCTAATAAATTGTTATGGTGTATGACAGAATGCATCGTATTTTAAAAGAACAAAAGAAAAAAAATTACAATAATTTGTTTCCATGAAAAGTCTGCTTCTATAATTGTCAGAATTTATGTTTGGATGCTTGGCCATTATAGCTCTTGTGCTTCAAGAAAAATCAGGCAATTACCCAACTTGCCATTAAATCAAGATTTCCCGTTTTAAAATTTCCTCAATATTGCACATTAATTGCTTGTAATTAGTAACTAGTAATTAATTACCAGTAATTAGTAATGTGGAAGGAAACCTACTGAAACTGTGTATCACAGAACATATCCTATTTTGAATGAAAACACCATAACGACTTAATTTCACTGTATAAATACAACATGTAAGTCTCATACATTTTTCAATGTTTATATCAGTGCGATACCAATGATTTGGTATCTGTTGGCGATGTATTAAAACCTATTTCCTTCGGCCTAAAATGTGACTAGAGTAGTACATGTAATTAATGTGTTATCATGAGCTGATGAAGACCCAGCAAACTTTAAACCAATCGATCAAGTTTTTTTTTGACAGTCTCACATTTTATTAATATGTATTACTGTATCAGTAGGCTGTGATAAGAAATGAGAAATGCCAGGAGACATTTTTTTTCCATCCAAATGAGCAGCATACGATTTATTACTGCATGAGAAACTAATTGAGCTGTTCTTTGCATCATCTTAGCAGAGCCCCCCCCCCCCCCCCCCCCCCCAAAAAAAAAAAAAAAAAAAAAAGCTTCAAGACACTCTCCAGAATCCTGCTTTTACAGAACTTTATCACCATCTCCAACACAAATACCACTGAATGAGCTATCCCAACACAAGGTCAATGACAGGACTTAATGGCTATTAAAAGGCTTAAAACTCTTGAACTTTCCATTACAGGGTCCAACAAGGCCATATGCATTAGTCCAACCTGGTACCCGACCAAACAACAAATATTTGGAACAGCGTCCTCATTTATATCTGCGAGCATTAGCTTCTGACCAGGAATAGCATATCAGATAAAGCTGCTGCAGAGACATTAGTGGAACATTACATACACATTAAACAGCCAAGCATCTCATCAGTGCTCCGTCAACACAACCGCAGCCAACAAATAGCTCATGAGATGGTCTGATAGCCATGCGGTGGGGATTTTGTTGGCATGCGTAAGCTTAGGAGTTACAGTATAAGAGCAAATGTTGCTACCTAAAAATGTTGTTGACAAGTTACAAGCCTGGAGATTAAAAGCAGACAAGAGGTCAGAGCGATGATGGGATGACCTTTCTTTCCTGTGCAGTTAGGATCAAAGAGGGGAGTCTCTGTTCCTTCTGCAATTGCTTCTTATCTCTGACAGTGACCTCAGATATGGTTTCACTTTTTTCATAAATAAACCCTCATTTTTGGTGAGGAAACTAAATGAACATATTTGGAAATGTTTTCTCTTAATTCTCTGGCTTTTTTAAATAACCTGAGAAAAATGTTGCCTAAAAGGAAACGCTTGTAGCCTTTTGATGGGTATTTTGATGACAGATGGTTTCATACTTTGGTTTACATTTGACCCTTGGAAAAATAAATTTAAGAATAGTTTTAAATATAGTTTTATCAAGATGTTAAAAAACAGGAAATCAAGAAAATGTAGGAGTTTTTGTTGGGAAAGAGAGAATCTGATTGAGGTTCAAATGAATTCCCGAGTTGGATATGAGGGACTTACACTATAGTTCTAGGAACTGACAACTGCGGAAGATTGGACGTTAAATTGGTTGACAAACATTTGGATGTGTAGAGCTCACAAACAACACCAAGCTGGACTGGAGGAGCACACACGTGATGATTTGGAATAAGGGAAGAAAGCAGTTTTATTTTGAGAACACCCATTTGACATGTTTGACTTCGGGGACACGCGTTTAAAACCCAGCTGTAATTTAGTGAACACGCCACACTAATTTAAATGCCATGTAACCCCCGATTAGGCAAAAATATAAACTCTTGTGGCACTCCAACGTGCCTCTAAATCTAAAAACACAGAAGGGGAATTTTTTTTTCTTCCAGCAAAGTACCAGAACCAATCCACAGCTGAATTATTATCACTGGTTTGCATGCAAATCGTAAATGTTTTCATCTTTTAAGTCATGGTGAATTTGGCTGACAGGTCACAGGTCTGGCCAGTTTGCTGTGTTACTGGTTGTGCTGGCAGGAATAGGAACACTGCTAACCTCAATTTGCATTATGGGATGACACGAAACAAGTGTAAGAAGAACTGCAGTGAATCTGCTGCAGGTTTTATGCACAAATACACAGTCGCTCATGTGCACAAACACAAACAGACATTTGCACACATTCCACAATGTCTTGCTCTTTCCATAAAGGAGATAATGGAGGCCTAAACAATTCATTCTAACTTTCAAATATTCAGATTTTGTAGTTCTTTGCAGTAACTTTACTACTGTTATTACTCGGCTTGTTATATTGCTATATATTGTTAAAATGTGCTTTGGTGTAGTCCGTCGTTCATCCACCAAATCGATCCGAATTAGCTGGCCTCCTCTTAAGGCCACCCCCCATAAGCCAACTGTCTTTAAAAGTAGAATCGGAGGGAGAGCCTTGTTTTCAGGCCCCTCTTCTATGGAACCAGCTTCTAGTTTGGATTCAGGAGACAGACACTATCTCTACTTTTAAGATTAGGCCTGTTCGTCTGTGTCTATAGGTTGGGTCTTACACTCCACCTCTCTGGGAATATCTCAGGCTCTCCGAGGTATGGAGGCCTATCTCTCCTCACCACACTCCCTGCCAGTGGCTGATCCCCTTAGACGTTGGTGTGTTGGTGGTTCTTGGTGTCTGGGGCTGGGCGCTCATGTATGTACCGACTCACTCCTGGTGGCTGATTGGCGGGGCCTGGCGCCTGTGGCTGGGCCTCTTCCGGGGGGTGGGGTGCCCTCAGGCCTCTGGGCCTGAAGCTCGGTCCTCTCTGGCACAGCTGGCTGCCAGCAGAGCCCGCGGGCACGTCACTGCAACCCCCTCTGGCCTCTGCTCCGTGGCTGCTGGGTGACCTCTCGTTTGGGGCTCTCCTCGGCTTTTCCCAGGAGGGTGGCACGGTTGCCCCTGTGGTGGTCCTCCTTGGGTCCTCGTACTCTGGGGCCTCTGGATGTCTGGGGCCTGGATCTCTTCCATACCTGCTTCATGCCCTGGGGCATGGGGCTATGGCCCCACACTCCCTAGCAGATCGTTACATGGAGAAACCTTTTGAATACAAGCATGCTGATCCACACAGGTGTTCACAGACACAAGCTACACCTTTCTTGGCTGCTACGTGAAAGCACATTGTGCGCTGTCAATCTTGCGTGCTGCACAATAACATGTAATATTTAGCATCTACTGTTATCTACTGTTAACTAGTTTATTGTGATGGCGTTGTGTTTGTTATGTTACTCTTTTTTGTTTGTTTTCTCTTCTATTTTTTTTATCTCCATAGAGGTGATCCAGGTGTTTTGTTTGTTTTTCTTTTTTTTTCTCTTCCCCCATTTCTCACATCTCTTCTCCCCTCTATTTTTCTTTCTCTCCCTCTCTTTCTTTCATTCTTCCTCCCTGTCCTATCCCCCAGTCATGTCTGTCCCGTCGGTAACAACCGAAAATCAAATCAAATAAATACATAATTATAATAAAGGTCAATCGAATGGACCAATATGTCAAGGCCATGATGATCCACTTGGTAAAGTAAATCTGTTTGGCATCTTTTTTGGCCTTCAGACAACAACTCTGATGGCTAAAGATCCAAACGGGACAGGCAAAAAAATAAAAAAATAAAAAAAAATTAAACTTTCCTTTTTGCTAAAGCATATAGTTAGGGCTTGACCAGGTGACCCTGAATCCTCCCTTAGTTATGCTGCAATAGATGTAGGCTGCCGGGGGATTCCCATGATGCATTGAGTTTTTCCTTTCCAGTCACCTTTCTCACTCACTATGTATTAACAGACCTCTCTGCATTGAATCATACCCATTATTAATCTCTGTCTCTCTTCCACAGCATGTCTTTCATCCTGTCTTCCTTCTCTCACCCCAACCGGTCGATGGCCGCCAAGGTTATTATCGTTATCGAAAACTAACGAAATAACGAAAACTAGAAGTGAAAAAACATTTTTGTTAACGGAAATAAAAAAAAAAATAAAAAAAGGAAAACTAACCAAAACTGCAATGAGTGTTCACAAAACTAACTAAAATTAACTGAATTTATAACAAAAATGTGTTTAGTTTTCATTGATGTGTGCGTGTCATACAATAGTCAAGGGTGAAAATGAAGTTTAGTTTCCAGATTTTTTTCTTGCTGTCTCATTATGCCAGCAGGTGGCAGTACGTTAGTCGAGTCGTCTGTGTTGCTGCTCCGTCCACGCGCAGAATCATGTCAGGAAAAGTCGGGAGAAAGCGCCAGAGTCCAATTTGGTATTATTTTGAATATGACTGTGTTTTGGATAAAGCAAGTGTCTTGTAGTGGAAAGAGACAAATTATGAGGGGAAAAAATCCCACAAACCTTAAAGTGCACTTGAAAAGCTCACACAAGAAGGCTAAACTAGCTTACCTTGAGAAGGTAAGGGAGCACACTCAACCCTCATCCCCAAAAACAGACGCTAACCCCAGGCAAGGCAGCGTGATGCATCCCGAGACAACAGGTCTGGGATATCTACATAACTGTGTGAGTCAATTGCCTTCAAAAAGTTTATCAATTCACTTGAACCAAAATTATGAACACCCGGTGCTGCAAGAGTTAATAGTCTCATTGGGGCCAAGACATACATTTTATCGTTGCCTGGTATCAATGGTTGTTCATCTTCCCTATTTATTTATTTATTTAATTAAAGAACCCATAGGTGGGAATGTGAGTTGTCTGTCTCTGCGTGTTAGCCCTGTGACAGACAGGCGACCTGTCCAGGGTGCAGGGTATGGTAGCTGGAATAGCAACATACCCAAGGATAAGCAGAAGAGAATGACTGATATGATGAAACTGGGATTTTGTTACACTTAATTATTGCAAACACAACTAAAACTATAACTGAAACTAATCAAAACTAAACTGAAACTAAGGATTTTCAAAAAAATTAAAACTAAACTAAACTAGCAAACAACTGGTAAAAACTAATTAAAACTGATATAAAATTGAAAATCTGAAGTCAAAACTAAATAAAAATAAAGACTAATGAAAATTGCAAAACTATTAAAACCCTGATGGCCGCCCCTCCCTGAGACTGGTTCTGCTGGAGGTTTTTTCCCATTAAAAGGGAGTTTTTCCTTCCCACTGTCGCCAAAGTGCTTGCTCATAGGGAGTCATATGATTGTTGGGTTTTTCTCTGTATCTATTATTGTAGGATCTACTGTACAATACTGTTGTTGTGATTTGGCACTATATAAATAAAATTAAATTGAACTGAAAAATTGATTGGCTGCTCCTTGGAAACAGAAGTTTTGAATAGTAGGTGGTTGATCGTGGCTGTGCTTACAGACAACAAAAAGACCCCAAACATTCATGTTAAAAACAAGTAATCACCACTGTAACAATATTTAAAAATTTCCAATCTAATTTTACTTATTTATGAAGCACATTTAAAACAACAAAGCTAACCACAGAACTGTATAGATAAAAGGAGGGTTATATAATAAAATATCAGATGCACTATGCACACATGGACACACACACATCAATAAATATATCAAACGGATTAAAAAAAAAAACAACCATTTAAGTAAGTGTCAACTCTTACTTTGGGTTGAAAGCCAAGAATAAAAATTAGTTTTAAGGTGTATTTTTAATAATGTGCAAGGTGGCCACTCATGCCAACTGTCACGGTCCTAACCCAGCATTTAGAGTTTTGTGATGTTTTGAGTTTTCTGTGAGATAATGATTTTTTCCCTTTGGATTTTGAGATGTAGCTCAGCATCCAGTCCTATCAGTATAATGTTGGCTTGTGCTTCAGTCTGTGTTCCTCATTAGGTTATGTAATCTTTAGTTATCATCTTTTGTGATCCTCTTCTGTTTCTCCAGTCAGTCATGTTTCCATGTTTATGTATCTCCTGTAACTGTGTCAAGTTCACATCTTAGTCCTGGTCTTTGTTTGTTATTTTCTGTTTTATTTCCTCATCCTGTGTGTTGTGTTTACCTCTGCTCTTTTTAGTCAGATTCCAGTCAGCTGTGTTCCCTGGTGTTTTCCATCTCCTGTAATTAACTACTGTGTGGTGTGTATATATTGTCTCAGGCTTCCCTTGCCCTTTGACGTGTATTCCCTCTCTAGACTGTCTGCTTTTTGTTTCGTGTGTTCCTAGTTAGATTCCTTAAGTTTATTCATTCATTCCTGGACTTTGTCATATTCCCTTTGTAAGCTTCAGCAATAAAGTGTTTTTTGAGTTTTACTTGGTGCTTTTGGAGTCCTTTGTTTAGGTCTTAACCTGCCTCCCCCACAGTCACCTTGTCACTAACATCAGCCAAACTCACTATACAGCTTCTGTGGCTGAAAAGCTGATCTCCTCATCAATGGCGTGTCCAGCGGGGTGGCCTGGGGGGGCACAGGCCACCCCCCCAACCAGACTGGCCACCCCAGGTGCCACCCCAAAGGCAAAACAATAAAATTCAATCAAATATCAAATGTCCGATTATGTTTTCACGGTGACGCTCAGATATCCGAGTGTAAGTGAATGCAGCATCGGCTTCTGCGCTATGTGCATCACGTTAGCAAAGGTAGGAGAGCCAAGCACGAAAGACGTCACTGCAGGAAACAATTTTTCGGTGAAAGAAAATGAGGACAGAATAAATGTCCCGGTAAGTAATATTAAGTTTGTTGAGTTTAGTAAACTTCGGTGAAATTAGAATACCAAGGAAAAAATAACACTTAAAGAATTATCGCAGCCGTGGAATATTTCAGACAGTATACTACTGAGGGCAGCTAACATAAGAGTTATGAGTTATAAGATGTAATCTAAGTCGTAACATTGCTGTATGGAGCTGCAGATTTGGTTGCAGGTTAACATAGCTGGACTGGCCATCGGGCTTATTTGACTTATTTTTTATTTTTTTTGTAACGGCATGAACAATGAGAGGTGGTGGATTGGCCAGATGCAGGTCGATGTGTAGAAATAACTCAGTTGTTTGGTGGTGGCTATGACGGGGCTTCCACAGAGGCAGTAGGTGGATGAGGGAAGGGGAGGCAGGAGGAGAGCCCCAAGGCAGCCACCAGTCCGAGTGTCAGGTGAACTGAACTTCAGGTAAGAAGTCATGACCTGCAGTCTATCTGGGTCAGATATAAACTAAGTTTAGGTGGAGTTTATTTTCGTTGTGCTGACTTTTTACTGTCAGTTGCAATAACTCATACTGCGTTCTAGCCAGCTTGACGGAGTTTTTATACAGCTGTTCGGTTGCTATGATGTTACTGATAGTGAACTTTATTTTATTCATAAGGTTAGTTAGTAGAGTTGCCAACGGCTCCTTAAAAAAATGGAATGGTCCCTCATTCAGAGAAAATATTACACGTTTCGTATTGAGCCGAGAAGAGACGCAGTTTGTCCCGAACTTCAGCTAGGATGGAAAAAGACACAAAGCTGGATTTATTCTGTCTTTACGCTGCACAGCTGCCTCTTCTCTCATTCTCTCCCCTGCCTCTCCTGTTGCTACTTCAATCATGAAACTGATCAATGATCAGCTGATCGGCTTTTCTCTCTTGTTTGTTTATCGCCCACTTTGCGCCAGAAACAGGAAACCAGCAGATGTTGCGCTAAACAACAGCAGCACGTTTAAGCTTGATCAGCTGTTGTTAGAATTTATTTAATATTAATTTCTACTATCAGCTGATGTTTGCTGGAGCCACAGCTGTAAAGCTGCTGGTCATGATGTCTGTTTGTATATGTGGTGAGAGGGAAACATGAAACCAGGAGATGTCCTTACTGAATCATCAGAGCTGAACAGGTGATGGAGAAACAGGTTTACCTTTTAGGTGACATGAATGAGTTGAAGGGAAGTTATGAACTGTTTCTGAGAGACAAATAACACCAGGATCCTTTTCTAAGTAGCTGACAGCTGGTAACTGTGCAGGGGCGGGTCTAGCAAAGTTTTGCCAGGGGGCCAGGTAGGGCATTAACAGGGAAAGGGGGCACAAAGACATACTTTTCTTTCTTATTCTCAATTTAAATATCTAGCTTTTATTAAATAATTATCTAAATCTTACAACCAAAGTTTTTATCTGACGTAAAATGTATAGAAATCATACATATACCAAAAAGACTGTACATCACTGTCACAACAGCGTTTGTTTTCATTCAAAGTCTTTATGGCTTTACTACCTGGTGGGCCGGTCAGTAGTCAAAATGCCCGATTTTCTGTCCCAGTCCAGCCCTGCAGGTTATACTGGCAGTGTCACCATGCCAGCTGACTGTATTTCATCATCAGCCAGTGCTGTTCTTTATCAATATTACCAAAGTTTACCATAAGGCAGCATAGAAAGTATTTACTTGCTTTCAGGTTTTATTCAAATGTTAGTCTTTTCAGTTGTTTCTCCACTTTTTTCCTGTTTCAAAATCAAACACCAGTTTGTGAGAAGATTATCTTCTTTTTTTAACAGGCAGAGAAAGTTTTACATTGGAACTGGCTAATTTGTCAATTGTTTGTTACAAATGTTCGTATTTTAATATTCAAAAATGTTTTTGCCCAAAACATATGTGCACTATATGTCAGTAAAAATACTATGCAAATATTGATGTCCTTGAATGCTGAGTAAACACTGACAAAGCACTGATTGTATCTCTTGTACTTTATCAACGCAGTATCTAAAAACTTTGCACCGTAGTGGTTAAAATCTCATTCTAATAAGAGTTAAAAGTGCATTTGGTTATTAGGTTTATAGGATTATTGAATTATGGTTAATGGTTGGTAGAATTTTTTTTTTTAAACATTATCTGCCAATTAAATCTGCCACCCTTCTCCAAATCTGTGCCCCTACCTGGCCCCCCCAACAAAAATTTTCTAGACACGCCACTGCTCCTCATGTTCTTAAGTCCAGTCTTTAGGACATGGAGGAGTAACTGGTCAGCAGACCTCAGTGATCTCAAAGAGGCATACTATGTTAAGAGATCAGTAAGACATTTTGGTGCCAACCCACTAAAGAATTTAAAAACATAACATGAAATCTTAAAAATCAAAAATGGAAAGTTAAGCAAGACATTTTACATTTGGATAATCTGCTCTCATGTAACTAATTTACTAATCTATACACATATACAAAGAGTAAATCAGACTGCAAGGAGGATGATTAATGTGCTATCATAGTGTCCGTCACCAGTGGCAATAATTAACAAGCTCATAAAGTTGTAACTTTATAAAACATGTGCCCCCCAAGCAATATGCATTTCCTTACCCACAGATTAGAGGTTTTAACTTGAGTAATGACCACACCCATTTTTACAGACCATAAACACCATTAAACATTTACACTGACACATACTTCATCTCCACATGCACATCCAACATTCAAGGCTAGAGTCATCAGCCACATATTTTACTTTCCATCTGTAAGGACACTTAACATTAACCCTGGTGTGTGTGTGTGTGTGTGTGTGTGCGTGTGAGTTAGTATGTATGGAAGGCCAGACAAGGGCTCATTTTCTGTCTGTGTTTTTATTCATGGGGGGTGAGCTGGGAATCCAGACCTCTATCTGTCACACCCATCAACAACCGTGAACACGTCTACAACAGAAATCCTTGGGTCAGAAACTCTGGCCACAGCCCCAGAGAATCCTGTTCAGGATGAGGAAACCTGCCTGCTGGGAGTGATGTGTGCATGTGTGTGCAGCTTCTGGATGTGAGTAGCAGCCACCCTGTGTGACAGTAAGTTGATAGCTCTGTTCACCGTGCTTCTGTAGTCTGACAGACAGATTGACACAGCAGGACTGTGTATTTCAGCCATGTTAGTACAAGTTTCCTCTGGTTTCTTAACACTGGTTCTCACTGAGCCACTACAAGTTTCATTACCTGCGTGGCGTCACTCTGTCGCTGACAACACAACTTACTTGGGAAGGAAGCTGCAATGGATGCGTATGCTTGCGTAGATTTATTCATCTGTCTGCATGTAAATTCGGTGGAAGTATCATTTGGTAAATGGTAAATGGCCTGCATTTGTATGGCGCTTTTCTAGTCCTTAAGGACCCCAAAGCGCTTTACATTCACACACTGGTGATGGCAGCTACATTGTAGCCACAGCTGCCCTGGGGCACACTGACAGAGGTGAGGCTGCCGGACACTGGCGCCACCGGGCCCTCTGACCACCACCATGGGGTTAGTATCTTGCCCAAGGATATTTGGCATGCAGCCAGAAGGCAGCCTGGGATCGAACTACCGACCTTCTGATTAGTGGCTGACCTGCTCTGCCACCTGAGCTATTCACATGTTGTGTGAATCATATACAAGACCTGAAACCACCTTGAAACTATTGAAAATTAAATTCCTAAATATAGACACCTACATACTCAAAAGTTGCTGATGAGCAAACTGTAATTCTACTCATTTTCTGCTTATACTTTCAATCACTTTCCAAAGTTCATGGCCATGAGTGATAGTACGAAGACTAACCAGTAAATCATTAACTTTATTGTTTCAGCTACAGTCAAAGCTGCACTACCCTTAACCTGCCCCTGCTTTCTCTCTTTGCCACAACAGATAGTTACAATGATTTAGAGGTGCTAGGTCTTATCCCCACCACTTTTCATTTTACTGCAACCCACCCCAGCATAAGCTGGAGGTCACCACTCAAATGAAGTGGATCACATCATCCACAAAAAGAAAAGACAGAATATTGAGTCTGCCAAACCTTCCACCCTTTGGCTATACCTAGAAATTCAGGTGACAAAGAGCAGCCCTGAGAGAATTCAGAAAATACAGACTTATTGTTGGTAATGACAGCCATGCTCTCACTATGGTTTTACAAGGTATGAATAACCTGTAAGAAGTCCGACACCTTAAAAGTCTGGAAGCACAGACCACAGAACACCCTGAGAGACATGGCGTTTGACCATGTCTCTCAGGGTGTTCTTCGGGGTCTCTCAGACCCCGAAGAGGTCTCTCAGAATCAACAATCAACAAGTCTACTGCTTGGGCAAACTCTGACTGCCTCAAGAGCCCCGAAGAGGTTGATGCTTGTCTGATCTGTGTGGTGGTCCAGTGTTATACAAACAGGATGGGATTAAGCAGAACTGAGGAGATCTCAGTATAATATATTATACAAAAGAGTACAGTACCTCAGCATACAATATCAGAAGGTATTCTTGTCGGTGATTAACTACGCCCCCATGTGAGTTAAGCAGCACTTTAGCCTGACTGCAACATGTGGGCAGAACATCCCTTCCCTCTCCTTAGCAACCTGACAACTTGCCTGAATCGCTTTGAGGATGACCAAAAGTCTGTTTCAGCTACTGCCAAAGCTGCACTACCTTTAACCTACCCCTACCTGTTGGCCACCACAAATTCCCACAACCTAACTAAGCGCAGGAGGATTATTTCCTCAGCCTCTTCATGGCTGACTTGACATCTGGTGTCCAACATCTATTTCAGGGGTTACCAACAAACAGCACCTTGCAGCGACCTCGGCGATGAAGGTATGGAGCATGGCCAACTCGGTGTGTGAATACAAGAACACTATGTGCCAAAAAACTAAAGACTCACATAGTCGTGTGGATTACAAGCTTTTCTGTTCCAAATCATCACATAAAAGAGCTTCAAAACATCTCTGAATTGAACATTACTTGTTTTCCTGTCAACACATCTTGCTGATGAGCCAAGCAATGAAATGTTGACTAAAATATTGAGCTGCTCAGCTGCAAAGTACAAAGAAACGCATTTGCTGTCTTTGATGTGTGCATTGTTTTGTTTATTTTTGAATTGCTGATTTATTAGACACATTTTCACAGTTCTTTAGATGATGTGAACACAGGGAAATGCTAATTGTGTTTACTTACTAGGATGTCTTATTTGAAACAGGGTACCTTTCATTGGGAATTTTACATGACTGATAACCTTGAAGGCTGATTCATCCGCTTGTCTCATCTGTAGGGGTTTTCACAAATGCAATGCAGACATTATTAGGAATACAAATGTCTAAATCAGCAGGATGACAAAAATTATAATGAACTCTATCTTGCAGCTCCCTTGTGTAATGACCGACTGGATTCAAACTCAGCACAAATTCACACAGTGAGTGGGAGTAAAGTGTCCTATAGTGGGAATCCATCTAAGATGGAAAATCCCTTGTTGTGCTCTACATGTGAGAAAGAGCAACATGATTTGGATTTTGTCCAGACCTCATGTGTGAATGCAGATTTTCTTTCCACTCGTTTTTGTTTCTTTCTAACTGTTAAAAAGAGTCAATAATGTGCAACAGCCTTTATCTGGATTCAAGGCATAATCGACAAACCTTTTCAAGCTAATACAGAAAGTACATTCAAAGGGGTGAAAGTAAATAGGTAATGCAAACTGCCAGATGCACAAGCAATACTGACATGCCAGAATGACCTTTATCGATAACCAATAGAACACGCTAATGATTGTGGGAGTTAAGGGCTGATGTTTGATGGCAGTATACACATCCAGGATTTCTGAAGATCTGAGTAAAAAAGGTCAAGGCCCTATCATGGTTGCTAATTGCTGCTGCTAATAACATAAATCTATAATGGTGTGGCTAAAGAAGATCAATGACCACAGACTGACACTGTACCTAATGAATCCTCTACTGACTCGAGGAGAGAAATGAGGTAAGAGACCGAACTCACAGTTAGGGCTGAGTTCAAGTCCAATCTCCTCTTCTAATAAAGAAAGATATGTAAAAATGCATGTGTGTGTTCACACAATCTGTATATAGCTTCCTAGTTGGTTGTATGTGCCTACAAGTTGTCATTTGTGTATATGTGCATGTGTGTGTGTGTGTGTGTGTGTGTGTGTGTGTGTGTGTGTGTGTCCTTGCTCTGGATCATGTCTGTGATCCCAGGTGGGCTTTAGGGGTGGAGCAGCAGAGCAACAACAAAAAAAGATGCAGCACCAGGAAAGAGAAGAAGGTAGACACTCTCTCTTTCATCTCTCTTTCATCCCACCTTTTCAAGGAAAGGAAAGAGAGTTTATTCCACTGCTCTCTCACCCTCTCTCTCCTCCTCTGTCCTGCTCTCAGATGCCTTTTGATGCCTTTCAAGTCAACCAAATGTGCTTTCCGGCTGCCATGCACTCTAACAGAAAGGCCTGTGTGTAGTGTGGGCTTTGGCACAGTGCCTAATTACTTTTAAGTCATAGACAGGTAGGCGGAAGACGGAGGTAGTTGTGTGTGTCTTTGTCTGCATCATGTGGGCTTTAAACTGAGTTGTTCTCTACCACCCTGCTTTTTAGTTTTATGGGATTTACGAGCTAGCCTTTCTACCCAAAGGCAGTTTTGGCATTTTGCCACCATAAGACAAAAATACTACTGTACGTGTTGGGCCAGACATAAACCACTGACAGAAGATCACCAATATACTGGCATGATATGTAATAAGCAGATGGCACATCTGATACCACAGATACAGTATTTACTCCAGGTCAGCCACCAAGTGATGTAAAATTTAGAATAGAATAGAACAGAATACAATACAATATTGTGTTCTTGAATAGTTGGTGCTCCACACCAACTGTGTCAGAATAAAATATAGATAGTAGACAGCAGAAATAAATAGGTAGTGCAAAGAAAAGACTTGGTCTGACTAGAGTATGTGTGAGTGACCTGAGTGATGAGGGTAACTCAGACCATGGCTCAGATTGGTGAGGTTGGTGGGCATGGGTGGGGTGTGGGGTGATAGTGGTTATTGACGGTCAGAAAGGCCCAGGGAAAGAAGCTGTTTGACAGGTGGAGGTGTGGAACTTGACTAGCCTGAGGCACCGACCGGGTCAAACAGATTGTGGGCGGGGGTGCAGGGGGGTCACCTGCGATGGCCCTGGTTTTCCTGAGACGGGAGGATCTGGCGATAGTCTCCAGGGGTGGCAGAGGGCAGTGAATGACCTTTTTTGGCGGTGTTAATTACCCTCTGCGCCGCCTTCGTGTTTCAGTTATGGCTCATGTGTATCAAACAACCAGGAATCCACGAAGTGCAACTGCTGCTGGGCCTTCTTTACCAGAGCATTGCTGTTGTGGGTCCAGGTAAGATCTGCCCAGAAACGAAGGTTGACAGATTCTACCCATTCACCATTTATAATGAGAAGGGAGTGGACCTGTCTGAGCCTTCTGAAGTCTATTATGAGTTCTTTTGTTTTAAGGACGCTCAGCTTCAGGTTATTTTCTAAGCACTAGTGGCTATGACAAATAAACTGAATTATCTGCTTTTGCACAAGGCAGTACTGAAAGATTAATGGTCATTGGTAAAGTTCATATTTGGGTAAAAAAAAAAAGAGAAAGAAACCTTATGTTTATTTGTGCCATGTGTTTGTTTTCAGCATCATCTTATTTATACGAGCTGACAGAAACAAAGGTCACTGACTCAACACAAAACAAGGATGTGAAGAATAAACACTCAAAACCTCATGTAGGCTTGTGCATGAAGCATAAAAAAATAATCTTGTAACGACTTAAGCATGATGCTAACAAAATTAGTTTTTGTGGTGGCACAGTGAATTGTTATAGTGAATTGCAGGCAGTGTTTTCCCGAGTTAAGCCTTTAAACATGGAAACATCCTCTATGCTGAAATGTCCTTGAGCAACACCAACAGACTGCAGAGACTTTCACTCCAAAGTTTAATAAACAATCACATTATTATGTGAAAGGGCTTTACAAGCCACTGCTGTTTCTTATTTTCTCCCTCTGTCTTTCTGTCTGATCAGGAGGAGGAGTGGCAGCTACAGGACAAGTCTGGACATGATGGAACCCCCCCCCACTCCCTCCTTTCCCCTTCCTCTCTTCCCTAAATCATTTCCCTCATTCCCTTCGTCCCTCCTTCCTCTTCTCAATTTAAGCGCAAACCACAGACTTGCTGTGGAGGTTTCCATGACAAACATTACTAATTGGGGATCATTTTCATTTTGCTTTTTTCAATCATGTCTGGCAAAAGTGACGTGTGTGTGTGTGTCTGTGTGTGTGTGTGAGAGAGAGAGAGAGAGAGAGAGAGAGAGAGAGAGGGAGAAAGAGAGAAAGCCACAGAAGGGAAGCACTGTTAAGTCTCTGTTTTGATATAAAACCTCTGGCTCATCAGACAGACAATATGAGCTCAGTGCAGCTAATAAATGCAATATTACAAGTGCTATACTGCTTTCAGAAAATGAGCAGTTGTTCCGGAGCAGCAGGTTGGCGGCAGCAGGGTGCATCGCCACTGCAAGTGACCTCTGATCCTGCTGGGCTCCAGTCCACACACAGCTGGTAACTGTGGGTTGTTGCTTACAGTCATAAAATCTCACATCAGTATTTCCTGATTCATTTACTCACAGTTTCCCACTGGCTCATTGAAATGCAATATAGTAATTCAATATACTGATACTTACAGATATCACATTTGTGAAATAGTGAGCACTTTTATCAGACAGGCTCACAAAAGCAAGAAAAAAAAACTTTGTTGCTCCAGGTTGAGGACAGAAGAGAACACAGACATTTTCTAGTCTAATTTAGTGCCTATATGCTTTTAGCTGGCACATTTCAAAGACAGCAAAGCTGGTTTGGTTTAAACATGTAACCACAATTAATGAAAAAAGCAGATCCCAAGTATTTCTTTAAAATACAATGAGATTTTATGTCACATGCATATTTTGGTGAGGTTTGAGGGGTTACATAAATAAAGTAATTAAAGAAACCTTCGTTGAGGAAAGAGTGCATTCATGATGGGAAAGAAATATTTAGAGGAAATATAAATGATCTGCTTAAGTCATTTAGTCATTCCTAGGCTGCAGTTTACCAAAGTGTTTTTTTTCTTTAAGTCACATCATTTCAAAATTAATGCAACTGTTGGATATTTTTTTTGTCGTTGTAATTTTTGCAATTAGTAAGGTGAAATTGTTAAAGTCTCTAAACAAAAATACATGTTTATTTGTAATATTTATATATTTCTTGATTGTAATTCCTTTATGGTAGACTTGAATTTTCAAGACTTAAAAAGTGCCGAAACACATTTAAGAACAAAGGCATATCATACCCTCAACATCTACCCCCTTGTGTGCCTGAAAGCCATATATCTAAGCTCAGAGAGCACAGACTTCTGACAAACATGCTGGCTGTGCGTGTGCGTGTGTGTGTCAGCGTGCGTGAGTGTGTATAGCTGTACTGTATGTATATGTGTGGGTATCTAATGATCCCTGTGTCGCCTTCTCGGTGTCTCCCACACCTCCCCTTCTCATTAGCGGTGACGCCTGAGTGGATTAACCGCACGCGTGCACACGTACGTGCACGGTAACACACACGTCCACCCCAACCGCTAACGAAAGTAGAGCTCATCAAAGAGAATCTATCCACCCTGGTTTAGAAAAGACAAACTGTCATAAAACTCGGATTTGTACTCAATGCAAACCAGAAGCCCCTTTCTGGCAGGAGGCTGGGTATGTGGGTCCATGTGTGTGTGTATATGTATGTGTGACAAAGGCAGGAGCTCGGAAACAATATGTATTTATTGTTTTTGTGTTAAGGCCAGTGTCTTTCTGTGTGGGTTCAAATGATGTGTTATATCATCGCAGATTAAACTAATTTGGTAAGTAACTGAGAGAGGGAAAAAAAAGCAGAGAGGAAAGGAAAGAAGAAAAAAACTTGAATGAAAAGAAATAAAAGGATGATGAATCGCAGGAAGAGAATGAAAGGAGAACTCACTTGATTAGAACAATAAATATAGTCACAATACACAGCTCTACTCAAGACCACATATCTTCTCTTCTAATCAGATATTTCCTGTGCAGGCTCATAGATAGAAGAACAGACTCAGAGCCGAGCCAGAAGGATGGAAAGAAAGTGAGAACTTAATACAACCAACACCCAGCACAAAATGAGAGTGAAGTCCTGGTAACTGTAAACCAGATGGACATGATCTAACATCTCCTGTCATAATGTTGGGGGGGGGGGGGGGGGGTTTCCAATCATTCTGATTGAAAGAGACACTCCAGACTTTTGTTTTATAACCAGGATCAAAACCTTACCTGCCAGTCTGGTGGAACTGTTCTCTAGTACATTTTCAAAAAAATATAAATCCACTGCCTGCTGTAAGCAATTCAGCAATGGAAGAAGGCCAGCCAGGATTTAGCTGTTAGCATTAATCTAAAACTTTGCCCATACTGTAAGTCACACCAACAAAACTGCGCGAGACAGGTTTAAACAGAAACAATCAACAAACCTAAGGAAGCACAGTTATTTGTGTTGTAGCCGAAGAACCAAATTTGCTGTTTGATTTGATCTTTTGGCACAGATCAGAATCAAAACCATGCAGATTCTCCAGACCACGAGCCAACAGCAGTCAAAGCGTTACATACAAATAACAGATGAGAAAGCGCATGATGCTGTGAGGAAAACAGAGGTGGATTACAACAGTGTGACAGACAGAGAACAGATATCACTGTCAGGCCTCCGGTTAGGATTCAGTAAAAAACTGGGAGCAATGCTGGGATGATATGGGCTGCTTGGAAGTGTGACAAGAAGAAGCAGAGCCACGGATGAGCCTAAGAGCTGGAGAATATCCAGCTCCAAATAAAGAGACAAAAGAAGGAAATAGAGTGTGTGATCCTACCTTTCTTGGTTTTCTTAGATGGCTGTTTCTTCTTAATGAACTTGGTCGCCTCCTGTGGAACTTCAATCTCCTCCCCATCACCAGCCAGCTCTGCTATGGGCTCAACACCTCCTGAGTGAAAGATATGAAGGAAAATCATTACAAAAATAAGTTCAACAAGTCTTTTTTTCCTTCTTTTTTTCTTAAAAACACATTGTTATGACACACAGTGTCTGTGAAGATAAAGTTTGCTTTCAGTTTTGATCCTCTGAGCTGCAAAGCCATTGGGTTGCCAGAACAACATAAATCTTTGTATCCAAGGAGCAGCACAGTTGCGGTCCTGATTAGATTGTCAATGTATGGAATAACTAGGAATTCCTATATTATTTCATTACATTCATTACTTAGTAACTAATGTGTTCTAAATACAAAGTAGCTAATCCTTCCCTACACATTAAAAGCATAAGTATGTCTGCATGTTTTTCCCAAACTCCTAACCCTAGACAACATGTTCAAACTTGATGAAATCTAGCCCATATACTGCCTAGGGTACACAGATCTGTAATATCTATATTGCAATCGATCAAAATATTTACTTCAAATACATTGCAGTTATTCTGTGTATTTGTATCCACAAACTGCATGATCGAGGGAATGTACTATCATTTTTATGCACGTAAATCCAACCTAATGTTTGAATGTTCGTGTACATGTGATACATATAAAAATTTGCATGTTTTGTCCAATGAACGATTATCAACATAAAACTCTGCAAGTGGTTGCTGCAAACGATGGGTGTGGCTGTTTTTTCAGTCATTTCCATCTTAATTTATCCATCCATCCATCCTTTTCCGCTTATCAAATTCAGGGTCGCATGGGGGCTGGAGCCCATCTCAACTGTCTTAGGGCAAGAGACGGGGTACACCCTGGACAGCAATTTAGAATCACCAGTTAACCTAACCCCACCAATTTAATGTCTTTGGCCTGTAGAAGCCATTTATATGTTACCCAATTAAAGCCCCTATGATTGGTAATAATCCAAGTGTTATAGTGTCTGACCTGTAACAAAATGTTGCACCAAATCACATTTCATAGCAATTGGGTAATAATTAAGCTATTTAGTCTTATGTTTTCTATTTAAATCAACATTTACAAATAACAGAAAAGACATGTATAACAATCAGCGGAAGTAGCTGACGAGACAGGACTCATACCATATTTAAGATGTCACCGTTAGCATTCTTTTCCTATAAGTTGAACATTGTTTTTGCATTTTCATTTCTAATGGTTTATAATGATTCCGAATTGTTAATAACGTTATGTAGGCCTGCTGCTATGTAGCAGGCAAAAGGTGGAGGCGAATGCAGGACACGAGAGACAGCTTTAATGCTAAAATTGAACAAAATACAGAACAAACTCCGAGTAGAAACAAGGCATCCAAAAACCAGAGAAACACAGCGCTTAAATACACAAAACTATGGGGAATGAGGGAGGACGTGACAAAGAACTGAGACAAACTGAGAGAATAAATACAAGGTGATGAGGGGAAACAGGAGACACCTGGGAGGACAGCTGAAACTAATTGAGAAAACACGCGAAGGCATGTAAAACTAAATACAAAGCATAAGAGACAAAAGACTAACAAAATAAAACGGAAAGTAATTAAACACGAGAACAAATATGCATACTTGACAGAGAAAACACAGGAGGGCAGGAAAACGAAATGTAAGTGCAAATTATAAAAGGAGACTGAACCAGGACTGAGAATAAAATCATGAAGAGAAAGGAGCCAGAATACAAAACTGAAAGTGCCCAGAACTACCAACAAACTAAAAGCAGAAAGACAAAGAAATGCAAATCTAAACCAAATGTGAACTACGAAACAAGAGTTATTTAACAATACGTTTTCTTGAAAATTTGCATTTGTAAATGTACCAAGTCAAATCAAATCAAATCAAATCACTTTTATTGTCACATCACATGTGCAGGTACATTGATACAGCACATGTGAGTGAAATTCTTGTGTGCGAGCTTCACAAGCAACAGAGTTGTGCAAAATACAATAATGTAAACAAGCAAAATACAAGAATGGCTACATCTGAAACTAATAAATATATGTACAATATATAATAGTATATGCATTTCTGGATGTGTATACTAAATATTTTTCTACGTGTGTGTGTGTGTGTGTGTGTGTGTGTGTGTACACATATTTTACAAATTAAATAGAGTAAACAATAAATAAAATATATAAAAATATACAGAGTTGAGACATGTGCAAAACAGTGGCATTACTGTACAGTATGGAGTGCATAATGTTAAAGTTCCAGTAGTGAAGCTGAGGTGTCTATGACGTGTTCAGCAGTCTGATGGCTGAAGTCTGTTGCAAGACATCAAAATATTCATGTTTTAATTTTGCATTCTCGTCAACCATGAAGAAAATAAAGCTGAATAAATAAAATGAAAACTTTTTTGCTACAAACATGTAATAGGTATTTGTTTTCCTAATGCAAGTAAAATGTGGCTCTAAACAGTTTTTGATATTTCTTCATCCGTCCAATTGTGTAAGAATTTTTTTTCAAAATTAACTTTCACTTTTTGACTCTTGCTCGAGATTGAATTATACATTTCAAGGTTCAAGGTTCTTTATTTGTCACATGCATAGTTATACAAGTATAACACACAGTGAAATGTAGCCTGACACGCTCCTCGACATGTGCAAAAATTGGGGGGGGGGGGAGGTAGAGGAATAACATTATATATATATCGTTAGCTTCATAGCATAAGTGCCTAAGTCATTGACAAATGACTTAGGCACTTATGCTATGAAGCTAACGATATATAATGTTATTGCTTGCCATCACCAGTGTGTGATATATATATATATATATATATATATATATACATACATACATACATACATACATACATACATACATACATACATACATACACACATATAGTATATACACTGGGTGAATGTGCAGTAGTAGCAGCAAGCAGGTGAATTCTGTACATTAATATGAATAGACATCTGACCAGCATATGACCAACACATATTTGCACCAACATATGTAATATAAACAAAATCTTTCAAGATGTTTCAGAGAAAGGTAAATGTAGCAATGAAATAACAGCATCAAACATCAGGTTTTAAAGTGTGTGTGTGTGTGTGTGTGTGTGTGTGTGTGTGTGTGTGTGTGTGTGTGTGTGTGTGTGTGTGTGTGTGAGAGAGAGAGAACCTGGATGTGTGAGAGGAGTGATTGTGTCTGCGTGACGAAATCCCTGCTAGAATCCCATGGATCAGTGTGGATTTAGGGAGCTCCTGAGGCCGATGAATTGGACGCCTTGTCTCTCTCTGTCCTACCTCACAGTCTCCTCATCAAGCCTCCCCCTCCCTTTCCATCCCTCCCTTTTTGTCTCCTCTTCATCGCTTCTTCATTCCTCTACTCCCCTCTCTGTCTCCTCTTCCTCTTTTTATCCCTGTCGCCATCTGATCTTTCGTTCTTTCCACTCCTTTACTTCTTTTTGTCATTCTCTGTCCACTCCTCATCCGTTTTTCTTTTCCTCAGTTCCCTTCTTTTTCTGTCTCCTTCCAACTTTATTTCTCATCCTCCCATATTCTGATCCTCGTTCACTTCCTTCCTTCCTATTATCCTTTCCTCTCTCCCCATTTCTGCGGCTCCCTGAGGAATCTGTCCAGTTTCACGGTACTTTCATTTAATGTGCACGCCACACATTGTTCCTTTGTCTTGTGTGTGTGTCTGTGCATGTATGAGAGCAGAGTGTGCGTGTGTGTGTCTGCCATTGCGTCTACCTTAAGGTGTCTGAGAATGTGTGTGTCTCCATCTCCCCCACCGAGTCTACATCTGTGTGAGTATGTGTGAGTGCAGATTATCCTAAGTCCTCTCTAATATTTATCCTGGCCTTTTCTAAAGCCAATCTTGTTCTCTTTGGTGAGAGCACAGCCTGTGGCTTCACATGCACAGAGAGGCGTGCACACACACGCACACACACACTCCCAGTTGTTTGAAATGGGATATGCCTCACTCTTAATTGGGAAGGTGTTTTTCTAAGGCTGTCTTACAATTTCACGGGGAATGTGTGGATCTGTGGGTGTGTGTATGTGTTTTAACCTCATTCTCACATCAACATAAGGTAAGGAAATAGCCCACCTCTGGAGCAACTTACTCTGAAACACACAGACTGTCTCTTACCACTGACCTCCAACACATTCCAGCCTGTCCCTCATTCTGTAAATAGTAGGTATTATACCACCTGGTTAGAGTTGTGACGTTGTGCTCTGTTACAGTTAGTCTATATTTATCTCATTTGATGAGCTATCAGTTTTAGAGAATCTTAAGATTTAGACTAGCAATAGAATATAGAATAGATGTGACTGCCTATTTAATCATTGTTTGGATAGGCCACCCACAAACTATAATAACAAGTATATAACTACTACTACTACTACTAGCAATAGCAGAAAAAGTGTAAGCATGAGTAGTATTAGCAGTATAAATAACAGTTATCATAATCTATACTTCATTCTGAATGGATTCCCAAATGGGAACGGCATGGTCAGCTCTTCTGCCTGTTAAAGACACAATGGAGCTTCTATTTTCTGTGCTTACACAATAAATATCTACACAACTCCTGAATCTGAAAAAAAAAAAAAAACCCAAAACAAATAGAAGTTTAGCGCTTATTAGGAGGTACAAGAAAAGTTTAGGAGACATAGTTGGGGAAATTGTCTTGGACGTTTGGAAAATGTGTTCAGCCTAAGAGACAATCTGAGCATTTGTGGATCTGTTTGTATATATATGGGAATGGTTTGGGTCACTTAACAACAATTTGAGGACAGCTTGAAGAAAGTTTAAGCCATTTTGTGATGATTTGAGACATTGTGGGACGGCGTGGGACCATTTGGGCCAGTCTGTGACAGTTTGGGGCTGCTTTAGGACAGTTTTGGAACAGTTTGGGCAGCTTGGTTGAGGGGTTAAGATGCTTTCAATAGACATTTCTTTCTTGGTTTGCAGTACGGAGACACCAGTGCATTCCTGCTTTATTCTGGGCTGCGGTTTGAAGATGGGGGTGATACTATGCCGCTGTGGTTACCAGCAATTTGGCTGTGGGCTTTTACGTTTCTTCCCCCCGTCAATATACATAATTGTACGCACATATATATAAATGTTCAGTACATTAGACCTGCACATTTCTGCACACACACAGCCTCAAAGCAACATTCTTTTGAAAACACACATCAAAATCCAGGAAGTGTGATTCTTTAAAAAAAGTTGTGTGCTTGAATCAGACACCTGGTATCTTTTGTCTAGTCTTCACAGTCTAAACTTACAAACCACATATGAGTACGGCAAAAGCACCTCGAAAAAAAAACCCATTATGAGTCGTTCCCGCAAACATTTTTTTTCTACTGCAATAAAATCACTAAAAACTAAAAACAAATGTAAACAAGCAATTTTAGGCAACGAATATTTAACAGCTCAGGAAAGAATACTTATAGTTTTCTGCCTAAAAAACAAAGTCTAACTCGAAGTGTGAATTACTAAACAAATTTCAGTAAACTGTTCAATCTCTTCTAAAAATAGAACTCTGCTGTTTTATATATAGCATTGTGGAGGAAAACTCTTCAATTTGAACACCACAGCAAGAGAACAAAGACAGCTGAACAAGAACACACACAAAACATGACCTACACTTACACACAGTGCATGTAGTTCAATCTCTGCTGTGTCTTCTGACCTTCCACGTGCACACACAGACATACATGTGTGTGCATGCTCATGCAAACACAGCCCATCTTTTCCTCTCTCTTTAAGTCTAAAATAGATGCAGGCCCCAAACCACAGCTACCAGTGGAACACTGTGAAAATAACTGCGACACACTTGTGCTATAGGGGTGTGTGTGTGTGTGTGTGTGTGTGTGTGTGTGTGTGTATATAGAGTGTCTGCTTGCTTTAACTGGACTGTGAATATAAGCAATCTCTTCTGAGTTCATTAGGAGAGGAGTGTAAAAGAAAGAAAAAAGTGAGGATGTTAAAATGCTAAATGCTAGAAATAAAACAGGGTTTGATTCATTAGTGAAACATGGGGCATAACGTAAAAAGAGAAGAGAAACAACAACAGCAGTGTACAACAGAATAAGATAAACAAGAGATCAGCCATTGATTAAAAAAAAGACTTATATACAAGATGAACTGCAGATTCCTCAGTGAAGAAACCACCAGAATAAACAGGACATAGCACACAGATGGGATTGACGACAATAATGAGTTTTTTGTGGAAAAAAAAATATTGCTCATGCAGTCAAATAACTCTTCATCTTGTCATCTTGTTTAGATAGTGTATGTATGTGTGTGGGTGGGAGCAGGCATCTATATACACACCTCTTTAGCTGAAGGAAGAGCTATGCTGACAGCGCGCTGACTAATGAACTATGTGATAAACAGTCCTGATTTCAGCAGGTGTGTGTATGTGTACAAAGTACAGCTGCTGAAGCTTCAAATTGGTCCAAATGATGTCATCAGGGTAAGACACAAGGTCAAATGACGCAGCGAGAAACATATAGACAACAAGAGATACGGTGGGATACATGTTAGCCAGATAAAACTACACACCCAGTTGGAATATACTAATGTTCCTAATATGTCCTTTATGTATTGATATACTGTAATTGTTATATCTGGCTTGCATATGCTACTATACTACAAGATTTAGATCTATACTTCACAGACTACAGTACGCAGAAACCAATAAACCAAAACATACAGTGGAACAAGTCAGATCAATGGTTACAGTAAAACTAGATTAACCTTTTTAAAAAACTGCTGGTTTGTGTTTCTAAACATTGCCGCCTGTGTAAATAGCAACCGGTAATTAGTAACTGGAATACTAGTATTTATAGTGTATATGGGATATGCATCACCAGATTTCTCTGAGCTCCCACTCCACGGCCCGTTCCACCTCCTGTAATTTTCCAGTAGCTGAAGTGACGTCCAGAACAAGAATTTATTACAAGAGAGATATTTCATTATCCATTGACCAAATGGGCTCTATTCTCATTAAGTGCTCAACTCATTCATACATTTTGCATACTGCAACAGATTTTATTTTTTAAATGAAATCCACGAAGATTTTAAAGTTTGCCTTCAACCAGATTTTGAGCATTTGACCAACCAGCATGAACCAAACCTGGTCCTCCCTTCTCTATACTTCTGGAAAAGACAAGCAGAGACGATAATGTGCTTAGAAGTGTGTGTGTGTGTTTTGTTGGGTTTCCCTACCAATGAAGTGAGACTTATTGTGCGGTATTTCAGTGTGTATGCGTTTGTGTGTGTTTCTGTGGTCTTGGAGTAAAACGGTTGCTGTCGGTGTTGTTGGAAACGTAAACAAGTGTGCATGTTTACGGCCGGGTGAAAAAGCAACATCTGACAGGGTTAGCGAACGCCTGTTTACTGCAGTGCAGTGTGTGTGTGTGTGTGTATGTGGTGTCTACATCTGTGTCAATTTTGGCAGAAGACCAAAAGAGAAAGGAGAGACCGCATGACAAGAAAACGTAAATACAAACACATTCACTCTCTCCTCTCTCTGTCTTTCTCTCACACACACACTTTATTGACCGACTTCGGCTCCACTGAACTATGCGCCGAATTACTGTAATCACTATAATCACTTATAAACATGCCTTTAACACTTTATAGACCTCTTTCTCTGTTTCTCTCTCTAACACACACACACACACACACACACACACACACACACACACACACACAGTACAGTACTAATTCTCAAAAACAAATGGATCCACAAATCTCATGGTGTAGGTGGAGGATTACAACTTCCTCATGTGGCCATGCACATTTACACGTTTACCTTAAAACTGCTGGACAGTAAGTGTCAGCAGCACTGACTCTGCAGTAAACTCAAATGAGCTGATTTAACATCTGGCAAGAGAACAAGAATTTAAACTAAACACTGCGGCTATGACTTGCATATTCATACACTGATTAATTATGCTGATTAAAGTGCGTTGTCCCTAGACCCTAGAATGTGCATAAATAAAAAGCAAACAAGCAAACATGGTCCTGGAAAACCATTTGGCACCACCAGGCACTGTCATGTCCCCTATGCTATTAGGCCACATCTTCACTGATAAATCACACCAGCAAAATATGCAGATTTCCAGGAATTAACCACTTCTTTTTATAAGACAGAACATGTCTTGACTGAAAAGAATCGAACTGTCAATTTTAAACTAAATTTGGTTGGTTTTGGTCAAACAGAACTAGACATAAAAAATACTGAACATGCAAAAGATGTTTGTCTGTTGTCTGTTTGTCTGTCTGTAAATACATATATCTATTGACCCAATGATAAGGGATTGAGAAGTGACAGGAAGTCAACAGTAACTCAAATAACCAGCAGAAGACCTCAATGGGTTCTAATCTTGTCAGCTAAAAACATAAAACTGAGGCTACACTTTGCACTGGGTTACCAACAGAAGACTGTTGAAGAGCAGAAGAGCTGATTTGTTTTGATTTTTGCTGCCTCGGATAGCACGGTCATAATTTAGCATAAACAACATGAAAGCATGGATTCGTCCTGTCTTGCATTAACAGTTCAGGGTGCTGTTCCTTTTGTAAGGGCATGGGGGACCATTAGTACCAACTGAGCATCGTTTAAATGACACAGCGCCCCCTGAGTATTGTTGCTAATTAGTCCATCCCTTTATGACCACAGCGTACCCATCTTCTTTTAGCTGTTTCCAGCACCATGTCAAGAAGCTCTGGCCTCTAGATCTAAATCCAATAGGGCACCTTTGGGATGTGGTGAAATGGACCACATCATGAAGGTGCAGATAACAAATCTACACTAACTGTGTGATGTCATGTCAATATAGACCAAAATGTCTGAGGAACGTTTCCAGCACCTTGTTGAATCTGTGCCATGAAGAATTAAGCCAAAAGAAGGTCCAACCCAATAGTAGCAAAGAATACCTAAAGTGACCGGTGGGTGTACATTTTGGTTTTTACTATAAAAGAGAGTTAAGAGAAGGAAGAGTACAAGGAGGTAAGAAAGGCAGTAGGGGTTGGGCTTGAAGAGTGTAACTGATGATCTGTCAAAAGGTCCTTTAAAACTTCTGCCAAGAGTAAATGATCCATAAGGTGCCTGAGTGAAAGAGTTTATGTATTTGCATGTATATGCATGATTTTACGAGTGTCTACCTCGCAAAAATTATGTGAGTGTATATTTTTTATGCATGTGCCTGCACTGTGTAACTTATGCAGCTGTGTATGTATACCTGTTTGTAGTGGTATTATTTCTTATTTTTTTCACATACCTGTGTATATTATTTCAAGGGTGCGTGTACTGATGCATTTAAATATGAGTCTCTGTGTTGGCTGTAAGGTGTTAAATGAATAGGGTCCGTGTTTTTGCCTGCTGAGCCTTAAAATCTGCACCAAGGGACCAGCTTACAAGGCTGTCCACCAGCACGCACACAGTATAACATGCACAGATTACAACACACACACACACCACTGATTTTACCACTGAAACTGTTCAGTCAGCAATCTGGTAGCAATGCAGTTCCCTCCCAAATTCTTTGATACTTTAGTAGGATCTTTCAGTATTTACATTGCTGGAACTGTTTGTTTTCTGCAAGAGACAGCAGAATTAAAGTATTTTGACTAAAATGATGAATGGGAAGTTCCCATCCTATAGTCCCATGGTTGCATTTATCTAAAATACTAAAACCAACAACTCAACAGAGAGGCAGAGTAACAACCTTTAAATAGGGTTACCTTAAGTTTAATTCATTTTTATTTATACAGTGCTAATTTACAGCAGCAATTGCCTTGAAGTAGCCCGGCAACCTGAGTATTTAGTAGCATAACTGAAAGATGGCTCAGGGTCGCTTCATCCCATCCTAAATGTATTAAAAAGGAAATTTTGAGTCTAATTTTGAGTCAGTCTAAGTGGAATGTAGACAAGTAAACCAATGACTCACCAGGAACAGCGAGATTCTGGACTTGAGCAGGGACCTGGACATTAGCCTCAGAGGCCAGGGTGAGACGCCCCCCTTTGCCGATTCGTTCACAAAGCAGGGTGATGTGCTTCTTGAGACGGGCAGTGTCACTGGGGAGGCCCAGCACTGATCCTCCTGTCTGCGCCAGAGAAGTAGCCTGGTCCTTGGGGTTCTGTGACAAGCAGGTCCGTAGGAGGTGGGAGACGGCAGCATCACAGCTCTCTTCCCAACCCTGTGGAAAGAAATAGGAAGCTTACCTTATACACTACCACTCATTTCATGATTATTTACATTGTAGATTCTCACTGAATGTGTCAAAACATGTTCAATATTTTAGATTTTTCAAAACAGCCACCCTTTGCTTTGTTTACTGCTTTGCACACTCTTCTCTCAATGAGCTTCATAAGGTCGTCACCTGAAATGGTTTTCTAACAGTCTTGAAGGAGTTCCCAGAGATGCTGAGCACTTGTTTGCCCCTTTTGCCTTCACTCTGTGATCCATCTCATGCCAAAGCACAGATTTCACTGGTCTAATGTTCATTCCTTGTGTTTTTTGGCCCAAACAAATCTCTTCTCCTTTTTGCCTTTCTTTAGTAGTGGTTTCTTAGTAGCTATTTGACCATAAAGGCCTGATTTCCACAGTCTCCTCTGTTGATGTAGAGATATGTCTGCTACTGGAACTCTGTGTGGCATTTATCTGGGCCCTAATCTGAGGTGCTGTTAACTTGCGGTTTCTGAGGCTGGTGACTCCGAAGAATTTATCCTCAGCAGCAGAGGTGACTCTTGGTCTTCCATTCCTGCGACGGTCCTCATGTGTGCCGGTTTCATCGTAGCGCTTGATGGTGTTTGCAACCGCACTTGGGGACACATTCAAAGTTTTAGCAATTTTAAAGTAATGATGAACAGTTGTTTCTCTTTACTTAGCTGATTGGTTCTTGCCATAATATGAATTCTAAAAGTGGTCAAATAGGGCTGTCAGCTGTGTAACAACCTGACTAAAACACAACTGATGGTCCCAACCAAGAAGGCAAGAAATTCCCCAAATGAACCCTGACAAGGCACACCTGTGAACTGAAAACCATTTCAGGTGACTAAATCATGACCCTTATTAAGAAAAGGGTTTGCAGCACTGTCAACAAAGCAAAGGGTGGCTACTTTGAGGAATCTAAAATTTCAGACAAGTTTAGAGTTATTTATCAATTTTTTCTTTGCTACATAATCCCATATATCTTGCTTCATATATTTGATGTCTTCAATATGTATATACAAAGTAGAAAGTAGTAAAAATAAAGAAAAACGCTTAAATGAGAAGATGTGTTCAAACTTTTGACTGGTAATGTATGTTTAAATTATTGAGATACAGGCTGAAAGAAGAATGACATAATGGACACAGAAGGCCTGTATTATAGTAATTGTCTTAGTAAGTTTTCAGAAACAAGAAATCAACATTCAGAGAAAATAATAAATACTATCAGATTGTAAACTTGTGTTTCTGTTATTAACTAGCAATGTAGAACTAAGACTGGGAGGTGTGAGTTTCGATTTGTGCTTCACTAAAGTAAAAAAGGGATGGCGCAAAAAGAAGCTAGAGCAAAGAATAGAGGATACAAATTTGCATAACAGAATACATTAAACTCTTAATTCAAGGCAGATCCACTCATAAACAGAGTAAGAAATGAGGAGGAAAGAACCACGAGTGCATGACTTTGGAAAGGTGATGGAGAAGAGACAAATAGTTAGAATAAACTATTTTAGCCTTTTAATTTGATGCCCTGTTGAATTTTGAATTTATGAGAGAGCAAGAAAATGATAAGACATTCAGAATCGAAAGAAACGAAAACACACACGCACACACACACAAAGCCACAGTAATAAAACAGTGAGGAGGGTTTGGTCTTTTGCTGTCCCCGTTCACCATCTCTCATCCTTCACCCACGCATACATACACGAATATACCCAACTCATCCTACTAAAAACCAGGGAACCCAGAATCTCTCATTTGAATGGGTGATTTAGATGGGTAGGTCTGAGGATGATGCGGTATGTGCGTGAGTGTGTGTTGGGAGGGTAAGGGTGTGTTGACAGGTACCCCTCCACCATCACCCCCCCCACACACACACACACACACACACACACACACCTCTCGTTCTCCTGCCTGCCGCCATGCTGATAGGCCCCTAATGAGCCATAATGACAGGTAATCAACCCTGTAATGATGATGACAGAGAGATACAGACAGACACAGGGGAAAGAGCGACAGAGAGAGAGAGAATGCAGGAGTGTGAGAGAGAGAGCAAAAGAGGACGAAAGAGCGAGAGAGAAAATGGTCGGGGGGGTTGAAGGAGATGAGATGATGATGGAGGGAAAGGCAGACACCAAAAAAAATTAAACATGTGGAAAGCCGAAAGATGAGCAAAGACAAGAGTAAAGAAAAGACACTGGACGAGTCTGGAAGGAGAAAAATTAAAGAGGAGGGGTAGGAGGAGGCGAGATAGAGGTGGGTGACCTATTCTTACAACAATACCTCACCAGGTTATCAAATGGAACAACATAACTGCAGGTTTCTGTGGAAACTTGGCATGCTCATGCACGCGCTCGCTGAAACATACGTTCCACATGCTGCGGAAGAAAATTAAACGTCTCTAAACCTAAACTGCAGACATTCATCCTCCTGAAGGAGAAGAAAGGAAGCAAAGAAAGGTGGAGCTGAGCGGCTTTGGATCAAGGCCAGAGCGATAAATTACGGCAAAGTTCCCACTAATGCAGAAATAGAAGAGGAACTTGTTTTCTGTACCAAGAAACAAGAGAGGTTTTGTATTATTGGGTCGTCTTTGAAGACTTTTTGAAAAGAGAAGTTGTACAAGTGCAGCAGCAAAGAAGCATGACAGAGCTTCTATTTTCCTTGTGTTTATGATAGCAAAAAGGAATCTTTTTTGAACTTTTACCAACACTTCAGAGTGGAAAGCTTTAGTTTTGTGTATATTGACACTGTATAGACACGGATTACATCAGTAAATAAAAGTACCCTGTTGAATAACACTGAATGTATGATTATCCAAAATGTTAAAACGCCATTTTTACCTTGTTTTTTCTTGAGTGCACAAAAAAGCTGATATTCAGTGAGAACAATACCAATCGCATCACTGAGTGAGAGAAATTGATGCTAAATTGTTAACACTTCGTGACTGAAAAGTATTTTTTGAGTCATACATTAACTCCGCATTATGCCGCATTACAAACAAACACATTAAAATAAAGCACATGTGGTATTATTAGCTTAGACAAACAGAACCAGTTATGAATAGTTTGGCCTTTAAACCTGTATAGCTTCAATGTTCCACTGTTGAAGTACCAACAAAGACAAACCTTTTTTTTCTTTTTTCTTATTAAATAGTTTCCTCAAAAAGCCTATGGACTGCATCAGGAATATCAGGTCTGACAAAGGGAGAAACCCTGGGTGTAACTGCAGAATTACAGGCTGGCAATACATAAATTATAACAGAGTCTAGCACACAACCTTGGAGGACTCCCAAAGAGACAGGTAAAGGTTCAAAAAGCAATCCCTCTGCAGTCATGATATCCTCATCAAGACTGCGAATGTCATTTGAGAGACCGGAGTTACGGCTCTGTGAGAACAATGCCATACAGTCAGTCTCAGGGGGAAACATTACCCACACAATCATCCTAAGACCAAATCAAGAGTGGATTTAGTACAGCATCAGCTACTTTCCTTAACTTCTGGGTACAATCAACTTTAATACATCTATTTACTGTAAATGCCTAGTTACTGACAATCAGAAGCTCTCAGAGTCAGAAGGCCTATTATGTTATAAAGAAACCTGTGGTTTGACTACAGATCCACAATATGAAGCAAGAAATTATGGACAAATATAACCTCTTTATTTCATAATAATTTGAAACAAGTGGCATTTATATACAGTGTGGAGTGCATAATGTTGAAGTTCCAGTAGTGGAGGTGAGGTGTCTATGAAGTGTTCAGCAGTCTGATGGCCTGGTGGAAAAAGCTGTCTCTCAGTCTGCTGGTACGGGACCGGATACTGCAGAACCTCCTTCCTGATGGAAGTAGTCTGAATAGTTTATGGCTGGGGTGACTGGAGTCCTTGATAATCCTCCCCGCTTTCCTCAGGCACTGCTTCCTGTAGATGTCCTGGAGGGAGGGAAGCTCACCTCCAATTATCCGTTCAGAACACCGCACTACTCTCTGGAGAGCTTTGCGGTTGTAAGCGGTGCTGTTGCCATACCAGGTGGTGATGCATCCAGTGAGGATGCTCTCAATGGCATAGCGGTAGAAGGTCCTGAGGATACGGGGGCTCATGTCGAATCTTTTCAGTCTCCTGAGGAAGAAGAGGCGCTGTTGCGCTGGGCGATCGTGGCTCAAGAGTTGGGAGTTCGCCTTGTAATCGGAAGGTTGCTGGTTCGAGCCCCGGCTTGGACAGTCTCGGTCGTTGTGTCCTTGGGCAAGACACTTCACCCGTTGCCTACTGGTGGTGGTCAGAGGGCCCGGTGGCGCCAGTGTCCGGCAGCCTCGCCTCTGTCAGTGCGCCCCAGGGTGGCTGTGGCTACAATGTAGCTTGCCATCACCAGTGTGTGAATGTGTGCGTGAATGGGTGGATGGATGACTGGATATGTAAAGCGCTTTGGGGTCCTTAGGGACTAGTAAAGTGCTATATAAATACAGGCCATTTACCATTTCTTCACTGTGTTGTTTATGTGTACTGACCACGTAAGATCCTCAGCCAGATGTACACCAAGGAACCGGAAGCTGCTCACTCTCTCCACAGCAGCGCCGTTGATGGTGATGGGGGTGTGTACTTCTCTGCATCTCCGGAAGTCCACTATCAACTCCTTTGTCTTTGCGACGTTGAGGGTGAGATGGCTGTCTTGACACCAGTGGGTCAGGGCGCTGACCTCCTCCCTGTAGTGACCCACCACTGTAGTGTCATCCGCAAACTTCACAATGATGTTGGAGTTGCTAGTAGCCGTGCAGTCGTAGGTGTAGAGTGAGTACAGGAGAGGGCTCAGTACACACCCCTGTGGAGCACCAGTGTTCAGTGTGACGGGGGATGAGGTGATGCTGCCCAGTTTGACCACTTGGCGTCTGTCAGACAGGAAGTTAAGGATCCAGCTGCAGAGGGAGCTGCTCAGTCCTAGATCCTGCAGTTTCCTGTCCAGCTTCGAGGGAACGATGGTATTGAATGCTGAGCTGTAATCTACAAACAGCATTCTCACATACGTGTTTCTCTTATATCGCCATGTTTTCAGGTTATTGCATTCGCAAACTTTAGTGTCTATGCTGTCTACCCCCAAAATTATGGTTGAATACAAAAAAAAAAAAACCCACCATATCATGAATGGGAAAATTCTCTTTCAAATGTCTTAACACTGTTAAAAGGTTTATAGAACCATTTGTGATTTAAGGCTACAAAACACTTTCAGGAGCTATATCTGTATATCTGTTGAGACATGGACAGGGAGCCTTGTATCACTGGTTTTAAAGTTACGGCTGATGTATAGTAGGGCTGCCACAAACGATTATTTTGATAGTCGACTAGTCACCGATTATTTATGCGATTAGTCGACTAATCAGATCATCATCCACTGGACGTAAAACTACAGCTTATTGCACCAGCAGCATCTGCTCTTATATAACTATCATTAGCTTACAGCTTTAAGCTTTTAAGGTGCTAACTAAAAATAAAGACAAGATGATAGTTTATTCAATTTTAATGAAATTTGCAGATTGTTTCGGTAAAGTTTAATAAACTCCTTGCTATCTAAAATATAACAGGACACCGGAGTATATTCTCCAGCATCTCACACTTCTGATAATCAGCTGTCTGCTTGACGTTTATTCAGCTGTGTAAAAACTATAACTTTAATCTCAGCCAAACCGATTTACTCAGGAACAAATAAAATTAAAAAAAAAAAAAAAAGCCAAACAACAACATTTTTAATTTATCTAAGTGACTCATATATATTTAACCTGAGTCGCGAAAGACGGCGGTGGGTTTGAAAACAATTTGCCGGGAGTCCGGTGTTCTCACGGCGCTAGTGACCTAGCCCCCGGCTAGCTATCAAGCTAGTGGGTAACAGACGTCTCCGAAAACGTCGGAGCGCTTTTGAAAATATGTGGTGTCCTGCTAAACTGAGCCGATATTTGAGGTTTACACAGCTACATTCTCGCCTGAAAATATGTTAAACGTTTATTTTGTGACCCAGAAAGAATAATAAGAGTAATATTAAAACTAACTAGCTACCGCCATTGTTGGAAACTAAGCTGGGCCGCGCTATGAATTCTGGGACACAGCTGCTTCTTCTTCTTCTTCGGGGTTTAACGGCAGCTGGCATCCTTGTACATGCTGTGCTGCCATCTTCTGTTTCAGTCCGTTATTACACTCTTAAATCCTGCTATTATTCCTGCGTCTTTTGCGATCTTACAAAGCTTCAAACGACACGTCGACTATTAAATCAGTCGTCGACGATTTTGATAGTCGACGTAATCGTGACTAGTCGACAAATCGTGGCAGCCCTAATGTATAGTTTAGGGTCTATAGTGTTAGTTCAGAGAGTGAGAAGCCTGAGCAAGACTGGCATTATGACTGTATCAAGAAACTGGGAGGAAAATAATGAGAGAAGAAAAGCAGAAGCAGGAGGTGTTGAGACAGTGAGAAAAAGAGGGTAAAGAATGCACTATGGTATAAACAGAAAAAAAAGAGCAGGAGGGATGATGGAGAGTGATAACACTGCTGGTGTAAAAAATAGAGAATAGAAAAACAATGAGGAGTGAGATGAGGATGAAAAGTGGGAAAGAGAGCAGAGTGGGAGGAGGACACGGAGGAAGGAATGCATGAAGAGAAAAAGGAGGTGTTCTGCTTGGCTGCAACTAAATGAGACGTTTCGTTAGATACCTCATAGATGCATTTCCTCTGGTGTTCCTCCTTCTCCTTTTTTCTCCACCTCCTCCTTGTTTTTGACCTTGTTATTATAAATATTTCTATTTTCTTTCAGATAAAAAGCAGTGTAATGAGCCTGCACTCAAAAGAACTCCTCTTCTTAATTCCAAATATCCTGAGAAGCATAAACTTTGCCACAGATTTTTGCCATTCTTTGTGCTTTCCAATCACATAATATGAAAGTGACATGGGTCATTTGGTATTGCATTATATATTTTAGTTATTCTGCGTTTCAGTGAGCAGAGATTGCTGTGTATAGTATCTCCTTTGTCAAAATGTCTCAACTTTCATATTTCAGTCTTCTACAATCTCAGTCTCAGAGGTGGAGCAACAGGTGCATGTTCAATGGTTTTTCACAGAGCTGTGCACAATGATTTTTTTTAAAGTGGACACCAATTGTTGTTCAATATGAGCTCCACTACCTGTGACTTCATCATTATCCCCAAAATAAAGTTCAGCTTCAAATGTCATTGTTTTGAAACCAAGCGGAAAACTCCAGAGCTGAAAATGAAGCAAATGCACAAGTGGCAAAATTTACAGTTCCTCTAGGTGCCACTTCATGCTGGCTCCAGAAGGGAGACATTCCCCATAGACGGCCAGGTTAAAATGGCCAATTTTACAGCATCAAAAAGCATATTTACAGCCTGGTAAAAAAAAAAAAAAAGGTTTTGGCCTCTATGGACAGTTATCCTATCATAAATACTCTGGTAATTTTTTTTTACAACTCATCCACCTGGTGTAGTCATTAAACTGGACCTCTTTAATGTGTGTGTGTGTGTGTGTGTGTGTGTGTGTGTGTGTGTGTGTGTGTGTGTGTGTGCGTGTGTGTGTGTGTGCAGCATTTATGCCTTTATGAGCATTTTTAATGGATTACCTGACTAATGTTATGACTTACACTGCGGTACAGAGCATCCAAAAAGTTATTGCTTTGGTTTTGGAGACTAAAATTCCAGCATTTTTTTAGTCTGAGCACCAGTTACCTGATATGCATGTCTGTGGATTGTAGCCATATCGTTTATGAATTTAGTTTGCTAACTAAGCTAATTAGCATCAGCTGATAAATTATAAATCCACCCTCTCGTGAGTGATGTCAGCGTGGCTCCATCCATCGTTCACACTGACAATGAACTGTATGCACAAGTATCTGGGTCAGAATGGCAGCGACCTATGAATAGCAGCCACATTGGTGTCCTGTCCTAGGACATACCTTACAGGAAAAATTTTAATTGCATGTTTGTCTGTTTATTATTATTTTTAATGAGTGGACCAACAGAACTTTGGGATCATGTGCTGTACTGGAGTTTGCTCTCCAAAAACAGTATCTCGATCAGGATCATCTCCGCGGGTAAAACTGCTCAGTGAGACTGAACTGAAATTATGAAAATTGCATTTTTACTGAAAAATGAAAAAAGTTCTGCATTTGAAAAAGATCCAATAAATGGGTAATGGGTAACAGAAGAGTGTGTAGGAACTTACTAATGAATTCAAGATGGAGAAATATTTAACTAAGTTAGCCAATCGTTCATTTTGGCTGAAGAATTGATAACTGTTCCACCCCCATTCTCCTCAGAGACTTTATTCATATCTGTGACAATCCTGGAACTAACTGAGTGACGGACTTGTACTCACCTGGAATGACCTCGCCAGTCCACCCACACAAACGGTAAAAAGTCCAGATGAAGATTTAGTGTTTTTTGAAAAAAGAGTTTTCAAAAATTTTGACTTAAATAATAAAAATAACAATTCCCTCTCAACAAAAGAAGTGCCTAGGTGTAATAAGCCAAAATAACATGTTACACAAAGAAAAATAAATGTTCTAATAACTTAATAAAAACTCCACTGGAATCTTGATAGATGTTGTCACAGCACTGCATCAGGTAATATAAATTTCCTAAAATAACCCTTCAGTCCACCTGTTTGTCTTAATGTTGTGGACATGACCCTGATTACTACTAATTTACTTAATGCCATTAATCCCATTTATAATAACACACACACACACACACACACAAACTTACTTTCACAGTCCCTCGAGGCTCATCAACTGACCCTCTGAAGCTATTTCTGTCTACAATCACAGTGTGTGCGTACTGTAAGATATTTTATGCACAGTTGTGTGCATGTGTGTAACTCTGCGCCGTTAGCGAAAGCTGGAAATAGACACAGTGGTAATGAGAGGTTCAGGGGATTGATCAGAGCTATGGAAAAACTAATACAAACATACCCACAGTGGGCACTCGCCGTCTCGATGGAGTGACAAATCTTTCGTGGTCTGACTGCAGCAAATGGAGGAGCTCTGTCAACACGGCAGTGCACAACCCACGCTCACATAAGCACAAACACACATTCAAACACACTCTCACACAAAGCTTGACGTCTGAGTCAGAGGCTCTTTAAAGAGCAATATGCCATCTATTCACACTAGGACCTTTCTTTGACCTTGACCTTTTGCGTGTATTTGTGTATTTTATATATATTCACACATGCATGCACACACACACACACACACACTCACACACACATCAGATTTAATGGTCAAATTATGAACAGGTACCACAGAACACACTCTGACTCTGTGCAGAGCTGACGGGTGAGTGTTGAGTGCTAAAAACTGAATGTGTGATTGAGTTTGTGTGTGTGCGTTTGTGTGTGTATTCCACAGAGACCAGAAGTACTTAATGTATTTTAAAAGTTTTTAGAGAGTGTGTTTAAGCTGGGTCTATGTATACTGAGCAAGCTGCAGATGGATGGACAGATACTGACATGTTAATGGCCACCTGTGTGTGTGTGTGTGTGTGTGTGCGTGCGTGCGTGCGTGCGTGCGTGCGTGTGTGTGTGTGTGTGCGTGAGTGAGAGACTGTGTACCAGCTGCGGTGTGTCCTGCAGCAGAGGAAGCAGTGTGGCCTCCAGGATGCTGGTCTGATCGGGGGTCAGGCCCTGCCACAGGGACAGCAGGAGCACGAGAAGGTGTGTGGCACTCCGCAGACGAACAAACGCCTCTTCCAGCAGTGCCCGGTTCTCCTCTGCAGCCTCTGCCAGTGCCATTACCTGGAGGAGACAGGAGCTGGTAAATCTCTCCTAATCATCACAAGAATCACCATTGCATACAGAGGTGATGAAAATGCATTCATACATCAACAGTTTGCATTTAAGGAGCTGTGACTTCACCTCTGATCTTGATCCAGTTTGTTTTATAAAAAACTTGAATACTTGTCAAAAATTATAAACATGCTTCAAAGTCAGCCAAGAAAAATATAAATCTGCTGGCTACCCAACTTGACCTCTGGTTCCAGTCATTTTGAATTTTTGTGTATTTTCTTCTGAGTCATCTCCATAATTATTATATTTTCTTAATATGACACAAAAGCCAGATTTCCCCCTTTGCTTTCTTGCTGGACCAAATGACAAATCATCCCTAAAAGCCTTGCTGGGTCACTTTCTCTAAAACACACCCATTTATCCCCAAAGACTTGAAACATCAGTGGCAAAACCTGTGTAAACAGTTTTATGAGCATCGAGTCTGCAGCTTCTTCATTACTCTCACTGTGTGTTAGCCTGAATTCACCCTGAACCACTTCATCTTTGTGTATTATTTTTATAACGGGGGTCACAATTCCCTGCTGCAATATTAAGATCTCACAGTTCCCTTTTGGCCTTTAACATCTGAAATTAAATTTTAAAATAATGTGTAGGGATGACATGTTTGGCAAGATTTTTGATGGACTACTAGTTACAACGCAAGTCAAACACACTGCTTTGTCAGAGATGAAAGAGACAGTTAAATCATTTGTTAAACTGTTATACACACAGGATGATTCTTCCTTCCTTTCTTGTCTAGTTTTAGCTAACCCGGTATATTTACAATGAAGCTAGAGCCTAAATCTGCATTCTATCTTAAGGCCACTAGAGGGCGACAGCTGTAGTTGCAAAAAGACGTCTGGTCCAGTAGAAGTTTATGGGAAAACAGCTTTCTGTTATTTCTTGTTTAAACATGTTCTTGCTCAGTCCATGGGCTCAGTCTCTTATGTTGGGACATAATGAATAAAAAATGAACTCTGTTTCGTAAATCTTGATCATACCGCGTTTCAAAAAAGAGGATTATCTCATGTGTGAGGCTACATGACAAGCAACCCGTCAATGACAAGTTATCAGCCAACGGGTGTGTCCCTCCTCATCACATCCAGGTTTTTGCAACCAAGTTCGCAATGGTGAAAACGCTCGAAGGTGTCACAGTAGGTATGTGGATCTGGGTCCAATTCTAGTTCCCTTGAATGGTTAAGACTCTTGACCCATAAGACCCATATAAACATTAGTTTGGTAGTAGTCAGTTAAGCTACACTGGAAGTGATTCACAGCATTGTGGTGACCAGAAATTATAGGAAGTAACTGACATTTCACAACTTCAAGATACTACAGGTGAATTAACCACTGGGAACAGAAAGATTTCAACATATTTCAACATTTCTCAACTTCCAGGACAGCAACTGAAGAGACTAATTTAACGTGGGAATGAAGAATAGCACTGACTGATATATGACCTGTTAGTAGATATATGTATATTCATTACATAACTAACCAGCTCTCAGCTTAAAGGTAATGCGTAATATGCAAATCACACCATTTTACCACTTTAGGACTCATATCAATTGGAAGATATTGCATTCAATATCCACATTATAACACCCACTTAAAGTTCCCACCTGTATGCTCGGTATGTTTTTAAAAATCATTGCTTTGACAATAACATCTTAAATGCACTACTTACAGGACAGTTCTGCAACAATTCTGTAAATTAATTAAACATTACCAGTGGAAATCTTCCTTTTAGGATTTTTTTCTAATATTTCTTCAACTTCTTAAAAATTCTTTCACTCTTTCCTTTACCAATATATTCTTCAACAGGAGGAAATAAACCCCAGTCCATTATTTCCATGCCCTTCAGCCTTTGTGCTTTATGGCTCTTTCCTGCAGACTACTGGATTTAGTTTTTTTTTCTCTGAACAAACTGCACTGCTGTTCTCCTGTTAGAGCACTGGAAATCCCATTTAGAGAATGTTTACTACGGATTTTCTTCTTTCTCAAGTTTAAAAATAAACTAAACTAAAAAGACGAAACACAGCAGAATTCAAATAAATTGTTCTCTACATGTAGAGACTGCTTGCTCTGATGACTTGCCCATACACTCGGTTGGCAGTATTTTCGAAGGCATGTTTTCTTAAGAATTGTGGGAATCAAAAACATAGACGGGGAGCAAAGAGGAATGAAATACTTGCTTTGCAATGAAGATGAGGTTAAACAGCACAAAAGTGAGGGTTAAGCTCTTCTAACGTTTACTCAAGTACACAGCTCAGCAGTAGAAGGCAGAAAGAGAGAGAATACATATATGAGGTGTGGTAGGACCATGTGAACTCTGACCTTCAGTGAGGGGTCAGTCCCTTCATCCCTGTATCATTGCAATAACAGAGGAGTGGAGATGAGTAGAGAACAAGCGATGAAAGAGCAAGACAGATGAATAAGAAGACAACAAGAAAGGGCAAGCCGGATGAAGACAAGGAGGGAAATGAGAGAAGCAGGAGGAGGAGGAGAGAGATGAACGGACAGAGAGAGAAAAAGAAGAGGTGAAAGCAGATCTGGGACTAATGGAAGAGTGTGTATTCAGATAAATGAGTGATCTGCAGGCCTGAGTGCCAACGTACGCCAGGAGTTTGTTTGACAAATGGATTCAGCGCTTGCCATTTGATACTGCGAAAACAGAGATGGAAGACTCAGAAATGAAGTGTGTGTGTGTGTGTGTGTGTTGGGGAGAGAGAGAGAGAGAGAGAGAGAGAGAGTCAGTGAGTGAGAGAGTGAGTGTATATCTGTGTGCATGCTAGGGTAAAGCACCAATTGCTTAAGTAAGCCGTTTTGATTTGCGTAATACTAAACTACAAACATGAGTACATGGGTACGAGAGCCTCCTCTAAGACTTGCACACTAAGTGTAAACAGTCAGAGTTAAAGTCTTAATTCACTTCCTTTCATTTGGTGGTAAACCTAAAAGGACTCAAGCATTCATTCAAGGCTGAGGTCATCTGTGGGTGCCATGTCATTCACAACTCTCAAGTTAGACACACATGCACACACATGCATACGCATTCTTGCCAAATGATTAACTATTTCTCATCACTGTCTTGCCAGTCTAACCCAGTCTAACCTTCATGAGTACACAAAGACATAAGCTTGGCTTAAGTCTTTTAAAAAAGTGTGACCGAATGTAAATTATTTCTGACTCACTTGCTCTCTTCATTTTTTTCCCTCTCTTCCTCCCTTGCATCTTGTACAACCATATGGTAAAAAGCTGTAAAATTCTGCACACTTATTGGGAACACTGCTCAGAGTATTTAGATAAATAATAAATAATTGCAAAATTCTGTTGGATCTTTGGGAGTCTAATTTTGTGAATTGTGAAAAAAAATAATATACGTTTAAAAACACTCACGAGCTACAACTCACGTACATGAACTCCTTATACTCTAATGCTAAATTTCTGCCATGCGCCACACAGACACACACACTGACTACCTTCATCCTTCTCAAGATCCAAACAAAACCCCATCCACCTTCCCCTCGAGATCTCTGAAAATGTGCATGTGTGCACGTCTGTGTGTGCGTATTGATAAAAGGCTCCAGGTTTGGTGAAGGGCTTCATTGTTGGCAGTGGGTCGACTCCACACACACACTCTGATTGATGCCAGCTGAGAGAATACAAAGACACATTTAGCCTAAACACCCCCCCCCCCCCCCCCCCCACACACACACACACACACACACACGCACACACACACAGAACAGAGATATAAAAACATGCAAATGTGAACACACATCCATTTACACACAGATATGTACAGAATATATACACAAATGTTAAAAACAAATAACCAATACAAATCAGCTTCCAGGAAGCCTGGACAGAAAAGGTGCTTAAAAAAATTCTAAACTTGGACATCAACACCATCCCTCTCACAGCTATTTAGTTGTACGTCAGCAGCTGAACTACTGGTGACCTTAAACAACCTGCAGTTGAAGCTGCTGGGGTTACGACCTCCCGAGGTGTCTGCAATAAAGTCTGGAGTCTATTTGAAACATAAAGGGACATTCTGCTGCATCTTATGCACTTAAACCTGGTTTACATCTCAGTGACAAGGCACAAGTTTGTGACAGCGTCATGGCCCTTTAACCTAGACCGTCAAAAAAAAAAAAGTCAGAGGGAAAGACTGAAAGTCTATGAAAGATGTTATTAAAGAAAAATTCCCTCTATTAGAATTTCTTCCATCCATTCACTTGTTCAGATGCAAACACAGAGTACAAAGCTTCCAATACAAGCCAACATTTTACGTTACTCTGGGGATTGCAAACCACACACAGACACATACACAAACAGTCATGTTTATCTATTCACGCACAAATGCACAAAGATATGCACACACATGTACTGAGAAAAATACCCAAGAAAAGTACAGAAAAACACAAACAGAAATTAGCAATACCCCTATCTACCAAATCCATGGAAATGCAGTATTTAGAGCACACACTCTATATCCATATAAACACACACACACACACACACACACACACACACACACACACACACACACACACACACACACACACACACACACAACAAAATGTAACTGACTCTTAAATTTAAGCTGAGATGCAACAAGCATTTAAAAAGTTAGACTTAGGAATTAGCTGCCCAGGATTCACATTTGGCTGCCATGCTGTTCATAGGAAAGAAGGGAGGAGAAAAAGTTTCAGAATGAATTCTGTGCTTGACTAATGAAGTTTATTCTCAGTATATAAACCAACCTAGCACCCTTAAAATCATGTATATATGATGAGCAAGATATAGCTAATGTCATGTTCCTTTGAATTAACATAATGTGAAGATGGTTACAGTGATCATTCCAGTGCGCAGTGTTTAGGTCAAAGAAAGCAGCACTTTGAACTTTTTAAAATAGACAGGGCCAACTTATCTCTCAGAATAACCAACATGGCCAATAACTTAAAATAAATATGCCCCATGAAGCAGAAAGAAAACACAGGAAATGCCACTAATGTAATTTCATTTCCTTGTTTTAATACAGTTATATGACTTATACAGTGAAAAATAAAAACTATAAAAACAAAAAAACTGACTCTAAAGTCACCATCATAATATTAACTAAGACAATGCACAACAGCCCTGTCACAGTTCAAAGTGGCGCTTGAGCATGTGCCGGACTTGTTCAGTATTCTCCTGAGCAACAGGTACCACTACTCAGAAAGAAAACTTCACATCAGTGCTGATAAAGGGGCACAAGAAGTCAAAATCATATGCAAAGACACTGCTGTGTTTTTAAGCTTCCTCCACATGTGTCATCTTATGAAGCTGTTGAAGCATCGCTCTCTCTGAGCTCCTGCACCAATATATCACTGAAATGGTGGTAAAAACTGTCACGATTGTACACTTGTGTATTCAAGACAGCCATGGCCACACATCTAATGCCAGCATGACAACAAGGCATGAAATCATGGCAAAGACACCAACTGTGATGTCACTTTTAGTGCACGCCTTTGTTTGTTAGGGTGGTAGAGCAAGCATAAACTCAGTGTAAGATGTCAAACAAGCCACTGGAACGTCAAGAATCACAGTATTTATCTTGTAACCCAATTAACATTCCCATCTTCTGACATATGCAATAATGAAATTGCACACCATCATCATTTCTAACTTGTGTAACTGCTAGAGTAACTCAGACATATTTCTTTGCCCCACATTTAATATACGGGGATCGGGTTAGTCACTCACTAGTAACATTAACAGTACTTTTCTTTTCAAAAGCACTATTATACATGCTGTTAAATATTAACAGATATGATGTCAAACATAAACTAGTCAAACTATGTCCTTTAAAAAACTGGTGGAAAAGTGCTACCCAGTCCATGACCTTCCAGCGCTGCAGTTGATAATTTGGTGTAGAATTTGTTCCTGTTTGACTTTCAACAGCTACAGTATAACTCAACGCCAAGTTTGGACAATTTTACAACACAAAGCGCAAAAGCACTTGTGTAGCAGCTCAGATATCAAGTGGTAAAGTCTGTGAAAGGCTCTGCAGCAAATGTCGAGCCAAATGCACACAAAAAAAATGCATTTCTGTCAAACATCGCTGAATGTTAGTAAAAGTCAACATGGCGGCAAGTGGAAAAATAAAATAAAGGTATCTGCTGCCAGAGTTTTATCCTTACATAAAGTGAAACAGACAAGAAATAAAGCTCAGAGTGTTTTTGTGTGTGTGTTCCTGTGTGAGCGTATCCTCCACAGAGTCGACAGATTAGATGTTTCCTGCTCAGTAAGCCGCAGCAAACAGCATGGATGAACTCCAAGCCACAGACACACACATGCACACACATGCACACACAGTCCAATATGAAAACACATATGCATACATACAACTTAAAGATAGGTGCGCCTACAAATACACAATTGACTTTGTGCACACAGTGCTGCACTATCTGTGCAAGTGGAAAATAACAGCAGTCCGTTTGGAAGAAAGCAACGTGGCAGAACACATCGCTCTCAGCCCGGGGTATTATGGGACGATGCATCAAGGAAAAGAGAGACAAGCTGGGTGAGAGTGAAACACAGACAGGGACAGGAGCAAAACAATGTTTTACAGGACAGGAAAGCAAAGAAGTAAAGGAGATGGGTTACAGTATGAGTATAAAGAAAGAAATGAAGAACCAAGTTGAAAAAGTTCACACTAAGGTCAAATGAATGTGTTACAGTTGGTTGTGTGTGCACGTGCATGTGTTTCCGTGTCTTAATTAAAGAGCTAATTAGAATCTCAGTTTAACGACGGCTGGAAATACAGAGCCCATTTCCTCACGCAGGACGACTAATAGACATACTCACAAATGGATACAATTACATAGACAGGCACAAGCTCCTGAAATCATCTTAAATACACACACACGCGCGCACACACACGCGCGCGCGCACACACACACACACACACACACACACACACACACACACACACACACACACACACACACACACACACACACACAGTATCACTTACACAAACACTCACGATCGCACAGACTTCCATTAACATCCGTTCTGCTCACGATCAAATGTGCTTTCACTAACACAAGACCACATTTCCTCAGTACTGAAAGAACAGTAACAGATTCACTGTTTCACTTATGTGTGTCGAGTGGTGAGGCCCAAATATCTAAATATGTGTCTCATTAGAGTTCCTTTGTGCTGTTGTAGAGCCTGATGTTGGCTGCCAAACACCTGCAGACACGCACACAAATACAGTGCAGGGGTGTAGAGAGACCTTCAGGGAGTTAACCTAAACAGTGCAGTGTCAGACACTAGCTTATGATATCATACTACACAAACATAAAGAGGTACCAAATACTTTTGATGTCTTCAGTCCATCACCAAAAAACATATTCTGCTTTTCACTTTGGTCTTTACCTCCTTAAACATTGTAGTCAGCTCAGGAAAATGATAGCGCTCATTGTGACTATTAAACGTACACTTTGAGTTACTTTGGCTTGGTTACTGAGCATCATTTAGCAGTGTTTGTCATGTTTGCAGCGCAGTGTTTGATCCTCTGCAGGTCAAACTGTCTGAGGGAAAAACTCATTATATGAGGACTGCAACCAACCAGTTTGACCACCAAAATGTTGAAGTGAAAAAAAAGAAACCTGGGCAATAATGATTTCTTTATAAAAGCAGATTGAGCTAAAATGAAAGGGTCAGGCAGTTAGATGTTATGTTAGGAGGTAGACATGCCGAGGACGGTGGAGACAGAGCAATCTGGTGGATGAGTGACAGAGTGATCAGCATCTCTTCTACCAGTGTCTGATAGACAGATAGCCAGACAGACAGACAGTAACCACTATTGTCTGTGGTCAAAACAAGCACACACACACACACACACACACCGTGTTGATAACACTGTCTGTCTACACTCCCACTGATAAGACAAGAGGAGAGAGCAAGAGAGTGTAATAGACAGAAGGGGATGAGAGAGATGAGGGGAGAAAAAACTTGGAGGCCACAAAGAAATTGAATAAAATACAGAGAATAAAAGGTAGGGTGAAAAAAAGATTGTTTACTCAAGTCTGAATGGAGTACCGAATGAGGAAAGATGTAGAGGATAAAGTGATAGGATCTGGCAACCAAACCTGATCCAACCTCTCATGGTTTATCATCTGCTGGGAAAAGACTTGGAGCATATCCACCAGATAAGCATGAACTCCAGGCTTCCACATCCTTTTCTTTTGTTTGTCTTTATATCTACGCTTAACTTTATATCTACTCGGGCAAATTAGCTTTAGTAATCATGCACAAAATGTCTCATAGAAAAAAAATCACAATTAATTTTACTGCATTTTAGTGTGCAGGTCATTGAGCCTATCATCTTAAAACAATAATTTGTTAGTATATATACGGACAACATGCCATTATCGGCTGGAGGAAACCATCCGTCCAACTATCTGTCTTTTAGCACTGATCCAAGTCCTGGTCGCAGGAGCAACAGTCTACATAGACCTGCCTGAACATCCAAAGCCACTACCAGCTCTCCTGAGGGGATACTGAGGAGCTTCCATGAGTTATAGTCTTTCAAGATGAACCCATAGATTGTTTCAGGAAAGCTCTTTTCTGAGAAGAAAAAAAACATCACAGATTCAGATTTTTTTTCTTTTTTTCTCACCACAACTCAACAAATCAACAGATCAATAAATAACAAACAACCCCAAGAGATGGATACAGTGTCATTATGACTGATGGCACTAAACCACTCCATTTGTCAGTTTCCCACTTCATATTTCACCGAACTGTGAACAGGTGCCCCGAGAAACTATAACTCCGCCATTTGAAGCAACTAGGCAACTAGTCATACCTGGAGGAGGCAGTCCACCCCTTTTTAGATAATAACTGTGGCCTCAGTCTTAGAGGTGCTAATCCTCATTGTAGATGCAGCACTCTCAGCTCCAAACCACTGCAGTGTGACTTGAGGTCAGCATTACCGGTGTTAATCTGGATAACTCCTGGACTGATCAAAAAGTGCAAGAAGTACATTCTTGCAGCCCAACAAGGGCTTCTGAATTGCTTCTGATAGCGGAGTGGCAAGGGACTAAACTGAGGAGTGGTAAATGTATAACTGCCAATAGTGTTTTCACAGACATTACGGACACTGCTGTTACTATGAATACTGGATTTTCTGGACAGACCTCAAGTAAGGCAAGCAAATCATTATTGCAATACTATGCAGGTAGGACATGCCTCTTAAGTGCCACTGAAATATTTTTCAAGGAAATTGTTTTAAAATGTAAAATGATATCCAGTTTTATAGAAAAATAAGTAAACTGCATATGTGAGAAGATGTAAGTAAACAATTATATTTTTTTTATATACCTGATAAAAAGATTCATTTTGTCTAAAACAATTAAATCAACTGTTTTGGGCAATTTAGAAAAGAAAATTGGGCAGTTTGAGGAAAAACAGATATAAGGCAAAAATGCCTTATAATGCCTTATAATTATTAACTAATTAGCTAAAGAAATTCAATAACATTCTGAAAATTACTTGATCAGTGACGATGAGCGATGTAGATCTAGAGGCTGATACCCAATCCACTGTTTCACTTTCTTTGATACAATCTAGATGACTGTAAGCAACTAACTAAATACCTCTAATGTAAAAAAAAAAATACAAGACATGTTAATGTTTATGTGGTTTCTTTGGTTAAACAAAAAAGTAAAAGTCTACTTTTTTGACCTCCTGCCCAATCAAGGCTGTCAGAGATGCTTTAACAGGCCGTCGTTCAGCGGTATGACTGCTCTAACCCTGTGCAGTGATTTATGAGGCTGTCCCACTCCGACAAAGAGTCAGCTGAACTCTTGTGTTTTTTCTGGGCTGGTGAGACTGAGAGAGAGGCCTTCTGCTTTTCTTTGACACGTGTGTTCACACGGTCATGAACAAAGAGCTTTATTCTCCACTGATAAGTTGTGGGTGGGAGAGCTGCACTCCCTCCCTCACTCCCCTCATTCCTCTTACTTATGGATGAATATGTCTGTCTTTCTGTAGTCAGAAAATGTCCTAAATATGGGCAGATCAGTTTACAGAAATGAACACAAATCCTTAAGAACAACATAACTTCAAAACATACAAAAGCAGGATACATAGCTGCAAATATGCAAATACAAAAATGTTGCAATCACACATGCAAATTCAGACTTAAGGTGTCTACTGCTTAAATGCATTAAGGCATTTGGCTTTTATACACTGGCAAAAAAATAAATTGTATAATTAAATCCAAACACCCTCTGCTTCTCTGTGAAACACACACACAGATACAGAGGTCAATAGTTGCTACAGTGTGCTGGGTGGTCCTTAGGGGCCAGAGGCCCTGGATAGAGCAGGGGACTAAATTGCAGAGTGTGACCCACCGCAGTGACACCCAACCTAGGATTAACACCCAGGCCTAGCCCCAGATTGCCAGTAGCCCCAGGCTGTGAGACCTGACCTTGACAGGTTCAGAAGTGACCTCCAACACCCACACACATTCGCTTGCTGGTTGACTCAAGGCCCACCCAGTGCTGACATAATGAGCGGGTTTGGTCCGTCCAGCTGGATGGAGGAGGGAGTGGGTTCTGTGTGAAGGCTGCACTGATGATTTTGGCTACGATTAGACGGCTTATCTTGCTTCCAAAAAATGTCTAGATTGTGTCTACACATAAATTTGAGACAGATCTTCGGTCACACCTGCAGCACATTAAGTCACAAATGTGTCGAAAGAGCAGCAATAAATAACTTTAATAATTTTCAAAACTCGAATCATAGAAAATATCAAAATCAGAAAGGATTTGACAATGTGTTATAATAATATAATTGGAATATTAATATAATAATTATTTTTTCAGGTGAAAGTTCACCCCTAAATTAAAAACAACAACAGTATTTTTTTTTTACAATGTCTCTTTGTAGAAATTGTAACACATGTACTCAAAAATGACCCACAAACCTTGTCACGAGCTTTTTTAGTAGGAGCTATGCCCAACAGTTATATTACTCTGCAGAAGAAAATATCCCTCATGCGACAGATGTACTGCAAATGCCACAGTTAAACGTGCCCAGAGGCACGCTGGCAACTATCTGGAGAGGTTGCAAGAAAAAAAATATGTATTTCCTGAGTAGTTAGCTCTATGCAACTAGTGGTTGCTGGTGGCTGAAAATTAAAACTGATCACACATTTTTATTTTGCTACACCAAAAATCTCTCCTTTGGTAGCTAGCAGACTGCAACAGTTGCCCGGAGCTTGCATGGAAGACACCTACTTTTCCACGTACACTTGCCAGCTATTGTCTGAGTGGTAGTGAAAACTGTGAAAGTGCTGTGAATGTTTTGGTGAGATACAACTTTTACTCTGTTTTTACTACCCCTTCCATGCCAGTGTGACCGAGTTGTAAGCAATCAGGAAAGGCTCCAGCCGCCCCCGACCCTGGAAAGGATAAGCGGAAGCGAATGGATGGATGCTTTGAACAACATTTTTAGATATCCAAGAGAAGGCAGACATGTGTCAAAAACTCCACAACTGGATAACTGAACCAAAGACAATCCTGGATAAATAATAATACATGCTGCGGTAAACTTAAGAATAAAAGCCTAATAACTATTAGTTAGAAAATAATAAAACTGATCTTTAAATTACAATAGGAGGTGATGCATTGTCTTTGAGTGACACTTAAATGAATGATGTCATGTGTGCTCACCTACACACTAACTACATGTTTTACATGCTACATACCATCAGACATTTTTTTGTGTTTGACTGAAACCCAAAGGTCTTAAGCAACACGAGTTGTGATACTTACCAAACAAAAGTGTTAATGTCAAATGAGAAGGTTTTAAAATATTAAGCATCGATGAGTTTTAAATAACACCTGAGTATACGGTAAATGACTTTTACTAGAAAGTCAACAAAAGGGCAACTACGTGAGAGGCGTTTTATTTATGTTTTCATGCAAACTGTAAATCAAAAGCCATAACACTAAGACCTTACAAAAATACATATGAACATTTTCATGACAAACTGAGTCTCTTTCTAACTAATGAAAAGCATATGTATGATATAAAATGTTCTTACTTGACACACACACCAAAAAAAACATGCCATAAAGGCGTTAAAGTTTGAAAACACATCTTGCTATATTCGTGAAATAATCTCTGAGGAGATTGGTTAGCACTGTTGCCGCACAGCAAGAAGGTCCTGAGTTCAATTCCACCATCAGGCCGGGGTCTTTCTGTGTGGAGTTTGCATGTTCTCCCCGTGTTTGCGTGGGTTCTCTCCGGGTACTCCGGCTTCCTCCCACCGTCCAAAGACATGCAGCTTGTGGGGATAGGTTAATCGGATAATCCAAATTGCCACTAGGTGTGAATGTGCGAGTGAATGTGAGTGCGAATGGTTGTCTGTCCGTGTGTGTTGGCCCTGCGACAGACTGGCGACCTGTCCAGGGTGTACCCTGCCTCTCGCCCTATGACAGCTGGGATAGGCTCCAGCGCCCCCCGCGACCCTGAAAAGGATAAGCGGAAGCGAATGGATGGATGGATGGAATCTCTGAGGATTTATCAAATTTCACAACCTTCTGCCTGCAATAACCTCTTGTTAGATCTAATATATCAAACTTGTAAATGTTTGATCAGTTCACTTATGCACAATATCTACAACACTTTTTTTCCCCACTTGCGTTTCCCAACATTTCCAAATGTGCCTTTAAGAAAACAACTGATATTGTTTCATCCAGACTGCATCAGCAGTACTAACAGTAGAGAGTTGAGAAAAAGCTGGATTCAATCATTAACTAAACAATGGTTCATGTTTTTATATCACAGAAAATGTGTCTGTAATGAAAGCACACTGGAAAAGCTGGAAACATCTGGATGTGACATCACATTGTCTGAATGAGGAGGTCAGCCCAGGTGAAAGAAAGGGAGAAAGTGGAGACGGAGGGCGTAGAACTAACGCACACATGAATATAATACACACACTGACAGCCACACACACCTAATAAAGAGGGCAGGCACAGCTGTTTGGAAGTGTGGTTGAGGTCAGAGTTCAAACAGATATACTGAGACACTCGTGCCATAAAGCAAGGTACTTAAAACAATTCACACTGAAGCACGCACGCACATATATGGTCCCCACACGAAATTCAGACATTTTCCCGAAGAGACCTGCATGCACACATGCAACGCACGCTGTTAGCGAGATTGTATTAATAGCATGTGATGTGACTTAACTCAAGGGCCCATTTCACCAAAACAGCTGCAAATGCAGTGTGTGTGTGTGTGTGTGCGTGTGTGCGTGCGTGCGTATGTGTGGCTTTAAACCTTTCTCAAAAGCCAAAAAATATATGAACTCTACCAGCCCGACTGAGAGTTCAGTGGTGCAAGAAAACACAGGCCTCACATACATTTTCTCACAGTCTGACTCTCAGCTGCTCAAAAGTAAAATCAAATATTTACTATGCACTACAATAAAATTATTTAATTCAAATGTGTTAAAACAGACCAAAGAGCACAACACTCTGCAGCAAATCGAGACATTAAAGTTGTGTTTGGTGAAATCTATTGAGTCTCACTGACACAGACCATTCTGTTTCCTTTCAAAGCTCTATTAATCATCTTTTACATAACTGAGAAGTTCTTCCAAGACACCATAATAGATAGATGATGATGTCCACTTTCAAGGTGGATGGTTATGCAAGACCTCTACTTAATTTTTAACAAATCCACTGGATTATGAAATGTGAGAAAATAGTTAAAAGTCACCAAAAAAGGGGCGCACCAAGATAATCTAATCTTTTTGTTCCTCTGGTTTCCTTTACATTTTCCTCTCATAATACAAATCTTAAGCAATCCTAATCAATTAACAAAACTGTAGGTGATTTCATTTCTGTCAGTCCAATAATTTTAAGTTTAAATTAGACTGGGACCAATAGAGAAACTATACTGAAGTCGTAAAACTGAAATATTTGAAGTCCATAAATAAGGAGTACTATTCCAGTTTGTTGTTCAAAAATCAGCATTCTCAGTGTTACACGAGTGTAGGGGACACAAAGCATGCGCGACACTTGCATCTTTGAAGGCCAGAGCACTGCTATGACTGCTATTCAGATGATATATATAAAATTTTTGGAAGGACTGTGTTTGCTTCAGCAAGACAATGCCAAACCACATTTGCACATAATTCAACTGCATGGCTCCAAAGTAAAAAAGACTGGATGTTAAACTGGGCTCCTTGCAGAGCAGCCCTGTCATCCAATAAAAGCACGTGTAATATGAAAGGAAAAATACAGCAAAAGAGGAATATAATTAAGAACAACACATAAAGAAATCTGAAACATTTGACTTTTTTGTTTCCTAATTTTTCATTTGTTGTTTTTCTGTTTTGCTTGTTTAAACTTTTAGTTTTGAATTTTAAGTGAAAAGTAAGCCCTGTTTCCCAGCAGCCATCTACTGTACACCTACTGTACTACTGTTTTTATCCAGACCTCAAAACAACCATCTACAGCTCCATTAAGCACCAGTTTTCCAAATGTCATCAATTTAGGTTGAGTCACAACATAACAGCTGAAAAACCCAAAGCTGCCATCATGAGTTGAATTCCCCCTGCCCTTTAACTGCCCTTAAACTATATTGTGAAAATGTATAAAGTGTTGTAAATATAAATTTGTTAACAAATATTTTAAGCTATAAGTTTCAAGCTTTTCTTCAAATGGATACTGCTTTCTGAAGTCAAAGCTTTTAATGTCCAACTATAATTGTCTAAGCTGCAATTACAAAATGAACATGAAGAAACCACATGACAACTTACTACTGGACTTCAATAATTTGTAGTTTAGATTTATTTTAACACACTTAGAGGAACACAGAAACACACAGGATGAAGATAACTCCTGTCCTGTCTGATCATAAAAATATCTTCAAGTTATTTTCAGACTTTTCTCTTCATATGTGCTGTATGTTGCCAATGTGTATGTGGTCTGTGGTGTGGTGTGTGAGCATGTGTGTGTGTGTGTGGAGGGGGACAGTGTTTAGTCTGAAGCCATATTTAGTCTCTCTGGTCCTAAGAGGAGCCCTATAATCACACAAAACCTTTCTCTCTACTCATTACACACACACATACAATACAGGCACACACATGCATACACACACAGTGGCCTGTCATTAACAGTTCACACTAACCTCCCAGGCTGCACATGTGCGCACGCATACGGCGCACAAACACGCGTCAGGTTGTTTGCATGAATGCGGACGTACTTACACACGAGTATTGATGCGCAACCACATTTGTAAACATGAACATGTGCATCAAGTTTGAAAGCCCATGTGCACGTGATCTCACACACACAAAAACACACATGCAGAACCAGATGTGTGTCCAGCTGTGTGTCCAGCAGGCGTTCTGCTGCATGATCGTATTCAGTCTGGATGATCTGTCATCGATATTTTAACTTGACTTTAAATTCAATATGACACACAGACGGGATATTTTGCTGATCAAGAATGAAAAGCTAAACAGTCAGCTAAACAGCTGACTGATACATTCCCAATCCCAGCGTCACACTGCATATAAGTCACACATGTTCAGAGAAGGTCTCGATAAAGAGCAATAATTTTAATACGACAAAAAAGCTAATCTGAGATGAGTATGCTTGTGCTTCAATAGTGAAAAATCCTGGCCTTGTTGTTGAGACATTAAAGATGCTACTCCTTTGGTGGGTTGCTAGTCAACAGTTGGTACATATCGTTGACAGGTCTCTGCGCCTGCTGTCCAACTGCCACTTTAACAAAGCTGTTTATTAAATTTCTTAGATGTAGTAAAATAAGGGAAGTAAAACTTTCATTATAAAAAAATGTAAAGCATTATAAATAATAATGTTAATTAAAATATTTTACTACAGTTGTTTCACAATGAGAAGGGAGTGGCAATTCTCATACTTTACATGAGCCATGTTGTAATTAACTTCAGCAAAAATTATGTCAAATGACAAGAGATATATGATTTAGTTCAAATGAATTAAAGCAGCAGAGCTATGTTCCCACTTAAGAAAAAAAACTTCTGTGATGACTGATATTATATAGAGGAAAATAGATGTAATGTGGAAATTATATATAATGCAACATAATATCAAGAAATGTATACACTTATTTGTACAACATGCATGTTGTTAACTTAACACACCCTGAACCACAGTGAGTGCAGCAGGCATTTTGCCTTCAGATATTTAACATTCTTTCCAAAACACATAATTCAATTCCAAACTATTTACATAATCCCAAATCTTGTGGTTGACATGTCATACTTGTGCTGGAAGCAGAATACAAAAGGATGTCCTTTTGGGGCTGTTTGAGTTTCTTGTTATGGCAGTGAAGTATAAACTGACCCCAAAAACCCCTTTTGATGAGTGTCAGTTACCAGACTAAAAAATATTATGTCAAATTAAATGTAATTTTCTCAAGCTTGTTATAATACCACAGGAACATACCAAATATGTAGCACTTCTCTGTTTAAACACGTAGATGCATTCATTATCATTGCTGTATGTATGATTTGAATGGACAGTTTGCGTTTGTCTGAGTGGCTTATGGGATTTGTGGGACAAATATTTGCAATAATTTCAAGTTTGCGTCATTTTCCCCGGACTCTCTATGACTAGACCACTGAACCGATGGGAATGATCTAAGTGATTACACTTGCTAGTTACTCATTCAATAGCTCGGAGACCGTGACTGTAAAAAAGTTTTAAAAAAATTAAAAAGACAATCCACAGAAATTGGTTTAGAATCAGCCAGTCAACTGCAGATGTGTTTTTTAGGTTTTTGAATCTGCAGCTTTGAAGGTCCAGTAAAGCTTATTTTTTTGCCAATTGAAAACTGAAAATGCCTAGCTTGGAGGGCTTATGAGCACTTGGCCAGCACAGTATTTGGAAATGCCAAATTTCTGTGCATCATGAGTGGAAAATGATTTCACAGGTGCAAAGTGTTTTTTTGTTTTTGTAAGAATATTGACTGTAAATCATTCAAATGTTAGGTCACTATAAAGCTGTGAAATCCTATGTTAGTTGTATATAATAATATTGTTTAGTGTTATACATTAATATGTTGATATTATTCAGTCTAAATCAATCATTTAATACATGAACACAGAGTTAATGTCTCTTTAACAGCTACAAGTCACTATTTTTCTCTTCTACTTTAACACAATGTGCAAATATTACACTAAAAATCCACATAATCTTAATATATATTTATATTATATGTAATATGTAACTTGACAGTCAATAGTACAGCAGTATTTATATATATTTGTAATTTAAAATAGAATTGTAAAGCCGTAGTTCTTCCTTTAGTTTTTGTTGTAACTCTGTTGTTAACTTTTTTTAATGACTAAATCTTAATTTGTTTCCAAGGTTATGAAGAATATAATATTTAATAACAAAATATACTAATTATGTCAGTTCATACGTGCATATTCCTTTACACAAACTTAGTAACACAACATGTTCATACAGCGTCCCCTGGTCCAACACTGAACCACACACTTGATGCAGTCCAGACCAGAGAGACCTGAGAAGCCAACAAACACACACACACACACAGCGCCAGGTCTGAGGTGATGGTTTTGGTTGTGGTCCCAGTGAAAACGACACTAATTTGGGGCTAAAGAGCTGTGGCAAGCTGCATCAAAATTCCAAAATCCTACAACTGTGAAAGACAAAAGCTCACTGAACGCTAACAAAGTTAATGCAGAGCAAATGAGATCAGCGTTAATGCAACAGTGATACTAGCAGTGATAACACAGTCCACGTTTGCTTTAATTGTTAATCCAATCAAACGCACTTGTAGCTTTGTAATGTGAGCTCCACACACACTTAACCATGGACACGCAACACACTTCCATAATTATAAAAGTCCACACACACTCACATTTGCACAAACTGCACAAACTCCAAAAACCACACTAAATAATTTGCAACTAAAAACACACTCTTGGCATTGCTGTGTATATACCTGAGTGTGTGTGTGTGTGTGTGCTGCCCCCACCATGTCTGTTTGCTTTTCTCTCAATGGCTTCCTTTGAAGGAGGCAAGGGAGGGGGGAAAAAAGAGGGAGAAGTGAGTGAGGGAGCGAGACAGAGACGAAAAAAATGAGGAGAACTCTGGGAATTCACTGCAACAAGATAAATATCCTCAGCTTGGCGTCACACGGCCGCCACACTCTCTTTTACTACACACACATACACACACACACGCTGATTACAGAGTAAATATGTGTAATCTTATAAATCAGCCATTGTTTGGGAGGCGGAAGAAACAAACGCACATACACAACATGCAGACACAGACATGTTGACTTTGGAGAAAGTGAACTTGTGAGGTGATCAGTCAAGTAAGGTCACACACACGTGTTTTAATGGCATAAAGAATAGAATGTACAGACATTTCTTCTATTTATTGCCACCAGTTTGCTACTTCAATGGTTAATGGATCAAATCATTAGTAAAGGAGCCTCTGGTGTTACTTATTCTTTCTGCATCATTCTACACAAAGCAAAAAAAAAAAGAAAAAGCATGGCAATCCAAGTTTTACAAACCTACTGTTGTCTTTAACTGTCCAACTAACTGTAAACCAAAGTCAGGATAAATTATAGGAGCACATAACAGCACGGTTCAGAAAGCAAAGTGGTAATTGCATGTCCGAGCTTACAGTTTTAGTGCGCAATACTCTCAAGGACTGATAAAGCATGATCCCATTACAGTTTTTTCTCTCCCTCTCACATTCGGTTCTATTAGAGGTAGAGTCACTCGCTGATCACTGATACAGCTGTTTTACGAACGCAAATGCAGGTTTTCTAGCATTTTTCATGACACGAAAATGTCTAGTACAACATTACACTGCCAAACCACAAAATGCAGCACTGATTTCATACACCGTTTAGTTTGACTGCTCTACACAATGGTTTTCATAACCATATTATCACCTCCTTCTTCAAGACTGAGAGTGAAGAAGTTCTATTTAACAGAACAGAAATATGAACATCTCTTCCACCAAGTAATGAAATAGTGCCAGAAGATCAACAACTATCAGTTGTTACTAGGACACGTATTTTGGCTTATCTGACCGTCTCTACTGACCCTTCATTTGCTAGCAAAAGGCAACTGTTCTGCATGGTGTAGCTTGCCAGTGAAATTCATCTTTTTATTCATCAGCTTTTGCGGTCTTTATAAAGTAATCAGCAATATTCAAATTGTATTGTAATAAAAATGTATCAGCAACATTAAAAACAAAAGCAACCTATAACATCTAGTGAGTCAAGAGTCAAAATAAAATCTAAAAAGCTGCTCAATATTAGTTTATATCTAAAAAAAAACAGATGTCACCTGGAAATTACCCTTCTTTATATATAGTCATACTTGTTACTGTTTCTGCTTGAAAACTGGAGACAAACACACGCACAAATGTTTTCATGTTATGTTCAGAATCCATTAGTTACAGCTTTGGATGCAGTCTGCGTATATTGTTCCACTCTATTATAATTCAACAGACTGCCAGCTTGTCCCTTTTTTGCATATGGTCTCCATATATGCAGAGGATATCATTGTTCCATACGCACTCTATTCACAGCTAATTGAATCATGTAAAGACATACGCACATGCTGGGATCATTACTGCAATGGCATTTCCTTAATGAACAGGAATTTATTCATGAAAAATCAGATCCATGTGGCAAATTTCCTGTCGTGTAGATATAGTGTATCGGCAAGTCTGTGCCTGCCTGTATATGAAAAAGAAAGTTTTCACAGCAATGCAAAAACTACCGTAATCACACCCGATGATTCAATACCTTGTAGAACCAAGGAACAAGTAATTATTTTCTGTATGACTTTATCAGTCTCTCACATCATTGTGGAGAAATTTTGACCCACTCTTCTTTACAACTTTGCTTTACGTCAGTTAAGTTTCTGGGCATTTGTTCATACACAGCTCTACTAAGGTCCCACATCAACATTTCCATAGGGTTGAAGTTGTGTTTTCTGTTTCAGCCGTTCTGATGTAGATTTGCTGGTGTGCTCAGGAAAATGGTCCTGTTGTTTTGTTTGGATCATACAACAGGACAAGCCCAAATCATCACCCTTCCACCACCTTGCTTAACAGTTACTATTGAGAATTTGTGCTGGTATGCACTGCCAAACATTAAACATCTTCACTTTGCCTTCTCTGTCCAAAGGATGTTGTTCCAGAAGTCTTGTGGTTCGTTCAGATCACAATTTGAAACCAAAGCCACGTTCTTTTTACAAAGACGAGACTTTTTTCTTGCAACCTCACCAAACATGCTATACTTGCTCAGTCTTTTTCTAATTGTACTGTCTTGAATGTTAACATTTACCATGTTAACTGAGAACTGTGCATTTTGAGATGTAATGCTTGGGGTTTTGGAAGGTCTGATTTTGGGGTGAATTCATTGGCGCAAAGATTGTTGATTTGTGTTGACACAAACCTGAATGAAATGCAAACTGCCAAAACTTAATGAAGCACATTTGATTAACAACACCTTGTTGTTTGTCAAATAAACCTACTACTTTATTTTTCTTGTATTTTTTTTTCTTGGAGAATGTTTTTTAATGGAACAGCCCTTTCTCTATGTAGTTTTACATCCCCCTACCACTGTAGTCACTGCCACTAGTTCAGACCACAAAGCACATTTTCAATCACCACTCAACTGCAATCTTTTTACTCATAACATCACTGAAAGCATAAGTTTACAGTTTGTGGTCGACAACATAAAACTGCACACATTGTGTTGTGAGCTGCAAAGCTGATTTCATTTACTCTTTGGCTAAACAACAGCTTCCAAAGACCAAAGCAGAATGTAAACAGCACCCTGCTGTGGTTTTATATGTTGCAGTTCAAACTCTTGTGCCAGAGAAATGAGGTGGGAACTTATGAAACCATGACACAAGACCAAAATTGACCTTTGACCGCAGGGACAATTAGCAGTGTGCCAGGTCTCACTCGCATTGAAGAAGATTTCTGAAGTCAGTGTCCAGTATCAGAGTGTAAAATCAGAGCTGGGCCCATGCCACTGAACTATCAGTGTGTTTAATTAAAGCCACAGGGGGGAAAAAAGCCTTCAGTCTGTAATCTCTGCCTCTCTAATCTCTTCCCAGCATGACAGCTTTCCAACGTGGATGACTTATTAAATCTCAGCTTGGTGCTCAGCAACAGAACACAATGAGAAATGATGTGGTAAGCACAGTGAGAAGCCTTTCTATATAGTTAAAACCTTTTAATATTCTACCAGTAAGCCCAATATCAGAAGCAGGGTGAGATCGCACTGATGAAAATCTCTTCATCATACAGTTAAATTACTATCTTGTGCTTTTTTTTATTATTTCTTTGTCCTTCCAATGTAGCATTTCATTGTTTTCTCCTGTGCTTACTTCATTTCCTAGTTCTTCTACTATTTTTGTTACTAGTGCCAAACTTCCTAGACATAATAAATTCAAATTTCACCCTCTTTCCTTACACTCTGTAAACTTTCGCTGCTCTTTTCCTCTTTAGTGGCATGACGGAAAGATTGTATAACTCTGTCATTTGCAGGACAGACAGTAGACAGATGAAAGCAGATGAATGGGGAAAAGACAATAAAACTCAGATCTGTTCTTTGATTCCGTCAGCTGTGGGATCAGAGGACAGGATAGAAGGAAAGGCGGGGGAGAGGAGATGGTTTACGACTCTCCCTCCATCCGCCTAATTTATTTTTATGTGACTTCAATCTCTGTTCTATCTTCATTGCATGTCTCTTTAGTTTGATCTTTCTACATAGTTTACATTTCTGACTCATTTCTGCATCATTTTTTTGCATCCTCACAGAAGTTATTTAAATAGAAATGCTGTATTTCCACTGTTTAAAAAAAATAAACTGCATCATAATCCCTGTGACTAGGATTACCTGTAGTAATTTATACAAATTGCATCTGTGATTTTAATCCCATGTAAGCCTGCTACTTTCATAGCCTGTAAATTAAAGAGTCCAACATACAAATGCATCTCTGCGATTTTTGCAAACTATTTCCTCACAAGAGTTATAGAGCCTGTGTTAGCCATTACAAAGTAAGCAGGCATTTTGCATTTTTGGTGCAAATTCAGGAGGGCTTCTGCTGTTACACAGCATGGAAACCCACTGATAGGAGGAACAAAAGGAAAAAAAGCTCAAAACCATTAGAAGAGTTTGAGCAGGGTCATTTGTTTCAATAGTTATGTAGCAGGCTATTAATAATAACGTAGCTGGGGCCTCAGAAGATCCTAAATCGGAGTAAAATGGATACTTTGCTTTCCCTGCATGAATCTGCAGTATACACATAGATGTCAGAAGGTAATTTCTAAATGATATGTTTTTATGCACTTGTCTGTATTCTTTCCTCCATATTTCAGTATCTTCAGTCCATGACTTGCTATGGTTTCACATTTGGCATATCACAATTCTCAGTTTTTATTAAATTCTACATCCTTCTTGTGTTTGCCCTTTCATCTCTACATTTCTTCCATTCATTCCTGTATAAATTTCACCCTCTTGATCCCCTCCCTGACAGTCTCTCACCCCTCCCACCATTGACCATATCCACATGTTAATAATAAAGTCTCTTCCAGTTCAACCACATCTATGAGGAAATCCTTTGGCAGGTCATCTATGCCTCTCTGATAAAGAACAGTACAGATGTTTCATCCTCACTTTTCTCTTCCTTCCTCAGTGTTTTCTTTTCTTTTACATGACTTTCATACAGCAGCGTATGCTGGGTCCAAAAATGTGGCCGAGTGGAACCGATGTGGATTGTGCGTTATCCCACCCAAACCACTGCAGCATTTAATGAGCCCGAACCTGATTAAAATCTTGGGAAGATAAATAAAATGAAACTCGACCTGATCAAGCCTGAGGGAATAAGAAATTAGAGCCAGACTTGGACCAAATCCACGTGGTGGTCAGGGCAGGGCACATTTGTTTTGGGCTGGGAAGCAAAGCTTCATCACAAACATTTATCTGATCCTGCTGATATGACCAGGCTTTAAACAGTTAATCTGAAACATTTTAACTTTACACACACTCAATGATGAGCTAGTGCTACCTGGAATTAAATGGAAGGCCTATCTGAATCAAAAATAATTGAAAAAAGCTGACAAAATAATCCAATTTGTTTGTTCATGACTAATCAAAGTTGGAGAGCAGACAAAGCAATTAAAAGCAAAACTAGAAGAGGTAACAGTGTAACAGAAACATATGCAATGCCATGAGAATGGACCACAAAAAAAGTGGACAGCCAGCTTTAAACCTTACACACATGCAACGCCACATATGGTATAGCTGGCAAACATTTTAGGAGAGAAAACGCTTGTTTATACTGAGCAGACAGCACACGGGGAATCTTTAACATTCATTTGTGGAAAAAAATATCAGACTTTTCAGAAACCACATGCTTCATGTTTATCAGCTAGTTGCTAATGCTGTCTGTCTGCCAAATGGTGATGGGCAGGTTGCATACAAAGGGGTTTTTAGGGATTTTGTGCAGGAAACAGTTTCCTTATGTGGTTGAAAACTATGCTCATGATCAGAATGAGAGTAAACCAAAACGCTAATGATCCAGGCCGCAAAACCACAACTGTGAGCTCAAAGATACTATAAAGTTCCTCAGAGCTGATTGGAACGGTATAGATTATTCTCTCTAAGATAAAGCAATGCAGCTTGCACATTTTCTTTACTGTTTATATGAAAATATTAACCAAGATGTTCTAGCTGCTCAGGTTTAATTCTAAAGATGTAAAGCAAATGCATTCAAGATAATAAACAGTTAGATCATGAAAGGACAGGAGTTAAACAATGGCTAAAAATACCTTTCTCTTTCTTATTGGGCTGACTACCTGCCTGCAGGCCATCACCTGGAATCTTCACCCGGAGGCTCTAACAGTCTATATGCAGGTGTGTCTGTGTGTATCTGGAGATAAAGTAGGCTTTGCTAAGACTCCCCCTAAAAATTAAAAAAAAAGACAAAATCTCACACCTAGGAGACAAGCGTCCCCAATCACGCACACACACTCACAGAATCACGTACAGAAAACTGAATCTCAGTCAGCTGAATGAAAGACAACCATTCATTGATAAGACAGTCACATAAACAGACCTTCTGAAGGAAAACAGTTTTCTGAAGAAAAACAAACCAGTCCACGACCGCCCCTCTGTGCTCCACAGATGGGTCTCAGTGTATGTGTGTGTGTGAGGGTGAGAGAAGACATCTAATGAGTTTAAATCTGTGTGTTCATGGGGACAAATATCTCCTGGGGGAATAAAATTATTAAGAGTGAGACAGAGAAAGAGAGAGGAAGTGGAAGTTTATCGACTCCCATCGTCCCTTTAATCTCATACGTAAAAACACACACGTGAACTAAGAGGCTGCCAGTTACACCAGAGAAATACACATATTCTACCTCTCCTTGTTAATGTGTTAACACATCACCGTCATCTAAGAGAAGAGTTCATGTATAGATACACGGAAGACAGATGAAAGGAGTACATAAAGACAGATCTGAGAGCTTCATCATAAAGCATGCTTATGATGTATAGGTTTCATTAACAAAGCAGCAACTTTAATAGCTTGTTTCAGGATTTTCAAAATCCTGATTTACATAATTGACTTTTTCTAGTACAAAATGGAAGATTAACTTCGCAGAAATATATCTCTTCAATTTTTCTGCTAACACAAGCAGATGAATGTATGCAAAATCTGTGAGACTTACATTTGAAAATACAGTACTGTGCAAAAGTTTTAAGCAGGTGAGGGAAAAATGCTGTAAACAAAGAATGCTTTCAGAAATGGAAGTGTTAATTACTTATTGTCATCAATCGAAAAAATTGCAGTGAATGAACAAAAGAGAAATCTAAATCAAATCAATATTTGGTGTGACCATCCTTATCACATCCTTCTGTCTCTTCATGTAGTCGCACACACACTCAGTGATGCTGAGATCAGAGCATTATGGGGGTCATACCATCACTTCCAGTAGTTTGTGCTCTTCTTTACGCTGACTTTGGCTGTATGTTTGGGGTCATTGTCCTTTTACAGAATACATTTGGGGCCAATAAACAATCATTTATATTTCTGAAAGCATTCTTTGTTTACAGTACTTTTTCACACCTGCCTAAAACTTTTGCGCAGTCCTGTACCTAATCCAAGAAAAAAGTAAAACTTACCAAGAATCAGTCAGAGATTTAAGTAATAGATTTCAAATTTTCAAGGACAACACATTGAAATTTGATATCCAACCCTAGCATACTGACTTCAATTTGGTTCCTCGTGGTTCCTGGTAACAGAGAGTAGGAGTATAGTTGCATTACACCCAAATGATATTTAGTTTTCTTCAGTTCATATTGTTGTATCAATGTTGGTAAATGTGTATCTTTACCTCTCCATTACATGTGTGATTACATGCTGAGTCACAAATATCAAACAGAAGGTCAGGTTAGAGTTCTTCATGACTTTATGTGTTACTCTTTTCAATTGGCTGTTGGAAATTTCTGGTGTCTGTATTTAATTTATTGTTGTGAATTTGGTCTAAATCGCTGGTTCTATTTTGTTAATTTATCAACTTCAGAAATTTTGCACAGCCAAATAAGGTTTAAAGTGTTTGAACTTATATAGAAACATAGCATACAAACACAGCCAGCAATCTCCATCACAAATATATATCTGCAAAATTATGATTACACACATTAATACACATATAGGTACACAAACAAATGGCCAAATATATACACCTTCCTCATGCACTCTTTGATACACACCCACATAGATACATGGTGTGAGAAGCCTGGCTGTTAATGGCGGTGGTCCTGTTCTCCACAGTGGGATCAGTGTTTAGCCATGTTTAGAGCTCCATTTGGGGCCAGATAAATCAAGCTGCTGTCTACTAGAGGCCTCCATTAGGGGCCCTGCGAGGCCAGTGTACGGCCTGTCAGTCACGCCGTCAGTCAGTGAGCTGCCCTCTTCCAACGTTTGAACTCATAATTACAGAGAGACTCAGCTTGGCTTGGAGCGGCCTGGCTCCCGAGCCCCCCACCACTTCCCAGACAGCCGTGCTTGTTAGCCCAACGCTAATGCTAATACTAATACTAACAAACGGTGGAATTTCACCTCCAGAGGAAATAGAAGAAAATATTTATGGAAACAGAAAAGTCCCCTTTGGCTTTTTTCTTCTTTCAATTCCACAAATTGTTTTAGGGGATTTAGTTTTTATTTCTATGAATGACAGTCCTGAGTTCTCCCTTGAATTTGAGAGGCAGATGAGGTAGCTACAAGGAGGAGCACTGCCAGTCAAACCTCTAGTAGCCATAAATTAATCAAACACCAGTTAGAGGGGGAGCGTGTAAAATACAGGGGATGTGATGACTGATGACTTTTTAAGGAGGGACCAGGGAGGGAGGTGGAAGAGAAACACACCTCCAACCAGGACAGAAGACAGAAGCGCTCACAGGGCAGAGCTGGAAATTTCCTGGAGCCACCAAACAAACTGGTGGATTTTGTCCATAGCTGGTTTCTCTTCTATACGAGCCACTCTGACACAAAAATAATCATTCATGGGTCTTACTCTATTCTGAAACTCATCAATCATATTCGGCTAGTTCAAGCACTTGGTGTATTTTGGAATCAAGCCACTGTATTCGGCACATGAAAAAGTTTACACGAACACACATAAAGTAAGACGTGGCTTGCTAGCTCTTAGGAATTCATGAATAAAATATAGGCCCATAAAGGCAGCATGAACAATGGAAATATTATCCTCGGCTGCATAAATGCACAGCCGACCACAGAGTATTCTCACAGGGAGCTCATTCCTCTTATCTCTGACGGCGCGTCGGCGATTGCCGGCCACTGCATGTGGAGACACACACCGCTAACGAGGGGGAAATCCCCCCTCGTTTGCCCAAGATTGATGCAGAAAATTTACCCAGCAGACATTCCTCTGAGCCTAAATGAAAGAGGTGCCTAGTTCACCAGCATTCCTGTTTAGCCGCACATTCCTTTGCCATCCTAACAACAGTGTGAATGCACCCATGGAGCCGCAGCTTCATGGGATAAACCTCCACAAAACATCTTATGTTCTTACTCCAACAAGGTTTTACCTGGTAGGCTTTTGACCTGGTTAAATGACCTGGTAAAAATCATGAACAATATATTACCTTCCTACATCAAGAACACTGAAATGCCTCTGAGCAAACTGTTGCAACTATTGAAATGGAAACCCAAAAGGTGACTCTACATTTAACCAAATGACTGTTAAATACTATTTGTTGCAGAAAAGTTTGAACTGTAAGAACTTTAAAAATGCATTTTAGACAAATTAAAAATAGAAACAAGGATACATGCAGATAACACTGGTTGATTAGAAATGACAAGAAAATGAAAAAGAATTCATAACCCTTAAATCTATAAACAGAAACTATGATTCAAGATCAAATAAAAGAAATAAAACAAATAAATAAAAGAACAGATAAAAACACCAAATTAATAGCAAATTAAGGCTTATCTAATGTCCTTGTCAAGCCTTCTAATAAAAATGAAGATATGATGTATCCTCACAAAATTCATCCAGTTACAGAATTCAAACTGCTGAGTTGGCCCTGGCATCAGCAGCATGACTCTTAATACTGACATGAATTATTAATTTGATGCATTCATCACTCTTCCGACCAGCCCGTCGATAGCCTCCATTATGGCGGGTGTGTATACATTACAGAGTGTATAGTGTGTCAGAAACTTCCCGCATACAGGCCGCTGGATGGCGGGAAGAGAGGAAGACACAGAAAGGGAGAGAGAGAGAGAGAGAGAGAGAGAGAGAGAGAGAGAGAGAGAGAGAGAGAGAGAGAGAGAGAGAGGGAAAAAGTGTGATGGACAGGAGTGACACCAGAACGCATTAGCTTGAGGAGGCAGAGTCAAAATTTCAAAGGTATAAACAGCTAAAAAGAGAAAGAAAGTGTGAGCCAATGGCTTTTTGAGAGGAGATTTAAACTCCGGCCTGGAAGTCTTAAGAGTTATAAGGTTACATGTCAAAGTCAAAAAACAACAATGTCCAGTAATACAATGTGATATCATCACATTACTGTAAATTGAAAGAAATGATGAATTTAAATTACATTAATTCACTAAAATTGATAAGTGACAAGTTATTTTGAGTTACACCAATACTTTTCTATCAAAGCCTTGGTGAAAGTAAAAGTACGGCTCCAGCATGGCAACAAGTCAATGCACGACAAACCATTGATTACAGTGATCATTTAAGTCAAGTTGCTGTTATTGTCATGGATCTTCAAAATGAGTAAATTAGTGACTAAAAACAAAGTATCTGTGTACACAGAGTTATTTAATTTTACATGAGCTCACCGTATTAAAAAAAACAGAAAGAAAAAACCCCTGCAGATTAATGATTACCAATTAATTAATCAAAGGTCCTCTCTAAAGTTTTACTCACCAAAATTGGTACCAGCAATTAAAAACATTAAATATGTTCCAGAATGCTGAAAAATTATCACGTCTTACATCTTAGACTCTTGAAAGTTCCTTCCTATAGAAACAGGTAAAAACTGCCTTTTTTTTTTTTTTTTTTTTGCATTTGTGGATATACATGTTAAAACCACAGCTGTAATCGCCTCAAGACACTTTATATTTTAAGGTAAAGACAAATAATAATACAAAGAAAACCCCAACAATCAGATGAGCCCCTTTGAACAAGCACTTGGCAAAAGTGGGAAGGAAAAACTCAGTTTTAACAGGAAGTAACCTCTGGCAGAACCAGGCTCAGAAAAGGATAGCGATCAACCACAATTTCACAACAGTTATTTGAAATTTAAATTAAAAAATGTTTAGTTCTGCGTGATATGTCATGATGTTATCAGGCTGCCTGGCAACCACTAAAATGACCTGCTTTTCGCTTTATGCAGCTATGACAGTTTATGAAATCAATTTTATGATTAGAATGTCATGACAATAATATTCAATATACATCCACAAAAATGAATTATATAGGACACATTATAATGTCTTCATGTTGCCCAGTAACCAGCTAGAAACGGGCTAATGTGGCTCACTTTTTGCATTTATGCAACTACAACATTTTATTAAAGCATCAAATCATTTTAATTTCACAACCAACAGCACAGAGAGCCCAAACAATACTGCAGTATAGGCATGTGCTAATTAGCCAAATTTACTACAAAACCGCTCTGAGCATGTGGAATGAGCATGAAGTCATATCAGTACAGAAAGGTATGTGAACACATGCAGCAGTATATTTATTTATGATTATTATTTATTTTGATTACCTTAAAATGATCAGACACTACTCCCCAAATCACTTATCCAGCTGAGGGGTGCCATGAATGGTATTTTAACATGTGAAGAGCAGTGTGGGGTTCATGACATGCATGCCATTTCAGTAACCTACCCTTTCAATAGCCCAGATTTTTTAATGTTATAAAAAAAATTAGATAAATGTTCTGAAATTACCCGCTGATGATTTTTAAAAAATCTCTTTCAGCATGTCTAAAAACGCTGCTGTTGATGTATGAGCACAATAAGTACTGCTGAATAAATGGTTAAGGTGGTAGGCATTCAGCAGACCCACACATTAACATTTAAGGCAGAAATGTTTAGATCAGGCTCTCTGATTGCTTATCCTGGCAAGAGTCAAGACAACCCAAGGTGAACACTATTTATTTGGGTTAAAATGGCAATTAGAACTTCAACAAGCTCATTAATTTCCGCTCATTAAGCTCCAACAAACTCTCAGAGCTCTGGAAGTTAATTTGCATTAAATTAAGGTATTGTTAGTGCACGCTGTTGGACAGAGAAAGCGGCTCTGATCACACAAAGCCAAACAGTAATGTACTGAAAGCTTTAACAGCTAATGAAGAGATGATGTCACCTAGCCCTGCTATGTTAACGAGAGGCTAATGGAAGGTGGAAGTAATGACCGCCAAGTCAAGAATTAGAATAAACAATAGGGGCAAGCAACCATCACTTTGTCTAACAAACACATACGTGCAATATCACGGTGACACTAGTACTGCTCCACCCTCCAATACCTCACAGTTAAACAAAGAGAGACAAAAGCTGAACAGCTGCTTTGTTTTAAAATCGACTTTATACGGACCTCAGCTGCACATGCCAGTGTGTCTCTACAGTTTAAACGACATTCACTTACACTGAGCCTTCTCCTGCCCAAAAATGAATAATCTCAACTGAATGGCCAACACGTTCTCATTTCAGGGTGACAAATACTTCAGTTCTGTCAGCCGCTGGTGTCACATTGACACAAATATCTATATATCTGTAAATATAAGAGTCTTTCATTTCCTGATTAGATCTTAACACTAAGCCAACATGTTGAAAAATAACACTCAACCACTGCAAAGAAATCACCTGTTGAGAAATCCATGTACCCTACATTGCCCAGGCCTGGTCTATTAGAAAATAAAGCAAAAAGACACCTTTCGCATACCTGACCAACGTAACCATCTTTGATAAAACTTAAGTATCATATAATCTTACTCATATCTAATACTAACTCTACCCCTGAAACCAATCTGAACCCCCAAACACCCTTTAAAGGTGCCAAAATGTGAGCACTGGCCAAAATGTTCTCACCTTCCACAAGTATCCTCATGAGAGCTAATAGTCCAACTGGTCCTCACAAATATACACACAGCACACACAGAGACACACTGTGATGATGTGTTAGTGTAGATTTATAGTGTGAGGGCTACATTTTGGAGATTTATAGACTTCCTCTGTTTAGGTGATTAGCTGTGTGCTCACACCCAGTTGGACACACACACACACACACACACACACACACTTTAGACAGGGCACTGGGCTGATACTTTTGTTCCCAAGTACATATGCTCCCTTTCGTTCTTGTGTGAGTGTGCTTTCAAGATGACACAAAACAGCATAAAAACATAGGGAAACACATGCTAAGCCGTACTGAAATCTCAGTAAGTACCCAGCCCTAAAGTTTCTTGTACCCGCCCCTCCTGGAAGTTTCTAAGGTACCATGAGGTCATATAAGATGTCTTGCTTTGTGCTTGTTCCACATGCCTGAGGGTCTCTTCTCAGAGTTGTCCCAAACAGATGCTGAACTACGTCAGATGGCTTCTTTGAATAATAGCTTCTCCCTCTTTAATATTGGCGTTTGGAGTTACATCAGACAGTGCGGGTATCTAAGACTCCAAGCAAAAAAGCAAACCTCAATGCATGTGTCTGACCTGGCTGTAAGTGGCATCCATTAGCGTGTCAAGGTTCTGCAGGGGTGCTGGGGTTTTGTCCTTGAACCGAGTCAGCAGGCGGCGCTGGATGGCTCGGAACTGGACTGCTCGCTCCGACAGCAGGTCCTGATATTTCTGAGCACTGACACGCAGCTAAGAGACAAAGTGACAAATATTTAACAGACAAATTGTGGTTTAACTTAATAAAATTAAATAAAGGTGACAGATGACAGAACTGATAATAACTAAATTGACTGATATTTAAGTCATTTCTTTTTTAATCCCTGACCCTTGACAATGAAGGATTTACACCACTTCGGTGTGTGTTAGTACCTGGAAGTGCTTGTCTACAGACAGGAAGTACTCCTCCAGTGGGAGAGGTCCACTGAAACTTTTCTTGAAATCCTTGATTCCCAATTTGGAGAAATGCTGGTCAAACCTGTGGACCAGCTCCTTCACAACCAACCACATGTCTTCAAAACTGTCGCTCTGAATACGGTAACGTTCTGACAAACACACACATAAAATAATATCAAATATTTATGCATATATGGAAAATATAATTGATGATACATGCTAACGAAAGATGGTTAGAGATCTTAAATAGTTAAAACTATCTAAACCACTGAGCCTTGTGTAATGTGTAAATGTGTATGCAACTAAGAACATATATTTAAACACCTGGTACTAAAGTTTGTTAAGAATGAAACACCAAACGAATATAAGTAGTGACACAGTGACAAGTGATACTTATAAAAAGATCTCTAAGAACCAGAAATGGATTAAGGGGCTATACAGTTTTAGAATCACAGGTGCCACTTTAGCTCAGTGGATGAGCAGAAAACCACATGTTGCACGGCCAAAGAGTGGCGGTCTGGGTTCGAATCCTATCCCGGCCCTTTGCTGCATATCTTCTTTATCTTTCTCACCCTACTTTCCTCTGTGTCTATCTTCACTGCTTCACTATCCAAAAGAGGAAAAAACAAACAAAAAACCTGAAAATAACAATAAAAAAGTTTTTGAATTATCTTAATATGAATGTCTCATATTAACTCCTGAAAGCTGTCAGTGAATACAATTCAGATCTTACAACTTATTAGTACACAGACCAAAGAGGTTTGTAAAAGTCCATGGAAGTGATGCAAGAAGTCAGACTTAAAGTGGTGTATGTAAAAATTAAAAGCTCAGTATCAGGTATATAGAGCCTATCTCAGCTGACACTCAGCTAGAGGCGGGGTACACCTTGGGCAGGTTACTATAGAGACAATCCTTCATGCTCAGAAAAGAAAGAAAGAAGGTTCTTAGTGAGGGTACTCAAGGAGCTACTCAACCTTTGACCAACCGGTTGCGAACCTACAACATTCTTGCCGTAAGATTATAATACAGTGGTCCCTCGTTTATCACGGGAGTTACGTTCTAAAAATAACCCGCGATAGGTGAAATCTCTGAAGTAGCCAGCTTTAATTTGTACAATTATTATAGCTGTCTTACAGCTGTAAAACCCCCTCACTACACACTTTATACACTTTTCTCAGACAGGCATGAAAATTTCTCTCATGTTTAAAAACTACCAAAGTTGAAAACCTTCGGCCAAAAAATAAGTCCAGTGTTATAGAATGACACCAAAGATCAAACCCTGTTTTCAGGTCCAGAACATGGGAATAGAGCAGCTGCGAGAGAATTCAACATTAATGAATCAATAGAGGAAGCAAGAAGAATGAGTTGAGTAAAGTTTGAGTTGAGTAAAGTTTGACTTATCTGACTGTTTTGTTTCCCTTAATCCCGTGCGCCTTATGGTCTGAAAAATACGGTAACTTCTACCTTCCTTTAGCATGTCCAGAAGTTCATCCTTTTGTGCGATGGTTAGCATCGTCCTCTGCCTTTTGGGTGCTACCGCAGGTGCCTTTGGCGGTGCAAAACGTTTCATCGACATTGTTGTGTTTGTTGGGGAGAAAACTTACAAACATACAGTACAGCACTTCAGAGTCACACTGCTAGTGATCGAAGATTTATGTAAATTCGACAAGCTGAATGCATTCTGTACTGTACATGAGAAAGGCACGAGACTGACTGACAATTGTCTACAGCCAATCAGGATGCAGAACACAATGCGCTGTAAAAAAAAAAAAAGAAGAAGAAGAAGAAAAAAAAAGCATACACAAAAAAATCCGCAAAACTGCGAAGCCACGAAAGGTGAACCGCATTATAGCGAGGGACCACTGTACTTACCAAACTACCTATTCTCTTTTAATCCAACAGGTATCAACAAAAGGTCCTCAAAGACTCCAAGAAATACAAAAGGGCAGGATTTTCTATCACAAGTAATTGAAACCTATCAAAAGAAATTAGCAGGTGAAGACAGCCTATGAGAAAGACATCTGGTAAAAAAAAATAGACACCTGGAACAGGACTGTATTAGAAACAGATAATTCGCAAGACTTGTTTTAGTCCCACAATTAAACAGCTTTAATGGAGCCAAAAGATGAATCTTATTAAAATCCCGTTCATTATCCAGTGCTGTTAGACTTACGGGAGGTCTTGGAGGCTAGCACAGTAACCTTGGCTCCTGACAGAAGCTGGAAAGCCAAACTATTCCCATCCTTATCTTCTGATTTTGCTGAAAACTCTGCAGAGAGAGACAGAAAGACAAAAAACTATGAGATGAGACAGATAGGACAGGCTATCGTGATATAGGACGCCAACAAAGGAGAACAAGATACAGTCGCATGTACAAACACAAAATAAGCTTACACAAATCTCTATTCACACAAAAAGCACACACTCAGTATGAACACTATATGTGTGTGTTTAGACGTCAGAGCTGCTGACTGTGGCCGATTGTTAGATAACTGGGAAGCAGAACAGACGTTCCCAGAGCTCAGACCTACACACACACGGAATCACAAATAAACACGCATAAACAGACTCGTATAAATACACAACCACACACCGATACATAACCGTTGATTATTCATATAAATGTATACACATTCGCACAGCTACACATCTCTCATTGCCTTCACTAGCTTTCCATTCATGCTTAAATCATCTGGTTTTGTGTAAAACACTTAGGTAGCCACGTCATTGATTATTGGCTATTACGAATCATTAACTGTAAGATGTAGTCAATTCAGAAGAACTAAACAGACACACACATGGTAAAGTGTGCATGAAAAAAATTGTTGACATTTTACTGATTTGTGCTTTATATAGTATTCGTTCCCTATTTATAACTTATACCTAGAGCTAAGCTTTTGGTGTGGGTTTACGTTTCAACGTGTGCACAAGCCAACCAGTTGCAATAAGTGGACAACCCACTTTAAACAAATGCACATTAATACTGCATACCGATCTCCACAGACAATGACTTAAACAGAACAGCGCACTTTGGTTTCTGGAAATCTGTGATTCAAATACAGAACCTTAATTGTTTGGGAAACAGAGCGCCACCAGCACATCATTGTCAAGTGTTTTCATACAGAGTGAGTGTGCTATTACCTCGGAAGATGGAGCTGAGGTCAACTGGTGGCTGGTTGGTGTCCACAGTTATCTTAAACTTGGTGGCTTTGGGTGGAGGACAAGCGACACACACCAATGATGGAGGAAGATTGAACCTGGACTGGAGGACCTTGGGAACTCCTGCAAATAAGAACCATCACTATAGTCAGAAAAGATTCTTAAAAAGGTAGACTATTTATTACTATTATTATTATTATTAATAAAGTAATTCTGCATTGCTCATCTTAAAATCTTAAATCGAGTTTCCCTCCTCCTGTTGCTCCTTTCCAGAAATAAAACCTTAACGTTAGAGACTAGTCCTTCAATTTATACCCCCCCCCCCCACACACACACACACACACACACACACCGCAGTGACTCAAACGAGGCCTCGATATCGCAGTTAACATTTGTTCACACAGTCAACAGTTCAGGTATTCCTATTGCATGAGCATCTGAGAGCTAGGAGAACGAGAGACTCGACATCAACGCCAAGTGTGGAGGTGAGTTTGTCAAAGATCAGAAAGGGAAGTTTTGAAAAAGATGGTGGGGACTGACTGACAAGAAAAAAGAAAAAGGAAGTGAGGAGGCGAGTTAAGGCCAACTACAACTATGTTCAGAGTGTATGGAGTGCTGAGCTTGGCAGAAATGTACACTTAGCTAGAATAACAGTGCGAGGGAAAGGAGCGATGGAGGAAAACAGTTGTTAGGAAGAGATGGAGCGAAGTAACCAGAGGAGAGGAGGTGAGCTAATGACAGGAGAGTTGAGCAGAAAAACAAGTGGAAATAAACCAACATGGGAGAGAGAGAGAGACTGAAAGGAAAATAATATGAGAAGGGACGGTTTAATTAGGGAAAGTTCCAGGTTATTACAGATAGTAATAATTACCCACAACTACTGTGCACCTTTTCCTCCCAGACAAGCAATTATTATGTGATTATGTGAATAATTCAATTTGGTTTGAATGTATGCACTGAGGCCTAGAGAGAAAAAGCAAAGAGGCAAAGCCAAGGAAAACAGTAGAAAACAGGGGAAAAGGAAGATGGAGAGAGAGAGAAAAAGTTCAAAGTTTTAAAGAGCAAGACGGACTGAGGCCTGCTTTCTTCTTTCCTCACTCAGCTAAATTCTCAATGACCCTTCGTTCTGGATGGCTGGATAGTTAAACAACACATCACTTCCAACAAACACAACAAAGAGGGTTAGATATACATGTTGTCAAAGTGAATATGCTGCAGATTTACTAAATATAAAAATCAATCTAAACGCAAACTATTCTCAGCGCTGTTAAGTAATGTTACCGGTCATGACACGCCGATCCATTTTTCACTTTTTTATCGTCCAGCTGACTGTTCAGTTCCTGCCTTTGAACATGATCGCCTTAACACAGAAAATATCCAATTCGGATCTCCAAGAAAATACAATTTCACGTTTTGACTCTATAAAAAAAACAATTTGATCTTTTTTTATGTGCTTTTGCATTCAAGCTCATTTAATAAACATCACAAATTTTTTAAATATATAACAGATGACCAATGTGTTTTAAAGTAACATTGATGATAATCAGGGCAGACATGATGTGCGCTGTGATGGATTGGCTGACTCAGGCAAGTTTCAAGTGTTTCCAAGTTGAATTTCACAACATACTGAAATGAATGAAAGCACTGGCTGCCCGAAAGGAAGGAAGGAAAAACATTAAAAAATCAAAAACACCAAGGTATCAAGTAAAGGTCGTTATAGCTTTGGAAAATGATCCCTACTAAGGTAAAGTTTATAGGATATATAGTGAATGGTGAATGCAGCCACTTAAATCCTTTTATTATGTGTTCTGATGGTATTTTTTTTACCCTCATGGTCCTTCCCTACTAAGGTAATAATAAGGGATGTTTTATGTTTAAAACACAATTCAAACACTGTTTGCTTAGTCAGGCTGGTTTTGTTGATCTTACCATTTAAACAAGAAACTCTAAAGAAATGCTAAGATGGAATTGGAAAGCAAGAGGAGGAAATATAAACACATAATAAAAGTTACAAGTAGGGAAAAATGACAAAGAAAGGACAAAGAGATGGAAACAAATTAGAGGAAAATAATGCTGACAAAGTAACAAAGAGAAAAAAAGAGTTGAACATGGAGAAGAAAGGACGGTGAGACAGACAGGGAAGAATGAATTGGACTAATAGGAGGTGGCATAGGTGTGTGCACACTTATCGCCAACTTCATACAGTGTTATGAAGCTGTGTTTGCCCCCTTCTTGAATCCTTTTTGCATATTTGTCACACTTACATGTTTTAATCAAAAAATTTAAATATTAGACAAAGATACGTTGACTAAAAACAAAGTGAGTTTTTTTAAATTATGATTTTATTTATTAAAAGAAACAAGCTACCCAAACATACGTCACCCTGTGAGAAAAAGTGATTGCCCCCTAAACTTAATAACTGGTTGTGCCAACCTTGGCAGCAAGAACTGCAATTGGCAACAAAGACTGCAATCAAGCATTTGTGATAACTGGCAATAAGTCTTTCGCAGCGCTAGAGAGGAATTTTGGCCCACTCTTCTTTGCAGAATTGTTTTAACTTAGCCACACTGGAGAGTTTCTGAGCATGAATGGTCTGTTTAAGGTCATGCCAAACCATCTCAATTGAATTTAAGTCTGGACTTTGACTAGGCCACTCCAAAATCTTTGTTTTGTATTTTTGAATCATTCAGAGTTAGAATTGCTGGTGTATGTGGGATTATTGTCTTGGTGCATGTCCCAAGTGCTCTTAAGCTTCAGGGTATGAACTGATGGCTGCACATTCTCCTTCTAGTAGAGAGGAGAAGTCATGGCACCATCAATTACAACAAGTCGTCCAGGTCCTAAAGTAGCAAAGCAGCCCCAGACCATAGTATTATCATGTTGGCATGATGTTCCACAGAAGTTTTTCCCAAAAGTCTTGGGGATCATCAAGATCATTTTTGTAAGATAAGCCTTTGTGTTCTTTTTCGTCAGCAGTCTTTTTTGCCTTGGAGCACTCCCATTTTTGCCCAGTCCCTTTCTTATCATTGCGTCATTAAAACTGACCTTAACTGATCAAAGAGAGGCCTGCAGTTCTTTAGATTTTATTCTGGGTTTTTTGTTATCTACTGGATGAGACGTCAATGCACTCTAATTTTTAGGCCAGCCATTCCTGGGAAGGTTCACCACTGTTCCAACTTCTCTGACCCTGATTCACTGCAGTCCCAAAGCCAATCTATCTACATAATGCCACAATCTAAAGACAGATGTCTTTAGACCTCAGGAAGGTTTCTCTCCTTAATAAATAAATTCATTTATTCATTCTCCACCAGAGTACATCCTGGAGAGATCGCCAGACCACCATTCACACTGACATCTATGGCCAATTTTAAATTATGAATCAAGCTAACCCCACTAAATGCACGTCTTTGGACTGTAGGAGAAAACTGGAGTTCCCACACAGGCACCATGTGGCCCAGGTTATTTTTGTCTAAAATTTAAACTCGGTTGATTATCACAAAAAAATCTGGAAAACAAACAAACGAGAAACGAGGAAAATACTTCTGGTCACCTCCAGTCCAGAGTTTTATGCATGGAGACACAGTTAGTGTGTCTGTGCTTGTGTCTGTGTTGCTGTATTCATTACTACAATTGAACAAGGCCAAAATGTATTTAAAAAAAAAAAAAAAAATCCCCATACATAACCTGTTTCTCTTGAGGCTGTCTCAAAAAACAAATAAATCCCCATAGACTCAAGGTAAAGTGTCCAGATGAACAGGATTAAAAGGCATGTCTATAGTCTGGTACAAATGAACAGTTTCTCTTAGTTCTTAACAATTGTATTAAACTCATCCAAGTAGATTCTGCCACAGGCAGCTGTAGAACGGTGTAGCTGCTAGACCTCACTGACCTGGACCTCTCAACATTATACGTGATGTTGGTGCACTTTGGGGTAATATATTCACATACATGAGTTCTACACAGTCCTAATTATTTATTTTTACTGCATATTATTTATATTTGTTTATATTATTTATTTTTTTCATTTTATTATATTCGTTTTTTACAATAACCCCAGGGATGACTAAAAACAATTATCAAAGAAATGCATACATGATCTTTAACTAACATTGAGATCAGTGATTTTGACTGTTTTATTTCAAAAATGACTTGGAATATGAAACATACTTTTTCATCATCAAGATTTTAGACTAATTAGATGAGGTTAAACTGCATAAAGTGATTAAAAAAGTGAAAAAGCAAAGAAAGAAAGGACCTGATAAGATGATAACAACTCCGATGTTAAAGAGTTACAAGAGGCAAGAAATGTTGTGTGGTCTCAGACACACAATGTTCATCTATCAATGCTTTCTAAATGCAGATAAATGATACATGTTTTTGTAGATGCATATCATAACTATTTTAAAATAACTCAAATACAGAATATCTCTGCTAAAGTTGCACTCTGAGACACGCAAAGTAAATGTTTAATATTGTAGTTTGTTATTTTTTTCTCTGTTTTAGTCAGTTTGTATGTTGAGAAGGACGTCAGCAGAAAGAAAAACAGCAAATTGTTCAAATTGTTGTTGTTTGAGGAAATGCTTCAATTCAGAAACTGGAACTGAGGCCTGCAGTAAGACTAAAGCCAAAGAATAAGTGGCTAAACACAATTTCTCAGCTACAGTAAACTGAGGTTTCCCTGTTTTTCTTACAGATTCTTTAATCCATCCACTGCCTCTCCTGAGTCTTCTGTAAGCTGTTGATGTTTTGGGGATGTATAAATTGAAAAAAAGTGTAGGTGCATTTGAATCTACAAATCACACATTGTGACCTCTAATCCCTTAACTTCCTTTCTGATAGCTCCTAGCAAAAACAGGTGGGGTTGGGAAGTGAGATAGAGGAAATAAAGCCATAAATAATAATAATAATAATAATAATGGATACTTTATTGATCCCCATGGGGAAATTACTTGTTTTTCTCTGCATTTGACCCATTCACTCAGTGAAGCAGTGGGCAGCCCACTAAGCAGGCGCCCGGGGAGCAGTGTGTAGGGACGGTACCTTGCTCAGGGGTACCTCAGGGTAGCCGTTAAGTGGATTCGAACCGCCGACCTTCCGATCATGGGGTGACCACTTTACCTACTGAGCTATCCCTAGTCATTTCTATTAACAAATGTTAAATACTTAAAGTCACAATGTACTGTAATTGAATGGAAGTGTACTTCCATCGCACTGTAATATGAGAAGACTGATTCCAACAGATGTATCTTTGCGGCACAGTATGTCAGAGACAGAGGGGGGAGAAGGAAGGGGAAAGGAGAGAGAGAGAGACCACAGAGTTTATTTAAGAAGGAGACCACTGTACAGTATCAGGTTCTTACTACAGCAGTGGTGATGTCACTCGTGTGTTTGTGTCTATATACATTCAGAGATGTGTTTGCATGTCAATTGACTCTGCATTTCATGCACATATCCTCTTGCCTTACTTGTGTGTGGACCCAAGCAAAACAATAAAAGTTAAAAAAAATAATAATCACCGCACAGTCTGGTCTTCAATAAATCATGTGCACATGCTACAACTAACCTGCACTACACGTTGGCATTAAATATCCAGGTGAGTTCCTCCGCCTCTCTTATAGTGTATTAGTAATCTGGCATTTATGCTCTGCATAAATCTATACACTGTTATTTAACAAGGCGTGATGGTTTAAACAATCCTAAAACTTTTGTTTCCCAAAGCTACGGTCCAGTTTGTACTGAATACAACAATTATCTAGGGCTACCCATGACTCGGGACAGGAGATCCAGTGGATCAACCCTGATGGTAGGGCTGCTGTTTTGTAGTTCATCATATTCAAAGGTGTTTTGTGTAGAATTCTAGCTAGCATACTAGAGTTTCACTTATGTCCTACATATTTTAAATCAACTGACAACAAGTTCTCACAGGCCTGTCAGAGGGACTCCCATAACCCTACACCAATATTTCCTCTCATAACCAACAGGTAAACTAAATTCTTTAATTAATTAGATTTTTTCCCCTAATTACTAGATTAAATAGTGCTCCTGAAAAAACATGCATCACTGCCCGAGAATCACTAGTCTAGTGAATAAATATCCTCAAAAAATGGCCATACAAACATGTGTGTGTGTACTGCTGCAGAGCCACTACAGATCATAGGGGTCCAGTTCCGTATCAAAGCACACAAACTCACAAACACAAACAATCTTAAATAAATGCCAGTTGACAACTAGGAGCACTACTGCTGGAGTGCATGTGTGCGCAGCAAGTCAACACACTTTATGCTTGTATGTGTGAGACAGATGATATTTCTGTGTAAATTCAACACAGTTTAAAAGAATAAATGGATGTAAAGGGATATTTACATTTTCTATAAAGCGGGAAAATGTGTGTGTGTATAAGTGTGTTTGTGTATTTGAATTAGAGTATGTGTGTGTATAGACTCTTGCCAAGTATATCACATAACAGGAACATAAACAGTAGGCAGCAGGCTCTTCCTGTATATACAGCTCTGAATGTATGTGTGTGTGTTTGGAAAGTATATGGCGTAGTTTTGATAATCTTTACGTTTCAGTAAGTGTAGAAGTGTACATGAATATACAAGGGTGTGATCTCAGTAGAACATATATATTTAAATTTATTTATGTGTATATCTAGAGTACATGTTTTAATAAAAGACTGTGTTTCTACTTGCTCTAGTCTACGAAGCTCTACGAATAAAGCACTTACCTTTAGGGTTAAGCTCTGCAGAAATGAAAAGGAAAGAGTTAAATGTTATAATATGAAAGGTGAAGGAATGAAAAAACAGAAAGAATTAAGTGTTATCAGTTCTCCCATCTAGTTTTATTTGGTCGGACCAGTAACAAAGAACTGGAAGAACTGGCAAGGGAATTCCCTGAGAAAACCTCCATCTTCCTTCATATGGAAATAGACAGACCTAAAAAAATTCCTCTCAAGTGTTTGGTTTGCCTTCCCACACAACTGGAAAGTACAGCTGGAGGAAAAGGCAGCCATCTGACTCAGCCATACCGATCGTGAATATGATAAGATGTCCAAATCGAAAATTAAATAGTCTATCGTCATGAGGTTTGTGTGGAAATCGGGCTGACGGGATCAACAGAAAGAGACGTCTCTTCTTATAACCTGATCAGTATTAACTCATTTAGAAGAAGAAAACTGTGGAAGGCCTAAGTAGAACCAGAAGGAGCATTCAATTATGATGCAGCGAAACAGTTTTGGTTGATAGTTTTAACCTTCAAATGAAAATATATGAAGGATTTGTGTGTGTGTGTGTGTGTGTGTGTGTGTGTGTGTGTGTGTGTGTGTGTGTGTGTGTGTGTGTGTGTGTGTGTGTGTGTGTGTGTTCCTTGTGGTGATAAAAAAAAAAATTACTTTGTTTTGTGTCTGTCTGTTTATGTGAAGGAAGTCAGGGTTGAAAAAGCAGCACAAAAATATTTGTGATAAGACAGCATCTCTTCTCTGTGCTCCTCAGTGCTATATTTTTCCAGCTGCCCTGGGATTTAAAAAGTCAGCGTGCTGCTCCTCTAACCTTTAGTTCACAGCAACAGAAGTCTGGCAGATTAAACTATGATATGATTGGTTGAAGAGGATTTCCTGCGAAGGTGAATGAGAAGCAGATGGCAGGTTGCAAGCCAATGAAAAGGCAGCGAGGTGCTGAGTCAAAAGGTTCACGTCTTATTAAACCTGATGAAAGTCGCGCTTCCTATGGCTGCCTCTCCTTCCTGTAATAACTCTGCCTCCATCGCTCCCTCTCGTCATAACTCTGCCACTTCTTTAAGAAGCAAGATTTTTTACAGTTTAAAGAGTTTGTATTTCAAAGATATAATTTCATGCCAAGTGCGCAGGATATATACTGTTAACAATACAGGGTACCTAACAATATATTTAGCTGGGTCTGAATCAATTCAATTCAAGTTTATCTATATAGCGCCAAATCACAACTAATGATCAGTTGAACTAATGTCTAGTTGGTAATATTTCCTATGTTTTATTTATTTATTCAATTTTATGCAAAATAAATAAACAAATGCAGAGGTAGCTCTTGCTTTTAAAAGTTTAAATTGTCTTATTAAACAATCATCATCACCATTTGCACATACCGACTTCACGTGCTTTCGTATATATGCACAAACATAGCCAAATACAACACAAGAGACTGGAGTTTGATCCATTTCCTGACAATATTATAGTTTTGCTTTAACTACCTATTTGTTTTTGTTAAAAGTGCATGGTTTTCCTGGCTCTAAAATGTGCCTTTAAGTTTCTTCTCACAGCTGCTTGAGGTTCTTTGACTTGAAAACATAGCTATGGGTCACAATATTACCGCACCCAAATTATTACCACAATTGTTTCCTGGTAATAAGACAGTCTACAATACTCCTACATACATAAAGTTTCTTTCAGTTCTCAGCAGTAATGTTGCTGCAAGCATATTGGTCCTCTGTCCTGACTCACTGATAATGTAGCTCTGCTATACGGAGCATCATTCAAAAAAAAAGAAACATCGACGCTATTGGCAGTTTGATGGCTAATCTACCTGAAATGCAGGATCAGCCGCATACCTACAAAATCCCATAATGTCTTCATATTGAGCAGTATTATCTAATCCTGAAATGCTAAGTCCAGTAATTACTTTGTCTGGGGCTCAGATTACTACTCTACACTGCCAACGAAAAGAAAGAAAAACCATAACGGGGAGGGAAGAAAAAGGAAGAAAAAGACTGGATAAAACAACACAAAAATGGACGAGAGAGAAAGAAAAGTGAGAAGGACCTAAAAGCACCCATTACATTTTTTAAATGTAAAAGACATGTCAAATGGAGCGAGGAGGCTCACATAGCAAAAACCCACGCACACACATACACATGCGTGGATGGATACACACACACAGTAGTGTGTGTAGCTGCTTCTGGCCAGCTGCCAGGCAATGGTCAATCAGTCTTCGGTTTTCAAAAATCTCCTTCAAGTGAAACTCTGGATCCATTAGCTGCTGCGGTAGAATTAGAAAAGTTTAATGTTTCACGGCTGTAAGCCTTTATTATATCAATAATAGCCGAAGAAGCTGAGAAGGTGTTCTTTTTATAATTAATTACAGAGCTCAAAACTGTTTTCATTCTTTTTAAGAGTTTTGGAAATAAAATCTTTTTACTTTCGAAAAATCCATTCTCCACTTTGTAACATCCCTTTCGCGCACAAACCAATGTTTTTATTTGTTTGTTTGTTTTTGTTTGTTTTTTTTCCTTAGATTAACAAGAAAGTACAACATCAGGATTATATTTTCCTCCATCAGTTCACAACTGCGGGCTCGTGGACTGAGAACATAACAGAGGAGCATCTTTGTAAGGCGCTACTTTTCCCACAGGAGATTCACTGTTTGAATCCATGTTCCACAGTGCTGCAGTGTCCATGAACAAAGCACAATGGACAATAAAAGGTTATTATTCTTGTTTTTCTTCTGTCTGCACTGATATATGAGGGCTTCTCATTGAACAGTCTTTGCCTTTTCTGTGGTAGCAAGAGGAAAAAGCTTTTAATATGCCATGAGTGTCTGCTGCCAGCAAAAATTCTGAATAAATGCGAAACTGAAAACTCATGAGGGGTTCAAGATGCCATCCATGAATTAGTTTGTAAAAAAGTCTGAAATTCAATGCCAAATAAACATCCAAGTAGGAAGCACAAATCAGCTAACGGAAATCAATAAGTTCAATGATGCTCATTTAGGGTTTTCGCTAAAACTGATTTTTCAGGTCTACTGACAATAAAAATTAAAAAAAATTTAAAAAAAAAAATTTTGAACAAAATAAAGAATATCTAATATGCATACTGTCCAAACACACACATTTAATTAATAGATGCAATTCATCTCTGAACACTCTACAATTGCATGCAAAATATTTGAAAACTAGCAAAACTATAATCCAGGAAAAAAATATTTTGCATGCAATCTAAATTTTCAATAAAAAATGCTTTAAAAGTGCAGATGAGGTTTTGCCCTTTCTAAAACGAGAAATCATCAAGATTAATTTTTTCTTCTTTTTATATTAACTCATACATAAAATACATTTTGGCCACAAATAACTGGTAAGTGCATAGATTTCTGTCAGTAAAGTAACACTGAGTCACTGCCTTATCCACACGTTGACCAAACACAGTTATGTGCACAGTCCCCCTCAAAGACATATTTTGAGCCAGGAAAAACTCTGCCATCTAAGGTCCTTTCAGATAAACTAAATCCAGCTCTATCAAGTTTTTCAATTCCTCCAAATATCCCCTTAGTGGAACAGAAATACAGAGTAGAAATCTCAAAGAAGCTTAACCCTGAAAACCTGTTTTTGTATAAGGTTAATAAAAAAGTTAAATTAAGGGTTATTAGGATATGCTGTATGCATTAAAATACTAATAAAAATACAACAACAGACAAATATGGTTCTGTACATATCACATGATCTTGCAGCTCATGAGAAAATATTAATTTGCTTTTTTTTTTTTAAATCTCAAGTTATCCTGTAAAAAAAAACCTACATTACTTGTTTCCTGGCCTGTGGCCTTGCATTCCTCCAAATCTGTTACTAAGCTGTTGTAATACAGAGCACGCTAACAAAGAGAGTTTAGAACATGATCCGCTTGGCAGACGTAGCAACCAACATCAGCATCAGCTGGCTTAACAAAAGTTCCTTACAAATGGATTTCAGGCCTGGTAGTCAAAAGAGGAGTGACCCAACAAAAATACTGCATTGTCCTGGAGACATCAACATATGGAGATGCTGGTCATTCTGGCAAGTTCAGTAAAACAGAAGAAAACAATAAAGGCTGCCAACTAGCTTCCTAGGTTTCCACACGAATTGGCCTAGCAACCAGTGAATCACGGCTGGCTGGGTTTTATGGAAAGTATCCGCACAGTCACAATGTATCTTTGCCTGTTCAGATGAAAATGGCTACTATACTGTTAGCTTGTGTACGAGCTAACAGTATACTGTAAACGCCAACTTGACCACCTGATCCTTCTCAAGTGTGTTTGTGCAGAGCTCTCTCTCAAAGTATTAAGAAAATCAAAGAGGGCCACTAATGAAATTCTTTCTAGATTGTAACAACTCCTGACACCGTCAAGCCTCCTTTGAAGGGCTTAAGAAGTCAGCAGTCTTCTTAAATGTCAGAGCCTTTGTAGGGCTTAAAGAAGGGCACAGTAGCCCCAGGGTGGGATGGTGTTATATAAGTGGGTGGTGTGAAGGCATAATCATCACCCCTGGGTGGGAATGAGGAAAGAAGGAAAGCAACAGAAACAAAGTGATGCATTCCTCCCAAGCCAAGACAGCGTTTAGAGGATGAGAGAGGATGAGATAGGATGAGGCACTGCTGGAGATTAACACACAACCATGGAGTTACAAGGAATGGACTGGTCATTGTTAAAAGATACACTGACAAAGACACAAACAGCAGTGTCTCACGTTGAATGTTTTTAATCAAACCTGTCAGGACATCGGTTTCATTTTTATTTGCATGTATGTGACCAGTGTTACACTTGTCTGCAGGCCACTACGCTGAAGCTTATTCGGCAGCGCTGCACCGATTTGCCCTTCTTTCTGATCAGCGAGACAGAGTTTTTTCAACGGGGCAGAGCCGAAGTAGGCCTGAATGCGGCATGACTGCTGTGTGTACTTATGAATCATTTTCATATAAATGCATCCACCTGCATTGTCATCACAGCTCCAGCAAAAATAAAGTTTTACTCACGAATAAAGTACAAGCTGTGATAAATGTAGTCATTTACTAAAAATCTAAAGTAGTTCTGGTGACTCACAGATTAAATCGCACCTGGTCATATATCAAAACTGAATGAGTGATTTTTTTTTTATTTAAATAAATCCTGGAATCTTTGTTGAGAAATATTCTGATTCAGTAATGGCAGTGCTGTCTACTAATCTACTACCCAGATCAGTTTTGAGGTCCACATTCCCCTCAACACCGCCAACTCTAATTTACATTACATGGCCAAAGGGGAAGTTTTTTAAGATTTTAGGTAAAGCTTCTTCGTTCCATTCCCAGGAAATCTTAATGATCCCTGATTTCAGTCCAACACTTGTTGGACTAATGCTCTTGTATATGAATGGGAACAAGTCCTGCAGCCAGGTTTTAATATTTGGCAGACAGTGGTTGTAATGCATAAGTGTCCTCATAGGTTTGACCATGCAGTGAGAATAAGCTTAATTTACTCCCCTGCTTTTCCTTCCTCATTCTAACAAAGATTGCTTTCTTTTAGTTTATACCTAGGGCTTCTGTAGTTCCCATTTTCCTCTGCTTTTGTCGTCCTCCTCCTTCCCATCCTTTCTCTCAACAATGTTTACCCTCCCTGTTTCTCTTTCTCCGTTCCATTTAAACGTAACTTGTGTGTACCTCATTCATGGTCCCCATCCTGTTATTCATCTGTCTTCATCCTCTAACCTGCAGTAAACTTTTTCTAATTCTACTTACAGTCCACTGGCTCTCTTTCCAAACCCAAGATTAGCTCCCAACATATTCTCCCCAAGCTGCTTGGCTACTAAGATCTGCTGAACTACTCCAGACTCCGTATTTTCAGCTATTTTTAGCAGCACAATAAAGTTTAACAAAAAAGAAACACTTCCCAATATTTCCAGACATTTCACGTTAAATGTGCTTCTGGGGCGGAGAGACTGTTCCACCAACAGAGGCCTGCCAAAGCAAATTCAATCCAAGGGAAACAATAGCAAGAAAACAGGGGTTTTTTTCATGACCTGATTTCTGAACAAATATTCAAATAAATCTTTTTTTTTTTCTAGGAGGCCCGTGACATTTGAAATAAAGAGTGGTTTTGTTGGTTTGCAAGGGGGAAAGTAATATCTTCCAAAAATATTGCCGGGCCTAGAAACAGATGCCTGGAGGCAGCAGGGGGATGAACTGGGCTTGTCTGGAAAGTGCCCAGATGTCATTACCTCAAGTCAGCACACTGTTAGCAGCTGGTGTTCAACACTGTCACACAACACTGGAAGTGATGTTATAGACCAGAATGCTTCTAACGGCAATGCTGGAACAGACTGATAGATTTAACTCCATCGCAGGAAAGCAGAGCGAAAAGCCAAGTAGGAATAACATCACGCTTGGCTTTTCACTCTGTTTGCAAATTTATGCTACTCTTTGTTAGCTAGTGTTAAGTCATTGTCCAATTTCTGTTAACTTCTGCCTCTGTGAGCTTGTGAGGGTCCACTTGGGTCTGAGAAAGTAAATTTTGTCATCAGACAGTGAACAAGGCTCTATGATAGAGCCCGACCAATCAGGGATTTTTAAAAGATTTAAAATACTGATGAAGTGGACTTTATTTACCAGGATAATATGTCAAAGCAGTTTAAAAATAAACAAATTTTATTGTTACAAATTGTGGATTACTCTTGTCTTCTTGCTACCACTTGGACCCATCTGCAATACTACTCTATCTATTTAAATGAATTCAACAACATGTAATAATTAGGATAATTGTGTTGTATTCTGTGAAATTGTAAGTTTTAGGTTAAATTAAACATGTCCATTCAGAAAATTTGTCACATGGTTTGGTTTGGGTTTTTTTTACCTGTCGGCGAGCTGTAGGACACAGTGATGTCTCCGGTGAGGTCAGCAGGGGGGTAGTGGCCATTGAGAAACGCTGAAAACACCACGACTTTGGATGAACCAACACCTGAAAGCAAAGCACAAACACGTCGCCATTAACACATGCTGTCCTGTTGTCCCTTGCTTACACTATTTATGCATTTAGTCCCTATAATCACAGAAAGAATAGTCCACGATTTTCTGTACATCTAAAAAGGTTTAAACAATAATCCTAATAATATTATCTTTGTTACTTTGATTCTGGCTTGAGCGCTAATATTATTCCTTAGCAAGGATGTAATCTAATAAAAAGGCGCTTCAGAAGTAAATACTGGATGCACTGTAGCTTGAGCCGCACCGTGGACAAAAAGTTTAAATATCTTGACCTTTCTGCTTCAATTTTGAGTCTCACACAATTTGCTATGAAAGTGCCGTAATAACTCACTGGAGTTTCCCTTCAGCTAATTTGTGTTATTACAAATGTCAATGTAATTTTGAGTAAAACTTTCTTACTTTTGGAACAGAAGTACCGATTTTATTCCAGCACTCTTTAAAAGAAAGACATTGAATGATGAATGAGGAAACGGGGTAGTCAATGAAACGCACACACAAAGTGTAAGTGTCAGCTTTTTCAAGATACGTACAGAACAGGACGGAGTACGGTTAATACAAACCAGACCCTTTAATGTGAATACACACACACACACACACACACACACACACACACACACACACACACACACACGCAGTTTGAACCTCACCATGGAAGGTGACTTATATTATTAACCAGATTTTTTAAAACTGTGAGCACATACATACACACAACACAAACTAATTATATAAGCATGAGGCAGAGGTGATGACTTGTAGCTTCCTTTTGAATACCCTAAATCCAGAGAGAGCAAGATAAAGGGAAAAAAAAAAAAAAAAACAAAGGCAGAGAGCGCAAATAAGCTGGAGAGAAAAAGCAGGGCTCAAATATAGATGGAGAGGAAAGGATACATTACAGCTAATGGCTCCATGCAGCAGAACACACACACACACACATATATATGCACACACAGGGCGGTGAGATGGTGTAATGGGCCGTGATGTTTCTGAGCTCACTCCGTTACAGGTGACTGAATCCCAAGTATGTGTGTATGTGTCCTAATGGAAGCGCAACTTACAGGCATTCTGCAGGTAATGAATGACGGCGAGGAGACGTTGTGCCAAAAGTTTGAGACTATGTCACTGTGTGTTTCAAAATATAACTCAGAACTGTATAAACTCTCATTGAACACGTTTAGCAGGTGTGCGCACACGCAGCCGTAAGCGAAACGAGACCGCTCCAGCTGAGGATAGACAGAGAAGGAGGGAGCAAGATGGATGAGAGGAGATGAAAGGCGAGATGGCGACACCCACTCGCCGACTGACAGAAGAGAAGATAAACGATAAAAAGCAGAGAGAGAGACTTTCTCCGCACTCTTCAGATGTACTGACAGCATGACCTCCTCTCTCAGCTGATCTCATCCTTCTCCCACACTGCTCTCTTCACTTCTCCCACCAAGCATCCATCTCCTTTTTTCCCCCGCGCTCCTCCCATCTCAGCCTCTTCTGAGAAATGGATCTTCTGTTCGACCTTTTCATCTTTTCTGTGTAACAGCTAGACCCCAGCCACTTTGGGGATTTTTAATATCAGTGGTGACACTAACGATAAGTGTAAAAACTAAAAATCACCAGTAAGACAAAGATCCCTTGAAGGCTACATTGTGCAGAATGGGCTTATTGAGCTGAGTAAGAGATTGGACAGCTGGTACCACTCATGCCTGTATATTAAATATAAAACTTGAACACAGAATCAAAAACCTAAGATTGTGTGGTTTTCATGGGCTGGAAGTTGAAGAACTTATCACACATTTTAACACACATAACACTTGAAAATGTTGAACTATTCTTTTCTGTTGTGTTATTACAGTTGTGACCTAAAAGTCGGTGATCCCCACATGCTTCAAGGAGTCCATCATTGTTCCTGTCCCGAAGAAACCCCACCCTGCTTCTCTCAATGACTATCGCCCTGTAGCCCTCACCTCAGCAGTGATGAAGTGCTTTGAACGCCTGGTCAGAGACTTCATCATTTCTTCACTACCAGACACACTGGACCCACTACAGTTCGCTTACCGTCCAAATCATTCCACAGACGATGCCATCTCTCATCTCCTCCACACATCACTCACTCACTTGGACACTAGAAGGGGGAATTATGTTAAAATGCTCTTCATCGACTACAGCTCTGCATTTAATACCATAATTCCCTCCACACTCACCACCAAACTGGAGCACCTGGGACTCAGCTCATCTATGTGTCAGTGGATCTCCAACTTCCTAACAGGCAGACCACAGGCAGTAAGGATGGGTGGACATGTCTCAGCCTCCATCACTCTCAGCACTGGAGCCCCCCAGGGGTGTGTTCTGAGCCCCCTGCTGTACTCTTTATACGCATATGACTGTGTGGCCACTACCAGCTCCACCACCATCATTAAGTTTGCTGACGATAGTGGACTTCAGCACTAAGCAGGAGAGGAACTACCAGACCCCCGTCATCAATGAGTGCCCAGTGGAGAGAGTGGACAGCTTCAAATACCTCGGAGTTCACATCACGCAGGACTTGTCATGGTCCTGTCACATCAACACCGTGGTGAAAAAGGCCCGACAGCGTCTCTACCACCTCAGACGCTTGAGAGACTTCCAACTGCCCTCCAAGGTGCTCAGGAACTTTTACTCCTGCACCATAGAGAGCATCCTGGCGGGAAACATCTTAACCTGGTTCGGGAACAGCACCATGCAGGACAGACGAGCTCTACAGAGGGTTGTGCGGTCAGCTGAGCGCACCATCCGCTCCGAGCTCCCTGACCTGCACTCAATCTACAGCAGGCGGTGCTGGACCAAGGCCAGGAAGATCGTGAAGGACCTCAGCCATCCCAACAACAGACTGTTCTCTCTGTTGAGGTCAGGAAAGCGATTCCGCTCCCTGAAGACCAACACAGAGAGACTGAGGAGGAGCTTCTTCCCGCAGGCGATACGGTCTCTCAATCACACCACCACACAGTACTGACCCACACATATGGTTATTACACACACACTGGACATTCTGGACTTTGTTTACATTAATTCAATTAGATGCGTGGTCATCTAATCGAATCACTTCATCACTAAATCACTTTAAGCATATTTGCACTGCACAAGACACTTACAAAGGTGGATTGCACAACACTGGACATTATATTTCTTCATTTCCATTTAATACTTGTACAGCTGCTGTTATTGTATATATATATTTATATTTCTTCATACATTCTTATATATTTCTATACTTTTTGAAGAAGGACTTGACTTTATGGGTTTTTTCTGATGATCAAGTGCTTATGTGTTGAGTAAATAAAAAGTTTGTAGCAACATATTAATTTTCATAAATGTCAGCACTGTAAAATGTAAATTTCAGACTAAACTGGGCAAGGTAGTTGAGCAAAAGTTTGGCTAGGAACAGACGGAGGTTCGGATAGATGTGGACTCCACAGCTGAGTGACTGTTATACTTTTTGCTGGATTATGTTATGGATTGGTGCCCAAATCTGTGCAGACAAGATCACACGCTCACAACTGGCAGGCATGTGAGTGTACACACATAGAGTCTTGTATTCACCCTACAATGAGGAGAATTACAAGTAATTTGTCTGGAATGAAACAATGACCATGCTGAGGATTTTACAGACAATATGATTAAATAAAGATTGCAGATGAAACAGTAATGCCATCAGGCTCTAATAAAGTCTCCTCTAGCTTTACTTTTATTCTCTTCCCTTATTTGTGTCTTTCACATCCTTGTTACTACGAGGCTTTCCTCCACCTCAGTGTGTTACCATTCTCTCTAGCTTTCTTTTCACTTCCCTTGGCCCCTCCCTCCCTGTCATTCTGTCTGTCAGCAGAAGGCTTTTAACCCCTGTGCCCTGGAGGTCACACTGGTCAGACTGGTTTAAGTGCTTTAAGTGTTCCCAGGCCCATTTAGACTAACAAACAAGACCAAAAAGACACAAAGTAATCCCTCTTCTTTGCTTTTTTTCCTCTCCTTTCTTTCTCTCAGTTTTCTTTTTCTCACTTCAGTTTGTCATTATATATTCAGGCACATCTGGACAGGTTGTGGGCGTCAAACCTGTGAGCATCAGGTAACGTGTCTGTGTGACCCCAAAGACCAACCCAGTCAGAGGCTTTAGACTGGTTCAAGTGTTCTCAGGCACATTAAACCATTATCAGTGTTGCCAACAAAAAGAGTTGACAAAGCAGACTAAAATCCCCCACTTTACCACCTTTCCTGCTCTGCCCTCGTTTTAACCCGCTTCTTTCTGGACCTTTCTTCACCTCTTATTTCATCCTCACTGACTGTTTTCTTTTTGTCACTTTTTCACTGTGTATTCTCCACCCATCTTCCTCCCACTCATTCTTTCACTAAAAAAAAAAAAGAAAAAAGACTTGATCTCTGTTTTGCTTTAATTATGTGAGCTTACATGTGGGAGTTCATTCTAGGTTCAAAGGGCGCTGTAGCACTGTAGCTATCAGGGTTCAGGTTATAACACTTGACAGATTAGGTTAAACTGACCACTGACTTTAGAACAAGAGGTCAGAAGTCAAGAGGGTGGAGATGAGCTCTATGCCACACAAGCAGATGGGGAAAAGGTGTGTATATTTAACTGCATTTTGATTTCCACTGAGAAATAATATAAAAACAAAATACTGATATTCAAATCTGAGGGATACCTGGCTTGAGTGCAAGTATGAGTGTGGAGTCACAGATGTCACTCTGTAGCAGAAAACACCATCAGTGTGGTGTTAAACATTGACCTTTGACCTATTCAGGTCAGGATTAGGTCACATTACTATGTTGGGTCTGTCCACTTAACCTAATGTCCACTCAGCGATACAAAAATTGTACTCATAGAAGAATTCGCTTCTTTAGACTAAAGCACAATAACATAGGCTTTGATAATGAGGATGACTCTGTTGCAACATGTGTGCAAATGATCTAATATGGATGAAGACAAAAATATAGTGAAAACCTCTTTATGTATCCATTTTTTAATCATTTGTATGATTAGATTCAAAGATGGGCCAGAGCCTACCCCACCTGGCACAGGGTGAGAAGCGGGATCCACCCTGACTGGGTTGCCAGTTCATTACGGTGAAACACAAAAAGACATAACTATTCAAGGTCATAACATTACTTACTGCTAATTCAGAATTACAAATTAATGTCTTTGGACTGTAAGAGGAAGCCAGAGAACCAGGGGAAAACCCACTCAGGTACATTACAGGGACAACATGTAGTCGCCACATAAAAAAGCCCAGCAGACCAACAGGTTTAAACCCAAAACTTTTTTGCTCTATAGCAACGGTGCTAATCACTGCAGCACCGTGGTGCTGCGAAGGATCAAGAAGATTATTAGCAAATTCAGAGACATTTAAAAGACCAGCAGCAGCTGAGACTAACATGTTTTTGAGTGTATTTGTTTCTGTATCAGCAGGCAGACTCAAGCAACTTGAACTGCTTAGATAAAAAGGTGGATCAGCCAGAATAGACCGGCAATGGTGAATATCCATTTAATGGTATTAAAAAAATAAAATATGACAGCATATAAATACAAATGCATCATATTAGAATTGACTGATTTACTGCACTTGAAAAAATAAACTGCACATGAACATGTACGGTGATAAAAATCAATTTAATGTAATTTGACTGTTCCTAATTTGCAAAAGTCAACACGTTTGAGTTTCACAAGAAACATACCTCACAAAGACAAGCGCTGATCTATGGATGCATCCCAGCTGAACCCTAAAGAAGAGCAGCTGAAATAACTGTAAGCAGTTGTAAAAGTAACAGCTACAGAAAAAGGAAGTGTGCGGGTGTACAAAGACTGCATTAGACCATCAAAACAACTAAAACACATTGATAATTAATGATTTCAAATAAAATACACACAATCAATGCCAAACTATTAAACTACAAAGTTGGCGTGTGTTTAATTTCTAAGTTAGATTAAAATGTTGGACTTCTTCTCTACATTAATACTGTGTTCCACGCTAACCACACAAAAACACATTCTCTCCAAACAGAAAGATTAGCTCCAAAGGTTTTGATTGTATAAGAGTTGTATATATTTACCTTAACTGCAAATATGTTTGTGTATATTATTGTTATTGCACACAACTTCAATAACAAGTTACGTATTATGCATACTTAAATGTTTAGTTGGCACTCTAATTGCAGTCCAGCTAATTGCATGTTCCAGCTGATAAAAGCCATCTCATCACTCCTTTGCAATTTGACATTGACCTTAAAATGAAAATAGCTACAGCCTAAGAGTGAGTCAAATTATAAAAAAATATGATATTATCTGCATATTATTGCATACAGTCAACTACAGAGAAAAGACAATGAACAATAATGAAAGGGATTATGGAAAACAGGGGAAGTAAACCGGAATAACAGGAGGAAGACGGCATTTAAAGTCACTAAAGGGCAAAATGACAAATGAAAGAGAGGAGGAAAGAAAGGAAAAGATGGAAAGGTAGAGAGAGAAGGGAGAGAGCGAGAGTAGGAAGGCGAGAGTGAGAACAAAGGAGGCAGTGTGTGGTGAACAGGGGATTGAGTCGCCATCTGAGACGAATAAAAACTGGAATAACAATAAAAGTCAGAAGGCGCTACCTCCCCTCCTCTTTGCACAACCGGTCCTCATGCATGTTTGTTTGTGCGCGCGCACGCACACATGCATCACCACTGGTCGTTCTTTATTTGCAGTAAAGCACTGTGTGACAAATCTCAGCAAAAAAGTTTGGAAATAAACTTGTGTTGACACTTGCACTTACAGTGAACACACACTCTTGCAAACAAGCGTGGACGCAAACTGAGCTAGAGAATCAAAGACACATGGGGCGGCAGCTAGCACACAAACAGATACGCAACAGCTGTAGCAGGAAAAAAAAAAACATACTGTTTCCACGGAGACGAATCCCGTATGCCAAAGATTTGAGAAAGTGCATGCGATGTTTGCATGTTTACATCTGAGCAAAGACAAACCTTGCATGTTGCACTGTAGGGAAATAATAAAGGAGGACACAAAAAAAGAAAAGTGATGAAAGGCAGACACGCGAGGTGTCGTCCCCAACACTGTTATTGTTTTTAGTGTTGCTAGTGTTCCTCAAAATTGCAGCCACATTTTCTTATAACACCTGCTCCTTCGTCACTTGTATTTGTAGCTGTTTTTCCCTCTGGCTTTGTTTCTTTTATGCAAAAATGGTCAAAATGAGTCATGAAAAGAACAAGAGAAAAAAGAGAAGCAGGGGACTTGTACTGTACATAACTGAGAAATAAAGTTCTCTAAAGTTCTAGATGTAGTTGCTAAAACACTAAATAAAATAGACTGGAACTACACGTGCTCATCTTAGATCAGGGGATTTCAGTTTTTAGTTGAATGATGACCATTACGAAAACCTTTGCTCCTTAAAATTGGCTTCATTTTTGCAGTAAAGTCAGGACATCCTCATTGGAGGAAAACAGTTTTTTTACTTTAAGGGCATCTGTACATTTTGTTTTTATTTTATCCCAACAAATCAAAACCAAGTGACACATCTGTCCCGTTAACAAGGGATTGTCAGCAGTTGATGGGAACGGTTAATGTGTATCATGACAGCAGATTTAGAAATGGGATTTAAGAGTCGTTATTTCTGAAATTCAGCTACAGCAACCTTTATTGCTGCACCAGTCTCATCCAAACTTGCTGTTTCTGTGGTTATTTGTTTCTGCTTCTGACATGGGAAGATGACATGGCATTTATTAATCTCAGCAACAAAGCTCTGACTGAAGCTCTGACTAAAAACAGGAGACCAATTTAAAGAGCTGAAAAAAACCCCAAAAAAAACCAGAAACAAAAGCCCCAACTTGGGTGCATTAAGTCCAGAAGTCTAACTCAAAGCTACCTGTTTGTACCTCAACAATAAAGCAGTAAAATTAATTAAACATTTCCGGGTAATAGAAAGTATTTTTTACAGCATTGTATTTTTAATAGTGATAGTCAAAATGATTTATTTCTGTGTACATGGTGCACTGTTTACACCAGGCGCTATTCCATCTACAGCTCAGCAGCCACTTCCCCTGCAATCCATAAAGCAGGGTGCAATTTTCTGGACAAATCACAGAGTAAACTCTGGCTATGTGACTGGGATCCAGCTCCTTTAAGTCATGTCCTGGTATTCATTACAACTCACAAAGCTTCCATTAATCTATTTTTCCTTATTTTCAGGACTTTAACCAATGTAAAGCACTCGCCTTAGGGCCAAATCTGACCACTGAGGGTCAGCAGAAGTGGTTCAGCTCTTGCAGTCCTGATACACGCCAGGCTGGCCCAGAGCAGGCCAGCGAGAGGCAGAGAAGGGAGTTAAGAAAGGAAAAAGAATGACACAAAGTGTATATATATATACACTGTGTGTACATAAGCAAGCAGTGGTGATGGTTAGGGTTAGGGTAAGACTTCAGGAAGTGTAATGTAAGTCATGTAATGTCCTCTGCAGCTATGGAAACACGATTGTATGCAATGTGTTTGTGTGTGTGTAGTACCTCTCATGTTTCGCAGCAGAGAACTGCTGAATGACTACTGAAAGCCAGCGCCAGATTTCTGTGTGCAGGAAAACAAAAGAGCGTGACATAAACACACACACAGCTACTTTACTTTGATTGTGTGTGTGTGTGTCTATATTTGAACAGTGCACTGTGTGGCACGTGCATGCATCCATGGTTATGCATGTGTGAGTGCTGAAATGAGGTCTGTGACAGTATGTGTGCCTATGTGCTTGACTGCGGGCTTCTGAATCTGACCCGTCTGACCGCTACCTAAACTCATGTAAACAAAGCATCTCTTTAGTGGTGTAAACGTGACAGCGCAGTGAGTCAGAGCTTCTGATCAGAGCTTCTGATCTTCCATATAAACGGTGAAAACTTCAAAACAGCTGCCAAGAAGAAAAAAACAGAACAAGCAAACCATCCAGATGAGCCTGGATTTTTTTTAAGCTGTTTTGGCTTCATGTCCAATAAAGTTGCTTTTGATTTTGTTGGATTTTTTGGGGGGGCAAACATTTTATTGTCTGTTCAGACATGGAAGTATTTATCCAACCAACTTATTCTTAAGCTTTTAGTTTGTTAATTCACGACTTGGGAAGCTTTAAATAAGAAGTCGTTCATGACCTTTGCATACTTGCAGTGTGTTATTCAATTGCAGCAATATGTTGACCGGTCCAATCAAAGGGTCTAAAACCATCTTGTAAAAGTCAGCCACTGATTATGTGGTTCATTGCACAACCTTGTTTCCAAAGAAGTTAAAAATTAAAAACAGAAATGTAGTCATTCACAAATCATTTAAAATTAAATTTAATCAAAAATACTAACAAGAAAATGTACTAAATGTAAAAACTCAAAACTGTTTTAAAAAATGTGTGTTGATTTAAACTTGATTCAAGCAGTGCTGGACGGGGATAATACAAACTAAACCAGGAGAAACTTGGGAACTGAATGCACGGAGAAACACACAGCCGTGAGGGAGATCGCAACACGGGACGAGTGGAGGAAAGGCAGACGAGTGAGGGGACACAAGAGAGAGGAAGAGAGAGGGTGTGAGGGGGGACAAGAGAGCAAGAGGGGGACACATGACAGGCTGGTAAAACATGAATAAACATGACAGACAGGAGAGCCATGGGATGAACACATGGAGGGGAACATGGGAACAGAAAAGGGAAACAAGAAGGACACAGGACAAAGACACAAGAGGAACCTGAGAGGAAAGGAACCAAACAGGAAACATAAGAAACTCAAAAAATGGAATAAATTCAAGACTACTAAATGAACCTGAATCATAATATAATACAAAATGACACAAAAAACACATGAAACTCAAAATGCTATGTCAAATGACCCAGAACCATGACAAGCAGAATGTCTAAAAGAGTTATTAACACAAGAAAAGTCCTCTAATGTAAAGAAACTATGGAATATGGCATATTTCAGTCAGCAACAATACTCAAGTAAGCTGTGGTACTTAAACAATGTTCAGGGTGCCAAAGGGTGACAAGAAAATGTTGCACAAACCACCAGAAAACCATTGATGCAAGGCGGGATCAATCCATGTTGCTTACACCAAATTCTGACCCGACCCGACCATTAAAGTACATAGCAGAAACCGCAACTGGACTACGCAATGTTTTTCCAATCTTCTTATGTTCAGTTTTGGTGACCCTATGTGAACCGTAGCCTCAGTTTTCTGTTCTTACCTGACAAAATAGGCAACTGGTGTGGTCTTCTGCTGCTGCAGTCTATCTGCTTTAACATGTTGTGCATTCAGAGAGGCTCTTTAGCATATCTCGGTTGCACTGAAAGTTTTTTTTTTTTTAATTAGTGCTGCCTTCCTGTCAGTTCCGAAGATGACTGGCCATTCCCATCTCTGTATTTCTGTGCAGAGAAGTGATTCTCACTGGATATTTTCTCTTTTTAGAACATCCTCTTTAAACCCTGGAGATGGTTGTGCAGGAAAATTCAAGAAGTTTGTGAAATACTGAGACCAGCCCATCTGTCACCAGCAACCATGTTACATCCAAAGCTCCTTAATCCAACTTTCTTCCCAATTCTGATACTTGGTTTAAACCTCAACAGGTCTACATTCCTCAGTATATTAAGTTGCTCTCATGTGATTGACTGACTAAATATTTGTGTTAACAAGCAGTAAAATAGGTGTACAAAAGTGGCTGGTGAGAATTGAGCAAATGTGGTCCACCTGGAATCTTATATACATATTATTTTCTCGAACTGCATCTTGAATAAGTTAGGATGGAGCAGTAAAAAAAATGTGGAAAAAAAATTAATTAATGATTGGAGATTTCCAAATGAGGATACTGCTGACATACATAATATACACTTCTAGCACTGTAGCATTATTGGTAAAAATATACATATGGAGAAAGTCTGGATTAAAACTGATAGAAAAATAGAAAAAGGCGGAATTAAACGTGCAGCATAAAATATGGCAAATATTATGAAATACGAGACATATGAAAAGGGATCAATATTAATGAACGCTGACACAAGAATTTAATAAAAACTGTTGTTCAAAAAGTGCATCATGGTTTCATTAACAGCTGGATGGGTCATGTGTAGTATATGTAGAGATAAGAATGCCTGTGGTAAAATGCATTACATTTCTGCATGACACTTTATGAATCATGGTAAACCAGTGGTCACTTTGAGTCAGAGCTCAGAATAAATGGATGGTGTTCAAACCGCCTGAGAATACTGTTCACATCTTGAAATCATAAATTCACAGTCCATTCTGGTCCTTCTCAAAAAACTCGGGGAATACTCCTCTGTGATGGATGACTGTTTCGGCAAAAGCCGAGACCAGTCTTAAAGTTAAAAAGAACCATGTTCTGGAAATAAACCAGCTTCTGTGCCTGTGTGCATAGGTTCGGAAAATGACAGCCAACACCATCCACAATAACTTGCACAACCTGTTGTGCGTCATTTGACATATGACCACATCTCTAGTGAGATTTACACCCTCACAGGGACAGTTCTGTAAATCACAAGACAACTTGACAGTGTTTTGTTTGTACAAAACTTTAAACTGCAAAATGCCAACTAACCAAGCTACAAAGTGAGGCAATAACCTCAGTTACCTTTCTGGAATGAGATAAAAGTGCCATGATAAAGCTGCTTTTTTGTTTGGAGCAGCTTATTGAAGGCTGCATTTTGGGTGTTGTTAAATTTGGCACACGAGTCAGTTACAGAATTCGTTCCTAAAAGTTTGTTTTCACACACAAGAATTCTTCAGAGACACACCATCCGTGTTGATACTGCATGCCATCTGCGTCATATCAATGAATCGTGGCTTTTTTTCTGTGCTTTTTAAAAAAAAAAAAAACAAGAAAGATGATTCTCATTATTTAAATGACTTAGACTTTGATTCCATTGACAACAATGCTCATTTTAGCACCATTTACAGCAGGAAATTACTGGGTCCATGCTATAATAATGTCACTCCTGACTTTATTCTTCACTCAGTTGCAGATTGCTAAATGCAAAATATGGACAGCACTTTTGTATGTGGAATGGAGTCCAATTTTGAGTCTGATAGCAGATTTTAAAAGATTTTTCCTAAGCTGTCTTAGCGTGAAGACATATTCTGATGTTCTGTGTTTTTGAAAAGTGACAAATTTTTAAAACTCTGGTGGACAGTCTAAAAGAGCCATAACACAAAAAGACTCTGCGTGGCATGAAGACAAATAACATCTAAATGCTTGGAAAGCTTTGTGTAACCACAATAGCAAGAATCTGGACAGATGCTCATATGCAGCTACTTAGAAATATGATCTCGATACCACAGAAGAGAGTGACAAGAACAGAGAGGTTGAAAGACTGGCCTTTCTTGTGGTTGTTGGTTTATAAAGAAACATCTAGCCTGAGAAAAAAAACAGTTGCACAAACTCCTACTGATCCGACTCCTACTAATAGTAAGAAACTTATTACTCACTTGTATTGTTTTTATTGTCTTGGGAAGCTTATAATTAAGCCTCTTAAAGGAAAATTAAACAGATATATAAATGCAGCAGAAGAAACCACTGGTTCAAACTACTAGCAATCTGTAGGCGTGACTGAACGCTGCTAAGATTAAGAGTCCCACTCCATATGTAGACTAACAGGCAGCGCAAAGCACCGACACCAACAGGGTTAGAGGTTTAACTCCCAATAGGCCCACACATTTTTAAAAAGTATGTTCTCATCGCACTATAAGGACGTTCTGATAAAAAAAACTCCCTCCAACTGCTTTACATTATGCACACAGAGTACATGTTAAAAAAAATCTAACATAACAAAACAGAGGACATACAGACAGCTCAAAGTGGATGGATGGATGAACATTGTATTACAGGATGAATAATGTTCTTTTAATGAGCCGACAGAAGATATCACTGTTTGGGGTTCGTAGGCTATGTGTGTGCAGTGTCTGGGCAATTCATTTCAAAGTTACCGCTGTCTGCGCTCAGTGGCCAGCAGCTAGACTAGAGAACACATAAGACTAAAACTGACTGATAAGAGCTGAGAAAATAAACACACACCTCTCACCCAGTCGAGGCCAACACATTCATCTGTAAAAGGAGGAGGATTGGATAAAATTTGTGTGTGTGTGTGTGTGTGTGTGTGTGTGTGTGTGTGTGTGTGTGTGTGTGTGTGTGTGTGTTTGTGTGTGTGTGGGTGTGCCCTCAAATGATTCAGAGATGGACTGAGGCTGCAAAAGAACAAAAAGTGATTGATGACACTGGATGATGAAAGATCATACACCAAACCAGCTGCTTAGATTTTCCATAAAAATGCAGTCATTGTATTCCCCTACGATACACCCTTACATTCTTTCCTTGGCACTTCTTTAATTTTGTGCATTTCGCCAACACTGCACGTCTCCTCAAGAAGAAAAAGGTACTAATTACTGCTAAAGGTTATATGTCAGATTTGCTATTAAACATGTATTCCTTTCTGTAATATTTGTCAGGTTTTTCTTTAGTGCTGGCATTCTGTTTCATAAGTTTTCCATCAGGACAATCATGATTTAAAGGAACTAGTTCACACAAATTAGAAAAAGTTACTTTCACACAATTTTCAAGCATTTCAAGCACCCAACCTGAACTGCCCTTCTGACATGATCATTCTTAATCTGTCCATTTTGGTCATTCCCAATGAAAACCTTTGGATTTTCAAATCTACCACCTTTAGCTAAACCTGTCTATTTGTCAATGCCACTGTCTCGAGTGGAAAAACATGGACAAAGGCAGAAATCCCAGAAACAGATCAGAATGTCAGATAATTGGAACCAACAATAGGAAAAAGAAGAAGAAAAGGTTTTACAGGCATACACATAGACAGACGCCCAATCATAACTCACATATAAAGACTACAGCTACAATTAACTGACCCATGGCCTCAAGGACAAACTGCTCCTGAGTAACTGCCAGAGGAGGCTGGACACCAATGCTCAGCTTAGATGACTTCACCACACTACTGGCTTTCACCTTCACCTGAAAAAAAAAAAATGATGATGTTAGATGTAGACAGGATACTGGTAAAGGGCAGATAGAATTCTGACACACAAAGTGAGAGAAGAAACAATGATTTTAAAGGTTCACCTGTACGGTCACCGAGGGGACAGGCAGACCATTGATATCGTGGATCAGGGCTTGCTATGGAGAGATATTAAAAGGGAAATATAACTTTCTATGTTTATTATTGCATATGCATCTAAATGTGCGAATGTGAATTTGTTTTTTTATGTGTGTTTTGTGTTTGTTTACCGATGGGTTGTCCATGCTGGAGGAAACAGTGGTAGTAATGCACAGGTCATCCTCACTATCGGTTTTGGGCAAAATGTCTGAAATACCAACAGTTTAATCTCAAAACACTGAACCGATGTGTTTATTAGTCAATATAGCATTTCACCACATTTTGAAAGAAGGCATGATACTTGGTCAGTTTGCAAACAAATCAACCAGCATACAGAGAGGACAAAAGATAAAATTCACATTGACTTGTTGTTAAAGGCAGTTTAAATTAAACCTTGTGTGGCAGTCTTAAATTTATTTTATATATACACACACACACACACTGTTACAGTCATTGATGCTCATATTAAACATGGCCAGTCTCAAATAATGAGGTCAGTGTATGTACAAGAGCCAGAAGCCTCAGACTGCTCTAAACCTCCTGGACCTGTTAGATGTCAAAAAAGGTAATTTCTTAATTATGGTCATCTCATACTCTCTCACTCTCTTACATAGACCTGGCTATGAGCACAGCAGCCCCTCCCACCTCTTTCCAAGGCTTCTGTTTCCCATTCAGAAGGCAGTTAGCTTAAACCAGTGGTTGTCGAACTGTGAGGCAAACCCAACTGGTGAGGTATGGATGCACTGCAGGTGGGGTGTTGACAACCAGGTGACAAATATCAAGTGAAACTAAGGTGGACTTTTTCAGTAAAAAAAAAATTCATTCTTAGCGACTGGACCAGATCTTAGTCTAAGATAAAAAAAAATGGAACTGTGAATCATTTTGAACTGTAAATCAAGCAAAGCCACTCTAGCAGAGTCCAGGATTTCAAATATGGAGCTAAAAATGGACATAAAAGGTCACCTTAAGGAGTAAAAATATCAGATACTTGCTGCTCAGATACTCCAATGGGAAATTTTACCAACTTTAAAGTGAATGTAGACAGTCAATTGATTCAAAGAAAGAGTCACTTACGAATGACAATATGATTAGATAAACCTAGGATCAGACAAGAAGGATCAAAAGTTGCCTCTTAAGGGCATATTTTGGTTTTATGATAATTAGAAAATGTGTATTATGCTTCCAGCAGTCTCCTACCCTGAGTCCTGGTGGCTTCTCGGATGAATTTCTGCAGTTTCTTCATCTCAGCTTCCACCTGCTCGTAGTCAGCCTCCCTGGCATCCACCTTCGGAGTTGAAAAGAAAGAGGGATCTGTACCCATGTAAGAGCACAGAAGTTGACCATCTGAACTCAGACTGACCACGACTCCCTTCACATCCCTGAGAAGAGCAGAGAAGAGGAAAGTTAACTTTTTCCTAGTGTGTTATTGGTCGTTAGTCAAGAACGTCTGCCAAAAAGGTCTACTGTAGTTCAAAATTAGTTATTTGCTCCTTTAAAACAAGTAAGCTAAATGCTTATTTAATCCTTTTAGAAAAAGCTGAATATAAAGTTCAGAACTAATTTATAATATGAAACCAGATTAAACGAGGGAGAGCATGAAGAAATGCTGAGTGATGCAATAATGTGTTTTAACTGTGTGTGTGCTAACTGGTTGCAGATGTGTTGTGTGTGTATGTGTGTGTTTTCTGTTCCAGTCCAGTGAGACGATAACACATACACTCAGACCCACACATGAGGGGGTTCAGGTCAAGAGCAGCAGCCGGCTCCACACCTGCACAGGAGGGCGTCTGAGGGGGCATAAAACTTTCACTTTACTGCTGCGGAAACACTGTCACGCACACGCACGGGCACACACGTACACAGAAAAATTTATATTCATAGAGCCATGACCAAATGCTACAGAAACGCATTCATAAAAGTGATGGTTCTCACATTTATTTAAAGCCCACAGACACACACACACAGACCATGCTGAATAATAGCTCAAAGTTCAACTGAGAGAAAGATTGTTGCGTACGCATCAACTAAAGGAACTCACATAATCTACCAGCAGTGTTAGGTAATACATACATACAAGATATGTGACAATACAAAACTATGTTGCCAGAATTTATTTCAATCTTTAAAAAAAAAGTAATAAAAAATGTGGCACTGTGTACACTTTTCGTTCCAGTGTCTTATTACCTTGCACAAATCAAGGTTTGAAAATCCATCCATCCATCCATTCGCTTCCGCTTATCCTTTTCAGGGTCGCGGGGGGCGCTGGAGCCTATCCCAGCTGTCACAGGGCGAGAGGCAGGGTACACCCTGGACAGGTTGCCAGTCTGTCGCAGGGCCAACACACAGGGACAGACAACCATTCGCACTCACATTCACTCGCACATTCACACCTAGTGGCAATTTGGATTATCCAATTAACCTATCCCCACAAGCTGCATGTCTTTGGACGGTGGGAGGAAGCCGGAGTACCCGGAGGAAACCCACACAAACACGGGGAGAACCTGCAAACTCCACACAGAAAGACCCCGGCCTGATGGTGGAATTGAACTCAGGACCTTCTTGCTGTGCGGCAACAGTGCTAACCACCGTGCCACCGTGCTGCCAGGTTTGAAAATATTTCTCAAAATATTGTAGTAGTGTACAACACTAGTTCCAAAGAAGGTCTATAAAATGTAAATAAAAACAGAATGCAATGAAGTGCAAATCTCATAAACCCATATTTTATTCGCAACAGAATATATAAAAACATTTTTTATAATGAGAAGTGTATGGTTTTAAGATGTAATGTGATGGTAGCAACATGTCATAGCAAAGCGGGCCAGAGGCGAAAAAGGGCTGGAAAAGTTAGTAGTACCAAGGAGAACATTTTGAAACTAATTAGCTTAACTGGCAACCAGTCAGTAACATGAGTGTATAAAAAGAGCATCTTAGAGAGGCGGAAGTTCACCAGTCTGAGCACTATCTACCAACAATAACACATAGTATATTTATCAAAGTGAGCAATAGGTTCAGCTGCCATCGGAGCAACTGAAGGTAAACTTTTGTCTGGTTCATTTCCCCCCTTTTTTAAAAGTTCTTGAGTGCTACAAATGCTTCTTGAGGCTATTTGCATAAATGATCATTACAGGTGACAGCAAGTATGCATGAGATATCTTAACAATTGTAGCTTGTGTCAAAGTTACAACTGTTACACTGCTGATGGTGCCTGGATTCGATTTCTATGAATTAACTTAACATTCTATTTAATAACGGTCCTCTCAGATCAGTTTTAACATAAATATATATCAGGTTCTGAGTCTTCACAGTTCTGATTCAGATTTGGTCCATGTTAAACTTGAAGGATCCCAAAATGGTGAGAATATTTAATTTGGGGTTGGCAATAAAATGCAATACTGCCTCCAAAACACAAGAACTCCCAGAGCACTGCTATCAAATAGAGCTAGCCAGAATGAGCTGCTGAAGTGATCATATGTTGTTTTTGTGTGTATTGGTTTTGTTTTGTGTGTTCCTATCCCACACTCTGCACGGTGTCCCACCAACACACTAAATCACCCGATGATTATCAAATGCTTTAAAACAACACAGCCTCAAACTAAACCAAACAGCTACCCAGACACACACTATCTCCCGCATCTAAAACACACAGGCACACACACACAACCAAAAACCACATAATTTTTCAACCATGTTTGTGTTTTGCATTGTAATTGTATCAAATTGGGCTTTGATTGGAGTTGTTTGGAAAAAGACAAAGGATTGCCTATAGCTGGCCCCTCCCCACTACGCTCTGATTGGCCAGCTGGAAGACATTGTCGAGTAGTTTACACACTGGATTTCACAAGCTGATAAACACAACATTATATTTGCTATAGGTGTGTGTTTGTTTACATGCATAATCACTGCTGTGTACACTACATGCACTGAGCTGTCCTAAGCTATCCTTCATCTTTATATTCCTCGAATGGTCATCTTTAAACTAGGAAAATTCTAACATCAGATTCCTTCATTTGCTGGAGGTTATACTCACAAAAAGTTGGCAACACGCACAGCCACGGGGATAAAGGAGAGCTGGGATGCCCACTTCAAGGTCACATCCTGGTAAACCAGCAGCATGTTGGTGTGATTACCTAGCAACAGGTTTGTAGTGCCATCTGTCACTAAACACGACCACAAAAAGAAGATTAGAAACAACAGACCTTAAATATCACAGCATTTTATTTTTAAAAATAAATAAAATAAAACTGGCTTTCAGAAGTTCAGACTCCATCACCTAAAAAAAGAGGCTAGAGAAAAGCTAAACTAGTTTGCTAGTTTTGTGTCAGATTCTCAAATTTCAATTCACAAATTTTACCATGCAGCATAGTAATAAATTCCTCTGGTGGGTGGCATTGCCCTGTAAGAAGTTCCCACAGTAAAGAAAATCACTTTTCACGTCTGGTTTGTATATAGAAATTTTGTCATCTCGATTTTTCATTTTGAGACAAGGTAACCTTTTATAGGTGTATATACAACTGAAGTTCCACATACACTTTCTTTCATGACACATGGCTTGAAACCTTCAGTATAAATACTACTTACATTTTACTACTTATGTTTCACTCACACACACACACACACATCCAGCCAATCCCACCAATGGCGCAGTTACCACCAGGAGAGATCTGAGGTGACGGCCACACGCAAAACAAACACACCTCACTTACACTCACACACACACACTGGTACACATACTCACACAGTGGAATACGTAAGTTATAATATAGTAACAGCGGTCAGCAGGGTGGCACAGTGCAGGGGTCGAAATGACAGAGTGTGTTGGTGCCACATTAAAGCAAAATACACACCTTTCGTCTCCACATCAGCCTTATAATTACAACCATATTATAAAAATTTCCAACCGGTGTTCTTCGTTCTCCTTCCTTTCTAGGCTTTTTTTTTACCCTCCTGGCCCACTGATATCTCCACATCCCATTCTTTTCTTTTTCCTTTTCCTTATCCTGACATCTCTCTCCACATCCATTCTGGCCTCCGCATCATAGGTGCCACATCATGATCCTATCTGAATGAATCTGTCACCCATGTTATCATGATCCTAGAATATCATGTTCCTAGAAGTAGGAATCATTAAAAATCATGCAGGAGCTGGTCTTTGATTGTAAGGCTTCATATAAGCAATGAAGCCGATAAAGTTAAATGACAAAATAAGATACAAACAGCATAAAAGAGGTAGACTGGGGGGGCGAGGGAACTGGTCGAGCAGGCAGCTGTGAAGATGAGCGCCAGAAAGAAAGCAATAGGAAATGCTAAGGAGAGCACTGTTGCCTATCCTCATCTACTCCAATCTCTAGACTATGAATACACTATAGAAATCCACTGAATGGCCCTGCATAATAAAAGAAGCCCTTGCTGCTTGTTGGGTGGCAGCTCCAGCAGTTAGACTGTCACTAAATATCACACTGTTAAAAATAAACTCTAGAGTGGACTTTGTTTGTTTTTGAGAGTGAAGTCTGCAACAGCAGTCATGCTCCTGGGAATTGTCATCATCCCTCAGTCATGTGGGAATTTTTATGTGGTTTTGACTGTTGACAGCAATCATGTCCCAATAAAAGTTGCTTTTGTTGAAATGACACATTGGGGATTGAGTTTATAGACAATTTCCAAGAGTAATTTAAATAATCTAAATAATATTCAGAGTAGACATTGGAGGGAACTTTGAAAGCTGAGATATTTTAATTGTAAAATTGAAAACAGATATCATGGCCACTTTTTGCAGTCAGTCAACGAAGCCTCCATTCTGGATCCTTCCTCCATAGAGTCAGAGTATTTTATATCAAACGTAATACACTTTAAAAAATGGATCTATAGTACATTGTTGCATAAATTAAAGTGGGCAGAAGCACTTTTGACGTTGTTTTGGCTGCATTTTCAGGAGGTTATACACAGAACTGTACTGCTAACTACATTAATATAATTCGTGTTGCTTAGGGTTGAAAGTGACAGTTAAGCAGCAATCGATAACCACGCAGGTAAGGCATACCCTTTTTCTTCTTAACAATTTTAATATAAAAATCACAGCTGTCCCCAGCTGCCAGTGCAACTTAATGGGACAGAAACAAGGAGAGCAATACTTTATTGAAGTGCTTTTGGAAGCACTCTTGTCCAATTAACAAGTTTTATCAGAAACGTATGGTTTAAAACAGAAACAAAGCTATGAAAATGGTTTCTGGATACAGATCGATTTTATGCACTTGAATCAAAGGGTTTCTGAGTCATACTGGTTTCTTAGGCAACCACAACATCAACCCAAATAATGGATGCGTGACCATGCAGATCATAGGCCACTGTGCATGGAACTAAAACTCATAAATTCACCATCTGTGTGTGAGAATGTGTTTATGCACACCTCTTTTTGTGTATGTTCTCATATTACTCATTCTAAATGACCACAATCAGGCTGCAATTTGATACAATTGCGCCGCTAATTGCTAATTATTGAATAATGGAACTTTGTGAGTACGTGTGTGTGGGGAGAAAATCGATTCATTTAGTCAGGTGCAAGCTTTCAGTAAAAATGACAGCAGAGTCGGCCTCCATCGCCTCCTTCTCTAAGACCAATTCAACATCTGTAGCCAGGCTAACACACAGAACTAATTATCATCCACCCACAGCATATCCTGTCCATTGTGTGCATGATAAGCAGTAGCCTCTTGCCTCAGATGTGACGCCCTTTCAAATGCAGCTAATAATCACCACACTGTACACCTCTTTCTCTTTTTTCCCCATCAGAGGTGAAGTCAGGGAGAGGTGTTCAAAGCTGGAACCCATTACTGTTTAACAAACACACACACACACACACACACGTACCCGTGGGTGTACCTACAGTAACGCCTATGATTTCAATATGCTGCATACTCATTATGACAAAATGAATCCTGTGATCACGGATCCTCCCGTACCTAAATATCTTTAAATTACTTCTTGCTGACAACAAAAGGTACTATTGAAGCTTGTTATTTCCTGCTATGTTTTATCGTTGCTGTAGGTTGGACATGGGAACAGTTATGCCAAGCAATTCAGTGCATGCACATCTTAATCACTGAGATGCTGCATTTAGCTAAATCTGTTCGAAAATGGTTCTGACTGATGAGCAATGTGGAGAAAAAAAGCGAATCACTTGAACTGAGGACTATTCAGTTGTTGACTGAAGCTTTCCTTGGCTTCATTGAAGTTTCATTGTTTAGATTCAAAACCAGCACTTGAATGTACTTGCACAACACAGCAGAGAGCAGTTTTCAACTTTTTTAAATTAAAAAAAAAAAAAAAAAACAAGAAAAAAAAATCATGTGTGGTGGTTATTTAGCAACAGACAGCAGCCAGAGATTAAGTAAGACACAGATTTGCCATCATACTTAGTGACTATTTAAATGCTAAAGAGCCAGATATCTTATTCAGCCGTTCATTAAGAGTACAATTGAAGGTAAATGGAGGTTTAGCCTAACTCACAAAGGAGCAGTTATCTCTTCAGTTTCCATGAAAGAAAGAAAGAAAGAAAGAAAGAAAGAAAGAAAGAAAGAAAGAAAGAAAGAAAGAAAGAAAGAAAGAAAGAAAGAAAGAAAGAAAGAAAGATACACTACATACAAAAAGTATTTTTGGACAAAAATAAAGTTTATTACCTGTATGATTCTGTATTATATGTGCTATTCATTCTTCTTTTGGCACATGTCTATAAACTCTATTGTTCAGCAGTCAGTTTTATTTATGTAGCAGAGCTATTCGGTTTATTCCATCACATTCTGCCAAAAGCAGCTTCCTGTGAGCCATTCACATGGCAGTATGCCATTCCAGTTGCTTTGTTTTTTAGTATTTTATCCAGTTAGTCTTTTGGAAGTTTGCTTATGGCAGGTGCACTGAAGCATACTGAATGTTGTGATTCTGTGTTTCACCTCACTCCAGGCTGAACACATCTGAACTTTGCCTCTGCTGCTTTGGCAAAATATGAAAACTAAGGGAAAAGAAAAGCCTTATCCCTTAGCTTGCCGTGTGAACCTTTGCTCTTTGTTACAAGTGATGCTGACAACAGGTCCATGTTTTTCTATAAAACTAAAACTAATCACTACCTTTGAAGAAAAATATACAATTTGGACCTTCTTCTGGAAACAAATTGTTTTGTTTCTGCATTATGATTTGTCCGGAGAAACATGACTGGTGTTTGCTTTGCTTTTTTGAAACTCAGCAGCCATCACTTTCCATCCTATTCTCAATTCTCTGTGTCTAACATGTTTGTTAAATCATTATTATTACACATTCAGCCTAAATAAGTGCTGCAGCAGAAATCCTGCCAAAAACCTACAAGGAATATTGTTATTCCTAGTACGAATAAGAATAATACAAAAAGACTACAATAAAGACTGCGAAGGAGAAATATCCTTTTATAGTGTGTCAACTTTTTGTCTGGTGTCCTGGGTTACCCGAGGCATATGGCAGGAAGCAGCTGGGGTTGAACTCCAGCTTCTTCATGAAATGGATCTGCCCATTGTCACGGAGACAGTAGATGTTCCTCTCACCCAGGATGAAGATGTGGGAAGAAGCATGGGAGAAAGAGGGCACACAGAGATCCAGGGCCTGCTCTCCCAGCACAAATACCCAGTCAGGCTATGGGAACACACAAAGACACAGAACAATGTCATTTATTGCACAAAAAAAAAAATTAAAAATTGTATGCGTGAATGTCAGCCTGACATGTGCGTTGTCTGAACACGCTTGATAAAATGTTGTGCAGTGCCTTTTTATTAGATACTTAATTTCCATTTACCATAGAAATGGGTATCAGCGAAACTTTAAGCTCTGCAAATAAAGATTTTTATGTTCGAATTCAAGGCAATAGTGGCGACCTTTGGTGCTGGCAGAGAAAAATTCAAATAGCATGAACAGTACATTCATAAGTGCTCTGACATTTGGATTCTATTATTCACATTTGACTGAAAATGAGGGGATCCCAAAGAACTATCGAGATTCAGATATCACTCAACCTACAGTCTTTAAACACTAATCACAACACAGATAAACAAACAATCATGTCAAAGAAAAAAAAATATGTGTGTGTTAGTGCTCACCGTCAGCCTCTTGCCTCCAGTCTTAAGGGGTAAGTTGGGATCTTGTCGACTTTCTGCTTCTGTAGCCACAGCGAGAGTCTCATACCTGACAGTAAAAAAGACACAGACAGCTACTTTTTCTGTGTACGTCGTCTCAGACAGAAAACAAATAACTTTTTTTTTTTTTTTTTTTTTTAAACACACAGTAGGAGAAATTTTAATTGTGAAAAAACTGACAGAGTTGGTCTAGGACACTTTCCATTGTAAGTAAGTAAGTAAGTAAAATTTATTTATATAGCACTTTTTAAGACAAAACGCTGTTACAAAGTGCTTCACAAGAAAACATGTCAAACAAACAATATAGCAAAAAGTACTAGATATTCCCCAGCTATTCTAAAACGCCAAACTACACAGTTTCTCAACCATTAGAGCAAAACCACAACAACAGCACACAATTCGTGTTCAGAATAAACAAACCCCTGCAAGCATTTTATAGTCACCTTCTCTTTTACAGGTTCTCTGTGGTCAATCAACACATCACAGACCTACCGTTCCCTCGAACCGTGATCTATCAGTTTTAATCAGTGAGCCGCAGGCCACTGGCTAAGGATAAAGTGGTCAGACTGATCTGTGGTCAGTTGATTTTGGCATCTGCATGTTAGGCTTTTTCCAGTAAGAAGCTGGCAGTCATAGCAGCTTAGCGGGAATCTATCCATCTTCCCAAACACCTGGATGAACAGAGCTCCAAACCTGACTGACCCCAATTGCACACCCCAGACCAAACACTAAATAACTACTCATTTATCCACCAACCTTCTCACTCTGTTTTGCATGTTTCGACACAAAGCTGTTGTTAATCAAAGCAAGCAACCCTGAAATTGACCTTTATTGGAAGGAGCACAATCCAACATGGCTGCTACTTTAAGGGTACTAGTAATACTTTATCTTAGCCTCTTTTTTTATTGAGTCCGCAAATATTTGTGCAAAGCAACAGCACTTTCAGTACACCATATTCATTATGTATACTACCCACACGTGGAGCTGCTAACAGGTTAAAATTGTAATGCTAATAATTTAAATAACTGCTTTTTTATTAATATGTTTTTATGCCCATGAAGCTCTTTGAATCTGATTTTGGGATACATAAATAAAATTTTATTTACTTACTTTAATTTACAAATTGCATCGACTATAGTCTCATTTGTACTTTGTGTATCTAATTAACTGACCTTATCACGTTAGCATTTAAACAGCGGACAGGGAAAACATCTGCAGCTAAACACTAGCATATAATGTAAGTGTGCTGAAGTTACATTCTCACAGAGTTTTGACTTCAGGGCATACTTAGTTTTGTTATGCTTTTCAGTGTCATTCTCAAAAATGCGCTTAGGGTTAGTATGTAACCTAGTATGAAACTGCGGCAAAGCTTTAGTATATACACTGTAGGCCTTTTGGTCACTTGAATTACAAATTTCTATTTGTAATTTCTAACCCAGACAAAAATGTAAATAAAAAAATAAATCAAATTTCAAGCTCTGTAACTTCACATGCAGCTCAGTATGGCTTTCATAAAAAGACTGTGACTGCCTTCTTTTGGTTGAATTTTACTTATTTCATGTATTACTCACTGCAGAGAGCACTCACATCTCTCCCCTTTCCACTCCTCTAACAACATTTTCGTTTTATACCTGGATAAACCTGATTACCACATGTGACTCGAAGAGTGATGCTAATTCCTCGTAACATTTTGTATAAAATAGTAAATGAAGTGTTCTAACCTTTGATTTTTGCAATACAATGCAAGATTTATAGTTTTGAACTCATCCGTACAGTAGCGCTACCCGCTTAGCCCTCTCTGAGAAACGGCGAGCAGACTAATGAGCTTTATGGATGACTGCCAGTAAAGAAACCTTTTCATCACGCCATGACCATTTCCTGGGAAAGAAAATGGACTAAAAAATATATTAAACATGTCAGGGGTTTTAAGCTTTTAAGGCAACACTCAATGGATCGACAGACCAGCTCCTGCATGAGTGAAGGGATTAAATTCAGCCTAATAATACTAAAACAACACCATAAAATAAGTATATTCTTTCACTCTGCTTTGATATTTCATAATTATTCCACCCTTCACTTAGATGTTTTACTAATCATGGGATAAGAGGTCAAATGACTGAATTAAAACTGGACATGCATGCGCACGTGTGTGTGTGGGTGGGTGTGTGTATAATATGAAAGAGGGCCAAAAAAGAAGAAAAAACATAATCACAGAAAGCCTTGTGTTTGAGAAAGAACCAAAGAAATCTGGTTATTCACCTGCATGAGCAGCATGTAAGGAGGAAGACAAATATCACTGACAGTGATATACACATACTTTTTTTCTATTTGTCATTAAAATACTGTTTCCAGTGAACATGGTGTGCGGGTTGGACTTTGTGTGTACAGGAGTGTGTGTTTAGGCAGTATCAGTCATCGTGCAAGTTTAGGACACTGAGGTTGAGGAAACAAACATCCCATTTATATGAAAGAGGATCTCTCAGAAAGGAGCACACACACACACACACACACACTTACCTTCAACATACAGATCAAATAAGCATATACATTCACGCAAACTACACAAATACACACTAAGCATGTACGCTTTCTGAGGTAACGGATAAACACAAACTAAAAGCTGAAAGCTGACGCCAACACACACACATACACTGTAACCAAATCAAGCTCTCATTCATCAGGGCAGGAGAAGGTCCAGCAAGCTAAATAAACTGAGCCAAGCAGAACTGTTTGACCAGTCATATGATATTAAATGTATAACAGTCAGCATGGCTTTGACCCCGTCATCTGATATGGTGTGTCTATATATTTCCATCACTCTGACCACATTCAAAGATTAGAACATTTCTAAAGTATCTAAATCAAAATTGGGGTTAAGAAAAAACATTTAACCCATACATAATGACTGCATAAATAAACAGATAAACATTTTTTATCCATTTATTTATTCGATTTTGCTAATTGGTAGGGTCTTACGTCAATACCAGTGATCTTGATCACAAAGTATTTTAGTCGAAAAGTGATTTGTTAATGCTCTCCCAGAACCGCATCATTAATGCATCCACTGTTTTAGTGCTAATACATTTCCTGCTGCTATTGTGTGATATGAAAACCATTTATCGTGCATCTGCAACAGGAACTGCTCTATGCTCATCACCAAATCCAAAGTCCACATGGAAAGAGATGCTTATGTAAGAGCGGATGCTTGGATGTGTGTTTTTATGTACTTTATGTGGCAAATGTATGTGTTCAAATGTTTATCCAAACTGTGAGGCACCTTCTAACAGTTCCTAAAGTCCCATACAAATAAAGCATTATTTCTATTAAAGCCATCACTTCTAAAATTTAATGCACAAATTTTTTTTTTTGATGCTATATCAATTTAATTAATCTTCAAGCAGAGTGATCCTTGTTATGAAAATGTTTAGTCACACAAACACGGTGATAACTTGGGCTTCCTGGATGTGCAGCAAGCTTGAATATGGGGACAGGAAGAGCAAAGTATAAATCATAAATTGTATGTGTTGGTGACTTGTATCCCAAGGAGCAAAACACTTTTACTTCTAGCAATTTTTTTAACTTTTATTTTTTAGTAGGTATCCTAATCAACTGATCATTTATGTAGCACTTCATATCTTTAACTAATGATGCTCATCTGTACTGACTGAACAGCTCTGACTGCATGCTATTTAGTGTTTACATTTATTGTGACACATCAAAGTCTTGTTCTGGCTAAACTCTAAAGTCTCCACTAAATGTGAAGTTCTATTTATAGCAGAGACATTACGTTGGTTAGAGGTGTTTAATGCACAGTGTAAAGGAAATAAGTTTGTTGCATTCGTAATGCTGTGCTGTCATTTATGGAAAGCTTGTATACGTCTGCTGAGCTCTGTCTGATTTACTGCAGTCTGTACACTGCAGGGCTGTGTTTGTGTGTGTGTCCAGTGAGAACGGTGACGTCAGGGTTTCCACTGTGATATCTAGTCTGGAGAGTGTCTTGATACTGGTGGGGGGCACCCAGATAACAAACAGCTGGAAGAGAAGACTGCACGCATGCACAGCGTACACCCACGCAGTCTGTAAGACTTCTTAACGATATGCAGTCAGAGTGAAGTGTACATGTGCTTACATTAAAATGAGGTACTTTCCGATCAAACCATGTGTGCGCAAGTGCGTCTGTGTGTGTGTTTCGGTCCATCCAGACAAGATCTGCACTGGGAGCAGATGGTGTTCGGATGGTGGGGATTTAGTCAGCACTGCTCGTTAACCATCAGCAGCTGATACTGAAGACTGTGAATCAGATAACCTTAAGAAAGTTTATACTGTTCGAGCCTAAATATTACTTGTAAACAGATGTGAATTCCTTTTTAATAGCAACTTGGGGTTTTTTTCCATCTTAGAATAAAACTTCAGTATTTTCTAGCAACTAATATATAGGCCTATATCAAGGATCTTGCTGTTAGAAATCAGTTACATACATTCCAGCATACAACATTACTCCTCTCATAGTGCATACATACAAAGTCTATGCAATGAAGAAAATGGACTCGAAGCTGTATTGCAAAAATCCCTCAGCTGGGATTCTCCCATAGACTATGGACTCCTCTGATGCCACCAACAATCAGAAATGAAAGACAAGACTATTGATGCCATTTGAGGGCATCTGGAGATGTATGTTGTAGAAATTATTATGTGATGGACTTCACTGAAAGCTGTGAAAGTATTATACTGTAACTTTATCCCAGCTATCTTGCTTGCAAATATTTGTGGGATTACAACACTGCAGTCTTCAGGCAAGTAACACAAGATGAAAAAAGTTAATAAATAAATGAATTATAAAAAAGCCTACTTGTAGCTCTCCAGCTCTCGTGCAGAGGATACAGTGAGGAAGCTGTCTGTTCTGGGGTTGTAAGTCAGGGGACCAGGCAGCAGAAAACCAGGGAGGAACCTGCCAAAAGAGTAGCTGTCCTGCTCGAAGAACATCAGCATCCCGTCCATAGACTGGATACAGAGGGAATGATGACCTGATGGAGAGAGTGGGGGGCAGCAAAGTAGATTTATTCACAAGCTAAAATGTTTTGAACTGATAATAGCAAACAAAAACACACAAAAAACAATGTAATTAAATACAATGTTATACTGTGAACTCAGGTATGTTTTGCTAGGTATTTTCCAGTTTGGCTTTCAGAGAGAGGTTAATTTCATGTAGCAATTAACAACGTCGGTGGCGTAAAAACAGGTGGAGCTTCAACTTTTAAGTGTATCCTAAGCTTTCCCCCATGTTTCTCTGACACAATTTGAACAAACAACCTAGTCTAACATCATCAATGTCACTGAACAGAAACCATCTCAAAGTGTACACCATTATCTACATTTGTACAACTCATCATGTCCAGTCACTCTCTGGGACTTTTAGCTCCACCTTTCGAAACACTTTGGCCTTTAGACAAGGTCAGACTGCACAGCAAACAAACTAATTCATGTAAAGAATACAGGCTGCTTTTTTGGCTGCTTCATCTACATCCCTCAATAAAAAAAAACAACAAAAAACACTTTTTTTAAATAACACAAGCACCAAAGATCCTGGAGGACTTTTGTGGCTTTTGTTTAATTTCAGCCCTGATGTTGTGTTGTGCTGTGAGGTGCGTTACTCCCTCTGCCTGAATCTGATATCTCCATTAACACCTCCATACTCATACACACAGACACCTGGCTGTAAGTATAAATGTGTTCAAGACTACGTGTTTATTAGGAAAGGCCTGGTGTAGGACATACTAAGCCCCAACACACAAAATACACAGCAGCACACACTGCCATAAAGCAGTGGGGCTGTGTGACCAGAGAACTATAATTAGGCCTCAATGCGCTATTAAAACTCACACTGCCATCAACTAGAGGTCAGGGAGACAGCCACCTACAGTGCACACAAACACATACATACATACTTAACATCTATCACCAAGGATTTAGACAGAAAAGCCACACACTCCTACACACCTATTCTGTGTCAACAAGTATGTGTGTGTGAGAGTGTGTGTGTGCCTGAGTGATGAGCGGCCATTCAGGGTGGCCATTAACACACTGAAGGACAAGGTCTCATACATCGCAAACACACCCTGTGAATAAAAGTGTGTTAAACACAATATTTGATGGAGAGCCAACAGCAAATGTTGAAGCAGAATGTGCATGTCTTCATATGGGTGGATTACATCCAGCCACAAGTGTGTATTCTTGAGTGTGGAGTTAAAAAAAAATATATATCTGAAAAACAAATGTAGTCTTCTGAGGACCGAGTGCATTGTGTTTAGTTCAAAACTGTAAGTCATGAACGTCTGCTGTCCAAATGTCCTTAATGTGGAACATTTGTGGAAATGCACAAGCTCCAGCCAATTATAGTGTTGACAGTGTCTCTTAAACACTAGTGTTCTGTATTTTCTTAAAACAGACCCAGACTGTGATTGTTTTCATTTATATTATGTTCAATATAATTAAATTAAAGCTAAAACAACCCTAAATTCAGCTGGCTGAGGTTGCCATAAAGAGCAATTTGTCCTAAATGTCAGCATACGTCATTTATGTTTAAAATTTTTAATTTAATAAATGGTGTTCTGTCATGAACAGGTGGATTCATTGTCTGTTTTCCACTTTTTTCTCTACTTGCATTTGCCTGTTGCTGTGTATTGTTTTCCTCATTCACACCGGCCTAGAGACCTGTTGGTGACTACCCAGAAACCGTTGGGGAAAAAATGCAGATTCCGGAACAGTTGTGAGTCATTGCTGGAGGTTGTTGGCTATTGCATGCAACTGATTGCTCAACTCTCTTTCATACAGGCCCAGAAATCTATTAGTGACCCGGTGATAAATGCAGTCACTAGTTAAAACTGTGTACTCCACAACTGGTTCATGCAGGTTCATGCAGTTTTGTGATCAACTGAGGAGCTTGGGTAGATAGCAGGTTGTGGTGGTTGCCAGTAGTTTCCAAGAAAGGTACGAACTTGTCTGCAAACAGTTGCAGACTACTCACCAGGTGGTAGTGAAATTGTGAAACATACGATGCAACCTGGGAATGTAGAGAGTTTGCATTTGAAGAAACAGTTGTGCCTTCTCACTGGAACCAACACATTTCAAAAGGCAAAGCTTTTACTTTTGAGGGAAACATTCTCGGTTTCCGATTTGAGTATGAAAGTAAATGTAAGTGTTTGCAGGCAACTCAGTGTCTTTAATGCAAATTATGAGCAAACAAAACAATTTGCTAGTGACTAAAGGAATCAAAAGGAGGTTTTTGACACCCTCTTTGAGACAGATTTCACCTGGTGATAGCTAGCAACCTCGATCAACCACACACCAAGCATTTTGCCTCTGGGTCACCAACTGGTCTCTAGGCCTGTGAGATGAAAACTTCCGTTAGAATGAATAGTAATGTCAACAAATGCTGTACCATCCAAAACGGTATGCTGTGGTAGGCAACTTCTTCTGTTGGTGGGAAAATATACAGTATTAAAATTTTATAAAGGTCACTAAGATTTCTTTGAAAATGACTTCTGGTTTTATAAATTTTATTTCCTTGAAATTTTCCTAAAGATGAATATTTTGTGCATTTTTTATAGACTAAAAAAAATCACTAACAATATCTATATATAATAATCTAACCTACAGTAGTACGGACATAAATAATGACTATTTGAAAAATGTACATTTTCAATTAAGTATGTTCTGATATAAATTCAATCAGTCACTCAAGGAAATTCTTCTGAAAATTTTACATCACCATTTCTCCCGCAACAATAACAGATACTATCGGATGTTCAAGATACTAGCTGGATATTATCATGAGAGAGTAAAACAAAAAAATAAACTGCTAAAATATTTCACAACCTACTGCATTATTGAAATCCATCAATTATAAGCAACAAATCAGATTTGGAAACAGGTTACCGCATTATAAAAGGGAAAAACAGACAACAGCATTGAAATGATCAAAGTCATTTTGGTTTCTTAAGTCATTGTTCTACTCGAAGCAGACCAAGACTGTGTGAACAGGCTGAGGTAAAGACCTGTCTCAGACAAACACTTCACCGATTTGTCAGGTTTCTGGATGTCATTTCCGACCCTCAAAGGCAGCTCAAGGGTCAAAACAACAGACACTCAGCACAGCCTGACATGACTCTGTATCATCAATAATAAGAAATACAGAGTGAAAACGAGAGCCAAGCTGTTTCATAACAGCAACTGTCCAAATGTAATTTCACACGCCCACGGCCAGGTATAGTGTGTCAAAGAGCCCAGTATGAGAGCCACTGCTCAGACACAGTGGAGGAAACAGGCCTGTATTAGTGTCATTAATAAGACTTGTTGAACAAGCACACAGAGCAGCCAACAAAGCACAGAGGCTGGCCGCACACTGCTGTGGGCAGCACCTCGCCTCTGTGTAAATATGAGAGAGAAAATGTGAGAGTGTGAGAGGGAAAGTTGTAGGTACATGTGAATGTGCTGGCTCGGGGACCACAACATGTGAGTGCATGCATCTATGTGTCTATATATATATATATATATATATATATATATATATATATATATATATATATATATATATATATATATATATATATATATATATATATATATATATATATATGTGTGTGTGTGTGTATATGTGTGTATATGTGTGTGTGTGTGTAAGACCAGTCTATACTTCGACTGTAAGTGTGTGGCCTGAAAGTGACCCAAACCAAATGGCAGCCCAGCTATTAGAGTAGTATTAATACAGAGCTGCTATTACAGTGCCTACAGCACTGCTAAATGGGTGCTATTATAGACCAACACATGCAAACCCACACGCACACACACTCACGTGTAACAGCAGACACGACTTGCAAAAACACTCCCACACGCACACACGCTAGTTTCCATATCCAAACCAAGCAGCAACCTCCACGGGTGACAAATGAACCCACATGGATGTGCCAAAACTGCAGTACCTCTAGTGGCCACTTGAGGCTGGCTACAAAAGTGAGTGAGTACCTGTAAACTCCAATGTTAAAATGACCAACTTTACAGCCTTAAAAAGCATTCATACAGACTGGTAATAAAATGTTTTATGCCACTACATAAGTTTACTTCCTTCACAACAGCTTTAAAGTGGATGAACCTTATTATAACTCCTCCATCTAGAAATTGGATTTAAGGGGCATGGCCACTTTGACTGATAGGTCTGTCCCCAGGCAGGCAGCCAAAAGCAATTTGTTTCTGCTAGTCCTCAACTCTGCTAAATGTACTTAATGAGCTGGATCTCTCCACTGCATTTGTGCTGTTGGTGGCTTGTTGGGCATTTTAAGAGAATTATCTCATAATTAAAATGGATTGCTGTGTGGTACAGAATCACCAGGAAGTCTGTGTATCTGTTTTGATACATTTTTAATATTGCAGTAGTCTGTTACTTAGCACAAATTTACCAAGATATCTGTGTAGGGCGTTTATTCCTTACAGTGTATGCATGCAGCGTACTATCCAAGCTTTCTATTGTTAGTTGGTAACATGCCACTAAATTAATTCTCATCAAAATATGGTTAGTTGTGGCTCCAGAATACTCCAGAACACTTCCACAACACAAGCAAATGTTAAGGTTTCAAAATACAACCACAAAAATGGATGATGTCATAGTGACCAAATCTGTCTATTATACTAACTGTGATCTAAACACACAGAGTCTTATCACACAACATCTGTGGAAGAAATACATTTTCAGAAGTCTGCTCTTGCCTCAGAGCTGTGACTATCACTGTCTATGCAGTAAAACTACACAGAAAATACTGTCCAGTGTGTGTGTGTGTGTGTGTGTGTATGTGTGTGTGTGTGTGTGTGCAAGATAATCATTACGAGTATGTGTATGTTTGTGTTTCATCCAATCAACTGTGAGATTGGCTCATTTTCTTGTAAACTATGTGAAATGGTGAGGAAAGAGCAAACAGCGAACATCTTTTCCCAATAAAACGCACACAGATCAAAAACTCATCTGCCCTTTAAAAGGAAAAGAGAAATAAAAATAGCCTCTTTTGTGTGTATGTAGTCAAACAGAACACAAATATCTTCAGTTATAAATGAAGCATTGATCGTTATTGGTATAATTTAGACTACAAAACTAAACAGCTGCTACAGTAAACAAAGAAGACAGAAATAATGCAGAACAGTGCAAAATAAGTGGGGAGCACTTCTGTTGCACATCATCCTTTCCCCTCTCCTCTGTTTCTACTATATCCAATCTAAAATGCAAAAAAAAAAAAAAAAAAATCCGTCCATAACAATTATAATCAAAAACAAGGTTAAAAAAAGGCAGGCAGCAAACTGAGAATTTAGATGAAGAGTTGCAACATCAAAATAGATTCAGATTTCCCCAAATGTCATTTATTTTGGGGGATTTTTCTCTAATAATTTTTTAGGATTATTGCCACATATATATAGTCTTACACTCATAAACATTTAAAAGCACTAAAAATGATCTAAAAATGTAAAAAAAAAAAAAATTTTTGAAAGAATAAGCATTACCATTATCTGCAAAATAAAGCATGTGTAAACATGCACACCATTCTGATGAAGCCGTTCTTGAACAAGGCACTAAATCTCTACTCAGAACTCCTTACTTGGGAAAGCTGGGAAAGGGGAATTCCCGTACAAGAATTAAAACAGGACCTCATTCATTCAGTATCAAGGTGAAATAGAAGAGCAGTTCTAGGGCCTGTACTGCCATCTACTGGTGTACACTATAGGAAAAGACTAGAGATGTAAAGTGAATACTAGTCTGCCTGTATGGTTTTCTGTGTTTACCGAGTTTCCGGTCAAGGGCTGTTTAAGGGATAAGACTTGGTTTAGGGGTTAACCAGAGGTTTAGGTTAGGAAACAGCATTGGGTTGAAACATTTACTTGTGGTTATAAAGTTCAAGGTCAAATGGTCAGGAATGCATGTCTATTTTTAGTCATAAGTAAGGATCGCTAAAACATTTAGGTACACAGATGTCAAACTTGGACATGGCACAAAGACCCAGTTTTATTTACACCACACTACTTCACAACAATCAGCTACCTCATGTCATTTTAGACTGCAAGAACCCCAGAGATCACAAGTTGCCCTATAAGGAAGCACTTGGCGACAGTAGAGAGCATGGGTGAAAGAACACAAGTTTACATGAGAGCTCAGCTGACATCTGAAACACATCCTACACAGTGTGGGGAAACCAGAAAACACGTGGACACAGTCAGAGTTATTGGTTTGTGGTATGTCCTACACACGTGCACTCAGTACAGGCCAAGGTATTGGTTTTGGTTTTAATTAGCCCACACTGTTCTTTCTATCAATCAAATACACACTCAGATGAGCACTTGCACACAGACAGACAGACAGGCTCTCTAAACATGAAGTGAATGACGGATTCATCATGCCAGGCCACAGAGTCTGGCAAGCTCTCTGTTCACACACACACCTTGACAATACAGGCTTTATTTGGAAATGTCATTTTCTCTCCTTTAAAGGGGGTTCCCTGTGTTTCTGTGTGTGTGTGTGTGTGTGTGTGTGTGTGTGTGTGTGTGTGTGTGTGTGTGTGTGTGTGTGTGTGTGTGTGTGTGTGTGTGTGTGTGTGTGTGTGTGTTTCAGTGTGTGTGCGTGTATGTGTGTTTTTCTTGGATGCTTACTCCATTAGGGCTTTCCCCTACTTGGTTTTTCCAAAAGCCCAATAGACTAAAGAGAGCGCAGCTACATGACCTCTCTCTTTCTCTCCCTTTTCCTCCTTCACTCTTCTTATAGACTTTTATAGTTTTATGTATTTGTCCAGCGCTGCCAATTGCCTCTTATGCCAAGACACATGCACAGATGTTCACTAATGCACACCGCTTGCACTTCAATATATTTGTGAGGTCCCTCACTGATGTTGATGATAATCAACACAACTAAATGCCTATACTCAGCCTTTTGACTTTCCTTTATTAAATACTCAAAAGAAAAACCCACACGCAAAAGCTGACACACAGAACTTGTAAAGCAGTAAAAGTACCCTTTATAGCCAGCCACTATTCCTGGTGGACATAAAGTTTTCTTTGGTATAAATGACTTACATGTGTGTGCATGGCTTATGGCACTGCTGTCAGAAAGCTGTTACTAAGAGAAGTTATTATGCACCAAAATTCTTGTGTGATTCCAGGACAGCTTTACATCTCTCTTGTTTAAAACAATATTATGAAAAAAGTGAATTTAGTGTACCCGTGACTCCTCCAAAGGTGCCGTAAGTCATGTTGCAGGCTGTTCTTTGTAGGTTATGCTCATAAACCAACTTGAGCTGGTACTGGTCACCATGCTCCACGTTCCCTGCAGTGCCTGCATAAGGTTAAAAAAAACACACAAAAAACCCAACTTCAATTAAGAGAAGATATAATGACACCCTTAAAAGTGAAAACTGATCCCAAAAAGGGTGGCTGTGGCTTAGCAAGTGGTTTGGGATTTGAAGATCAATGGTTCATGTTCTCCAGTCTGCATGGTGAAGGGCAAGATACTGGACATCAAATTAGCCATAAGGCATCCATAAGCGTGTGAGTGTGACAGATATAGGGAACTTAAAGAGCAGAGAACAATCTGTGTATGAATGTGGTTTGTAATGTAAGTGCTTTGAGTGCTCCGTGGTGTAGAAAAGCATCTTATAACTATCAGTCCATTTACTAAACATAAATAATGAAAACCCTGTTTATGTAAATTTTACCTGATACAGAGTAGACTGACAGCTTTCTGGGGTGGAGAACAGCCAAGTGAAGAAGCTCTGAACACCTGAAAAGACAGCAAAGAAAGTACTAAAGCAGTTCAATAATACGATAACCTACAAAACTAAAACCCTTTTATCAGAATCAGAATACTTTGTGTGAAATTATGTGTTACAGTTACTCCAAGATACTGAACCAAATTTAACCAAAGATACAATATATTACAAAGTTACATAATATAAAAAATTGCTCTAATAGATACAAATAGCTCAATTATAAATATACTGAATATTAAAGGAGATTAAACATATTTGATTGACATTTTACTCTAAACTGTAAAACTTTGTGATTTGCATGTCCAAAAGGGTGTACTGTGCATTCGATGGAGAGGAATTATTTCCTGTGTTGTGCAGTGGTGCATTTGGGTAATGTCCTTTACAGCTTAACAGGACCCCATGTTGATTATTTTGGATGGATACCTCTAAAAATCCACAATTATTTAACAAGACCACCTAGTTATAAGCCAAATAACAGCTAAAATCACTACGCTAGAATAACACTAGAACTGCGGCCCTGCAGCTGGTAAAGATAGAGTTTCTTTCTCAGACACCAGCAGGGCAGATGTTTCCTGCCACTGTGGCTGAATCCATGTTCTTAACTCAAGGGTGGCATCCACTCTTATTCTCTCTCATTCGTCTAAAATAATTACTGCAACAGCTGGTGCATTTTTTTAACATTGGTTATGGTTTAGGTGTAGATGATGTTCCAGTGATGCTGATCCTAGATTTTTCACTTATTTACCTTGCCACAAAACCACTGAGACGGAATGTGTCCGCTTTCTGGGCTGAGAACAAATGCGTCTTACTAAGTTTCAACCACTGCAGTTATGTTTGCTGAGAGAACAACAACAAGGAACTAGAAAACTGAAAACCACAAGCTTTCGTTCTTTCTTAGAAAACCAAGAAAACAAAACCTTTCACCATCTGCCCACCTCGGCCTGCCTCCACAATATTTACAACGTGCTTTGCTATCAAGGCCAGCGTCCAAAATGTCCCACCAGTCTCTGAAGAATGCTGTGCCGAAAAACCACAGGTAACTAAACACAACGTCTTCCAAACAGACTGATTTAGTTGGATTCTGCTCCCAGTGTGATGATGTGGGAAGCCTTCGAGACAGACCACAGCTTTTCCCAGAAACCTTCCATTCCAGGACGTTCCTGTGCAGCCGCAGCGAGGCAATGTGTGGTATTAATGTTGAGATTAATGTTAAAGAAAGGCAGCATCAATTTCACAGACAGATTCAAGTCCTTGATTATTTTAACAGATAAATAAAGGTTTGGATTTTACTGTGTATTTACTACAGTAAACAATGAGTCTAAAATACTACACATATTATATGAATCTCTAGTTTCTTTCATGGTTCAGGACTAAATTGTCACACTGGTGACATTACTGCATGAGTTGTACAGCTGCTGATTTATGGGAACTACAAAACTCCCTTAAGAGTCTGTGCCACATGCTGCTTGTAATGTTTTGAGCACTTAGGGCAACACCACATTTTACTATATTTACACAGTGCATGTTCTTCTTCTATGTCTTATCCAAAGAATTTCCACAATCACTAGAGTCAGAAAACATTATTTGACTTTGCTTTCTGTCTCACCTACCTTTTCCACATTGTCTTGTGACCTGCTGCCGTCCCCAGGTACAGCACTTTTGGATTTGCTGGGATAAAACTAAGATTTGCAAACCATGCCAAATGTTACCAGTACCTTTCAATGACAATGACTGTATCTCTAGTGTTTTGATTTTTCTTTTTCTTTTCTTTTTTGTGTGTGTGTGTGTGTGTGTGTGTGGGGGGGGGTTGCAGCTACATCAAGTAGAAATTGGTCCACACTGCAATCAGTCATTGTCTGGAGCCCTTCAAGATGGTATTAAAAAAACATTTACACTAACCATCGATATTTGAACACTTAAGAATATTTCACAAAGAACACATCTAGCAAAAATTAAAAGTAGGGTCTACAAATTCTAATTACAAGCAGTTAAAGGTCCCTCACTTTCTCTTCATTTGTCGAGGTTTTCTTATCTCACTTCATTAACCGTCATGGATTAAAAAGGTATGGAGCCTGAGAAGGAGTGAATTTGTTAAGTTATTTATTTGAAGTTTTTTTTTAATGTAGCTGTAAAATATGAGTGCAGTGTTGAATCAAGCAAGCGTGTGTTTTAGTCATAACTTCAACTTTTCAATTACATATATAATAGAAAATCTGAGATATTCAATCCTTCAAAATCTTTATAGTCCTGCTTTAATTTCCTTTTTTTCCAGCTCTGAATAATTACCACAATAATCCTATATCTAATCAACACTGCCGTATCCCCCATAATTGCTTTTATCCTTCTTCCCACATTTACATAGTTTTGAAACCTGATCAATGTCTCTTCAAAACAAGTGATTTTTTCCTGGACACATCTGCACATTACACTTGACTGACTCGTAGTATCCAGCAATGCACTAACATCGCTGGAAGTGGCCCTGGGTTTTAAAACTATGCTAGAAACTCAGTGGTTAGCCTGACATTATAAGCACAACTATGTTTGGGCCACTGATAGATCGTGTAAATCATGAGTCGGGAGAGAAACTCCTGGCAATCTTGGTTTGAGGTTAGCATACTTTGCAGTGGAAAAAGATGTTAATGTGGTTGTAAGTAACAGAAGGGATGCTTTTTTCTATGAATGAAAAAGCAGAGCATTAAGCTACAAATGGTTATTTCTGCCTGGCATTTTAAAGTAAGGCTTTATTACAGGCTATACTATGAATGCTTATAATTCACACGAGGTCATGACACAGAGTTCAAGAAAGCCCTGTGATTCATTACTGCAGAAAGGCACACATATGTAACAGATGACACTGAACATTCAATTACAGGGCAGCTCCTCTGTGCATCCTGCTTCAGTTCCTAAAGCTCTATCAACTGCACAGTATCCTCTCTAACTGTGACCTCTGACCTGTTCAGCCACCAAAGACAATGCAAATATAAGACTGGTTACTTTTCAAAAAGACCTGTCTTGCTTTACCTAAATCTGCAGTGATTGCTGGAATGGCTCACATCAAACACACATATTTGCAAGAATGATCTAAAAGCTCAGATTTCAGATTGATTTAAATGCTTCATCTCAAATCAAGCATGTGAACTCGGTATGATGTCAGTGAGAGTGGATGTATTTAAAGTGGACATGAAACACTACATGTCATTTCTATTTTGTACCAACAAGCAATGCTCTGTGAATGTATGCTCTCTGCGAAGCTGGATTGAGGACATACATGTTTCAAGTTAAAGGTTTTAAAGCAGCGGTTCCCAACCCCCGGGCCTCGGACCGGTACTGGTCCGTGAGTCGTTTGGTACCGGGCTGCGAGAGTTGAGGCCCGGGTGTGAAATGTATGTTTTTCAGGGTTTTTATCGTTTTTCAGTGTTATTTTGTTATCGTTTTTATCTTTAACTCTGTTTTCCTGGGTCTTTTCACGTGTGTTATGAATAAATCTTCTTTTTTTCGGTACCGGTACTAGTTTTATTTTGTTGTATTTATCCGCGACACCTTAAAGGCCGGTCCGTGAAAATATTGTCGGGCATAAACCGGTCCGTGGCGCAAAAAAGGTTGGGGACCGCTGTTTTAAAGCATGTGTTTAGAGCAAGCCCCACCAAACCCTTGTTTCAACCTTTTTGTGAGAGGCAACCAATCGGAAGCAAGATGGTTTAAAAAGATTTGATGTTAGCATTAACATCTACTGTCGACAAACTCTTTCTGCCTGCCTCTGTCCGTTTAAAAGAGCAAATGTGTAATTTGTGAGGTAGCACTTTTGTGAGACTGTGACTGGGAGTGCTTATATCAATTTGTCCTACACAACACCACCACAGTGGTCAAGGCCTGACATGGTGGAAGGCAGCCAAGAAGGCAGGAGATAAGGTGCAATGAGGGATTAGCAACATAATCAATGGTCCTAGTGTTAGAACACAAGGCTGTGGTGATTTGACTTGACTTATCAGGAGTGACACTAAAGACCAAATCCATTTTAGTTTCATTCAGACAAACTGAAAAGAAATGTTGACAAAACTTTGACTCAAAAAGGGGAAAAGAGCTTAATTTAGAGAAAGAACCAGCAATGACTACGGTACATTGTCATATGTTTTTGGTATGCTTGTCCACTGTTTGTGGGTTAGATTTGCATACTTACGAAACAAACTTGCCCAGTTCGACTTGGATGATGGCATTTTGAAGCTGAACTTCAAGCAGCTGGGCATCAGCTTGACCTCCTTCAATAGTCTTACTGGCATGCGGGGAGAAGATTCGCAGCATCCCCATGTAACTTCCCACTACAACTTTGTCTGCAAATTTATCATCACAAAGAGGGGAAATAGCAGAGAGAATAGAGGTTATTACTCATTGGTAGCAGTCTAACTTTTATTATTTTGGAGTTTGACATACTGCAAAGAAAAGAGGTCCAGTGGCTCAAGCGGTGTTACCATCAGCTCTTCTTTCAACCAGCTTGAAAAAAATACAGTTTAGCAACACATATTATAATGCAGAGTTGAACTGCAAATCAAAATGAAAAGGGTTTTATTTATGCTCCCATACTTCTGTGTTTTGGCTACTTTGAGGATATCTAAATGGGATGTTTTATGCTTTTGCTTTTTTTTTTGTTGTCCTAAGCTTCAAATAGTGAGGTGACTTTGAAGGGCCATGAGTGCCGCTATCTATGAGTCAAAAGCTCAAATTTCAGATAGTGAGTAACGGCAGGTGTCCGTATTATGGCCATCTCAGGTGAACACCTCTCTCACTTTTGTGCTTTTGGATGGAGAAGGGCAGCCAATAAGAAAAGAGTTCATTTAAAAGGAGAGGAACTAAAGTGTTGTTCACACAAAGGACTGAACTAGGAGCCTTCACAAAGATAAATAAAGATAATTCAGGACTCTGAAACATCCATCCATCCATTCGCTTCCACTTATCCTTTTCAGGGTCACGGGGGGTGCTGGAGCCTATCCCAGCTGTCATAGGGCGAGAGGCAGGGTACATCCTGGACAGGTCGCCAGACTGTCACAGGGCTAACACACAGGGACAGACAACCATTCGCACTCACATTCACTCCCGCATTCACACCTATGGGCAATTTAGTCTTAGACTCCGAAACAATAAGAAGAAAATCTAGTTCAGGTTGCCGACAATCACAATTAAATTTAATAATAACAGTTTAAAGCTTCAGTTGGCAGAAATCTAGTAGTAAGTGCGTATACACAAATTATATCCAGTAGACACATTTAACTTGATGTGTTTTTATCCTGACAGAATAAACTAGAAGTGACGTACTAAGAAAGATAGATAAATGGGATGGCTAGTGTATCAGTTCCTCACAACACACTGACCGTGTCCAGTGCCACTGTTGTCCACGTCTCCAACACACAGGCATCCCTGGTCAAACTCCTCCCCTTCGCCAAGTGTTGCTGACCACCAATCACGTGCCTTGAACAGAGACATGCCGCCTCTATTTGACCAGACAGGAACACAGAAGAAGTGAAGGATTAGATGCTGTGAACAAAATAAATAACCACAGAATGTTCAGTTAATGACTTTCTCTGTATAACTGAATAACTATAGGTACAAAAACATTGTAGACAGATGAGCAAAGAGACAGAGCAGAGTATGCATCTAAAAGGCATTAACTTTTCACAGCATTATCTCCTGTTCACTGAGCAGCTCTAGGTAGAACGCCAGAAATGTTAAGAGCATCACCACAGCAAGTATAAAGAAGGGTTAAGGACTACTTATTCACAAAATCAATCCACCATCTATTTTCCTTCATAAAAGGCTTGCCTTGAGCCATTTGCATAGTGACAGCTTGACCCACTACCCCAGGAAGCCCTAGTGCTCTGAACATAACACTTACAACTACAGCCAATGGCAGAGAAGGGAGCCAGTCATGTGACCTCAGGATTGTGCATGTGAGCATAGAGGGGGGAATAAGGAGGTGTATAGTTGGGGGCAAGCAGCTTTTCTACTTGCTAAGTGCTGAGCAGGTGGAACGGACAGTTAATCCATACAAAGAGAATCCGACCTATTCAGAGTGCACTGCCATGCAGGAAGGGGAGGCTGTTAAAGGAATACATTGACGAGTCATTGCATAAAAAGCAAGGTTTAAAAGGTTAAGAATCTGATCAGTATTACTCTATGATCAGAATAACTTACAGTATCATCCTCTGACTATTTGCATGGCTTTGTGCTAATTTACTGGTTTTGCTTGGGGCAGTCTATTGCTCATCAATGTCTCCAGATTAGATCAATTAGCTTTAAATATATTTTGAGGTTCCTTAAGTAAAGTTTTCAGCATAAATGAGTTACTTTTTAAAAATAAAAACCGAGACACTTTAAACCCTTTGTTAGGCAATTGTGTTTTTTTCTTTTTGTGAATGAGACTTTAAATTATGTGCAAACATCAGACAAATAAAAGTGGAATGGGAAACGTAATTTTAGCCCGTCATTTCCAATGGTTTGTTTCCCTAATTTCGGACTTAGTTCCACGTATTTTGGAGTCTTAAATGTGTGCACAATGCCTATAAATATTAAGAGAAGATAGGATCTTTCTCGAGTTAAATGCTACAGTAGAGAGTCAGTCCAACAATCAAAGAATAGAAAGGAAAAATAAATCAAGAAGTAAATTTATTGTTCTAGTCTGATATTAAATTTTGAAAGCTCTTGGATTTTAGACTTTTGTAATAGCTATTCAATTGTAGATTTATTGCTTCACACCCATAAGGACTCTTGTTTGGGCAACAACACTCTCCATATTTGTACGTTAAAAACAGTAAAGTTAGTGACACAAATTCAAGAACGGTTTTAAGTCGTTGTGAACCTGCACAGGTGAATTACCCTGCAATTACACTCAAGCCGGCTGAATTAACTGTAGCTTAGACGGCTAATTAGCTAGCCCTTCAAGTTCCCTAGTTACACGCTAGCAGATCAGAAACAGGGTCGCTGCTGTTTTCACGGTTTCTCATTTGATAACAAAACGCCTTTGTTATTGTTCCGGTTACCTCTTACCTTCACAGGAATGACCTAGTCCGAAAAATGTCGAAGATTCGTTACTTCTCGGTCACACAAACATCACATTTCTCACCCTCTTGCTTGCAGCCATCGTCCTGTTGTCATGGCACTGACGCTTAGCAGAGAAGCCGGGGGTTAGAGCGCATGAACGGAAATACAAGGGGGTGGTGTTTGGGAAAACGAGTTTTTTCGTGGACCAAAAAAATCTCACTCAAGCGTCTTCGGGTAACTCCACGGGGAGTGTTTTTTTAAAGCATTATTTCTTTTAACTCTGTTTAATCACTCTGTATATCGAATCACAAATCAAATGTGAAAAAACCTTTAAACTTCATTAAATTTGGACAAAAGCAATGTTTTTAAAACTTTTAGATATTATTATTTTAGATTATTCTTCTGCCACCATCTCCGTGGCTATGGCATCTGTCACAGATTTAAATCAGAATTCTAATGGTGCTGTTCCTATCATTATTGATATTTTTCATTATTTCCTTTTAATAATTATTTCCTTTTAATAATAATAATTTTATATATATATGATGTGTTGTTTATTTTATTTTCATTTGTATATTGATAGAGATAAAACCTGTAAATTTTATGACAGTGACATATGTGTAGTAGGTAGGGTATTTAGTTTGTTAACCAAGGAACTGTTGAAGAGTGCACTTAAACCATTGGTATATCTTGGGAGATTCATTACACTTTCTAAATGTGGAAGCTTAGAAGTAGGATTCGCTCGAAAAGGGAGGGCTCGTCCGGGATTTGAACCCGGGACCTCTCGCACCCTAAGCGAGAATCATACCCCTAGACCAACGAGCCATGCAAGCGCACGTGAGCCTAGCCGATTGTGACGCATACGTGTTATCTTTGCTGTTATTTGATTTGCATGTTCAATGTGACCAAAATGATTCTGTACATCTGCACGTCGCGTTTTCAGTGGGAGAAACGATTCGTCACTTATCCAAGTGACTTTTTTTTCATCTTTATGTCAGCATAAGCAAGTATTACAGTAAGTACTGTATATCAGTACATATCTTTATTTTCTTTATCGACATATATCACATAATAACATTGCAGGAAAAGCATTGTAATGGTTTGCATTTGGCTATCCATTGACTCAGTCTGACAGAGTAGTAATTCTGTATTGACCCACTAAAGAAAAATGAAATATGATTCCAGATGTCCACTATTTGTCCTTTATAGTTTATGCTCGTTCAAATACAACAAAAATGAGTTTCTAACAAAATATGGGCTCGTCCGGGATTTGAACCCGGGACCTCTCGCACCCTAAGCGAGAATCATACCCCTAGACCAACGAGCCACGACTTCTAAATGTGAACACAACAATTTCTGGGATCCAAAGATGCCACGTTGATGAACTTTAAATTGCATCCCACAGTTCATCCACTCCTTGTCCACTGCCGCCATCTGCAGGACATCTTGTGATACACCGGCTAAATCATGACGTCCTGCTGATGTGCAATTGTCAAAATGAATAGTCCATATTCTAAAACATTCTCTTTGTGTGCACATTACATATGGTGCAATATCATTCACAAAAATAGGCACTGTGCACACATCACTTCAAAGACCACTAAACACATTTGTAGAAATGCAGTTACCATTTTTTTTTTTTAGAAACTTCAGATTTTCTTTCTTTCTTTCTGGAAACTCTCTTAGTAGGCTTAAATTAGAAATTCAGTGGCATACTGAGCTTTCTTCCCAGTATAAAGTAATTCTATAGTTGCCTGAGTGAAATATGTTTGTTAATCTTGACCTTTACAATTTCCTGCTGACTTTACTGAATTATAATTATTCAAGTAATTGTAATCATTTAAGAATGTTGTTTTATTCGAGGCCAATTTTAATATTGGATTTAATATAGTATATTTATTAGTAAATTTGCCATTTTTTGATAACTGATTACAAACAGGTGAATACAACATTTATACGCAATAGCCACATCCAAATGTATCTGAACTAACTGATGGATAGCAAATATTTAATGTCCTACATTACATGATCCACATTAAAATCCCAATGAACCCAAAGCTTTCAGTTAAGTTAATCCAGTCTGCTGTCCACGCACGGCCTGACAACAATGACTTTATTATGTTTTCTTTTCACACCATAAAATAAAGCCTTTCAGCTTATAAAAATAAAACACACCAGTCTAAACTTCTGAAAATATCTCCAAATGCAGTAAAATAATATACATTTTGATACAATGCCCACATTTACAGTATGCCAGTATTCTCCATTTTATTGATATATCTTTTTAAGTGTCCCGTGTCTTTAACATAAACTGAACAATAACAAAAGGCAACATGCAGGTGATAGCAGCACATTTAAACCACAAACAAATTCAACATTCTACACAACATGTTGAGACGTTTTAGTTCTGAACCTCCCAAAACATAAAGATGAATATTTTAGAGGTAGTGCTCACTGAGAATATAAAGGTGATAAAACACATTACATTTAACAGGTCTCATGCTGGGTTTTTGTGAGCCATAGACAGCAGGTGACTTCTTTCTTTACTGAAACTGTGAAATAAACTACATTTCTTCATAAATAATGTAATATTTATTTCAATAGAGAAGCTTAAGGTGCCAGATTTTCGGGAATTATTATGGCTTTTTAGTTCCCGGTAATTCCCGCTAATGACAACTACAGGTATACTTCAGCATTAGTTAATACTTCTGTAACCTTTATCTCTGGCACAGAGAATACTTGAGTAAGAGAGCAGTGTAAACTCCTTAATCAAAAATGGCATTTGCCATAAATGTTTCAGTTGTAGCATTACAACAGGTGGAAATAAGTATGAATGAGCACATTTGGATATAAATTGAATGCATGTAAACATGGCCTTAGAACCTGTTCCAACATCCATAAATCAAAACGGTGCCACCTCTGCACATCAACAGGAGACTTAATTTCCCCATACATAGAATTTAAAAGTGCTTTTCATCTCATTTCTCATCATCACATCAGTTTCATGTTGACACCCCAAATCTCTCCTCTTTATCTAAAAAAAAAAACCAAACAAAAAACAACAAAAAAACAAAAACCCAATACTGGCTGCTGATGCTTCTGTAACCAAGCAAGAGATTGGAAAAAAAAAAAAAGTATTACTGATAAAAAGGTCCATTAATAAATGTTCTTAATTACTTTCCCAACCTTTAAGCCTTGCCTGTACAGATATGTGGCATGTCTAACAACAACAGTTTACGTTGCAAGACTGGCTAGAATGACATCTTACTGCCAAGTCGCAAAAGTAGAGTAACTGAGGTGACAGGCATGCTGGGATAGCTCCAAAAAAAAAAAAAAAAAAAAAAGAAAAAAAAAGAAGAAAAACCAAACTGTTTCATCCATCTGCGGGCACCTCATACATGGTATTGAAACATCACCATAATAAAAATACTCCTAGAAAAAGCTATGATAACAATACTGTGCAAATATTCAGATGTTATTATTTCATAAAAATATATATAGAGGAAAAAAAACATCAGAAACAACTGCAACAGACAAAACACACCAGAGACAGTCTGTTGATGCTGAGTGGACTTCATTTACAAGATGTAAAATGTCTTTTTTAAAAGCCTGTCAAAGGGTGATGTGCTGAGACAGAGTGGAGCTGGTTAAAAAGGGTGTCAAGCCTAACTGGCTCCAGATTGAAGGGGGGACAGAGAGGTGTACTGGGTGTGGTGTGGGTTTGCGGTCAGCTCAGAGGTGGACTTAAAGAATCTTCTGGAGGATGGCATTTGGGACTTCCAATGTCTCGTCCTTCACCAGAACTATGTCATAAGAGTCCAGATATTTGTCAAGTCGCTCTTCCACCTGCAAAGAGAGGCCACAGAGAAAAGGTCAGGAGACAGTTCATCTAATCAATCTTCAAGCAGCCACAGCACCTGCCTTCAGGGAAAGTGAACCTGACTAAGCAGTCTAAAAACCATGTTTCCAATTTTTTGGGGGTCAACTCTTAAGTATTCTGTGATTTACATTAAGACACTATTTATCCTCAAATCTGAAAAATGGCATGGACTTAGAATTGTTAGGGTTTTTTTTAAGGAGAAAAGGAATAAAGGCTAATTTCACTCTAATAATCTCTGGGTAATAATCTCTCAGTAAATAAATTAATAAAATTCAAAAGACAAATGTTTGCTGACAGTGTGCAATATTACAAAGTATAAGGGCTAGATGGCAGAAAGCCTTCAACATGGCATTTCCATAAACCCAGACAATTAGACACTGCTATTCTATTATTCCCTTACTGACCTCAAGTAGATGTAACATTGATAACACAGCCAACTCAATGTTCAGGGACATTTTTACTATGCTTAAGGATCTGTCTATGCATGTCATGGTTGTACCTTGTCATTGAGGAAGCCAATCTTTAAGATGTTCTCCGCATTGTTCACACCATCAGCCATGCTTAGGTCCCCCAGTGAGTCGCCCAGCAAGATGATGTTGGAGTACTCTTTGATTTGTTTGAAGTACTCTGAGTTCCGCAGGGCACCGTCGTGTTTGTTGTACACATGGATCAGCTCACCTTTAAATCCCTTCAAGATGCCCTGCGAAACAAGGAGACAATAAAAAAAATTCCATTCAGTTTTATTTACATAGCGCCAAATCTCAACAACGGTCACCTCAAAGTGCTTTATATTGTAAAGTAAAGACTCTACAATAATACAGAAAAACAATATTCAGACAAGCCCAGACAAGTGGAAAGAAAAACTCCCTTTTAACAGGAAGAAACATCCAGCAGAGCTTGTTCAGCCAATGTGCTTCTATTTCTCTACAGATTAACTGTAAACACCAGAATTAAGACTCAAAAATGAAGACTTTGTCCTTCATTAAACACTCACATTTTCATCAAAGTCCATGAAGTTGGAGACGACCTTGACGTTGGGGTGATACACTCCTGCCTGGCGCATGATTTCCTCTAGGACATCTCCTAGGCCAGCAGAGAAAATGAACACAGGCACATTGTGCTGCTGCAGGCGGTCAAAGAACTGCTCAAAGCCGTCTCTGAAACCAAACACAGGCACAGTTTATCCTTTACACTGTGCTCAAACAGGATTCACACGTGTAATTCAGTTTCCTCCATATCTTCCTCTACAGTTACCTGAGGGCAACATCAGACTCTCTGACCACCTCTGGCAGCTTGTCCCTCTCTAACCGCTGCTCCACAAGCAGTCGGTGAGAATTGAAATACCTGTAAATATGCAAAAACAATCTTTTACTTTTAGTAAGATAGACCTCACAACTTAAGCAACACACAGCAGTAAAGTAATCGAGTGAATTTGTACAGTGTGCTGGTGTGTGCAAGACTCACCACTCCACCATAAACGGGTATTTCTCCTCCATGGTGAGTTGAGGGTCGATCTCAATGGGATAATATTTATTCTTCAGCGCTAGCAGCTTACTCCTGCACTCTTCTGTTACCAGTTTGCAGTTATCAATGATATCTGTGCAGAGTAAACAGAACGTATGATTCACACAGGGGAACTGCAATTTATGTTTACATTTCTTACACTGTAAAGTGCTGCATAATAAAAAGAAATGTCTTTTTTGTGTTTTACTTACTGTGACACGTTGGACAACGCTTGCCGTTAACTGAGAATTTGCTTAACGTCATGTCAAAGTCTGTGATGATCTGAAACAGTGAAGAACACTTTGTTTGCCAGTACCATAAAAGACCCTGAATCAGACACAAAAAGAAACAAAGGCCCTCAAAAGGAATGCCCTGGAGGTGATAACTGCCAACTGAAATCTTTTTTAGTTTAGGTGGTGTAAGACAATTAGGGAACCCAATAGCTAAACTGGTGACAAAGTCAATTTGGGCAAATGCCATTTTTCTGGGATACCTGAGTCAAGACTTCCTGTTCTCTATGAAAGTTATGTTTACTTGTTTTTTGTCTCAACGTGGACTATTTTACCTTTATTCACAGCTAAAGCCCAGTGAAACCTGCTGGGCCAGTAAAACACAAGCTAACTGGTGATAATTGGAAAAATATTTTTCCATTTGCTGCAGCCTTACAAGCTTTTTCACCACCAGGTGGTGGTGTTTTACCAAAAGAAACACAGACACGTTTAGTATAATGACAAACTGATGTTTTACCTGCAGTTTGGAAGCTCCTCCTTTGATGAGACCGCAGATGATGTCCTCCACCTTCCCGTGGTCCTTCATGTGGACCGTGGTTTTCTCAAATTGAGGCATCTGGAGGGACAAAGAAGAGGAGAGACAAGTTAGTGTGGGCTGACTTTTAAAAATTCCTTTAGTGTAGATTTGGGAAACGTTAATTTACCAACATAATCGTTTCAATTCTCAGATTCTTCAGCTTTAGAGATTTTTGAAAGGCTCTGGTTCTAATGAAAGCACCTCAGAGTAAACGTATCTGGTTAGACCTGCCTCCTCTTTTGGGTATAGAGAGAAGAATGAGGACGCTGCAGAGAAGTTTGTGTGTTGAGAACTTTGGGTTGATTTTAACTGAAATTAATTACATTTGAAGCGTATCTGTCAAAGAGAGTGCCAAAGGAAATGGAGACATGTGCTGTCTTGAATGCACCTCCTACATGCACACGATACTCAAACTGAACTACAGTCACTGGCATTTTTATGCATCAACACCTCGAGCATATCTGAACACAGTGTTCCCTGATCCACATGCAGAGTTTGCGGGTCATGAAACAGCTGATGTGTGGAATCTGTCAGTGTTGTATAACGAACTCAAAGACACACAAACAGCTACAGTGACTCTCTGCAGAGAGTGGGTGAACTTCAACCTTTCTTGTAACTTAATCACATCGCCATGAGATCTGCCTAGTCAGACAAGACTGTCCTCAAAGCACCTCACCACCTCATAACTTTTCTTTGTGAGTTTTCGTTCCAAAGTACTGGTAATGATGCGCTTTTTATTATTTATTCGGTTTAATTTAATATTAATTCCTGCCTTTTAATTTGCTGACATTTCTAAATGTCACACACAGCAGGACAGCTCAGATCAGTTTGTGTACATTAGAGCTACAATATACCAGACAACCTTAGAATTTGGCTGAATCAAGGGGAAAAGAAATACTTTGCAAAGAAGTTGAGCATTCAGTTATAAATATAAAGATGTTTTGATCACTTTTTACAAGTTAGCAACAGTGTGGCTGGTGGTGTCTTTTCCTTGCGAGTCTGAGTTTGTGTGTGGGTCATGTCAATTTGCGGTCCCTGTGACATCTACTGTAGCAGGAAGTACCATAAAAGTGGTTATGAGTAGTCTGGCAGATGTTTATAAGTCTGTTTCCGGATTTCTGTGGGGAGCTTTGTCAACACAGTAACACTGCAACTGAGCAGGAGCCAGCAATGAAACCTTAGAGGAGTGCAGTTGAGATAAAATATAGGTCATGTCATGATGCTTGTCATTTTTCTTGGTAATCTGTATCATAACATGAACTGGCATGGCATTAGTTCAAGTGTTGTGTTGGGAGGAGCTAGTGTCAGAACAGCATAATGAACATGCTGATTTATAATTTATACCTTATTCCGGGGAAAAGTCACCAAGTAAAGTTTTGTTTTTTAATTTATATATAAATCAAATGATCGATTAATGATTCTCTACATGCATTTTCTCCCGTGTATCCATCTCATCATCCATTTAGAACGAGGGCTTGGTCTTGTTAGCCCAAATTAACTGCTCAAAGGTATTACCAAGATGGCTGCTAAATGGCAAGATGCTCTTAGGCACGCTCTAAGATATTCAGTGGGTTGAACCATAACTAAATGACATATTGCATGTCTCCTCACACTCCAGACGTTGAGGTACGAGGCAGTTTTTTCTTGAGTATAAACATGTTCCTACTAGTGCATGGTCACTAATAAGTATTTGCATATAAATGTTTGATCCCTCACATTCCAACCCCAACTGTATCTTTATACAGTCCAAATCATGGAGTCATTTTAATGCTTACGGTTTAAGGAATTATACAGGACAGGAAGGTTGAACGAATAATGGAGGAGATTTAAAACAAAAACAACCACTAACAACAGAAGCAACAGGAAAATGCATCACTTCAATAATTTTAGGGTTTTTCAGAGACTTAGTTTAAACACAGCCTGGGCCTCCACTGTGAATGCAGATTTCACTGAAAATATATATAATTTAGTTTCATAGACCAACTAATAACAGACATAGTCTTGCAATTAGTCTCTAGTGGAGGACAGTCTTAAAGGTTGTTGGAAAGATGACCTCATGTGTTTGAGGGAATGAGTGTATTTGTGTAGAGATGTTAAATGACCTTGTGCAACAATTCAGCTTGAATAACACCCCACCCGTTATTTCACAAGTAAAGAATAGTTACGTTAAGCCAATAATAGGTGATCATCCATTTTTGTTTTTGCTCATTTGTGTTTTTGTGATGTCTCTTGTGCAGCACAGTTATGTGTTTGGGTCTCAACCAAACAAACAACCAGAGAAGGAAGAAGAACCAACTAAATGCACACAGACAACAGTTTCACCATTTCACAAACACCCCCACCCAACATAATTTACACTTACAGTAGAATTTGACTCGTTACCACTTCATAAATTACTCTGAATCTATAACACAACATTATGAACACAAAAACATTAAGAAGCTAAAATTGACCTTGTCTCATGTATTAACTACCCTAAAAAAGGCCTCATCCAGGAATCTAAGCATGGAAACAACTTATCCAATTTTACATCTGTTGAGTGACGACTATATTCTGGGTCACTGTTAAAAGGATAAGATTACATTTGTTTAAAAGAGATTTAATAGGCTGCCAGAGGGGTGACCTACTAAAAAGCACTCAGACTATGAAATGGCAGTTTATGGGTGTTTCCTTGATGGCAGTGACATCTAAACCTGTTTATTCTGAAACGCTGCTTCACAGCTTACATGTTATGTGTCTAAGACTACTTAACAGTCATGATCTTCTTAGCAACAGCTGATTACAACATTACAAATCAACAAGTTTAGGAAATGTTCCAATTTCAGAATTGAAGCCAACGTTTTAAACATCAAAACTGCTAAATGCTTAGATTTTATTTTTTTGTGAACATTGACAGCAAGAATTTGTTGCACTTAATGAATTTTTGCAATGAACGTGTAACAAAACTGCATGCAGCCTGGAGTACAACCATTTGAAACAAACACCCCTCCGTCCCTTCCTTCCTCCCTCCCTCCCTCCCTCTCACACACACACACACACACACACACACACACACACACACACACACACACACACACTTACCTCCAGTTTGGCGTCTCAGCTAAAACGAGAGTGAAGAAAAGATTGTGTGTCTGCAGAGGCCTTATATATCTACAGCAACAGCAAGGGAGGGAGGGGTTTTTGCTCAAAATAGATTAGAAAACATAGGCCCTCCCCCTATACAGAAGGGCTCGAACACTAGAATACAGTGTCCCTGTCAACACACACAAACACACAAACAAAACTCATATAAACAGCTGTGAAATTGAGCCGGGGGAGGAAAAAAAGGAAACCTTTAAAATCAATGAGAATGGGTTGATGACTGCTGCTGAGCACACACATTTTTAAACACACAGCATACGGCCCTCCACGTGGAAACACAAATGCAGCAAAATGCTTGACGATGCATTAAAAGTCACAGGGGTCAACTTTCGGTGTGAGCATCGAGCTGCTTGGGCATTCAGTGGTCAGTCACGCATGAAAGATCAACTAATAGACGTGACTCAATGCAAGTTAACACATATATACATATTTTACGTATCTTATGCTCATCTTTCTGGAAATTCTCATATATATATATATATATATAGATCATGCAGATCTACACACATATAGAAACATGCAAACTACACTGTCTTTACATTTCTGGATGCATCTGAACACGTCCAACATTCTTTTTGAAATGTATGCACACAAACTGGTACTCTGGCTGAGCAAGTTCTTGCATTAAAGTCAACTCCTAGATAACTTTTCTCATATCAGTTGCAATCATGCAACTAATATGCAATTTATTTCATCAATAAAATGTCTGTTCAGTGGAGCTATCACTAAAAATCCATCACTGGCCTTGGTATTCAGTTGAGAAACCTGCAGTTTGTGATGGATAACATTCAGAAACCTGGTCAGCTGTCACATGTTTGTCATATTTTTGTCAACAACTCCAAATTAAGAAGCTAAGAAGCAAAGAAACTAATGCTAAGTGATTCGATGACTATATAAAATTACAAGTTGAGCGTTTAGAATTGAGCTTTAAAGGCAGTGTCATTTTAATTGTTTAAGGGCAACTGTTATTCTGAACTGGCGCTATATCAAAAAGAAAAATTTAATTGAATTTTCTGCCAGTTATCACATCTTGCGTGCACAAAGGATCACAAAGCATGGGAAAAAACAGCATTGGATTGGTGAAGGTATTATCACCATATAGTCTGCATACATGAAACTCAATGACATATCTAAGTTTCCTTGAAGCTCATAATCTGGAGGGACCTTAAGTCTGTTTACAGCTCTCATGAAGTGGGTGCAGCCTCTAAGAACTCTGTTATCAGCATTTCAGAGAACATAAAAGGGAATGTTGCATAACAACATTTGGACCTTTGTGCGACACTGACACGATGCCACAGGCTTGGTTCCCTGCTGTCTGTGCTGCTGGTGTTGTTGCTATAAGATGGCAGAGACTGGATCGTGAGATGACCTTGTCTTCTTTTCTGATCACCTCGACTCCCTCGCATACCACAACACCCAAAAATTAGGTCAACTATCTCCGGTTACATCTCACCCCTATAACAGGTCCCTGCAGCACGAGCCTCACAGAGACACAGCACCAACAGCTGCCTCACGGCTTTATAAGAAAAGGCCCAGTGACTGTTTGGTGTAGTTGTGTGGCAGGTTAATACTGTTTCTGTTCTAACACACTTTGATTTAACTCTGCCTTTGTGTATTTTGGTTGCACAAACCAAGTGACAAAAAGCCAATGGAAATCTGTGCCATTACCTTTAGTTTGAAATGTGCAATTTCACACTTCCCAAAATGCAAACCTTCAACTAACATCCATCCTTGCACCATCAAGCCCCTTCTAATCAGATTCACAGCTCCAGGGGATAAAACAATGGCAGGCTCTGATATTTTTAGGCATACACTGGGATTATTGTCTTATCCATACAGATCATATGATATTAGAATGCTATCCTGAGCCATGCACTGCACAAAGGTTTCAGTACTTCAGTTTCAGGTTTGTTTAATTTCACTGATTTAATCTGTGTTTGTTTAGAAAATATTGCATATTTGCATGTGGCCATACAGACCCAGAAGCATTTTTAAATATCAAAATTAACACAGCTAGCCCCCCCCATAGCCTTGGAGAGACAGCACACCCACCCAAGATGCTGCATGAAATAAATAAATACAAAAAATAACAATACGTTATTGTAAGATCAGCCAAGCACCCCAAAAAGCAGTCAACTTCACGGAAATGATCAGGCTAACAAAAACATCTGATCTTTCAATTAAATCTTGACTTCTCAAATAGGCAAATGATGGATGAGCACCTCGCTTTTAAAAAACCACAGACTTTCAATCCCCTGTTAGGAGTAGATGTTGAGTCTGAACAGGTTAGGTTCAGGATGCTGTGACCCAATCCTGGCATGACTAGGTCAAAGTTCATTAAGGATTAAATACACAGCCTGACTGAATGTAACCCCTGATGTTCATGCACTAGGATTTCATCACCTGTAAACGCAACCTAAAAATTGAGTGATCTCTAATTAGAAATAAGGAAATTTCCATGGTATCCAAGCTGATATCCCACATTAATCCAATCTTTACTACTTTTATGACAAACTCGAAACATGTTTTTGATAGCAATACCAGCCTGGGTATGATTAACGTGTGACATGGTGCCAGCTTTAAGGAAACCCTTTAGTGTCCCATTACCACACCCACACTGGGAGCTGCTATGGCTGTCAGCATGATGGCAATCTGTTCCTAATGATAACAAAGTTTGTTCAGTAGAATAAGTGCCTGCCAACCTGCTGAGAGACTGAATGCCAAGAGCAGCCTTAAAACTGACAAACCAAAACTGCCTTTTTTGTCTTAACAATTTCTTCTTATGCAAATCTAATAACTGAAAGTGTAACACATGTTTTCATTCATTCAACATAGCACCTTAGTCTCAACTTACCTCTCTCCCTGTTGTTTTCTTTTTCAAGATAATAATTAAGTCTATGTACGTATCCAGCAGTGCTATCCAAACTGTCACACTTTAATACCAACAGATAGTCTGCAAATATAACACATAATAGTAACACCTGTATAACACCTTATATATTTATAAACCCTTCAATGCTCTGCTAACAACCAGCTGTAGCATGTTCAGCTTTTTGTATAGGTTGCCTTGTTAAAAGTATACCCAATTCAGCCAGTCACTTGAGTTACATTTTCTTTACAACAGTGTATTCATCATTAAAGCCTATATATTTCCAAACAGTTTAGTTGTTTTGTTCACATTTTTCTCTGCAGAACTACATTATAGAGTACATTTTTTAAAAAAATCCTAGCATATATACATATATACAGTAAGGTTTGGCAGAGATGGAGAAGGGAAAATTTACACTGTTGTGCTCTCTAGTGGTCACAACAGTTAAACACAGTCCAGCAAGCTCCTTCACCTAAAAGACCAGTGTGTAAGTTTTGGTGGCATCCAGCGGTGACAGTGCAAATTGCAACTAAATAAACACCACTTGCCTCAAACTCTTCTTTTTTACTACATTTGCAAAATGAAAGGTTCTACAATCAGAGTTCCATAAAGTGCAGCAAACTGCAGCACTTGGAAACATATACACAGCTACAAATGCCTGCTGAATATGATGTTAGAAACCTAGAAATGACTGTCATTCATTTAAATGTTTTGTTCATATAATCAGCTATCAAGGCCATTAAGACAACACAGTAAGTGTAATCAGTATCATCACGTAGATAAAAAGAGGAGGACAGACAACAAGGCAACTTCCAAAAGACTGCACGTTTCTCCCTCTGCATTTAGTAATGCAATTAGTCAACTGGAAAAGCAAATAAATGCTCATATAAAAATACAGTACTTCTAACAGCCGATGACAGAGAGAAGAGCTCTTTACAGATAACACTCTGCTTCTGTCGCACTCTTGCCTCCGTAATTGTTTTCATTTTATTTATATGGGATGTTTTCCTCCATAGTTGCAAATTGAAAAGGTTCAACATAATATATAATTCTCTCAGAACAGGGTTCTGACATCACTATCCGCTTCAATGTAAACAGTGAAAGCCTATGGATAAGAGGACTAACTTTTTTTCTTTTCTTTTTTTTTACAAAATCTAAGATGTCTATAGTGTAACTTAAAATCAGATTTAAACTTCTGCTGTCTGTTAATACAACACATATTTATGCTAAAGTCAGTAAATATTAACGAGATACTCACTTGATACCACTGAGGACAACACTACGAAAACTCAATTCCCAGATGCATTAACAACTACTCAGTTTCATGTCTCATCTAGTACTATCCTGTCAGGGATGAACACTGATATCTCTCATTTATGTTCATTCTATAACATCAGATTACTATGATGCATTTAACAGATTTAATTTCCCAAACTGACATTTCCACACAGGCGTGCAGCAGTCAAGGAACAAACTGGAACAATGAAAAGAATAAATTCAAACCTGTGAAATGAGGAGCGTATCAGCAAAGAGAAATTAAAGTTTTTGGACACCATTTCTCAAATGGAAACGTTTTTCTTCAGTACACTATCAGAGTTTTAAACAAATTAGACAGACCGCTGTCGCAAGACAAAGTAAATAAAAGAGCAATTATGACATGATGACAAGAGGATATTTGCTATGAAAATTACAACTGGCAAAACTGTAAATCTTTATCTGCAGCCACAGCATTTGACTGCTCTTTCAGCCACTTTTCAAGTTTCCACAAACAAATAAAATGGGAGATGTTCCAGCAGAATTCAGCTAACAGTTTTTCCAGTAAACTGGCTGTGCATATATGTTTAGCTAGAAACTGCATACAAACAGCTTTGACTAGCACAGCAAATGCAACAAAATATATACATTCAATCTTGTATGGGGCGATCGTGGCTCAAGAGTTGGAAGTTCGCCTTGTAATCGGAAGGTTGCCGGTTCGAGCCCCGGCTTGGACAGTCTCGGTCGTTGTGTCCTTGGGCAAGACACTTCACCCGTTGCCTACTGGTGGTGGTCAGAGGGCCCGGTGGCGCCAGTGTCCGGCAGCCTCGCCTCTGTCAGTGCGCCCCAGGGTGGCTGTGGCTACAATGTAGCTTGCCATCACCAGTGTGTGAATGGGTGGATGACTGGATATGTAAAGCGCTTTGGGGTCCTTAGGGACTAGTAAAGCGCTATATAAATACAGGCCATTTACCATTTGTATCTCTCTTTTGCAGTTATGATTAAAGATTTCTTGAGAAAAAGTCAAAGACACATCTGCTGTGTGCGCCAAAGGTTTTCTTAATGTTGGACAATTATATATTTGCACGTGCTACAAAGAACTTACTGGACTTTTAATGTCAACATTAACAGGGTTTCTCCTCAGAGATGGAACACCCACCAAAGAAGCCATGTTGAAAAAATAAATAATCGTGCTACTGAATTAATTTATGTGCACTTGATTCATTAGATAGAAAACTGCAGTTTTCTATCAATTATGGTCATGCCAGTCTGTCTGCCTCTAGTTTTTTTCTGCACATGTTATTGTAAGACCAAAAAAGTCTGACAGACAACTCACTCAAACAGAGAAAAATATCCTTGCAAAAGGGATGAACTTTGCTATGACGCGGAGGCAAATCCCACTAGTGGAACTGATTACAGCCACAGAATCAGCAATTTGAAACAACAACAATGCAGATGTGGAAGTAGAGTAACTGCGGACAAAAGTTTTGGCCTGTCTCAGCAATGCAAAGCCCCCAGTTTCCAACATCAGCATGGAGGAGAGGAAGGCACTCCCATTACTTAGTAATTGCAACAGAATTATCATCCTTCCGGCAGACAAGGGTAGGTGCACAGTTTTGCAGAAAACCAGAAAGACAATCATGAGAAAATTTTGTCTAAGCTTAGTAGCAAAAATACTTGATGAGCCCCTGAAATGAAATGCAGGTAGTGGTTAGATGAAGATAATAGATTGTCTGAAGCAGTTAGAATAAGACAATGCTACTGACCACATACCACAGGCTATTCCCAGGGGAAACTACACCAAGTCTGTATGGTTTACTGAAGATACATAAACAAGGTGTACCTTTTAGAGATGGCACCATACCACTTTTTTATGTCAGATACCGATACCAATATCATAAATTTGGATATCTGTCGATACCGATATGAATCCAATATAGTGTGTTTTTAACCAATAAAACTGTTTTTTAAATATCTTGCTGCATTTTGTATAGGTTCAAACTCAAGTTAAAAAAAAAAAACACTAAAGCTATTCTGTTATATCTGTATGCTAAAAATACACTGCACCCAAAATATTTCATAGTTCAACAATACTGATCAATCTAATAAACTTAAACCTACTCCATCCTCCCTATTCTGGTATTTTAAAGAGTAAGCAACCTAACTAATAGGGTTGCAAACTCCCAGCAAAAAATAAATAAATAAAAAATAGGGAACCACCCTCCACCGCATGATGCTTAATCGACGTAATCAACTTTAATTTGATGCAGTGTGAAAAAAAATGCACAGAAATCAATTATTTTTCCAAGAATAATTAAATAGATTCAACATCTTTCTTCAACAGAATTGCAGACTGCACAGATGGTACCTTCTCAAAGGAAAAAGTACTATAGCTTACTAGGGTATATTAGACTTAACAGTTACTATATACAGTAATGGACTTCTATATATTTTACATCAGATTAAAACTTTCGGTGTAAGATTCAGATAATTATTTATTAAAAGCTAGACATTTTAAATGAGAATAAGAAAGAAAAGTATGTCTTTGTGCCCCCCTTTTCGCTGTTAATGCCCTATCGGCCCCCCTGGCTAAACATTGCTAGACCCACCCCTGCACAGTTACCAGCCATCAGCTACGTAGAAAAGGATCCTGGTGTAGAAAGTAATATTAAATAAATTCTAACAACAGCTTATCAAGCTTAAACGTGCTGCTGTTGTTCAGCCGCTGGTTTCCTCTTTCTGGCGCGAAGTGGGCCAAAAAACAAAGAAGAGAGACGGACTCGCTACAGAAAAGCCGATCAGCTGATCGTTAATCAGTTTCATGATTGAAGTAGCAACAGGAGAGGGAGGGAGAGAGAAGAGGCAGTCGCTCCATATATCGGTTGTTAAGCTTAACGCGGGAATGCTTTACAAACATTCAGAGATGAACTGACACACTTGCTTTACTTCTCTCTGGGGGAACTTCCTCAGAGATGAAATGCCGGTTTGGTAGCGAGGCTACAAATACTCAACCAGACCGCTGATAGAGCAGCTGTGGCGTGCCCTATCACGTGACACATACTGCTCCGACTGCTACGGTTATGAGCTGAGTTAAGCCATGTCGCAAGTTTTGTGAGGTGCTTTTTTGATATTTAATGGATCGGATTAAATTTTTTATTTTTCACCGATATCCGATCCAGTAATTTAGGTCAGTATCGGACCGATATCGATACGTAATATCGGATCGGTCCATCTCTAGTACCTTTAAGACCAATTGTCCGTATGAGCAACTCAGTCTCCTATAACATCTCAAAGTTTCTGGCTTCGATCTTTAATTCGATGTGGTGTTTATGCAGCTCTAAACACAACATCCAGAACACTTTGAATTTCGTTGAGAAGGTGAGAGATGTCATTATGGAGGCAGATGATCAACGGTCATGACAATTTACATATTAATGATCATTAAACTGTCCATTGACACGTTTTTCTTCAGTACACTATGAGAGCTTCATACAAAGCAGACAGGCCATTGTTGCAAGACAAAGCACATAAAAAGGAACTATGACTCAATGACAGGAGGATACCTGCTATGAAAATTACTATCAGCAAAAATGTAAATCTTTATCTGCAGCCAAAGCATTTGACTGCTGCTACAGCCACTTCAGAATGTGAATGTGCCAACTGAATTCCAGGGGAGTCTTTCTAGTAAATTAGGTTATAAGTGTGTGAATGTTTTGGATAGAAGCTGTATACAAACACCTTTGACTAACACAAAATAATGGCTCAGTTGGTGTTATATTACATATTACAGTACTTCTGGATATAATCTAGCATGAAAGCTTGTTTAATATGTATTTTTCAATGACAAAATATTGTAAATCTCACATTCTTTGCTGCACCAACTACCAAATGTCAAACTATGTATCTGTAGAATACATTATAAAAACACAGTTAAAGGTAAAGATATATTTTAAAAAAAAAATGAAAGAGAAATATGTTGTGTGTGGTAAAGGTTTTCCTAATGTTGGACAGCATACTGCATACCCAGGATTTTCCCTGCCTCAGTATTATTTTTTAGGAAGTCTTTCAGGAGGTGGTTTGAAAAATGTTTTATTAGATTGCTGTTTAGTTTTGGAAGGCAATCTAAAAGTTCTTTGGTGGTTGACACCAACTTTGGATGGCATGTTTTTTTTTTCCTAAAATAAAAGATGTACATACCTCAGTGTGAACAAACTAAAATAAATATCTAAATTATCAGTGTGTTTGTTTTATATAATGGCTCTTACATAACAACAAAGTTACGTGCTGCTGTTTCCCACCTTTTTAACAACACAGGCATATGACTTTTCCCCGCACATTTCTTACCTTCATTTTTGTGTCAACTGTTAATGTTTTAGCAGACCATTCTGATTGCTGCTAGAATGGTTAGAGAGCTGGACCCAGAGTCCTACCTGCACTCCTGATGATTGCATAACCTGTAGTAGACAGTAGCACTCAGCATTTTTCTAATGTTGAAAGAGCTGCAGAGCATCACTGACACAGAGGCTCAGCTGTCACTGCATAAAAGTGGCTCCTGCTCTTTCTGTGGGAGAAAAGCTGCCCGGTGACCTCTAAACAGCTGCTGTTTTAAGGAACTGTCGCGCACGCGTACAGCATCGTGTAGGCCCATTAATGTCAAGAAAACAGAGCAGAGCGTCCCATTTCCGGCCGAAAATTTCTGAACGCATGCTCCAACCTCCTGTGAGTGTTTCAGTGGACAAAATACAATGTCATAACAAGTTGTTCTTTTTACTACATAAACACATTAAACAACTCGCTCGTCTTGGAATAAAGACGGAATAGCTATTATGAAAAAAGTGCACCTTTACTTTGAAGCCCTTGCTCCTTCCCTTCCTGTTTCTTACCGCTCTTGATAAAACTAAATTGTCTACTTGTACTAACCATTTCTATGATCCTAGTTTTCTTTCCAGCTCGCTTCTTTTTGGCGACGATGTACTGGGCAAGAACCACGCCGCCGAACAAAGCACACACACTGGCGCTGGCCGCGGCTCCGACCTTCACCACGGCCGTCCTGTCCATGACGGTCCGCCGTTTTCTCACCGACCTGCCCGCCGACCGATCAGTCCCGTCCTTCCTCCTATCAACAGACGTCTGCCTTCTGGTGCAATCACGCAATCAAAGATCGTCTATACAGAATGTGACCCGTTACTATGGGGGCAAAATGTGTGTGATTTTTATAAGAAACTAATTCAAACCAGAACTTAATTTGCCGGTTGCTAAGCCGCACCAGATAAGCTAGCAAAATTGCTACATCCAAATCTTTCTAAACTTACTCTCCAAAAGTTGATTCTGTTCATCTGGACGTAGCGTTTTGTGGGAGAAACGTTTCGTCACTAATCCAAGTGACTTCTTCAGTCGCAGCTGACTGCAGGTTTCTAACAATGACTGTATAAAACATGGACGACGCGACAGCTCCCCAAAAATGAAGCCAAAACGTCTCTATCGCCCCCTGGTGTCTGGCTGCAGTATAGGTCATAAACCCCGCCTTCTCCATGTTAGCAGATGGGACTGGGGTCAGACTAAAATAAACCTATTCTCCTCAGATAATTTTTTTCCAAAGATTCTTTCTTTTGTTATCAATAGTTCTCATCACGCTGATTGATGTTCAAGGGGTCTCCTCTCCCATAAGTTTGATTCTAATTCCAACCGCGGTGATGTTAAATAGGGGTGAAACGTCATCAAAATAGCTTTGAATGGCAGCTGCAGTCACGGAGAAACTCTGCTATTCCCGAACAGAGAAACTGTATCTCTGTTCGGGAATAGCAGATAGAGCGTAGGCTCTGAGTCGAGGGCGAGCGTTTACGCTACGAAAACACGACCGAGTGTTTTAACCTGACAGCCTGAGGTGTTCTTTAGTAAAGTGACCGACAGAAGGACACGAGGCCCTGCTGCACTTTTTCGGTAAGTTAAACGTGTTTGTTAGTGGTGTGCGGATCGATATTGAAATATCGATTGTTCCGATCCCAGTAATTTGTTCTAGAATCGATTCTCATATTAAAATATCGATATTTTAGTACTTTGGGGTAAATTTGTAGTTTTTCATTAACAGGAACACAGTGGAAAGAAACTATATCATTCGGATCATCTAAATTGGAAGAAACTACTTCCTCTTATGCCTTTCATTGTCATATACGAAATACGGCTGTATAAATGTGTTGCAGCCCCTGGCCAGTGTTGCCAACTCCTCAGTAAGGAAAATCGCTATTGGCTATGCTAAAAGTCTCTAGAAGTTGCTAAACGACGTCATCGCCTAATTTGCATAATTGGTCATGCTAATATCATTGTAACCCACGTTGTAGGAGAGAAAAGAAGAAGAGACATAAAGTGAGTAAAAAAAACGTCCTAAATGCATTTAGAATTTATTTAGAATTACAAATTATTATTTTTTCTTTTTTAGCGATTATCGTTTTTTGTAGTAGTTTTAAACCTTGTGATCCACAAAACAACATAACAGTAAAAGAAGAACTGATTGCGTTACAGTCAGTGCGGGAGCAGAGGCTTCACTCATACGCGATTCATTTGCAGTTTGGACGCATAGGTGGGAACATCTCCTGCCCTGATAGCAGCTGGGGGAGGACTATCCTCTGCCCGTGAGCGCTTTGGCACGGGCGAGGTGCCCACAACAGCACCCGCTGCTTGTTGAGAAGAGCAATATGCGCTTTCACGTCAAAAAGTTGTCGTAAATAAGTCTCCAATAACACCAGAAAAAGTCACCAGATTCGCTTTTTAGAAAAAAAAAATTGCTAAGGGGCTCTGAAAACTCGCTAAATATAGTGACAAAGTCACTAAGTTGGCAACACTGCACCTGGCGTGCGCACTTACAACAATGGCTAAGCGTAAACATGTCATGTGTGGACATATTTTACTTCCACAAACAGCCAAGACGCGGCTTGCGATACATGTGGCAAGACAGTGAGGTGTTGTGGCAACACCACTAACCCTCGTCAAACACCTCAGAGTAAATCATATCACAGAATATGATGAGCTTATGTTGAGGCGAACTGAAGAGGAGGAGAGGGACAGGTGCTGCTAGGGCAAGACAGACGTCTCTCACGGAGTCCTTTAGTGCTGCAGGCAGGCAACATGCTCAAATAGCACACAACTTCAGGTTTTTTATTTCTATATGATTATTCTGCATCATTAAGCAATAAGAACAAGTAGTCTGATGTCCTGTAATCATTGTGAAGCTATATTATTATTACAATTACATAATGCAATTCTATATTGTATTATGAAATACAATGAAACATTAAGTTTTTGTACAGAGTATCGGTATCGGATCAGTATTGTCGATACCACCCTGGATTTTACTTGGTATCGGATCAGAAAGGAAATCAGTAGTATCGCACATCACTAGTGTTTGTTGACCTGAAGCTCCATAAAGCACCACTCCAATAGCCAAACCCATCTGTTCTCTGAGTGGATAGTTAAAATTGTGATTGACATGACATTGGCCAATCAGGTGAAAGGAAGAAAAATAGGGTCAAAATTCGTACTTGTAACTTGAAAGTTGAGTGCAGAGTTTCATGTGTATTTTTTGGCAAAGTCCACACACAAATCTTTTTTTACACATGCACAAATTCTTTTTACACATTCAAATCTTTTTTACACATGCACAATTTTTTTACACATACAAATCCTGATTTACAACAAAACTGATTTACAATTACAAAATATTTATGACCACAATTTGAGCCCATAGAGGAGAGACCCGAGGCGGCCGCCGGTCCGACTGTCAGGTGAATTGAGCTTCAGGTGAGATATTATGACCTGCAGTCTATCTGGGTCATATATAAACCAAGTTTAGGTGTAGTTGATTTTCGTTGTGCTGACTTTTTACAGTCAGTTACAATAACTCATAGTGCGTACTAGCTAGCATGACGGAGTTTCTATACTGCTGGGCGGGTGCTATGATGTGAGTGGTGAACTTTATTTTATTCATAAGGTTAGGTTAGTAGAGTTGCCAACCGTGCCGTAAAAAACGGAATCCTCTGGTATTCAGAGTTAAAATTACGCGTTTCGTATTGAGCTGAAAATGAACGCGATTTGTCCCGTACTTCAGCTAGAATAACAAAAAGACACAAAGCTGGAGTTATTCTGCGTCGTTACGCTGTCAACTGCCACTTCTTATCTCATTCTCCCCCCTCCCTCTCCTGCTGCTACTTCAATCACAAAACTGATCAATGATTAGCTGATCGGCGTTTCTGCCGCAAGTCTCTCCTGCTTGTTTATCTCTCACTTTGCGCCAGAAAGAGGAAACTAGCAGAAGTGTTAAACAGCAGAAGCACCTTCACACTTGATCAGCTGTTGTTAGAATTTATTTAATATTACTTTCTAGTATCAGCTGATGTTTGCTGGAGCCACAGCCGTAAAGCTGCTGGTCATGATATCGGTTTGGATATGTGGTGAGAGGGAAACAGGGAAACATGAAGATGAAATCAGGAGATGTCCTTACTGAATCATCAGAGCTGAACAGGTGATGGAGAAACAGGTTTACCTTTAGGTGACATGAATGGGTTGAAGGAAAGTTCTGAACTGTTTCTGAGAGACAAATAACACCAGGATCCTTTTCTACGTAGCTGACAGCTGGTAACTGTGCAGGGGCGGGTCTAGCAAAGTTTTGCCATGGGGGCAGGTAGAGCATTAACAGGGAAAGGAGGGCACAAAAAATACTTTCTTATTCTCATTTAAAATTTCTTTAATTACTTTTAACAAATAATTATCTGAATATTACAACCAAAGTTTTCATCTGATGTCAAATGTATAGAAATCCATTATTGTACATAGTAATTTTTTTCAGGGTCCCAACATAATTTCTTCAGAAGTAAGTACTGTATATGATGCCAGTATTTTCCCACATTTTCTAGATACTGTACCAATACTGTGTGTAAAATTCCATCAAAAAGTCAATTAAGTTTTATTCTTTCTCACCTGTTTTTCTGTCTCCTTTCACTTTTTAAAGGTTGCCATGTTAGAAAAAATATTTTGCCCTGCCATGCTGTTTATTGATGTGGCAAATGAATAGTTTATGAAAATAAACGGTCTCTAGTCAAAATGCCCAGGCCGATTTTTTTGTCCCAGTCCAGCCCTGGTGTAATATATTGGTTGACTACATATGTCTTTGCTGTGAAATGATATAAACAAAAGGAGTGCTGATTTCGGTGTATGTGTATGATAAGCTCAAAATAAGCAATACTGCATATCATGTAGTTGAACGATTTTTGGAAAGAACAGAAAACAATGACAGTTACAAATGTATAGTGCATGAAACGAATTCAAATATGGTGCAGATGTGTGTCACAAGTTGATCTGGCTGTAGGCTATGGCACTTGGCCAGAGGTGGCGCTGGTTGATTCGAGTCCATGTTAGTGCACACAAAGTAAACTGCTCGCTTTAGTTATGAAGCAAAAACGCTGAAATCGGAGTAATAAAACGTGCAAGGGGGACGATAACGATGACTAGAGTCTTCCGATCGTTTACTCTTGCTGTCCCGTGAACAACACACACATCACAAATGTGGTACCTATAGAGCATTTAAAAATAACTGTGAACACGTTGCAACGTATGTGCGCTATGGAGTGAGGGTTTCAATTCAGGTATGTTGATTAATAGGGCATCGTGTTTGTCACGAAATCCCTCATTCGATTAGGAACAGAACAGAAACCATGACTTGGCCAGTTTTAATTTTGCATATGTTAGTAGTTAATTACACCCAAAGTTCCACTAAATCAGAATTAATTTAGTAAAAGTGAATTAAGTACAAACCAGCCTTTGTTCTTATCTAGTGTACAAATATGTCATGTAAATGAGTGGTGGCATATTTCCCTGGAATAGTATAAAATACAGAATTACCTCTCTACCATCAGCAAGGAGGGTGGGGCTGAAGCGTGTAGTGGTCGGGTGTTTGTGGTTTTCTTGCAATATGCCAAATTATTGTTACTCCAGTTTCTTTACTTGACTTGTTATAGGAGGTATTTATTTGTACAAAATTCAGAGCTACATTGTAACATTTAACTTCCCTTTATTTTTTCTTGTATTTACAGCATGGCACTCATTTTGAAGGATGGTGTAAAAATGATCCAAGCATTAATGTTCAGGAAATACTGGACAGAATGAATGCAAAGCCCTTTAAGTTTGATGAGAATTGCAGCAACGAATGCCAGTTTGTGAGTCGTAAACATGGTTAGAAGTGTTTTTTCATCCCTGTCAGCCTCTGACCTTTCTACACATAATGAAAAATAAAAAAGAGAAAAAAAAATTGTGTTGTATTGTGTCTTTTTAACTGTGTCAAGTACCCAGTTGCCCCACCTCTCTTTCTAATATCAAGTCAACCCATCAGCTCCTCCTTTAAACAGCTCCCCGGCTGCTCTGCTGGCTCTCGCACCATTCGCGCTGTCTTCTCTGCATCTTTCCCCTTTTCCTCTGGTAGAGTCGGACTCATCCAGAGGAAACATTCCTGTTTACCCTCAACTTTCTCAAGATGTTTGTCCAAAACAAAACAAAATCTTCTCCACTTAAATAATGGTTAGAAAAGTAGAGCAGTGCTTTGAAAGCAGTGCTTTCCGTCGGATGATTCAACCACTGAACCCTGCCCTGTTTCTTTTTTTTTCCCTTTTTGTCTTTGCTTCTTGATTAACAAAAAAAAAGAAAAAAAAAAGGAGAAATATACTTGCCTACATATGCTATTCTGCATACTTTTAAACCATTTAAAATTACGATTCATAGTTTTATATGTGAATTATATAATGTTAAATTACTATTAAACAAATTACTGACTAAAGTATTTTAGGCTTTAGTTTACTTCAGTCATATTCCATATAAATCAGGTATCATACAAACATAAAAATAGCTTCAAATACAGTCATGACAATAAAAGAATATGAATTTAAGGACTTAACAAAATTAGTTACGTTATACTACACCAACATTTCTTATACATTAGCACTAAGGGAACACTGAAAGGTGGTTTTTGTCCATAAAACTACTCCTCTAAGATTACCACAAAAGATCTCTCAGCAAAACTATGCAACATTTTAGGCACACTATTGCCCCGATCAAATCAGTGAGCTGGGATATTTTATTCTAAACATGAACTACTGTTACAGCAACAGACATGGACTACTGGTGCCCCACACAACAACTCAATGTCCACTATGTGAAGGAGCCAAACACATGCCTTCTCCTCTCGTTAACTGAGATAAACTGCTGGCATATTTGTTTTACATCTATACTGTCCAGTCTCTCCTGGTGGACATGGCATACAGCAGCATTGTTTCATCTCATTTGAGTCATTGTTGACCTTAGCCATCTTTTTAGTCTTCTGAGAGCACTGAAGCTTCTTTCAGCCTCAGTACATGCGTTTTATCCTGAGATTAAAATTATTATTATGTGCTTGATGTGCATCACCTTTGGCCCTGGCTCTTCCCCTCTGACTGCACTAGGACATATTGCTACCTGATAAAATAACACATGGATTCATGCCATATAAAAAGTGAGACATGTCAATTCAGATTCTTTGTCAAATATACACTAATGAATCAATTTATATCAGCAGCCTAACAATTGTCATGATAATAAATACTAGTTAATCTATAGCACCAAATCATCACCTGTGACTTTGCCGCTTCACCTCTGACTGAGCTACAACATGGCAGAGCTGCCTCTGTCACCTGATGAATAAAAGTGAGACATTCCACATACATGCAGTCACACATGTGCTTCAAATACAGTGATGAACCACCAAGTCATCATCCAATTCCACCTGTGATCTTGTATCACCATCTCTCTCTCACCTGACAAATAGGACATACATGACAATAAGAATAAAATGTGTAGCTGCTTCAGTGTTTCTGTCAATTTGTGCAGATCTTGACTCATCAGTAATGTTTGTAGGGTGAGTGCATTTTTAAAACAATTTGTGCAAACTGCACTACAAGGTGTAATATTTGCAAAATCGTGACTACCTCATGATATTTTGTCTCAAAAATTAACCCTATGAATATGTCAGTACCATTAGGAAGAAATTATTGTGTCACCAACATTTTAACGTTAGATGTATAATTTTAACAGCCTCTGTAAACTAATATCCGGGCTTGCGCGAGGCTGCCGTTTTCTCTGACAGTTTCAATCAAAATTAGAAATGCTACTCTGGGAGACTGAGAAAACTAATAGTGCTGCCTGTTGTGCAGTTAGTTTCCGAAATACTTTTTTATATCCAGGTTCTTCCTTTTTGGTGCCATCCTCCTCTCCTCCTTGCAGGTCCTCGCAGCGCAGGCTTGCCGCTGCTAAAACTAAACGGAGCTCCCTGAAAGGCACAGCCAATCACATTGGCCATATTTGTCACATGACGTAGGACTCCAGTAGAGAACGTAATTTAAGTCTTTCTGCACCGCTGGGTGAATGAGACGTTGACAGATGGTTTTTTTCTTTTTATCGGGTTTGTTTTTCTTCACTCGAAGAGATTAAATTATTGGTGGGGACATGCAGTGGTGGTCCTAGCCCGTTTGGCCCCCTGGCGAACACTCCCCCCCCCACACACACACACACAAATGAAGAGAGAGAAAGTATGCATGGTATGCAAATGGCTAATAAACAGAAATCATAATTCGTCATACAATGAGAACAGGACAAATCAACAATTCACGCTGACAACAGATGCGTAATGGGAGTCACTTGGGTGCTAGCGGTGACATTAAGAGGGCGTTGTCAGTCTTTCACTGGTTTGATTTTGACAGAGATGAGGGCTGGGTAGCTGTAGTTTTTGTTGACCGCAGCACAACGAGTTTCCCCTTGTTGCATTAGAGCCTGTGATTTTTTAAGAGTTTTAATCGCGAGCCGATCACATTGCTCTGTAAACTTTTCAAGCACTTTAATAAACAAGCAAGCAATTCCACCTCTCGCATTATTGCGTAAAGTTGACAGCGCGTCAGGCAAATAGGCAGGCTCAATCCCGGCCTCTAGCGACTGAGGAAGTAACTACACTCCTCCTCTTCTTTTCTCTTTTTTTAAACTTTAAAAACGGGTTGTTTGTGAGACTTTAAATCAACAAAATATAAAATATACATTTTAAATTGTTGTTGATCCCTTTACCCCTAGTCCTAAAGTGTATAGGCCTATTCATTTTTTTACTCTTAAATATTTATTGTTCGTTTACTTGCACTGCTGTAACTGGAGCCTCGTCGTCTCGTCTCTCTATATACTGTGTAGCGGAGATGACAATAAAGTTTACTTTGACTTCAGCAGCGAGCAGACGCACCGAGGGCTCTCGTGCTCACTTTTCGCGTATAGAATTTCGAAAAAACATCGGTGCAGATATAAGTCTGTATCATAATGTTTGCTGTTTTCGTGTTTGTTGGTTTGTTTTAATTTTGTTTTAATTTTGTTTTATTTTGCGAGTTTGTTATTAGATTCTGCTCCAGCCAGCCAGAGAATCCCCCGCCGCCCCGCCCTCTGCTTCCAAATAGAGCACATTTCATTCATAATTTCGTAAATCCAAGCCCATTCATGATTTGTTCCTGGGTTGTGCGAAATCCAAGAAATAAACCCTACAATGTAAGAAATGTACATAAAAATCACCCCAAATAACCGTAATATGGCAACGGTAAATTACCATTAAATCAAAAAGAGTAAATGATTGTAATATTTATGTTAAATTTCTGTATATTGACAAATGGTGATTTCCTTTTACTTTTACACTGCTAATATGTTGAAAATATATTAATTTACAGTAATATGGCACATTGTCTTCGAAAACAACAGGAAAAATCTTTAACATTATCTATAATTCTGTATGAATGACAATCTTTCCAGCTTTTTTATTTGAATTTACAATTTACAACTGTATGTTAATAACTCAAAACATACTGTGCTTTTAATTTTAAAAAAATGTCAAAACATTGTTAGAATTATTGTGAAAATTCCGGTGAATTTTTTTTATATTAACAAGCTCAGACTGTTTGATAAAACGGTATATCTTAACAGTAAATACGAGCAATTACTAAAAATAAAAAATATGTTTATTTCTTTAAGTTCTACAGTCTCACTAAGTATAGACAGCTATTTACAATGAAAAAAATATTTTGTGGCATAATTAATGGCATAAGACCATTTTCTATTGTAGAACCAATTACCCTAAAAATAATACCGTCTGTGTGCTTTTACAGTGTTTTTTAACCCTTTAATACACATCATGAGCCACAAGTGATTGTGTTTTAATCTTCCCTATCATTGCAAAAAAATTACATTCAGATTTAGAATCTCAGGGATTCATCAGTTAACTTGGTTTGATCATTAAACATAATTTCTCCTATTAGTTAATTGCTTACTTCTCTCCTCGAACTTCCACCATTCATGTCCATCCATTTATGACCACTGTGTACCCATCTTCTGATGACTACTTCCAGAAGGATGATGCACCATATCACGAAACTGTGATCATGTCAAACTGGGTTCTTAAACATCACAATGACTTAACTGAACTCCATCAACCTCCACATTCACCAGATCCCAAACCAAGGGCACCTTTGGGATGTGGTGGAACAGGAGATTTAAATCATGGATTTACCACTGTTCAATCTGTTTGAGTGTGATACCACCTGCTGACATTAAAATTAATTGATAAAAATGAAATACCAAAAAAATAATGAAATAAGCAAACCAATTTCTCAGTATCAGCCACTTCTTTTATCTGCTGGTGGTACATGCTGTGCATGGGTGTGTCCTTCCATGATGGTTCCTCCTCTTCTTTCTAGTATTTCTGCTGCCTGAGATATTCACTTACCACTAAGTTGCTATAGCAGTTGGTTCTTCCAGATGTTGGAACACTGAGCTACTAGTTGTTTCGCCATTAGTGTTGAAGATTCCGTAGGTCCCACATCTTCTTCATGCAGCCTCTTCTACTGAGGTTACTTGCGTAGTAGCATTCCAACAGCACAACATCCTGATGCCTTTTCCACTTCTCTTAGGCAGCGTCATTAGAAGACATAGCATACATTTTCACTGCTATGCAGATGACACCCAGCTCTATCTGTCCATGAAGCCAGGTAACACACACCAATTAGTTAAACTGCAGGAATGTCTTAAAGACATAAAGACCTGGATGGCCGCTAACTTTCTGCTTCTTAATTCAGATAAAACTGAGGTTATTGTACTCGGCCCTGAAAAGCTTAGAAATATGGTATCTAACCAGATTCTTACTCTGGATGGCATTACCTTAGCCTCCAGTAACGCTGTGAGGAACCTTGGAGTCATTTTTGACCAGGATATGTCCTTCAACGCACATATTAAACAAATATGTAAGACTGCGTTCTTCCATTTGCGCAACATCTCTAAAGTTAGAAATATCCTGTCTCAGAGTGACGCTGAAAAACTAGTTCATGTATTTATTACTTCCAGGCTGCACTACTGTAATTCATTATTATCAGGATGTCCAAAAAACTCACTGAAAAGTCTTCAGCTAATCCAAAATGCTGCAGCAAGAGTCCTGACAGGGACTAGAAAGAGAGAGCATATTTCTCCTGTTTTGGCTTCCCTTCATTGGCTTCCTGTTAAATCCAGAATTTAATTCAAAATCCTGCTCCTCACATACAAGGTCTCAAATAATCAGGCCCCATCTTATCTTAATGACCTTGTAGTACCATATCACCCTATTAGAGCACTTCGCTCTTGCTCTGCAGGCCTACTTGTTGTTCCTAGAGTATTTAAAAGTAGAATGGGAGGGAGAGCCTTCAGTTTTCAGGCCCCTCTTCTGTGGAACCAGCTTCCAGTTTGGATTCGGGAGACAGACACTATCTCTACTTTTAAGATTAGGCTTAAAACTTTCCTTTTTGCTAAAGCATATAGTTAGGGCTGGACCAGGTGACACTGAATCCTCCCTTAGTTATGCTGCAATATGGTAAATGGCCTGCATTTGTATAGCGCTTTTCTAGTCCCTAAGGACCCCAAAGCGCTTCACACTACATTCAGTCATTCACCCATTCACACACACATTCACACACTATAGACGTAGGCTGCCGGGGGGATTCCCATGATGCATTGAGTTTTTCCTTTCCAGTCACCTTTCTCACTCACTATGTATTAATAGACCTCTCTGCATTGAATCATATCTGTTATTAACCTCTGTCTCTCTTCCACAGCAGGTCTTTTATCCTGTCTTCCTTCTTTCACCCCAACCGGTCGCAGCAGATGGCCCCGCCCCTCCCTGAGCCTGGTTCTGCCAGAGGTTTCTTCCTGTTAAAAGGGAGTTTTTCCTTCCCACTGTCGCCAAAGTGCTTGCTCATAGGGGGTCATATGATTGTTGGGTTTTTCTCTGTACCTATGAAGCGCCTTGAGGCGACTTTTGTTGTGATTTGGCGCTATATAAATAAAATTGAATTGAATTCTCCCTTCCTCTATATCTGACGCGGACCTTGTTAAGCGACTGAGGTCTGGGATGGATTACATATAATGCACATATCCAAGGTAGGCTTGGGTAGCATGGGATGCCTAGCTTGGGGACCTTTACTGGATACACACGTCAAAGCCCCAACCTAAATTTCCAAAGGCAAACTAGGGCTGTATCCCAGTTCAGGGTCTGCAGCCTTAAAGTACGCATTTCAAGGCCGATTACGTCACAGCGGCGCGCCGAAGGCTGTCCCAATTCAAAGGCTGCTCGAAATGCGGCCCTGAAATGCGTCCTTCATTTCCCTGAATTTTAAGGCTGTGGCAGTGTAGACTTCGTGGCCCAACATATCCCAGAATGCATAGCGCGGCGGTGGGTGTGGATAATTTTGCCGAAAAAAAACGGCAGATGAGGGGCGGCCGAAGAGTAAACTTTAAGTACTGAATATTATGTCACTTATTTATGTGCAAATGTTTAATAACGAAGAACATTAAAACATTACTGTTGGCCACATGTCGGCAAAGTTATGTGACATTAGTGACGTTTGTACTAACTTGGTTTTAAAGCCTTTACTTTAAAATATACGCCGTTCAATAGCTGAGCTTAATCTTACAGAGAATGATCAAAGCTCATGTAGAAAGAAACAAACAAATGAACAACAGATTTTCTCCTTCATTTCTGTCAAACAAAGCTGTATGACACGTTTCCAGCTGTTAGTATCATGGTTGCTAGGCAACCTGGGCAGCGCAACAGAGGCTAGACCGTCCCATTTCACAAGCCTCGCACTTCCGGCCTTAGCGGTCTTTGAGTATGTGGCCCTTGAGGATCGTTGAGGCTGCGTACTTTAAGGCTGCAGACCCTGAATTGGGATACAGCCAATGTTCCCACTATGCTATCTAGCTGCCACAAACACATAATTCATAAAACTTTAGTTACATTTCTGCCACTCTCTTTTCAACCTTTGATTATATATAGCATAACATACCTGATAAAATTCCAATTCATACTTTCTATATTCATTAGAATTAGCAGCTACCTTCCTTTGGGCCATTCTTGCCAGAACTCAGGGAACAAAATGAATTTTTGGTTTGAGACTGATCTTATAACTGAATAACTGACCTATTAGCATATAAAAACACTGGAGCCAACCAACTGAAGCATAATTTTCAATTTTAGTAAGCAACATATTATGTGCCTTGATCTATGCTGCGCAATATTCAACGAGCAAAAAATAGTCTCACCTTTTCTTTGAGCTGTTACGAACAAAATAAAAAGTGCTGTACTTCTGGCCTTACATGAGACAGCAGCAAAAATAATTCTTGGTCAATGTTCAGTCAGTCATGCCATTTCAATTTGTAAAGCACATAGGTATTAAGGTGTTCAGTGTTGTTTTGGAGTAAACATACAGTGACAATATTACATTGCTTCTTGATGTGGTTAATTATTTCCAAGTTTCCAATCTCATCTATTCTGTGAAAATGTGAAAAATGGCTGAGTAACCTATTAGAAACTGACAAAACATCAGAATGCACAAACAGACCTAAACAGATCCAGATTCTGTTGTAAGACTCATATACACACAACATGCAACACTTTTGAATATCCCCCCAAAAAGTCATATTTATTTATCAACATTTATTTGCTATAAGATAAATCAGATATAATGAAATTGTTCAAACCAAATACTGGAAAAAATACTGAAGCTAATGTAAGGTTTTATAAGTCATGTCAAGAAGCATCCAGAGGGAAGTAACTAGGTGTGTGTTTTTGAACTGGGGGAAGAGCAATTTAAGTCTTGTGACATGCCTACAGTAAGGAGGACAGGAATACATTACAAGTAAAGTACTTTTGTCTGACAATAAACAGCATAACAACTACAAGTTTAATGATAGGAGTGAATTCATCCACAAATAAACGGTTACAGGAAACCCATTTTCTTCCAATATGAGTGTCAGTTTGGAACCACCAGCATTAGCAGGAAGACAAACCTGCCTTCAATATTTTACAATCTGCAGTGACTATTTCTGGAATTGTTAATGTACTGTTTCTTACACTTTTGAGGATTTCTTACATCAGGTTAGATTATCAAAGTTATATCACCTAATTCAAATAAATTAAATGTTTAAAAAAAGAAAGAAAATAAGAAAGAAATGTGGTGATGCCGTTGCCTCACATATCTGACACTCCCACCACAGTGCAGTGTTTTTCCACTTTCGTCATCTGAACGTATGTTGATAATCACTATTCCACAGGTCGGATTCCTTTGGCCTCTTCCATTTTTCTCAGGGTCTCATCCCACTGGGTGAACTGCTTGGACAACAGGAACATCTGGCAATCAAGAGGTCAGCTGTCAGTGGGTGGAGCTTTATCTCAGCAACAACTTGTGTATTATGAATTTTTCCATGACTGACCAAAGTAGCTATAGATAAAAAAAACTTTGGTAGTTTGCTAATTAAGTTTAAGATGTTTTTGATTGATTATTACATTTTGTTTACCCAAAGAATATATGTATAGCTTTGTTCTCATAATCACTGGAATTTAAAAATTGAAGTGTACCATTTTGTTGTATTCTTCAAAAAGCTTCTTAACTTCCTGTGACTGAACCTCACTTTGGTCCTGTAAAACAAACAGAATAATATTTACACATAAAACCTAGTGAGAGACAAACCCACAGGAGTAGATGGGGAAGAAAGAGAAAGAAAGAAAGGGCTACCTGCTGTTTGATGTGAATCTGTGACAAGCGCTGCAGCTTGGTGGCATGTTCTGGTACATCTGTGAACAAAAAAACAAGACCTGATGAGGTAAAACATCGAGTACTACAATAGGCACATCTATCACCCATTTAAAACAGGCTGAAACCCCTGGCTAAACGTAGGTAACAAAACTAAGCATAAGATCCCTCCAAAATGATGCCAGGAATATAAAAGAACAAAACAGACATTGTTTTGTTGGGTATTAATGTGTCCTACAAAGTGAAACTCACCTCTGATGTAGGTGCTGTCCAGCAGTGGCTGCAGGTTGCTGACCTGTTCCAGTAAAGCAGCATGCGAAAGCAAGAAGTCCTCCTCTGCAAAGAGACAGAGCAAGAAATGGATTCAGCTTCTACTTGTTTACAATATATATAAAAAATTTAATACCAATACAATTTGCACATATAGCAATCGACATTAAAGTTAATGCCTGTGTATGCCTCAGTAATATTAGTTTTCATTTGAACTTTTAAGAGTTCTTACCTGCAAGGATAAACTCCAGCTTCATGGCATCAGGCACAGTGATGTGGTCTGTGAACTCAGGGTCCAAGTACTTTAAGAGGTCCTCAACTGCACCACAACACCAATAAGCATGATTTAAAGTTCAATAGACTCAGTCTAAAATCTAAATAAAGAAAAAAATTCTGCAAGAACATTTGGTGTCTTGAAAGTTAAAGGTTGTCACAGAAATTTAGAGCCCTTTCAAGTTTTTAATTTTCAGTAGCCACATTACTAAACACATCAGTTTATAAAGGTATTATAATATGAATAACCACATCAGTATAAAGTAGTTGCTAATTTAGAGTAATGTTAAAAATATATATTCACAAAAATACAACAAGCCAATAATCTAAAGTGTAGGGGCTGAGAGATTGGCAGAATGTGTGACTCACTCTTCTTGTGCAGAATCTTTACTCGTTCTCTCTTATTGGCTGTGTTGGTCAGACCGGCCTGAATCCTGGCCAATGACTCTGCACACTGCAGGGGAAAAAGTTAGTGGTTATCATCCTGATAGCAAGGGTTTTTGTTGTTGTTGTTGCTTTTTGGTGGTGTGGTATAGGGGAGTATGCTAGCACATAAAATACATGCAAGAGTTTATATGACATTGGGAGATACAGAAGGTACCAATAAAAAATAATAATGGCATTTTACAAAAAAAAATTCTTCTTATGCTTATGAGGACTGGAATCTTATTATCCTAAAAGAAATGTGAGAATTAGCGCGATGCAGGCTAAATATATGCTGTCTGTATTAGGGCTGCCACAAACGATTATTTTGATAGTCGACTAGTCACAGATTATTTTTGCGATTAGTTGACTAATCAGATCAGGCGTCCATTGGACGTACAACATACAGCTTATTGCACCAGCATGCATCTGCTCCTATATAACCATCATTAGCTTACAGCTTTAAGTGTATGTGCTAACTAAAAAATAAAGACAAGATGATAGTTTATTCAATTTTAATGAAATTTGCAGATTGTTTCGGTGAAGTTTAATAAACTCAACCGTCTGCTCCTTGCTATCTAAAATATAACAGGACACCGGAGTAAATTCTGGAGCATCTCACACTTCTGATAATCAGTCGTCTGCTTGACGTTTATTCAGTTGTGTAAAAACTATAACTTTAATCTCAGCCAAACCGATTTACTCAGGAACAAATAAAATACTAAAAAAAGCCAAACAATAACATTTTTAAGTTATCTAAGTGACTTATATTACATGTTTAACCTGAGTAGCGAAAGACGGCGGTGGGTTTGAAAACGATTTGCCGGGAGTCCGGTGTTCTCACCGGCTCTAATGAGCCTTGCCCCCGGCTAGCTATCGAGCTAGTGGATAGCAGACGTCTCCAAAAATGTCAGGACGCTTTTGCAAATATGTGTTGTCTTGATAAACCGAGCACATATTTGAAGTTTACACAGCTACATTCTCACCTGAAAATATGTTAAACGTTTATTTTGTGACCCAGAAAGAATAATAAGAGTAATATTAAAACTAACTAGCTGCCGCCATTGTTGGGAAACTGAGCAGGGCCGCGCTATGAATTCTGGGACACAGCTTCTTCTTTGGGGTTTAACGGCAGCTGGCATCCTTGTACATGCAGTGCTGCCATCTTCTGTTTCAGCCCGTTATTACACTCAAATCCTACTTATTCCTGTGTCTTTTGGGATCTTACAAAGCTTCACACGACGCGTGGACTATTAAATTAGTCGTTGATGATTTTGATAGTCGACTAATCGTGGCAGCCCTAGTCTGTATATTACTACATTTAAGGTCTTATTTGGCTTTTTGCAGTACATATTGGATAATGGTTTCCACAGATGACCATTGGAAAGAAGTATTACATCTCATGTCACAGGCTGTGCAGCATCAGGACCAGAAAAAGCAGGCATTCTCTTCTTCACCTCTCTTGTGCAATGTCTGTTACTTTGGATGGCTAAACCATGGGTAAATTCGTCCATCTTCACTACCCCTGCTCTTCCCTATGACACCTGTCTCCTTATTCACATACATGCATTCTGTCATGCTTCCTATGACTTTCATTCTCCTTCTCTCCAGTAGAGATACATGATACCTTTTGTTTTTCTAAATTTAGAAAGCATTTTAAATCGTATTACTGTTTTAGTCGTTTAGCTCACAGGAACCTCATTCCTTAGTTTTGTTCCCTCTTATGCTACTTCATGTGTTGAGATGGCAATAATACTCTTAAATCTTTGAATTTAAAGTAAATTAAGCCTAACAGCACACTGTAGCACTATCTCCACCTTTGGAATGACAAAATCTAGTGGAAAACAAACCAACTTAAATGCCTCTTTGTAAGCCAGAGTGTTTTTTCCAGATCACATGATACCCTGCTGAGTCCCCTCGCCTCAAAAAGCATCTCATCACTAGCTAGCCGAGGTTTCTTCGTTTAACCGTGTCAGACTATTGTATTGTTGATTATGATTAAGTTGAACAGACACAAAAGCACAGCGCCACAAAAACCAGGTTACAACGCACAGCTTTTTTAATCTAAACAGATGAAAGCTAAATAACCAACAGTTATGAAAATAAAGGAATAGCTTCTTGATGGGCAGGAAAGTAAGTTTCTCATATTTGTGCGAAACTAAATTGAACAACTAAAACAACTTCTGCTAACATTCTAGTGTATAGTCAAAGGAGCTTTTTTTTTGCAAGCTCCTTTGACTACGATGACCTGGATGACTGAGAACCTTCACAGACATTCTAGTGTATAAATTAAAAAAGGGCGTTTACTCACAACCAACGTTAGCTCCGCAAAGCTAACAACTAGTATATATACAGATATACATAATATAAGCGAACCTTTACAGGTTTTCCACTCTTGTTTTTTCTCTCGCCATATATACGACTCTCTAGCGCCCGGAGACGCATTTCCAGGTTATCCATCTCAGTTGTTTTATCCATTCCCGGAGCTGCCGATGAACACAACAGATCCTAAACAGGCGGAGGAGAGCTACGTAGTTGAGAAGGGCCGTCGCATACTGATGATGCGTCGCCCCCGGTTCTCTTTACCACTCGGCTATTTGGTGGGGGATGGATGCAAAACCTACAACGCTTTAAAATACTTTAAGCATTTAATATTTATTTTTAAAATTTTAGTGTCTTTTTCAACGTAAAATTGCAGATCATTTGGTATATTTCTGTAGTTGGTTTAGTAAGAATAGCGGTCGCCAGTGGTCGCTGTTTTGCGGGAAATTGGATATTTTTGCTGTTTTTCCGGTGTCAGCGGGGGAATGACAACATAGGCCCCTTTTCCATTCAATATATCTACAAAATATCGACTAAAAAGTAAGGCTCCCCCATCTCCTTCTCACAGTGTCTGTCTGTGGGAAATATTATCAGTACCTTTGTAATTGGACTTTAAACATTTCTTTATTATGTTTCCATTGGGTAAGTTAGCCTACTTAGCCCTCGAGCTAACATCAGTTTTTGCTCTACAGCTGCGTAGTTCGACAATTTTGGAGTTCCTTTGGAGGTCTAAGAGATAGGTAGCGACCTATCACTGAACTGTAACCTAGAAATAACTTCACTGGCAATTTACTTAAGAGATATCTAAGTTACTCAAACCTGAAGTGCGCCAACGTGGTGCTAGCTTAACTTGCACTGGTTATTGAACTGAGGTTCAGCGTTTGGATGCTGAAAGTTTTGTCAGTGTTTGCTTGCTAATCATGCTCCGATCTTTTGCTGACAGTAGGCGATTTATCTCTTCTGAAGCAGGCATCTGTTTGAGGAATTCATTCTTTATGTGCCACTGGGAGCAGCAGCATGGCAGATGACAAGGACGTGTTGAGAGACGTTTGGTTCGGCCGGATACCCACCTGCTTCACTCTGAACCAGGATGAGGTTACTGAGAGGGAAGCCGAGGCTTATTATGTAAGTACAGTTGTTCTCATCTAACATGATGCAAAATCTAGGCCTGACTTAACTTTTGTTTTTGGAGATTAATGCTTTCTGACGAAGCATGCTTCAAGGAAGTCCTTCAGACAACACAGTCAGAAGGAAGCCTCTTATTTAACTTTTGTAAGCCTGCTTACAGAAGGGTACATGACCCATATTCATAAGCATTCCGAGGATCCACTCAGCAGCAAGGAGTTCTAGGATAAGAATGATGTAAAAGAGTTGTCAAAGCAAAATGAAGGAACTAACTACCTCAGTGTGGAGGTGTAGCTGACCAGGCTGTGGTCTCACCTGAACCGAAAACATTAGTGAAATAGTCAAACCTACATAGATTATAGGTGTAGTTCTAAGTATCATCTAACAAAGTGTTTTTCAAACATTTTGTTCTTGCTTGCGAAAATTACATTTCTTTATACTTCCAGGTAGCCAGACATTATTGCAGTTGCTTTTTTTGCTTTGGCTTTGAGTGGCGTTGAACACTGTGGCTCCTTTTGCTCTCATTTTCAGTACAGTCCCTGTAGCTGACCATTCTCAAAATAATATATATATATATATTAAACCACTTTACACCGTCCAATGAATCATACAAACATAAAAGAAGCAAAAAACCTAACTCAAGGAATGAATCACTGTTGTATCTATGTATAATAAATTTAGGAAGGAACCTGTTTTAAATTATATAATGTGTTGTTGGGGGAAAACAAATCATTTGTTCACATCACTTTATTTGAATCTATAAAAACTGCCAAGAGTAACACAGTTTGACAGGCATAAAATAGTATTTTTGCACCAATAAAGTGATTCACGTATAACTATTAGGTGAAAACATGACTTACCTCAGCGTGGTGCACAGGAAAATGGTTAGGTAGGTGGAAGGCAGAATAGGAAATTGTAGGCCTAAAACACTATCTGGAGCAGATAAGAAGTATCTGAAATTCACACCCTTCAGAAATAGAAAAGAAAACAGCAAAGATCTGACACAGTAGAGGTGCAATCTTTCAGTTTGTCTATCTGCTGTTCACTGAAGCCTCATCAGAAATTAGTGGAAGGGTGGCTGTCAAGAAGCCATTCTTAAGGAAGGGAAACAGGGAGAAAAGGATGTGGATACACAAGAAATGGACTGAAAACACATATTATGGAGTGATAAATCCAAACTTGATGGTCAGGAAAGACGTAGAACAGTGTGTATCTGTAAAGTGCATTGGAGACTGTCACAGTTTCGGGCTACATTTCAGCCAGGTGTGTTGAGTATCTGGTCAAAATTGCTAGAATTATGATTGCAGAAAAATGCCATCAGATTTTGGTCCATTAGGAAAGCATCTGAGTGGCTATGATCCCACATAAAAAATGCAGTAGAAGGATACCCGAATAGACCAGATATACCAAATACAGATTTTTAGCTTGGTAGAAGTGTGGAAACTCAATGTATTTCCATGTATGTTTGCACTTTTTTCAGTAACTTGCGGCTCCCATTTTCCATTAATCTAAAGAAAATACAAAGAAATGAGGGGTGGCTCATGACTTTTGTATATGTCTGCTGTATCAGTTTTTGTTACAGACTCAGTGGTTTACAAATAAATGAACAAGAAGACAAAAATCATATAGAATAAAAAAACAAATACAAGTACATATAGATATGTCTGTGAAGGTTCTCAGTCATCCAGGTCATCGTAGTCAAAGGAGCTTGGAAAGAAAAGTGTCTGGACTTCGAGTTGCTTGAAGACGTTTCACCTCTCATCCGAGAAGCTTCTTCAGTTCTAAGGTCAAATGGTGGAGAGCCCCAGATTTAAACGCAGTGGGAGTTTCCCCCCACAGAGGGACAAATGACCCCCTGATGATCCTCTAACTAATCACATGAGCCAAGGTGTGAAAGCAGGTGTGGGTCACAATCAGCCAGGGTTTCGCGTGAGCTCATTGTGAAACCTGGTCCCACCCTATCATGTGATTTCCTGAGGTCAGATGGCCCAGGATGTGAGTGGGCGTTAAGGCGTCTGGGAAGTGATCTCAAAACTGGATTATAGATGGCAGACAGTTGGTGTCGTAAACCGCCGCCTCTGTTCAAAGATGGTCGCTCACAGTGGACGTAAATGGCTTCTTTCACTCCTCTTTCAAACCATCTGTCCTCTCTGTCCAAAATGTGAATGTTGGCATCCTCGAAAGAGTGACCTTTGTCCTCTAGATGCAGATGAACCGCTGAGTCTTGTCCCGTGGAGGTGGCTCTTCTATGTTGTGCCATGCACTTGTGAAGTGGCTTTTTGGTCTCTCCGATGTAGAGGTCTGGGTAGGGCTGGGCGATATGACCCAAAATTCATATCTCGATATTTTTTTAGCTGGATGGCGATATAAGATATATATCTCGATATATTTTTTTAAAGCCATAAAGTAAGAACAAAAAGAGAGTTCTTAGTCAAAGCTGTGTCCCAGATGTCACACAGGCACTTTTATTAACATAGAGCAGATGTACATAAAATTTACTCAAAAATAAATTATGAGCATTTATTAAATAATAATGCTCCATAAATAAAAGAAAACAATGTTGTTTTTGTGCATAACAAAAAGCTCACAATTGTGCAGTCAAAATGTAAACTAAAAGACGCTGAGCACAATAACAAAGACAGATTTCACAGCTGCTCTGTTCCCAACTTCTACTGCGTGACTGACAGCCTGGAGTTTGAAATCCACTTCGCAACCACGTCTCTTAACAGGTGCCATTTATGGTCCTTATACACAGTAGGGTAATATTACGTTGAAGCACAGTACGTATCACTCCGCGAGGCTCAGCCGTAATGCTCCGACAATCCATCAAGCGGTGCAGCTCCGTAGCTTACCAAAGTCGTACTCAAACATTTTTGACAGATTGCTGAGCGCCGTGTTCCACATAAAATCGGTTCGCGGCCATCAAGCACAACCAGAATTCATACATAAGGCACGCTGCCAACTTTTGAGAAAATGAAAGGATTTTAGTCCGTGCAGCACCTCTGGGCTGCATGGCGTTAGCGTGGTTAGCTAGCTAACACGTTGACGCCGTCCAGCCCCACGCACGGGGCGATGCGCAGTAACTCGTTAACGGAGATTTGCCGTGTCCATCTTGTCGCTTCCTGTAGGTGAAGCGATGGGGGAGGAGGGGGAGTTGTGTTCAGTGAAGGAGAGGCGAGGCCGAGTAACGTTGCGTAAAGACGAAAGTGGACGAAAGAGAGGCAAACCTGCGGCTCCACAAGTATAATTATAACGTAACATAGACTATATCGATATAAATGATATGGTCACATCTTATATCTCGTATAAAAATATATCGATATTTTTTAAAAACTCGATATATCGCCCAGCTCTAGGTCTGGGCATTCCTCGCTGCACTGTACAGCATACACCGCATTGTTAAGTTTGTGTTTAGGAGTTTTGTCTTTCGGGTGAACCAGTTTCACACCTGGACTTCCCTTAAGGAACACAATTGCACTTGCACTGCACACCAATTGGGAATCACTGACCTAATGTAATGGACATTTCAGTTGAATACACTAGCTTTTAGACAATATTTACACAATACTTGGAATTACAAACCAGTCTGTGCCGAAGTACAATGACATGCCTATAATTTTTGCTTGTGTTTATACACCGTTCTGGGATATTTTGTAAGTTACTCTGTTTATCTGTTTATCCTAAGGGAAATAAATGATGAGCTTTTAAAACTTACACCAGCAACACCGTGGCAATTTAAATTAAGTGTGTAATAGTTTGAGACTGTGAAAATGCTGTAAACGATAATGAGATCACTGTGGTTTAACAAATCAAAGTAATTACTGCTACACTGTAACTCCATTTTATGGTTTCTGACACTTCTGATACAACTATTTCTACCTTGTCTCAATCAGCTGCTGTACAGACTGTAAGAGAAAAAAAGATACAATTGCTCTGCTGTTTAAAGGCATCCAGCAAGTGGAGTGTTTTCTTGTATGAAACTAAGTACATTGATTGATTTGAGTTAATCAGCACACCATGAATATCAATATGGCAGCTTCAGTTTGTGTTTACTGATCTCTTATGCTAGTCTTTAGTGATAATTGGATCTTCTCAAAAAAAAAGCAAACCAAAAAAACCCAAAACAAACCCATTAATTAACTCAAATATGTAAACTGCGAATTTGTTCCTCACTTGGAGGAAAAATGGTTGCTCTACACTTTGTCTTTCTACCATTTCCTTCTCTGCTGATGAGTCTCCTTCTAAAAGTCCTCCTGTCCACTGCTAACATTTTTTCACATTGAGAGTTCTTTCAAGGGCTGTGGTGCTTTGTGAAAATTTTTTACCTCTGTCAGGATTTATTTTTAGGGTAGAGCATACCGCAGTTATCACTAGTAGCTACTCTTAAGTCCTAAGAAGTCCTGTGAATACAGGCCATAGATTATGCAAATAATCTATTTTGTTTACAAGTCCCAACCAACATGTACTTCAAGTTTCAGGGTATCCATGTAAATTAAGTGTTAAGAATCTTTGAATGTGGTTAATTCTAGTGAATTGAGGGATTGTGATCTAACAGCAGTTACTATGTAGTTGCCGTAGCTATGCCACATGGCTCACATGCACCACAAAAATGTACAACATGACGCTACAGTTACTCTATAGATTGTTGTCTGCTGTTATGTGACATATATGATATGTCACAGTAAATGGAAAAAATAACAAAATAATTCATTCATTGTTTATAGGTGTCTTTAATTCACAACTGTGTGAGGACATTTTACTCATCTGTAATATTGGATGTTAATACACAAAGAACCAAGCAGACACACAATATAGCTGCTCATTATGTCATTAATGTGCACTTTCTAAATTTAGCCCACGGCTACCATGTAGTTCAAAGTAACAGACTGTCCCTTATTAATGCACCTCTTCCCCTGTTCTCTTACTTTATCAGCTGCTGTTACCCAGAGTGAGCTACCTGACTCTGGTCACAGACAAGGTGAAAAAGCACTTCCTCAAAGTGATGAGAGCAGAGGATGTGGAGGAGATGTGGTTCGAGTACGAAGGAACGCCACTCAAATGGTGAGAGAATAACTGCTGTTGTTTGAACTCATTTCAATCAGTGCATCAATGGAGTTTTACTTTTCCAGTTGTAAGATGGTGGTTTGGCATTCGTGGAAGACAAATGTTAAAAGAACAGAATCTCATTCTCTGCTTATCATGTTTAAAGTTTGTTACTGTCATGATTATTTTTATAGAAATGTCTACTGATGAAATGTCTTTTGGCTGATCCAGTTAGTTTATTGTCCTACTTTATAAGACTGAAACCATATTACAGCTAGCAGTATTATCTGGAAACTGGGTTGGGGTTTAATGTTATATTTAGGCATCATCTTGAAAATAAATGTAGTCAAATCTCTTCATTGGGAATAAATAATCTATTTGATGTAATTGTCTTTTGTTTTGCTGCCTTATGTAAACATATATGTTCTCTAAAGCGTTGTGCAGTCAGGACTATGTATTCATGCCACTATCAAGCATTCGAGAACAGCACAGAAGCTTTTGCCAGTATTTGCATTTCTTTTGTGTCTACTGACTGCTAAAATCAGAGCCAGTTATAAAGATGGAATTACAGCACGTAGCCACAAGATGTCAGTAGTGCAACACAAGTGATTAGCCTATTTCACAGCCTAAGTAATAGTAAATCGCTAAATAAAAAAGTAGTCATTAATTACTTATTGTCATATAGAAAAGTAATTTTATCTTAACCGTTATGATAACCAGTATGATTAGCATATGAGTACAAACATGAAATGCATGCATTATTTTAGGCTCTGATGAAGAAAAGCCTCTTCATTTCTGAAACATCGAAGGGTGTTACAAACCCCTTTCTAAACACTGGAAGTTAGGATTAAAACTGTTATGATTATATGTTATGGTTAAACTTACCAAACCACCGCGCAAAAGAAAAAACATAGGATTATGTGAAACAAAGTCCTGATAAAATGATCTATGTAAAGATGTGACTAGACTCTCTAGTATAAGTCATAATCTTTAGTATAACTCACCAGCTGAAAGGCTTCTACAGGGGTCTGGATTTCAGTCAGTCCTGGGCCACCTCCAGTGTGTTTTCCTCCCAGTCTCTCTCCCTGCTTCCTGTCTACTCTACTGTCTACAGGTGATGCAACTGATCAGCTTAAACGTTTCCAAGCCCAAAGATAGGGGTAAAACTAGTTTCTTGGCTTTGGGAACAGATGCTGAACACAAACATTCAACAGGTTTTTCTCTTGTACCATAATTTTGTTTTTGCATTTCATGGATACAGGCACTATCCAATTGGAGTCTTGTTTGACCTCCATGCTTCTAACAGCGTCTTACCCTGGAGCATCACTGTGCACTTTAAGGTAAGAGCTGATCACAAGTTTATTGATTTGATAAGTCTTAGCGCTCCTATCTAATTTGTTTCTAGAAGCATGAAGTTCTGTTAAACCTCTTACTTACTCAGCTACAAATACAATACAAAATATTGGAAATAAATACACAACAAAATATTGAAATAGGGATGAATGAAGAGGATTACTCTGGTTGGTGAACCAAAGCAGAGACAAAAAGACTGTGTTAATTGCCAGTTAATTATTTGTAGATGTGTAAATAAAATGGCCTGAGAACATGTTTTCCTGTTTCTTGTGGTATCCCCATCATCGAGCTTTAAATATTTTTGCCATGTGAATATGTGTCAGAATTTTCCAGATCAGGACCTGCTCCACTGCCCATCCAGCTCTGTGATAGAGGCTCACTTCATGTCCAGCATCAAGGAGGCCGACGCCCTGAAGCACAAGAGCCAAGTTGTCAATGACATGCAGAAGAAAGACCACAAACAGCTGTGGATGGGCTTGCAGAACGGTGAGACACACGCACATGCCCATTTCAGGGTGTGGCGTTGACATGCACACAAAGAATACATCCAAACAGATTGGCAGATGATCATGATGCATAAACAAACCAAAGAGAGGGACGGTCTGAGTTTGCAAACTTCTTTCCAAACGCCCACCAGTTTGTATTTCCACATCATCGTTCCAAGCAGATTAATCTCCTACCGGCTTTATAGAATAGTCAAAGCTTGTGTTGGGAGAGGTGTCAGGGAGAACTGGATGCCTCTGATTTGTGGTTTGTTGTAAAACTTGTGCTTGTTTTTGAATTGCAACCCAGTCTGCAACATGATGTGCCTGGAATGTCTGCTGGTCAAGCTGATTAAAATGGTAACTATAAACACTTCAACCACCAGGACGGCAGCCACCCTTTGGACCACTCAGCAGCAAATGTGTCATCTTGGTTTTCTGTATAATTGCCTGCTTCTTAGTTATTATTAGAGCACACAAATGTTATTCCAGACCAGTCACGCTTATATCTAAATGTGTAAAGTGGAATTTATAGTTCTGCAAATGTGTCCGTCTGTGTACACGTTTCCATTTCGAGAGGGTGGAGAGAGGGATTTATACCAACTGCTGACGCACTCCCGTGCAGTCCTCCGAAATGCTACATCTACATCGCTGGAAGTGGATGACATATGCGTCTCCCAGATGCTGACTGGTTGATAGTGGACCAAAACTACAGCAGAGTTCACCAGGAAAAGAAGAACTGCCAAAAAAACACCCTTAAAGATAAAAAAAAATCCAGGATGAAAAGCACAGAAGGTGGCTGCAGTGAGCACTTCTTGACGTTGTCAACACTCAGTTTCAGTTCTTTGTATGTTATAACTTCACTCTTCTCCATGGCTGGCTGACATGGAGAAGAGTGTTTTTGGCTGATGGAGCAAAGCAAGAATGACCCACAGACTGGTTGTGCTTTTCCCCTGCCTCCATTTATTAACAGAGCTCACTGCAGGCACACAGGGTATCCTTGGACTGGGGCAAACAGTAAACACACCAGCCATCCTGAACAATAAATTCTGCTTAAAGTAGCAAAAGCCATTTATATGAATATTATTACAAATAAGTCTGCATCTAACGGTTCTTTTGGTTAGTTTGCATACTCTATGGATGTGAAAATTGTTAATGCCTATCTCTCAGATAGTTTGCTTATAGTTGTTATTATCCCATAACTGTCAAAACTGCACACTGTGCATGTGGCATTTGTAAGAGTCGAACAGGTTTGCAGAAAAACCCAAGGGTGTCAAACCCGCAAAACTTCAGCTGCTTGTCTCTCTCCCACTTTCCCCTGAAACTCGTGGTGTGAAAATAACAAAATATCACATTATTATGAAAAGGCAGATAAAAGTGAATTTAGAAGATTCTTAAAAAGATAAGGTTATGAACTTGTTTTTTTAACTGAGGGTTTTGTTTAAAACTGCATTTAACAGAGAAGAAGCAAGTCCTTTTAACCTATCCAAAAAGAAGGAGTTGGCCCCAGACATGAAAGTGAAAGATGAAACTTAATCTGAACTAAAACTTTCACATCCAAAACAGACCAGAAACAGAGAGGTCTCAAACTTTCATCCAGGAGAGAGAAAAACAGACTGTTCATGTGAAAGTAAGGCAGGGATGCAGGTGGGGGGTTTGACATTAGCATATGCTGTGTGGAAACATTTTGATGGTGAAAGATCACACTGTAACTAAAAGACTAAATTCTTGTGTTGCTTTGACAGTTGGCCCGAGTAATACTGACACTAAATTTCAGTTTTAGTGACGCGTCTCTATCTTTTACTTTAACCTCCATTTGAAGGTGCTGAGGTGTTTGAAAACTGGTGTTTCTCAGAGTTAAAGAACAATTTCATTCTCATTCTAGCACATGTCTTAGGCTAGGCATGTATTCAATTCAGTTCAGTTTTAATTTAAGTTACACCCACTCAAAACAACAGTGCTTTATATTGCACCCGCTCCAGCTCACTTAAAAACCAGAAAATCCCATAGAGACCATGCACCCAATCTTAAATCTTCACACTAATTAAAATTCAAGTGAAAGTGATGCATTTCCTTGGAAATTTTATGTAGTAAACATAAACAACACAGGCTGTTGTTTTTATTGTTTATGTAAATTGCTAATGATACCCAGACATATGTGTCCCTCATTGCCACTGCAACACAATCTTCAAAATAAGAGCAATAAATGAGGGCCAGACTAATGAGTTAATCCACAAATTGACCACCTCCTATGACCAGTTTCCATTCACTTTTTATATAAGTAAATACATTTTATATAATTATGTCACTGTGAGTCATTTTAATCTTCACGGCCCACACTTTGAGAGTCATTGCCCTAAGCATTTGGGGACATTAAAAGGAAGAACTGTCTGTTAAGTAGAAGGGACTACAAGCAGCACCATCCCAGTCCACTAGCAACCCAGGACCTGTTAGTACTGTTGCTGCAGTGATCTGGATGAACTGAAGACTTATAGAACAGCTCTCTGAGGCAGATGTTTCTCATTTTAATAGTATTGCGTATATTTAAGGCCATCCTAGGCATTTGTTTCGTGAGTGTTAAGATTCCTCAGTGCATTGCTGGAGGCCGGATAATGTTATCCAGAGTAAATGCCTGGATAGACGCCATGTTTCTGTTCAATAATCAAAATTTTTTTTTTGTAGTTTAGAAGTAAAAATGACAGATGTAAGATGTACCTGTGGTTTAAAAAGTTTATGTATGTCACCTGGCTTTAGAGATAAATATTACAAGGTAATCAGCATCAGCACAGCGTTTTCTAACAGTATAACTGTGTGATGTCAGAAATATTGGTCACAGCAGAGAACCCCGTGGAGCCACGTTGCTAACTTTTGTCTGTGAGGAAGTGAAAGTTTGCATCTATCACATTAGTACAATTGAAAGCAGCACAGTACATTTCCTTTAATACCAACGGTGTATTCTACTCTCTGTAATAAAATGTAGTAGGTGGCATTGAGTGCCACACTGAGGTCGAGCAGGACAAGCACAGATCAGTCAACTGTCTAAGGTCATAAAAAATAAATAGTAACCTTCACTAGCGCTGTTTCGTTGTTATGGTGAACTCTAAATTCTGACTGAAACTCTTCAAATAAATCATTCCTCTGCAAACTATCGCACAGCAGATTTACAACAAGAATTGGAAGAGTTTTCAGAATGAAAGGAAGGTTTGAAATCAAGTAAGGGATTTTTAAGGAATTACTTAGGAACAGCAGCCTGAATTATTTTGTGATATATAAAGAAAAAAGTGTAATAACAATAATTTTTATTAATGGTAAGACTTATTTGAGTAATCTTTTAGGGACGGGGTCTAATAGGCATACTGATGACCTATTAAAAAGTTAGTTTTATCTTTGTGTGATTTTTATGTTATGTGTCTGTTTTTGTGTCAGATAAGTTCGACCAGTTCTGGGCCATGAACAGGAAGCTGATGGAATACCCCACTGAGGAGGGAGGCTTCAGATACATCCCTTTCAGGATATACCAGGTAACATACATAAGGACACACGAGTAAAACTTAAAAACCACAAACCAAACTCTTTCCCCCACAGAAATATGCTTTGAACATAGTATTTCCACTTTGCACAATGTATTTTTAATTCATTGAAAGGGAAATGTTCCTCTTCTGCCCTGTAGATGGTGCCAAAGGGCTGTGCAAAAGTAAAGAGTGTTTCTTTAGCAGATAAATCAACCAATGATTTCTCCAGCTACTCACTGCCTCTCTTTGTCTACTGTAGTCTACTGTTGAGGTCACAAAAACTATTACTTGGAATCACGATCTGTATTTAAAACAGCCTGTTGATTTGAAAGAAAGAAAGAAAGAAAAGACTAGAACTCTTGATGAAATGAAAGATAAAATGAACTCTTCTTTCCTTTAATTTTAAACCCTCAGATAATAATTCCTACACAATTTAAGAATTGTACCTAAGGATGGGTAAACATTGCTTCTGCCTGCTATAACTCTACATTAACAGTAAAAGAAAATCTTGTCAGTCATCCATGTTAACCTCTTCTTGGACCTTTTCTTTGTATAGTCATAACTTTAATAAACAATAAGAGCCTTGGTTCATTCAGTTTAGAACACACAACCAAGTCTGCAGAGGAATGATTTACATGCCAGTCATAATATTCACCTGACACCTGAGTGTAGGTGGTTTTAATTTCTTTTTCATGCTGCCCGTAACTTCATTGCTTTACATGTTCCTACTTGTAGTCATGACCTATGATAAAACAGTCGCTCTGTAAATGATGTAGGCAAATCAAAAACCAAAATATTTCTCGCAATATGCCTGTGATCCGTTGTGCCTGGGTTCCTGGGGAAGTTATTCATTTGTCCCTGTACATTTGATACCTGTAACACCCACAAGTTTGTCAGGAGTTTCATTGACCCATGTTCAGCCAATGTGTAAGCCTAAGGGTTCAGTCTGGTTTAAGGAGGTGCAGGCAGACAAGCAGCCTCAGGTCGGGTGTTTCCACTACGCCGATATAGCTTAATCCTGACTCAGGTAAAAAGTCCCTTTGGAGCACAGAAAAAAGAAGGGATGAATAAGCAACTGGAAAACATTAGCCGTCGCAAGCCAGACAGTGGGGGAAAGCGCTTTGAGTCAAGTGTTGGGGGTTTCTACACCGATCACAAATGGCCGAAAAACGTCTGGAAAATGAACTTTGCAACTTCTAGAGTACTTGGTACAGTTCACAGAATGAGTAAAAATGCAGTTCTACAACAAAACATGGCATGCTAATGGACGAATCTGTAGCACCGCTCTAAACATATATAAAACAAGTCTGTTTTTATCTTACCAAAGAGTATCATTCAGTCCAGTCAGGGAAGTAAATGGCATGAACACATCTGGAATTTTGTAGCAAAACATGTTGACAGTCTGCTTTGAGTCTAATGCCTCATTGTGAGTGCAGAAAGTCCCATCACTGTTGTTCTGTGAACAATTTAAAACTTTAGTCTGTCAAGGCAAGTTAGGAAATATAATATGAAAAAAATGGAGTGGCAAACAGTGCAAAAAATAGATCTGGTCTTAAATGACTGTGTCAAGTGTTATGTTATGGAACCGAAAGAGATTTGTAGATGTTAATAGCACAGCAGGACTTCAGTGTAATGGTAAGATGCTAGAGTGAACTTTCCTACTAAGCATATTTTTCCGTCACCATATCTGCTGTGACTGCTGGTAATTTCCCATCATGACGATTTATTATCAAGTGTTTTAAGTTTTAATTAGACGTGCTGGGCTCCACATATGGCAGCATTTACATTCTACACAACAACAAGGGCGACGCAGCAGCTGTCAGTCACTGTCAGCGCTGACTGTTTTGCATGAAATTCAAAGCTGAAAATGCTTGTTTTTACTTTCACATCTTCAGCACATAAATAAAACATTTTACACTTCAACAAAAGCATTCTTGTTTTCAGTAATAAAACATTAGCGACGCTTTAAAGTGGTACACAGAAACATGCAGTCCAACCAGCTCAGCCCGCCCTCTCAGACATGCACTTGTTGCAGCCACAAAGCTATGTAACTTCTCGTGGGTTGAAGAAACCCAAACCTTTCTACTTTTGGACATTTTTCATGACTTAATTGAAAGTTTCAATGGTCATTTATGAGCTGTGTTGGTTTCATGACAATTGTAGCATCAAAGCCTGTTACGAGCTCACATTGTAATTTCCAAATACACTAGAGAATGTCAGCATCATTCCTGAAAAGTCTGGATTGTTGTGGAGATGGTGTGGTTTTAGTCTTACAAACTGCTAAATATTTACAACCAAAGAAAGTCTGGAAAGTCTAAAGAAGAGTGGGAACAGAATCAGTTCATTATGATCTTAAAAATACTGCAGCTTTCTGCAGTGCTGGCAATTACTTTCACGGTCTTAAAGTGCGATGAGTGTCCACAGAAGTTTGCAAAAATTGTTTGGAGAAACCAAAACTCATGAATGTCTGTACTGTTTCATAAGTAGGGCACAGCTTTGCTGAGCAGTAACTGTGGCTAAGTAAGTAGCCTGCTTTTAGAAAGGCAACGTTTTGCTTTTACCTAGATGACCAGACACCCTTTTGTTTTTGTTTGTTGTCGTTTCTCTCAAATGCTGTGCTCTACGGTGTTATGTCTACAGACTTAATGCTTCTTTATGACATAGTTACAGTTTGAGGTAATGAGGCTAATTGGGGATAACTCAGTAATAATTCCTAATTGACAAAGTTAAGCGGCATTTATTCCTTTATTTTATTAGTTTATTACATGCTGATTACATACCTCCAACTAGGTGTGGGCAATATAGACACAAAATTACTTCACAGTATTTCAAGGAAATTTCCAAGAATGATATTTCTGAAATTTTAAAAAAGCAATGTTTTCTCATGATTGCAGCTTGTAGGCAGCAGGGTTATTCGCGGAAACAAATGAAGAGCATTTTCCATCCTTTTTTTTCCAACGAGCTTCTGTCATTGGTGACAAACTACTTAAATTAAAGTGTGAATTTATTTTAATAAGCTGCCAGCAGCAGCAGGATAGTGAAGTGCTGTAATATAGTGCTATGACTAAAGTCACTTAACCTTGTAACTCTTTAGCGGCATGCATATTGCCACAAATTAAAAAGTGAATTAAAACATCTCAGGTAAAAAATATTTTTTATCATAGGTTGAGGTTTTTAACCAGTTGCTTAAGGCCCTGATTTTCCACCAGGTAACCGCATCAGTAATTTCTATCCACCGTTTGCTCTTCCTGTCATATGGAGTGCAACGAGTGACTGATCCAGAGATGCTCGGTTGAGTCATTTGTTTACTTTTGCTAATATATCCTCCTCGCGTGCTTTCATACCTTGGTTGTGCTCGACAAGTGTGTCTTTACCTCGATTGTGTCTTTACCTCGAGTGTGTCTTTACCTCGAGTGGTGAAACAAGCGTTGTGTTTGCACCTTAAGCGGTAACAGTCTTCTTGCATATTTTGCAAAGTATTGTGTTTTTCTAGAGGTTGTTGATGTAGCTATCTTTATAGCCACAAAATCATCATCAGAGGCTGCCACACAGCTCTCGTTCTCAGATATGCTTGGGCTAGTCTCGTTGTACAACCATATCATTAATATTGCAATATGATACTTTTATATCATGTAAAAACGTACATTGACATCACTGGCGATATGACATGGCACAGCTGCACCTGTATGATCACACAGCATAGCAGTAGGAACAGTTTTGGATTGTGTAATAATCAAAATAGAACCGAGTTAATAACACCTCTTGGTGTATTGTTAAATCTTCCACATAGTTTACATGATGGCTTGTTCCATCACTTCTAGTATTATGTTTGCAATAATGTAAGACTGGTCTATTTCACTTTAAGGGTTCAATTAAGCAATAAGTGTTACATATCCAGTGTCTGAAAATGTCTGGCTAAACCTGATCATCTTAAGTTCAATGTTTTTAAAAACTCATTGCAAACCCAGAGGAGTAGTATGAAGCTAGTTCAACACAGCCAGACCTTTCTTTGGATTATGCTTCAACAACACAGTTGTAGAGGACTGTTAGCAGTCATCTGTCAACCACTGGTATCAAGAGAAAAATGCATGTTTCTGACTGGTTGTGAGTGGTCGTCTGCCGAGCTCAGCTGCAAAGATGATGCTGCACCAAAAGCCGCCTTATGATTGCTTTGGTCACTAGCAGATTGCTGCGGTTGTCTGTCGTTAGTGTGAAAGACACCAGCTAATTTGCAACGACTCACAATTTTCCTCTATGAGTAGCACAAACTAAACCACTTTTCACTCTTTCACTACCACTTGTTGAGTAGTTTGCCTGTATTTGCTGCCAGGTTGCTGCTGTCTGTCATACAGAACAACAGCAACCTATTAGCAAATAAAGCATTTACAAGGAGGTTTTCAGTGCAGCACCGTATACCTCTTTGCAACTAATTTCATACTAGCAACTTCCAGCAACATCCAGAAACCACTGTCGGCAGCCAAAATACACGCTTTCCCTAGCGATCAACAGTTAACAGGTTGCTGATGAGTCTCTAGGCCTGCATGAATGAGACTTAAGAAGTTGACTTGCCAGGAAGCATTAACTCATTAGGGAATACACATTTTTCCCATTTGTGACTGGTGGTTGGCAAATGGTTGCTGACAGGTCTCTAGGCCGATGTTAAAGAAGCAGTGGTTGGCTCAACAAAACCTAAGAACCCTATTAGACATAGTCAGCATAACAACAACAGTTACTACCTTTCCTTCTTAATCCAGGATTTGTTCATCAGGGTCATAAAAGGGCACATTTGTTTTATTGTTCAGAAAATGGATTATACTCAGTTTGCCAAGTACATTTCAAATGTCCACAGGCAGCAACTTGTAAATTTGTAAATTCTAACCCTAACCCATGTTTATTGTATCACTAAGTGCTCTTTCGTTGCTGCCATTTATTTCTAACACCAGGGGAAATGGCTGATATATAGAAATAACATTTTTTTTATTCAAGCCGAAGTGAAAGTCTTTTTTTTTTTATGGTTGTTATCTGTGACAAATAAAGATGGCTGCTTTGATTTTTAAGCAGTATCACAAGTGTGGAACATACCAGCCAGCAAATCAGGAGCTTGCATAAAAATATACTTATTTGTTCAGCATTCCTATTTGAATATATGGATATTGATCTAGCAAAGTTTGGCTCAACAGATTTGGAAATAAAAAATATCCCTACAACTGAGAATCTGTATTGCTCTTGATAATGTCATCAGGAAAAGAACTAGTGATTTGTACAGCTGATTTCAGTAGGAAACTCTAAGAATAGAAATAAATATGCAGCATTATGCATCTTTAAATATGCAGTTACCATGGTAATCTAACCAGGTCAGAAGAGGTCCTCTTAACGACACTTAAAAGTTTGGCTTTGGTCTCTACACACACAACTAACTCATTAATCCTGTTGGAGTTTACGCTCCTCAGATTTGTCTTTTTGAGTGGAACATTAATACTTTTGAAGAGTGAGTCCTAGAATTAGGGGGAAAAGATCTAGAACTGGATTTATCCTTTAATTAAAAAGCTTTATGCTCCACTACAAAGGCCAAAACAAAGGAAGGAATTAAAGCAAGAAAAAAAAAATTACAATTTATTTGAAACAACAAAGTTTGTAGCAGCTCTCCAAGGCATATTTTGTTGCTATGAGTATAGTATTTTGCTAGCTAGATTTGTTATGGCAAGACCAAGCATGATAAAATCAAGCTAAGCCACAAGCTTTGGAAAAAAAACTAGATAGACTAGAATTGAAATGATATAGACGCTGAGAAGAACAAAGCTGCTTGGCACTCAGGAGTCATTGTGGATGACTTAACACGAGGCTGCCTTCAACTGAAAAAAGACACCCCTACCCTCCACCTACAAACACGCACACACACACACACACACACACACACACACACACACAGACACACACACACCCTCCCTCAGTGAGTCCTTCAAAGCCAGATTGTGGTCTTTAGTGTAAATAACATGTGCTGGGTTTGATGCAGACAGAATTAATGACAACACTCAGTCCAAATAACAGAGGGCTCATTTCCGTCTGGCCTGCTGTCCTTATGGAGATGAAGACACCTCATTGGCACGAACAACACATTTGTCTCTGTGTGTGCGTGTGTCTGCATTGTCTCCCACAAACATCATTAATAATTATTATTCGTAGAATTAAACTTCTGTTTTTATGAATGCTGCTTTGTTTCTGTTCTGGTAAGATCAAATTGACAGATTTATATTTTAAACCCTGTTTTCCCTCCAGGCTGTAACAGTGTAAATTATTTAGGTAAGGTTAATGAACAACCACGAATTCTCAGAATAGCTTTTTGATGGTCTTGACATACTTTTCACAACTACCTTTCTGTGTGAACTTATACATCTGCCTTTTCAAGCTTCTGTTTTTGTGTTGCAATTTTCATTTATTTGTATTTGTCATCAAATTGCTTCCACTTGAGCACTTTTCTCGTGTTATTCAGTGTGTGTGTGTGTGTGTGTGTGTGTGTGTGTGTGTGTGTGTGTGTGTGTGTGTGTGTGTGTGTGTGTGTGTGTGTGTGTGTGTGTGTGTGTGTGTGTGTGTGCATACACTGGAAACCAAAGAACCAAGTGAATCTTTCTGCTCCAGCAGTGACGCCACTCAGTGATTTAAAGAGGCAAACAGGGCCGACCGTCTCGCTGCACGGAAAGTGAAAATTACTATCCTGCTTTTGAAGACCGTTTACATTGTTGCTGTACAGGTACTCCTCTCTGTTCCTGCTCCGTGACTAAGTGCTGAGTCACAAGCCCCTGATGTGAAAGCAGGCAGTCCACCTCCAGCAACCTCTGTTGTGGTGTTCGGAGGGTGCCTGCTTCGAAGAATACAGGTTTATTGCCTCCGAGATATCTTGTAATGGCTGAGTGAGAAGAGGGGGAGGTGATGACTACACAGACAATTACAAAACTTGGGAATGCTGGAAACAGTTGTGCGTAATCTTGCCACAGGCAACAGGTGAATTGCTTGTTGAACTCGGGAAGAATGTTTTGCAGCATTTACAGTAATAAGTTTCCAGTATTTCTAATCTGCTGTTACTGCCAAGCCTTTTGGAGCAGAAATTGTGCAGCGATTGAAACAAAAAAACAACCCTAACCCTACGAGACAGTAAAATACCCCTGGTTTTTTCACTTTTAGGGGTGGGACTCGATTAAAAAATCTAATTAATTAGATATTTTGTAATTAATTAATCTTGATTAATCGCAAAAGAAAATTTGCCCCAAATTTTAAAGGATTTTATTGGGCATAACTTATAGACATGGACATAAATATTGTAAACTCAAGCACTTTTAATCTATGGGGGAAAATGCATTGAAACTGCATTTCAATGCAAAACAGAGGAAAAAAAAAAATCCCTGGCCAAAATTGTGCAGACTTCAAAATAAAGTGTTATTTTAAGAACTTTAAGTACATTTTCAAAATGGTATTGTCTTTAAATAATAATAATAATAAAAAGTTTAACATAAAGTTCAGTTTTTCTTCTTAAAAAAATAAGGCAGAAACTTATAAGTTTATTTATACAGCTTCACCTTTAAACTCTGAATAACCTTAGCTAACATTATTTTGTACATTAGGCTAAAACAGTGTGAACATTAAACAATTTACTCACAATTTACTGTCCATCTCTTTCAGCCAGTTACTTTGGCTACGTTCACTGCAGGTCTTAATGTTCAATTCCGATTTTTTGATCAAATACGATTTTTTTTTTTGTCTGCTCGTTCACACTACAAATTAAATGCGACAGCAAACATGCGCAAAAGAAGACGTCACACACAACGCGCTCTGTTTAGACCCAGAGCAAACAATATTGTTTGACTGATGGCCCTTAACCCTTTAAAACTGGTCAGAGCGGGCACGCTCCGTTTTGCGTAACTATTTTTAAATCCCGGTAGCACTGCAACCATGTGAGCTAGCGCAATAATTTTTTTTGCATATGAAACCGGAGGAGTTGTACTTACATCTTATGCCATCAGCTTGTCCTAGGTCACAGTTTCCTTCCACATACAGCTTTGCAAAAACTGCATAAAAAGCACTTGCAGCAACAAAAACATAATACTCCAGAAACACGCTTTGCCGATCCGATCAGCTGTTTATAACACTTCCTACGTCCATCAGCGTGAACTCTCGCATGTCCGCCATGACCTGCCCGAAACCGGAAGTGACGTCATTTTCACGGAAATGTAGTTTTTTTTTACCATCAAGGCCTCATGAGCTTATACTGGTGTTTTTAAAAGTTATCTTTGACTTTATGACTTTCTGTGTCGTTTCTGGGATGCTTAGGACTCATATTGCACTGCTGGAAATAGTTTATTTTGATGCATATGCTGCTTTTTTGCAAATTTGCACTATAATATTTATTTTCGTTTTTCCTGCAGTGTATAGAAATTGGTGTATTTCAAAAATAAAACTATGAAGACACTCAAAATAAATTTCCTGTGGTGGGAAACTATTTTGTGCAACTTTTTTGTATTTACAGTTTTGAGGGACAAGCCTCTTAAATTTCTCTAACTAGAAATATATGTTAAAAAAACAAAAACGATTTTAAATTTTTTTGTAGTTTATTGCACTTTTTTGCAATTTATGTAATTACTATGCACTTTATGCATGCATATTATTAAAATTTAGGCTGTAATGGTTGTATTGATGTATAGCAACTTGAAAAGCTCCCAAAAATGGCTCTACAGCATGTAAAAATATAATATAAGCTGTGGCGGACTTGGTTCTATGGTAGGTCTTAAAGGGTTAATATAAAGACTTTGGACTTTACGTTTCCCAAGTTATTTTGTTTTTTACATAATAATGTAGATAACCTAATAATTATCCTTATTGCTGTTTTAGAGGAGCGGTGCTTCAAAGGATAGTCGCAGAATCCTGTCAGAATCTGCAGATTATACAGTATAAATAAAATGTTCACGTTTTTCCAACGTTGTCTTCCCAACAGTTTCACTGACATCTACGCTGGATGGCCAGGAAGCGTTCGCGATGTCTTATTGGGTGCTTCTCCGGAGCTGATAATTGGCGTCTGTCTTGTGTCGGTGACGTAAAAGACGGATTTAATGCGACATGACTATTCTAAGACATCGGATATGTATCGGATTCAGTACCACATACAAAAGTGACCCAGATCGGATTTGAAAATATTGGATTTGTGTCGTTCACACTGTCATACCATGATCTGATATGGGTTGCATAGGGTCAAAAAAAATCGGATTTGATGCGCTTTCGCCTGCAGTGTGAACGTAGCCTTAGACAAACTAGCCTGTTCACATTTTCAGAGCTCAAGTTCGCATTTTTGTTACTATGTGACCTGCAAGTCTCTCACATGGGACAGAAGTGGCAGGACTAATCAAATAGTTGCAGGCCAGGACAGAAAGCTGTGGGTGGGTCCCTGCTCGTCTGGACCACCACTGTAGTCTGTCTTGCTGATGGTTACACAGGGCTTCCTCATCTGAATCTGTAGCGCATTTTCTAACCCCCTATGTTCTACCACTGACAGTGGTCTCCAGTCCAGACCAATCCATTTTGCGAGAGAATTTGCAACTTTGTCCGATGTTGACTTATTAATTTCCTCTGGTTTCTGGTCCTGAAGCCAGCCATTTCATCAAGTTTGGTCTGCTGACACTTTTTGTTGGTACTCAAACTGCTAGCATAATCGGTATACCATGAAATCATGCATTGACAAAAGTTTTCCTTTGTAATGCAAAGTGCATTTAGATGCTTTACTTTTTTTCAAACTAATTAATCGAAAATAGCACGTTAAACCCCCACCCCTAGTTATTTTGTATATATCGCTTGGTGTTAGGGTATTCTCTGTCTGGGATAACTTTGGATTCCAGTTCCCATTTAAGTCATGGAAAAGGCAGCACTAGCTAGCTATGGTAGAATGACCTGCTAGCAAGACTACTAGTTGCCATAACTACCTATTTTTCAACATGACTTTTTATAGCTGTGAGCTAGAGCTGGGCGATAGAACGATAACGATATGTATCGCGATATAACTTTTACTCGATAGAGAAATTAAGCTATCGCAATAGACCTCTTAAAAAAAAGAAAAAGACCAGCCAATCCAAATTAAGTAGCGCAGAGCCGAACCAATCACAGCCGCAGCGTCACGTCGCGTGACTTGTAACGTACAGCACAAGTGCCAAGCCGCACGTGTGTTTGTTTGGGAAGCAGCCAGCGGGTAATGGAGGAAATGAGTGTGCCGACTAGAAAAATCAACCGAGCGTGACCGAAGAGAAAACAGATGATGGTTCCAACGCCGGAGAGATTGTCGAACGGAAGAGCCATAGAAGTTCCGTGGTGTGAAGGTATTTCGGCTATTTCAAGTCTGACAAAAAACAGAGTAGCGTGCACTGTAAATTGTGCCGAAAGCAAGTCTGGAAATACAATAAACTGGTGCATGCGTCACACTGTGCGCCACATTATTGTTTCGGTGAAATGAATTTCTACAATACTGTTAATTCTACTCTCTGCAGTGTTTAAATGCTTACATATACACACAGTTACTGTCCCTCCACACATATGACTCGGTTCTGCTTCTATGCCCCAGCTTTGTTTACTTTTTCCCACCGAGGCTTCTAGACTTCTGATTGGCCAATATTTCTGCACGGTTAGGAATCTAGCGCCACCTGCTGCTTTGGCATGTTCATAGCAGCGTTTTCCTTCATTTCTGCCTTTATGTGTGGACGGGATTATTTTTTAAAACGAAAACGGAAAATCTCCGTTTTCAAAAATACCCGTGTACTCGGACGTAGCCTCAGTCTCTGACTGGAAGCGCTAATTCGTCATTCGGCTTTTGTCAGACTAAAGTAACTGTTAAAACTGTTTGAAAAGCTAAGCTATACAACAAGGAGAGATTGAGAATTTCCTTTTAGTTCTCAGTTTATTTGATATTGACAAAAGTTAGTCAGTTTTGTCTGTTCTTCTGTAACACAAACTAAGATTTATTTTTAGAATTAATATTTTGTTTCTAAGTGGAATTGACAATTTAGTAGTCTGTTTCGTTTGTTCTATTTTGAAACTTAAACGCTTTAGCGGCTGCCTTTTGTGTAGTTTGCAATATTTGCCTTTATTTATCTGAAAAAGTCTCATGTTCCTTAAGTACATCTACCCTGTTGAACTTATTATGGGAAATAAATATTTAAATAAAAACAAGCTGCTGATTATTTCACATTTTACTTGTGAGCAACGGCACATTTAAATCTTACAAATATAGTTATTTGGCTTATATCGTTAAAGATATCGTTATCGCCTGAAATGAAAAAAACATATCGTGATATGAAGAAATCTCATATCGCCCAGCTCTACTGTGAGCACAAAAGCAATAACGTTGGTTTAAAAAAAAAAAAGGTAATTTATAGCCCTTGTTACTCTAGCCTCATGCACAGACTAAGGTACTAGCAAAATTTATATTAACTGATATGTTTGATTTTTTTTTCAGAAGTAACCATAGTTGATGTATTATGTTATCTTCTAGATTATTAAATAAATGCAAACTGCTGTTTGTAGTTGTTGTTTTTCAGTGCTTAAATGTTGGTGATGCCACAGAGACCAAAGTAAAACAGTGTATCAAAAGCCCACTTCTGTCAAACGTGTCAGTGTCGTGTGATAGTTTTTCCTCCGTAGGTGTCCATGTCAAGCTCTGAGGAAAATGAAGTTGGAACTTTAATATACCAATGGATGGTCTCAGAGTTCAGTGGTAATCCTTTGCCTCACCCCACTCAGTCTGTAGAAACACATAAGGATTGACAGTGCTTTAGGCGTCATCCATTGTTTTGCCTTCAATTAGGTGGATTGAATCTCCTCCATCAATTAGCCGACGTCTTGAGTTCCACTGTTCTTTTCACTCAGCGAGAGCGGTTCATCTCTTTTCACCTGAATCCCAGTGACACCTCGCCCTCTTTTTGTTGTCATGGGCTGCTGTAGCAGCTAAGGTGTCATGCCAGCTAAAAAGAAAAGTGTCTTCATCCAAACAGTATCACGCTTCTCTCCCAAGGGATCAATAGCACCTTCTTTGTATGCCAACTGGCTCAATAATTCATGATGCCAATTTAAAAATGCAATGAAGTAGCTGTCACTTAGCACACTCTCTCTGCTCTGGCCCTTGGAGATGATCCCGCACGAAAGGCCATGCTTCCTGTCAGTGACTCAGTTTTTCTGTGTAACTTGAGCATAGGCTTCGCACCTCTACTGCAAGCTTCTTCTTGCTGGTTCACGCCTGGCTCTGTGGTGCGTAGTTACCACTCGGTTATTCGATCCCTGTCCTTGCTGGTTTCCTTTTTACGGCTCCATGATTAGCCCTATAGTGTGTCAGACTCTCCGTTTGACACCTCAGGTTGGGTATCTGCCTGTACTAGGTTTTTCTTTGTGAGGACACATTTCTTCCATTGTCTTACAATGCTCAGCAGGTAGAGAAAGGCCCAAAATTTCCCAGTGGAATTTAATTGTAATAAAATGATTGCATAGTTTTATGCAATACAATGCATACAATTAAAAAGATGCTATTTTGTGATGTACACACATTTTAAAACTGACTTTATGACTACAGCTGTTTTCATTATTTAATAATTGGATAATTGGGGATAGGCAATAATCTCATTAATTTCAAAATTTAAGTGAAAAGGAGATATAATCTTTGCAGATGATTTTTTTTTTTCATTGTCCTAGTCAATTATTCGCTTTATTATAATACTTGATACAAAAGCGAGCATACATGGGAGTGCTTTTCCTTTTGATGATTTACAGATTAGGACAACATGTAGCAAATACAGCATTCATGCTTTGTTGCAAACGGGTGTGGTGCACAAGTTTGCTTCTCTTGATTTCAGTAATTGGTTAATTTTCCGTCAAACATACAACCATTTAAAATAAAATTTCATGGTGTAATGTTTCGCTTCATCAATCAAATGGCACACAAAAGTCACAAAGAGTTGCTGACATCTGGATTGAGTCCAGAGGACATGGGTCACTGTAACAAGAACTAATGAATTTTTAACTTGATTCTGAAGCGATAGGGAGAAAAACCCTTACGAAGAACATAGATGCACACAGATATTTTGCCCTAGATATTTATTATTATTATTATTCACTAATAATGATTTAAAAAGTGAAAATACTTTTTTTGGCACTTTATATAGTTGGGTGGAAACCAACATTTCCCTTTTAGTGCTTGGCAGTAGTGGAGTCGAAAAAATCTTTCAACAGGAAGAAACCACAAAGAGTGGGTTTCTACCTAGACTGGTGTAGAGGAGAGAAAAAACGTTTTTATATTTTGAAGTGTGGTTTTAAGTTAGGTGATTTCTACAGTTTAAAGTTTTTATCCTAACAGGTAAAATGATGCTATTTGTAAATGTATTCTTATTTGTGTTTATTTTATTTGCTGTTAACATCACATATTGGGGTGGCTGTAGCTCAGAGGAATGAGCAGGTCATCCTGAGCAGGTTTGATCCCAGGCTGCTCCAGTCTGTAAGCCCATGTATTCTTGGACAAGATACTGAACCCTAAGTTGCTCTCTGATCCAATTATTCATGTATGAATACTAGATAGTATTTAGGTGTAGAAAAAATGCTCGTATGGGTGGGTGAGGCATGTTGTATAAAGCGGTGTGGTGTGAGTCTACATAAGAGCCAGCCCATCTACCATTTTAAAACCAATCGTGCATTTTTCATCACTGAAGAGAAAGTTTTGTTTTCATTGGCTCACTATTTTTGAAAGTAGTGACATTCATTTGTGACAAAGGGCATGCCAATATGCCAGGAAAGACTCTCTTGAATCAAAGTCCATTATCGGCTTCTGACACAGTCTACTGCGTTTTTTTTTTGTGCTGCCTCCTGGTAATTTCCCACACATCTCACTCAGGGAATGTGGTGGCTGGTTGAGCAATCTGCAGCATCTGAAGACCTGTGATGAACACTCTCAGGGATATTTGCTACATACGTCACATTTGTTCACTGCCCTATAAATAGTTGCTTAGTTTACATGTTGGGCTTTTAGCGGTCACTGTTACCCAGAACTGTCTCACTGAGACAGTAAAGCTCTTATCGTAGAAGGAATGTACAAAATGTGGGTAAACGGGAAACAAGGAACGGCGAAGATAAATAATAATTAGCGAGTTTTCTTCAGTTTTCTGCTTTTCATTATTTGGTTTTTGATCAAATATTTGTTCAGTTTATTTGTTATTCACTATGCAGCAGCACTTTTGTGGAACAGCGAGAAAGAACCCAGTTTACTGAGAAAACCACCTTCTCCATAACCTCAAACCATCTCTTGGAGAAGAGTATTCCTATCATGAAACAATAAAAGATGTCACATTTAATTCTATGGTTCACTGAACTATTCTCTGCTTCTGAGAACCTGAGGATGAGCCAGATGAGCTTTTAGTTTTGGTAGAAGCTGATTTTTCTGCCAAGTACATACTAAAGCACTCTTTAATGATTTCCAGGCTTGTTCAAATTGGTAAAACATGTCAGCATCACTTGTAACATATGTTGAAATGCAGTAGATTGCTCAATCACATTCTAAGCAGTCAAGCTCATCAAAGCAACACATTCTCAGCTGAGCTCAGAACACTGTTTATTCACAGCATTTGCGTGCTTAGTGTTTTGGACTCCTTCCTCCATCTTAACCTTGTGAACTCTTTCTCGCCTTAAAATTTCCTCTGGTGTTTTCTCATGTTAAAATGGCCCACTTACAGGATATTTTGTCTGCATTTCCCAGGAATTTTTCAAATTAATATCACATGTCTGATGAGTAAAATATTGAAATTTTATTAGTTTTCCTTAGCATGGAAGTTGGAATGAATATCCATATTTAATGTCTGACTTGAAGTTATGAACTAGCAATGACCTAACGTCTGAGCCTCTGGTTAATTCATCTAGTGTTCACTAAAGCCTCGTCAGAAATGGTCTCATTGGAACGGTAGCCTTCAATAAGCTATTTTTATGGAGGTGAAAAGGCTGAAGTATGCCAAAGTATACAAGAACTAGATTGAAAATCAGTGGCAGCAGGTATTATGAATGGGAGAATATGAAATTTTCATCAGTTCAGCAGTGAGTGCCTACACTCACTGTTGTCCAAACACAACACCAGTGCAGTAAAAGTGTACCAGGGTAGAACAAGAAACAATTGAACACTCAGTCATGGATTGGCCTCTCCAGAGGCATTACTGAACAGAACAGAAGGCAGCCAACATCCAAAGAAGAGCAATGAATGTCCCTCAAGAAGCCCGGAGAACTATTACCGAAAACTTTGATGTTAAACTCAAATTTCATGTTTGATATACTATAGTTATGATTCTATACTTTCCTCTACTCTCATTACTTACAGGCAATGAGCGATAGGCCATTCATCCAGAAGCTGTTTCGACCAGTTTCACCTGAAGGCAATGCATACACCCTTGGTGACCTGCTAAAGGAAATGTACCCAGCTGCTATAACAAATGATGGTAAGTGGTACACACAGGCAAGTTCGAAGTGAGGGAGTGGGTGAAATGTTGTGTCTTCACTTTTTTTTTTTTTTTTTTTTTTTTTTTTTTGTAGTCAGCAGCGGAGTCACATTTGCATCTCCTTAATAACAGATAATGGCAATGCCATCAGGAATAATACAAGCATAACATCACTAACATAAACATACAAGACTGTAATGCTGACATCGCCACCAGTTAACACAAGAAGTAACAGAATGTGTTATCTTTGGTTTTCTTATCAAATGTGGGTCATGCCATATTCCAGAAGTGAGAGGAGAAAAGAATGGATCCCTTCTTCTTCTTCTTCTTCTTCTTCTTTTTTTTTATGCTGCTACATGAGACATGTCTGAGATTCATTCTCAGAGATAATAAGGTAATATAACCATGAGATGGTCTCGGTGAAGAAAAACGGTGGTAGTTGCCAGAAAATGTGAATAGATATGGGGATGGGTAGATAAAGAGTTGTGAGTCATTAAGGCTATATTCACACTGCAGGTCTTAATGCTCAATTCCAATTTTTTGATCAAATCTGATTTTTTTGTGTGTGTGGTTCTTCACACTACAAAATAAAATGTGACAGCAAACACGCTCTAGTGTGAACGGTTCACGGCCCTCAAAGCAGCCTGCATGCGCAAAAGAAGACACACAACGCGCTCTGCTTACGGAAGTAAAAGTGGCGGCTACAGAGCTAGTAGGTGTTGTTGCAGCCGTCTAACAAATTTTGCACAGTCAAAACCGACAGAATTTTGACAAATTAATTAGAGAAAGAAGAACACTGAGAAAAAAGAGAGCCCGTGTTTTAACAATGGGCTTGTTTGGAGCATGGGCTGCTACCAGAGGTATATATGGACACAGAGTCGTTTAGCTTGAATAGAATTGTCTCCCCATATGCCTCGCTCCGTCTCCGGTTTCCGCTGCCATGCTTTCTCGTTTGTCTTCTCCGGCACTGATAATTGGCGTCTGTCTTGTGTCAGTGACGTAAAAGACGGATTTATTGCGACATGACCATTCAAACAGCAGTCGCTTTCTAAAACGTCAGATATGTATCGGATTCAGTGACCCCGCTCGGATTTCAAAGTATCGGATTTGGGCTGTTCAAACTGTCATACCATGATCGGATACGGGTCGAATAGGGTCAAAAAGTCGGATTTGATGCGCTTTCACATGCAGTGTGAACGTAGCCTAAGAGGCAAAGTCATGTGACATAAAGTCTTTAGGTGAGCTGTAATCTTAATAAAAGAAGGGGGGGGGGGATGTTTGGTACAAATGACAACACCTGTTTCTCACTATCAACTCTAAAAATGTATGATTTTTACAGTGGGTTTTCAGTAAAATAATTTATTTTTATTTTATGTTTTTTAAAAAGAACATATTCTGCCATTTAACAATAACTTTTCACAGGAAAGTGTGCAATGAGCTAACGGAAACGTTTCTCTTCTTGTACACATTTAAGAGTCATGCTGAAAGACGTCTTTCATTTCCCACAGCAGAATTTCTTCATCTCTAGAAAAAACTGAAATGTATTGTTGAAATTAGACTTCTTTTTTATATTAGAATATACCAGGGATTCAGTGTGTCGTTGAACCTCTTAACACTGACAGAAAGGGTCATTTTCACTGGTCTAGTCCACTTGAGATCAAAGTGGGCTATATTTGGGCCACGATGTAAAATGAGTTTGAATGCCTGTGTTGCCTGTGTTACAGTTTTAAGAATAAGGAGAGAAATGGATCAATATGCTGAGATTTACTTACTTTATGTCCAGGTTTTGGGGCAGTAATCTGAGATGTCTGCTAAGGCCACAATATGATATTTTGAGCTCTGGAACCTAAAGATAATGGCTATGTTCTGTAAAGTGACCACTTGGGGAAAAAGTTACAAACAACATGTTTATCCTTTTTTTATTATTATTATTATTATTATTATTTATTTATTTTTTTAAATAAAGTGAACTAAAAGAGCAATGCCAGTTGCATATACATAAAATGACACCTAGTGTGGTATAAAGGCTTTGTTCACCTGTGGCATACACAGTTTACTTGCAGCTGTGATGGAGGCATGGAAATAATGAAAGAAGAGATAAGAGGAGAGGAGGAGAAAGAGAGCAGCAGCAGTCTAAACAGGCAGTGTCTGCGCAGGAGGAGAGAGGAAGTAGATAAGGACACAATAGTGTGTTAGGACAGAGGACCCACAGGAAACTCACCTGCATGAAAGAGACAAAACCATTAACAGCCCCCCTTCTCCCTCTGTCTGCCTAACTGTCTATTTAACATTCACTCTCTTTCTGTCTCGCCCTGATTGTTTACATTTAGGGCTTTCCGCAAGGATATAGAGCAGTCATTGAAGAAAACTAGCCAGCTAGGGACGTGTAGGTCCCCCAAAATAAAAACATGACTATAAAAGTAAAAATCTGGCCAATATGTTCACATGCACCTATTACTTTTTGTTAAGTTCTCTCTTTCTCTTATATTTAAAATAACTAAACTACGGACGACAAGCGACTGTTTTTACTTTGTTGTTAGCAACAATGACGGTAAACCCAGCGTTTGCCGTCCACTTATTTTCTACATAAACCTTTCACAATAAAGCTGAAGATCCTGTTGAGGTTTTTCAAAATAAACTGAAATGATGACAAACAGAAGGACCAGTCAAAACAAATCAAGGACCTTATTTCTAAACGACGGGCTACCTCTGACATGGACATGGTTTGGTTCTGAAAAGTGGGACATGGACAGAAAAGAGCCGTCAGGTGCTCAAAATAAACCTTAGACTCAAATGATAGAACAGGCTCTTTCCAGCAGCATGCCGTGTAATAAATACTCACAAAGAAAATGGTGGCTGTTACAACTTACGTCTAAAAATGCAGTTTCATGTAGGGCTGTTCGATATGACCAAAATCTCATATCCTGATATAAGACATCTATCGTCCCAATAACGATATAAATCACAAAAATTTAACATTTTCTGTAAATTCAGTGAATCTCGGGCAGCTCGACTTGTGTGAAGTGTTTCCAGTTGGGCGTCATGTAGCTGGAGTCGAGTGTTTTAACCGATGCATGAAACTATACACTTTTAGACATAAGTTGTAACGGCCGCCGTTTTCTTTGTGAGTATTTATTACACGGCATGCTGCGGGGAAAAGCCTGTTCTAACGTTTGAGTCTAAGGTTTATTTTTTAGCACCTGACGGCTCTTTTTTTTCTTCTCATCAGTAAATACTCTGCATACTCTTTCACGTGATTCAGTTTATTTTGAAAAGTCTCAACAGGATCTTGAGCTTTATTGTGAAAGGTTTATGTGGAAAATAAACAAGCGGACATGCGATGGTTTTACCGTCGTTGTTGCTAACGACAACGCATAAAAACAGGCGCTTGTCCGCCTGTAGTGTGGTTATATTAAATATAAGAGAAAGAGAGAACTTTAACAAATTAATATAGCCACTGCAGTGACCATCAAAACCATGAAAAAATATTGCCGTAAACAGTTTATTTTGCGACACCACGAAACAAAAGATAGTTTTAAATGAAACGATGAAAAACGACATTTTTATATTGTCATCCGATATACATCGTTATATCGAACAGCCCTAGTTTCATGCATCGGTCAAAACACTCGACTCCAGGTAGACGACGCCCAGCTGCAAACACTTCACTCAAGTTGAGTTGCCTGAGATTCACAGAATTTACAGAAAATGTAAAATTTTTTACATTAAATACACAATAGCACTAAAAAGCTTGATTATTATCATATTTTAAATCTCCTAAAGTATGTAATTAGTTTTATTTCGGCACCAAGCCACTGCAAGATTTGCTTGTATCAAAGTAACCCAAGATGTTAGATTTTTTTCCAATTCTATACAACAAATAACACAGCACACAAAACACATCTTTTGCAGCTAGTACACTCAAAAATAATTCAAATAAAACAATAGAGTAGTGCTTTTTAGTATATGTCGACAAAAATGGTGCGAAGGGTTTAGGGTGTGATGCCGGCTTCTTCACTGTTTTGGTTTACCCTCACCCCTCTATAGCCTCAAAGCCCAGTTGAACAAAGCCTTTAACATCCATTGTACATTACCCACTTATCAGTAAATGGGAAAACTCAAAGCACAAGATATTTACTTTAAGAGTTGGTTAAGCCCAAAAGCAGACTTAAAAGTAAGTAAATATTGGAGATAGAGAGGTAGCGCCCTACCTGCTACAGAGCATAGCCATTAACTTTACGTTCCAGAGCCAAAAATATGGTGTTGGGGCCTTAGCAGCAATATGGTAAAATATATTGTTTGGAGCACCCAGCATGGACAGGAATTGAAATCACTATATCAGAGGAACAGCATAAGTGGAGCAGTTTGGAGACAAAGTAAGAGAGGCAGGGCTGAGACCGTTTGAACTTGTATAGAGGATGGAAGAATGTATAAAGTAAAGGATGCTGAATATGGAGCTGCCAGGCATTAGGAATAGAAAAATGCCACAGAGAAGATTTGTTGATGCAGAGAACCAGTGAAGGAGAACATGTTAGTTGGTGGAGCATGCTAGGGACAGGCTGCTATGGGTACAGATGATCTGCTGCAACAACCCCTAAAGTCAGCGGCCGGAATCATGAGTTGTATGAGTTCTTAGAGTTTTAAGATTGGATAGTGTTGTAGTGTAGCTGTAGGGTAGCGCACTGCGTTTCTGTGGCAGATTATGAATTGTAACAGAGAATGACAAAAGTGGATGGTGTGCACTTGTCATTTGTTGTCTAACAGAGTCTCTGGATTACCAAGAAATTCTCCTGACCTAGTATTAATAACTAAAGCTTTAAGTGAAAAAGTAATTCAGAAATCATAATCTGTCCTTGTACAGTGCGTGTCTTTTGTGTTGTCATAGTTTCACAGCCTTGAAACTCGGCAAGTACAATGTCTTTGGTTTCAGTGAAATCCAGCCAAGACGCGGCATCTCTGTACTGCACCGTAACAGCTGTCATAGTTTCCGTCACAGTTTAAGAAAGTTGTTAGAAGTTCATTTTATATGCATTGTAGTCATTGCCATATTTTAAGGTTTGCTTTTTTGACTGTTTGAAGAATGGAAGTAGTGGCAGATAAATCTTCTTCCTTGTTCTGCTTTGCTTTTTGTTTTTCTGTCTGTATAGTTTTCCTGATCTAAGGCTCATTTTTCCTCTTTGATCATCTATCTCTATCTCAGGTGTAGTCTTCATCTTCCCTGTCTGCTTTCGATGTCTTTCATGTCTTTGACGTTAAATCTGCTTTTCTTTGCTCTCCTCCCTCCCAGAGGGGTCCGCCAGCCTGCCTTCTTGATCAAGGTGAAAGTGGCCTTTTGTCTCTTGTCGTTTGTTTGGTTTCCACGTCTTCCTTGGCTGCTAGATGAGTTGGGTGATAGCCAGGGATTATGGCGGCATGTTTGGATTAGTGAGACCGGGACTTGTGTTCAGCGACTGGGTGGGGTGGTGATGTTTGGGGGGAGGGGGTTTGCTGGTACTATTCTTGAAGAGTTCAGAGAACCTTTCTCTTTTTATGCCGGCACTTGAACAAAAAGAAAATCTGGGGTGCTCTACATCTGTGTGATCTTTCAAACATCAAATAACAAGGGTTTTTCAAACAAACTCCTCCTCTGTTATGTCTGAGAGAGGATTGGTGCTGACCCTGCTAGGATCCAGAAACCAGTTGTAGCAAACAAATGGAGGTGGCTTGAATTAAGACATACAAAGAGGGGATTCCCAAATCATTCTCTGTGGTGGCCGAAAAGCCTGATTTGCCGTTAGGCTTTCGTTCCCTCCACACTGCGGGAAACAAACCCAAAGCAACATTTTCCTGTAAGCAGCGGTCAACACTGACGTGTGCTGAAGCTGTCTCATCTATTTAGGTTTTTCTTTTTCTTTTTTTGCTACCAGGTGTGTTACTGAGCAAGCTTTTGTTAGGAATTTAGCTTAGATTTGCCACAGAAATCACAGCCTGAAGGGTGACGCTGCCCACACATGACATGTGTTTGACAGACAGTTCTTGTAAGCGAAGTTGCAGGTTTTTATCGGAGGCGAGCACAATCATGAAAAACCCTTGCATTGATTATTGTCCATGAATAATCGTAGGAAAACCCCTACCTCATCATAGCCCCCACAGCCCCACCCTGACCAACCCCCCTCTTATTTGAGTGACAAATCCACACAGCGATCTCTCAGCGCACCCTCTTTCCTCCTCCCACGTTCACCCATTTCAGTAACATATTTGGTACAGCCCACTCACTATTGGCAGGCTTCCCCATACGGTTCGGCTTGGTTCGGAGGCTCGAGGGGAAGTGTAGGTTTCAGTGGCTGTTTTGATACAGCAGATATAGTGGGTTATGGTTCATGTGCGGGGGCGTCTGAGATGTGCACCAGACAGGGGAATTCAGAATGGCTTGAAAGCCTGCTTGATGACTCTTTCTATTGTTGATTAAAATGTGGTCAGCTGAGATCTTCTGCTTTCTAATTCTATCCGTACAGCTTTACTGTAAAAGACTGCGATGCATGTGAATGTTTTGATAAAAATTTCTATTGCCTTGTACACCTTAAGCAAATGGAAACATGAATGCACTGCTTGTGCTGGTAGGATCGGTGATGTTAAAATTTTGTCATGTACAAGGTTTTTCCACATCCTTAAAGAGTCTTAAATATGCATTTATGAATAAGAGGAGCTAACAAAATACTGTATTATTATAAATGTTTATTACATTTTCAGAGTAAATTTTCAGCACACAATGCTGCTATTTGCACCCCCTGTATAGATATATATCATTCATTTTGCATTGAGACCATGTTTTTGTTTGCCTAATTCTTTCAGACTGTTTTTGTCTAGTCTTCACAAGGTGTTAAAAAGACATAGCTCAGATGAAAAACACATGAACAAAATATTGCATCTTGTCATTATTTATTTAATTAAAAAAATCAAGACAAAATGCACAAGCACTTTGTGAAAGAAAATAGGCACATACCATGATTCAGTTACTTGTAAAACCACTTTTAGCAGTAATAACTTGATGTAAGCCTCATTATATATTATATAGTAATATAGCCTAAAAATTACAGCACTATATTTAAACGAAATTGATAATAGTATTTCTGACAATATGGACGTTTTGGACGTGATGTCACGGGCACCATATTGGATGTGATAAGTGGTAGCGATCATATCCTGTCACTCAGAAAGTTTACATAGAAATTATGACTACTTCTTTTTTTCTGCCTCACAATCTCCCTATATTCTGCATCAAGAAAGAGGGTTTTTTAATCACTTTTCTGTTTCAGTCTCACTCATGAACTGAAGTTTGGGTTCTAACATAAGAAATCCTATATGAACATATTTAATTAAATTTTGATATTATCACAATAAGTTATCGTCAGCAGATAAGTCATGCGACCCTCCCATCTTTGGACAGCTGACTGTTGATGGCTAATCAACAACATAACTCTACAAGGTAACATCATGTCAGCTAGCATTAGATTCTAGTGTCTTAAAAGTTTTAACTACTTTCCCTTTGATCAGCATTTTGATTATGTCACATCATTAGATAGTTTATTTGTTAAGTGCAAGTCTGCTCATGATAGAGCCACGTCAAAAATAAAAAGTTCCTGTGTTAATCGTGAATAGGGGTGAACTATTCACGGATAACACGGGTAAACTAACAGCAGCACTTACTGACAGAAAATTATGGCTATCTTTAACAAGTTACTGTTGTAACAAGTATTATTGTTGTTAATCACAAATGAGCTATGTTGACAGTTTTAAAGGATAATGCACAGATGTATCAATATCAAAATGGAATAAAAATCAGGTAAATACCCAAGCAGTGACCGGGGTCCACTTGACCCAGTAACTACATTCCAGGCAGAGTCCAGTGGCTGGGGTTTGTTGCCCATCTTCACACAAAATACTGATAAGCATTCACGTTTTTGTGGGCCTTTACATCTTGTTCAATAAAATGTAAGGGGTTGTTGATAATATAATGATATAAATCGTGTGACATTAAGACTGGGAGAATGTCAGGGCTACGCTTCACAGCATGGGTAAACGCACTCAGAGGGTGAAAGTTAACATCCATCTTCACCCCTCCCACATAACGAGGAAGATGCTAGTCAATAATGTGTTTTACTTTCTCTGAAATAACATATACACTTGTTTTTTTTACTCATGGTTGCCATAGTTTATCTTATCTACATAATGTTTAGTAGGTTTCTCACTATGTTTCAAGAGTATTACACATCCTAAATAGCCGACCTCTATGTCGGGGGGTGGACAGTGAACATTGTAAAATGAATGGCAATTTCCACCCATCCTTTCCAGTTTTACTGTCAATGATGACGCAATTCAAAGTGTGAATTTTTTACCACAAGGTGCCACCACCAGCAGCAGCAGCATTATGGTGCAATAGACACTGCAACTTCAAGTGTAAAAGTATAAAATAACACTTTAGTTTTACCAGCCTGTGTAGGATTTTCATATAATTAAAAACACAAAACAACAACAATAACTCTTGCACACTGACTCACGTACTGGTCCTGCTGCCCTTCAAATGTATTAGCAGTAAATGATGCAAGAGTTGCACTGTTTTTTCTTTTAGCAAACCTGCCATGCATTCAGGTGTGAATGAGTAATTTGCCACATAATAAAATTGAAACTGGAATGTTGTAACTTGAATTGAGCTCTTTAATCAGCTGCTTTTCTACCGTGTAATTTCGTCATTAATTTCCAGCTACAGTTTGTTCTTACTGTCATATGAAGTGATAATTTATGAGCTCTCCAGTAATGGTCTGTTGAGTCATTTGCTTACATTTGGGCTGCACATCACCAGCTTCTAGCGTCTCTTCTATGGAATTATTAACATAAATATGATACCATACTCCTCCCACATAATCTGGTTGTACTTGATGTTGAGTCTTTGCCATCTGTTGAAACAAATTTGTTGTTTACACCTGTAGTGGCAACACTTTCTTTGCATATCTTTCAGAGTATTGTGCTTTGTCAGAGGCTCAAGAAGCTCACTTCTAATTAACAATCATCACAGGCTGACACATCGCTTTCATTCTCAAACATGTCTGGTTTTGTCTTGTTGTTTGTGCAAAAGTAGATACACAGAATCATTATATCACTGATAACTTTACTTAAATTGTTAACACTTTTACATCACGTGAAAATGAATACTTTTATTATTGTGGACAATATGATCGGGTTATATGCACTGCTCTCTTGAGGTCCTGCATCAGCATTTTAATTAAAATAGATTTTACGATAAATTTTTTTTTAGCTTGAATAAAATGATATCAATGTATTGAATCCTGAATCGATTTTTAAATCTAAATGTATTTTCCCAGAAACGCCAGAATCTCAGGTTAAAGCTCACAAAACTATTTCAACAACCACCAAACAGCTAAAACAGCAAATGAGAGCAGGTAAAAGACGTAAACACAAAACACGGATCGTTTACGTACACAGACACGCCATTGGGGCTGAAAGCCAACATCTCACAGATTCTGATGCTGGAGGTTTTGTCACTCTCTGACCCAAATTCAGTGAACCAGCTAAAACTACACTTCACATTTGATAAACATTGTCATTAATTCCCTCTTACTTTTGCTGTTTTGCTTCCACCATAATAAAATCACACTTCCACCATTATGCTGCTGTTTTTGTTTTGTTTTTTTAATGACCTCCCACAAGAAAGGCTTTATGCTGTTCAGTATCGAAGATATGTAAACCTTTACAAATTATCCCAAATTGCAAAATGCTTAGCTTTATAACTTTGCCCTGCTTCACTTCAGCAGCATCAGTTAATGTTCATATGTCGATTCATGTTTTCTTCCATTTTTGATCTACTGCAGAATATTTTTAACACAGTTATCTGCTATAAAAAGCCAGACCAGGAAAATCTCCTTCATGCTTTTCTGTGTTTTATCCTCAGATACTTTGACACAAAGGCATCTGCCGTGATGCTCACACCTCTAAAGTCTCACAAGTGTCAGCTTTGTATTTATACATTGATATAAAAATATGCATATGTACTGATAAATTATCAGAATTATAATATTTCTGACTGTCTGAGTCAAAATTGCTCAAGCAACCCAGCTGAGGTCTGGAGTTCAGGCTATTACAACATATTATTTCTTCGTTTTTTTTGGTTGTTATGTATATTTATTGGTATGCTTTGGATTATTTTTCTGTTGCATGATTTTTGGCAAGTTTTAGTTGTAGACGGCCCCGCAGTTGACCCAAGAATCCTTTGGTATACAGAAGAGTCCATGGTTTACTCAATGGTTTACACTGCAAGGTGCGCAGGTCCTGTGTGTGGGGCATTCCCCTGGCAATGCTGCCAAATAAGCCACACTTGTTCATTCCTTTTCATGATTTGACTGTCATGAATTACAGGATTTAACATGTTAACTGAGGCCTCTAAAGTCTGAAATGTAGCTCTGTCTTGTTTTTGGGTGGGTTTTTTTTTTTTTTTTTTTTTTTGCGCAAAGTTCTCTTTCATCTTTGTCACTTTATAGCTAGATTTTTGCTAAATAACCAAGGTCAGAAAATCCTAGAAAGTCAATTTGGTTTCTCTATAAACGGTGTTATCAGTAAGAGAAATGTTTCATCACTCATTCAAGTGACTTAGTGTCAGCTGACTGCAGCTTTCCCCAGCCTCATAAATAGCATCGTTGCACAACATTTAAAACTAGCACCATTGCTTAACAGAGAATTCTCATGGTCATTGAACAGTGATCATGAGAATCTGCATATTTATGATCATGAAACTGAGCTCATGGCTCATTGTTAGGTAACGGCACTAGTTTCAGTTGATGTGCAACTGTACCGTGTATAACTTTGGGGAAACCTGCTGTCAGCTGAGACTGAGGAAGTCACTTAGAAGTGTGATATAGCGTTCCTCTCACTGAAAATGCTGCATCCAGATGAACAAAACCAGCTTTGTGGGACTTTTTCACTATAGGGTAACAAACTTCAAATTGTGTGATCTGTTATAACCCCACTGATGGACAGCAACAATTGCTTCTCTAAGACCATGTCTTTTCATTGTGTTAATACACATCTGAATGCTGCAGACCAGCAACACTGCCACCATAAGTAAAAGTAGCCACTTCAGGTCACTGAAGTATGAGTATGAGTGATACGTTTAACAAAAATGTAAACTCGGTAGGGACGGGTTTCGTTTGCAAAACCACGGCACTAAACTCCTTGAGATAGGGTTACAGTAACTTATTCTAAATGGATATTTCTCAGTCTATTTTTAAATATACAATCACATTTAATTTGATTTGTCAAAGAAGTTATAAACTATGGATAATGGGATATCATTTAGGACTGATATTTTCATTGCAGTAATCACAATACAGTGATGTTAATAAACTCAACCACCTTATTGCAGATTTTAAACAGAGATAATGTTTAATGTGATTGCAAGTTTGTGCTTGTTTTATATTTAAAGTGGTAATCAAAATGTCCTAAAACTTTTGTAGTGTTGCCGACCAGTTTATGTAATGCTACGGTTGCATTAATTCAAAAGTCAAGTCAGTTTTACATGTATGGGCTAAAATTAAGTTTGTATTTTCTGTACATTAAACAAATAAAAGCTCAGTCCACAAAACATAATGTGGATGGAGTGTTTTTGTTTCTGACTCAAATGTGTCTCTAGCACAGTGTTTTCAGAAGCTCAGTGTGTGGTAAAGATGATTAATTTCTATCAAGACACTTATGATTAAGATATATTATTTCGCATTTTTTCTAATCACAGTTCTTGTGCTGCTGCAGGTTAACGGTTAACATATGAAAACCATAGCTTTTATCAAAGGTCAGTGGTTTTGTAGAAAAAAGATATTGAAACTCTAGCATTCAGGGTCATTATCTAAAATACTGCCTACTTTATTTCTATTATGTACAGGGGCTTCATATACCCATATGACTGAGCAGAAGTTAAAAGCTGTTAGAATGATAGTTTAAAGAAATAATTTGCTAAATCAAAAGTTCACAGTAAGATCCAATAAAATGTTTTAAGCAATATTTTTCTACATATAGTGGAACCCCGTCTTACGAATACCCCATTTAACGAAAAATTCAAGTTACGAAGGCACTTAACGGCAATATTTCTGCCCGTGTTAGGGCAAAATGCCCGCGTAATGAAAGCCGCTGGCTCTGATTAGCTGAGCTCAGAATGCCTACAATGCCCACAATGCCTTACGAATCATGTGACAACCCCCTTGGCTTTCGTACATGCGCTTCACTGTTCCACTTGAATGACGTATTGTTGTTGCAGTTAGCAATTAGCCTTTAGCCTATTGTTCACTCAAAAGGCGCAATGGGTGCTTCGACTTACGAAATTAATTCGTTCCCGAGGGTCTTTCGGAAGTCGAAGATTTTCGTAAGTCAGGGTTCCACTGTATTGTAAATTTTATATACAATCTGTGGTGCTAAACCCAAATCATATAGGTACAATGTTGAATACCTAAAAAGAAAATGGATAGCATCTTTACAAAACCTAATGAAAATCAGTTTCACCAATTTATTTTGGCCATGTCAACGGACATGTTAATATTTCAGCCTTGCAGCCTTCATCAGAACATTAGGTCATTTTATTTGCGTACACCTTTGTTTTTAATTACTATCCTATTTTCAGAATATACATGAATCTTTGAATCTTCCAGACTGTGAAAATGTCATGACATAAATGAAATGAATAACAAATTATTAACGGTGTATTAAAATGTGTCAGACAGTAACATTACATGATTACTTTTCTTCAAACATGTAATCAGAGGCCACTTTATTAGGTACACCTCGCTAGTACAGGTTTGGACACCCTTTTGTCTTTATAACTGCCCTAGTTTTTTTCATAATATTAACATCCCACATTTACTGCAGATTTTTTGGCTACACATCTAAGATGTGAATCTCCCGTTCCACCACATCCTAAAGATACTCCATTGGACTGAAATCTGGTGACTGTGGAAGCCATTTTAATAATCATGTTCAAGAAACCCGTTTGACATTATTTGACCTTTGTGACATCGTGTTTCATCTTGCTGGAAGCAGCCATCAGATCATGGGTACATGAGCAACAATGTTGAGGCAAAGCTGTGGTGTTCACCTTATGTCACCCCCAAAGGATTTGTGTCTTCGTTTTCAAGGATTCAATAGGTGAACTTGTTAAGCAAATGTAGTAGTAGTAGTAGTACCATTGTATGCAATGAGCACTGCCCAAAGCAGACGGGCCTCTGACCTCTGACACCAACAAGGCATTTTGACACAGGTATACCTAATAAAGTGTCCATGAGCGTGCACTATACTGAACCTTCTTTAAATAGTCACACAGCGATCTTTGTGTGGTGACTGTCAAGGCATTTTTCAGTTATTGTATTTATATGTACTGTAACTTAGACGAAATTCCTGCATGCATACTTCAGTACATCAGTAAGATTTCCGTAATACTCACAGAAAGTGTTTCCATGTGGAGAGTTGGACTCGCCAGCTTTCATTCAGTAGCTAGGTAGTCATTTTTATCCACCAGTTAGTCATTAGTAATTCATTCTGTCAGCCAGAAAGTCTGACCAGCTGCCAGTCATGCAGTCAGCCGCTGTTTGCTGTGAGGAGACTGCAGCATTGCGGTCTTTCTAAATAGTCTTTGGCCGTGCTTGGTTGACAAAACATGTTCTCTTGGCCAGCAGTTGGGTACTACTCAACCACAGGGTGTGTGTGTATGTCAGCAAACAAATTACTCTTTTTTTTTTTTTCTTTTTTTTTTCTTTTTTTTCTTTTCATATAGATTAGACTGTTTATTTGCTGTGTAAACGAGTTATTATTAATGAACTGATTTGGATTTGGAGTGAGCCAACTGAGCACTTACTATTAAACCATAAGCTCTGTTTGGTCTTTTTAGCAGGTGTGGTCATGATTTCTGGACATGGAAAATCTTCCACTAAGCAACTTCCACTACAGAGATTTAAAGATATTTACAATCATCACTGATTACGTTTCTTGGATTTTTTTGTCCTTTGGACAAAACATTTTTCCAAACATATTTTTCCAAAAATACTGAAATAATGGATTGTTATCTTCTTGTCTGTAAAAAGTACTTATGAAAATCAGAAGCTGGAATTGCACACTACAGCATAGTAATGTAGTTTAATTATACAATTTAAAATGCTGATGACAGGGAAAAAAAGCAGGTGATTTATTACTTAGCAGTAGAGCTGCTGGATATTGATGACTAGATCTGCGTGTTAATTCTTGTCAGCTGGCTTCAAAAAGATCTTTTCCCGGTGTTAATGGTCAGAGCTGTCACACGAATGATTCACAGAACTGTATTAGTCAAATCGGGAAAACATCACTTTTAAATCTCTATTCCTGTACGATATTCCTCAGCATTGTTTTTTTTTTTTTCTGTACGTGACACATCTTCTGACGGTTATACCTGTACTTCTGGTTGCTTGAGGGGGAATCAAACTCTCCATCTTGAATATAACCACCTTTTTTCTTGGCATTAAAAAACAGGTTAGTGTTGTTGTTTGTGTCACTGCCAGAATGCTTGCTCATGGGTCATTTAACCTCAGTTTGAAGGGATTTCTTTCTAACAAGACATTGTGGACAACCCATTCTTACCCTTTTTAATGGTCTTTACCTCACAAATAAACTCATTTCACCTTTTGCTTCACTCAGCAGTTCATGACAAGTAACTTGGTCATGAGAGAGAGCGTAAGAGTTGCTGGTTTTACCACGACTTCATTTTCCTAGCTTGTGTGTCTTACTGTGGTGTTTCAAAATGTTAAGCAGGAACCAAACTAACCTGCTAAAATGCCACAGCCTCACAGTGGTAACCAGCAACTCCATTTTCTGCGAGGTAAATGGAGTTGCATGTTTCTATAAATCAACAAACTATGCAAAACTTATGTAAAACTATGTATGCATCCATATTGGCACACATGCATTTTTAACATCAAGTTAAATTCCAATTTCAATATTCAAATGTTATTTACCACTATACCTGTGTTGTGCTCCTTTGTGCTGCAAGGGAACTTTGAGAGCAACCTTGAGATTGAGAGGGTGTGTGGGGGCGGGGTGTGAGTCAGACAGGGTAGTACGAGAAGAGGCATACAGACGCTGGCACGGCTCTCAGAAAAAAATATGATAATATATTATAAAGCTGTAATAATATAAACTGTAAAAATGTGTCAACCTATCTTAGAAACTCATTTTCTACCCCGCTCTAGTTCAGAGTTCACATTGTGTGTCTTTCATAACACCTCCGTTTTATATGCTTTCCTGGTAAATACCCATGTTTTTTTCAGTGGTTTACTACTAGCGCCTCACAGCGAGAAGCCTCTGGGTTTGAAACTCCTGGTCGGCTGGTGCCTTTCTGTTTGGAGTTCACATGTTTTCCGTGTGCCTGCGTGGGTTTCCTCAGTACTCCGACTTCCTCTCCAAATCTAAAGAAATGCATGATTAACTAGTTTTTCTACACTGGTTATAAATGTGTAAAAAGTGCATACTGGTTGGAAAAAAGATGATTGTGGCATTTAATTTGGATTTTAAAGAGCTCTTTATTAATTATGGTCCATTCCATAATCCTTATGGCATCATCTGAGTCACTAAATGCTTTCTTATGGCTCTGTCATACTAGATTACAAATAGGATGGCAACCTCCTGGTTAGTAGTTTAAAAAAAAAAAAAAAAAAAAATCAGTGGTTGTCCGGTGATTGCATTGAATTTTTTTTGCTTTTGGCAACTGATTGTAATTAATTATGGTGATCAGCCGGTCACCCAGAGGTTGCTCATGCTGCCACGGCCATATACCGATCACAAGGAGATTACACGGGTTGGCTGGTGAGAGTTGTGAGGATAAGTAGTACTTCATGCACATAATAAAATGAACTTGATGAGCAAGAATGTTAGGGACAAAAGGTAATTTTACTTGCTTTGACAATGTCCTGGTGGTTAAAGGCTATTTTAGCACTCTACAAAGTTCAATTCCTTTGACAGTCTTTTGCTGTATTTTGATGACCTTAAGTCATCTTAGAAAGTTAAGGATTAAGTAGGTTACATATGCGCTATCTCTATTTCTCTATTTCCTTCTCATATAACACGAATATGATATGTTTCTGTGGTTCAAAGGAAAAAAGCTTGTTTTAATTAACTGTGTCAATTGTTTTTGGCTTAACATGTGTCAGCTGTTCCAGTGGTGCAGATGTTCGATGTGTTTTTTGCAGACAAAGTCATCAACCCAGGCTGACCTTACTGGCAATTCAGTTTGCCTTTTCCTGCTTTTTTTCTCATGTGTTTCCCAAATACTGTATGAATTTGTGTGGGTTTTAGCGTGACACTGCACACATTCGTCTGACTAATTTGGGTGCAGGTGGTTAAAGTGATGATCTAAAGTAATATTTATGTGTTTGAGTAGTGTATGGATGTATGAGAGTTTTTGGGGGGTGTGGCCCATTGCAAATTTCCCCGATTTCTCATAGTGATACTGTGATAATACGCCTCCTCCGCCCCCATCTGCCTTTCTGTTGTCAGGCAAGGGGTAAAGGTTAGTGATGGTTAAGAAATACCACCCAGAAATGTGTTGTGTGTGTGTGTGTGTGTGTGTGTGTGTGTGTGTGTGTGTGTGTGTGTGTGTGTCTGTGAGTGCGTGTAAAGCAGAGAGAGAGAGCGCGATTAAATGAGTGAACCAGGGAAAGTGTGTTTTCACTCTTGCTGTCACTTAAGCAGCATCTCACCTTTTACTTTCTGTGCTTTTGAACTAAATTGCACTTTTTCTCATGAATTTTTTTTTTGGGACATTATTGCCAAATAGTTAGTTAATCATTGCTCCCCACCCCCCTAACACGGTGTCACAATTATGTACTTTGTTTCACTGTTCACAGTACAAATGAATGCAGATTCAGAATGATCAATTTCAGCCTCTGGCGATTTTCACAGGTTCATTGTTTTTTTGGTTTATATTTTAACACATTAAAGATTTGCTGCTCATAGATGACACTATGGAGAGGATTGTGCATTGTAGGACCATAATACGACCTTACTAAAAGGATTTTGTGTAAAGTTTAAACCAAAAGCTGCCCTTTCTTAGTTGCACGCTGTACATTCACTATTTCTTTTTTTTCTTCTTTTTTTTCTTTTTTGCGTAACATTTTTCTCCTTTTCAAATTCCTTGTAACACATTTCAGTTCAGCTGTTTTTTCCTCAACAGCTCATCTGTAAGTAATGGACCTCCACCCAAAGATGATTTTCTTCAGAGTATGGACTCTTCAAATGCCGTCATCAAAGAAGAAATAACATTTAAAAAAGAAAAGAACAAAAACTTTTGTTTTTTTTATCCTCTTTCTTTTTCAGATTGTGGCTAAGTGGTTTGAGCACAGTTAACCAGAAGTGTAAACAACACATCCTTTTAATTTCGCACTTCTTGAATCTTCAAACATATTTTATTATGTTTAAAATGCATTAATAATGCTATTGTGAGATAATTTATTTAATTTATTTAATTAATTAATTAATTTCATTAATTAATTTAATTCCACCAACAGCTGTACTGGAAATGAATGGTGAAAAATCATAAATAAATTAAAAATTCAACAAAATAGTTATCACTGTTTAGAACTTGTTTTTTCCTCTCACATCTACATGGTTTGTACTTTTCTCAAATGCATTTCTAGGTGCTCAGAGGTTTAAAAGAAAAAACACTTAAAAAAAGAAGAAGTTTTATTTCTGTAAAATAAAGTCCTGTTTAGATGCTTACACATGCACAAACTGTATTCACCAGACTTCCTGCATGCACATAGCATCAGTTAAAATAAGCATGCAGAGGCCAAGCCATTCCTCTTTTTTTTTTTAATCATCAGCTGGGGTAATCTTATGAACCGTTACTCTAAAATAGCACTTTAGCTATAATGATTAAACAATTCTGGTTTGTTTTGAAGACTAGTACCAATACTGGATTACATAAAAGCAGTTAAAGAGCTTTTAAATTTAAATTCCAGCTGCCACCAGTAGAGGCAGCTCACAGGTCTGGCCTAAATGTGCACAGCCTCCATCTTCAGAAGCAAACCTTTGCTGAGAACTTGCATTGCTTTTTCATTTTAACTTATTGCATGTTTCTGTTTGCCAGTAAGTCAGCAGGTGTGGGGTGGAGTTGCTTCTCAGACCGGCAGTTAACGCTCTGTCTTAACCGTCCTCCTGATATTACGTGGAACTGAATGAGGACAACAGTGTGTGTGTGTGTGTGTGTGTGTGTGTGTGTGTGTGTGTGTGTGTGTGTGTGTGTGTGTGTGTGTGAGGACAACAGTGATAGACAGGAAAAGGGCAATCACTGTCTGCCTTTCTCACGCAAAGACAAATGCAAAGTACAAATGGTAAAAAGCTCAAAAACGGTTTCTCAAAAATAAGTTCACGTTTAAAATTTCAAATCTAAACTAAAAGAATTGCAGTGTCATTTCTGCCTGTACGATGAACTGGACCAAAAAATTGTGACTGTTTTTATGTTAATTGACATATTAAACATAGTTTCTGTTTTATGGCCAATTAAAAGGTTTGTCACCTTCTGGCCTGCTCACTGCAAAAATATGTCTTGAAGCATGAATATCAGTCAGGAAGGAATTATTGGTCAGAGAAGTCAGAATATTTATGACTTTAATGAAATTAAAATATGAACAGATAACATAATTTGAATTGCTTTATATAAACTGCCCTGCACATTACAAAAATGTAATGATTTTGTAATTTATTATATTAAAACTAGAGGTCAGTTCCTTACTCTAAGAAGAGATTATCATTAAAGCTCAGTGGTAGAAAATATGCGTGCATACTTTTTTTCTAAACATTTCTGGTCTTCAGAAATATGTCTGAGGCTTGAAATGAGTCTGAGCTGCTGTATGCATGCGTCCAAACACTACTTGGATAAGTCTGTACTTGCATAAATCTATAAAAATTCAGAAATTTTTTAACATTTTAAAATCTGTTAAAACAAATGTAATTGTGTCTTAAAAATTGTAAAGAATATAAAATGTACTAATTATTAAGGCCTTAGTATTAAGTACAGCTAAAAGTAGTAATAAGGATGGTCATCTTGGCGTGGTCTCCTGTTCATTGCTCTTGTGTTACCATGATTATCTTTTCTTATTTTTGTACCATTTTTAATTTTATGACATTGAGGTAGTTTAGATGAAAGGAAAAAGCTAGTGCTTGTAATTGCTAAAGGAGTTTTATTCTTAATTTCCCATATTAAAATGAAATAATTTTCCAAATTCACACCTCATTTCTTCAGACTTGACAGAGCTCCTTCAGAGGACATCATGCCACTGCTGATAAAGAGATCATTGGTTAAACTAGAGGAGTTTACAGATTAAAAGTTGTCATTTAATCTTTAGAAATGTACACTCGACGAACGATCTGACCTCCGCAAGTTGAAAAGGTCGAGGAAGTTGTTTCTCATAACGTTCGTTTTTTTGTGTTTTTAGTCGTGGTCCTTTGAGGGATGGGCGTTACCAAAGGACGCTGACTCTCACTCACCACGCACTGTCAGAGTGAAAGTTTAAAATTCGAATCCTGTGACAGGTTAACAAAAACAATAAACTGCCACTTTGCTTTTTAACTGAACACACACTCACATTTCCACTCATACTTTCTCTCTTCTTTCTCTCTCTCATCCACCACACCAGTGGTATTACTGTACTATCTGATGTGGTCTCTCTCACCTCATGTTAGCATCTCTTTTCCTGCTTCTCCTGCATTACTTCCTAGTCTTTGTGCTTTTATCTTGTTTCTTTTTGACACCGTTGTCTTTTCTTTTCTCTACTCTGCTCTGACTTTCTCACGTTATTTCATTTTTTTCATCTCTCTTTCTCTCCTTTCTGCTTTTAAATTGTCACATGATGTTTTTCTTCCTTTGTTTTTTCCTCCTGTTCATTAATTTATGCAGCACTTTCCCAGTCTTTTGGGATGTCCTCTGTTTGTTTTATATCGGCACCCGTTTTGTTCAGAGTTAAACTGCAGACAGTTTATCAGGCAGCCTCTTTTACTGTAAGCCATGCTGTTGATGTGTGATGTGTGGAAACAGTGGTTTAGCATTTTCTTGCTGTTAACAAGCAAAAACATGTTGGACTGGATGCCAGCAAAACCTGTTGAGCATTATTGGGACTGCACGAATGTGCAACTTACCCACATTGTTGTGCACCGGTGCTTCCGCTTACCATCATCAACACTGGTTTTTTGCCCTGCGGCGTTCTTGATTCTATTGCTCACATAACAAGACACCTTTACACCTTTACACTTCGGTTCGTCTTAATGTTAATGACTCAGGAGTTTCTGGATCTCGGGTATATTAGTTTAATTTGCATAACAACTTCATTGACTGTGGCTTTCAGAAGGGTTCCTGTGCCATCGCAGTGGTTTCCTTTACAGAAACCTGTCATTTCTTTGTGCAGTGCATCCTCAAGGCCTAAGAATCACATCTATTTAGTATTTCTTCTGGGACCTAGTTGCTTGCATGCTGTGATCTTTCCATATTCTCTGAATCCTTTCATGATAAAAATGTGCAATCCCTTAACCTGCAATGCCACATTGGGGGAAAAAGCTATTCTGAACTGTTTTCCTGTATAGTTTTTACAGATTGATGAACTATTTTACTCGCTTGGATGCGCTTTTCAATTTAGACCTATTGGTCCGTTGCCAGTTAACTTAATTAGTTATCACTGTTTTGTGTATTGGGTTTTTTGTTGGGTTTTTTTGGTCAAAGAATCTTTCAATATTTGTGTAATTGTGATTGAAATACTTTGCATTCTTTTGGGAGTGTAATTGTATATTACAGGAACAACGGCAGATTAAACACTGAGTTTGGAAAACCAGCACTGAGAAAAGAACATATTGTAAATTTGTACTTTTAAATAACTGATGGTATTTACTAACTGTCCCCTCTCACTCCATCTAGGTGAGCAGAAACGTTATCAGGTGGTGATCCACGGCATCGAGCCGCTGCTGGAGACGCCTCTGCAGTGGCTCAGCGAACACCTTAGCCATCCTGACAACTTCCTGCACATCTGTGTTGTTCCCACTCCGAGTGATTGAGGCCACTTCTGCTCCTGCAATGTACTGTCACTGTGATAAGACACTGGCCAGCCAGTTGACCAGCGTTTTCTTTTAGTGGAAACCTTAACGTAACAGAACTCTTTAATGAGAAGGAGGATGCAAAGGATGCAAAAGGGGATATTTACGAACCCTTTTCCAGCTTATCTATATATATTTATATCCTCTTAAAATTACTACTGCTCCTCCTCTTTCCCCCTCAAAAACTTGTTTAAAAAAGGAAAGAACTTTCTCCTCTCCTACAAGGAGAAGCAAGAGTTGAATGAGCAAAGGATCTCGTTCTTTTTTTCTTTTCTTTTTTATTCTTTTCCCACGTCTTCTCCTTCCACTCCTCTCTGAACAAGCAAACATCTCAATGGGAGAAGAGGAGGTGAACGAATCCTTTGTTTCACAAATCTGGCACACATCTTCCTCCTTGTCTTGTCGGTAACTTTTCTGTAGACAGGGAAATGGAGTTGTTTCTAGTTTGGGGAGCGGTGTATCAAATCCTGCTGAAGTTGCCTTATTTACTGCACATTATCATCTTTATCCTTATTGTCCTCTCATCAATGTGTGGACGTGTGCACATGAAGTCACTTTAAGCTCACATCACAACCTTTTGTTGGTTAAAAATACGGATTCATTTGACAAAGTGGGCTTGAATAAAAAGAGGATAAACTGATTTGGAGTTTTGGCAGCAGTGACTGACATAATTCACTGATCTCAGCATACCCAGGAGGTGTTTTGGGCTGACTGTTTACCATTGAATTTTGAGTTATTTGCAAAAGCAACTTAGCAATCAGAATGTCCAAAGTGTTTCTGTACTGTTGATGAATTAGCATTAAATTGTAGCTTTGATTTTAAAATTATGAAATTCCTTTTTTTGTTTGTTTGTTTGTTGGCAGAGAAAAAAAACTGCCTTTGCACAACTTAAGGTCTTTAATTTTTTAGATTTGTTGCCCAGTGGATGGTGGGAATCTGCAACGCTCAAAACCAAATGTCCATAAACTAAAAATGACATGGTGGCATGGTAAAAGCCTGTTTTTACTACTAAAAAAACAATGGAGATGTTGAATTTTCACAGAGTTAACATTCAAAAATCACGTAGCTACTAATGAGGCTAAAGCATTTACTGAGAGACTCATGGGGAAAAAAATCCACATGTGTTTTCAATAGCAGGTGTTGATATCTTTCCATCAGTACAACACTCTTTAGCTGTTTTTACTGTCTGTTTTTGTCAGATTTGGCAAGAGCGTCTTTTCTTCACTGCCAAACTTAAATGAGCATCTGGTTTTGTTTCATTTAAAGAACTCAGCTGAGATAATGAGACGGCAGGCGTACTTAGCACTAAGTCTGCAGTCTGTTGGGGGCAGTGGTGGTTTTACATGTTCTACATATGCTTTAAATAATTTTGTTTGTTGACACAAAGAGAATTGGCAATAGTGGGCAGCATTTCTTTTACAGCATAATGGCAGTAGCTGAGGAATGCAATGACTAGATGAGTTTGTAAAATGTTGCCATGTTTCTCTCTCGTATCGGCATCTTGACTTTCTTTTGTTTGTTTTGATTGTGATTTTTACTGTTCACAGTGAAATAAATTGCCATTAAAAATCAATCTGACATTGTTAATCCATACTGATTTAAAATCAAACTGAAATCTTCTATATGTATTTAAAGGCTCTGTACGGAAGTAGGTTTCATGTGATGTCATAGCTAGAGGGACATACCCACTCAGAGTTTCTCCACAGCGAACCTGTAGGAATGATTTACATGGCATTGCAAAAATACTTGCTCAACCCTCATAAAACAACATTATTTTATAATATGTGATAATTTTCTTGTTCTTCACTTCATACATGTGGCGTTATTTACTCAACCAGATTGAAAATACATGCAGCTCTCCATACTTTGAAAGCTTTCGCTCTGGCAACAGTGTAAGGTGAGCATTCTCTACAAGATTCACATAGATGTTGCTGAACTGGAGCTCTGGGAGAGACGTCACCACTTACAGGAACTTGGATAAACCTGCTGGGGCAGAATTAGTCCCCAACACTTGTAGTTTCTCTTCATATCTTCGTTTTTCCTCCATGGGGAGATGATCCAAGTAGTCTTGGCTTGAGATAGGTGGTAAAAACCCGAACACTTTTTCCTGCAGCACTACTGACTTTCCACTATGGCCCATTATGATAAAGTAATGTTTTGCCTGCCAGCGTGGTGAGACAGTCAAGTGACTGAAAACTATGAATACGAGTAAGGAAGTTAAAATGGCAAAAAAATACGACTTCCTATCAAACTTCTTATGTCTGTTCATGTGAAACAGTTTGAACTCTTTTTTTTTTTTTTTTTTTTTTTTTTTTGCAATGAGAGAGTGTAGAGCACAAAATAAGTTCCTCATGTGCAGGATATCTTTCCTTTCTCTGGCTATACTTACCAGATTACCAATCAGGCTAAGCGGTCAAGCAAAGGTTGCTGTTAGCTAAAATCTATCCGTGAGTGCAGCCATGTGAAGGAAGTAGTGTTGGCAAGATAAAGTATGACCAATCAGAAATGGGTCCACTGGCAGCAGAACAACAAAGGGAGATAAAAGTATAATGTTAGAAAAGTATTAAAGGTTAAACACAAAACAAGCTAAAAGTGCACTGTTCGCACACCGTGGTCCAACAGATCTTCCGAGAAGGGTGACACTATTTTTCGGAGAATTGATTTGTCAGCCAGTGGTGACTTTTTTTCTTTTTCTTTCTTTCTTTCTTTCTTCTTCTTTTTTTTTTTAAATGTTCCTCTCTTATATGGGATATAACCTTCTCCCGATCAGGTCACATCTACAGCATGAGTCACCAGTACTCCAATGAGAAGTGAAACACCTTCGTAACACTGAAAACCCAAGGTTAACCTTGAAGTTACTTCACCAAGGCCATTCTGCTTTGCAATTCAGGTTTCAGCATCCAGTCAGTGGATCAAAAAACCCCAAAGGAAACAAAGAAATCAGAAAAGCAAAGTTCATTTAAGCTAAGAGTTTCTGAAGTTTGTGTATTTGTGCAGATGCAGATGCAATTGAGACATTGAAAAAGTCAGATTGAAAGAGCTTTCCCATAAATTGCTGAATATATTTGCAGAAAGAAAACGCTGACTGTTCTTCATATAGTTGTACATTTTTACATTCATAGTAACAATCCTCCTATTATATAAAGCTCTACATGAACAGGCCTCTGCATATTTATAACAGATCTGGGACCTTAAGTGTCAGTGTCTGACAACTCCCAGGGATGATGGCAGGTAAGAAGTAAAAGAATAAAGGGCAGTCAAAAATCAAAGTAATGAACTGGTATGCATACATAAGTAAACTAAATGTGTGTGCTTACAAGTAGAACAAATGTATCCAAACCAACCAATAAACTTATTAAAACTAAAGTGTGTTATTGTGTTCAAATAAAGAAATGAAAATACACAGGAGTTACCGACCTTTAGAGTGTGGCCATGGGTTTGGCCATCACGTAGACATGAAGGGGCCATTTTTCATTGTAAAAAGATAACTTAATGGTATCAAACTCCATGTCTGGATTATCCAAGGTAATCAACAAAAGGACATTTTTATTTTAAATATACATGATTTTGAAGATAACTTTATTTTTTCCAAAAATACAAATTCAGTTTGTGACTTCTTTGAGACATGGTGAGATCAGACACGTTGAAAGCTGGGTTAATGAAGCCATAATGCTCTGCGCCTTTATAGCACTGGAGCGAAATGCTGCCCAGTGAAAGTGTCTTCTGTGTCTTTTGGGTTTGAAACATCAGACAGGACAGAGTCATCTTTGCTCCCCTCTGGTGTTTCACTGGCTTTTTTACTTTATCCACCTCATAAAGAACATCTCTCTCTTATGTGTTTTACTGCTGACACTCACCCTCCCTCTCGCTCTTCATCTCTTCTGGTTAATTATCTGTTGGCATTCCACCCACTGCTAATGAGACCACTAAACTGTCCAGACAAGCCTTGGGCTGCCCTGTCACTGTGTGTGTGTTTGTGTATATATATGTGTGTGTCTGCTTGTCCTATTTTTTTTCTTCTTCTTTTTCCAAGTAATTGAAATGTACAGTGTGTTTGTGTGTATGTGTGCACATAATTACAGAGATCATTTATAGCCCCCTACAGGTGTGTATGTCTGTGCTCTGAGACATGCATTTGAATTTTTCCCTCTGACACACACACACAAACAGTCTTGTCTTTTGTCACACTGCCAGTGTGCTAATCCAAACTGTGTGTTTTGTGTGAGTGATGTCACACATCATGTCATCACGTCAGGCTTCCTCAGCCGCCAAGTGTGATGGGACGGTGGGTTTATGGTGTTGACTCAAACCCCGGGGCTCGGCGTGGGGTAATGTGTGTGTTACTGCATGTGTTTGTGTTAGTGTGTTTGTATACTGTACACACACTGTGGCCGTAGACGCTGTGATGAGGAGTCTGTCTCACTCTGTCATCTCCCTGACTCAGACGTTTTAATGGGATTTCCCAAGCTGCGATCCAACCCCCATACTCAATACAGTGAGAAGATGGAGCCGTAGGAAATAAAATTCCAGGCAGGGGGAGTGAGATGCTTGGTGAAGTGTATGGATGGAATGAGCTAAATTGTTAGCAGAGATACTGTCTGTGTGGTGTGTGAGATTTTTTTTTTTCCTGAATCAGAGTTGGAAAGTTTTGTCTAGAATCACACCGTGTAGCTTTTAGCAAATAAAGAGGCTTTTTATATATGGACACACACAGAAATATATACATAATATATATACATATTTAATTTTATTTGATTATACATATTGAAACAGGTTTTAATCAGGTTGGTACAGCTGTTGTTGGGTTAGTTCTAAAAAGCTCCACTTTAGCTATTAGCAGTGGCTCAAAGTAGGCATTCATTTTAGCTGAATCCTTCCAAATTATGTCACTTCATTTATTTTCTTACTATGTGAATTTCTTCTTCCTCTGTCGCTTCCTCTCCACAGCTGGTGCCAGCAGCACCGACAGCTGACATGTTGTTAATTTGACACATTTTTCTGCACCTTCTCGCCACCTCTTCCATACTAAACTTTTTAAACTTTGCACACAGCGAAGCAGGGGAGGTAGGGGCCTGTCGCTTTAAGAGATTTGATCGGACAATACTATGTTAATAATGAAAATGAGCGAATGGGCTGCTGTCAGTGCTTCAGGCCAGCCGATCGGCCTAAAAGTGCATAGGCCCACTGGGAAAATGCCAGGTATGCCAGATTACCAGTCCAGCCCTGTAGTTAGGTCTGGATCAGGTGACCCTGAATCCTCCCTTAGTTATGCTGCAATAGATCTAGCTGGTGGCTCCATAATGCTCTGAGTGTATTATGTTTCACTCACTATGTGTTTATGCACCACTTTGCATTTAATCAGTACTGATTTCATACCACCTTCTGTGTTTAAACCATCCTAAGCATTAGGTGACCTTCCACCATGCACAGATTCCAAAGCCTGTGCTTTGGTCGAGAACAGTGACAGGAGGAACTACCCTTGACACCAGAAACCCTCAGTGAGGGAACAGTGTTAACTGCTAGGTCAGCATACAGCCGAGTTATATAATAATAATAATAATAATAATAATAATGGATTGGATTTATATAGCGCTTTTCAAGGCACCCAAAGCGCTTTACAATGCCACTATTCATTCACTCTCACATTCACACACTGGTGGAGGCAAGCTACGGTTGTAGCCACAGCTGCCCTGGGGCAGGCTGACAGAAGTGAGGCTGCCATATCGCGCCATCGGCCCCTCTGGCCAACACCAGTATGAATGAATTTCTCCAGACAACCCTTCAAAGCAGCTAAGAGGGAGGTTGTCATGGAAATAATCCAAGCAGCACTCATTTTCTTCTATTGTTATTGTTTCTCTCTGATGTTTTCTGATAGTCTTGCAATTTTTCATTCAACTTACATTTGGCTCAAACTGTAGAGGGTATGTCATTATTATTATGAGAACAAAATTAAGCTACATCTTTATGTTGCTATCCCTCAAAAATGTACAACCTCTCGGTGTTGATGAAGCAATGATGAGGTTCTCTTTTTGTGATGTTTTTGTTTGTGCAAATGTTTTCTGCATGAAATATATGTAAAAGAACTGCAAAAACAGTGAAAACAGCCGAAGGCACACAGAAGAACCGCATTGGACATCTTTCTATTGTGGGTAACACAGTATGTGACAATGCTGCAACAGGCCTTTTTTTATGAATGTGTGTCAGCGGGCTCTGAAAACATTATGATCCCTCTTTTTTCTTAGTTTGCCAAGACTGTTTAAAGATTTCAGTGAGAAGGTAATTAAAAAGTCAAAGTTTTTCTTTGTTTCTTTTGTCAGAATCCAGAATTCAGTTCATTTAATTAATTTAGTTCAATTAAAAAAGAAAAAAGCTAAACCTGTCTCTGTTTTATTTCCTAATATAAATTGCACTATAAGGTTTAAACAACCGAGCGGGCAACTGTTTAGTCATAATCTAATTTGTATCAGGGCGATTTCATCACCAGTTTGTTAATATCTCCATAACAACTGGAAACAATTATTTGTTTGTTCCAAAAATAGGCAAAACTTTACCGGACAGCTGATTTCCACCAGATTCCGTGAAACAACTTTTTGTCATGCACACACACACTTTTACCATCAACTCAAACCACAAACTATGCCCTCCAGTGCTGCGCGATCCCCTATAGTCTCATTTTGTTTTGGTTTTTTGAGATCACAATCTTTCTTACTCAGAGAGAAACTAAACTCTAAAATTTCAGTAGTTTTTAAGTTGCGTTCCTTAACGTAAGCTAAATGAATGCGCTTAACAGGTTTGAAATGTATGTTGTGAGAGTGCACTCTGACTACAAGCAGCCATCAAAAGCCTACACAGGATCATCCTCCAGAGCCTGTGAAAGAAAGCCTCATGCAGGATAATTAATACCTTAATCTCTTCTTCATCTAACATCTAAATATAACTTTAAACCTAAAACCAAGTCTCAATCCTCAAACAGCTCTTTGAAAGTATTTTTCAACTCAAACTAGTCACAAACATAGACAAGTACACACAGACACACACACATGCGCACACACCCACTCGCCTGTTTTGTAAGTGTCTCAGGGGGCCGCTGTATATCAGACAGCAGAACAGAGATCAAGCAGATCAGCAGATGAGAGTGATTAGTGATGAAGAGGAAGTCACGAGTGTGTTCCTCATCCGAAGCCACACACACAAACATGTAACGCAGCGCAGACTGAGACAGAGAACACATGTGACAAGTGCAAATGACAACAGGCTGTAACAGCACATTCATGCCGAGTTAAACACTTTAAATGTGAGTATGATGGTCGAAAAATGAGACAGAAAAAAGAGAACATAGAAAAGAAGAAGCACCCAGATTAAGAATGTTGGCGATAAGTGTGTGCTCATGTTTACAAACCATGCTTGGCTACATATCTTGTAACAGATAAAACACAAAAAACACTTTAATAAAAATATCCAGACAGTCCTCAAGCCTTTAAGGTATCCTCTCAGAGAGTTTTAAACTATAAGGTTACATTTTATATCTATTAAAGGTTTTTAAAGAAAACCATTTCCATCAAAGCTTTTATTTCCTTCACATTTTTCCTGCTTCGTTGTCCTTATTTGAGCATTAAATGCTTTTAAATTGAATAATGCTAAACTCATTCTCAAAATGTTAACACTGTTGATGTCATTTTTATTTAGTTATCCAGTGTTTTTCTTGAAACCTACAATTTTCTCTCAAATAACTGTTGAAAGTACAATTTAAAAAACAAAACAGGAAAATGTATTTTTAACATTTTCATTTTCATGTCATTCAGAGTTAAAACTTAAATGTCACCTGTTTTGGTTTATTTCTCAAACAACACCATTGAACACTACTGTTAATAGCAGTCTGTTTTCTGTTTTGCCACTTGGTGTAAAAACCTCTATTCTGTGTTATGTTTAATGGTGTTGGAAAAATTAAATACGAATATAAAATTAACCAGCAGTTATTTTTCTCTTCTTGCTAGCTTCTCTTATCTCGGTACAAAAGTGTTGCATCAGTGTCTGATAGGGAAACGTGCTGTTTTTTTTATTTAGGCTGTGCGTTTACATGTATTTTCCTGTCAGGAAATCAGAACTGAGCCAAGTTTAGTCTGTTTATTAAACAGTAAGAGGACGCTAAATAGATAATTGTATGTCTGCTTGGGCTAAAAAACTTGTTTAGCCATAATTTATTAAAAAGACAGGCACTTAGAGCACACTGAGCAAACAACTCAGTGAACACTGATTCTATAATTTAAAGAAGAACACAAAATTGGCCTTTAATGTAAAAATAGAAAAACACTGTCAGGTTTGCCCTGGTTTGCCCAGTGTGTCAGCATGTAGCATTATTGCAAATTAGATTGTAAACAAAACAGATAAACAGTACATTTTAAGCCAGACTTTGCATTTGTACCCTACATAGATGTCAACAGATTTCATAATCTTACAATGTATATGCGCTTACATTCACAATATCATTTTAAAGCTGAATCAAAAAAAAAAGAAAAGAATCATATAATAAAATGTTCTTTCACTTTTCCTTTACAGCTACAAGTAAAATTTTTTTTACCTGTTACAAAAAATTGTCATGGAAAATTTTAGATGACATCATAGCGGCTAAGTGATGAGACTCGTATGAGAAAAAAGCATCAGGTTTCCTCACAAAGAACCTGTAAACAACTGAGAACCAGAAGTGTGTACGTGTTTCTTTGACTCCCTATTCCTGGCAGTGTGACACACACACACATACACACCCTTCTCTCTGTGGTTCTCTCTTCTCTTCCACAGGATGGAGGGCTTGATGTCCATTTTTAACGAGAGCGACAGCCTTTGAAGTTGGTAATGATTCAAAGGACACGATTCCGCTCTTTCTCTCTCTCTCCTGCCTCAGCACATGAACAAATATCCACTACTATGTGACGTAGTTTTTCTTCCTCTTTAGGTTTTAATACCCGATTTGTTTTTAATGCTAAAAAGGTGCAGTCACTTCCCCTTCACATTTTCTTATGCAGTCTTCTCAAAAACTTTAACTTCAACTTCCCCTGCTAAAATTCACACAGAAACCTATATATTGTACATATATAAACACCCCCCACACTTCCACTATAAGAACCAAAGTATGCAGACTCTTTAACTTTACACTCACAGATATCTTATTTCAACACAGTGGATGTTTATGTGCTGCTATAACAATCCCTAGGGAGGTCAGTCAAGTTCTTCCAGACTGGTTTAGGGGAAAAAATTAATTTATTGATGGCTTTGTACCCATGGGAAATGTTTTGAAGTCTAGAGCCAAAGAATGCTGAAAAAACACTGTTCTCTGAAGTGTTCCTCTGTGCTGTAGCACTGCCATTTCTAGTTTGGGGAGCGGTGTATCAAATCCTGCTGAAGTTGCCTTATTTACTGCACATTATCATCTTTATCCTTATTGTCCTCTCATCAATGTGTGGACGTGTGCACATGAAGTCACTTTAAGCTCACATCACAACCTTTTGTTGGTTAAAAATACGGATTCATTTGACAAAGTGGGCTTGAATAAAAAGAGGATAAACTGATTTGGAGTTTTGGCAGCAGTGACTGACATAATTCACTGATCTCAGCATACCCAGGAGGTGTTTTGGGCTGACTGTTTACCATTGAATTTTGAGTTATTTGCAAAAGCAACTTAGCAATCAGAATGTCCAAAGTGTTTCTGTACTGTTGATGAATTAGCATTAAATTGTAGCTTTGATTTTAAAATTATGAAATTCCTTACTTAAAAGTAAATGAAAAATGAAAAAACAGCCAAAGGGACGTCCATATACTTTTGGTGTCCAAATGCAGACTTGCACATACACGTATGTATGTTCATAGAACCCAGTTGTAAACATACACACACACACACACACACACACACACACACACACACACACACGGTCTAGTTGGTCTGAGAATGCAACACAAATGCTCTCTGGAGATGCTGTCCGTTTCCAGTCATTCCCTTACAAACACACACGGGGTGCAACCTGTTATTATTAACCTCGCCGCCCTCTAATAGGCAGGTGTTCGGAAGAGACAGGACGGACAGACCCACTGAGAGAAAAAGAGAGAGTATGACGGGAAGATGTGGATGATAGGGGCAAGCGAGCTATTACACTTTGATCTCTGCCTTCATCCCACAGACACTCTTGCACACACACCATTAATAAGCACCGTGTGTCCCTTTCCTCCTCCTGCCTTGGGGTCAGGACATCAAGTTGGGTACCTAAGTGTGTGTGTATTGCTGTGTGGCTCCTGACTGTCTGGTATTGTCACAAACAAGGCTGTGTTCAAAATGACATTACAGTCTGTTTAGTATTTCCTCTGTTGTGTCACAAATGTGTCCTATAACCATAGCAGCCTTTAGGATCTCACTTTTAACTCACTCTGTACCCCTGAGCTGTGTTAAATAGGGCTTTCCAGCTCACGCTCCAATTTCATTGGCAATGTCTTTGGCTTAAAGTCGTCACAGGTCCTCAGCAGTATGTATATTTCAAAAATTCAAACAAACTTGTCATTAATTACATCTCTGTATAACCTGCAAGAAACATGTTAGTATGGCTGATTGCACTGTGCTGTTTGACAGGTGAGACAAGGGGTCAAATGATAAGAAAATACATTGAGAATAATTACTTTTCCCACTACACAAACACATTAGCATTAGCGGGATCCACATTGCAGTGCTCATGGAGACCAATTTCAGATGTTGTTCAGGGCACAGAGACAAGAGAATTAACCTCAAAGTGGGAGGTTTTCCATGCCTTCAAAACCATGGAAAACCACCATGCATTTAGGGGAACTCATTTGCCTTGTTTTTGTACCTCCTGCATTAGCATTAAGGCTACAAAGCTTTAAGGCTGTGAATGGAACGGATATAATCCCCAATTATTGCGTTTTAAAAATGAAGACAACACATCAGCTGCTAATGCACAGCACAGCAGTAAGAAAATATGCAAACAAAGGAAGATATTCTCGTTTTTCTTATTTATTTTACCGTATATGGAAACAACAGGTGGTGCTGCTGTGGCACAGCTATCTTTAGTTTACTGTTCAGAAGAGTTTTTTTCATTACTAGAGGTAGTTAGGAGAGTTTTGTTTTTAAGTACACAGAAGAAAGAAGGTTAGTTAGAAGTACTTACTAAAAAGTAAATTACAAATAACCTTTGATCACTCGTGAAATAACTCCAATGGGAGCACCAAACGGGTGCAAATGAACCAAAACCTGAACTTAACCCCATGCTTGGATGGGTCTTGGTGGATGTGGTCCTCCTCCTGTTTTAGACAGAAATTCCCAGCTGGGGTAAACACAGCTGAGGGACTGCGCAGCGTCAGTGGTTCTGCCTTTTTTAAAGTAGTTTAACATGATTCTGCTTAAGATAGTTAAGGTCTAAAGTGCTTTGTGCAGTACATTAATTTAAACATCTTAAGCTGGCTCCAAATGAAACACGCTGAACAAAAGCCAGATGGAGAGTGGCTGCTGGAATAAATACCATCTGACCAGGTGAGATGAATTTTCCTGATGACTTGACTCCAATACCCAGACACCAGCACAGAAAGCGTGCCCAATTAACAGAAATGCTAATACATAAAAAAGGGATAAAGTAATGCCACTATTAATGTTTTCCCCCCACACAAGAGCCTGGTAACTGCACAAATATGTGCAGTCTTGTGTCTGGACAATGCAGACAGGCATGATGATGCAATACATACTGTAATTTAGCTGATATCAACAAGTTGTCAATAACTAATAAAATTAAACTCGGGTTAGTGATAAACATCCTCAGAGCCATCACACACTCCCCCTGTGTTCCAGTAACCGTATAAAACACGTCAGACGTTTTGTAGAAAAGTTGTTGATATGTAAAACATGTGAATGATCTGCAGGAGGAAACGTCGTCTGCTGCGGTTTTAAGACGAAGAGAAGAAGAACGTAACTCCCTATGGGTAAAGAATAAGAAGGGGGTGTACGGAGTAATATTACTGCTTTCTGTTGAGTCACCTTGGTCGTCCTCTTCATACACGTGACCAGTGTTGGGACTAACGCGTTATTAAGTAACGCGTTACAGTAACTACGTTATTATTGTGGTAACGAGCACGGTAACTAGTTATTATGCCAAAATCAGGAACGCGTTAGTCGTTACTGGGATTTAGATAGGGTCGTTACTCGTTACTTCGTGTGGTGGCTATCGCGGAGCTTCCACAGATTCAGTAACATTAGCAAGTGGTGGAGGCCAGCAGGTGGATGAAGGAAAAGGGACGCAGAAGGAAAAGAGACCCGAGGCGGCCGCCGGTCCAAGTGTGAACTGAACTTCAGGTAAGAAGTTATGACCTGCAGTCTCTCTGGGTCAGATATGAACCAAGTTTAGGTGGAGTTTATTTTCGTTATTCTGACTTTTTCCGTACTGCGTGCTAGCTAGCATGATGGAGTTTCTATACAGCTGGGTGGTGCTATGAAGTTAATGATGTTGAACTTTATTTTGTTCATAAGTTATTAGAGTTGCCAACCGTTCCGTCTGGTATTCAGAGAAAATATTACACGTTTCTTATTGAGGTGAAAAGGAACAGTTTGTCCCGTAATTCAGCTACAATGAAAAAGGCACAAAGCTGGAGTTATTCTGTGTCTTTGCTGCACAGCTGCCTCTTCTTCTTTCATTCTCTCCCCTCCCTCTCCCGTTTCTACTTCAATCATGAACCTGATCAATGATCAGCTGATCGGCTCTCTTGTTTGTTTATCGCTCACTTTGCGCCGAAAGAGGAAACCAGCGGATGTCGCACTAAACAACAGCAGCACGTTTAAGCTTGATCAGCTGTTAGAATTTATTTAATATTAATTTCTAGTATCAGCTGATGTTTGCTGGAGCCACAGCTGTAAACCTGCTGGTCATGATATGGTTTGGTTATCTGGTGAGAGGGAAACATGAAGATGAAACCAGGAGATGTCCTTACTGAATCATCAGAGCTGAACAGGTGATGGAGAAACAGGTTTACCTTTTAGGTGACAGGAATGAGTTGAAGGGAAGTTATGAACTGTTTCTGAGAGACAAATAACACCAGGATCCTTTTTTAGGTAGCTGACAGCTGGTAACTGTGCAGGGGCGGATCTAGCAAAGTGTGGCCAGGGGGGCAGGTAGGGCATTAACAGGGAGAGGGGGGCACAAAGAAATACTTTTCTTTCTTATTCTCATTTAAAATGTCTAGCTTTTAAAAAATAATTATCTGAATCTTACAACAAACGATTGATAGATTGATGCATATATACCATCAAGACAGTGAACATCACTGTCACAACAGCGTTTGTTTTCATTCAAAGGCTTTATGATTTTTCCTATAATGGTCAAAATGCCCGGGACAATTTTCTGTCCCAGTCCAGCCCTGTATGCAGCTCATCTGCAGTCTGGTGTTACCTACATCTTCCTATTCAGAAGGCAGAATTTCCGAGTTCTGAGTACAATTGAAAGCACCACGACTGCAGTTTTTGTGTTGGATGTAAAAGGCGCACATGACGCTGTGACGTTGGCTAGAATCATGGCAGCAGTCAATGACGGTCCAGGCGTGGGATTTCTCTCGTGGAAATATGCACAATATCTTTTCCTTTCTATTGGTAGGTGGCACAGTGCACTTGTGGCAAGTAAGCAAGCTAGAAGACTGGCAAAGTTATGGAAGAAACACATTAACAAGAGAATTCTGAGTAAAACCAAAGTTACTTTCCCTAGTAACTAGTTACTTTGAAAGTAACGAGTAACTTGAAGTAACTGAGTTACTTTTGAGAGAAGTAACTAGTAATGTAACTAAGTTACTGTTTTAAAGTAACTTACCCAACACTGCACGTGACCATATTCTGATGGGAACATGCAGACATGTTTGTAATCACAGCAAACTGCTGTGATTCTCTAAACTGGTTCTGGATGAAAATAAGAAATAATTAGAATATATTTAACTATTTAAGTTGAAATATCATAATGAGAAGACATGGCACTTACAAAATCCTGGATATTGCAGGATCCTGTAAGACTGGGTTTGTATGACGCACACCCTGAAAAGCCAGTCATCTGCTTTAGAGGAAACCTTGCAAGCCAACTGTGTTGTTGAAAGCTCACAGCTCCAAGTGGCTGGAAGCAGGATGGTGATGGGAATTGAATACAAATAAATAGGTGCAATAGACCAAGTCTAATGGCCTTAATCAGTAGTATATTAAAAAGCAGACAACAAGCAGCACTCAGATTAAATCCAAAATTACAGTTTTCATGAATAAAGCTGGGGTCAAATACCAGTAAGGAGTCTTTAAAAGGCAAGGGGGAGAGTACAAAATTCAAACAATGCAAAAATTGACGGGAAACAGAATCACAGAGAGGAAGGACAGCCGATGACAAAAAAAACCAACAACAAGATGAGTCATTTCACAAAAAAATAGGAAAGCGTCCAGATGGGTCATCAAACAAAGGACAGAGACCATTTTGTTGGCTCTCTGTGACCTAAGTCACAGAAATAATTTAACTTTCTCACCAGAAAATATTATTACCCAGTGATGTCCTCATGCATGAGATCAGCAGACACGTGTACGACTACACGGCCAAGTGCACAAAGCAGCCATCAGTCTCACAGCAGCTTCTGCTGCGGTGAGTGTTAATCACATAGAAAGTAAATTTCTTTGGTTGGGTAACTCGCAAACAGTCAGCTGTGGACACCGAGAGTAAATAATCCAATAATTAAATTCAAAATTTTTTTAGTTGCTTCCAGATGCTCTATATTGTAAGGTAAAGACCCTACACCAATATAGATAAAACCCCAACAGTCAGCCATTCTCCCATGAGCAAGCACTTGGCGACAGTGGCAAAGAAAAGCTCTTTTTAAAGGCCTCCAGCAGAACCTAGCTCAGGAATGAGCAGCCATCTGGCAGGCAGGTGAGGAGACACTCAATTTGGAGCCTGGCTTACATCCATACTGGTGCACTGTAGCACCAGTGCAGCAGTCTGCACAACAACAAAAAAACATCAGAACAGAGCCTCATAAATTTATGCCACTCTGACCCATGTGACACACCAGTGGATGTAGAAAATCTGACAGTGCAGTGAAGGTCACAACACCAGCGCACATTTCACACATGCTTATTCACTTTAACATGTAATCACAAGTGATCAGGAACACTGGGTGCTTGTTTCCTTCTCATTGTTGTACCGCCAGCTGCTGATTTGAGTGTGGAATTGTTTCTGTTTTCTAATAAGTGTGTGTGTGTGTGTGTGTGTGTGTGTGTGTGTGTGTGTGTGTGTGTGTGTGTGTGTGTGTGTGTGGGTGGGGGGGGGCTGTATTCACTGATCATTTCATAACATCCATGAAGTGTGCGTGATAAAAAGACTGAAGGGGTATGTGCGGTTTTTATGAACCACATGAAGTAGTACACTCACTTCCTGTATCATCCGGTAAGATGATGTGTTCTTTTCTTTACATATACATACACTTACACACACACACACACACACACACACACACACACACACACACACACACACACACACACACACACACAAATGCATAAAAGTTATGGTTGCATAATTTTGGAAAATCCGTTAAGGTATTTTAGATAACAGATATCTTACCACATCTTTGGCAGTACTTTTGGATAAAGTAAAGGAGGGGGGAACAACTAAGCTGTAGTGCCTCTTCACCTCACTGTACAATACCTTGTGCAATACTTTTTGTAAATAGTCAACAGTGCAATAGACTCAATACTTGAAATGTGCAATTCACTTGTATTTTTATTTTTTATTTTTTATTCCTATTTATTCTATTTATCCCCTTTGTATATTTTATTTATATTTGTCTCTGTATTTATATATGTGTGTGTGTGTGTGTGTGTATATATATATATATATATATATATATATAACAATTCTGTAACTGTAACTTCGGTCGTTGCTGTGCTTTTTGGAAGTCGAATTTCCCAGAGGAACCCACCCGAGGGATTAATAAAGTTCTATCTTATCTTATCTTATCTTATCTTAATTAATACTAAGTATGAGAGAAGATCTGAGGAACACAGCTGTGTCTAATCAGTAATATTTTATTTCAAAGGAGGAACCAAATATGGAGTGGGGGTGTCTCAATACACACTGAAAACACACCTTACTAGGTAAACGACGTTAATGCTTGCCTGTTCATTAATGTAGTTCAACTGCATTCGTGCCATTTTTTGTGGCGTTAACTAGTAAAACTACAAACAAGAAAACCATACCACTGCTTTTCTGCTGTAATTTAACCCCCTCCAACAAAGCCACTGTTAAGGCATGCCAAGACAATGTGTTCATCGAACAGCCACACCACACACTTGTTCAGAGCATGTGGGAAGCATGTGCGCAAGTCAGTTTGAACATTTACAAAGTAATTTTAACTACATTTTCCAGGAAACTAGGAAACTATAACCAAACCACGTGCCACCCTAATGTAGTTTTCAGGTTGTTTTTCACTTGGAAGCAATTAGTAGTTTGAAAAACTAGTAGTAGTAGTTTTGGAGTCACTGGGGGGAATTTGTCGGGGAAAAATGGATTTCAAAACTTAATGGCGGCCCTAAAGGAAAAGTCATGTGTTGAGATTTTTTTTTCATGAATGTGTACTAACTAACAGACTGATATATCAATTCAGTGGGGGATCACACCAACATGGTTAAAAATACAACATATGGCATTAGTCTTTATTGATAAAAAGTTGCTTGTGAAGAAAAGATGGAATTAAATCTTGTCCAACATCTTTATTCTTTTGATTAAAGACAAAGAGGAAACCATTAGCCGAGGAAGGAAAGCTCTTATTGGTAACAGGCAGCAACAGGATTTATGGGAAATGTGATCTTAATTTGGAGAAATATTTGGCTCCCAATAGTCTTGTTTATTTAGAGTGTGTTTTGATGATGTAGTGGAGTCAGTTTGATAGTGACACACTGATGTTTAAAAGAACTTCCTCCTCTTTAAACTTTGACACAAGACGTTGTTTATTAGTTGGCTGGATATCATCTGTCAGCAAGACAGAAAAAAAAAAAGGTTTCAAATTTTTGGGAAATAAAAGTGGATTTATTGGAAATCAGGTCTAGGAAAAGGGTGGGGGCCATTAATCTGAGTCAACTGGCTGGACAAGTGACCCTCCTCTGCTGCATAATGACGTGCTGTAATATGTTTACTGGAAAACAGCCGTGGGGGACGCCACTCGGTTTCTGAAAACGTCTTGAATGGCGTCACTCTGGAACGGAGCGTGAAGGAGATTGAGAGTATGCTAGTGTGTACAAGTGTGTATGCCGTGGGTGTTGAAGGGTTTGTTTGGTTTTTGGTTACATCATGATAGAAACTAATCACAACATTTCGGGGGGGAAATGACAAAATCTCCTAAGAGACAAATGGTTTATCAGTAAATGGAGATGTGAAAGAAGAAGGTTTAAATCGCTGCATGTGTACATGAACTGTAAGCTTGTGTGGACATCAGTTTGTTTTTTTGGGTTTTTTTTGTAAATTTATAGTCGTAAAGTAAGTACATACATGTTTCCAAGTGTCTCTATGTGTGTTTATGTTTTTCGTAATAAGTGCATGCACTTTATGTTGTTTGAACGAGAACATGTGTGGGGGTGCATGAGCGCATAAATCAAGAGTATTTTCATGAAATACTCTAGCAGTGCTTTTGCTGTTTACTGTCACATATTCGGCTCTTCTTCGCCACCTCGTATGTCTGTCTGGCGCTACGTCACGATGAGAGAAGTCAAGGAGAATCTAAACACCAGGTATACAGGATGTTTCAGCCTGCTGCTGGATTATTTCCCATTCTTGAGATTGTGTAATGAATCTTGCGGCCATCTGTGGGCCATTTGCCTCAAGGTGCATTAAACTGTAAGTTAAAGACCCTACACCAACACAGAGAAAACCCCAACAATCACATGACCCCTTATAAGCAAGCTCTTGGGAACAGTGGGAAGGAAAGTCTCCCTTTTAACAGCAAGAAACCTCCAGCAGAACAAGGCTCAGGGAGGGGCGGCCATCTGACATGCAAGAGATTATATCATAACATATGTATTTACGTGAGAGACTATTTCCAGTTGTAAGAATCTGTTTGAGGGGGTCTTATTGTGTGCTAGATGAGAGAAAGTGTGAGTGAATGTGATTCTATTGGTATTTTCTGAAGTTTATGTGTGAGAACAACTTCAGCAAAAAGTTGATAATTAGGTCATATATCACCCTGGATAGATAAAAAACAAAAACAACAACAAAAAAGGGGGCAAAGGGTAGAGATAAAAAAAAGCAAATTATTTTTTTATTTCTTTACGTGTTCTTGTTTGTAGTGATACTGGCAGTCGTGTGACAGCAGACCACTGTCTGATTGTTCTCTGCGTCACACTAAAGTTATTCATATCTCACTTTCAATGGTCAGTCAATTTCCTCCATCTGTGACCTCAGCAATATTCAAATTACTCAACAGTGTAACACATAGATCGACGAGGACAAAGTGCTCCCTGTTAGTACTGCTTCATGAACAGAGACAATTTTTGTATATTACCGGACAAAAACAGTACGCTCTGTGTAGGACGGGCAAAGTGGCAAGGCTGGTTAATAAGCAATAAAACCAGAACAAAAATATGAAGAATTATAGTGGGTAGTGATATACAATAAGGATAAAAAATGAGTCAACATTAAAAATAATCCTTGATTTCCTGTTGTGATCAACCGCTGACCCGAGGATCACAGGCAGTGGCTTAGTTCATAAGGTGTGGCTAAATTTATAATATAGGCAGGAATAAACGCATATCAGGCTTTTAAAAATAATTAGTGAAAGCTTAAAATCAGTTCTCTCTCTAACAGGTAGCCAGTGTAGTGTAGTGTAGGGTGGCCCACTGTGACTCTTGCTGGGTAAGAAAATGAAAACATGGTAGGAAACGTGCCAAAATTGTAATTGTGTGGACCTCATGAGAAACATCTTCACTAAAAAATGTCCTGATGGTTAAGTAGTGGGAGAGCATACAATCAGTCTCTGATTAGACTCCATCCAGCTGGACATTGATATTATTCTGCTGCTCTATTTTCCCCACACATAACGGAAAAAAGTATATGTCACTTTGAAATTAAATTAAAACGAGGTGAGAAAAAAGACTTTAAGTAGAACAAACGGTAGGTTGTTTTTTTCTCCTTTTATCTTTTCTTTGTCTTGCAGATGTGTCAAAAATGTAAACTGAAATGACTCATAATAATTCATAGATGGATTTAAACACGTCTAGTCAAGGGAACATTAAATGAAATGGGTTATCTACACAACGGAACAATTTTCATTTTTCACTAGAGATTACATCACCCTTGTTTACAGTAGTACCCACTCAGCAGTGGAATGGTTTTACAGCAGATTTCTAAGACCTACTTCCTTCCAAATACCAACACTGTTTGCACTGTTTCATTTCAGTGAACCTCCCACCACTTCACGCCTCTCCTCCCACTTGTCTAACATGGCAGCTGGGTATCAAATTACCACACGGACAGGTACAATCAATTTCAATTTAAGGGAAATATAAACATGTCACAACTTTGAGCCTTTTTTTTTGAGTTTCCTGAAAAAGAGGACCCAAGGTATTTATTTACCTGCTCAACATAAAGGAAGAATGGACCCAACATTAACCATACTCCAGGTTTCCACTGACAAAGTTTGAGAAAAGTCAGGTTATTACCATGCTACATGTGGCAAATAGAAAATATTCGTGACGAGTATGTTTAATCTAAAGTAATTTACATGTTGACTGACCCCTTATGATTACTTGATACTGAAATAAGAAAATGTACACAGTTGAAATGCAGGCTAAAATCACTGCATGACCATCAGGTAACTACCGCAGGCTTGCGTAGAAATGTCTACATTTCTCCAGTATTTCCCCCTAACTGTCCTCAGATGGACGCCATTTTCCTTTAACTTTAACCCGTGGGCGTCCCTTTTCTTCAAAACTGTGGGTATCTCACTTTGGTAAGAAGCTGTTCTTGTGAAAGGGAGGGCTGTGTAAGATGAGATAAAGTTTGAAACCTTATCAAACGTTGTGGGGAAATTGGATACCAGATAAACAAAACTCACCTCAACCTAGGCAAGTGGAAGGCGGGCCTGTCGTTTCGATACGTGCATCTGGAACCGTGGGATATCCCCCCTCCTCCAGAGCTGGGGTAGTGGAACTCGCTGTGTCAACGGGTGGCTTGAGAAGTTTCCCTGATAGTAATAATAAGATTGAACAAACAGGAAAGAGCGATGAAGTGTGCAAAAGTGAAAGATGCTTAGTCAAAGGGTGGGGGCGCACCGAGTGTTGTTAGTTGAGTGATGAGGTAATGGATTCATACTGCTTTCTCATACAGTGACTTTTTACTCTCGGTGGGATCCTTAATAATATGGAGGTGGAATTTGTTTTATCACTTGTTTTCTGCTTAAGTCAGCTGGCTGCTGTTCAGATTAATTTCAGAAGAAATTAGTTTGATGAAATGACGCTCCTCACTTTAAATGTTTATTTTTAAGTGTGATTTTTTTTAAAGGATTTTGGCTTTCCTAGAATGTATTTCATAAACGTTTCATTCATATTATTGTTTATTATCGGCCCAAAACTTCATATTCCGCCCTTGTTCAACTACCATTTATGTCAATTGAAAGGAAACATAAACTTTAATCACATTTTACATGGGTCTGTGATCTTTCAGTAAAAGATAAAACTCATTATTTCATCATGCAGAAAATACAGTTTAAACCGTGAGCCTCTGGGTGTATATTTCTGTAAATTGAGTGACTGAAAAACCTACTAGTGTAAAAGTCAGAAAACAGCATTAATCAGTAATAATCCCTTTACAGCATTAAACATGGTGGAGGGCCAAAATGCTCAAGGAATGAAAAATAAAGCCAGTGTGGAGTTGCCAAAACCTGCAAATCCTCTTATGTCCACTTCTGCTTTTCAGCAAAAATTCTCATATGTTTAGCATACTACAAAAAAATGTATTTCCTCTCGCCAGTAACTACTTTACTGTTTAAATGTACAGGGTGTGTATTTTTAACATAAGAAATCACAACTTCTGTGTCATATTTTCAACAGGAATGCCCCTGAATTTCCCACTCTGAATGTCAAAGAAGACCCAACAAAGTGCAATCTCACAGTCCAAGATGGTGGACTTGCAGCTTTTCTGTGCGACCATTGGTCAGTATTTGCGACTCAGTAATTTAGCCATTTACTGACCCGGCATTGTCTGTGAACATGCTGCAGCAGGCATTGCATTGTATTGCTAGCGACGGATGAATGGCTCTGTCTTGAAAAGGAGCAAAACAAACCCTGTTTTTTTTTTTTTCTACTTTCTGATTACTAGTACTCGAACTTGGTCAATTCAGGAGTGATGTCACTGCCAGCTTCAGTTTCCAAAGTAAATGGAAAGCATTATGTGGGTGTTGCTGCTTTGAGTGTCAAGAGGTGCCAGGATAGGCAGCTAGCTGCTAGCTAGCAATGAAGTCTACTGAACCAAAATGGACCTCTCTGCAATGTATTGGGTATTTTGGATTTTAAATGCAGGTGATTTTCAGACCACACAAGACATCTGTGACGTACTATTACAGTTTATGGATTTACTGTGCTGATTAGCATTAGCTAATTAATTAGCAATTTTCCAGCTTAGCTAAATATGGTCACATCTGGAGCCACAAAAAAAGAAAACAAAACAAAAACCGAAAAGCTTCAGTTCCAAACTCCAACGCTCCAGAAACACAAGTCCACACACTTGCTGATGATGTCATGTATACGTTTATCTTTTATATACCAGACCCATTAGGTTTTCCCTTAAGACAGCCAAAACTTGTTGGTTGACCTTACTGCTTTTGTACAGACTGTACTGTCCTTGTCCTGTAACATAAAAATGTTTTCCTTCTTCATTATTTGGTACTAACAGGTAGTCCGTTGTCCTTAGCACTCCACGTGTTACACAGTTATGTGATTTCATACAGTGAGTAAACTTGCTGACTTGGGATGCTCTGACTTATTTTAGTATCACACAGAGATTGCAAAAACCACACTGTACTATCACAACAATGTCACTTGTCACAACATAAAAACGAATATATTAAAACATAAGAATTTTCTTTTTCTAACATGTAGCACATATGGCACTCCAATAAACCATGTACTGAATTTTATTGATTTATTTAACACTATCGTTAGTCACCCTTTCAATAAAACACCTCAAAGAGATTCTCATTACTGGAAATACTCACTCACTTAAATACATGTGATTATCGTGCGGGTTAGCTCCTCCGGACAGGACATATGATCCCCACTCGGCCACTGTAAATTTGTTATGATTATCACATGGGCTTTGTGCTAGAGAGCTGGAAGGTTACAGACTGTTTTTATTGTCTGATCCAGTCCAGATAGTTGCGTTCTCACATGCAGCTCTATGTCTAGAAAAGTTTAAGGCTGTGGTGGATTTCTGAAAACAGCTTTGAGTTTAAGATCTAAAAAAATGACTCACTTGTTTGCCTGTCTCCTGCATGGCAGGATAAAAGACAGACCACAGTTAGTGCAGCCCATAGGGCACTGGGAACTGTGTTCCCATTTCCTGCTCTAGTCTTAAAGCTTGGCATTGCACGGAAATAGACATAAAGATTCATGGCTTTCCACTTTTACTGCAGGTTCAGTGATAAAAGTTCGAATGAGTGAGTTGATATGGTGCAAAAAAACAAAATTATTAAAAACAGTAATGTAGCCTGTGATGATTTTTCAGCTGTTTGCATAACATAATGCTTTTCTTTAGGCTGTCCTTTCCCTTAATGTTCAGACGTCATCTTTTACTGCTCTTACTTGATGGGTTTCATCTATGACTGAGCTCTGCTTGTAATGAAAGTAACAGTCACTCTCACACACACATACACATGCAGGTGTTTTCAGTTAATCTGGATGGTTAGACCTTTACTCAGGTTGAAGTTGAGCAGGGCTGTGGTCGGAAATGTGCAGCGTGAGGTCACCATCTTAAATATACAAACAAGAAAGGGGCTACATCAGCATTATTATGTTTTAAAACAAAAGTGATCTCTGTAATCTCCATATGTCATACTAAGCCACCTGAAAACCATAATGCATGACCAGTCAACAGTCATATACACAATACGTGGTCATACTCATTTAACTGTCCCAAAGAAGCACTGTGACAAATCAAGAAAAGGACACACACTGCTTTAAAAGGCCCACTCAAAACCAAGAACATGGGTGCCTGTGTCATCGTTTCCGAGGTCTCAGCGTCTGCTTTTGCACACGTCAGGACTAAACATTGAGAATAGCTTTATCCTGACTCATTTTTGTAGATTAGATTTTCTTTAAATGCATGTATATAAGTATGTATGAACAGTTATAAGAACATGTATCTGACTGTGTGCTTATGTGTACTGTTTGAGGGAAATGTACTGTAGCAAAGTCCTTCTGAAAATTACAGAAAAGTACCTTTACCGGATATTAAAAGTAAACTGTGCCAGCTCATAGGTGTTAAGGAGTCTGAGGGACCTCGCAGTGCCTTAAGTCACATTGTCACGGTTCTGGGTCATTTTGACCCAGCATTTTCAGTTTCTTGTATTTTGGTATTTTTCTGTATTGTGGTTCATTAGTTGTCCTGTTTTGAATATTATAATCCCAAGTTTCAGTGTTATTCTGGTTAAGAGTTTGCCCTTAAGTTTAGTTCAATGTCTAGTCTGTGCCTGTTTTACTTTGAAGGTCCATGTCTCATGTTAGTGTTTCCAGTGTTACTCTCCACTGTGTTGTCATTATGTTTCATTGGAGCTCACCTCATGTGTGTATTTAAGTCCTCAGTCTTCCTGTGTTCAGTGTCACGTCGTCTGTGTTACCTCGTTCTATCTAGTCAGCATAGTTCCTCTGTATCGTCTCTGTTATCTTAATTTTTTCCCAGTGTAGGTTTTCAGTTAGCTGTCACTCCCGTTTGCCTTCGTTTGAGTTGTATTCATGTTATCAGCCACAATAAAGGCTTGTTTTTGGTTTGCAACTCAAGTTCAGTCTCCTCGCCTCTGTCTGTGCCTGGGTCTCACTCACTCCACAGACATCAGGCAAATAAAGTGATAAAGTATTGGTGATGGGCTTTTACAGCCTCTTGAAAGCTCTAGGGTTTTGCAGTCTCCAGTCATATACATCTATTCAGATATTAAGGAATAGATGTTTGCAATTGCACCTATTTTAACTCAGTCAAGAATTATAATAGATTTTCAATTTCTTATAGACAAAATTGACAAATTTCCAGAAGCTCAGGAGACATTAGATCAAAATTTCAGTTTATACTTTGAAAATAGATTTAAATTTTCAGGTTATACATTAATTTGGCCCATAAAAGCAATTGTAAGTAGCTTTGTCTGCTTCTTTTAGGCAGGAATATAACTTGTAGATATATAGTGATGTACTTTCAAGTAGTGATTGTATGAAGTGTTTTTTGATGATTAAATATATGCTACAATTACAGCACATACAGCTATAAATTCAGATAGTAATATAATTATAAAAGGTAAGCATTGCTATTCACCTTTTATCAGATTTTCTGTACAGTTCATGTATAGTTAATGTTTGTTTTTTTTCAACCCCCAAATTAAAATAAAACACACAGAGCCATATCGTTTAGATTTCAACAGTGAAGATTTATATCATAATTTACACATTTTGACATATTCGCTCATAAATAACTATGTAAACAGAATGTAAACAGAGACAGTTTTCAGGGGTATCTCCTCTGGAGTTAAAGCTCTGAACGAAGAAAGACACGCTTTGGTCAAACATTAGTTAGAGAAAAAGACGATGAAACAGAGGAGGAAGCTATGGAGATCAGGGTGTTGGCGTGTAACTGCTAACGAAAACCACAGTTGCACCGTTGTAGTAACATTAAGTTGGGTCTTAATGCCATGATGACCAGTATCATATATATTGTACAAAGTGTGAATGGTGTGAGCATCGGCACTGAAGATATAAAGTAGGACGAGGGGGCCAGTGCATGAAGGAAGGCCGAGGTGCTTTGGTGTAGGCCAGTTCGGTAACGAGATAGTGGACGGGCAGGGTTGAAGAAATGGGCCATTGTTTCTCAACCAAAGTATTAACAAATAACATTAACAACAATAAAATCAAAAACATGAAACACAACGAAAGACCACAGCTAAAGAGTGAACACCTCACCATGTACACAAAATACATCATCCCTTCCCTTCTTCAGCATTTTGATTTCTCAAGTCCTTCCTTTGTTTGGATATTTCCATTTTTTTTGGTGCGCATTTAAAATGAAAGCCAAGCGAACTTTGGTTTCTGGTGTCAACTGTAAATCCCTAAATGTGAGGACGTTCACACCTCTGTTGGGTGTTGACAACGTTAAATAGAAGATAAAACAAAACAAGAGGAGGGACGAGGGAACGGAGGTGGCTTACCAGCCTCCCAAGTCTGTTATGTGCTACACGTTGAGCAGGCTGTGCCTCTTCTTTGGACCACATGAAGAGCTGCACTCCAGTTCAATTTGGTTCTTCTTCTTCAAGTAGCAAAAGAAAGCAAATAAATACAAAACTCCCATCTTCAGCTGTCCTTTTAAATGCAAACACACACAGACACACACTCATCGCATCCACACTGAGGTAACCGTTGTGAAAAATATACAAAAAAATGCCCTTTCTTGTTTCATTTAAATTAAGTAGGCATCAGAAAAGGGCGTAGAGAAGTTATTAAGCAGGGCTGAGTTAAACGTCTTCTTTCTAAATTAACAAATTGCTCTGCCACGCTTTGGCAAGCTCTCTTAAGCCTTTCAACCTGCTATTATTGATTTCTACATTTAAATAGGTAAAACCCTGAAGAATGGATACCCCTGGTTCTATAGGTCAGAGGTCACAAGACAGATATATGCATAGGGAGAGTGACTATCTACAAAGAAATGGCCACAGGAAAAAAAAAAACTATAGAAAATCAATGTAACCATCCCACATATTGCTTTTGAAGACAACAAATAAAAGTAAAATAAATTAAGTATATAACAACAAAACGATCAAAAAACCCCACGGACATCTGAAATTAAAAATAAAATAATACAAGAACAACAATGATAAAAGCATTATATTAATAACATTACAGGTAAATCCTGTGTACATGATTGTCTCTAAGTATAATAAATGCTGAAACCATTAAGTAGTCATGGGACAGTGCAGCCCTGAGTACGTGAGTCCCTGAAAGGTTTAAACCCTGGAGTGGTCATGATGTCACTACTCATGACAACCAGGTAGACATATTTACAGTTGTTGCTCCTGGCAACCCAGTCCACCATGCAGTCTTGGCTCTATGTCTCTCAGGTGCAAAAAGGTCACTTAAGCGTGATCCTCTGATTCCTGCTTGACAGTTATGTTGGCAGGAAGTGGGGGGATGGGACTGCTGTGCCGCATCTTGATGACCGACGTCTCGTTTGGGGACTCGTACGCACCATAACCTGCAGACCGAAGCTCAGTGGTTTTACTCTTGTGGTGGGGATGGAAGTTTGAGGACTTAATGTCACTCTCCCTCCACAGCATCCCCAAAACCTGCTTCTCCAACATGGCTTCCATCTCCACCCCTCCCTGCAACTGCTCCAGTCGCTCAGCGTGTTCACTGACGTCAAAGCGCTCAATCTCCTCATTGGCGCGGTGCACTTCCTCCAAGGCAATCTGGCTTGAAATGGCTGGGCTTCCAGAGCTGGAGCTTGCAGCCAAACAATAGCCCTTCAGGTGAAGTCGCAGGCTACACAGGTGGATGTAGTGGCGATGGCAGTGGGGGCATTTGTGTGGACGCTCGCGGGAGTGCAGGCGCTTGTGCAGCTTAAGGTGGACAAACTGGGTGAACTTAGCAGGACAGAGTTTGCAGTGGTAGGGCTTCTCCCCTGAGTGAAGGCGCAGGTGAGTTTTCAGGTTGCTGGTGCTGCTGAAGCGCTTGTGACAAACCTGAATGATGAGAAGCAAAAAAAGAAACCCTGTCAGAACCCTGTAGAAACCCACCAGTTAACAGTCATCTATGCTCATTAGCACTCTGGTAAAGCAATAAATGTGATATTTTCTCACCTGACATTCATGTGGCTTCTCCCCAGTGTGGACCAGGTAGTGTTTTTGCAGGTGAGCCAGCTGAGTGAAGCCTTTGCTACAGGTTTGACATTTGAAAGGTCTCTCCCCACTGTGGACGCGAAGATGAACCTGCGTGACAAGAAGAGAAAAAAACCCCGTCTCTACATGCTAAAGATAACATTGTGATTCAAAAAGCATGCAGGACTAATAATAAGCTAAAAACACATGACAGCCAAAACCTACCTTCAGGTTTGACAGCTGTCCGAAGGTCTTGCTGCACACGTTGCACTCATATTTGATTTTGCCATTCTGCTTCTTCAGAGGGTAAGGCAGTGCCTTGTAGCCTGCTGAGCCTGCACCACGCTTCACCTTGGTCAGGTTAATTGCCTCGTCATCGTGACAACGCTCGCTGGTGTTGCCCAGCAGGGCTGAGGTAGGCTTAGTGGGCACCTGCTCACTGGGAGGTGCTGTGCCTGCAGTCGGGGAGCCGCTGGAGGGAGCGTGGGCTGAACCATGAGAGTGAGGGTGCCTGGGATAAGTGCTGTGAGGACCTGTTGTGTCTCTCAGAGAAGTAGCAGCTGAGAAGGCACTTGTGGGCCCTGGAAGGAGGAAGTCTCTGTGGCCAGAAATGGAGGAGGGGTGCACAGGGTCAGGTATTAGGAAGCGCCTCTGTGTTTCAGAAGGCAGGAGGGGCACATGATGGGGCAGGAGGTTGCTGTAGAGGGGATACATCCTGGGAAAGATTCCTCCTACAGTTGGGATGCCACCACCAGGGAGAGGATAGTGATGGGGCATAAGATAACGTGAGTAAGGGGCCCCTGGAGGGTAGAAGGGAGAGGAGAGGGGGGCAGACGGTGGGGAATAACCAGGATAGGTTCCCAGTCCGGTGGGATAGAAGGAAGCAGGCGATGGTGCTGCACCAGAGGGGCTTCCGTGAGGGCTGCTCTCTGGGCTGCTCCTTGCTGATGGGCTAGGTGTGGCTGAGGATTGGTTGCCAGGCGAGTGAGTTGAGGGGTAAGCAAGGCGGGCAGCTTTGTGATTGAGGAAGTCCTCAGATATTTGAGGGTGGGCCCTGAGAGGTGGGTAGAGGGCACGAGGGTACAGGAGACGATCGGGGCTGTCGGCACAGCGTGGACGTGTGGGAAGCGGCCTGTTGGGCTCCCTCTTTGTGGACGACGAAGATGAGGTGCCACGCAGAATAGAAAGAACACTGTGTTCTTTCTTTGGTGGGGTGGGGGTCACTGCGACAGGGGATGGGCTGGATGTTTCTTGCACATGCTCCTCATTGCTCACCTGCTGCTGCTTTACCTCCAAAATAGACTGCTCTGAAGGGACAGACAGAGAAAAAAATGGTCAGGGAGGGGTTTGTCAAATCAAAAAAAATGATTTTAAAAACATTTGGCATTTAAATCACAACTTCTTTATAAGAACATAAAAATCTCTGTAGTAGAGATGTGTGCAACTCTGTGTTAAGAAACACCATTAGTAACTCAGGTTTCCTGCTAAAGATATACTAAGAAAAAACTTGGCCTCCACCTGCCCTCCATAAACACACATACACACACCTACACCATGTGACAAGGTACACACACACAGAGGCGCCTCCAGACAAAGGCCTCTGTCTGATTTGTTGACTCTTCCACTTTTGGACAGCACACACACACGTTTGATCAAGCTCCTGCTCTCCTCATTTTCCTGGCCACTTGCTATTGTTTCCGGGTCAAAGGTTAAATTAAAGCGCTTCCTCCTCACTCACTCGCACCTACTGTCTTCTCAGTATGATGAAAGAGTAGATTAGGAGGCGAGCTCACTCACATACACTCTAAAAGCCCCGGGATGTCAGTTCGCAGCACATCTCGGCTGTTAAATTGCCACAGATGGGCTCTTAAAATGCCGTTGTGTATTACCTATAAGCTCATTTAGTGGGCAGTCAAGTTTTTACTACGAGGTCGCCCAGAGGGACATGCGTGTGTGATATTGCAAGTGTGTGTGTTTGAGAGAGACGGAGCATGTCAAAGTTAATCTTAAGTGCCAGTACTGGTGAAATTTGCTTAACTCCTCCTGATTCAGCCCTTCACTCACAGTTGCACACATAGTCAGTGACCCTTTTGTCAGCAGTATAGCGACAGTGTGTAAACACTGAGGTTATCAGTTAGTCTTACTCCTCCTTCTCTACCTCCTCCCTCCATCCCTCTTCTGAAAAACAAACAGGGCAGCCATCTTGGAGATATCAATCTGTCAACACGGCCCTTCTGCCAGGAAGTTCAAGTAGTCAACAGAGGGGGGTAGGAGGTGCAACTCTACCTCTCTCATTCCCTCCTCCACCTTCTTTCTAGTCTTTTTAAGTGGCAAATATATCAGCGTGATTGGCTGACACGCTCGCACACACATGAGCAGCAAGCTTGTGTGCATGTGTTTGAGGTGAAAAGGGTGGCTATAAATATGGTGGCATGTCACGCTCCTGACTGTGTGCGTGTGTGTGGGAAGAGAGAGTGTCTTTGAACACAACGCATGTACACACACACACACACACACACACACACACACATGGATGACAGGTGCTCTCCAGCGCTAACACTTCAAGAGCGCATATGACGGCGACAAAAAGAGAAAAAGGAGAAAGTGAGGGAGTAAAACTGTGGTGCATGCTCACTCATTTTGCTCACACACTTAAACACATACATATGTCTGGTTTTGCTATGACTGCGCTAGAAAGAGCTAAAACCAGAAAGAAAAATATGATACAAACAACTGTCATCGTTGCGCTCCTCGGGAATATAATACAGGTTGTCGCTCGGTTCGGAACAGAAGCTCTAGTGCCTCCTTAAGGACACATGTAACATTTTACAACGAGCAAAACGCAAAACTTTGATGAGAATCTAGTGGGCGGTATCAGAGATTTTAGTTTTTGCAGTGTAGACTAATTTCTCTAAAAATGAAATGGTTTGAAAGCCCCAAAATAATCTAGTGGGTAGGCTACCAAATTATTGCAAAGAGTTAGTTTATAATGGTTATCTAGTGCCTAGATTTGCATTAGCTAGCTACCCTACCAAAACGTGGAACTTATTTAGTATTTAAGCGGTTCATTTCGGGCGCATCTACTTGCATTAGTAGCGAACAAAATGAGTCCACTTCCTCAAGCAACAAATCGGTGAAAAATAACAATATTTTACAACAGTCGATGCCGGTAAAGCAACGTTAAATAGACTAAAATCACTAATAAACTTCGATGACTTAATGGTATCACATTCGGTGCGCAGCATGACTATTAAAATTCAGCAAAGCAGCTTCCTCTTCTTTTACCTTTTGCCCTTTTAACTGAGTTTCAGTTTAACGTTACTTAGTCAGAAAGATTGTGGTTTTTCTTCTTCGTTTTACTCAGCCAATGACATTATTTCTGACAACGTTTGTAAAGCTTAACTGTAGTGGGCAACACCAACAGTCAAATGTTTTACTCATTTTAGGAATGAAAGATCAGTAGAAGTAAAAAAAAAATAAATGAAAAAGGGCTAGAAACTTGTGTGGTAGCTCCAGGACAAAAATGGAGTCAAATGAAACAACTGTTTCTGCTGCAGGTAAGAATCGGTATTCAAGTCACTGGTAGGTCAACAAAGCCTGTGGGGCTTAACTGACAGGGGAACCTAATTAAAGGCAACACTTCTACTGTATACACGCTGAGTTGCGGGGAGGGGAGGCAGGCAAAGGGATCGTGGGTACCTCCTGCCTCTGTGCCCCAGGTCATGCGCATTTTTCCCTGGGCAGTGGAGTCACTCTGGCTGGGTGTGCTAGTTCCTCTGCCAGCTTAACACTACTATTAGCCTGCTGTCACACCTGGAAACCACTCAGCTCCCACTCTCTGCCTTTGTTTTCCTCTTAGCTCGGTCTCCCTTTGATCAGCTCAACTACAGTGAATGAGCGTAGTTAGTCGGCCGTGTTTAAAGGTTGAGATTAAGCTTTTTTATTGGTTAGACTGATTAGTTAAATACCATTAGTATGAAATAAAGCACAAATATTTGAGAACTCTTTTTAATACTTGTTAATGTGCATTTTGCATATACTCTTATGAGAGCAAGTTTTTCCCGTCAAAAGGTCACCGAAAACACGCAGTCAAGCAAACACACTCTCCGACTCTTCTGCAGAGGTTGAGCAAGGTTTTGTGCGTGCACGTGTGTGCGAGCTTTTATGTTAAAAGCGGGTCTTTAAGCGTGTAAGACTGTGGCATTAGGGGCCGTATCCCCTGTCTGTGTAATTACACTGTCACTAGCACACACACACAAGCAAAAATACAACGCTGATACTGACAGAGATGAAAGGTTGTTGGTCTTGTACTTTTGAGTGTGTGTGTGTGTGTGTGTGTGTGTGTGTGTGTGTGTGTGTGTGTGTGTGTGAGAGAGATAATGACAGGCTAATGTTGAGAGAGGAAGGAGACACAGCTATATTCAAAAACACTGCTAGGGTTTAAGAGCGGCGACAGGACACAGTCAAGACAAACACACCTACACTGACTATTGATTTCATGTTTTTTATGTGCGGTGGTCAGTGCATCAGGCGAGTAATAATGCATGCTGCTCTTTCACAGCAAGTGAATGCTGTAGTAAGTTTTAACCACACGAGATGTCAGATAACAAATTATGTTTAACTTCAGAAAGAAAAATTAATGATTAATGTTCCAGTGAATGTCACTACTTCTACTCATCAACTTTGTGGTTTCAAAAAATGTCAAATCACGGGAACTTACTAAGTTTCTGCATCATCAGCTCCCCAGACGGTGGGTAGTGCAGGCGTCGGGCAAAGTCGTGGCAGTACCAGACAAGCAGCTCGGCACCAGCTGGGACAGGCTTCACAGTATAGAAGTAAATCTCCATGCCATTCTGACACGCCGCCAGGTTCTGCTCTGCTGCCGAGTGGGCCGGGTTCACATACCGCATCCAGTTGGAGCGAGTCTCATCCAGGCCATCGACAAAGTGATGAAATTCTCCGTCCACATAAATCTGAAAAGAGAGAGGAAGAAAAAAATAATAGTGAGTTAATTTACCTGAATGTAAGATTACACTGAAGTTAATTTAACAGAAAAAAGGGAGAATAATATAAATCCCTTGTCCTTTGTTCCTTTTTTATGCTTATTCAGGTCTTATGAGAAGAAACAAAGCAGTAACATGCAAAAAACTTATTTCACTCTTATTTCACCCCCTCCTTCACTTATTACATCTTAATTACAATGCTAGCAATTTGATGAATAAACAGGTTAATTTAAGTAGCTAACAAAGCAAATATCTAAATAAGTAACATTACCGCTTAATTAAAATAGTGAACTAGCAAAATTAGGAGAAGAAGTTAAACAACTGGCTAAAATGCTGGTAAAGAAGCAATTCATTGATTAAAAAAAATCAGTCAGAAAACAACTAAACAAGTAAAAACGGCTGCATGTTTGTCAGAATACTTGATTGAAGTAATAAAGCAAAATAATTTACTTATCATGTAGCAAAGAAGTAGCTGCCACCAAGCAGACACCACTGGTTATAAACTGCATCACATACATACATCTTAAATCTTTTCTCGTCTCTTTCTTAATGGTTTCATTCCTTACCATCTCCCTCTCTTCACTTTCATCTCTTTGAGCCAGAAGAACAGACAGAGACAGACAGAGAGTGGTGAGGAGGAGGAGATCCTCTTTTATATTGAAAAGGGAAAGGAAAGACCAACTCATTTTCTGCCTCTCCTCCCCCTTTCTCTCTCTGTCTCTCTCGTTCTCTGTCTTAATAACTCGTTTTTTTCTTGGCTTGGCGTGTGTGTGTGTGTGAGAAAGTGAGATATGAGCATGAATGGAACTGTGGTTAGGTTCACATACTACACACACAGACACACACACACACACAGACATGCACGCACACACACACACACACACACCACACACTGTGTAGGCGGTGGTCAGGTAGATGGTTTTTGAGTATGTGCAGTCGCATTGTCAGTTACTGGTAGTGATGGAGCGTCTTCTGGCGAACAGTGTGTGTCAGTGTGTGTGGACTTACAGGAACGGCAGCGTGACATGCTATTTGTATACGCTGACATCACATCCTCATCTCCGTTCCTTGAACAGACTCACACACACACTCACACACACACAGAAAACAGCAAACCCAATTTCCTGTTCGGTGACTGACTTTAGATGTGCGTGACGTCACAGGAAGGGGTCTCTCCGGCTTCTGAGGAAGTATGTGTTTCTGCTGTTGTGTGTATCTTTGATGTTTGTGCTCACCCTCCAAAAGTATTTGCGGTTGGCGTCTTTGGGGACGCTGTCAGCCGTGTAGATCTCGCCCACCAGGGGACCGAAGCGAGTTCCTTTGGGGATGTACTCCCTGCTGCACACGCCAGCCACCTGCACGATGACACGCACATATAGACAGGTTAGGGAAAAACACGTCAAGGCCAAACAGGATGTTTGAAGTGGATTGGGTGATGATGATGAAGTCTGAAATGTTTGAAGAGGACGTTCAGGTGTGTGGAATATGTGTTTTCATAATATCTGCACAGCCATCTGTAGTACATATCATTAAGTCTCATTAAGTCTTATTTCAAATACAGACTCAGACACACAGTGTCAACCAGCTGTCAACAGAGACAATGATTAATGAACCAGCTCCACACTTGAGTTCATCTGGAGCGTCTGTGTTGGTGTGTGACTGCAAATGGCTGAAGACATAACTAAAATCTCTTTCTTCGAGTCTCTCCCTCTGTCTCTCTCCTTACACCTCTACTGCTTGCCACATCAAACCAAAACCACCGCCACTTCACATGCTTCAAGAGGAAACATTCAGATACTTGGGTAAAAAAAAACCAACAACCATGTTTCTCCTTTTTTCTCACTCTGTCATCTGATTCAATCAAAGAGCAAGAGGTGAGAAGAAGAAAAGGAAGAAGAAGAAAAGCAAGGGATTATGTGGTGACTAGACGTTTGGCTCCAGCCATGGATGGTAGAGAAATGCACTCACACACATTTTCTTCATGCTTAACCCACACAAACAGAAGTCTTTCCCAAACCCCCTCGTTCCCTGATGACATGGGAAATCCCCATTTTTCCCTCAATAGGACCAGACATGAAAATGTGTTAGCATGTGATTAAAAAACCCCCAACTTATTAACAGGCTTTTACAAAGCTCTCTCTCTCACTTTGAACATAATGTAGCTTTCTTTCTAGAAGCTGCCATCCTCAGCCTTACCTTTTTTCCCTCTCTTAAATATTATCTGATAGAATATCAGCTTGTAAAGTTCTCTTCAGCTTCCCACTGCTAATCGCCTGGTGAAAAAAATCAATGACATCACGCAGCTTTACTGGGAACCTCCCAAGTGCCAAAACTGACATTTTCTGAGCGATAGTCATGCATCTTTAAAATACCTTGAAACACAGCATAGAAGTGCTGTGGCTTTTCTACTTTAAAATATCCTATCTGTGACAATCTCTAAAGTGGAAACAAGCTTTTTTTTAAATTGCTTATTTTTGCTCTTAGTCACTTGGATATCTGATTGTTTTCTGGAACATTATTAAATGCTTTTTAACCCTTTGCTGCTGCAAACCACTCTTATCACTCTAAGAGTCATGGTGGTTCTGTTCACTCTCCCTGTTATCAAGTTTCATCCATTGCCTGTTGACATTTTGACTTTGCCACCCCCAGTTAGATCAGTGAAAAAAAGTCTATTACTTTAAGCTTATCTATAATCATGTAGTGGGCGATTGGTTAGTAAAGAAATATTTACAGTACAGGAAATCGTCAAATGCTTCATATGAAGCATTTGAGTGATCAAAGCTCAAATCACACTCTGACACTTTCTCATTCAGCAGTTTTAAGACGAGCAGATGGAAACAGTCTGATGCACTGTGTTGGATGAGAGGCTTGATGGTGCCCCCTGCCTGCATGGTTCGGTATTTCAAGTAGTTTTATGACTTGAAACAATTGCGATCAAGGCGCCATAATTTTTCTCAGATGACACAATCCTTTTCATGGATAGATACAAGCTGATAAAACAGCACTGTAAGTCAAATCTGTTTCTGATGTTTCACACACCCACGCACACATAAATGCCTCTGTGTGTGTGTGTGTGTGTGTGTGTGTGTGAAGTTTTACGAGACCTGACCCCTTTTTTATTACATGACCCATGTCTGACTCACAGTTGTGTGTATGTACAGATGCCTTTCTCTGCCTCAATGTGTATGAAATATTCTGGCTGGAGAGAAAGTTTGTCTGTCTGCCAGCATGTGCCCGTGTGTGTGCGTTTGTGAGTGTGAGAGAGAGTCTGACCTCCTTGCTGCCAGCCAGGTGTTTGAAGGCCAAGTTACGGGGCAGCGAGGCCTCGGCTCTGGTCGTCGACATCATCATGGCATCACCGTCTGGGCCCGCCTCACATGCCGTGTCTTTGACAATATACGTGCACTTCTCTTCAAACTCTGCCTCTGTCCACTGTGTCATGTCTGCTTCCTCCATGTCGACGTCGTTATCTGTCATCGTGCCCGCTCCACCTGAGCCTGTGCTGGTGGCAGAGGAAGCCATCTTGGCTCCGTGGCGTGCGTCGTCCTGCTCCATGGTGTGCGCCCCCTCACTGGTCAACATGGCCGAGCTATGAGAGGTCGCCTGGACAGGAAAGGCAGGAGCGAAAAAGGTTACTTCTGATCACTTTTATCTAAATATTTCCACTAATGGAAGCTCAGCAAGTGAAAAATAGTTGAAATTAAGAAAGACATTGCAAAAATAGAACAAAAAAAGAAAGAAGTAAGAGAAAGAAAGCCGAGTAGATGGAAGAAAGGAAAAGGAAACTAGATCAATCGAGACAGACAGTAAAAAAGCAACAGAAAGGAAGAAGGGACAGCAAGAGGCAAATAAGAAAAAGAAAAAGTTAAAGAAGAGAAAAAAAGAGAAAGTAGAAACTGGGAGTGGTGGGAAAAACTACCACAAGAGAAGGAGATATGGGAGGAAATGATAAGAGGAAAGAAAGAAAAGGATTGGAATGATGTAAGATAAACTCCGAAAGAAGAGATCAGGAAAGACAAAGAGGAGAGGAAGAGATGTGATTATTATGTGTGGTGATTCAGTGAGAAAGGAGGGGGTCTGACTAATGCTACAGTCACACACACACAGACATACACACATATAGACACACTTACACACACGCGTAAATGAACATGCACACTAAGGGAAAGACAGGAAGCTGCTTGTCTTGTCAACTATTTAGACTAAATGTTAACTAATTTGGGAAACAATTAGGGGAAAGAAATGACAAAATTCCAGTCTTCATTTTGTCATGACTCTAGTAAAGACCAGCTCATTTTAATAATAATAATGATCTAATAATCTAAATGCATACCATTTTCCAAATAAAACTCCTAATCCAGCATTGTAATAATTCATTCCTTTGACTACAGTCCCAATCATTTTAATCACCTGAAATGGCCCTTCTGGTCTTACTGGTGTTTGTATTACAAAGCTTTTTTGTTATCAGAATTGAGTGATGTCTTCAAGGTGAAACTGAACATGACTCAGGCTGATATAGGAGCGTAGGATACCTCAGGAGACAACGATCAAGCGCGGTAACGAAAAGCAACTGATGAGGAACTGAGCTTGTGTTCTCACACATAGTGACGAAATATGATTATGAAAATCCCAAACCATATGAAGAACTGTGTGTAGTTTTTACAAGCTGCGCTGTCGATGAGATTTTCCCCTTTACAAAAGATCAAGCGTAAACGAAGTTCTATGCTTGAGCCTCAAAAAATCGACCCGATGTTTAAAAGAACAATATAACAAAAAGTAATTAACGGTCTGAGCAAACTTTCCAAGTGACCTCTTTGTCTCTAACTTTCTTTCTTTTCCTGAAGCAAAGAAAGTTTTCCTGTTTTGTTTGCGGTCGTTTTCTCCCATGCTTTTACTCAGAAAGACAACGACACTGCAACTTGGAGCTTAACTAGCTTACACATGTAAGAAATTTGGACTTTGCTGGATAATGTGATGAATCTACTCAGATTATGTGACGCTAACATCTTCCGTATTTCCTCCCTCTTAATTCCCCCTCCTCCGTGTCTCTCCCTGGGGTTGAAGACAGAGGAAGGAAATGCTGTCTGTGTCTGAATGAAGCTAAAATTGGAAGCAGAGTGGCACTGCAGCGGAACCGGCAAATCATCCCGACTCCCAGCTTGTGTGTGTGTATGTATGTTAGTAATGGACGGGGGAGTGATGAGGAAGGGAGCGTCAAAACTTTTCCATTTGGGGGGCCACAGCAGCGCAAACAAAACTTCAAACGTGATCCCACCCAAGACAATCCCACACACACATACAGGGACAGGCAGATATCCACAAAGGGACAAACATGCTGCTTGTCCCACGCAGAGCAGCAGAAAGCAGCAGATCTTCAGTGAGCACACTCAGGTCTGCAAATGCTTCTGAAGCCACAAAAAAGAATATTTCCCTCACATTCAACAACTTTGTGCTTAAACAGTCAGCACACAGATACTAAAGTTACACATGAAAATAAACTCTATAAACACCCTTAGTTACTGAAAATGTAGACTTATATTTTCAAATTTTAACACTTTTATAGAAGACAACACTTTTGAGCACTTGCAACCAATGCAACTGACTTTCCTGTTCCAGAATTGCAATCAAAAAGTAGTTTCTAAACCCAGAATCTTAAAGTATGTTGACTGTAACAGTCTGACTTGCCAGGCTGTAACAAAGCAAATCACCCAAAATACATTTAAGTATCTTAAAACCACAAAATCTAATTTTTGACTAGCAAAACAATAAAAACTCCAGTGAGAAAGATTTTTCCCAATCAGCGGCTGGATTTTTTTTTTTTACTACAAAGGATACGCTAAGCGAACAACAGGTTCTGCCCAATTTGTTATTAAAATGAAGATCACTTGAAAGTGATCAGTTATGAAAATACAATATTTGATCTCTCTTGAATTTACTTTGCATAACAGCTGCAACATTGAAAACTAATAGTGAAACCAAGAACCAAGAAACAATTCACTGTTTGCACATGTAGAGCAACTGAAAAATATGTAAAAGGCGAATCTGCATACAGGCAGCCAGATTTCACATTAAAATGACATTAAATAACAACATTAAATTCTAAAAACCTGAAAAAACAGACATGAGGAATCATGCCAAGACTGTTTTTTTCTGAAATTCATGTGGGGGAAAAAACACTACTGTTATAACAAAAATCACATGTTTCCATGAACAAACAATGATTGATTTGTAAAAATATGTAGAAAATACGTCAAATATGTGAAAATAACTGAGCTGCTAAACAAACATTGTAATACCTCAGTTTTTCAAACTAGTAAAAGCATCTGCAGCAGCAGCTAACCATTTTAAGAAAAATCTTATTAGAAAAATGAAGTCACGTTGGCTGCAACCTCAAATTTCTAATTAAAAATCGTCCTAATGTTCAGAAAACAAGGCTGAAAATGAGATTAAAATAAGCTTAAAAGTATATTAAACTGGATTAAAAAGCACACACAAAAAAAACCTCTTAAAGTTTTATTTCTACTCTAAATTCTGAAATTTTTATTTAGTTTCTCTAAAACTAAAAGAAAAAAAAAATACAAAAGCAAAAAATCAATCTTTGTTCTTCTGTATCTTTTAGTAAAAATGTAAAAAAAAAATTGAGCATACGAACGAATGCTCCACACTTACTGTATAACTCTGGTCCCATCCACACATAGGGACGTCCGGTCAGATCCTTTCTCCCTGTATGTCTGTGAAGATAGCGTGTGTGTGTGGGACAGGTGCAGTAGTTCTCCGCTCCTTCTGTCCTTCCAGCTCCGGGTGCTGATATCCACACTAATGCGAGTGTGTGTACTCTGAAGTGAGTGTATGTGCGAGACAGAAGTCTATAGCTCCTCCTCTTGGCTCCACCCCCCTCATTCTCTCCTTCCTAACACACACACCAACTTTTCTTTGGAAGGAAGCAGCATGTGCTTTCACCTGAGGCCATAAGCTATACACACACAGAGACGCCGACATACACACAACACTGAAAACACAGCCTTTTGTCCCCCTGCCTGTTTTGTTTTTTGCAGTGATTATGATTATGTGTGAATATAAGTGTGTTTTTTTTGTGTTTAGGAGTTTCTTTCTCTGTGAGTGTGTCCATTCAAAGCATTTAAGGAGTAAACAACAACAACATATGTGTGCGTGAGAGTGTGTGCATGCGTGTGTGTGCATGTATTGGGGGAGGAAACTTTGAGTCACTGTCACAGGACATCCCTCTCTTCCTCAGCTAAACACACACAGTAACACACGCGCGCACGCACGCATACACACACACGCATACACACACACGCATACACACACACACACACACACACACACACACACACACACACACACACACACACACTTTGCGTATACCTCTAGGGGGCAGGACTGGTTTGCTCTTGCTGCTCTTGCAAAAGAACTTAAAAGTACTCTCTCTCTCTCTCTCTTTTATTGTCTCTCCCCCTTTCTCTGTCGCTCTGCATCTTCCCCTTCAAATAACTTGCTCTCTGTCTCTGTCTTTCTCCATATGCTTCTCCCGCTGTCTTTCTTTCTTTTACGTTTTACAATGACTTCATTTCTGTTTTAATAGAAAATGAATTTTGCCTTATTGGCTCACATGCGATTGCACATGTCTGACAGGGAAGAAGAAGAAAGGGCAAAAAGAACAAACTCAAGCAATTACAACTGGTTTATTTTAAGGACAATACGCTGTATCCACTATATCCTAAATGTAAGGAACTCTTCTTTATCTCCTTAGGGCCGGTCAAAGTAATTCTGGAGGAGATTTGAATGTAAAGACATTAAGGCAAATAAACTAAAGTTAGGGTATGTCACTGGAAACTAAGACACTGAAAGACAACACTGTAGTTACCTTTAAAACACATGGTAATATCTATAAACAGATATCAGCATATGAATATGTATAATCAATCTGCAACTGACAAACACCAACTTTACCACTGGAAGTGGTTTGGTGTTCATTGTTTAGCTCAAGTAACCCTTTACACTTTAGCAGGCTCTGGTTGCATGCAGGTAGATATTTCTTTTGAAGAACAAAGTGTACTAACTGTAACAACTATTGCCTTACAGCCACTTAACTTTTTAATACATCTACATTCCTAAACAACGAGTAGATGACAGAACAGGAAATCTTATCTCTTCTGGCTTCACTGAAAGCACAAAAATATTGGTCTTTGCTTCCGGACGTTAAGTCATCAGACAATAGCTGACAGACTGGATCTACAGCGGCACTGGCTGTAGATTACAAAAGAGAAACTGTTCTGTATAATACCCAAAGGTTCTAAGTAAAACAATACACTCTCTCATCAGGATAATTCTGCTGCTTATTGTAAAATATGCTCTCAATGGCAAGATGTTTCTGGCTATAGTTGACATGGGGAAAAATTAAGCCTATGTGAAAACTGCAGTTATTCTAATGGCCACTTCAGGCTGGCTCTGAAATCAAGTCGGCCCTTGAAGATTGATATATTGAAATGCCCAACTTTGCAGCATTTAAAAAGAACCTGCTACAAAAATGATTTTGGCCTTTGGATAGTTTGATAGATGTTGTAGCTAGTGGACGTCTGCCAGGCCTCACCTTTACTGCTTCTTGGCAGTGTTTGCGGTGCCGGTGCTGTTTTCAAATGAATTAACTAAGACAGCAGCAGCCAGAATAAGTTTTCAAAATGAAGAGTCCAAAATCAACGGGTGATATTACGATGGCTATGCATGCATCATTTATACAGTCCACAGGTGTAAGTAAGACAACGGCTTTCGCTCAGTTCTCTCTTGCTATACATTTTGTATCTACTGTCTTTCTTTTTTCTTCCTATACATCCTCTCTCAGCTACCAGTTCAGTGGCATGCATAATTTAACGCACAGCTCTCACTCATTCGGCTTGTTATAACAAAAGCTCACTCTCTTACTAACACTGGAAATTCCCATCTAATTGTCCCCCTGAGTCCCTCAATTTACCTCCTACTCATTCGCCTCCCTCCTCTCCTCGTTTTCTCCTCATTCCCTTTGATTTCCACATTGTATTTACAAAAATGATTTTCCACACTGACCTCTAACTCTAGTTTTTCCATCACTTTTCCCCTTTTAAAGCCTTTGTTCCTCTCAGGATTTTCACGTTTTTTTGCTCAGGTTGCAGAAGTGTTTTTTTTCCTCTACGACATGAAATTCAGTAGGTAAGTATAAGATCGGAAACTAAATCAACAAGTATATTAGAACTTCACAATATATAAAAATATATGCAGAATGAGTGTGAGAAAGAGACTAAATGAAATAGTTTTTGACTTTGATTTTTCTTTTTGCATAAATGAGAAATTCTCCATTCATACTATGAATTTTTGAGGGCAATAAATTTGATTATTCTCTTGTCTGGAAGCGTATGACTTTATAGTCTAGAATGCAAACTGACATTAAACTGAAAGGAACCGAGTGTACATGATATGAGTACTAGTCTGACAATCATCAGTATCAGCCCTCAGAGGCCTAAATGAGCTTCCTTCTGTTTGTGTTTTTTTTTCCTCTAATGAAGAATGATGATCAGGAAAAGAAAACAAGCAACAGGAAGACGACAAGAAGAAAGCAAGAGAGAGAGAGAAGGAGAGACAGACATCGGACCTCTCTCGCTCTGTCTCTGGTGACAGAGGGTCTGACCACATCACTCGCTGCCTACTGCTTCCTGCCAACGGACGACCCCGGCATAGACACACACACACACACACACACACACACACACACACACACACACACACACACACACACACACACACACACACACACACACACACAGCTGCAAATCTGCCCCACAGCTGTCGGACATGTTGATGCTTTACAACCAAGCAATTCCTCCCTGTGCAAAACAACCGGCGACAGAAAGAGGGAGAGAGCAGATGAGAGACAGAGAAAGCTTGAGGAGAAAGAGATATTAAAAAGAAAACACTCTTTTACTCAAAGGAGTACATTTTTTATCTTCTATCATCATTTTTATGATAGATGATTCACTTAAAAATGACTACTATGTTTCCCTTTCAAGTTTCCTTCACACTCTTTGTGAAGGGGTGAGGACATTTATATAGCTATGGGGTATCTGAAGTTGGTGGGGAGCAGTGTCTGAAGTTACCCTGAAGTCACACTGAAATGTGCTTTTTTAAATTGTATTGTTTCCACAGTGGCCCTGCATGCATACCTGCAGGATACAGAGAGGACAGACAAAAGAGGGTCCAAAGACCTCCTGGGTCTCTGTTGGTTTAACAGAGGGCCTCTATCACAACCATGCTCACACATACAGTAGCGTGAGCACACACATATTCTCCACTTACACAAACTTTCTACTCAGCTTGGCATTTAAACTCTTTGAGTTATCTTGAAATCTGCAATTTGTGAGACGTTTTCAAAACACAAGGAAGTACAAGGAAGAGCAGAGAGAAGAGGAGAGTAGAGAAAGAACAGAGACAAAGAGAAAGGTGGGTTTCAGGACATACATGTGGGATTAACACCTCACGTTCCTTTGAGTAAACCACAACCTCTCTGTCTGTGTTTATCCCCTAATAGCAGTCAGGATCTGGTAGTCTGCATGGCCAAAATATATGTGCACACATAAACATGTATCTCCATCTTTTATGAAAGATTTTCTTCTAACACTAAGTGGTAAGACTTTGCAAGTTTCAATTTACAGAAAAGGTGATAGGAAGTGTTAGGACGACTAAAACTCCACTTGGTTACATTTTTTAGAAAGATGTTAGCTCTTTCATCTCTTAAATAGCTGATCTGGATATGAACAAGATTGTTTGGTAAGAGTGAAAATACACCAAGGTTACAATCCCTTTTCAGTTTCGAGTAAGAACTCAGAGAGGAGACAAGGGTAGTTTTTCAGTTCTGTTCATATAAATTGTTGGCAGCAGTTTAAATTGTTTGGTTCAACAAAGATTTGCCTTGAAAATATTTCATTTTATTTCTAAATTCTAGAAAGAAAAAACACATCACTGTTTGTATTTTGGAAATTGTTTGTGCCAGTAAAAACATCCAAACACGAATGCATAGATGCTAAAGAGAAAGTCCCTATAAAGCGAAACACACACAATCAATGGGTCTATGGGTCCTGGTTGCCACTTGCCTAGAAATTCTGTCCATAAAAATTATGAACAGAATACCAACGCATGACAACTCTGGAAAAGAGCTGGTTTAGCTTTCCATGATCAGAATGAGATCTGTCCTTTTCCTCCCTAACCTGAGGTTTGCCAAATGGTGCAGCGCTTCCCAGAGAGTAGTATGATATCCTTATAATTAAAGCACACCCTCTGGTCTCCCTTCTTAAAGATGAGAACCGCCACCCAATTCTGCCAGTCCGTAAGCATCACCATGGGTCATCATAAAAAATGTTGCAGAGGTGTATCACCCAGACAGCCACACAACATCCAGTCCATCAAAGATGTCAGCGTGAATCTCACTCAGGTAATCAGCTAAATTTACTCTGGGCCCTGCGCAGAAAAATTTGTTGAACTACTTAAGTAATCTCGCCCCCTTGTCCTATTCTCTGCCTTCTCTATGTGTCAGTGGGGTTGAGAAGAACCTTGCAGTCTTCCTTCCACCACCCAACTATACAACTCAGTTGAAGGCAGCAGCATCCCACTCGCACTATAAACCGTGTGAGTATAGCAACACTCTCCCCTCCTGGGTTGCCTTACAGTTTGCCAGTTTTTAGGTGAGCCCAACTATATCCGGACAATATCTTTCAATCTCAAACACTAGTTCAGGCTCTTTTCCATGTGTCAAAGGCTAGTTTCAACAGTCGGGGATCAGACTGCCAGTATCTCTGCCCTTAAATGCTGCCAAACACAGACTGCACCTGACCGACCCCTTGGCACGTGGTGAACACACGAGAGGACAGGCCCAGATCGCCCTTTTGGATTCCAAAAGCTAAAGCCAGCCACCAGTTGCTCAGGAGCTCCCAAAGCCTGAATCCAAGATGAGGTCCCGAAAACCTTGTCCAAGGCAGGATAAACCTGGTCCCTTAAATATTTCCTCATAGGTGTTTTTTAATTGCTCTTTGTCTTGCTCCTCACCAAGGACAAGTTTTCATTGGGAGTCCCTATCAAGGCAAAAGATGACAACATAGCTCCTGGAATGTCAGGAACACACAAGTCCTGCCACAATGGTAAGTTGGTAATTCCTAGAGGGTCAAAGAAAGAGTTTATCCTGATAAAAGTTAAACACTTTCGTCCCCTTTCTCTCAAAATCTTCCCCCCTCCTCTTTTCTTTCTTCTGCCTTCCCATCTTCCCCCATTCTCTCCCCTCAAGTCCTTCCTTGAGTTCTAAACATTTTAATTGAAGCCCACAGGCCATTTGATGCCTTGCCAAATTACTGCAGAGATCAGCTATTGTCCATTTCCTTTGTATTTGTGTGTGTATGTGTGTGTGTGTGAGAGAGAGAGAGAGGGAGAGAGAGAGGGAGAGAGAGAGAGAGACAGTGTGCTACTATGACCGTTACACTGTAGGCCAGTATATCGTAGACCCTCTAAAAGTGTGTGTGGGTTATAGGGAGTTAATCCCTGAATAGAGAAGCCATTAGAGAGAATTAGGCAGGTTAGACCTAACCATGATCCCCTCCTCTTTATTTGTGTGTCTTCTTGTGTGTGGGACAACCACGAACGCGTGGCATGCAGCAGGTTGAGGGCCTCAAAAAGTAGGTGGAGGTCCATCAGGGATGGAAGGGGGAGGGGTGTGAGGTAGCCACCTCTCCTAATCTTGCCAATCCACCCCTGCTGTGTGTACAAGCACACACACATAAATGGGCTCATCTTGACACCATCAACAGATGGCTATAGCAGAGAGGCCGAGGGTAAACTTGAGCAATATCCAAACCAGACAGTAACCCTCCACATTATCCCCTCCCCCAGAGTCTATAGCTAATCAGACTGCACGCAACCAAATACACTCTACTCATCAAGAGACAGCTAAACAATCATTCAGGAGTGTGTTCAGAGGTCATTCATGGTCAGGCAACAAAAGCTATGTGGCTAAGGTTAGAAAAAGGCGCGTGTCTGAAGTCTGTGTAAGCAAACTGTTCTTCCAAACTTTGAGTAAGTACTGCCAGTGCCTGAATATATCCATGAAAAATGTTACTCTGGCTAATTATTTGTGTATATGAATAATTTATAATGGTACAGCCCATTTCGCCTTTGAGATCCATTCAATGTGTAACCCCCCCCCAAAAAAACAAAACAAAACCCAAATGAAAACTCAGAGTTCATTATTTTCATGAAATCTGTTGCATAAGCCACAACCATTATTTAAAGTATGAGCACCACTTTCTTCCTTATAACAAATTAGATGACCAATGTAACACCACTAAGGTGACTAAGCCAACAAGGAGCTTGCTATTGCAAAAAGAAACAGATGGAAACAGTCATACTGGTTGTTGTCAAAACTCTGAAGTCCAAATATCGGCAAACAATAGCCAGACACGATAACTGAATCTTGAAGTAATTTCTCCTTGTTGCTTTTTCTCAAGAAATAGCATAACGGGACATTTTTGTATACAGATTAAGTAACCACATGCATTGTCTTCATTAGCAAGTTTTCGAGGGCTTTTCTTTCATCTTTGTAAGAGGCTAGTATAGTTGTTTTCCCCAACTTCCAATCTTAGTACTAAGCTAAGCTAATCATCTCCTAGATCAAGCTTAATGCTTAATACACAGACTTTGGCGAGGTATTGATCTTACCATGGTGTTAAGGCACAGGACGCAAATTACAGACTGTTCTTCTGTCACTTTCAGTGGTAGCTACCCTGGTAAAATATTTCCATTTTGTTTTCACCCTGTTTAACATTAGTTACCTGATTTCTCTTTCTGTTTGGAAAATCAAAGAAAATTCCTTCCAATCAAATAAAGATATCATAAAACATCTGGAATAAATGATTTTGATTAATCTGGATGCAAAAAACAACCAACAATAAACACAACAAAGCTTTTTTAGTGACTTTGATAAGTTAACAGAGCTTACAACCCCTAATTGTTGTGTTTGTTCTTCTACTTGTCATTCATTTTCCAGACTCCAGTCCAGGCATGTGAGTCAGTTTCACTGCTCCGTACGTCACTTGCAGACAACAACAAACGTCAGCACTGAGATGAGCTGAAAAAAACCTTCTAAGAAACAAAAATAAATCAACTTTTATGAAGCACTTTTGCAAGAAAAAGGGACACAGAGTCTTTCTGCAATCACTCTCAGGTAGCCATTAAAACTTGAGGACATAAACATGTTCCAGCAATATTCCAGTGAACAGCGGAAACTTGAAGTGAGTCACGACATGAGAAAAGCGCCACTGAGATAACGCTCACAAATACACATGCCTCATGCAACACCAACCTACATCCTGGTAGTTTCAACTAGAACAAGCCTCAGGAAAAACCACTTTAGTCCAATAGTTGGGCTAAACTGGTTGATGAAATCTAATTAATAGTCACTTTTAGAGTCTAAACTACCTCACTGGTCTTAACTGGAGAAGACTCATGGATTGCCAAAACTGACTGAATTAGCAGAATGCCAGAATCCTGTGTGATATGAATTGTGACTGTTGGTTTTGTTTGATATCTGAAGGCATTTTGACTCCTTGTACAGTAGGAGAAAACTGTAGGCTTGGTTTAAGTGGACACTTATAACCAGCAACTGTGAGCACTTTTAGTTGACCAAATACTTCAAATCTATCAGGACAGAAGAGCTAAAAACACAGTTGTGACATGTTTGGAAATTTCTTCATCCATAAGCCTTTTCCCATTTCTCATCGACTGTAAGCTGTAAAGCTAACGTCACTCCCCCTGGAAATCAAAACTAAAAGCTGTGTAGGCAGACATTTTTTATGCTCTTGGCTCTTAGATATGGCAGCTTGGTCATGATACCGCTGGAGTGCAAGGCCGATTGCTCTAGTCATACTATTTATTAAATATTTAGGACTTTTAAAACAATGAAACTAGGGCCCACAGGATGAAATAGTCCGGATTCCTTTTAAAGCACTTAAAGATTATTGCATTAAAAATTACATTAGGTTTTTCATACTAAGTTATTTTGTATTTTGATCATTTCTTTGACATATCATGGACTTGAGAAGACCTAAAGTAAAATGAAACGAGTGTTAGTTGACACAGTTGTGCAGAAAAAGCCCTTTTTGAATCTGTCTGTGTGGAATTAGCATGTTCTCCCTGTATCCATGTGGGAAATTTGTGCAGAAAAAGCCCTTTTTGAATCCGTCTGTGTGGAATTAGCATGTTCTCCCTGTATCCATGTGGACTCTCCTTGTACTTTGGCTTCCTCCCACAATTCAAAAATCTGCAAATTAGTTCAAGTGGCAATTTGTTGGTGTGAATGGTGTGTTGGCCCTGCAACAGACTAGCAACCTGTCTAGGGTATACCCTGTATTTTGCCCCATGACTGTTGGGATATGCTCCAGTGGAAGCAGCATGTGAAGGCTGTATCAGAGTTGGGAAGCCTCACATTACTGGGCTTATCTTCAGAGAAGGAGGGAATATACACATGTGAGATTAGTAATGTTGAGGAGATGCTGATTAATTACACCATTATTCGAATAAGTCAAGGAAATATTGTTAGTAAACAAGGCATTTTTAGTTGGGAAATTTTCTGTCAGAATGATTATGAATAATATTGTATATTCAGGCATGTACCTATCTACCCATCATTCACATCCTTCCCGTAAAGCTCTTCCAGGGCACAATCTGTTTAGACTTTCCATTCCTCTCTGAACCATAACAGGGTTTACACTTGTCATTGGTGTTTATGCTTTTAAATTAAGACCAAGCCTCCTCAAAATCCGGGAGAAAGGAATGAGAGGAAGTTATAACTTCTTGGAAATGAAGAATTACTCTGTGGAATAAAAAACTAGCACCCAAAAGTCTAACCTGTTGTACATGTGTGACAAACGGCAAAATAACAGATTTATTAATCTAACAACTTCTAACCGAGATAACTCGAGGGTGTGTAAACTCCAGGAATCGGACTATTATAGAACTACAGTAATATATCAAAGCAACCTGTTACACTTCAGTGGAATTAAACTCACAGCTAGTGATGGGAGGATGAGTGAAAACGTGGCTCTTATCTGCGGACTACGACCGTGGCAAAATCTTCAATAAACTGATAACAAACTCGCCAATTTCATTACAGTAATCGCAAAACAGACTCACACCACACTTCACGCGCGCCTCCCCCTCCCCCGCGTGCCTCGGCGCTCACCTGTTACGCGGAGATGCCCTCCCTCCTCGTCGTCTGCAGGATTCTTTTGATTATATCAAACAGATATATTCCTTACCACAGCGCTATCTCGGGCTGCAATATGTTGCTAAAAATGCTAAATGTTGTTTCGTGTGTTTTTCAATTTTCAATGACAACAAACAATCTGGCTTAACCCCGCCCCCTTGCCTTTTTCAAAATCCTTCCTTCCACCGTCCATAGAGGGATAGATGATTCATGTGTGGTGATATTTTTCTTTTCATCTGTTTATTGATATTTCTTGTCTGGCTTTTAAAGTGAATGGCTTCCCTAGGCTAACTGCTGTTTGCAACTCTTGTTTCCCACTTTCCTTTTTCTCCTTTATCCTGTTTCTTCCTCCTCATCGAGTCCTTCCTTTGACTATAATTCCTCCTCATTCCTCTCTCAGGCCCATTTTATCCTCATGCCTTCCTGTTTCAGTTTACTACACTGGCATGTGTCTTAATTCATCACTGATCATTTATTTTATTGTAGGAGACAACTTATCATTTAGCTGCCAATGCTCAAACCAGGGACATTGCTGATGGGGCTTGGTGCTTCAAATTAAGCCAAAGAGATGACCCAGTTGTGACTAGTTTTTATACAAGAGTTAAATAATCTTGTATTGTACCTATTGAACCCTCATGAAACCTTTCTTTTGTAGGGAGCGTAGGATTTGTCTGCTAATTAGCTTTAAAGAAACAATCTAGTGAGTCTATCTGGAAGACTAGCATGCAGCAAACATTAGTGTCAGTGGGAGGGAAATGTAAATTTAGGCTGGTCGCTAATGCAGAATGTATTTCTTGCTCTCAAGTGTGTGTGTGTGTGTGCTGGCTTAAATGAAAACAAACACTCAATACACAAGTTTTACACTTAACATGTTATGTTAATTAGTGCTCACACCTCAGAGTTTAACTGTCCACTTAACACTTTCTACTTTCACTAATGTGATCACCCTGGGCACACACATTTCCTAACAGGAGGGAGAAAAACTGTTGACACTTCGTTCACACCCTGCATCTTTTTTCTGCTAAAACCTGAAATGAGACAAAGTGGCTGAACCTTTTTATTATCTGATTCACAAGGTGATAAAAGGAAGTCCTATTAATGGACTTTTTCTTCTGAGTAATGATCAGTGGGAAAAAATGCAATTACAAAACCAGCAATTCCAGCGTTTAATCTTTTATGACTGGGCTGCATATTGTTTTAAAAATTTATTGCATTATGAGACTGATCTGATCTATTAATCTTGTTTGTGCTCTAACAAATAAACTGGCTGCTTTGGAAAGAAATATCAAAACATTATTAACAGAAGAAAAATGTTTCCGTACAGCTGACCTTTTTGTTGTTAAAAAATGTGATTGCAGTGTATAATTTCGCACAACAATTGACTCCAAACCTAGTGACACACAGACACATGGGGCAGGGACACTGTTTTGTTAAATCAAGCAGAATGATCTGAGACAATGACTACGCTGACAGAAAGTGGGTCACTGTGGATGGAGTATGCTAAAGTGACAAATGTGCAGCTCAACACACACACACACACACACACACACACACACACACACACACACACACACACACACACACACACACACACACACACACACATTTTTCAAATCTAAACACAGACGCAACTACAAATTAGGAAACGGGCTTACATTTATTGAGCGTTTGATATTTAGAAGTTGATAACTGTTGCTTCACTGATTGCAACTAATCACTGTTGCAATGTAAATAGTGACTAGATTAGATGTGTCAGAGCCTGCAGCAGGTCAGTGCACTCAGCTGTGAAGTCTTAATTACATTATCTGTTGCAACAACCAGCGCGTCAATCGTTCCTAAGTCCATGAACAAGAAATCAATAAAGGGATGAATGGGAGACCAGCGGGGAGCAATGATTACGTGTGTGTTCATGTCTTTGTGTTCGTTCAGCACGAGATCTTTAAGTGTGCTCGTGTCAGCTTTTATTTTTGTGTGTCTATTTTTGTATTTTAGTCATTTTATTTCGTTTCCTCATTTCACACTGGCTAAGTGTAGCCCCCCTCTGCATTTGTGTGAGTCTGTGTGTGTGTTCACACTGATGACCAGTCATTAGGAGGTTAAATGGACTCTCTTGTCAGAGGGCTCTGCTGATTAAGCTAGACTGGTCAGAAATGGTGGGCACCTGCCATAACCAGGCTCAATCTCATCCATCACCCGCTGACCTGGCCGTAGCCTGGCCCCTGGACACTGCTGAGGCCCGAAGGCATCAATGCCCCCTCTCCACTGAACTGACCACCACCATTACCCTCTGGACCTGGAGCCAGGATGACCCACAGGCCCCTTCTTCTTTCTAACCTCAGCCACAACCCTAGCTGTGACCCTCCAAGATGACCAGTTGGGTAGAAATGCCCCACAGAGACAAGGAACTCCAAATGCTGACAGTGATGACACAACTAGTCATAGTTACAGCCAGGACCCTCTCTGGCGCCAAACTTTCTGGCTCTAAACTAAACTGCTTGATGCCATTAACCCCAGAGTGAGCAGAGCATTTCTAAAATGCTGTGTCCTCTCACTAACCTCTAAGACTTGCCTCTAAGGATGGCTATATAAACCTAACCAGTGATATCTAACCCGACACAACCAATTTGCAACATTCAGATGCCCCACATAGTCTGACACAAAATCCCAAACTCCTTGAAGTGGAAAAAAGTTATACCCTGAAATGACTTCCTCCATGTGGTTCTAACCAGGTACTTACCCAGCCCTCAAACCAAATCTGAAGAATGCTATAACCCCGCTTTGGGGCATCTTTGTCTAGTTGCTGAAGTTCTAAATGAGCTCATTTCTTCCTTCAAATGTGTACAATTATTCAGAAGTCTTGTTTTGTGTTTGGTAGACAGAGTCACCTAATGACTTTAATACCACCAGGCATTAAGGTTTAAGTCTCTACTTCCACTCTTCTAGAACAAAGCCGTACCCAGACAAAATAAGCTCAAGTAACTCACCTAGCCCAAACTCAATGCTTTAATATCACTCGCATTAACTAAAAAAATCAATAAAAATAATCAGTATCTCTCACAGCTCCAGCTGTCAGCTAGAATCAGAATCAGACTAATAACCTGATTAATTACATCTAAATTAAACAGACTCTAATAGTGTTCAGTTTGCAATTAGGCCAAAAGACACTGGGGGGCTTCTCCAAAAATAGCCTGCAAGAGCTATGCTGACAAGAGCTGGATGTCCCATCATAATAATTCAAAACTGGTCACGAGTACAGTAGCAGTAATTGCCTGTGTGATTGTGAGCTACCTTTGACTGGTTCATAGTCCATTGAGGTCTGATAAAAGTTTAGTTCAGTTCTGTTTCGGGTAAGTGTATGTGGCTTCTTATCAGGAACCTGTACGGCAGCAACTGGTAATACCGATCCAGTTACCTGCTGGCCTTGAAAAGTGAAATGCATTTATTACTGTTATATATCAGCCTTTCCCTGCTTTGATTGCTTCACTGTTGTCATTTTGAGATTTTATTGTATAGCAAGTAATGTTTTGCATGTGTATGTATGTCAGCTGTAGAATATGCAGTGAGGTTAATGGGGTTTTCAAGGCCAGAGTCGAAGCTTATAGCAGTGTGGGTCCCGAAAGAAACCATGATAAGTGTCATAACATGATTAAAACTTACACTGTGGCTGCATTGAACCAGTTTATTTTGTTAGTAGAACCATTCATGAAGCAGCTGGTCCAAAGCTATGCTTCCACTAAACGGCTTCATACAGTCCACACAACCAGGAGCCAGAATGTTACAAAGCCCTTGAATCTCGACCATCACTTCTTAAAAAGTATGTGGTTGTTATTGTATCAAACTTGGCTGTTGAGTTTTTGCCCTGGTTTGAAACCAATCACACCAGAGGCCAGTTTCAGCAGCTGGATGGAAGCTCTAGGTCAGGCTAGCTATCCAGCACAGTGAAAATTGTTTTAACTGTTGCATCATCCAACATCTGGAAGCTGCCTGACACCCTCCAATGGATAGTTGCCATTGTTCTTTATGTTAATAACATTGCAAACTTAATTTTCACCAACAGTACCACTTAATAGAAATGTATGGAATTTTTTTCTGCACAAAGCTGCTAATCTCAGGGGTCATCTAATGTTTCATGTGATGCAGTATCACACAAGAATATAAGTGGGCATGGAAACACCAGCGCAATTACAGTTGCAGTTCACATGCACACTTTATAACTGTGAGGGGTTTTATTAGCTTTTGCAGATTAACAAAAAAACAAAAAAACCTGTGGGAGAGCAGCTATTAGAAGGTGGGTATACTTTTGTCATAAAGAGATGGACAGGCTCAACAGCGGCAAACAGGCTGTGGTGTTTAAACATTTAGTACTTAGAGACCCAAAGTGTGCCAGAAAATTTCCCCTGACTCCATTACACCACCACTAGCATGAATAACTGAAACAGAACAGATGGATAAATTTTTTTCATGTTTTTTATACCAAATTTTGACTCTAACATCTGACTCTTATAGCAGCAATCGCGATTCATCAGACCATAAGACAAGGCAGCATTTTCCAATATTTTCTTGCCCAATTGTGACGAGTCCATGCATATTGTAGCCTCAGTTTCTTAGCTGACACGAGTCAGTAGCAGGTGTGATCTTCTGCTGCTGTAGCCTATCTGCTTCAAGGGTCAACTTGTTGTTCAGAGATGGTCTTCTGCATACCTTGGTTATAACAAGTAGTTATTTGAGTTACTGTGCACTCAGCTCAGAGCACTCTGACCAGCCTCCTCTAACTTCTGTAATCAACAAGGCCTTTTGACCCAGAAATCTGCCAGTGACTGGATATTTTCGCTCCTCCAGAATATTCTTTTACACCCCAGAGATGTTTATGTGGGAAAATTCCAGTAGATCAGCAGTTTACATGTACACCTGTACATAACCATAAAAAATAATTTCTTGCAGATATTATTTAAAACAAATCCTCTATTATTATGATGGAAAAAATTTACCTCAGGTATATTTGTTTCTTTAGTATAATTGTACTAGTGGGTAGTGCAAATAACATCACCTAATGCAATGAGTTTTACAGCTTCAGTTCACCCAAAAGATAATTCCAAAGATGATTACCTCATAATCAAGGCATGACAAAAAAGAACAAAAGCACACTAACAAAAAAAATATCTGTGTGTCCAGCTAAAATGAAAGACCATTGCATTGTTTATTAAGCAGTAACAGATATTTGGGTTTCCCTTTGGCACGTGGAACAATAACTCAGTTGTCCGTAAAAATGCTCACTGTGAAACTGACTGGGAAAACTGACAGTAGCAGGTGTGATGTTGCTCATCCTCACCATCTCTAACTGGAAGCTAGAGTCAAAGTATCAGTTTGCTCCAATTAGATTGGTTTACTAAAGGAAATATAATGTATGGTTATGTTGTTACAAACCAATAAAATGTAAATGAAGACAATATTAGAAAGTAAAGAAGAAAAAAGAGTTTTGCCATATGTGTTGGGACAATCTATAACATAAATATCAAGATAGAAACACACACATGCACATAGACACTAACACAGCAGGCTCTGGCACGTGGCTGCTATTCCAGGGAGAAGTTTGGCTTCAGTCCGATTTCCCTGGCAGCCTGCCAAGCTAAACATATACATGCACCCCCGGAACACACACACATACACACACACACACACACACACACACACACACACACACACACAAAACCATTCACAACTTAGCGCCAGGCTCAGATAAAGGCTTCCCTCGATCTGGCTGGGTGGTTGTATGTGTGTGGACAGAGAGAGTGGAAAGAGGAGGTAAGTTTAAGTACAGTGAGACAGGAGAGAGTAAACACTGATATGTCCCAGCTGTGTAGCTGTGTGTGTGTCCATGCGACCATGTGTGTATGCCACCCCCAATGAGTGCACACACTAAAACACTTCCGAGCCCCCCACCTTTCCATCAAGCCCATCGTCCCACACACACTTCCACCACTTTGATGAGGTGAAAGAGTGTGTGTCCATGTTCTGTGTGTGTGTGTGTGTGTTTGTGAGGGACAGCCTGATCTGTTTCATGTAAAGATCAGAAGATTCAGCTCATGGGCATGACGGAAGTAAAACCCACATAAAGAAACAGAGAAAAAGAGGAAAACGAGGAAGAAGATGAGGAGGAGGATGAAGAGGAGGAAAAAATAGCAGCTTAGTTATCAATGGATCAGTCACATTGATGACGTTATCATCAAAATCCTTTTTGCTGCTAAACTAAATACATTCCAAGCAATATGTCCTTAATTAAATGAATTTTTTTGTTCATTCAGTTCAATTTTAAAATTATTTATTGTCAGTTGGAGTCCTGTGGTACAGCTCACAATACTGCCTCTATAATTAACCCAGTCATTCAGTTTGTTTGAACTTTAGCTTGCAAAAAACCCATGTCGGTATTCTTCTTGCTCAGCAGTCCAAACACATATAAAATTTTAATTTCTTTTCCAAATAAATCCAACTCTCCAAACTCTTCTTACAATCAAAATGGCAAATCCAGGATGGACAGGAACGATAGAGGAACGATGAAGGAAACTAAGGGAGAAACACAGAAAACTTGGAAACTCTTAAATGAAGGCAAAAAAAGGTATGAAGGTATTGAGGTAAACCATAACTGATGATTTGTTTTGAAAATGCTGTCACCACTAATTTACAACACACATGATTAAATATTGATGGGAGAATAAAGACTTGGTGATGCTGTTTGGCCCTGTGTCATAAAAGCTGACAGTGATCACACGTGCGTTCATCACACACAGTATTTCAAAGTGTTTATCTCTTTTCAGGCTGAAGCTGGATTTTCGGCTCCATGGTGGTTGGCCTGATGACACACAGCTCTGTCTGGCCTGTGGTTTCCTCTCAAGTGGTCAACAGACCCCCCCACAGCAAGGCACATGCACACACTCCCATATAAGAGAGAAAAAGACATAATGCATGTGCCTATGCGTGCGTATACATAGAAACACATTTAACATGTACACAGACTGCTGCAAGCACACACAGGATGAAAACATGGTGATCAGGAGCACACTAAAACACACATGCACACACCCACGCACACGAATGCACAAACACACACATGCACCAATGAACACACGCACAAACAGCTGTTTCCAACATGCTGAGGCAGTCTGGAAAACCACTTCCTCTCAGTGGGTCAAACACATTTTATTCATTTACTGTTCACTCAAACAGGCAAGCAGAGGACTTTCACTGCACACACATGTTTTCTGTGTGTGTGTGTGTCTGTGCGCAGAGAGACAGAGAGAGAAATCTGTTCTTCCATGTTTGGATAAAAACCAAGTGCACTTTCAGAAGAGTTAATCTGTGCACTTGTAAGTTGCAGGAAACCTTTTATGATGTGTTTGTGTCTGTTTATATATGTGTGTGAACATGTGCCCGAGTACCAGAGCTAATGATTGGTCTGATACTATTTGTAAAAAGTTTTTAAGTGAGTGTCAAGTTTTAAAACCGATGTGCCTTAACTTTGTGAGTCCATTGTGATGGAGAAATAGTGTGCAATCAGTCCAAACTCACACAAAGACAAAAACACATAAAGACCCATGCCCGATGCACTTCTGCATGCCGTGGCTGGTGGCCAGTCTCTGCTTGGTTCTGATTGGCCAGTCCTTTGTAAATATTTAGAGGAAGCGGAAGGGTCCATGGTCTTGCCTGTCGCCATGGGAGACGGATCATCCCTCAGCCCCTCCCCAAACACACACACACACACTCACGCATATAAAGACATGCACACAATCATCTCCGGTCGTTGGGATCTATAGCTATGGCCACCGGGTTGAACGGATCAATCACACACGCGTACACACACACATATGTAAACTGCAAGGTAGATACGGGACAAGGTGTTGATATGCTCCCCCTACAACCCCTGCATGACCTCTCACCTCACCTCTGAGTCACTCCGGCCAATCAGAGGTCACCTCTCCCTCCTTCAGTCTGTCACATCCACACACATGAGAACCAGTTGTTCCTTTATTCGGAATACAAACACCCACATGAACCCCAGTGTTTACAGGCTGCAGAATGAATTTGTGTTGCAACAAAGGAGGACATATTACAGGGACATGCCAGTTTTTAAGTGGGTGATCTACAAACTGCTTAAGATTACTGAGCAAACAAAGCGTTCGTCTTTCCAGAATCAAGGATATGAAATTTTGAACAATGTGAACGAGACAAAAGAAGCAAATCCTCACATTTCTGTCCTAAAAAAATGTAGTGTAAATGATATAACTGGAAAAGATTTAACCAATATATTTTTATTGTTTTGGAGCACTTCATTTTCTAAGATAGCCTAAACTTGCATGCGAGAAGACAGCTGGGATAAGCTCCTGCATCCCTGAACTGGTTAATTAGTTAGGGAGATGGATGGATGGAAGCACATACATATATAGTTACAGACAAGATGGAACACAGCAGGAAGTCTAAGAGCAGGGCAAACAGGTGATACAAAATAATATAATATTAAATAGTATTTTCCAGATAAAAATATCTAAAAATGTTCAAAAAACCCAACAGAGCTTTTTTAAAATTGAAATTTGTCGTTCAGGAACTGAAATCAGAGCAGCACAAAGACACACACAAACACACGAAAGAAACCACGCCCACATCAACACCATTATCCCTCTACCTTCCGTTGCAATCTCCCTCTGTCTTTTTCTCTTCTGTCAACCAGCCATACATCTTCTGATCCCCACCACACACACACTTCCATTACTGCTTCATCATGCTGACCCCACATCAACCCCCCAGCCTCTGCTCTGACCCTGTTCTACCCTTCCTCCACTCATTTCTCTTTTCTTCTCTCCTCCTCCTCTCCCACAGTACCTTTATCTCTTCTTCATCCTTAGCCTAGTTCTCTCTTTTGCTTCTCCACTTTTTCCTCTTTTCAACTCCCACCTAATGCTCTTCCTCCCTTCGTCACTTGTATATTCTCTTTTCCATGCCTGAGTCACTGTGTAGTCATATTAAAGGACAGAAGGGGAACAGTGAGGCAGAGCAGATACTTCAAAGATGGAGGTGCAGGAAGAGGATAGGTAACACAGGGAATGAGTGAAGGAGTAGTGGCGTAAAGGAGGGATGAGGAAGTGAAGGAACAAGTAGATGCCTGAGAAAAGAAGGAGAACAACTTGATAACTTAATGTCCATCTGTTGTGTCATCTTTTAGCATTTTATACAGATACTGCAACACAATTCATATCTCCCCAGATTTCCATATAGAAAACTAACCTACACAAAGATAGTTTCTCATTACTTTCTCCATCTCTGTGTCAGTTCCCACCTTCACCTATATATTCATCATCCTACACTGTATGTGGAGGGAGGTTGAACCTCTTTGTCAGCATCTACAGGAGTTTGATGTCATCTTTACGAGCTTGCCTGGGCATTCCTGAACGCTGTTCACAGAGTTTAACACACTCCTAATTAGAGACACGAAAAAGGACAGGGAGGAGAAAAAGAGAAAGACAGGAGGTGGGGTGAAGGGAAGAGAAGAGAGTGCGAATAAAAGGGCGGGGAGGAGAAGAGTGAGTGTAATAGCTCCTATTAGCACATATCTTTAAAGAGCAACATGTTTTACAGACTCACTGTACTTTATAATGTCTGATGAGGCATGGAAAGGGGAAGAGAAACAATGTTCTACTAAATATTTCCTGTTCAGGTTTTTAGTTTAATCGGAAATGTGAGTTTTTTTGGGGGGGATCAACACCAGAAAGTTTTGACTTATGGTATTCTCGATTATTTACTTACCAGCTATCATCAGGTTAAATTTATTTTCTATTAAATTCCACTCTGATCATATGGGTTCACAAATAAATAAACAACCAGTTTTCTGTTTAAACAAGCTGGAAACAAGAAGGTCACACTGTCACAGCTTTTACTAACACATCCAATGTCCTTTGTCAAAAACCTGCTCAGATATCAAGATGATTATTTTGTAGTCTGGAAAAATGAAAATATGGAAGAAAGGCAGTTGGTGCTGAAAGGGTGGTGATGAACAAAGGGACAGAAATGGGTCTGCGAGCAGATGACGTGATGGAAAAAAGCGGTGCAGAGTTTCTTTTCCGTGTTATCTGTCACATGGTGCAAAAAACCAAACTGCAACTGCTGTCGCTCCTGGACCCTGACATGACCTCGTCTATAATGTTTAAGCACACGCTTTGAAAAGTTAAAGGGTCAAGAAGAGCTTTCATGAGTGATTACTCATGCCAGAGAGCATTTTTTAATAAATCCTGCCACTAATGTGTCCAGTTCATGTGCTTCGAAAATGAAGGATGTAATTCATACAGTGCAGCTGTAGTCACACTTTTAATATCACTCAATCCTGCAGGATAGTCCCACAGAGCCAAACTGGAATATCCCATGTGAAGGTCATAAAATTTTTTACTCTATGTACTGGTTATTGTGACCATTTAGATATCACTGGAACAATATAAACCTTGTGGCCTGTAATCTTGGGCTCTTGATAATTAAGACAGTATTGATTATGGCTTTCAAGGAACCCTGAAGTGTTAATGTTACCAACTGACAAAATTAAGTTGTTAAGCCTAAGAAAATCAATCACATTCAATGCCCCATGATTTGGCAGACAGGTGAAAAGGTGGACACCTCCGACATCTCTGGTCTCAGCTGACGTTAAGTTAATCATCTGAAAACCAAGACAAAGTGCTGCATGGATTACATAAATAAAATCACAGGAAATACAAACAAAACGAATTAGTCCTCTCACAGATTGACTCTCACTTTGGGTATAAAGTCTAAAAAGATATGCTGTTGTCATTCAACACCTATTTGTGCATTGTATTATGTTTATTTGGTTTTCGTTTGGGGAGATGACACAGATTTTTAGTAACTCGCTAATGTACAGTTTCACTTATCTCACATCAACCTTAAGACACCTTTCAACACCAGTAGCGTGCTTACACTGACTACTTCCTCCTATCTTCCTCTTCCTACCGACCTGTCATCAGGTGATTCCTCGTCCCCTGCTACCTCCCCCAACTCCATTTCCCAGCAGACAGTCCTTATCTGACCTCTGACCTATGATGAGCAGGGATAGAGGAGACAGTCCACACTCTCTCACTTTAAAAACAACAACTGTGTAGCCTCGGGGGATAGCTTACTCACCGTGTTCATGGTTATGGTCAGTTGGCTTTCAAGCATTAACTGGAACTTTTTAAATATTACTTAAAAAAAACTAGACTAAGTGATCAAGTACTGCAGTATTCTGTGGACATGGATGCTAGATCTTAGATTTTAGATTTTAAAAACCTCTGCAATTTTGCAGGCTAGTCTCCACTCGACAAACCTCATCCAGGCTGTTATTATGTTTTATTATCAAAATTAGTATTATCATAAATAAATAGACATTTCCTGTTCTCGACAGAAAAAACGTGATTGCAGCCTTTTGTAGCGTGCCGAGTCATTTAAAATGGATTCAGAAAATAATAAAGGAAATCTACATTGGAAACAAATTAAATAACCTTAACATGCTTGAACATTTTCACTTTGGTTAGCAGAAAATAAGATTTTATGAGTCATTACAAGACTAAATGACTTGCCAGGGATATTTTTCTGTGGCAGTGTTTCTTAACTCGAGAGGAGCAGTGGGTGTGTGTCTCTACGTCCGTGTGCGTGTGACGAGTGTATTTTGTTATGGTCTGACCTGACTGAGCTCTTAGTGTTAAGCAAGAGGTTGAAAGGGTGGAGAGAAAAAGAGAGGTAGAGGTAGCAACATAGAGTTTGTATGTATGTATGTGTGTGTGAGTCTGTGTGTGATCCTCTGTAATTTGTCCGGGCCTTACACTGAGCCTGTAATTACCCCCCTGGCATACACACTCACACACACAAACACACTCACACACTTGGAGCACCACCGCAGGATGTGTCTCACGATAGGCCAGGCGAAAGAGATAAGTGCAAAACAAAGATACCCTGTACTGCAGATAGCAAAAGTGACAAACAAGCACAGCCAATCAGGTAAAGGTGAAAACCGCAGCTCTTGTGACATACACATACCCACTGTCACGGTGGTGAATAACTGCTGTGTTAGACATAGTCACACAGTGGACTGACTGCCTTTTCGTTCACCAATATTTGGTTAAACTAGCAAGTCACATGATAAGATACGCACGGTGGGAGGCAAGACTGATGGATTTACAACAGCTGACAAACTGTGAGTGAGTGCGAGAGAATGAGCTGAAGGGGGAAAAAAGACAAATTCAAATAACCATAGTTGGGATGAAGTGAGCAATAAACACTAATTTGTCTTGGTGTTTATTATCCATGTGTGTGAGGTAATCTCTGCCTGCTCATTCTTAAGAAAGCAGTCATCCATGACAAGGCAAACAGGTGTGTTAGACTGGCTCCAGACAAGCACACTTGTATGGCATTACTCAGGTATTACATTTACTATAAAAGATGTATTCAGACACAGATTAAAGCACTTTTTTTTCTATTGTCAAACCTGGGCTGAAATTTTCCACCCACTTTTTGAAATCTAAATGAAACAACAAAGACTTCAAAATTTCGCCTTCTTGATTACAGGTCAAGCATGAGGCTGCATGATCTGTTCATGATGATGGGAGCTTTGTTTGATTTGTTAAAGTCTAGCTGAAAATTGCAGTTAAAATACATGCCTATAAAGCTATCTCTACTTTCTCTGTTTAGTTTAAAAGTTTTGTATCACTTTGATCAAAGCAAATTCACACATTTGTGAATTACCAACCTCACAATATGAACCTCAGCACCACGGCTAGGATTTGAAATCTTTCAGGTGGGGTTTTTCTAAGCTCAGAGTGCTCTTTCAGGAAATGATTACACACAGCAGTAAACATGATCCCTGTATACATACAGGCAACCAGTCTGTGTTACCTTATTTGATTGGAAACTTTGCATAATCTTGTTATTTTGAGCAGTTTGGCTTGATTAAATTAAACCGGTATCGTCAAAACTGGTTAAGAAATGTTCCTATCATAACATAGATGCGTAAGGTTTGGTCATTTTTTGTATTTTTCATATTGACCATGAACCAAGGCAGTGCAGTGGCTCAGTAGATTGAAGTGTGTCCTCACAGCAGGATGGTCGTGAGTTTGAAGTTGGGCACGACTCTTTCATATGAAGTTTGCTTGTTGTCTGTGTGATTATCCTGGTTTCTTCACCAAATCCTACTAAGTTAAGGCTCCTATCTTGAATCAACTGTTAAAAAATTAAACAAAGCCTAAAAAGAGGCCATTTAAAAAAGGGTCTAACAACCTAGACTGTTTTTAAAAAAATATCAGTGACCAACACAGTGGATGTGGGTGACATTTTACTTTATTACCAAGAGCACACGCAGTAGAGTTTATTGTGGATTCAGCCATGGCTTAAAACAGTCTCCTACAAATTCACTATTAGCTGGGGCTTAGTAGGTAGACCGGGTCATTTGCTAATCATAAGACTGGCGGTTCGATCCCTGGCTTCCTTAGTCTGCGTATTGAAGTATTGTTAGGCAAGACCAACAATAATTCATCATGAGTTTCCTCTACTGCATTTACTGCAGTATGAGTGTTAGGCAATGCGCTTAGGTGAAGAAAAAAGTGCTTGTGTGAATGAGAGTTGCAGCAATTAATGGCTTTGAGTGCTATGTAAGTACAGACCATTTAACTTCTCTTAAAGCAATTTTTAAAGACACCAACAATATATTTAAGACCTTATTTTTTGTCTCAGATGGCTGAGAATGAAAACACATGGTTTGCCTTAGCCTTTTCATAGTGTTATTTGAGAAATAAAACCACACATCCTTGCCTTCTGTTGTAACACTTTGAGAAGACAGTGCAGTTAGTGGAAAATCTGACCTCTGAGTTCAGAGAACAGCTATTCGAGGAAAAGTTCACTTCAGTTTCACTTTGTTACTCTGCTGTGAGCATGTATTTTTGTGTGAGAGTCTGTGAGGAAGCCACACATACACCAAACCATGCAATCATTAACCTGCATCACACACATGCACACTGACACAGAGTGACATACACACAAACCCACATACCTATGCCAGCTCACAAAACTGCTGCACACACGCACTGAGGCATGCACAAACAGATACACAGGTTTATATGCAGACACATAAAAAGACCAACACAACTGGGCATGTGACAGACACCATCAAAATATCAGCACAGGTAGTGCAGGCTTTCGACAAAACAACACAGAGTCATGCAGCCGACCAAACAACCGCGAGTAGTCATCGGCTCATCAGCGAACACACGCTCCTCACGCATGTGCGCACAAGCACGCACGCACATGCTCAGCAGTTAGGACCTGGAGATATGGAAGCTGCTAAAGTCGCGGTTGAGGCCCGAGCAATCCATCACTGATAAAACACAGCAGCTTTATGGTCTCGGAACAAGGTGAGCACTGTTTACACTCACACACTCACACAGACAGATAGAGAGTTTGTGAAATAGAAAGTATGGAGGCCAAGGGCCGGTCCTGCAACACCCTGATAAAATATGTCACCAGGTCACCACGAACCACCACAAACACACAGCTAACAAGGGAAGAGTTTTATTCTCGTGAAGCCCTCCTTACTGCTCGTATCAGCCCTGTTGAGCAAACCTGGTAAGCTCTTACCTTTAACCTTTAGTGAGAGGCATGCAGTGGCCTTGTTACCAGAGATGAGCGTCATATATATGTACATATTTATATATACATATATATTTATTAAATCTACTCAACATAGACCATAGTCAATCTCTTTATGTTAGCTGGATACCCTGTCTAAACTATGCTTTAAAACAAGGCCCGTTAGTCTAGGGGTATGACTCACATGCATACCTTCAGTCTTATATAGGCAGTCAGGGCTACTGATAAAGGGTTCAAGTCCTACCATCCAGAAAAGCTCCCTTTAATGCGCCATTGAGCAAGGCTGTATATCCATTCTGCTACAGAAAAAGTATGTTGTGATACATACGTGACAAATCTTTTTAGAGATTGAGCCACTTCCGCATTGTGCTTCATTATGGTGCTTTTCATCACAAGTAAGGTGTTGTTAATCCATGTTATAGCCTCTTCACTCAACAGTTTATTCATCCATCAGCCTGCTTTTCTCCTGAAGTGACAGAACACAGAAAACAAAGAATTGTTACTGACATCCGCAGGCACTGATACTTTTGTAGACTTTTCCTGGTCTAACAGAGGACTCAAAGCGTTTTTTACTAAAAGCTACATTTACGCATTCACACACAGATTTATACCGTGCGTTATTTTATGCATGTAAGTGGGGACTATTCAGTGATCAGTATCTTGTGCAGCAACATTTTCCCTCTACTACAGTTTTGAACAAGTGAGATCATGTCTGTATTTTTTCATTCTATGTGTGTAACGTGCAGGCGGTACAGATTTCAGTAGTTGTAACATATTGTGTTTGTTTATAGAGTGTGTTTGTGTGGCAGCTCTGACTCACTTCAAATCAAATCAAATCACTTTTATTGTCACATCACATGTGCAGGTACATTGATACAGCACATGTGAGTGAAATTCTTGTGTGCGAGCTTCACAAGCAACAGAGTTGTGCAAAATACAATAATGTAAACAAGCAAAATACAAGAATGGCTACATCTGAAACTAATAAATATATGTACAATATATAATAGTATATGCATTTCTGGATGTGTATACTAAATATTTTTCTACGTGTGTGTGTGTGTGTACACATATTTTACAAATTAAATAGAGTAAACAATAAGTAGAATATTTAAAATAAATAAAATAAAATATACAGAGTGAGACATGTGCAAAACAGTGGCATTACTGTACAGTATGGAGTGCATAATGTTGAAGTTCCAGTAGTGAAGCTGAGGTGTCTATGACGTGTTCAGCAGTCTGATGGCCTGATGGAAAAAGCTGTCTCTCAGTCTGCTGGTACGGGACCCGATGCTGCAGAACCTCCTTCCTGATGGAAGCAGTCTGAACAGTTTATGGCTGGGGTGACTGGAGTCCTTGATGATCCTCCCCGCTTTCCTCAGGCACTGCTTCCTGTAGATGTCTTGGAGGGAGGGAAGCTCACCTCCAATTATCCGTTCAGAGCACCGCACTACTCGCTGGAGAGCTTTGCAGTTGTAGGCGGTGCTGTTGTACCAGGTGGTGATGCATCCAGTGAGGATGCTCTCAATGGCACAGTGATAGACTGTGCCACTTCCGACCTCACCAAGAAATCCGGTTCTGTAGTTTCTTTGGGTCATTTGGATTTTCTAGTCTTCTCAAAGCACTTAACACTAGAAGCCATATTTCACTATTCACTTACTAACATTCAGTCCTTTGATTTTTTTGCTACACGTACAGCAGTTACACTCTCTCACACACTAACACTGATGACACATTCTCACAGTTTTAGTGCCTCGGAAAAGATGCTGACCTACTACATGGACTGAATGAGGTGGCAATCAAAAAAACTAAATCCTAGTTAATGGACTATTGGATGAAAACAATCCAAAATATCAATATTAAATATTGACAAAAATATCAAAAAAGTAGGGGGCATGGTTAAAAAATATACATGCAATTATAATTGTTTTACCCCAGATTTATCAGCAAAATTCCCGTATCCTCCCCAATACCTACAAAGCATTCAAAATGTGCAACTAAAAACTAAATAACGTTTTTTTGGGGGGAATATTTAAAAAACATAGCAGTTTCTGTTAAATAGAAACTGTGTGGACCATAGACTGTGATAACAGATCAGTAGTGGAGAAGTGGATGCAGGAATGGTTCGAGAAAGGTAGGTGGAACTTTTGCTATGTTCTTTTTATTTGACTCTTTCATTTGTAAACCTAAATAGATCTAAACTATTACTAGCTATTTTCAAGACTACAGAGGGCTCTATTTTATTTCAGACAGAAAGGTCAATGATCAAATTCCCCAAAAATCGCCAGAATCTGACTTTTAATGGTAATTCAAATGAGTAAATGAAACAAGTAAGGCTGAACTTTTATTAGGGATTTCTGCTTGACCAACCCCATCCCCTCACCCCTACCTCCAATCTACCACACACTCTGCAAACACATCATACACACTTTGACCAAACTGACCCACACACAGTGACCAAAGGGACCCACCAGCACTGCAATAACAAGGTAACAAGGTGACAGACAGACACACAGACAGAGGCATGGAGAAGATGGGTGGGAAGGAGGGTGAAACAGCTGAGGGTCCAAATTGATTCTAATCTTTTGCACATACACACACATGGAGGGACACACACACTTAAGTGAGAACACACACAGCCACACCCTGACCCCCCACCCCAATTACAAACAGGTAATGAACAGAGTTACACACAGTAGAAATGACAGAGCTGTACGGAGACAGGGTGTCTGGCTCCATATGTAAAGTCCACTTTGTCACTTTGTGTTTGTGTATCGCGCAGCCTCTTTGCTTTATTACTCTGTTATTTATCAACAGTAATGAGCCCAGAACTTCATGGCCTCACCCAGCTTTTATCAACAGGCAGACTGAGGAAGAAGACAAATATTTCCATCAGTCTTTTTTTTTATCACCTATAGAATAGCAAAGTGAGAGACGTGGCTGCTTATATGAACATTATCTTCTGTTATAAATATTCTTTTAATATTATTCTGAACAAAGAAACTTGAGCATGTCCTCATTGATGAAACTTCTCTGATGGTGCCATTAATTTGACATTTCTTTCTGCTGAAGGAAACTGAGTGGATGAAAAACCTTTTGCTCCCAGCTTTTCAAGCACTGAGTACGGCAATGGATTCTAAATATAACATCATGTAAGCAGCCCTAATGGTGCTCCAAGTGGGGCCTTGTTTTATATTTGAGTCCATTTGGGCATCCTCTTATGTCTTGTATTCACCTCAGATAAAGTACCTTCTAAAACTTACAATGTATTATCTGTATTTTTCTCCATTTTAAAAAAATCATTAGCACAGAAATTAAATTCAGGGGAGTTGAGGCATATTTTCTGTTTAGTCTAAACACACACACTGAAACTATTTATATGAAATATAGACCCTAAAATGATAAAGAACTAAGTGATGCTCTGTTTCTAAGGGGAACAGATTCTTACAATAAGTAAAACTTCTTTAGAACTTACAAACTGATGGGCACTGCAACATAAAAAGCTGGTAAAAGACACGCTTGGTCTCATGCGCTTTGTATGGAAAACCAGAGCAGAAACTTTCCAGGTGTGGCACTTGGATAACCTATTTACTCCTTAAAAACTGGACTTTAAGGATTTTACATTTAAAAATGGGAAAGTTCTTATACAATTACCAAGAGGATCAATTGGAAAAAATACAACACAAATAAACAAAGAAGAACTGTTATTTAACATTTTATTGATCAGTCTTTTGAGACTGAAGAAACATGTGTTTTGATATTTGATGACTTTAGACTGAACAACTCAACGCTGCCAAGGTATTTTATTAGTAAGATTTTTTAATAACATCAGAGTAATTACCCACCATCTGAAAACACTTTGCGTAAAGTGTTCAAAAGACCAGTGTTTTTTCCTTTTCCTTTTCCCCCCAGAAGCCTGACTAAACCCTTAGTGACCTTTATATTGTACAGTGCACACACACACACACACACACACACACACACACACACACACACACACACACACACACACACACACACACACACACACACACACACACTATCTGTTTGGTATCATGCCAGCAGCTCTGCAACATTATCATTCATTTATTCATTACATCAGGCTGTAATATTTACTGGAAAGCTGCCAACAGCCTGCTGTGTGTTAGTTTGTTGTACAATGAAAGAAGGAAATGCCACCATATTGTCTGACTTAATCCTTAAGAAGCATAACACCATGTTCAAACATATTTTTTTCAAAGAACTGTTAAACAGTAAGCTCTTCTCAACCATGTGACAGATGTGTTTTATCTGGCGTTGGGATTTCCTGCTTGTTTGAAGTACTTACCTTAAATGTTGTGCAGGTAAACTAAAATGAGGTGAAAACAGGTAGAAACACCCAAAAAGAATGAAGCAAATAAAGAAAAAGAAAAGAACAAATCTGAAACGTGGCTAAAATAAACAGTAACTATACTAAACAAATGATTAGACAGCAAATCAGAGAGCTCTCTGTTGCTTCCTGTCCTGGATGATGAAGCGCTGAGTGCCGCCTCAGTGTGCGAAGGCTGGTTTTGTGTAAACATCTGATTGAAGGTTATATTTAAAATATATCTGGTAAATTTACAAATGAATATAAAACATCTTTCGTAAAGGTAGCTTTATGTAGTGTCTTTGTGTTTATACCTTTCTGGCGTGTTTATATGTTGTCCTCTTTTTTTAACCGCAGCTAAATCCATTGATGGTGGATCAGTGTGTGTCACAGTGAGAGTGACAAAGAGGTGCTAGCCTTTTAATTACACAACTGACACACGCAGGAATGCAGGGAGTGGTGTGTGTGGGTTCGTGTCGGCCCCGACCCGGCCCTGGCCTTGTGCCACTGTGTATGAATGTACACATGAATGCTTTAAACCCTCTTTGTCGGTGTGGGTGAGTGTGTGTTTGTGTAATGCGATGCGTCCCAGCTATCCCAAACGGCCGTCAGTTAGCTAGCTCACCTGTCGTGCGGCATGAAGCCCAAAGCAAGCACGACGGCAGCTGAAGGGGTCAAAGTGCATCCAAGAGTATGTGTGAGTATCAGCTATTGTTGTTCTTTCTCCTTTTTTTTCACCCCACCTTGTGTTCAGTAACTCTAGTCTTTTTATAGCTGCTTCTTTACCACACACACGCGCGCACACTGATGTTGGCAGTGAAAGCTATGCTACTGCTGTCGATTTTCAATTCTCCCTCCTTCTCCCTGCCTCTCCCTCGATCAGCCACAGTGCAGATCGGCTTTCACACCCATCTGTTCTCTGCTTAGCACTAAAGCACCTTCACTTCACACACGTACACACACGTACACACACACACACACACACACACACACACACACACACACACACACACACACACACACACACACACACACACACACACACACATTAATTAGACAAGCTCTTTGAGTGATGTGTCTTAATGAGAGTGGATGTGCTTCATCTTGTAGCCTGAACTATTTCAAAGATTTATATTCCAGTAGTCATCAGGCATCAGTCTTCTAGGATTTCACTGAACTTAAACCTTGAGTTTATCAGCTATCGCTAAGCATTACGGACCAGGTAGCAGAGCTCAAAGTGATGTCTCCAAACAGCTATAGAAAATTTAGAATGTTGTGAATTATGTTTTGATGAAAATAATTGTCTTTATATATCCAAATCAAAAATTCTGAGGTTAATTTCTCTCAATAACATTTTTTAATAATGATCCTACTCATACTTTATACTTTTAGGTAGCACACACTCATGAACACACAGAAGTGAGGACATGAAAGAACTTGGCGTGTGCAAACTCTGATGGTGTCTCTATTCCTGTCTTGTAGCAGGGGTCAAAGGTGACAGCGGTCCTCACCCTGCTTTTACAGGCAAGAAAAATCTGCAACTGAATACACAAGTCAAGGTGATGGGAGAGGGGGCGAGTGTGGGCTGTGTAGCATGTCTTCAGACTCCAGTTTAAAGGCTAAAGAGATAATTAATTTAAATTAATATCAGGCAATAACATGATGATTGTAAAGGTCTGATCTTGACTTACTTATTCACAGAAATCTAAGGTTTGGCAAATGCATACTAAAATAAAATTGCCCATCTCCTGAGCAATCCTAACATCCTTCTTCGTTGACAACTCTCTTAAGCTCTTTGAGATTTCATGGTCTTTTGGCATAGATGTTAGTCTTTCGTTTAACCAACATATTTATAATTCAAATCAGGACTTTGTGCAGGCCAAACAACATCGTGCACTTTGTTCTTCACCAGGAGCGACAAATGTTTTAGGCCGTTGTTGTACTGAAAGACAAAACAATGAACCAGACCTGGTTCTTGCTGCTGACTTCTTGAACTTTTCTTTCAGAATCCTACCATATCCTTCTTTCTTTGTGATTGCTTCCACCTTTGTTGCTCTGTACCTGTGCATGTGCAATTACAATAAAGTTGAATTCTATTCTATTCTATTCTATTCTATTCTATTCTATTCTATTCACCTTGACTAGTTTCCCAGTTCCGGACGCACTGGCGCACAAAATCTTTTACCAAGTTGTTCTCAGCATACTTCAGTCTGGCTTGTCTCTTCTGCAGAAGTAAAATTGTTCACTAGTTCACTAGTGTCATGGCAGTTGGTAGGTGGGTGGTAATCCTGTCACCTTCTGTAATTGGAAAATGGGAAGCATAAATGTAAAATGAAGTTAAACAACACTTACACCACTGAAGCTGTATACACAAACATTTCATAAATACTTAAAAGAAAACTTGAGAAACAACAACGATAAGCCATGGACTAATTTAACTAAAAGAAACATAATAAATAAAAAACATTCCATTCTTTACAATTCAAACTGGAAACACAAAATCCTAGAGAGACAGACTGAAATGAAGAAGAGAGGAATAAAGAGGAAGAGAAAATTCTCTGAGTGCTTGTCTTTCTTTTTAAGTGTGAAACGAGGAACATCTCGCATGCACGCACACGCACACACACACACACACACACACACACACACACACACACACACACACACACACACACACACACACACACACACACCTGTCTGAGCAGCAGCTGTACTGGGAATCGATCTGTCACTCTCGGAGTGTGAAGAGGATGATTTGTCTTTCTGTGTTTGTAAAAAGAGCCTGTTGCTGTCTTAGTCTGTGCGTGTTCGTGCGTAAGTCTATATCAATGCATGCTAATTTGTAACTAGTGAAAAAGAGTGTGCATTTATACTCTATTTATGTTCTGTATCCGTGTGTGTTTCCGCTCTGGCATTCGACTCTCATTGGAGTGTGAAGTTCTGAGTGGGCCAACATAACAACTGACAAAATCACATCTGTATCTGTGAAAAACTCAGCGCATGTATGTATGTTTTCTCAACCTGATGAACTACATGAGTGTGTGACTACATGGCATAAATACTGGATTAACTATGGCAGTCAGTGAATGAGCAACGCCAAAGGATAAGCAAAAAACAGAGACTGTTGAACAGTTGCTGGATGTTACTTACAGCAATCCCCGGAGTCTGTCTATTTAATGGAAACCACAACAGCAGAAATGAGTAACAACCAGACTAATTGTGACTCTGAAGTCTACCACATTTTTCCTTAATGTGATAGTCACAGCTGAGCAAGTGCAGAACCGCTGAAGAAGTTCTTCAGCGGTCGCTGGGATAACTAATTCCCAGTGAAGCTTTAAGTGAACGAGGCAGCATATGCTTTATAGTTTAGTTAAAACCAATAAATTGACATGCACTTTATATATACTACTATTTCTTATAGCCGTCTCACAAGCATACTTCACCGTGGCTCAGGTGGGATAGCGGTGGTTAAATAATGGGTTGATACCCCAGTTTTTTTGCCTTTTCTTTCAACTGTTCATTCACTGACTGTCATTGTTAATCTAAAATTATCCGCAAATTTTAAAGGTTGGTGATTTAATACTGCTCTCTTATAGTCTGCAAAATGGTCCCTAATGTGTCACCGCTGTGAGTAATAGACACATAGATACAGTGTTTTCGTTCTGCTTTGCTGTATGTGGCCTTTAAAATAACAGTAACATATAAATGTGTTATTATATGACTTGAAGTGTAAAGACATTTGAGTGAAGGTTAAAATGCTCCATATAAATGCAATCTATGCAGACAGATGTATTATGACCGCACGTAAGTCTGCACTCGATGCCTCATCTTTTTGGGCTTTAGCACCACCGCACTTAGTATTTCCAGATGTATCTCAGGAAACATGCCTCATTTGTTCACATGATGATAAATATTGAAATCACCCGGACTCCAGTAAATGTCTTTCAATTTCCAAATAAATCTCTTTTGCATTTCATCAAACAGTCATAAACAGTGCCAGTAAACTTAGATTTCATTTCCAGAGAAAAATCTGCATTCCTGTATATAAATCACCATAAATTAGTTATTCCTCTAAAAGCACACAAATATACAGAGTGTACGTGTAAATCCATCATGTCAGCTTTTTCATGGTGAACCTGTTCTTTCCTTTTTTTAAACCCATACACTCACCTGGTGAGGAATAATATTTAGCAGAAGAGATGATACATACAGTATGTGTATCATTTGTAATGGAGCTGTCATTCACACAAGGTCGCACACATACACACACAAGTATAACCTGCTGTTTAACTGACAACCTGCAGCATTTAAACGGATGACAGATGTGTCATCTGACCTGATGAGTGTGTTAGTGTGTGTGTGTGTGTGTGTGTGTGTCATGGGGTCTGATTGGGCCTCTGATCACTACACATACTCAGCTGGGCCCCAGCAGTAAATCACATATACACATACACGCACAAGCGCACACACAGACGGCTTCCCTAAATCTCTAACAGTAACACACCCTGATTAGTCTCATCCGACAGTTGCTAATGAAGTCTAATTAATGTGCACAGTGTGTGTCTACGTGTACGGCTCTTAGCGGCCAGCTGCCCCTACCCTGTCCCGCACCCCCTGGGAAATCTGTCCCCTATCTCGCTCTTTCTCTTTCCTTGTTTTCATTTCTTCCTTGCTCATTGTTTTCATTCTCTCCCCCTTTCAATTGTGCCAAGCCTTCATTTTTCTATGAATGTATATATCACTCTATTCCACTTTTCTTTACTCTCCAAGATACACTCCTCCCTCTTTACTTCTCTATTTTTGTGGTTCATTTCAGTCGAGCCAGACAAATTACAAGCAAACTAGGACTGTAAACGTCTGTCTCTCTGTCTGGGACAAAAATATCCACAAAACTAGAGCCAGATTCATGTGAAATTTGCTGTGCATGCTTTCACTCTTAAGAGGAAGAGATCTTTTTTTTTTTTTTTTTTTAGCCATTCTCTTTATAACATCGTTAAGGCAAACTTGGGTTAGATATACATTTACAGTGTGATGAAACCATAAATTTCTTCATGCACTGACACACACTAAAGTCGATGCTGGACCAAGTCATTTCGAGGCTGTGTCAGTTTTGTTGATGGTCAGAGGATAAAAAGATCAAGTGGAGGTTAAAGGACCTATTAAACATGTCGTACTGGAAATGATACTCCCAACATCATGTGCAAACAGGAAGCAAAAAAAACAAACATTGTTATGAGCAGACTATATGTGCTTATAATAAGAGAATAGATGTTATTTTTGTGTTGATTCAGTCAGTTATATCATTCACATTAAATGTCTTTCCTCTGTTACTCAACCCCCTTTCAGTGTGGACTCAAGAGTAAATTGTTTGAAAATGAAAGGATAGAGGATGTATGTAGAAGGAGGATGTTGACCAGTGCAACTGTTAATACATGTTTTTACTGGAAGGTATTGCCTAGATTACAAGAAATGTGATGTTTATATTGTTGTAAACTGAACGTGACTTTCCATTTCAGGAAGAGATAATCATGTTTACAATCTTGAAAAGCAGGAAAAAAGAGTTGGAATGGAAGGAGGACATGATGTGTGAGTGTGTGTGTGTGTATGATTGTATCTGGTTAACCTTGGAGGGTTTCATCAGTGGCCCAAGGCCAGCAGACTCACGATGAAATAGGAGGCCAGGGGCCACAAATTTATCCCAGACAAGGCCTTCTCTGATTAATCCTTTTGGACACACCCACAGACACACGCACACACACACACACACACACACACACACACACACACACACACACACACACACACACACACACACACACACACACACACACAGACACACACACACACACACACACACAAAGAAGTAAACACATTTACACATGGACTGTGCTAGATAAAATCAGCCATGTAAAAACATATGTACAAACATATGTAACAATGTATTCAGCAAAAAAAATCAACATAGACCTAGATCTGGTGTGGAACCCTAATTTCTTTATTTCCCTTGGAAAATATTGAAACATGTTGATGGCTTTATCAAAGTATGTGTATGTGTATATCTTACAGAGCATCAGGCTAACTGATGACTCAAAGTCTATGCATTATATATGTCACCAGCATTTTAGAAGGTAATTGTAATTTATTGACTAAGTAAGTCTGACTATATTTATTTTCCTTTTTGATTATGTAGCTTTTACTACAGTGATGAACAAAAACTATTCAAAGTTGGAAATTATCCTCTGGTTGCAGGTAACTCCAGCCCCCAACCCCAAAGTAGATGCCAGTTACACTTCAGTGTAACTGTGTGAAGAGTAAAGAGTTCAGTGTGGACATGTTTTGCTCTGTGAAATCAAATCAATTCTTTATTTGGTTAAAATGTGTTAAAACATGCTTTTGCTTTATATGCATTGTTTTATCTGCTCTACTTGCATTACTCTTTGTTAGTTTAACTGATTCAGGAGGTTGGACTGCTGACTTTGGCTGTCAGCCGCGTGCCTCCGTGACTGCCATGTTGATCTCCAAAGGAACAAAACTCCACTGACGCTCTTTTTGCCTCGATCTTCGCCTGCGGATCCATAAGACAGGCTTTGTAGTCACAACATAACTCTCCTACTGGATGAACCTGGATGTGGGAGTACCCAGAGAGAACCCACAGAGACATAGGGAGAACATGCAAATCAATCAAACCCCACACAACTCCTGGCCCTGGCCAGGTGGTGGAGTGAAACTCAGGAGTGTGCTTGGTGTGAGGAATCAGTCTTAACTACACCACCGTGCTGCCAAGTTAGTGTATAATAATTGAAATATATAAAGCTGGGTATTGACCAAAATAACAGCCTAACAACCTTACATCTTTCGCAAAGATTGGGAGGTTACAAAACAAATTAGTAAACATCATGTGAGATCGTCTTGGCCACCACTCCCCCAGTCATCCAATGTAATCTGGCTGATGAGGGGTCAACAGGTTCTTTGTACAGTTTGGAACGTGACCGAGGTCACTCCTCTCTGTGTGATATTAGCCTACTTTTACCCAAGCTAGAGCCTAAACCCTGTAAGTAAAGGATGACTATCAATCTCTGTACACACGTACACATACACTGAGGTTGCTGAAGGTCACTTTACATTGGCTTCTTCTCCCAGGTTAAGCAGATAATGGTCGGTGTTGTGATCCGAACTCGGTTGAGATGAAGGTAACCTTAAACCTTAAAACCTTTAAGTAGAACTTAGTGAATGCATCCCTACACAACTTCTTCTTCCTATATAAAAAGAATATTAATCATTGGTTAAGAGGGAATTTATCAAATCAAAGAGGGTCAAGAGGAGCTTCCCGTCACCAAACCCATAAACAATGGAAAAATAATTTCTGTAATCACAAAAGTGAAGAGTACAGGAAACCTTTGAGGATTCTAGTGAAATACGTGTCTTAGGTCTTGTTTATGAATCAGGCATGTTCTTCAGTTACAGTCTGAAGAGCACTGAACTTTGCTTAATAAATAAAGAGAGAGTCGTTTACACTGCACTTGGTCTAGCCCCTCCATCTTAAGGACTACAGTGATTTTATTATGACCCGTTTTAACCCTTTCATTGTTTTTGCTAAAAATAAATGGTGACTGATAAACGTATATACAGAGCAGTGCAAAAGCTTGAGTCAACGCTTTGTATTTTCCTATGAAAATGGGAACTGGAGCAGGAGTTTGTGGAAACTAAGACAAAAACAGTTTGTACAATTCTGTTGAACTTGAAAATCAGTATTTGGTCTGACCACCTTTATTCTTCAGTGCAGGTTGAACTCTGTCTTGACATTTCTTTCAGTAGACTTCAGGAATAGTTCTACTGGCTTTTTGAAGCTCAGGCTCTAGGGAGGCTAGTGCATGACTGGTAGTCTTCAACTCTGTGTTTTTCTATCCAGCTTTTACTGCAGTGTCAAAGATTTGATTCTTTCCAGATCTGATCTGATTTTTAGCTTAGTTCTTTTTGGCCTTTTCTCCCTGTTTCCCTTCTTCACCAATGGCTTCTTGACAACCACCCTTTCACTGAGACCATTTCTGATGAGACTTCAGTGACTGGAAATGGCTCCACTTTTGCTCAGATTTTTGGACATGACTTTCAGATATTCCCTTTTAGGCTCTCCACTTCTTTTTTGTCCTCCATTTGTCCAGTTTCCCCATTTTTTAAGGATACATTGCACAGGAAAATAAGACATGCTGAGTTTCTTTTGGCTAAGAGAACTTTGGGAAATAAATTGTTGGCGCAAAACTTAAATTTTATGTCTCTCAAACTGTGTTATCTTGGGTGTCTGAAGACAGTGGTTCTTTGCTCAGTCATTCTAATGCTCCATATGCACAGTTTCCATATCCTTAAACAGTATGGCATGTTCGTTTTTGTGACAAAATGTGCAAAACTACCGTAACTTTCTTTGTGAGAAAGAGCTCGTTGATCAAACATCAACCAACTCTGGAGCCTAAAGGTAATATCTCTGACCCACTCTAGTTCTTGTCCCATGTGCATGTGGATTTACAGCCCCTTCCAGACTTTGTTGCAACATCAAAAGAGGAAAAACCCCATCAATCTTACACACTTTCCCTCTGTGTCTCTTTTTATTAGTTTTCTTCTCTTTTACCTTCTCTCTCACACATACAAAGTGAAAGACATTGCATAGGTTGGGTGCATTTGATTTATCCCGCTGTGTTTCCTCCATGGCTCATTTCCATAAATCACATGTCAGTGTGTTTGTAGCCAGAGGGACGTTAACAAGAGGCCACAGTCCAAACACAGAGTGCATAAAACCCTGAAAACACTTCCGACACACAGTGCTGACCAGCTCCATGGCTACATCCATCAACGCAGAGAGGAGGTCGGAAAATTTCATGTGGAGACAGTGAGGAAATGTTTTGTCATCTGAAGAGCGCTGTTGAAAGAAAGCGTGTGTGCGTTTGAAGTGTGTTTGTGTCTTCCACTTTCTCAAGTTGGACCACATGCTGAGCTGGGAGAGGTCCTGTGAGTTCATCCGAAATCTGCGCCAAAGTGAATTTCCTTACTGTGTGCTGCAAACACGCACACAATCACAAATTCTGAGGTAAAAGTTCACATACAACCAGGGTTATGGCTCGGGCGGCGGTCCTTGCTTCTATGGTAACGACCACTTAGATGATCCTTCCTGTGTTTTTGTCTTGAAGGCAAAGTGGCTGTTTGTGTGTGTTTCCCACGATGCAGTGATTGAATCAGCTTTAGCTACTATCTACTGTCCCTCCTCCCTTGTCTATTTACTAAGCACTTCCTCTTTGGCCTCGGGGGTTAAAGTTCACAGTCTAAAATGGGGCTGGATTTTGGCCTTGAGTTTGGCCTGGACTGGCTTTACATGGTTCTACAAATCACTCATTGCTTTTGAAGAGGCGGCCACTCTAAACATCTTATTCTTGTTCTGCCTCATTCCTGCAGTAAATCAGCTGACTGAATGCTTTTGAAGCCATTTAGCCAAGTACTTACTAGCCTCTTCTGCTTTAGCCACCTAAAACAAAGTAGCCTGTTCTTTCTGTCCGTTATAACAAGTAAAAGCAAGGAAGAGAGGAAAGTCTAAACACATTTTCACCACTTTGCGAAGCAGAAACAAGACCCCTCAAAATTTATCTCAAGAATTGCTGCATCATTCTTGCTCTCTTTTACACCTTTGCATGCCTGGCCAGAGTGATGGTTAATTTACAGTGCAGCAATTGTGACTGTTTGTGGAAATATTTGCCAGTGGAGAGTTTATTGAGAGAGGATTCCAACAAGTGCTCTTGTGCAGTTCTCAAAAATCTACCCATGGCTTGACGTGGATGATGCTGTAAATGTTGACTTTGCGACAAATGGGCCAGAACAGTTATGAAGGCAACGGTGGAGTTCATGAGGAATGGGTGAAGCTCACAAAAAATATCAAAGATTGAAAACTAAATAAAAATTGAAATATGGAAAATACAGAGGGTGGATACTTTTCATTGTTTTTAAGACTGAGTTTCACTTAAGCGCTTTGTAGGTTACATCGTCATTCTTCTACAACAGCAGCCCACAGATCTGTTATACCACATATTTTTTGACACTGATTCCATCTGACAACAGACACTCTGTAAAGATACACAGGCAGTCCTTAGCTGCCCACACACTGCCAAAACTGAACCATAGTTTCCCCAGAAAGCTAACTTGATTTCTGGTCAATTAATTGGTAGTTATATAACACTTTCTGCTCTATTAGAGCAACTGAGGGTTAAGCATCATGCCCAAAGATACGTTGATATACAAACTAAAGGAGCTGGGGACCAAAATACTGACCTTCTAATTAGTAGATGACCTGTTCTTCTCCTGAGCCATGGCAGCTTAATTTGGTAAACTTTGGAAATTTACAGGCACTCTTAATTGCGGGGTCAGTTTCCACAACTTATTTGAAGATTAAGTAAACATGCATCTTTGTATCTTTAGTCATACTAAATAAACTAATAGCATTTCCTAGCAGTTATCACCTGAATTACTGTATGGAAAAGACACCTAAAAATTGGAAACTTTAAGTTGTGCGTGATTTGATATCATCACTTCAAAGTGATTAAGGTAAGACTACACAGACTGGCAGATAACTATTTGTGTTTCTTTAAAATTGATTACGCACTATCACAAACTGTTCCTCACAGGGGTACATGTGTGGCCCTGAGCAATGTCAACATATTGACTTATTAACTGCCTCTGTGACAGATGCGTGTGTATGTGCTGATTGTAATCCATGTTGCTCTGATTAGTATTACACAATCCCCGCATTCCCAAGAGACAAGCTGTCAAAGCAAGAGAAAAGTGGAGAAAGAGGAAAAAGGTTTAAAGAAAGAGTAAGAGGTAAGGGAAAGTGGGGAAAGAAGGAAGAAGGAAGAAAGAAGACTTTGCATGGGATTGTTCTGCATTACAATATCACAGAATTCTTCTTACTAATATATTTTCATTTTAATATACAACCATTTAAAGCAATATAACACAATGGAAATAAAAAAAAAGACTAAATATAAACTAGGAATTAAAATGGTTACATTGTAGTGAAAGATATGAATGAATAGACTCGAGCTTAATTTAATATGAATATTAAAATTACAGTGACAAGTTTTTATCATGATGATGATAATTATAATAAATAAGAGCCTCTGTGCTTTCTCTGATGGAAGTCATTGCAAATTTTAGATGAACATCAAAGACATACTAAGAATGGAAAAGAAACAACACATGGAGATATTAATAAATCATTTGGATAAAAAAATGAATAGAAAGAGGAAGCGATACCGTTTTGACTGCAATGACGACTCAAATAAAAATCTTTAAATATGAGATTCCCCTTAAAACCTTTGTTCAAATATCATTTTCTCACAGTTCACAGTGGACGTGTGGAAGTAAAAATGTGGAAGTAGTGCAAGATCACTAAGGATGTCTAAAAACAATTAACAGTAAACGTCATACAAAATACAATAAATGGCATTTCGAGTAGCATAACCCACTCATGTCGCATGACATTTGGCAAGAAGGTTCCTTTCATACACTGTGGAGAAATTGTCACATTTCAATTTAAGCTGTCTAAGCCATCTTTACACATGTTCTGTATACCTGAACTTTTTAAAGATGTCACCAAATTGGAGGTGCTTGATAGAATGTAAACACATATATGATGGATAAAAATACAACCAACTTCAATGCCTAACACCGTCATACAATATACTCTACATTTAAGAAAATAAAACAAAACAGCTGCCACAAAGGTTTTACTATAATTACAGCATGCTATATGTCAAGACTGAGCAATTAATTTTCCCAAGGGGTCACACAGTTCTGCTCATGATTCATTTTATCTCTTTATAGCCTTATTGGGGTGGCCCTTCACAACAGTCCCAGTTTCTCACATGGGCCCTTGGGAAAGTTAATTACTCATGCTGGCTTAATTACTGTAAGCCAGCATGAAAAAAAGGCTATCTACTCTCAAGGTAGGTGTAGGGGAATTTAAATTTAAAAATGGCATGACATTAAAAAAAATTAAATCATTGCAGCAATCGTGTTTTTTTCCTTTGAAGATAGATAGACAAGATTTTCAAAGGTTAAACGTCATATGACTCATATTCTAAGTCTTTTGTACACTGCTACGTTTTTCTGATGTTGTGTTTGTGTAACATCTGATGTAGACTGGTTGTATTGTAAAATCTGAGATGTTCAGAATGTTTATAGTTTACTGTTTGTTCTCTGATTAAAGAGCTACAGGACAAGTGAATGAACCATAACAGACTGGTGGTAAAGTACACTCAGATCCTATAACTGGTCCTGCACTCATGTTCGCTCCCCTTCTCTCCCAAGAAGGGTTCTTGACCTGCTGTCTTAACTCACTGGCCTGTTTGCCCTCAACGATGTCACTTTCTTGCTTGATTTCGGTATTCTACACTTCTATCACGCCTCCAAACCAGTTAGAGGCAATTTAGAGCCTCATTCAGGACCAATTCAGGAAGGGAGGGTGGGAGAGAAAGAGGAAAAGAAATCTAATGAAAGCTCGTTCATATAACACAACCTCATGTGATTGTTGAAAATGCTTCAAATTTTAATTTAGCCCTGCTCATAGCTGGTCTTTCAGTTAATCTCACAGGTGTTTGACATGCTTGTGGTTTGGGCTGTGCGCCAGTGATTTTCCACACTTGGGACACAATTTATGGATCTGTTTTGACGCACACAACTGCACCATCATGTTGAAACAGGAAATGGCCCATGCAGCACACACACACACACACACACACACACACACACACACACACACACACACACACACACACACACACACACACACACAGAAAGACTCGAAATCACCTAAGGAAAAATTACAGATAGGGGTGTTCACATGCTTTCGAAACTGTGGTTAGAAAGAGAAAGACGGAAAGACGGGAGGGTAAAAAAAAGGGTGGCAAGAGGAGGACAGCACAGTCCAGACACCAAAAGCTAAAACAAAAACAAGAACAGAGAGAGCAAGCCAGTCCAGGTGATAGTTACCTGCCCATCAAGTCTGTAATTTATTCCTTGACGACAGGGCTGCGCTGGCGACTTTTCCTCAGGGACTGTCTCCCACGGCAACCTAATGGAGCCATGGGACCACACCCCCTCTTTGATCATTGATGCCCTGGTCCTTGTAAATTGAGGTTTTGTTTGCAAGCTTGGAAAACCCCCATTTCTAAGTGTGTGCCACCTAAACAGGTAAAGATTGGTGACTCAGGCTTAGGTAACAGGAGCTGTTCAACCGCACTGACTGTGTTGTTTCTAAAATTAGCCACGGTGAAAATACAAAAAGGCTTTGAACTACTAAAAGACACATTCAGTATTTAAAAGGAAAGGGTAATCTTCCTCAAATGTCCTTATTTACAAGAAGAGTGGGTTGGAAAAATGAAATAAATATTAAATGATAAACCATACAATGAAAAGCAATATGCATATAACCTGCCTAAAGAGAATATGTAGCTTTTGTAATCATCATCAAAACAGCAGTGAAATCAAAACTGCACCTAACATTTTATTTAAGTAAATTGTCCTGTCAAGAGTAATCAGATAAGATAATCATGATGACTTGCTATTTTGAAGCTGGCACCAAAGTATTTAAGTGCTTTGTTGCTATTGTGCAGAGGAGGGAGAGTGGATATATTGGACAAACAGTACAAGAATGTTGAAGATGGAGTTTCCAGTCCAGAGGAAAAGAGGAAGACCTCAGAGGAGGCCATCCAGAGGGTTGGTGTGACAGAAGAGGAGGCAAGGGATAGGGTGAGATGGAAGTAGGCGATCCACTGTGGTGACCTCTAAGGGATCAGCCAAAAGAAGAAGATATACGAGGTCTATGTTAAAGTTTTGAGCTAGGGTTTGGTTTTGACAAGAAATCACTGTGGTTCTTTTAATGTGCAGTCTTGTTAATGCAAGGGAATGTGCTGAAGTTGGATGTGACAGTGGTGCACTGTTATTGGCACTATATGTGCTGATGTGGGGTGGCTGCAGGTGAGGTACTAACTGGAAGGTTGGTGGTTTGATCCCAGGCTCCTCCAGTCTGCATCCTTGGGCAAGATACTAACCCCATGTTGCATCCATCGGAGTGTGAATGTGTATGAATGTTAGATATTAAGCACTTCACAACCTAGAAAACGTGCTGCTGTGATTGGGTGAATGAATTAGTTGCATAAAGCGCTTTGAGTGCTCAGATAGAGTAAAAAAGTGCTATATAAGAATCATTTAGTTACATATTTTGATTATTTCATCCAAACAACAGTGAAATGAAAACTATTCTTTGGACCAGTCTGTACCATTTGTTATCAAATAATCATGTTAAGGAGCAAACTGCAAAAATTGTCTGTTTAACCAAGTCTTACAATCTTATATCCAACCAAAAAGTCTTTTTGATTTTGTTTTGAGAGTGATATAATAACAAAGAGTCCAATGAATACAATTTTTAATCTTGCTTTGAGAATATATGACTTTTATTTTATATTTAGTTTAAAAATCTTATGAGGCTACTTTATATCACCAAGACACCGTCTGAGATCACATTGTATTTTAAAACCATTTTTACCTGTGAAATCTTGTTTCAAGACCTCTCAGTAACAATTTGCACACTTAGACTTCTGTTTAGCACACGGGTGAGAAAGTAGCACAGTGGTTAGCACTACTCCTTCACAGCACAAAGGTCCTCAGTTAAACTCCACCATCTGGTGTGGCTCTCGTCCACAGTCCAAAGGCATGTAATTACTGGAGTTAAGTTAACTGGTGATTCCAAATTGTCTGTGGTTGATAGACTGGTGACCCAAAGAAGCTGACTGTTTTAAGATCTTTTCTCTCAGAGAGAGAAAAAAACCAATGCTAAATGAAGCATGACTTTATTTGACTTAAAAAAGATTTCTTGAAACACTCATTCCAAGTAACTTATTAAGATTTTTCCCACTTTCCCCCCAAGTCTAGATATTTTTTTTTTATATCAAGAAATTTCAAGAAATTTGGCAGATTATTTCACTTGATTATAGTCTGTGTCTTCTCAAATTAAATACTTTTCCCCTTATATTTAACTACCCAATTCTTGCAATGCATGTTAAAGAGAGTTTGAGAGCTTTCTACTTCTTCTCTGTTGCAGGTATATATATCTCTGTTTTTTTTTTATGGATTTACTTGCCTATATATTCCACATTTCTTTATTCAGTTCATGAGGTTTTATATAAGTAAAACTGTATACGTGCAAACAAGGTCTGCTTTGATCTCTTTTAATCAAGGAAGGGAATGATGATGCTTGAGCAAACAAAGAAAAAAGAAAAGGACTTGTTATTTCTTCATAATATTGGACACTGAAAGTAGCTTTAGCAGAACAGCTCTGTCAATGCTCTGCAGTCCACCCAAATTGTTAGTGTGTCCGAGGGTGGAAATAATCTGTTTAGCAACTTTCCTGGGAAGTTGCAGAGTTAGACCTACCACAGAGGCAAGAGAGTGAATAAGCATATTTCCAAAAGTATTGAAACATTTATTTAAGTCCAGTGTGGACTGCACATAAAATGTAGATACATGATAACTGTGTGGCTCTGAAACAGGGTTGCTTAAATAATTAATCATTTGTGTGACATCATTGTGATTGCATCCATAATTCGACTGACAAGAAAACCACAAGAAAAAAATCACATGCAGTATTTCAAAGACGTTTTCAATACTGCCCACACAGTGTGTTGGAAATGCTGTTTCTGAGAAGCGCAGTGCAGAAAGCACATAACCACTGGACACAGCGCAGTCACATGAGCACTTCATATTAAACTTTAAGGTGAAATATTTGTTCACCTGACAGCGGTAGCAGTTTCACCTTCAGTCCAGTTTAAACTGTGAACAATCTCAGTCAGATATTTAGCAACAGTGTCTGAGTATGTGTGCGTGTGCATGATTGTGTGTCAGTGTGAAGAGAAGGTCTGGCATCCCCCTTTCCCCTCCAGGGGCTAAAACCAAGCTGTCACCTCATTCATCCCTCAGTGACAACCGAGAAAGAGGGGAGGAGTGAAGAGAGTGGATTTTTTTTAAAATTCACTTGTAAAAAAAAAATTGACTGTGGCACAAGAGGAAGAAAGGAAGGAGTGAAAATGGAAATGGAGATAGGTGAGGCAGAGAAATAAAGTAAGAAATATGGGGGCAGGGGGGATTGAATAGCTAAAAAAAGAGAGGAGATATTTGAGCTTGATGATGGGAAGAGACACAATATTGCAAAAATGGAGATGAGAGAACGGGGAGAAGGAGGCAGGCAGAAAGAATGGAAGTGCAGAGAAGAGTTGAGCAACAAACAAAGATAAAAAAGAGGGAAAAAAAGGTGAAATCAGAGGAAATAGCAGAGATTGTGAAAGCAAGATGACGAGATGGGAGTTATTGACAGAAAAGGGATGTGAACATGTGGATTTGTTTGCTGCTGACAGAACAAGACAGTGGTGGTCATGTGATTAAACAGGGCCGTGAAAATGAGGAAAAACTTCTATGTATTTCTCCATTCTATGAATATCCTCATCTGTCGACAGATGTCTTTGTTCCACTGAAGATTAAGATCCAAACCATGTGCTAGCACTCTATAAAGGACTATAAGAGTGCTGTGAGATGTTTAACATAGAAAGCAGAAGTAGGAAAAATGTGCTCAATCAAACCAAGATCAAGGAAAATGTATCACTGTGATCACAGCAGGCAAACAAGGATTGTATCTGCCCACAATTTGCAAGTGGAAAGGCTGATTATCGTGGAAATTCAGATTGTGATTAAATTCATGTTTAGTACTCTAGATAATATAATTAAACTTACTGACTTACTGTCCCATGATCTTTTATGTCCCTATCCCAAATCCAGGAAATACCAAAGGAAAGAAGACAAAACTTGTAAAAACAAGAAAAATTTCTCCTTGCTGATTTGTGCTTATTTTGCGATTTTTGAGCTAATCTGCCTTCTTGAAAAGCATGAGGTAACGCGCTTCAGAACTGACCTGCAAAAAAAAATCTCCAAGAAGCAAAGTTTGTACAAAAATCAAACAAACAAGCAAACTGGAATGTCAAACATGTTGACAGACAGGCAGAGTGGCAACACCTCCTACTGTCCTCTCTGCCCAGAAGGGAGAATTTACACGCACATCTTGGGGGTCCTCCTCCCCTCCATATTGCTGCCGTGCCTCTGGCAAGCTGTAAAGCAGCAGGTTTGTGAGTTTTTGGGGTGTGGATGATCCAAACTATTGACCACTGCATTGCAATCACTACCATAGCTGAATCAGCAAGATGGCCTCTCCCTGGGAGCAACATATGTTTTACTGTCTGTCTGTCTCAGTCGTCCTCCTACACACACACACACATGCACGCACGCACACACCACACACACACATACACCGTGTCCCCTGCTAACACCTCCTCGGGTCAAACAAATCCCTTTCAAATCTGGGCCCGCAGCCGCCACGCAGGGGGTAAGGCGGGGTGACTCTCAGTTAGTGAAGCTCAGTTTGCGTGCGTTTGTGTGGGTCTGGGTGTGTTCACATGACTTACTATGTGTGTATGAATTCCTGGATGTTCACGTAAACCATATCATAAGAGTCATAAGATTCTCAAAGAATTTTTTGAACCTTTCATTTTCATTTCCTCATATGTAAATGCAATAGGAGGAACTTGTTTGTTTTGAAATTAAAGTAAAATTAAAGGGCAAATTATTATTTCTGCAATTTGAATATCATTGTTTTTTATTCATCCTTCTTCACAAATACAAGACGTCACATGTGTTAACAGCCGGTCAAGTCAACATAACTAAAGCTGTCTCATTGAGATGCATTCAAAATAACAGTTGGCTTCGTCCACACATCGTGAAGATAAAAATGAGGTGTCTATTTAATACATGAACTAAAATTCAATCCTAATTTAAGTAGTTTAAAGTAAGCGCTTCCTGTCAAGATTAATTTAACTGAAAGGAAAACTTGTTAAAAGGAAAGCGTGACATTCCCCACAACGCTCATGGAGTGTGTGTGTGAGCTTACCTCAGATAATCATCAGGAGAGAATGGGGAAATGGCCTGCAGGGTGAAGCGACATATCCCACATGCTTCTGCCACCAAAAAAGACTCAGTAATACTTTCCATTCTGTGTGTGTGTGTGTGTGTGTGTGTGTGTGTGTGTGTGTATGCCTCTGCAGCTGTGTGTTCATGCACACTTGCATAGACTCAAGTGCACAGGAGCTCTGGCTTTGGCTATTTTGACTGTTTTTTTTATTAGTTAAAGCAATTTACTAAAAAGTATTATGCATCTGCTATAGGAAGGAAAGATCTAGTGACTTGAATACAATGACAAATGACCTCAGACTTCAGTGGATTAGACTGAATTTACCAAAATAAATAAAGCTGGGAAACTCCCGTCCAGGTTTTCATTGCCTTGTTGTCTTAGAGCTGCCATTTTCATTGCTATAAGAGAATTGGTGTTGAGGATTTTGGGTGGAGTTTGCTACATCTGTAGATTCGGTTGTTTGACTAAATCGACAGAATGGGGCTGCCACTGGGGGATTTTTTGGGGCTGGGTGGAGGATTTGGGTTGCGGTTTGGTTTTTCTGCAAGCTCTCTATCAAAACTTGGAGAAGTTTAACAAAGATTACATGAAAAGATATGGGAGGTAGGATAAGAGGCCTTTTTGTGGTATCTTAGGTAGATTTTTTACTACATGGCTGCATTACTGGACACTTCTGGATCTTATACACTTGTGTGTCTTTTCTCCAAGTTATCAATACTGTAAAAAAAAAAGAAACAAAGAAACAAACATCAGAACATATATGGGGATCTGTTTGTCCAAGGTTTTCCTGTTACCTTCTTTAACAGTAACAGGGAGAGTCATCTTTGTTTTGGCGAGTCCCGCTCTCCTTGTTTATAATCCTCTAAGGCCAATTCACTGTGTCAGACATGGGAATTAGACCAGTAGATTAAACTAAAAAGAATTAGCCTGTTGAGTTTTCTCAGCAAACACAACAGCCCCTAAACTCCCCCAACATATAAGCTGCTCACAGGCTCTTTAGGTCTGAGACACACACTAAAAGACATGAATATATACACACAACCAATTAGAGCCACAAACATACACATAATGAGCCTCACTCACAGACACCCAGCCTTCTGTGTTTGCATGTATGTATGTAAACATGTTATGTGAACAGTCATGTGAAAAAGAGTTTTTCACAGGACTCTGGCAGTCCAGAGAACAGAATCTTTCCCTTGGCAACCCTTGCGAACAATGGATATTTAGTCAGTCTTTTTCTAATTGTAGAGGCGTGAACTTAGGTTAGCAAGCTAACCAACGGCTGTAGAGTCTGTGATGTAGCTCTTGGGATTATTGCAATGATGATCTGACTCTTGGATGCTGCAACATCTACTCCTTAAAAGACTGAAGATCGCATTGTGCTTAAAAACACCTTGAATGCCCCAGACCCATAAACTGCCAAAACCTGTGGTTTTATAGAGGTGGTCACAGTTGCTGATGATCAGTTAATAAAGTATATTTAATTAGCAACACCTGGCTACTAGGTACCCTCTTATTTTTCTCACATTTTTCCTCAACCTAACGGTAAAGACGTATGGATAAAATTTACGTGTACCAACGCTAATGTGACAAAGCTTTGTATCAGTAGGATTTTTCATTTATCTTGAATGTGACTTTTTTTGTTCTTCCAGTGTCAACACAACACCGATTGACAACAGCAAAGCAAACAACGATAGGCAACACTGCTGCTTGGTGTGTTAACATCCCCTGAACAACTGCATTCTTGAGTAATCGGAGCTCTGTTAGCAAGTGCTAATTGACTTGGCAAATGTTAGTTCACTGTCATTTAGTTGACACTTAATTTCCTCAGTTACATTAGTTACCAGAAACACTCCACACTCTTATCCACTTGATTAAAAATGTTCATCATTTCGTCACACTTTAATTGTCTGTCAGTTCTCCGGTGACTTTTGTTGGAAAGCATATATGTACTTGTTACAAAGAGACAACTGATATAACTCGAGAGGAATTTTATCTTAGGAATGTGTTTAAATTTTTTTTTTTATCTCTATTAATTGCTATTACGCCCACATTTAACTGCATGCTTTTAGAGACTCTTTCTGTTTTAAGGTTTCCATAGTTCTGCAGAAAGTTTCAGAACATCAAGAATGATAAGATCTCTTTTTATTATTAAATACCAACCGTTTCAAGGAAATCAAGAAAAGGAAACTCCACAGCTTATGCAGAACAATAACAGCGTGTAATTAGAAAATTAAACTGGGATTTTAGAGTGATTCTAGTGAATTTTGCTTAAAAATAATGTGTCGACTAGTTCCATGCAGATACAACTAAAACTGATTACATTGTGCTTTACATCAATCAGGTTTGGACAACAAGCATAACACAGGGTTCTACTGCTGAACTGTTACCTCTCATTTGCCAGTATCTTTATGTTAGGACACATCATTTGTCACCTGTACTTTTAAGTGCAACTTTAAAAAAATCCACTTGAACATTCAGGCAGCGATGTTCCTTCTCTGACATCGGATTGATCCTGAGGGGCTCTTTTGCTCCCCAAATTGCATTGCAAGTTTTTATTTATTAAATTCTTTTAAATAAGGGATAAACTGAAACCTCTGTTGAATTAGTGACTCTAACTCAGGTGACTTTTAGCTTGTATCACTAGACAGTTCAGAGAATGCTAGTACTGGCTCATTCCCTGGCTTTGTTCTTTAGCTTGTTGATGCTAATGCTAGTGGTTTTGGGACATTGGCTACATAAACAAACAATGGAGGGAAGCTGATTGCATTTATCTATGTATGGTTGACTTTGTGTGTGTGTGTGTTTGAGCTGTAAAACTAAAGTTCTCTTTAGTTAATTCTCATAAGCATACACATTCAAACCTCAGTCTAAGCAACAAAAAGAACCGATGGTCATTAGTATAAGGTACTCTTTTGGCAAAGCTAGGATAGTTGAGTAAAGCTTTGATCCAGAATTTCTGCACATCTGAATTCTATAAAGCAAGTTATTTTCATAAATAAGATTGATTTAACTGTTATGGAAATGATCCCACTTAATATTCCTTCCTGTTACAGTGGTGTCTATTTTTTTTTTTACGTTTGGCTAGGGATTTAGTTTTTGTTTAATAATTACTGTTTGTTTTGAAACTACAGTTAATAACAGTGGGCTATAATGCAAATGAATAGTTTTCTCTGAGAAGAAAAGTTTGCATATTGTGTACCATTTGGTTATTATCTGATAAAAAAAACAATTGCGTTCTGAAAAGACTACATTAACCTCTATCAATTCAAATCTTGTGAAACCCGATTTCAGCTTCCAATGCAAATCAGTTTTAGAACTTGCTGTTACATCAACCATACAGTCTTACTTTCTCTGTCAATAATGTGTGAAGTGACAGTGAAGAGGCCAAGGGTCAAAGTCACAAGGCCTCGACAGTACAACCTCACAAAAGATATTCACAGCTTTTTTTCACAATGATGGGCGAGCTCTTAATGATGATGGACATTGCTGTCGTGGAGAGTCACAGCATTGTTCCGCTGACATTCCTGCCAGTCATTTGGGGCTGCGTTTGCCTGCCCACCTCTTTCCATAACAAAGACCTGGGTCACCTGACGCCCCAACTTCACCCATTTCACTCAGCAGCCTCCCAGCTAAAGTAAACACACTGTTAATTCAGGATAATTCACCATAACCTATAGCCCCGGTCATATAAATTCCTCACCTCTGTACCTCCTCTCTTTATCTTTATCTCCTTTCCTTCTCTAGAATGTGGATATTATGTAGCTTTCAAAGAAAATCCAATAATCTCCAACGTCACAAATTAGCAACATTAGAGAGTTAACAGTTTTCTAACTTGCATAATTACATTTCTGATAATACTGTGTCTTTACTGTTTTGGGGTTTTCACATTAGTTGATGAATTCACTCAACTTTTATTTGAAGCCATGCATTTTCACATCACTTTGTTACACTGTGGAAAATTGTAATTGGAGTTGATCACCACCAGGTAAAGGTAAACTGACATAACATGGCTTTTTTCCATAATCAATAGGCAACTATTGGAAGGGTTGCCATGAAATTGTGGGCATTCAAATATCCAACATGAATTATCCTGTTACATTTTTTAAAGCCTAATCATCCGATCAAATTTGTTTATGAATGTTCTACACCTGCTTCTTTAATAATACTTTAATACTTAAATAATACTCATTAGGCTCAGTGTAAGGTGTGTATAAGGAAATAATTCCTCATTAACTTGGCGTGCATCATATTAGCATAACATAAGTAGCTAGCACAGTCGTGAATATAGTATTCGAATCAAGTATTAGCAACCTCAAAGTTTTTACGCTTCAATTACACCTCGTGTGTCTGTTAGTCCGCTAGGGTCTGCTCAGGTCCTAAATAAAGTTTTTTCTGAACTTGTCCATAGAGAATTGAGGTTACAACACCAACTACACATGTGGCCCAAGCAGGTATAAGAAATATAACAGGTATTACTCTTCCTGTTGGGAAGCACTGTTGGGTGTAACATCTAATCACGTTACATTTTTCAGTAATTACCAATTTCAGTTACAATAATATTGTGACTTGAATTAGGTTCTTCAGTTATTTACTCACTGGGCAGATAGAGAGATAGAGAGGAGTGTGTAGGAGAATATAAATGGTGGAGCGCTCAACAGTGGAGATATAAACATTCCTTTTATTTTAATTGCATAAAAGGACAAGAGAGTGATGGTAACGTTTAAACTGCGTCCAGGACAGAAACAATTGCATTACACAGAAAATTCGGCTCTTTGCAAAACAACAAGCTAATACAAAGCTAGCCAATAATAACTAGTTGGCTGTTCTAGCTTATTGTGTTGTTACTTATTGTTTGTTGTCCTGTTTTATTGTTTGTTTTAATTGTCGCATGTTTTTACTGACTGTGAAGCACTATGGTCAACACTGTTGTTATAATATCTGCTATATAAATAAATTTTGATTTGATTTGATTTGATTTGAATAATGCAGACTCAGTACAAGGGATGGGAATCGAGAATCGGTTCTTGTCGAATACTAAGGGTAAATACTAAGAGAGAAATTATATGTGTGTCCTCATTGGGATAAGGATTTGTGTTGTTGTGTGGGACTGTAGACTATATTATTAACTGGTAATTATGAGGCAATACGTTTCAGGTCAGTTTATGGAGTAACAAGAAAATAATATACTGAGTAGTGTGATGAATTGTCTCTGGGGAGTAATTAAGTAACAAGTAATGTGCAATAACCTTTTTTGAGTACCAAATTCAACACTGGGAATTTGCCTTATCCTTATCTCTATCGATGCACTGAGCTATGGGTAAGTTCAACATTACATAGGCACTCTTTTAAAAGCCACCTCTAAGACCTGTACCTAATTGGGAACTGGTTGCTCACATTACCACTTAAAACAACAAAAACAAAAAAGCATGCAACATTGTCCTCAAATTTGCCAGTCCCAAAAAAAACCTGGAACCACTTATAACACAATCGGTAGGATCGGGAGTTCCACTATGTTGATAAAACATGAAAGAAGTAGCAGCTTCTGCTATGTACAATAAATAGTTTGACTCTCAGTACAGCTGAACTGCTGGTTCTCAAAAAGCATTTGGCACCAGCCCCATCTTGAAAGACAAGAAAGGTATTTTGGATTTTTCATATCTTTATTAAACATTGTAGGTTTTTGTGTTGTGAATTTGGTTTAATTTGAATTTGATTTCCAAAAAAAAAAAAAGGAAAACATTTCTAAAAGGATTTTGCAACAAACATGTGTGAAAGTACAGCACCAGACAGTACTCATTACTGCATGCTGTTAAACACTGTAGCTAGTAGGCACGAAATACCAAATGAAAGTCTTAGGTGAGCAGTGGAAGTTGAAATACAAAGCAGCCACAAATATGATAACAACACAACCATGAAAGAAAACAAAAGCAAAAAAGCTTTGTATTCCTTAAAAGGCTTAAAGACAACTGTTTACTGTCCTGCATCTTATTTAATGGGTTACTAGTTTGAGATCTCCAGTGACTTTCCACTGGACTCTGATTCATGCTCTGCCTCATAAAAGTGGCTCCAGCAGTGTTTGTCGTCTACCTATTAGCTTCAGCAATAGGGTAAAAAGATCCAATGAAAAACAAATGGAACGATCCATAAAAAAGCAGAGGAAACACACACAGAAAGCCTCTTGTTTTGATGTCCGTTCAGGTGTAAAATGTGGAGAAAAGCATTTGTAAAAGGAAAATCCAATTGCCTGCAAGGAAATGTGGCAAGTTTGTATTTCACAAGTTTCATATTCTCCTTGTCTGTTCACAGACAATCGAATCGCAGTGAAATAATCAGCAGAAAATGCTGAACGTTACAGCAATTAATGACAAAGTCGTAGGTCAGAGAAGGTACTTTTTAAAGTTTCCTCTTCCAAGCTGTTTCCAATTTACATTTTTTGTGCAATACCTTTATTTCCCTTAAAGATAAATATTTATTTATTTCCCTTCAGCTACATTTTCTCTTTTCTTTTCTGCAGAATCTCTTTCAAGTTTTGCTTCCATGACCTCACTTAAACCCCGACTTTTTGTTTGTTTTGGAATTTGATACTAAAATAGAAATTTGAGATAGGTTTTAATGTGACAGTTTAAAAGTGCAGGGAAAATATGGATATATGTTGGCTGTTTTTCTGTAAGAGGAGATGCACTTCATTCCCTTTTCTTTTCTCCTCCTCATGCCACAGTGAACGGATCATTCATCCTCTTATCAGGTGAATCCTCCCCCCCCCCCCACACACACACCTACCTTCGACCCCCATTTACCTCTCTCTTTCTCGAGGCCTTTGTCCCGTCCGACAATGGGGCGATCAGGGGTGAGGGGTGTATAGAGTGGTGAAGGGGTGGTAAAAGAAAAAAAAGAAAGGTGGTGTTGATCCCTCGTTCTTTATGGAGAGGTGGTTCAGATAAATAGGGGCCTTTTTCCCCTCTTTGCTTTGTCGAAGGTTCGGAAGCACAAAGAAGGGGTTTGTGCATGTGCATGTGCGTGTGAGAAAGACCCTGGACCCAGCCCCCAGCTCAGCTATTTCAGGTCACCTACCACATAAGGGAAAATGGCCTAAAATCTCAACTCTCACCAAAACACTGATTTTAAATGTGAAAGTTGAAACTGTCCAGGCGGAAAAAATTGAGGTGAAAGTTTGGAAACTGCTCAAGCACTCACATTAAATAATTAATTAATGAATCATGTATTTGAAATAAATATTTTCATGATCATTTCAATAATATATATATAATAAATTCATATGTATTTACCTTTATTTGTTATTTTAATTGTCAAGAGTTGTTCATTAAGTTTATATTTGATAAAAGGGAATGATATGTGAATTTGAGTTACATATTTCCCTTGTCCCTGCATATTCATTCATACAAACAGTGTCAATGCACCCATCTGGTGATCTACTGGTGGTTTGCTGGTTTATGTCCGGCAATATTTTCACAGACTGGCCTTTAAGGTGTTGCGGATAAATACAACAAAATAAAACCAGTACCGGTACCCCAAAAAAAGAAGATTTATTCATAAGACATGGGAAGACACCCAGGGAAACCGAGTTAATGATAAAAACGATATAAAATAACATTTTTGTACTTTACTTTTTTACTTTAAGTAAACTGGGTTACTTTTGTACTTAGGATTGGTTAAGAACAGTGTATTTTATAGTCTTATACTATTGCTAGATTTTACCTTACTTGATAGAGAACATGAGCTATAAAGGGAAAAAAATACTTCTCTCATGGTTGTGTCACCAGCATTTCATTTAACATTGTGTTTGGCACCAATCATCTCCATCAATCACTATGCAACTAATTCAAGAATGAAACTCATTTACAGGTTTTGAACTTTTCAACAACTACATGCAGTCAGTGTAGTCTCCAGCTTGACATATTTCTTTGTGTCCTTAATTGAATGATTGGATTTAAAAGCGCTTTGGGGTCCTTAGGGACTAGTAAAGCGCTATATAAATACAGGCCATTTACCATTTACCATTTAAAAATGTTGTTGTTATTCTCATTTTCTTGTCATTTAGTAATAATTAAAGAAATCTGTGAAAAACTGTTTAAAAAAGAGTTTTTATAATGCTTTGTACGCAGAGCTAGACTGTGAAGCGTTCTGATTTGTCAGGTTTTAATATATTATGAAAAAAGTCAAAATACAGTGAATCTAACATTTTTCTAGAACTATAACACTCACACTTGTCCTGCCATTTAGCCTGAGGTTAGCTTTGCGGTGACCCAGGGAGGCCTGGAGCTGTCAGCACCCCTGGGAGGAAGCCTGACTTCTGGGAGAGAGAGAGAGAGTCATCTGTGTCCCCCCCTTCCCTCCTCTATATTCTCCCCTGGAGGAGATCAGAGAGCTGAGAGTGGAAGGTGAGGACAGAGGGCTGCTTTTCTCCCACACTACACTCAAAAATCCCCAAACCAATTTTATGACTGAAAACTCTTGAAACACAAAAGCAAAAAATGATTTAATGTTTATTTATGTCATTTTTTTACCAGCATAGACTCAAAATAAGGGGACAGTTAGAGGAAGCTTCATCTCTTGTAGATTACTGAGATCACAAGAAGCAAACACCAAAGAAGTCAAAGGTCACAAACACAACAAATCAGCCATGAAGTCCCATGAGTATTTAAGACATTCTGAAAAACCCTTCTGTGGCAGAAGGTACAACACATATGCTGTGTTTTACATTATGATTACATAAATATCAGGTGAATATGATAAAAAAAAAGGTTATGTGAATACTGCATGCAAAGAAAAATGAAATGAATAAATCAGTCAGCCTTATAGATCAATGGTCTGTGGCAAGGGTCAGAGAGAAAGAGCGATGGTATGCAGGTATGTGTGTATGTGAGTGAGTGTGTCTGAGCACTGAAAGGGAAAGGCTCCATTAAAGCTCACCTGTTCTAACCCCTGCAGGTATGTTACCTTCCTTTCATTCATTCATCCATTCTTTCATTCTCCGGCTTCCCCCCACTCCCTCCATCAGCGGCCCGAGGCGGCGCTTTGAACTCACAACTGCACCTCTGTGTGAGAGCGTGGGCCTGAGTGTGTGTGTGTATAGTCCTTCTGAGACATGGGATACATAACATTGCTGGCTTAATTAGTTTGTTAAAGCGATGGCGTTCTGTCATTCAGACATAGGCTGGTTTTTTTTTAGTGTTCTTCAACGCTTCATTCAAATATATCCATCATAGTGATGGAGCGAGAGCTTCTGTATACGGCCAAGAGTGACACTGTGTTTTTGAAGCTGACACGTTCCAGTGCTGTCATATTAATGGGAAGGAGTGCTTGTCTGAAAGAGGCTTAAGTTTCAGAGAGAAAAAGGGCAAAGTATGCAAGTGAGACATTGATGAAGCGATGAGGCTAAAGATGAAAATAGGTCATTTTCCCAATTAATAATATTTGTTTAATGAACCAACTTCACTTACTTATGTCGTAAAGCAGCGGTTCCCAACCCCTAGGCTATGGATTGGTACCGGTCCGTCAGTCGTTTGGTACCGGGACGCGAGAGTTGAGGTTTGGGTGTGAAATTCATGGTTTTCGGGGTTTTTAGCGTTGTTTTTTTAATCGTTTTCCCTGGGTCTTTTCCCGTGTGTTATGAATAAATCTTCTTTTTTTGGTACCATACGACAAAATAAAACCAGTACTGCAGTACTGGTTTTATTTTGTTGTATTTATACGCAACACCTTAAAGGCCGCTCCGTGAAAATATTGTCGGACATAAACCGGTCCGTGGTGCAAAAAAGGTTGGGGACTTTATGGCACACAAACGCAGGGCCTTACACAGGCCTCTAATGGCATAGAGAGAGAGCTTTTCTTGTGTGTGTGTGTGTGTGTGTGTGTGTGTGTGTGTGTGTGTGTGTGTGTGTGTGTGTGTAGGTAACATCCCTGGAAGCTACACAGATCTTATCTCAACTTTTGTCCAAGCTGTTAAAAGGTGTGTGTGGGTGTTTACATCAGGCTGCATCCCATCTACTGCTGATCAATTTGAAAACCTTGTCTACCTGTCAAATCCTCCAATCATAGTGAGACAACGTCGTCATTAAGACTTCCTTTAGACACATAGATACAAACACTGAGACAGTACGGCATTCATGTATGAACAGACCATCAAAACACCAGGCAATAAGGCAACATGAAAAATCAGCAGAGGAAAAAGAGCTTTATAAAAATGTTTGCTGCAAATCAGCAAGCTTCAGGCTTGTGAGTGATGAGGGACTTTGGGCGCAGTATCTTCAGCCTCAGCTCTTGAGTGATGCGTGATGTTGCAGTTCCAAGACTATGATGCCAGTCAAGCAAAGTTAACGGTGTGTGACTGCAAAGTTGTAAAGCATCCCTAAGCAGTATGACCAGGTGTTGACTAGAACTGGGAAGAGAACTCTAACCTCTATAAGGTCACTGGATGAGAGGCCTAAACAGAGAGGCCTTAATTAGGGAAAGCAAATTTTCTTGCAGTTATGATATCTCATAAAAACACGTTAGTCTAAAACTGATGACTCAGCATAATGGATTTTATAGTTTGTAGCTGGGATTTAATTGGATCATGGAAAATATTTAGCACTAATTTACTTGAATCCCTTTAAATCTCAAACACAAATTACATGCCATAGTCTGGACGATACCTCCACCTGGATTACTCACTAGGTCACTGAATAGCTTAGGATCCATGACCTCCCACACTTTTGATTTTGGATGTCAAACAGTGTTATGGATTATGCCCCCTGAACCCAACAACAGTAGTTTGATCTTTGATAAAGTGACTATTGAACCTCCATGCCATTAAAGCTGAAAGGCGGGCATCTAAGGTCACACCTGTCTATCCTAAATGGACCTATCCTTCCCATCATCCTTTGCGATTATGAATCACCTAAACGGGAGTACAGACAGATGCACAAACACACACACACACATGGCCTTGTTTCAGGAGAACAAGTTGAAGGATTGATTGGAAGGTTGTCTAAACAAGTCAGTGAATGGAGAGACGTTAATGTGCGGAAGCGTGAGCGCGCTCTAGATTCCCATCTCTGTGAGACTAAATTAAGAGTTTTAGAGCTTGAGAGTGAAGATATTTTCTGTGTGATCTGTCAGACACCTGACACCTGATGAGAATTGAGTATTCTGCCAGGTTGTGCGCCATTTCTCCATTCTTATGTTAAAATGCAAACCTACTGTGTCCTCCCTGCTGACGGTCCATTGTCAGACCTGACCCGCTCAGCGGGGTTGTGTCTACACCAACCAGCAGGAGTGCTTGAGTGTCTGTTTGAGTTTGTGTGTGTATGTGTGTGTGTGTTACCTGGCTGTTCTTAGAAAGACAGACCGTCAGACACTGACGCCTCTGACGTAGATAAATATTCAGAGTTATACCATAAAATGTTCCAGCTGGTAAAAATAAACAGAAAGAAAGACATAATGTTGAAATGAAGAACTAAGAAAATGGCATACCTCTCAAATTATCACAAGAAGAGGAAGATGATAAGAGAATGAAAAGCAGGAATACAAAGTTTTAAAAGAGATAAAAGTAAAAAGATCTTAGAGGATGCCTCAGAGATTAAGATTAACTACACTAAATTTGAGACTTAAATCTTATTCTTTATACCACTTTATAACCAAAGACTGATTTATTATTATGAGAAGGAAAAAAAACTTTAGGACTCTGGATAATGAATGTATGTGTACCATAACAGTAACTGAGAGCACTTTCTGTCACCTTTCTGTTCCCCTGTGTGAAGTGGCACATTGTTTGATACCACTGGTATATGGGATCATATGCTGTAGATAAGTGGCACAGTATAGGTGTTACACTGTATTATGTGCAGTAGTGGAATGAGCACTGGAGCACTGCAAGGAGGAAACACAAGGGGTTTATCTACAATGTTTTGTTGTTTTTTTACTTCAGTGTAGACTTGGCAAAAATCACTTGAAAACACGTTGCACACAAATGAATGGGGTCATATTTAGATGGCTCAGAGTGAGTGCAGTATGAGAAAGGAAGTGATAGAAAAGGAAAAATCAAAATGGAGACGAAGGAAGAGTCAACCACTCTCTCCCCCTCTCTGTTTTATGAGTGTGTGTCTCTGTTCTGTTTACATGTTAAAAGCTCTTTAATAAGAAGCTGCAGGGGAAGCTAGCAGACAGAAACCTTTCATCTCAACCTGTCCTGTCACACCCAGGGGTAGGGGGTAGGAGGGGAACTTTATTTATGGCTGTGTGCAGGTTGGCTCTTTGTATGGAGCACTCACACAGTCGTCTGAGTCAGACTGCAGGCTCCAGAGGAAGACGAGTAGGAGGGTCTGGTAATCCATTACACAATACATATTACCTGCTTGGAGTAAAGTAATACTAATGCCATCCACATGAACTGTAGGGAGGATAATTTAAGATATTCTTCATTCTTCAATCAAAAACTTTTTTATCATGCAATGAAATATATCCTTTACATAGTTTACTGTTTTGTCACTTTACTACATAATGCAAATTATGTTGTATTTATTGTTTATTTATAACTGCTTGTGGGACGGTTGTGTGATCTCTGCTCACTGAGCAACAAATTACCCTTTAGGGTCAATAAAGATCCTTGATCGTTGCTTTTTTGGAATAAAAATGTATTTTTAGAATTGTTTTTGCATGTAACCTTTACCAACCCTGTTTGATGGACTAGCCTATATTTCACTTAGCAGGTATCTCTTTTGAGAGAGAGAAAAAACGTAAACAAAAAAGCTAGACACACTGATAAAGATCTTTTTTAAATTTGTGAACATGAGCGTGTCACGTTCTCTAAACCTTGTTTTTCCCCTCAAGTACTCGAGATTTGATTTAGCCTTTATATAAATTTATTTTCAAAGAGAGCAAAATGCACCACAATGAAAATCGCAAAGAAAACATTCAAGTAAGGATAAAGAAATAAGCAGAAACTTTAATAGATAGTATGGTAAATTATGTTATGAAGATACTTTCTGCCCTATCAAGATCACTCGAATCACCAGAGTGGTGATGAGAACCTATATGAGCTCAGAAACTCCAAGTTGCTGTAATCAATAGTGAATATTAAGCCACAGAAGCTATTAGCATGTTAGCGTTTTGAGCTACAAACACACAGGAATGTCTCCATTGGTGGTTTGGGCCAGACAGCACATCCCAGTCCCACGGTCAGCATGAGCACCCAGGGAGAGGAGCCAAATGGAACCGCAGGAGTTAGGGACAGTAAATAGTCCCAAAGCCCAGGAAGGAGATTTAGTGAATCACTTCATTTTATTCACCAGTAAGTCACACAGGCCTGCTCAGTGCCCTCCTGGCAACATCTACAGCTTCTTGGAAAAAATGTTTTGGCAAGTGGTTGCTGGATGTTCCTGGCTGTCGCCAAGAACAATCAACTATTTTTGGAATGGTTTTCAGAGGATGCTGTATCAGAAATGACACTGCAAGCTGATAGCCACGGTCACCTGCAGTTTGTATCGATGTCACCAATATATGTTTTTATTATCCCAGCAGCCAAAAAATCCTCCTATAGCTCAAAAGGGTCAGATAATGAATTCATACTATATATAATGCAAAAAGGATTGTAACAATATACCAGTTTCATATGCCTTGAAAATACACTAAAGTTAAAAAGAAATCTTTAAACTGAATATTAATATAATGTTATTATAAAGGTCTAGTAAATGTAAAGTGGAGTAAAATATTTATTAGGGACTAATCATATCTTTTCCATATTAAATTTGTAACAAACTGGGATAGGAACATAAAGAGTTCCACTGTGAACTCAGATTAACTTAGTGTATGATTAGACAGTCTTATTGTGAACTAACACACCACAGAGCGCAATAGTAAAACTGCAGACTTCTAGTTTCTGTAAAAATGCGACTTAATCTCATGACTGTGTTCATGTGGATCCCCATGAGGGTGGCGCACGAACATAGCAGCGTGAAGGAGGAAGCTCTCAGGTTGCAAAATGTAAAGGTAAATGTCCTAGATATGAAAAAGTTTTGGAACAAGCTAACAAGATACTATTGTATTAAGTTCAGCAGCTTCCTCTTTTACTCACGTTTTCTTGTTTTCTTAAACTCTGTGGAAACAAAAAAAAATATTCCAGCAACACAGACAGTAATATAATAGTTGTGATGTGGAAACATTTAAAACATTTAAATAATGATGGAAACATCCCTTAAAAAGGTTAAAACCCCCAGAAGATATTTCTTAAAAATCACATGTTAGGGAAAGATGGGTTACTTACTAACTGAAGATTACTTTTAGCATTTTTGGCCCAATTATACACTGTGTCCCTTTACACCACATTTTCCCTATGTGCAAAAGTGAAGCACAACTCTAGTGAAAAAGACAGAAACTGTATTTCTGAGAATATACTGCCTATTCATTTTCTTTCATGATAGTTTCCATCATAATATCCATCATCTGATAAACCTGTTACTTTTTGGTCACATATAACCTTCCCTGATGAGAATGGCATTACACAGTATGACCTTTGTCTGATTTTAATAGAAACCATCCCTTCATATGCACTGGACAAAAGCCAGACTTTAGAAAAGTGTATGTCCTGCAGAACCAAGCAAAATGTGACATTGTCTCAAGTTGTGAGGCAGGGAGATAAGGACTGTGCAGTCCCACATAAACAGGGTTCATATATTTGATTCATATCTAATTTAAACCACAGACTATTTCAATTTCTCTGACCGTTTTCTTTTCTTTCCATTAAGAGTGTCTTCTAGCAGCATTTTAGACCTTTCAGATTTAGGATATGAGATAGGATTTGACATTACCACTGTGGCTTAGTGAACACCAATCAGCTGACAGACCTACACTCAGTTGGGCTGGAAATGCTGCAAAACCTCTAAAACTTTTTGTTTTACTTCACACACTCAGAGAAAAGTAGTCAGAAAAAACATAAAAAAACATACAGCTACAATGTAACAAATAATTTATGTAATTAATGTAGCGATAATCTGTTATTATCAGAGGGCCAGTATGTCAGTCCAAGTCTACATTTCTCAGTTTTGCAGTCAACAGTGTAACAAAGACAGAAGCTGTTATGGGAAAATGAGACAGTGATCACAGCATCATGTGTTAGAGGCTAAAAATCATGTTTGGAGGTTAAATGTGACCCTATGGATTGTGGGTCAGATGATGATCCTCCTGCTGGAACCACAGACAGATGACTTCTTTGTATCCCCCACTTCAGGCCTCCTGGTTAAAATCATCACTACCCCACAAAAATATCTGGGAGAATCTTGAATGATTAGTGACTGGCGAGCTCAGAACAACTGGTGGTGAAAATGTTAATAAAACCAACCATGACAGGCGACACATTCACCTTTAATGTCATGCATCTCATCATAAAGCTTCACCAGTGTTTTCATTTTCAGTTTTACATTCATACTCATCATTTCTGTACTTTTGCATTGGTCATTATTACACTGTCAGGCACAATGTTCTAGTCTTTTGTTTTTACTGTTTGATGACAACTTTTAAACAATTACTCAATGAATATATTTATAGAGAAGGAATTTGTTTTACTCTCCCAAGACAGTGATGTAAAAGCTTTTACTTATACTTTTACTCATACATGAGTAAAAAGATAAAAGTTAACCCATTTCGTCCTCTGACACTTTCTTGTTCCATTCTAATCTGAGGCCAATGGAGTGACGAGCTGTGGGCTAACTTTCCTTTCTGGGGCTAGATGAACTCTTAACTCTTCACCTAGCTGTGACTGACCCCCCCCCCCCCCTCCCTCCACCCCCCCCCCCCCCACACACACACACGCACCTGCTCCAAATAATCACACAGACTGACAGCCCAAGGCCAAACCTGCTGTAAATCTGCCTCAACACAGTGCACAGCATACCGCATACACATTGGCAATAGCATGTCTCAACAAATACAATCCTGAAAAAGACTTAAGAGTTTTATTTTCATCTCTGACTTATTTATCTTACAATTTCATTCTGTTAGGATTAATTTCTTAATGTAGTCCTAAAGTAGTAAACTCATTGATCAAGCATTAGACATTTCTGGATTGATGAGTACCTTTAAGTTGTGGTCTTATCTTTCTTCATTCTGGTTTTTAGAATCATTTGTAAAAGTATGGAAGACTCAAAAGAGGGGTGTTCACACAGGAAGTGACTTGAAAGTGACGTGGGAGCCTGAGACCTTCAGAAGTCAATGACTCATCTGTCATTCAAGGGACTCCACGTGAAATATCTGCAATGAGAAGTTCTAAGTTAAACTTTCATCAAGTTTGAGGTGAGCAATTTAAGGATTGGGGTTGTCTACATGACTATGTAACAGACTGGGATAACCTAGCAGACAGTTTGACACACTCTCAAATAAAGAATGAGTTAGCTGCATCAGCTAGAACCAAATGTAACTAGCTGTCCCACAGTGACCCTCAAAATATTCCAGTCGTCAGATTTTTGACATACATATATGTACATATATACACAACAAAGATATAGAGAATGATTAGTGAATCGTTAGTGACTGCCAAATTCAGAACAATACTGAAAGGAAAGTGTTAAACTCTAAAGAGCCTCAGTTATTTCCACCATCTGCTGAACTGACGGCCTAGGGGATTATTTGTTTTGATGCCAGTGTCCCCATAGTGATAAAAAAATCCCTTTAGTTTTGTATTTACATAGCGCGTGGCTAGTGTTTGACTTGTGTTACTATCTATTTCCTCCTCTCAAACTCCTTTTAATAAAGCCAAATTATAAAGTTGTGTAGGAAACAGAAAAACCACATAATACTGCAAAGCACCCCAGTATTTAAACCAACCAATAAATAAGTAAACAAAACTTTCATTTCGTTTCTCTGTGCACTGCTAAGATCCTGTTGACACTGTGGCTGTTTGAGAAAAACTGCTGTGATTTTGTCTGTATTTACAAATAAAATTATCAGGCCAAGAGGCGGTCAGTAAACCGATTGGATAGTGGGGTTTTGGGATGGCCTTAAATGAAAGATTGCAGACAGTGAGTACATAGTTTTTGCTGCTCCCTCATCACAAGGGGTCACCACAGGAGGTAGCTCTGCTTGTTTTCATTTGTCAGTTTTACCCAGGATACCCTCCCTAAAAGAAACCTGAAGGGATGTGCACATCACTACACTGTGTAGCCACTTAAGTAAGAAAGGCAAACAGACAAAAAAATTGTACATTTCAAAGTATGTGTTAAATAAACTGGGTGGGCCTGGGGCATTCAGTCTGTCCAAACATGCAATTGACAGCTGAACCCCTGCAGTGCTTTTCTCTGCTGTGGTCCAGCCGTCTGGTCTCCACCTACAGGGGCACCCAAAAGCTATTCAAAGCTCTGTACCATCAGAACAGGACAGAGAATTAAAATGTCTGGGGTGATCGTGGCTCAAGAGTTGGCAGTTCACCTTGTAATTGGAAGGTTGCCGGTTCGAGCCCCAGCTCCGACATTCTCGATCGTTGTGTCCTTGGGCAAGACACTTCACCCGTTGCCTACTGGTGGTGGTCAGAGGGCCCGGTGGCGCCAGTATCCGGCAGCCTCGGCTCTGTCAGTGCGCCCCAGGGCAGCTGTGGCTACAATGTAGCTTGCCATCACCAGTGTGTGAATGTGTGGATGACTGATTGTAGTGTAAAGCGCTTTGGGGTCCTTAGGGACTAAGTAAAGTGCTATACAAATACAGGCCATTTACCATGTCTTTGGTGCTTTATCAACTACAAATGCATACAGCTTTGCTTAAGAAAATTACACACCAAAAAGAACTGAATGGAGATACTGGTGCAAAAGCAAAACATTCTGCTGAGCTGACTCATCATCACCGGTTTGTTATCAGTTTATATTCCTGAGCGTAAAAGCAGTGGCACTGCAGCTGCCACAGAAAAATGTGAAACTCTGTTACTTTCCATCAGAGCCACCACACACATACATGCACCGATACGGCAACGACACCAAAGGGAGACAATGCTACAAAAGGAGCCTGTTGTCACCTGGCAGGGTGGCCTGATGGTTACTCTGGGTGCCATAACATAGAGGTGACAGGCCGATCACAGCAGGTCAACACACTAAACTGAACCCAAGTGCGCCAATGTGGAAGAGAGCGACATCTAAGGCCGGAGACAAACACTACATCACTAAAGAAAATAGAAAAGGGGAGAAATTTTCAATTGATCAACAAACTTGATTGCCCAAAATCCAGGCCGAGGCTGGATCACAGTAAGTGTTACTTATGAAGCCAAATCATGCATGTGAAAAGGGAAGGAACGAAAGAAAAACAGAAGAGAATGAAATACAGTTACTTAACACAACATTAAGTTTCCCAGGGTCCTGTGTCATTTGTAATTCATGCAGTGCACTGACCACAGCCTCACTCACTCCTGACATCCAACATGTCGCATCATTTTCAGGAACTGAGCCGGATAATTGCAATAACCCGACACTCTGTGACAGCCATACACTGACGTCTTTTTCTAGAATAACATGATTAATGAGTGATACAAAACCTGAGTAGCACATACATGTCATACTGTTGGTACCGTTTAGCTAAATGTTAGGAAGAACTACTTCTGTTGGCATTCATGAGTCTTAAACCTTCTTCTGTCAAACATGGAATAATGGCAAAATAAACTTTAAGACTCTTTTGGTCTTGAGTGACTCAAATGTGAAGGTTGCAAAAACCAAATGTCACAGCGATAATTGTCTCTGAAAGTCAGGCAGTGTGTCATCGTCCTCAACGGTCTGGGGTGTAAATCTTCATTCGGGAGCTCTTTCTTTTCCAAGCAGCCAACAACTGTGCTTCGATCTGACGGAGAGCTGAGCCTGCAGTGACATTCCTCACATTGCCAAGATGGACAAGGTATAGGGTCTACTGTCCAAACACACACACGCGGTCATCTCCTTGTCTTTCTGTCCCACCTGGGGTCCTCTGCAGCTTTGTGGGCTTAAGAAACAGAAACACACACCCCTCATTTTAAAATAACCTCTGTCTTGTTCCCTGCACTGCCGTCCTTGTTATGATAAGGAGTGTGTCTAAGATGTCCTGACTCACACGCACACGTAGACACTAATTCCCCACATGCTCTGGAACAGTGGCCTGAATAAGCAGAGTGTGGAGGGCTGAACATTGAGCAAGCGGCTGCAGGAATGCCAGCATGTCAAATGCAGCAACACATACTCACATACAGCAACCTGAACCGAGCAGCATTGTTCTGACAAGACACTGACAGCTGCTGTGAAATAAAGACAAAAAATAATCAGGACAGGAGACAGGGAAGAAGGAAAAACAGAAGAAAAAAAACAAGAAACGAGAGTGCAAAATGGACTGAAAGTGAAAACCCACTGTCGGCTCAGTAAAACATTAGAAATCATTAACTTACAGTAAAACGATCATATGCATATAAAGCTCTTTTATAATACATTTTACTTGATATTAGATCGGCATTACATAATTTTGTAACACAGGCCTCTTATATTATCCAATACATCAATAAACAAACCAATAAATAAGAAAAATATAATAATACAGAACTGCAATTTTTCCACACAGAAGATTAAAAAATTATTGTCATAAATTTGGTGATGATGAAATCTTGGGGAAAATGTGTCATATGATTTGTTATTCCATGTGTGTGCGCCAAACTACACTTGACCTATTAGCTCAGTTCCTGGAGGCTTGGAAGTTGGACATGATGGGAATTACTGGGATGAGTTAAGTGTTTATATAAATTAACTGTGGTGTAATTGAGCCTATTGCACTGAATATAAATACATAAATAAATAAATAAAAGTACATTTGAAATGTCAGCTCTTGTTTTGCTTTTTTTAATCTCCAGCCAGAATGGAATGGAGAAATCAAAACCAATCAAAACGAAACTTTTTTTGGTTAATCACAGCCTTATGAACCGTTTCTGATGGAAGGAAAGAGTGAGAGAGGCTTTACAAAAGGGAGGGGGATTACAAACACAGGACGAAGAGCACGGATTAGCGAAGGAGGATGAAGGCATTTAGTTTCACAGCTAAAGGTGTCAGCTGTGAATATTTAATGTCAGCATTTTCTCTTGTTTCTATTCATGTTAATTTACTCATCTGCTCTCATTTCACTTAGCCTGCCAGCTCCATTTACACTACAGAAGCATTTCATATGGCTAATATAGGATCCATATGGCCCCAGCCTTGTGATTTGTGGGCTTAAAAAGAAGTGTGCCTCTAGGTTAAAACTGGATATGCATGCATTTGAATTCAGGAGCGACATACTTACACTGAATCGATGGATATGAATAAAATAGCCAGTGCTCTGAAGCTAAACACTACATTGGCTGTCACACAAAATAACTTTAAAACTCCTGAATGCAAACAACACAACAAAACTGAGCAATAATGACAACATGAAATAATAAAACTCATAAAATAATGTTACAAACAATAAAGGGTAGCTCTCCTCCTCTTGCTTGCTTAAGGTGGTGAGTAGTCTTGTTTAGAACATGACTGCTTACATGTATTGTATAAAAGCTTGGCAGCTGAACACATCTATCCCATCCATCAAGGCTTTAGTCACATACTTTCTAGAATAGCATGATAAGGGTTTACTACCATTTCTCCACTGTAAGCCTGCACTTCAGCTAGATCTGTATTTGATGACACCATGCTTCCTCTTCAAGTATCTCGTGCTACAAAATTACAAATTCAATGAAACAATAAACTGCCCATATAGCACATAAGTAGCATCCGTTCCACTAACAAGCACACCCATGAAAGCATACCACTCTCAAGCTCTGCTTTACATGTGTAAATTTAGAGAATCTAGTAATGATACTGACTTGTATCTACCGTGAAAACTGAGACATTTGAAGTCACGCACATACACACAACTTAACTTATGAGTATGTTCCACAGAGACATGGGCATTCACACACTAAAGTGTACATTCGGTGTGCATAAATACCTTGTATAAAAGTATTTTTCAGATACACTGTGACAGCTCACTGTTGCGTGTGATTGAATCTTTAGCCACTAAAGTTACACTGAAGCATTGTATCTGTGACCCACAGAGAGTGGGGGAGAATTGGCTGCATTGTCTTGGCAGCAGACACAAGACATGACATGATGACAGATTACTTTGTGTGCGCATGAACGGAAGAGAGAAAACAAGAAGTTGTGCAGTTATTTATGTTAGTTATGTCCTTAGCAAGAATTTCAGTCAAGCATGTTGCATATACGTGTACTTAAGTAGCCAGCGTGCAATTGGCTTTCTGCCATAACAGTATTCCATAAAAATCTCGGTAAACAAAAAACGGAGCACATTGTTGAAAAATTGAGGTGAAAAAGTTCCGCTGCAGATTACAATAACAATGCCTTAGCCGATGCAATTCTACGGTGTTTGGAAAGTTTATAGAAGGTTACTGACAATTTCTGTACTTCTACAAGCTACTATGCAACCCACTTCAGTTCCTTTTTTCATACTTTCATGAGTTCATCTGTGTCACAACTGTTGTCACTGATGCCTGCACTGATCTGTGCTGTAACTCTCTCTGCTTTTTCGGGTTTCTGAGCATAGTGGACAAAGTAATTATTTAATTCCCTTTAATTTGTAAGTCTGCTCACTTACAAAGAGATGCACAGAGTTACATAAAAGCTGTGAATGGATTTGCATATCATAGTGAGAAAAAATTATTTGATCCTCTAGCGAAAATTCTGGCTTCCAAAGATTGGCACACGGATTACAATCAATTAATCAATCAATCGATTACTGATAATCCTGGTTTCAGCTTGTTATCTTTTAAACCACACCCTTCTACAGAATCAGTTTCTTCCAGAAGACTAAAGAGCTGTCAAAGGACATCGGGGACAAGACTGTAGACTGGAATGGGCTACAAAATCATCAGCAAGAAGCTTGGTGGCAGCTAATGCAATTATTTATAAATGGAAGAAATATAAAACGGCCATCAGCCTCATGGGGTGAGGATGATTATAAGAAAGGTGGTGGCTCAGCCTGAAACTACACGGGAGGAGCTTGTTAATGATCTGAATGCAGCTGGCACCAGAAACAAGACTGGTAACATACTACAGAAATCTTACAGTGCCTGCAAGGTCTCCTTGCTCAAGAAGGCACACGTACAGGCTCGTCCTGAGTTTGCCATCCAAATGAGTCAGAGAAGGGTTTGGAGAAAGTGCTGTGGTCAAATGAAACCAAAATCCAGCTCTTTATTTGCCCATTGTGCACCAAGATGGAAAAAATATTTCTTTAACAGCTGGGTAGTGGCATGAAAATAACTTAACGTGACATATTAGACTTCATCAAGTACAGGAGAACATAAAACAACCACGCTGTCGCAAGCATTTACATAAAATAGAAAACTGCAAGTCACAATTGGGTTTCAAGTTTCAAGTGCTTTCATGCTTTTAAAGTTCTAGTTTTTGCTCCTGTTTGACTCAAAATCTTGTGAGACTGAATAAAGTTGAAAAACACCTTCAGCTTTATTCCTGGCATAAAAACGAATTGTGAAAATTTCCTGATTTTCCTTGCTTCCTCCTCAGGGTTTTGTCACTGCGTTAATCCAGTGCAGAAATTCTGACCTACAATAAAACAAAACAAAACAAAACAGAAAAAACTCAATAAAAGTGCTTGTTGGCGGCGTCTATTTTATATCTATATTTGGAATAAAATCTTCTGCTTTCAGTTCCCTGCTTAGGATGATAGACGTGCATAAACACCCACGCAAACTGTCAAGAACCTATGTTGAGTAACAGAACTTTCAGCTGTTTCATATCTCATCTTATATGTAAACACGGCCTGTTGACTTGCATTCATACTTAAACTGTAATGTCATCGTTGCAGTAAATATTTTTTGCTATAAGTTGGTATGTTGCTTGCTGAGCAAAAGTACTTGTATATATTCCAATGTCTTTGTTTGTGTGTCTTTGGTGAGTACTGGATGAATAAGTTCACAGTAAGGATGTCAGGAGTATATTTGGTTCTTTCCACTGCTATATATTAGTCAGCTTGGCCTATCAAAAAGAGGGAAGTATGGCTATGTTTATAAATCCCCATGTATGTGTTTTTGTATGTCTGTGTATTTATTAGTCACTTTCTGACCAGTTGGTCTTGGCCAAGCAGTGGTCTGCAAACAGCTCACCATCGAGACATAAGAGCGAAAAACTCCAAATGTCGACATGTGCAATATGTTTGATCAGAACTGCTGCGTCATAACCTGGCAGAGTTAATGATGGGAAAAGCAGACCGATAAAATTGCGTTATGAGTCATAGCTGAAGTGAAAATACGATCCCAAAATCACCCCCATGTGATAATTACCGACATTCTAATTACTCAGTTTGCCGTAACTTTAACAACAGTCACCAGCATAGCAGTAGCAAAGTAAAGGAACAGCTTTGTGGACCTTTTCTCATGTAATTAAATTTTTACTTGTAGCATGAATTGTGTTTTATTAATAAAAAGGAACACATATACAACATGAGACAGAGTACGGAAAATAGAAAAATGCAAACAAGAAGAAAAGCAAAATATTATATTATAGGAAAACTTTACACACTTTTTGTTGCTGTAAGGATATTTAAGAGCCGGTATGAATATACATATATTACCACAAACTCAATACAGTGGATGCAGTCACATCCAAAGGAAACAAAAAATGATTTTTAGTCTTGCTGTTTAAACAAAAAAATCCAACAGAACAGAAAAACAGCAGCATGTAGGAAATGGAAATGTCTGCTATTTTAAGACAGTCACATTAAAAATAGAAAATATATGTACCCAGTATTTTTGCAGAACTTATGACAACTTTTTTTTTAGCAAGAACTTTTAAAAAAAAAAGTAATTACGACTTAAAAATAAAGCTTATTGTTAACTCTCAAATTGAAAAAAAGCAAATGCATGGAGGAATGCAACCGTCCATGACTTCAAGTTTTTTATGCAAATATCAAGTGCATAAAAATTGAAATGTGGATACCACAGAAACCTTAGAATCCCAGCTAAATGCTCACATATACCGCTAGGGTTAACTATCAAACACAGGGGAAAAACATTCACAGCAACTCGTAAAAATTATATTGAGGATAGTTTTATTTCAGCCTGATTTAACAGTTTGGCAAATTACACATCCACCATGCTTTAACCTACCTGTGCAAGCTGCATTTTAACAAACCTCCGTCCCTGCTTGTCTTTCTTGTAAGTCTTGCTGATGTCCTATTTGTGTCAGGCTTATTGTGTTTGATGGCTGGGGAGTTTCAAGGATATTACCATACCTTTAAATATAAATTACTGCAAATGGCAATAAGAATTTTCTTTTGACTATAATGGACCTAGCTGATTTCTTTTCATAAGAAAAAAAGGGAATGTGTAGAGCTTTACATATATAGATTATTTTAAAAGTGATGTATGGAGTGGTAACCTGGCCCTTTAACTTTGTAGTTAATGTAAAATAAATTGTTTCTTTAGACCAAATTTTCTTCTTGCATATTAAGGCAAAGGAAAAAGAGCTTTGTGCTAGCATGCGTGCCCTCATCCAGGCACACACTATTCATTGGACCGTCAACCTCAACAGATCCCCTGACACATGCATAAACTATGTCAGCACTTATTACTTTGTTTCATTAAGTCAGATTCCTTGAAATTGTTCGTCTGCCTGCTTATCGATCCAGCTTATTGGTTCTACTTACACTTGCACCTCTATCAGCTGATTTCAGATTGTGCACCGGAACCTCATTTTCCGTCTCTTTATGTTTTTAAAGTGGAGTCACGATCACTTTAAAGCCTCTTTGCAATGTTTTTTTTTCTTAATCTTTGCTTTGTGCTCTCGGCCTTGTGTTCATACTTATGTGCTAAGAGAAAGATGATATGTGTCTCCTTATTAGGATAGGAATTTCTGTTGGTTGTTAAGTGGGACTGTAGCCTATAAGTTTTTATATTGGTAATTATGAGACAATGAGTAACAACAACAACAACAACAACAACAACAACGCGAAAGTAATGTAACAAGTACTATAACAAATGACTTTCTCCTGGGAGTAATTAAGTAACATTCCTTTTAAGAAAAAATGTTTTGTGTAACATTTGTAATACATTATTACGTTTGGATAATTACACTGACCACACAGCATGCAAATAATTTGCACAAATGTGATGTCTGATACACTAGTTCACAATGGTGGTGAACCCAATGAGAATTGATAATAGAATTGATTCAATTAGTGATATCTCGAACGGAATTCTTATTAATTCCCATTTCTAACTCATGCATAAGCTTGTATTAATATCAAGGCCCACAAGTGCGCATATATGAGCATCTGTGTGCACTTAGATTAGTACAACTCAGCCATGCAGTGTGCATGGGTATTGTGTGCAGAGCCAGAGTGTGCAACATGCAAGTTCATTTATTACAAAGGTAGTAAATTAACAACTTTAAATGCCTTAAATGATCCCTATAGAGCCAAACTCTGATGTTGTTGCTGGACAGTCCAAACATCAGGCTTGGTGAGAAAACATGACAATACAATTAAAATGCGTTTAGCTGCAGGACACACAGACCTCGAAATGAATGCTGGTGATTCTTATCTGTTAAAAAATAAAATTTTTGTACCATTCTTTTTGCATATTCCTAAAATGTGCGAGTTTTTTTGTCTTGTCCGTCAGCCTTATCACCAAAGCTGAATCATAGCCAAAATAAACTCAAAGTTTTCAGTACCTTGATATTAATCATCTCACACGTATTTAACAATTTTGTGGTGGAGGACTACAAGGAGACAAAAGATGAAGTGGGATTTCTGGGGCAAAAACTAAATTGCACGTGTGATAGTTGCTAATAAATGAGATATAAATAACTGCAGCCTTTAAAAAAGAGCTCTAAAACTAACCTAATTGCCTGCAAGGCATTTCTAGCTACATCCAAGTGGCATTCGTCAACAAAGATAAAGTATTGTGTTATTTACTCAAGATTGTATAAACAAATTTTATATATGCACATAACTCTAAATTAACCTCCTAAGACCCGAACTCTTTCATGGCATGCATTTTTAATTTTTCTTTGCTATTTGGGTTGATTGGGACCTAAAGAATGTAAAAACAAAGATTTACCAGATTTTTTTTTTTTACCTCATTTTTGTTTTTTCAGAAAAATGAGATCCACATATGAGGACATTTGTTTCAAATTTTGATAGAACAGTGGCAGTATAATGTCCTCGTAAGTGGATATCAGGCCCTTGTAGAGAAAAATTAAGTATTTTGGTCTAGACGTCCCAAAACGTGATGTCCACATATGTGGACACCAGGTCCTAGGAGGTTAAAGCCAAACATTTCAGTACTTTGCAACCTTTGAAGTCTTTTAAGCACAACTTCCTTGGGTTAAATAAATCTTACAATGTGGTTATGTCTTTAACTTAAGTCTATTCTGGTAATACTACCTTTACAATATACACCATCTTCAACTGAGAACAAGAAGATTCAAAATAACATAGTAGAGAAAATGAGCAGATGTATTGCACATATCGACAGTTAGGTAACTACAAAAGAAAAAGGAAGTGTTAATGCTCTACGTGGCTGGAATTCACTCTCTCAGGGGAAAAAAGTCAAAGCAACTCCAGCTGCTGAGCAACAGCTGCTCACATAAAATCTATCTTAAAAACCATAAAAATGAAATAATTGAAACCAAGTTTAAAATATATGACGACTCAAATGAGTACTTATGTGCATTTAGTGCAATGCTTTATGGATCTCTGAAGTTTGGACAATCAACTTAAAAGATAACCAGACTGGCTTAAAACAGATGTCTTTACTGGCATTTACTATGTGACTCATGGCTGTGATCCACATCTTGATAATTACCAGTTACAGGTTTGCTTCTCTCCAAAGCTGATGAAATGTAAAAATATGTGTTTACAGTCACTTTATTAGTTACACTGCCAGTCTTGGGTTGGACCCCCTTTTGCCTTCTCAGATTTAGTAAGGTGCTGGAAACATCCCTGACAGATTTTGGTGCATACTGACATGATAACATCACTAGTTGCTAGAAATTTCATGTAAATCTTACATGTGCAGCTTTGTTGCCACCACATCTCAAACGTGTCGTGCTGTACTGAGATCTGTGGAGGCCATTTAAGTACAGTGAACATACTGTCACATTCAAGATATCAGTTTTGACATGAGCTTTGTGATATGTTGTGTCAGTGAGTATAAAGAAATGGACGTGGTCATTAGTAATCTTCAGGTGGGCTGTGGTAGACATTGACAAAGCATTTTCATCTGCTTTTTCAGACATTTTTTTTTGTTGCCATATGCAGGAAAATTCCAGTAGCTCAGCGGTTTCTTTGTTCAGATTAGAGACCAAGGCATTCAGGAACCAAAAACCATTCCAGGTTCAAAGTCATTTAAAAAAGAAAGTCATCGTTCTTCCCCATTCTGATTCTTTGCTTTGAACTTCAGCAGATAATCTTAAGACTGCATACTTCCCAAAATTAACTGAGATGCCGTCATGTGCTGTAAAAATACAATGGCCACAGTAAAAAATGGCAAATAGTGTAATTCTCTAAATAAAACTGTACAGATTTTCCTAAGCAGTATGTTCTTCTTAGATGTTATCATGAACAGGAGCCTATCCCTGGAGCCTATTTCAGGTACCATAGAGAGGTGGGGTACACCCTGGACAGGCCACCAGTCTGTTGCAAGGCTAAGATATATAAACAGACAACCATTCACACCATGGGCAATTTAGAAGCACCAATTAACCTAACCCCACTAATTGCAATGTCTTCGGACTGTGGCAGGAAGCCGGAGAGAACCTGTGCAAACATGGGGAGACTATGCAAACTCTAGTTGGAGTTCAACTCAGAACCTTCTTGTTGGGAAGTAGCAGTGCTAATCACTACGCCACTGTACTACTCCAATCCCTATTCCAGCATTTGAATGCTAAAATTCACAAGGAAAGAAAGAAATTTGAAAGAAAACACTGCAAGGAAAACTTTAACTTTAACAACAAACTGGTGGCAACCAAATCTTTCACATAGTTCAAAAAGGATTTCCAAACCTTTTCACGTTTTGTGTATTTCAATATATAGTGACGTACGCTATTCCTTTCGGTGGAAGGCTAGCCGTTCTTTGTTTTATCCAGTTCATAACACATAGTCTATGAGTTTGTTGCCACATACTTCCCCATATTTGCTGGCCAAGTAAGCCATAAATTTGTTGGTGCAAGACCCCATTCTTGTCCACCTGCAATATCCCTTTACAACATATACATTTTCATGACATTATGAAGAAACAGATGCAGACTGATCGTTATTTTATTAGTGAAGAAATCGGAAATTTGTGCACTGCTACTGAATCAACATGAATGTTGGTTGATTAATATTTTTCATAAATGTTATATAACACACAATAATTGAAATGTTTCGTCTAATGAATTTCATATAATGAATATGTTTGTGCTGTTAGTGCATAGCAACGGGCTGTTTTTAATCAGGTCTAGCAGGTTGATATGTAAAGTGGGTTGCTGCAGTGAAAGGGCTCAGTCAGCAATCAGACCACACACACGCACATACATATGAACAGCAATCTGACTTCCTCTGTTCAGTCCACTATCTCTCTTGGCTTCCTGCGTATCTGACAAAATAAGTGAAAAACATTCACTTTCAACATACTTTCACTTCAGCTTCCTAAAATCTCTTGGGTGCTGAACAGCTTGCAATATACAGAGAGAAAGAAAGATAGCATGGGAAAGAGGAATTAAAAAGAGATGGTTCATTATTACTCTGCAAAACCATATTCGGTATGCTCTGCACATCATTTACCCAGAGAAAAGTTCAGGCTGAAGATTTCCTTTAAATGGTAAATGGCCTCCACTTGTGTAGCGCTTCCTAATTGTACTGCTTCTTTATTCACCCATTCATGCTTAAATATTTAGTGGTGACTGAGCTGCAATAAAAGACATTGACCTGGCATTGGGTTTCAGTGTCTTGCCCAAGACCCTTTGGCAACTCAGTGATGTGACAACCTGCTTCACCACATAAACCATGGGTGCTCCATTTTAAAAGTTACATTCATGAACCAAAGAATCTTTTAAATGCAAACACATTTAAAAGCTAAAGTTATTGGAACTTTAATCTGGTAAATTTAGCATTTAATTGGGAAAGAAATTATGTGAATATGAAGTTGATTTCATAGATTTAGCAGTAGTGTTGCAAACATCAGCCAGACAATTTCATAAGCTATTGTGGTGAGACATACCTAAAATTCCTAATAGCAGACACCTTGTGTCTGTCTAGTGCTCACAGGTTTCCCTGTCATCATGTTCCAGTCTGACCAGACTCATGCCATTCTTTAAACCACTGAAAGATACAAAATAAAGTGTGTTGTTGGGGTTTCTACTTCAATGAACATGTATGAGAAGCACCAAGCATTATGACACATAAGTACTCTGTTCTAATTATTGTACATCTGTTCTTCTTACGCAAATGGCTTCTTTTATAAAATTCCTTATTAAGCACTTGCACCCACGCCTCATTGGCGAATAAAGATATCTCACTGAAAAGTGTCTGCTTAATGTTACTGAATTCTGATTTGACTGTGTTGTTTTAGATCCCTTCTTTTGCAAAGTGCAGAGTACTACAGTGGCACGTGCAGCAGGGTGACAAGACCCCACACTGAGAACAAAATGACAGTGCACAGAATAAAATAAAGATAGGACTGGGCACACAACAAATATACATCACCGTTCATAGCAGAGCGGTAAGTAAACAGTCAGGAAACAATAAAAGTGAAGCAATGACTGGACCGCTTTACCACACGGTTGTTATCACAATGGGATCCATATGACAGCGCTCTGATGGGCACGTCAGTTACTGCAAGAGTTGCAAAAAGATGAAAGAAAGAAAAGTAATATCTTTGTTGTCCAAACTGTTTTTCAGCGTTCTGAAGGGGGACTGTGCTTTCACTTTCACTGTTAACACCAAACCTGCGACACAAATTGGAATTGATTTTGTCCAACAAATCAGCAATTTATTAAGAGGAATGTTGATAGAATTTTATGCAAATTACATGTGCAAAGAAGTTATTTTATCCAACGCGTCCCCAAACTCAACAGTCATATCACAAACACACCAGACTTGTCTGGAACTTTTGCTTTCGCTTCACTTTCTGCTTGGTTCAATTTAGGGACTGAAAAACTGTGATTTTTCTCTTATTCACACAATTTCTAAAAATCACCCATGGTTTATAATAAGAGCTTGTACGACCAGTCTGTGGGGAAACGCAGTCTGTTATCCAATGTGCAGTTAACAAGAAAACGCAGAGCAATTTTTGGTTCATGCTGTTTTGTCCTCAGATCCTAGAAAATATCTAACCTACGATTGAACCCCCAAAAATAACTTGTATCATGCAATATGCAATATAACAGCTATGTAATTCTGAAATAACTGAACCTGTATTGTCTACTCTAGGCCTAATGTCAATTGAAAATAGTAGCTGTTCATTAAAATTAAAATTTGGCCATTATGTCGTCTTTAAATTTAGTAACTTTATTTATGAAGTTTTCACAACTCTAAACCTGCATTCAATAATGAACAGTTTTTCACAACACTGACTGAAAGTTGCAGATACATCTAATAGTGTGTGGAAGTGTTTGGCAAACATTATGCAGAAGAGTTTGAGTATAGCTGTGGCTGCAGGTTGACTAACCTTATGTTGAAAGTGAGTGAAGACACAGCAAAGGACAAAAGTTGGGTTCGTGTTTTGACATAACCAATTACACAAACATCATACGATGCCTTTCTGCTTCCTGCTCAGGACCCACAGGAAGTGGGTCAGTTGTTTGCTTTTGCGTGAGAAGAAAAGGGAACTTTTCTCGGTGACGTTATTCTCACGCAGACAAACTGAAATAACCCAACTTTTGGCTTTTTCTCTCTCAAACTCTCCATCCTCCCTAAACAGAAAAAAGCAGAAGTGTTTTAAAGAAGGTGTTGGTGACTCAATGTCTGTATGGTTAGCTCTGTCTAGCATTTTTGCTGCAATTAGTCAGTGGCCGTTATTATTTTCACATTTTTGCAGTTACTATGGAAAATTGTAAACCGCAGAAGGCAAAGAAGTTGTGCGAAAAAGCATTAGTAGCTCAGAAACTAACTACAGATACATGTCTAGCATATTTAAATTCTAAATATTGTGTGGAAGTTGACATAACTGTATCTTGCGATTTTCCCCAAACAAATGCATCATCATAGGAAAATTCTTTGATAGTTTTGCTAACTGGACAAAATGTTAACTTATGCTAATCTATATTTTATGACTCACTGATGCAGTTGATGCTTTGCTAAATGCTAATTAAGCTATATGCTAAATTGACGGTAATCCGTAGATGATGAGTCATTAGGGTAGCTTATGCTTTGCTAATTGCTAATTGAGCAAAATTCATGGTAATCCTCACAGAGCAGTGTAATGAGTCACTTCAAGATGTCTCACAGAGACGTTTAATCCATGGGAAGCAAATTAAGGAAATTCCTCTGCAGCTGCTTCATTCATCTTAATGTCTTTGTGTGTGTGCGTATGTAAGAGAGAGACGGACAATTGTGAAATAATCGCAGATTACAGACGTGTGCTTGGTGATCATCATTTTCGCTCATAATCAGTTAAGTTGTCATCAGCTGTTAACACTGACGTAATGAAGTAGATGAGGCAGCTAAGCTTCTGTTAATTTCCCACCAGCTTAATTCATTTGAGCGTTCTGTTTTATGATTCACACATAGTTTAAGTCAATTTAAAGACCAAGAGTTGGCCTGTTTTTTAAACATTCCCAAAATTTTACATGTCATCATCAACAATTTAAATTCTAAAAAAATAGATGTCTGCACATTAGCAAGATCTTCAGGCAAGAAACAAACTTTCTTGGTGCCTGAGGCCTTTTGGTTTTAATGAGCACTCATGTTTGATTAGTCTGGATGGAGAACAAAAAACAGATTACAATCTAAGACCTGCCAGCTGTTCTCTGACATTTAGCTATTATTCGTTTTTTATTAAAATTTGCCTGTATTTTTAAATAATCATCAGTGGTCAGAACAGAGGCCTGTAGTATGAAGCAGGATTTGGAATTATGCAGGTAACCTCAGGCTTAACTCTATGAAAGTGGTTCCCAGCGTACATCACCATGGTAACCTATACTGTGATGGAGCATCTTATGTTTGAGATTAGCAATAAACAGATATGAAATCCGTACCTAGTGACCACTCAAATCTCTAAAAATATTCCTGGAAAATCTCTTGAAACGTTGCGCATGTATTGTGAAAGCATATAAAATATTTGTCTTTCCTTGATTATCATCAACAGGAAATACAGATTCTTACATGCACTCTTATTCCTGCTGGCTGCAAATAATTTAACAACACTTTTATTGTTCTATAGATTGATATATGATCCTAAAATGGGAACATATTTTTGTGACCTTATAAATCTGTCCCTCTCAAATTTGCACATAGTCTAAGCCTACACTTGAATTCTGAAATCTTTACTCTCTGTGTCTTAAACATCATCAGGGATGCAACTAAAAAAAACCTAAAACTTGTCCATCTAAATATTAATTTAATGGAATAACAGCTGTAATCCATCAGTGTCTTTATGGCAGAGCATTGATAGTCTGTTAACTTTAAATTATAGACATCTTTTATTCATGTTTCTGATTGGTCAGATGCTGCTAGTACTACCACTTACATCTGAACTCGGTCATTACTAGACTGGCAAAGCCTGGGTTGGCTTATGGAGTTAATAACCACCTTTGTGTTAATGCGTAGCCTGATTGCCGATGGTTACATTGAACTTGCTTCACAGTACAGGGCACTGGCTACACCAGAAAAAAAATTCCATTGCTATCACAGTTTGCAGACTGTGGGATCCTAGATTCTCATTGACTAAGTGACTGTAACAAATTAAACTGTTAAGTAGCTATATTTAGAAATTATAGTGTCAAGTTGGAAAACTGTTGTAAACAATTCTATACATTTGTATCTTTACATGTATAGCTTTTATTTTGTATCTTGAATGAGTTATTCATACTCTTAAGCTTAACTGTAAACACTTGACCTTTTTTAAATTTATATTGTGGGTTAGACCATCGGTCCCCAACCCACGAGCCACGGACTGTGAGTCGTTTGGTACCGGGCCGCGAGAGTTGAGGCTCGGGTGTGAAATGTGTGGTTTTCAGGGTTTTTATCAGTTTTTAGCGTTATTTTCTTATCGTTTTTATCGTTAACTCGGTTTTCCTGGGTCTTTTCACATGTGTTATGAATAAATCTTCTTTTTTTCAGTACTGGTACTAGTTTTATTTTGTTGTATTTAACCGCGACACCTTAAAGGCCGGTCCGTGAAAATATTGTCGGGCATAAACCGGTCCGTGGCGGAAAAAAGGTTGGGAACCGCTGGGTTAGACCATGTCAGTAAACCCTATTTCATGTTGGCACATGCTGTTCTCAAATTATTTATTTCCTTATTTAGTCTATATTCAAATGACAGGTAACTGTCTTAAAATCTTTCATATGGGAACATTAGCCAGCCACTTTTTTGTAATGGCGCCAAGGTAATTTACTTTTTTAACACTGTAATGCACCACAAAAGTAACATTTTTAGCTTTAGTATTTTTGTGTATATTCTCTGTGCATGTTTTACTCAAACAGGACTAATCACAGAGAGTTTCTGTGTAAAAAAACTGGTACATGGAAAAATATTTGGCAGTCGGGATCTTATTTGTTTATTCAGGACACTTTGTCTTCTATGTCAAGCGTTGCATTAAACAATGGATGCTAGAATGAATGAGGCAAATATGACATGAAGATCTTAGTCCTTGTTTCTCTAAAAGTTGCCTGTATGAAATAAATCAACTGGTACTGCAGTGAGTCTGAATAGAGAATATTTTGTCATCAGCTTGTCTTAGTATGAGATTACTGCTAACAACAGGCAAACAGCGAACCATGTGAGAGTGATTTACCTCCACGCCAACTCGCACATGTTTGTGTCTGTTTTGTAATCTGCATTTTAAGACACGCAAAAAGGAACTTGACAGTATTGCCCACACCACATGTCACTCACTGCTTTCTCCGTTTTCGGCCTCTGCAAGCTTTTTTTTGGAAATTGTGGTCGCCAGATCTGAGGGGGAAAATCCCCCTTAAATGCAACCAGGCTATTGATGGTAAAATGTCTAACAGATCAGAGAAAAGGAAAGACATGGAGGAGAGGAAGCGACATGGAGCTCTTTGATGGCAGCGTCGAGGACAGCATCTGCGTGTGGCATGTATATATCTGTCTGTATATGTGTATATATGTTGCTCTTTGTGTGTGTGTGTCTGCATCAGTGTGGGTGAACGTGACCATATTGTATATATGTGACTTTGCACGGCTAGTTGTCTGTCATTCCGCCCGTGAGCAACCGCAGTTTAGATACACAAAGCTGAGCAGGGGTGGTACGGTGAGTGTGTGTGTGTTTGTGTTGGTGGGGAAGCAGGGGTGTTAGCAGTCATTGGGTTTCAGCGGTTAACCCCTAAACTTTTTATTTTTTCAGAGGAGTTTGGGATTAGTGGGGGGCATTTTAACATCAGCACTGGTGTGTGGGCACATTATGTTCTTTATGGGCCCAAAGCAAGCAGGAGGGGAGGAAGTGAAGGGAAAATGGAGTGGGAGGAGAACATATGAGGAAGTAACTGCCACCAGTCCCCCAATACCAAGCTTGTACCCCCACCCTCCATTCCCTCGCACCACCACTGGAGAGAGAGGAGAAGGCTGCTGGACCACAGACCACCCAGAGAGATGGAGACACACCGACAAAAAGACAGACAGACGATGAAGATGTAACATAGTCACAGAGAGACGAGAATCCATTGTGAACCTGAAAGAATCAGACCAAAAGCATTTGGTAAAGAAAAAGTAACTGATTTATAAATTTATTGAGACACAAGCAATCAATCAGTCAGGCAGTTAAAAAAGACCATTGATAAACCAATAATAAATAAATGAACAGAGAAGGAAGGAATGACAGAAGAAAAAAAGAGAGAATAAGTTCATTATGAAAGTCATGACTAAATCCTCATACCCATCCAATTAACACCAATCATAGTGCTGATATGGCTTGCCTGCTTCGATGTTGTGATAAAACACTAAAAAGAGAGAGATAAAGTTTAATCTGTTAAAAGCCAGGTATTGCAGTCAGCTGGTATAACGTAACAGTGAAAGAAACAACTAACTCCAGGAAAGTGTGATTAGAAGAACTAATACTGCTGGATTTAACCCACTGATCCTAATTTATAAACACACAGAAGATGTAAAAATAAGCAGTACGAAGAAAAATTGTAACGTTTCTAAATCAGATATCACCCCATGAAAACAATACATTTGCCAGCAATCATTTTAGGTAACGGAAGTAATTAAAATATTGCAAGAGGTGCTGGCAGAGCTCAAGGACAGACTGAAAGTGAGAAAACCCAGTTTAAATGCTGGTATGACAGGACACACACACATGCACACACTGCTGCACATTACTGCTGATGGAGAGACATACTGAAATAAATCCAAAGGATACATTAAGGCATTGATGCTGTTAAACTTTGGTGTGCAGGTGAAATTGACAGGAACAGTCATTTAGGAAATGAAAAGAGTGAGTTTAGGGGAGAAGCACAAATCATCCATCCATCCATTCGCTTATCCTTTTCAGGGCCGCGGGGGGCGCTGGAGCCTATCCCAGCTGTCATAGGGCGAGAGGCGGGGTACACCCTGGACAGGTTGCCAGTCTGTCGCAGGGCCAACACACAGGGACAATCAACCATTCGCACTCACTTGCATTCGCACATTCACACCTAGTGACAATTTGGATTATTCAATTAACCTATCCCCACAAGCTGCATGTCTTTGGACGGTGGGAGGAAGCCGGAGTACCCGGAGAGAACCCACGCAAACACGGGGAGAACATGCAAACTACACACAGAAAGGCCGCAGCCTGATGTTGGAATTGAACTCAGGACCTTCTTGCTGTGCGGCTAACCACCGTGCCACCACTCAAGTACAAATGCTGGTGAAATAATATTTGTATTCATTAAAAAAAATAAATGAATACTCCAGAGGAAGATCCAGTTTTTGCACTCCAAATGAGTCAAACCAAGGCACAATTCTTAGGTTGAGCTGGGGCTTTCCCTGAGCTGAAAAAAAGCCCCACTCATTTCTACATGAAAGAAAGGAATGAAACAATTACACCATGGACAACAACTTAATGAATGCATTAAAAAAGAAAAATATGTGGGGAACCTAATATAAATGAAACAAAAGGTAACTAGAAAGAATTTTTACAGACTGTCACTCTTTAGGGAATCATTGCTGTGACTTTTGTTTTCATGTGCTTTTGGTCCCAGGAGTAAAGAAAAAAAAAACCCCTCTATGCTGTTGTCTTTTATTTCAAACATGTTCTGGAACAATAGAGGTCTGTCTATCCACCAGGCCTGTTTTCATTCTCCGCTCATTCTGGACAAGAGCTGCACTTCAGACAAGATACAGAATTTCAGGAAGACAGAAAGGTTGAGCAAAGGTCCACATTTATCCTCATGTTTCTTTCACATTACGTGCATTGCTGCAACAATGCTCTCACACACCAAGCTTCGTGTGTGTCCAATGCAAGGAATAAGCTCAAGGACAGATGATTTCAGTAATATGCAGTTTTCTTATGTCTTTGCAGCTCATCATACATGTATCACATACTAGAAAGCCCTTATGGTGTCTGAAGAAATCCACAAAGCTCTGGTTTGTATGCTGATGTCTCTGTTCTATATGTACTGTGAATATGTGTGCATGTGTGGGTAGATGACAGAGTTCTGAGTTCACCACATCAGTGTTAGCAGTGTGTTTGTGTGGTTTCCTCCACTTCACCGCTGCCTCCTCCACTAAGTGTCACTGCTCCTCTGTTTTCTCTCTTTCACCCCAATATTGTTAACATCATTAAAGCTTTTCTTTTGACCATTTTTTCATTTTTTTCAGATGGTCAACTGGCCAATGGAGAGTCTGAAAATGGTTTATTTACATTTGAATTAGCTGCATATATGGCTCTTTTATAAGTATATTATGATGTGTCTACTCATTACAACAGCACCACTAATGGCCTGACTGATCATTTTATCGTCCATGTTTAATGATTAAAAAACACCGGATACTATTAGAGACAGAGATTTAGTTTTTACTTAAATAAACTCCCCAAACCCATTTGTCACTGTGTTTCTCAGTGCATTCATAATTTTCCACATTACAAACGCTCCATTTTAAGCTGCCATTTTTGTCTAAGGTTCTCGAGTAAGTTAAGTTGTCCTCCACCAGTTATCCTCTTAGACACAAATAATATTCTGGATAAATATCAGTCTGGTTTCAGAGCATTCCACAGGACGGAGTCTGCTCTACTGAAGGTGTTCAATGATGTGCTTTTAGCTGCTGACTCTGGAAAAAGTAGAGTTTTAATTCTTTTAGACCTGAGTGCAGCATTTGACACTGCCGACCACACAATCCTATTAAGCTGTCTAAAGACGTGTCGGCATTCAAGGCTCTGCTCTAAAATGTGTTGCCTCTTACCTGGAGAGCTAATCCTACTCTGTGATGCTGGGTAACAAATACTCTTCCCCAGCTACACTCACTATTCTATTCTGGGCCCTGTCTTATTCTCCTTATATATACTATATATACTCCCATTAGGCTCCATTTTTCGGAAAAACACATGATCTCCTATCACTCTTATGCAGATGATACACAGTTCTACCTCTCTCTAAAACCAGGTGCTGATAGTACACTGCAGACAGTCTCAAAATGTCTTAGCGACATACATTGCTGGATGTCTCTGAACTTTCTCAAATTAAATCACAACAAAACAGACATTATAATTTTCGGTAAGCAGAACTCTCATAAGAAGCATTCAGAAGAATCTTGGTTTCATTTTTGATTCTACCCTCAAGCTGGACAAGCAAATAAATTCAGTTGTTCGTGGCAGTTTTTTCCAGCATCTTAGGAGCATTTCTAAACTCAAAAATATCCTGCCTTCTAAAGACCTGTAAACTGTTATCCATGCTTTCACATCATCACGTCTTGACTACTACAACTCTCTCTACTTGGGCATCTGTCACTCAAGCCTGTCCCGCCTGGAACTTGTTCCAAATGCAGCCGCAAGGCTCCTGACGGGTACTAGAAAGAGAGAGAGTATTACTCTGATACTCGCATCTCTACATTGGCTGCCAGTTAAATATAGAATTGATTTTAAGGTTTTATTATTTGTTTTTAAAGCTCTCCGTTGTTTGGCTCCAGGTTACATTTCAGATCTCCTTAGCCTGCACTTACCCACTTGAACTCTGCGCTTCTCCAGTCAGATGCTGTTATTAGTTCCACGCTCCCAGTTCAAATCTAGAGGTGACAGGGCTTCCTCCATTGCCACCCTAAAACTCTGGAACAGTCTTCCTCCTTTCATAAAATCCTCTTCATCCTTGGAAGTCTTCAAATCAAATCTGAAGACCTACCTATTTTCCAAGGCTTTCGGATCTCTCTGACACCTCTTTTATTTTGGTTTTAGCTGTTCTGGTCTTTTATCTCATTGGATGATGTTTGCATATGTATACACATATACATGTATTTTATGTTCACGTATGTGTGCTTGTGTGTGAATGTGTACATTTTTGTATATTTATGTGCATGTTTGCATGTACACATATTTTTTTACAAACATGTATGGATGTGTTACAATGTTTCTATAATGTTTTCATCTTATCTATTTTAATTCTTTTTATTATATTTTCCCTCTGTTCAGCACTTTGGCCAACACTTGATGTCTTTTAAATGTGCTATATAAATAAAGATGACTTGACTTGACTCCATTATGAGGCAGTGTCAAGCAGCAAACCAGGAACTGAAAAATGTGAACTGAAAACATCACAAAACACTAATCGTGCAGTTTAGTGGAATATCACTGATTATCAGTTATAGCAGATTTTAATGTGAGAATTAATAATATAGATTTTTTGCAGTTGTATACACCTCCTCTGTCTAATCATTAGTCAGTCCTGCACCACCTTTCTAAACTGTCTAATTAACTCAATAGATTTCAGTGGATTTTATAAAAAATGGAAAATATGCTTGCAGTTTGTGAATATAGGTTACTGTGCAGAAACTAAAAATACTAATATAAAATCAATTCAATTGCTTGAAGTAAAGTATGTAATGGAATTAAAAAATGTTTAATGATGAATGCCAGAAAAAACAATTTAAACTTATTTTTACATCTGCTAAAATATTCATACACAAGAGAGAAGGCAGAGTAATGCATGCATATATCAAAGGTCTGTCTGAAAACCTGCATTCATCAATCCATTTTCTTCTGCTTATCCAATTCAGGGTCTTGGGGGGCTGGACCCTATCCCAGCCATAGGGCAAGAGGCAGGGTACACCCTTGACAGAGCTATCCAGGGAGACAGACAGCCATGCAGACCTATGGGCCTTTTAGAATCACCATTTAATCCAACCCCACTGTGGGAGGAAGCCAGACTGCCTGGAGAGAACCCATCCATGAAAGCTTTACACAGAAAGGCCTCGGCCAGGTGGTGGATTCAAACCCAGGACCTTGTTGCAGTGAGGCAACAGTGCTAACCACCGGGCTGTCCTTGTGTGAAAATCCTTTTCTCAGGGGAATTCTGGAAAATCGGGGAGTTCTACAAATGAGTCACATAACAAAAATAAAGCAGAATGTGCTAAATAAACGTTTTTGTACATTCATTTTATTTAATTGTTAAAAGACAAGAAAATCAACATGAACTGGAAAGAAACCGTATTTTTAGTCAAGAAAAACAAGTCATCGAAAATTTTTACAACCTGTCTCCCTTTTCTGCTAGTACCTTCTCCTGATTTTCTTCTCATTCTGCTTTCTAATTTAAAAAGCAGAAATTATTTACTGGTGTGTGTGCCTGTGTGTGTGGGGGTGGGGGTGGGGGGTATGAGGGAGAAGGAGGAGAGGTGGAAATTCCCTGTCTGGATCCAGGTCAGTTACTTCCACATGTCCATCTGTCTGTCTAACTGACTCACAATGCTATCATACAGTTGAGACATAAGTCAGGTGATACATACAGACGGTTACATACATATATGCATATATCCAAAGAATGTATGTAATTGTGCAATATTTCCTAGAAAGTCCCTGTTGCGTCTCTAACAGCGCATTAGTGATATTTAAGCTTTAACATGTGCAGGCATGTACAGAATTATATCCAGAAATCTTCATGTCCTTTGGCTCAAGAGGGAGAGAAGTTTGTTCACGAATCAAAGTGCTGCTGCTGTGGTCCACATTCTGCATTCTGATGTGTCGATAGGAAAGTACATTACAAGTGTAAAGAACAGATCGTTATGTGAATGTGAACAAAGGTTTGACTCTGAGTGGTCAGTTCACGAAGAAGCTGATAAACTATTTATTTTAATGACAATGAGACTCCTTTAGAAACTACTCAGTAACTACAGTGTTGTTGTTGTGTCTGTTTTTGTATGTGTGCAAATATGCCTTTGTCTTTGTGTCTGTGTGTATACGTGCTTCCCTGTCTGCACTGCAAGCCCTGTGTGCAGACATGCTTTGTGTTTGAAGATGTGTGTATCCAAGGTTTTCTGTGTACAGATCAGGTTCTGGGTGTGTTTGTGCGTGTGTGTGTCTACAGTCACGTGTTTGTCTGTGGCTTTTCTGTGTGTGTGGGCTTCACTTTGCCGTAAGTAGTTGTTGCACATGATCTATGACAGCAGCGTTCAACCTCGCCTCTATCTTTCTCTTTCTCATTCTCTTTGTCTATCCTACTCTCCTTTATCTTTATAATTTAATTACACTTTCACTTACCAACAATAACTTATAAAACATTTGGTCTTTATTCTAGTTTGGGTTTTTTTCAGTGTGTTGCATGCTATGCTACAGTTTTGGTATTAAAGACAATGTGTTAACGGGAAGAAGATGCCGGCGATCCTGATGGACAGAGTGTGTGTCTTACTGAGCAGGAGAGACAAAAATCATACTTGAATACTTTAGATTATACGTACAAATTTAAATAATGTTAGTAGAAACAATCGCCAGTATTTCCTTAATGAAGATGGCTTTTCTGTCCTCATTATTCTTCCTACTCTGATGACCTCTCATCTCTGTGATATTTTATTTCTTCCCCATTCCTGATGCTATTACCGTTTGTCCACAGCTCGGTTTTGCATTTGTGCAATAAAACTCATTGGAATTTTTTTTTGTGTTAACAGGTCTGGTTTTCATGTGAGCTTTAAAATTTTCAAGTAATAAATTGAAACTCCCATCTGTGGTTAAGTTTAGGAAGATCATGGCTTTGATTAAATGTCACAGTCTTTCATGACCTTTCCTAACCGTAATCATAGTTTCAGTGCCTAAAAATAGCCATAAACCATGATGTTGGCGTCACCATGAAGCCAGATTTATGTTGTGTTCATTGCCAAGATATTCGGGTTTGCCAAAAATGTTTAATAATATTTTCTCATGACATTAAAATAAGTCACAATGAAGTTTACTTCAAAAGGTGGTTGCTGCTGCAGTTCAGCTGAACATAATTTGTAGATTTCTAGGAATTTGTTGCTCTAGTGCAATAATAATAATAATAATGGATTGGATTTATATAGCGCTTTTCAAGGCAGTGTGTGTGTGTGTGTGTGTGTGTAAGCCTGTCTTTGCTTGTCTATCAGTCTGTCTCTATCTGTTTTTCTCCTATGTTTGTAACGGCAACTGACACCTACTCAGGGTGTGTTAATGTGTGTATTGCACTTTGTCAGTCTCTGCTCATTTCATTTTGTCTACCATAAGTGTGTGTGGAGACTGAAGATCAGGTTATTAGTTCTGAAATCCCTCTTGCTTTCGATTGTGTCTATCTTGTTGTGACTCACCGTGCTGCACTTTACCTGGTTAATCACCACAGCATTAAATGTGATTAGTTTTCATTGTTGCTCTGCTTTGGTAACAGACAGTGGTTTTGATAGGGAAAGGAGAGGCAGTCAGCCAGACAGTCTACTGTGGTGCTGAAGTCACAAAAAATGTGATTTTCAACCCCGTCTGACTTGCATTTTAGCGTTTCTCAATAAGGCTAGACTTGCTCTGTTGCCAGAAAGACAATGGGTGTTGTTGATACACACACAACAAGTGACACCTAATAATAACCTAATAATAATAATACAGTTTAACATCTATTAAGTCTTTCAGGATTTATTAAATGCATCATCCATCTTGTGGTGGTACTTATTTGACAGAAAAAGTATGATAAGGTCCTCAGAGCCTCAGTCCTCTTTAAAGTAAACCTGGCTGAAAATAAGCATTAAAAACTACGTTCACAAACCTTTTTAGGATTATTAGAGAGATAATTTCAAGAAATCTTAACAATACTTTCATTGCAGGTTTCGGAGCATGCGGCTGATCCTTCTGACACGTGTGTGCCCACAAACACATCAATGAACATTGCTGTCGTACGGTGTGGCATAAACACACTATTTTGATTATTTTCCATGTACACTTAGCTCCTACAATAAAAACCTACAAAATACTTCATACTGAGTCTTTTTTTTATAATAATAATAATAATAATAATAATAATAATAATAATAATAATAATAATAATAATGATAATGAACAACAACCCCAAAACGCTATATACTGTATTATTGGTATTCATCTATAAAAATAGACATATCTTCATTTTTAACTTCTGGACTCAGGTTAACAGAATGTTGGGAAGCCCATTTTTATTTTGTGCAGCTATGAAAAGGTTTATTGTGTTGTTCAATTTGTTTTCTATTTAAATTTGTGACAGTGCAAACACAAGATTTCCATAAAATGAGAACCAGAGTCCAAATGCCAATATTTTTCTTCTCTGCTTTACCAGTTTCGTCTGTTGATCTTGGTTCCAGCACCACAAATGAACTTTTTACTGACCCAGTCATTATTTATGATTTGATGGTCACCTCTGAACAATATTATAAGTAGACCAAACTGTGGAAAGCTCTAATTGGGTTTAGATGAGCGCAAACTGGACACAGGTGTTCAGACTTTAGTAGAAGTGGGCAAGCAGAAAAATCAGTTAACGAACAAAACCTCTTGTTTTGCAGTCTGGTTTTTTTGTGGGATTTTCCCCTTTATTCTGACTTATGTCAAAACAAAGCATTATCTGGAATTGATAGTACAAGGGGTTAACCGTCTGTTTTTCTGAAGAAGGATTACAGGCACTGAAGTAAAAACTCAGGGATGAAGATGAGCAGTGATGCATGAGTTGCAAACAGGCTTGTTTGCGTTCTCGGGTTGATGCTGTTTGGTATCTTATAGCAACAACTGGGATTCAATCGGGTTGTTAACAAAGGGGAAATTTACCTGAGCTGAACTTCTGAAGAAAACCCACAGCACAGGTTGTGCATCAGAAAGATTAACTTGACCTTGATACACCTTCGATACCCAACACTGTAAAACTAGAGCAACATAGATTTGATAAGTACATATCTCAGCTCTACTTGCATTTTAGTTGAGGTACTTTTAGGAATGAAACTTAATTGCTTTTAAGTAGAGTTACAGGCTAAATCCAGAGCTCAGTAAGCTCATCGTTTCTCAAGCACCACCACTTGTTTTTTGTTAAGCTTATTTCATTAAGTGCAGTGATAATACTAGCTGTGCTAGACAAGCAATAATTTTTCTCTTCCAAAGTATAGTGTGGCCGTTTTAAGAGACGTTAATAAGAAAGTAGACTGGAAACAGTAGAAATTAAGGAACAAACATCGGATTTTGAAAAGCACAAGAACTGAATGGATTTACAGAGCAATACTTTATTTCCATCCTCAATTTTTTTTTAAATTAGATCTTTTATAGACGTTTTACTTCCCTTTCCTTCCTTTCTTGTTTCCTTTAATTCTGCTACTCTCCCACCCCACACCCAACTCCTGACCCCCTTTCTTCTCCCTCTCCGTCTGTGTTATGTCTTCCTGGTTTGTCCTTTTATCCTTCAGAGGACAGAGAAGAGGAGGACGATGAAGTTCCCTTTTGAAGTTGGCGTCTGTCCCAAAAACAGTGGGCACACCTGGAGGCCAAATTGGTGGTGTTGTCCTCTGGTGGCAAAAGTGTACACACACGCGCACACACATGCACGCACACACACAAACACTAATGCACACGCAGTCCCCTACTCGTTTTCTCACAGACACTCTCTCTCACATTCACACACACATTTCCATCCTCACATCAAAGTCCCATGACTACAGGGCTTGGAAAGACTAAATACCGTTTACCTTCAGCTCCACTGATGGATCAGCTTCCTCTCCACTTACACACCACCGGAAACACATGTGTGCACACACATACACGCAGACTGTACACAGAAAACTTGATGACATTGTGTTTTTCAACTAAATAGCTCCTCCAAGCTATTAGAAATGAGTGCATCTTGTGTTTGTGTTTCAGTATGTGCACGTGTCTGTTTATACTTGTCTCTGTGTCACCCTACACCTATATACGTTTCAGTGCCAGGTGTCCAGTTCTTGTGTCTGGTTGAGAGACCACTGTATGTGTGTCACCATTACCATTATAGCATGTCTACCCTGATAGTGCTCATCTTACATGTGTTTGCAGTGTCTGTGCTTTGGTGATCTTTCACTTGTAAGGTAGTTATTCAACCTGATTACAGAAACACACTTATGACTACAGTATTATATTAAATAATAAAAGTGAGATTTAATATTCTATGGATTTAAAATAACAATAAATGAATAAAATAAACTGTGTAAAATACGCCAAAGTTCTAATCAAAACTAAGAAAGGAAAACATAAAATCTTTTTTTAAACAATTGATTTCTAATTCACTAGACTCTAACAGGTTTACTATAAAAGGATTTAGACACACTGTAGTTAAAGCTGAATCCATATTCATATTTAAATATAAATGTAAATATTTTCTATAACTATTCTTAACATAATTTATTTAGGTAATGTCAAATAGGGACATAAAACATCCTGGCTTCTTCTGCCTGTGCTGACATGATGACAGACAATAGGGAAGCCAAAGAGATAGAGAGTGAGCACAGATTAAAAAGGAGAAGCTCAGCTTGAATAAAATATAGGCAAGAAAGTTACACTGACACATTACATAGTGTTTCATTACATAGTTTTCTAACTTAACTGGCTGGCTGTTGTACTTCATTCTAATGATACTTTTTTAAAAAATGTTCCTGCTAGAGTGAAAATGAGGAGGAGTCTGTTTAACAAAAAGCAGATTAGCCTACACTCTGGAAACACGGTACCTCAGGTAGTGTCTCAGACAGTGCGGTACTAACTGTGATTATTGCTTGAAAAAAAACCCCATCTTTAATTACCTTATAATCTTGTTTTTAAGGAAAATGTAATTTATTTCCAATCATTAAAGTGCTCCATTATTATGTTTTATTATATTTTAGGCATTATTATGTATAGATTGCTATATTATAAATCCATATTTTTTTCCATGAAATTAAAATGTCTAGTTCCTTATATTTGTATCAGGACAGAAAACTCAGAAGACCCCTCAGATTAAAGAATCTTTGATACTAATTTAATACAGTGCGCTCTTTTGCACTGTTTTAAATAATGTGCTGTAAAGACAGATTCACCTGCCATAGAGGAATAAAGAGAAAGAGTTGATGACAACAGTCTGCTGTATTAAAGTCAAACTTGAATTGCAGAACCTTAAGCCCTCAGATTACTGATTTGCGCTCCAGTAATATGACTCATGTCATACTTGTAATAAATAGATTTCTAATATTTGCAATACACACTTATTAGTATTATATATCTTATTAAGAACATCTGATGAAAGGAGTTGTGCTTCTGTCACACAGGAACAGGATAGGCTGTCTGTAACTATTACGTATTTGTGTTTATGCCTTCTGTCATACAATAAACTCCTGTCAGATCCCAATGTGTAGGAGATATCCTGTCACAGCTCATCCTGCGTCTACTGTGTCAGTTCTCTTTTGTGTAACAGGCTTCAAATGTGTCAACATAAGGTCACGTGACAAGGATCCTCCTGACACGTGACAAGGATCCTCCTGAATATGAAGGCAAGACACTGTGATTCAAAAACTGTAAATAAATAAAGTACGGCAAATGAGTGAAAGGTGAAGCAGACTGGTCAAGTTAGTATCACAAACAGTAAAATGATCTCACGCTATCAATCCCACAGAGCAAATAAAACAAATGCAGCAGGTGCAAGCTCAAGTGACAGCAATCACCAGAAAGCCTCTCACAGGGTTTCACCACAGTATCATAAGCTCAAATCTAACTCATGACATATTTCACAAGTTATGCCTCACCCCATCTCTTTCTCTCCAATTTGAACAATGTGCATGCACCAATAATACACATACAACTAACAATGCATTACCTGATCATGTTCCTTTGTATATCTTTAGTTATTGAACACAAAATTAAGTCTTGACCTGATGCAATCACACTTGTTTTTTCTGCATTTCATAAGTCTCAAACATAATTGTCTCAGAAGTTACCTTTTTTCTGAACAAATAGAAACAAAAAAGTCTGAGATGAACTCAAATATTAAACAATATTAGCCATATCATGTTAATAATTATGTTATTGTTCAATAAATGAGTAATGAGTAATTTGGGCCCGACTGGTTTTCATCACTGGTCAGTAAACTAACAAAGAGCTATCAGATGATGCGGCTCATCGAGATTAGGGACTCAGTTCTACAGTGCTGGCCTGTTTCACTATATCCCATAATCTACTAAGGGATTTCTGTCTAAATTTGATTACAAAATCATATACATAGTTGTGAAATAATGATGAAATAAACATAGGCAGTCAAAGGGAGACAAAGATTTCTCACATGGGTAGGAGACACTGTTACCTAAGCTGAAAGGCAAGTATTAAGTATAAATTTTGCAAGTCACATGTTCAGATTTTAGTTCAAATGTCAGAGTGTGAATTTCCAATGGTGTCATGAGACAGTTGCTCCTGACATGAGATGTTTGTGTCTGCTGCGTGGTTTCACTCGCTCGCTCACACACACACACACACACACACACACACACACACACACACACACACACACACACACACACACACACACACACACACACACACACACACACAAATTGAAAGCAGACAAGCCTGTAGGAAATGACTGGATGAATGCCTTTTATTTTGTCAACATGCTAATGTTCCACCAACCAATCAGAGTGCAGGTCAATCAAGCACAAAGATAAGGCAAACTTAGACGTACATAATGTACTGATACACAAATGATACACACGCACCTTCATGACCCAGACATAAATGCTTCAAGGGTTTCATGCACACCCACACACCATCAAATCTCTCGCTTCTCTCTTGAAATTAGAAACACATTAAAAACAGTTAGCCACCGGTTGTTTCCAGAAATCACACCCAATCACAGAGCGATGACAGGTGAGGCCCTCGGGACACACAACACACATCTCCTATGAATGCACATAAGCAAAGGGAAAACTACTGGTTTCAGTGATACAGTATAATTCACTTTAAATACATATGCATGTGCCCATTTACTGTATGTGACTTTCTCAAGCTGCTGATTATCATGTTTAATCACGCTATTTTCCTTTTTTCCCCCGTTAAGCAACACTTTAATGTTCAACTCATCCAGAAACATTGAGGGCTAGGAGTGTTTCTAATAACTGCCGGTAACATAAATTCTTACTTCAACACTGGCAGAGATGTAATTAGATATTTAAAAAGAAAAATGAAATAACAAAACAAAGCTGTAGGTGTTCACAAAGCAGGTTTTTTTTTTTTCTTGTCACAGGAAATGTTGCAAATATCAGTAATGACTCATGGCTTTGAGGATGGATGTGCCACACACCCACATTTTCCAGAAGTTCCAGATATTCTGTAGTCATCAGTTGTTGCAGTTATAGGTGCAGACAATGAAAGAGCCTGTTCTTTTCATAAAACCTTCAGAAACCCCAAGAAACCCTATTTTGACCCTTCTGTTTGAAAAAGCTTCCAGAGTCAAAACTAAGGGCACCTAAAGGGTGGCTGTTTCTCATGCTTTAAATAATTTACTTAATGATTTTCACTGTCTTCACAGTTTCAATGTTCTGAATTTTGTATTATTGTACTATCACTTTAGATGCCAGCTCACCATGATATAAGTTCAGCCATCGTTATTCACATTAGGAGAGTAATCAGACTTTGTAATGCATCAGAATAACATGTTTTTAACCATTATCAGGATATTTATTTACATCAAAGGCAAACCCACATGTGAAAAACTAAATCATTAATCAATTAATCATATAAAACACATTTCTATCGGCTCCAAAATATCACCAATTTTTTACCTGTTTCAAAGCAAATAATCAAAACCTGGAACAATTTTAAACACAGTAAGCAAAAAGGATTATCGTGTATGCATATGTGGTACATAACAAGATCATATTACTTACCATATTCATGCTATTTAAGTGAGACACATGCACATGCATTGTTTGTGACCATCTGTCAAATAGGTAACTGTACAGAAATGTGTTTCCTCACACTGTAGGACGATAAATAAATAAATAAAACCTCTGACATCCACAATGACAATCAGAACAGGAACTCATATCCTCTGTGTGTGCACACGTGTGTGGGTGTTTGTATGTGTGTGTGTGTATTTGCTGATGAGAAGGGACTGTCCTATTGCACCTGGAAATTACATGGACTGCTATGCGTGCCTGTGATGACAAACAGTTCACTTGTGAGTCATATGACAACATAAAGTATCTATTTAGTGGTTTCACCGTGCTGATTGAAAAGTCATCATAGTCATCATAATCTGATTCCAGTCTGTTCTATTTTTAGATCCTCTTATGATAGCAGAATTTAGATTTCTCTTTTTTCTATTTTGGTTTTACTTAGTGAGGTACTTACATACTGAGGTACATCATCGGTACTGTATATATTTTGACTTTTTAAAAATCATTCCTTCAAAATAACCAAACAATTTTGAGGAGTACTCTAAACTAGGTGGTGGATAGAAATCACAGTCAGATGTTGTAGGTGGGCTGCTGTGCTCAGAGTACAGCTCTTTCTTTTGAACTTTTGGTCAGAGAATTATTTATAAATTGCTCTAAGGTTCATACAGTCCTGATGCTTTACCATAATGAATCAAGCTACATGTCTGTGATATCTAAAAACTTCATTTCTAAGTCTGCATTCTGTATTTATAGTGGTGATTTAACAAAAGTTGCAGACACTGATCGTGACATATGGAAAAAACAAACGGAGAATGTAACATTACATGTGGAGTGAGATGATAAAATGAATATAACACAAAAAATGGGATTTATAATAAATCTTTAAAAAACATAGAGATATTAATAAATGCTGCATATGTGATGATATATGTAGAATGTTTCTTCAGACTGGCCCACCTGTTAAGGAGGGTATGTATGTATGTATGTATGTATGTATGTATGTATGTATGTATCTATCTATCTATCTATCTATCTATCTATCTATCTATATATATATATATATATATATATATATATATATGCACGATCTGATATCGTTGTGTTGGTGTTGTTCCCAGATCATCATACTAAATGTTGTTCCAGGATCAACATTGCAAGTGACCAATCATATATATATATATATATATATATATATATATATATATATATATATATATATATATATAAACATACATGGTGAAAACCCCTTTAAAAAACAGAATTAACAGAGAGTGACTGTTGTCTCTTTAAAGGCCAACACAACACACTACATATGTGAAATTAATCCAAATATTTTGTGCATTAAAAATATTTACGTTAAACTTGTTTTGCAGGGCAAGTTTCCTTCATTATTTTTCAGATCAAGCTCAATTTTTCTCATGCAAATAAAGATCTCACCAATCAGACTACTGAATTTAGCAACAAGTGTGTTCATACCTCATAATGCTCCTTCTGCCAATAAAAACTCAGACCTCCCCTCTGACATCCTGAAGATGTACAGATGCGAAATCCTCCCTGCTTCTGCCTTACCTTAAGAATTGGCAGAAAAAAATCCCAGTTTTAGTCAGTTGGTTGGTAGTGCATTTTTTCACAAAATCAGAATGTTTTCAATGTTTATATACGTTACTCAAAAAAATTCACGTCTGAAAATAGTGTCACTTTTTCTCAACGCACTCAGTGTATGAAGGATTTACGTTGGCAGGTGTGTATGCTTTAACTGTGAGTGTGTTCATAATGTCACAGCAATGAATTACGCCTGCCTGTACTGTGTTGTATGTCAGTGTGTGTCCTTGAAGGTAGATGAGTTGTGAGAAAAAGGGGGGTTTTCAGCCCAAACCTGATCAGGGCTGGCAACCTTTAAATCACCCCACACTTTTGGCCCTGGGGTCACGGAAAAATCTGGGATGGCAGATTAGATGAAAACCCACTCTCTCTATCCATCTCTCTTTATCAGTGTCTGATTAGGCACTGACAGAACAGTGAAGGAGATGGATAAATGAGGAGAATAAAACCGTTGGGAGGTGGATGGAAAAATCAGGATAAAAAAGGACAAATCAGTGAGAGTAAGAAAAGATGGAAGGAGAAAATTAAAGGAGAGAGGGATGAGAAGAGAACACTGACATCCTAAGGCAAGAAGGCAGAAAGAAAAGGTGAAAGGAGGATTGAGAAAGAGAAAAGGGAGAAAAGAGTAAATAAAAAAGAGGGATTGTGTAACTATGACAGGAGCTCGGCAAATGAAAAGGATCAAGTTGTTGAGAAAAAAGTGGAAGACTGATTACACCCATAAAATAAATAATAGCTGCTCACTGGCACACACACACACACACACACACACACACACACACACACACACACACACACACACACACACACACACACACACACACACACACACACACACACGCACACGGTATGAAATATTGTTTTCAAAAGCCACAAAACCTTAATCATTTAACATGTGACAGGACATGTTATTTCATTCCTATGTGTCAGTATTTGCCAAAATGTATTGCTTTTATTTCTTTGTGCATGCAAATGGATCACACAACCTGATCAAGTGAAAGCAGTGCTGTTGTATCTGCAGCATTTTCCACTGGCTGAAATGTTCCATATTTCCTATGAAAAGGAGAACATTTATATTAAACTTAGATCAAACCACACCAAAAGTTGCATTTGGATCCAAGTTGTCAAGCTTCAATGCCTTGAACCAGATATTTTGTTGGGTACCTGTGTTCCAATCCTTTGGGTAAATTTAGATCAATGGCCAAGATGTGAAACCATTAGGGTATAATTTGTATTCCAGTAGGAATCTCATATTCTTGACTAAAGAAAACAATACCTGTACCATGTCCCTTAAATGGCTCTTTTGAATTAGCTTCCAAGCACAATGAATAAATATAAATGTATGTGTCACTGTTGCATGCGTATATATTCTGTTTATAAACAACTGACTGAGTACAGTGGTAAAATAAGGATATTCAAAATAACAAGGTAAATTAACCATACATGATTTTCTGTACAGTACAGAGATATCTGGACCAGAGTAGTGGACCAAGTAGCATTCAACATATTTATTTTTTTGTTTGCTAAACAAATACATATCAAATATCAAATAATTTCAGACTAACAGCTATGAAATAAAACTCAGTCCTGATTTTTAGCTAGTGGAACATCCAATAGATCTACATTTCCGATACAGAAAAAGATTTTCGGCTTTCTACTTTCTTGTTTTCTCGACTCTCAGTTCTCCTGTTGGTGGCCTGTTTATATCTTTACTCCATTAGTTTCCAGGTGTGGCTATCAGGGAAAGCCCTGTTCATGCCACTAACCTGTGGTTCTCGATATCAGCTGTCAGACTGACTGACTCACTCACTCGATGCATGTCTGGTTATTAATGACTCACATTCAGTATACACATAGCGGCACCCACGCACCGGGAAATTTGCTAACTGCGGTATGGTGAAGGACAGACAAACACACAAACAAACACTCTAATATGCATGAACACATGCACATGCACACTTTTGTGTACACACACACCTTACTGACTTATGCTAATTTCCTAAAGACCTACTTGACTCTCAGCCTTACTTGTCCAAATTTAACCTAGAATACACATTACCATAATGTGACTGTGTAAATGAATTTAGGTCTGCACAACCCAAGTAGTACCTGGACCACACATACACATACACACACACAAATTGAGGACATTCCCGTGTGTAGGTGACTCAGCGTCTGTGAGCGATAGACACAGACTGAGGAATGTAAACAGCAGTGATTGCTGGTTCAAATCCCTTCAGAAAGCAAGAGAACATGTTGTGGCTCTGGCTGCATGAACAAGACTGAAACCAGTTGCTGTTTACACTTTATTTACTCTTGGATGCTTTTGAGCATCATCGCACACTTTGACACCACCCTAATGCATTCTTTTGTAGCTGGGATCAGTGAGTAAGTTTCTAAAAGACAGTTGAGAAATTAAGTCTGGTTCACAAAAACAAGCAATCATGTCTTTGACAACTTCCTTAACAGCTTCCTAGGAAGTTTCATGGTCATAATAAGCACATTATATAGTTTCGGAGGCAGTACTCATATCATGATCCTGTACAAAAAAAAGAGAAAGAAATTATGTAATTTGCCTTAAACATGAAGTAAAATGTGTCAATTTCCCCAAAGGCTTCACTGAAATATATTAAAATTGGACTTGATATGATAATAATGATCCATCTCAATATTTTGGACAACATAAAACTACATATTTCTTACATTAAATGCTTGCGGTGCAGCAGCTGACTCCAACTGTACCAAATAAACACAAAAGTAGAGGTAAAAAGATGAAAGAGTAGTCAACTTACATTGTACATGTGGACTGGCCTTCACATTTCTGTGAATGTAAATCTGCAGCATGTAACTCCAATAAATGGCATTTATTACATTTACATCATTTTACAAACAGTATTTATAAGTGAGCCACAAGTTGGTAAAAAAAATACAATAAAACTAACACTAGCACACAGAAAGAAAGTATTATTGTATATACATATATATACATACTATTTTAAGTGAGGTGACATTAACATACATAACACAGTAGCTGATAGCCTCTCTAGTGAGCTGATAGCCTCTCTGGTGCTCATAACACTGGAAGTAATGGGACTTATCTTAAGTGTTAGAATAGGCTGTTCCTACTGTAGTTATTGTCATGCATGTGGAGGTGACATTAAAGTTAATTGTTCTTTCCACTTCCTGTGTGTTCATGCACAAACAGTTGTATGGACATGTGTGTGCTCCCGTTCATTCATTCACTTGTTCATTCCCATCTGTACTGCTGCTGCTGCAGGTGCATTATTCAGGTCAGACCTTCATTCATAAAAACAGGCTGGGGGAGAAAAACAAAAGGAAGGATGTTGCACTTCAGCGCAGAAAAGAATGGACGCATTGTGTCGTCGCAATGCCACATCCACCACACATTTCTCACACTTTTCATTTTAATGTGGACTTGACGCTCAAGTTCACAATGTTGGGAAACAATGACTCTCTTTATTTCCACACTGCACATAGTTTTTTTTTTTTTTGGAAGGAGACAAATCCCAGGCCACAGCAGTTTTCACTCTCATTCACTAACCAATCTTTGTTGCAGTTTTGTTTTTAACTGTTAGTCAGCGGTTTTCCACCAGGTGTCCAGAAATACATTTAGGTAATAAACCTATCTATGGTGTGAAAAAGTATATTGTAAAAATAAACTACTAAAATATACTGACTTCACTGCAATTTCCAAAATTTTCAAAGCCATCCGAAAGCGAGATTGGATCCTTTGGTGTTTCAGTTATGGCCTACAGGTTGTATCCTTAACACCAGAGGGTTAAATCTAATTTTTTTTACTGTACTTGTGCCATTTTCTCATTCTAGAGCACAAAATATGTAAAGTACACATTCCCTCCCATCTCAATGGACCTAGTTCTGATAACATCCCCTATTGCTGGTCCTAAAACCCTCACAATGCTCTGTTCATCCACACCCCAACCTACTGAAGAAAGACATATTTATATTGTAGCAAGCCCTCTGAAAGGCTTACAGGTAAACAGCTGGACTTCAGCGCTGAAACATTTTGAAAATGACTCCACATTGAGCCACAGAGAGGCTGTGACTGACTCAGACAAACAAAATTGTAACAGTTACCTAATATCACCAAGTATATTCATTCTTGCCCTTCCTTTCTTTAGATATGACTCAAATATGTCCCAATCAGACTGTTTTCCTGATCCTAATAATTCCAACTCCCTTTCTCCACACCCTATGGACACTCATGACCACATCAGCCACCCTTTAACCCTAGCCTGAGTCACCTTGCCCAGTACCAACCAACGCTCTAGCCCCTGGCTCAGTGGCCTTGGCCTCTAGGATAACCAGTCCCGCAGCCACAGGCACTAGCTTAAGCTATTCTGAGTCAACAATACCCTTAAGGATTACTGTGTGATGAAACATTGGTTTGGAGAAGTATTAGTGTATTTGCCCCCTTTTCATTTTGATCCACAAGGATTGTTTTTTTTGAATAGTTTCAACTTGCTAATGTGAAGGCTGACTGATGTGCGGTCAGACTGCATTGAAAGCAATGCTCGGAATTAGCTAACTTGGGTTTTGTTGTTGCTAGGTTGAGAGCTATGGTGTTATTTCTTCTTAAGTGACTGATGAGCTGTGTCAAACACAAACACATTCACTGACTAACACAAACTCATACACACAAAAATGAAAGAACTCTTGGATAATTACAGGAGCAGTACTTTTGAATCACACATGAGTTGCCGCACTTAAAAATATTTACTGTTGTCTTTTTTTATTCAGAATTTCTATATTTAGAAATTGTGGGATATTTACTTAGAGCTTTTTGTATCTATTAGAGCAATTGTGGTATGTTTTGTAAAATATCAAAATTTGTAATTTTATTTTTTAATTTAGTTACTGTTTTTATTGTCTTGGAGCCACTGTGGACACATAATTTCCTCAGGGATTAATAAAATATTCTAATTCTGATGATTCTAAATGACACTGGGTGCTGGTTTAGCTCAGTCAGTGGAGTGAGTGACTGTATGCACAGGTTTGAGCCTGACCAATGGCCCTTTGCTGTGTGTCCCCCCCCTCAATCTCTCCACTCAACCTCAACCATGCAATAAAATGATTAAAAAAAGCCCCCAAATTTTTAAAAAAAGAGATAAATATTATATATTAAATACATTTATATAGATATATACTAGATTTATAGATATGCAATAGATTTCTTATTAAGCTTATGTTTTCATAGTAGTCAGGTAATAGTCGTGTTAAATGCTGCTAATGATAGAATGCAAATTTTTAGATTTTTCAAAAATCTAAAAGAATTTAGAAATCAGAGTCACAGTCAATACTTGTTTGCATAGGTATTTGCCTATATAGAGCAGCACACAGCTCTGTGTGGATAACACCAAGCAAATGCTGACCTTTTGGAAAGTGGGCTGAAACAGGGAAGGGAGTGGCAGTGGAGTTTGCTATGACCAGAAAGACAGCCAAAGGACCCAAAAGACATGAAAAAATACAGCGTGAGAATCACAAAGTGGACACTTTTCATTGTTTTTAACATTTAGCATCACTTCAGTTCTTTGTAAGTTATAATTTCACTCTTCATCAACAAGCAACAGTAGTCTACAGAGATGTTATTTGTGAGGCTGCCCTCTGGTTAACATGAACAGCTACAACATGTAGATCACAGTGTGCAAAGCAGTCAGTAGGCTGTGCGTAGGACCACCATATAACCATGTGCAGTGATCAATACTGTAGACCACAATAAGATTAGAGCTAAGATTAGAGCGTGTTGTAGTTGGGGCTTCTTCTTCACATGCTAAGGGTAATTATGGAGCTCCAAAGGGTTCTGTGCTCTATATATGGTTTTGTCCCTTAGGCACCTTAGAAACACGATGTCTAACCAGATACATACTCTGGATGGCATTACCTTGCGCCTTCAGTAACGATGTGAGGAATCTTGGAGTCAATTTTGACCAGGATATGTTCTTCAAAATGCATATTAAGCAAATATATTGGACTGCTTTCTAACAATTTTGCAATATTTCTAAAATTAGAAACTTGCTGTCTCAGAGTAATGCTGCAAAACTAGTTCATGCATTTATCACTTCTGGGCTAGACTACTGTAATTAGCCATTATCAGGATTTCCTAAAAGCTCCCCGAAAAGCCTTCATGTTTTATTAAAAATGTTGTATTGAGAGAAATGACTGGGACTACAAAGACAGCAAATTTCGCCCATACTGGCTTCTCTTCATTGGCTGCCTGTTAAAATCGCTGAATCAAATTTAAAATCCTTCTCTTCAAATGCAAGCTCTTGAATAATCAGGCCTCATCTTATCTTTAATACCTTATAGTACCTTATCACCCCAATAGAGCTCTTTAATCTCTGACTGCTGCCTTACTTTGGGGGTCTTACGATATTTAAAACAAGAATGGGAGGCAGAGACTTCAGCCTCTTCATGCCCCTCTTCTGTGGAACCAGCTCCCAGTTGCAATTTGGGAAACAGCCACCCATTTTTTTTTTAAATTAAATTTGCACTTTCCTTTGTGATAAAGCATATATTTATAGCTAGATCGAATGATCCTGAACTCTCCCTTAGTTATGCTGCAGTAGGCGCGCTGGGGGCTTCCCATGATGAATGAATTGTTTCTTCTTTACCCACATCTTCTCACTTTCCTTGTGCTTATACACCACTTTGCATTCAGTCATTAGTTCCACTGGGTTGACATAGATGGCTGCCGCTTTCTGAGCTTGGTTCTGCCAGAGGTCTCTTCCTGTTAAAAGGGAGTTTTTCCTTCCCATTGTCACAGGGGGTCATTTGATTGTTGGGATCTTGAGGTGCTCGATATTGTTGTTTGATTTGACACTATATTAATAAAACTGAAAAGAATTTAACCAAAACGAATGAATGAATTCAATCAAAATAAGTTGATGATGATTAATGACTGAATATATGTGATGACTGTGTAACTTTTTTGGGATCACTCATTTTTTCAACGATTTGGAACAATTTATTTGAATGACAAAAGCATTACAATTGTAAGATTGCTTCTTAAATCGAAATGTAAAAACTTGCAGAAAGAATTAACTAAGAATAGATCAAACAAGAATACAAACCGATGCATTGAAGGATATAAACACACACATGCACACACACACAGCAGATCTGTGGTAATGATATAGCATTTGGTTGACGGTATCCGCTCTGTCCAGCCATCCTCCTCTATTGAGAGCTTTGACTCAGACTCACTGTGTGTGTGTGTGTGTGTGTGTGTGTGTGTGTGTGTGTGTGTGTGTGTGTGTGTGTGTGCGCCCTTGCACTGTCTTTCAGAGAACCCGTTAGAACTTCAGATCTTTTGAGTGATGACATTTTTAGAAAGTGATGACATTTCGTCCAGTCCTAACTTTTTCAAAGGGCTGTTTGAGGTTTGGTTGAGAAGACTTGGTTATAGGGTTACGGTTTAGATTTAGGTTTAAGGTTAAGGGCTATGATGTGTTTTGTCAATGAGAGTCTCCACAACTGCAGAGGTACAAATGCGCTGCCAAGTGTATGTGTGTGTGCGTCTGTGTGGGGGTGCAGGATGTCTGAATTTTCCTTTTTCCTTTTTGCTTTGAAGTTTCAGCAAAATCATCCCACTTCTCTGCTGCACCAACACACACAAACACAAACATGCAGATGTTGTGAACATAGTCATTCATCAGGACGATCAAAAGACACAAGCACACACGCTCACACATGTACATCCACACATGCACAAAATTCATCCATCACACTGTAGAAAGCACACACAGACACACAACAAAATCTGCGTGTGTGTCTCTAATACAAAGGCCTATAAATAACATGAGAAGATGAGACACACTACATTTCTGTTGTGGTTTCATGTTTTGTCGCTGGAGGATCCTGCAGACACACAAACATCCCCAAAAGTAATTACTGACTCCATGGACAATGTTGACTGATGAAACCCCCCCCCCCCCCCCCCTACACACACACACACACACACACACACTTGTGCAAATCGCAGGCCTAAGAGTGGATGAAAAAATTTCTAACGTTGCCTGCCGCAGGTGGGTCTACTATCTGTCAGAGTTTACGTGAATGTCAACTTAAAAAAAATCCTCGAAGTTAGTTAATACTTGTAAAGTTAATTTTGGTATCCATCAGTTAAATTACACACAACGCATGCAAGTTTTTCTTGACATGTTATCTTAATCTAACTTTCCCAGGAGAACTGGACATGCTCAAGATGATTATACTTATCACTAATTCACAAAAATCTTTACTATCAATTTCAGAAACATTAATGTAAAAAAAGTAAATCTAACACAATAGCATATACTGTTATGGTGAGAACTTAAACTTCTTCAAGCTTCTTCAGCTTAAACAGTTTCATATTTTGATAATCTGAAGGAACAAGGCCAAAGCTGTGTTAGTCCGCAGAGGTATGAGGGACAGAAATTCATGCAGGTGTACACGTGCAACCTAAAATTTGAGACCACACAGGGAGCACATTAAACACACCAACTGCCGCTTTCACCAAATCATATCGGTCTGCTAACACATCATCACATCAGCCTGGAAGGGGATGACTGATCTTAACGTAGGAGAGAGTGTCGATGGGATACAATGACCTGAGAAAGAGGGGGTTCTTTGTTTATATAGGTAAACAGGAAACACACATGCACTCGCACACAATGAAAGAAAAAATGAATTCCTTTGATTGTTAAGGGCTTGTGAGAAAAGCTGGCTTTAGAGCTTCGAGCTTTACGTGTCTGTGCTGGTATTGTTGCAATTAAGCACCTGCTGCTGTAAGTTATTAAGATGTAGTTTATGTTTTGATAGTTTGATATTTGCGAACACAGACACACATGAGCTACAAAGAGGAATGTATTTATATGTAGGGATGTGCATTTAATGTGTGTGTGTGTGAGGGGGCGAGAGAGAGTGTGTGTGCTCTGAGAATAGCTCCAAGCAGGAAGTCTAAATCTAGCCTGGACCAGGAAGAAAAGTGTGTGAGAGGAACAAACAAATCTGGATACCCTACTCCCCACCCCCCATCTATGCTGCACACACACACACACACACACACACACACACACACACACACACACACACACACAAACAGTTATTAGTTTATTACATAAAGTAATATCTAATAACCTAATAATGTAGAATGGAAAGGTTTTTGTGATGAACATTTGTACATGTACGACAACTGTCACCAGATTGGATCTCCACAAAACGGGTAATACCTGGACCATGAATGAAACATAGTGAAACATGAAAAAGTCCAAGACAAGTTCATGGAATTTAGTGCTTGAGATCTTTGGATTTCTCAAGGTCAGTTGGAGATTTTGGGGGACTTTCCCTTTGTCTAACATCTGTGTTTTTTAGAATGATCAAGACAAAGCATATTTGCATAACAAATCAAAAGAAAGTTGCAGTGGAATGGCATGTGAATTTAAACCCAAAATTTCAGGTTCATGTTTGTTCTGGCATTTAAAATAACTGGTGAGTTCTGACATCAGTTACTACAGTGAGTGTGTGTGTTATTAAGTGCGCCAGCCTGATTTAGCCTCGTAGTTGTTTAATATGTAAATAAATTTGGAAAAACACATATCTGTAAAATGGCCTGTATTTGTATAGCGCTTTACTAGTCCCTAAGGCCCCCAAAGCACTTTACACATCCAGTCATCCACTCAGTCACACACTGGTGATGGTAAGCTACATGTAGCCACAGCCACCCTGGGGCGCACTGACAGAGGTGAGGCCGCCGGACACTGGCACCACCGGGCCAGTAGGCAACGGGTGAAGTGTCTTGCCCAAGGACACAACGACCGAGCCTGTCCAAGCCGGGGCTTGAACCGGCAACCTTCCAATTACAAGGCGAACTCCCAACTCTTGAGCCACGATCGCCCCATCTGTATCTGTAACACTAGCCTGATATTTTTAAAAATTGTGTATGCAACTAAGCTTAATCCAAACACACACACACATTCACACACACACACATGCACACACAGGAGGAAGTAGGATTCAATTTTTCCCTGAGGAAGCCTGCATGTGTGTATGAGACAGGTTCTCAGGCTGGCCGGTACTTCCTCCTTCTCCTCCTCCTCCACCTCTTCTTCTTCTTTTGTCGTTTGTTCCACCTCCAGCTGGACCCCAGACAGGAAACAGATGCTGTCCCCCTCTCTTCCTTCTTTCTCCCTTTTCTCTTCCTCCTCTTTTAATCTCTCTTCCTCACTTTTTCTATCGTCCGTTTTTGTTACTTTTTTCCTAGCCATTATTTATTCTCTCTCCATTTCAAAATCCCTACATATTTTTCCCCATTTTTATTATATGTTGTCTCACACTCCTTTCACTCCTTTCCTCCATTTCTTCTATACTGCGTCTTGTTTTTCCTCTTTTCCTCCTCTTTCCCTTCCTCTAACTCTTTCCTTTCCTCATCCATTTCTCCTTTTAGCACTTTTCCCCAATTTTTCTGATCTGTTTGGTCATTTACACTTTTCACGCTAAAAATTGAGATTTAATTCAGTGCTATAAATCTATAGCATTAAATAAATGTACTGAAAATGAACCAATAAAACAAATAAAGTAAATTTAAAATACTTTATGATTTTGTATATGAGTCTTTGTGTGTGTTTGAGTGAGTATTTGTGTATGTGTGAAGTAGGGAGACAATGAGAGGTTTTGTGTTTATAACTGTGTGTCACCACCTAGTGTTCATTCTGTGTCTGCTCTGTTCAAAATATGAATTTTCCCTTTCAGAAATTTTGGATTATTTATAACATACCATCAAAGCAGTATCTTTCCAACAAACCATGCTTGTGAGCCAATATCTGTCATATCAGGACTGTGCAATGATAAAAAAAGAAAGAGATTAATGAATGCAGTTGTTCTTGATGACTTTATTGCAGTGCAATAGTGTAACCAAAAGTGAACATAGTTTAAGAAGATTCTTTCCTGGCCCTCCTTTTCTCTATCTATGTGCTGATCTTGTCATCTAAATGAACACACTTTTATATTTATACACATTTCTGGCAAATCTCGTGATATCACTTGGTTGAGCATGCAAAAAGAATATGATATGAATAGCATGCTTACACAATTCAGTTTTAATTAGTGTAAAATAAGATATTACTTTTTTAAAATTTTAGAAACTACTAATATGCTTGAGTTAGTTTATTCATGCACGCAAATATGTAAAACATTAATCTCTTGTTTCTCTCTTTTAGAGAGTGGATACATACACATACAGTTTCTCTACTTTTGCCTTTAAGACAACATCATTAATAATAAAGATCCAGCTCAACCTTTTTTTCACATCTGTTCAAAAATTTGTTTATTTGAATAAACTCAACTTTCTTATTTTTATAGGCACACAGGTCAGGCTCTCTACTGAGCTACGCTGAGGTCATACAACCTTTGTTTACAGACACAAGTTGCCTGAAGTGAACATAGAACACAGTATTGTGAGATGTGGGGGGTGTCTTCTGGTTTTATGATGCCATGTTACCCTTCCAGTAAAACCAGTCCACTGTAACTGCTGTAACTTCAATCTGAATGAATCAGAGTTTCCAAGCATCCTGCTCAAATGAACCCCTCCCCTTCTCTCAAAAGCACACACAGTCATGCCCTCTTCTTAAGCACCACAGCAGTGAGAGGAAGTAGCCTGTGGCTCATGGCTGTGGTGAATTATCATCTAGTGGTGACCATACTCTGTGGGATATTCTGATGGGATGCTTCTCTGTTGGTACCTTCTTTATCTTTCCTCTACCTTAATTAATTTTCTTCCTGTTCTTCCTGCCTCCTTCCCTTCTTTTTCCAACTAGTTTTTTCCACTGCACAAACACAAAAACGCTGCATGCATCAAACAAACCCTAGTGAATGTTTGTCAGTGGATGTAGTGCAGTCAAATTAGAGTAGAATAGAATAGAATAGCCTTTATTGTCATTGTACAGAGTACAATGAAATTGGAGTGCCACTCCCTTGGTGCAAGTTTCAATAATAAATATAAATTAAAATGGACACTATTATTCCATCAATTGAATTTTTTCAGCTTGTTTTGTTCATTTAAATTTCAGTTTGCTTTCATATTGCCTGCATATATATAATACAATTTTAACTTAAGCGGGGTTATTTTCTTCGTGTATTTCACCTGATCTCATGGGTTAACTGCTGGTCAGGGGCTGATCACAGAACTCATACATCACGTCTTTATTTGGAGGAAGTCATTAGGTTTCTGTGTGGTGTCCCAGCCTTGACCCTGCTGAAGCTGCATTAAAATCCCAGACTTAGAGGTCAGGGCATGGGATCGTCAGACCATGCATCAGCCAATCGCATATGATCTGGAAAGACATCCAGTACTTTCCAAGTTTTTCTGTGCATGTCTATGTGACTTTGTGTCTATACATGTCTTCTAGCGCTGTTGAAGTTTGGCAGCCAAATCTTGCATTTCATCTGGCTTAGATATTCAAGTATTTGCAGTTACCAAAAATTACAGGACAGCCTGCTGAAGCACACTGAGTACATTCATTCAGTGACAGGAAAACCTTCCCAGGAAGCATTTATTCTTTCACTTTCACTGCCACAGTTCTGCTTGAATTGTGGGTAGTTCAATTCTAAGACTTTTAAAATGCTCTGCGTTCAGTTCATGATAACCTTTGATGGAAAGTTTGGCTGGGAACTGCTCAAGTCACATTTAAATCCTGTTCTTTACTAACAAGGAAAATGTCTGTTGAAAAACCTGCTGCACAAACACTGTACAAAAATACTGCAAATGTTTTAAACTGGCCTTTGCCTATTATTCCTTTAAAGGTTCAGATTTCTTTGAGAAAATATTGGCTAGATAAATAACTAAATAACTGTGTGCTGAATGTGCTGAACGGTTTGTGTGTTGACAAGTTGCAAAATATACTCCTGATGATATATTCTGTCTAGACAGTCAACTAAATGTTCAACTTCTAAACTAAGCTGGTATAAAAAGATGGATGTAGCCACCATGACTTCACTCATCGGTTTTGGACATGTTGAAGCTTCAGTGTTAGTGTTTTATCTATACATGACTTTATATGAATGATGCAATGCCCTTTTATCGTCTAACGCTGCCTGGCTACGTTAGCTGCATGGGGGAAACACACACACATGCAAATAGGCTAATTAGTGCTAAATAACTGACTATTAAAATAGCAAAACTGAAGCAAAAACTAATTGGATGGTCTATCACACACAGCAAGTCTTAATATTAGCCATGTAATGGTGAGGAAGTCCAGTTAAGTTTTGCTTGAAGTATTGGATGAAGCCTAGTTGCCTAAATGTTAGGACAACCTGTGAATTAGTGCAGCCACATCCCTAAATCAGTTACATAGGGAATAAGGTACAAACAAAATTGGTCCAATGCAGAGTTGTTATGAAGAAGGAAGCTATCCACATAGGACAAAAGTGCATTTTGTACCCATCTGTAAATATATCTCCACTTATTCTTAATGCTTAACTCGTCAGCTCAAGAAACTGACCCTTGCTTTTAACATGAATGCATCTATGATCTAATCAAATTTACAATGTAAGAAATGCCTTTGTGGAAATGCTTTTTTTCATTTTTATTTTATTTTACAATTAGTTTCTACGTGACCTGAAAAAAACATTTCGGGACAGTGACCTTTAAACTCCAGTGTATTTTTTTTTAAAGCATCTTTTCTAAGGTTGGTGGTTCTCACTTTCAGTGGATGATCCCTCATGAGTGGGGCAGCAGTGGGTGTCTGTTTGACTGACAGGAGGTATAATGTGGCGCCTGGCGCCCCCTTAGCCTCCATCTCCCCTCTTCACCTCTCCCCTGAACTTCCTCTGTCCGGTTCCCCTTTCTGGTGGTCAAAGGCCATTCATTAGGATGCCCTCCATTTCTGATAATACACACACACACACACACACACACACACACACACACACACACACACACACACACACACACACACACACACACATATATATATATATATATATATATATATATATATATATATATATTATATATAATAATAATAAAAAATATTCTTTTGTGGTATACATATATATATATGGAGAGAGAGAGAGAGGAGAGAGAGACAGACACAGCTTGTGTGATAGTTATAACCAGCAGTGGACTCTGCCAGGGGTGGTGAGGGTAGCAAGGGGTGACAGCCACCATCAGTCTTTAAACAACTCTGCAAAACCAACTCTTTAACACACACACACACACACACACACACACACACACACACACACACGGACTTCTCCCTGAGGGGTATTAGTGTCCTCACTTTGCCCTGACCAAGAGTTGTACTGACCGGTCACAACGATGACAGAAAACGTAATGGTCCTTTGGCTTGGTGCTGCTGCTTCAAACTGCAGAACAATTTTAAGCTTAACAGCTGTTTGGTAATGTTCTTCACCTTAAATACACACAATAAATTAAAATTGAGTCCTTTAGTTAACCAAAATTCACATTCAGTTAATTTGTTGCCACAGTTAGATTGGACTCACAGCATTTCAAATTAATAGCCAAAGGGTGACAGAAGCATACTTTGAAACAGGGTGGTGCTGCTGGAAACAAGTTCAGTGTTTGTCCACAGTGAGTCTTTGCTTATTAAACAAAAGTCAGGTATTGTATGTTTACAAAATCACTTTTTTCATTACATTAGAAAAGTTTTTACTGTTTGGTAATGTGTTGCTGTAGTTACTGATTTAGCACCCACTGGTGACTCTTGGTACTGGACAAACTGGAACTCAGTAAAGTCATGGCAATGTATTTATTTATCTGTAATTATTATCCACACAAAGGAGGACACTAAAGATTAGATTTGATATTTGTCAAACAAAAGCAACTTTTCATTTCTTCTCTTTTCTTCTTCTGGTCTCTGCCTTTTTGTTTGTTTGTTTGTTTGCTTGTTTGTTTTGTTTAAGAACTTTATTTTCCTTTGATTGGTTCCACTGATTTGTCCTATCTTTACAGTACTGTGGTGCATGTTCAGCATGTTTAACATTTTCTGTAAACTCTATAAATGAGCAATTTCCTATCACCTATACTTTCCAAACCAAAGGAAAATGACAAAAAAAATCTCCTGAACCCATAAAAAAGATCTTCCTTGTTTATAATCGAGTTTTCAGTTATTTGCAGATGTATTATAATCAACTATACCATACAGTACACAGTAGGTACTAATGTAAAGGAGCTAATAGTGTACATTCATAAGGGACTGCCAGTATTTGCACATGAAACAAACAAACAAACAAACAAACAAACAAACAAACAAACTAACTAACTAACTAACTAACTAACTAACTAACTAACTAACTAACTAACTAACTAACTAACTCCATACATAAATAAATACAAATAAATAATGAATGATGCCCTTCCAGTGACTGATGACTCTTGGATGGTCTGGGAAGGTCTGATAGTCAGGCTGGAAGAACACACTCACTATATAGCTGAAATTTTTCAGTCTTTCCAACTGGGGGAGTTTGAGAAAAGCAGGCTTTAGTGACATATCTCAAGAATATGTTTCTCGAGAAATGTCTCCAGCTGGGCTACATCCTAACACAGATTTGTAATGCAGAAGGCGAGTCTGGCTTAAATGAATCTTAAATAAGACTACACAAACCCTGGTTTGTCTCCATCATCTAGGGAATATTGCCTTTATTATGATGGATATATACAGTAAGTGTGATGTTTGCACATGAAAGTTAAATGATTTGTATTAAGGAAACATTAATTTGGTCCATTGGTTCTCACAATATAAAAGTGTAAACAGATTTATATCCAAACAAACTGATCAACTTCTGCATGTAAATTCATTCTGTTCTTTCTACACAAATGTGTTTGCAATTATGAAAACTGGCCCAGGTAGTGATTCAAGTTCTACAGAGCTTCCAGTTCTATGGAAATCCTACACACAACCTCTGTGGGTACAATTTCCATGAATTATCATGCATAATACTAGTGTAAAAGGTTTTATAAGGACTCAGTAGAGGAGGAACTGCTGCATTGTTAACCTAGAAATTTTTTTTGCATTTTCTTACCTGATTATTTAACAGTTTTACTAAAATCTTCTAACTAATTTGTCGTAAACTACTTCTTTACATGATGTGAGCCCCCAGCCAAGATACTAGTATATTGTTGCAGTCTGTTTATAAGCCGAATAAAGAAGAGAAAGTTCACACTGTTGACCTTAGCTGTTTTGAATACCATCAAATGACAACCTTCATGTCCTGCAGTCAGATATCAGGAGACAAAAAATATACATTCTGTAGTGCTAGTAGAGCTTAAATTACAAAGTATAAGTTAACCAGTCAAAACATTTCAGAGCAGCACATTACTGAGGACATTTCTAAAACGAAAATAGTTTAACATAATTGTAAATGCTAAAAGATATCTTGCTAACGCAAAGCCGGCCATGACCTAAAGGGTTGTGGCCAAGGAGGTGCGACAGTCATAAATGGCTGAAAGACTATTACAAGTACAGAAGCTATTCTTATTCAGGGTTTCATTTCAAAGCTGGAGGCAATTCTCAAAGAATTTACTTAAACTTAATAAACACCTACTAAAATAATAATGTATAAAGTTCACTAGTTGATCTAAGGGGTGGAAAATGTCACCTCGATGGACCTCCTCTACTTGATAGTCACTGTAAATAAATTGGATTCAGGTGCACCATCGTTATTCAATTAGAGGAAATTAAAGTATTTATGTATGTAAACTTTCTGCAAACCCAAACGAGGCTAATATCTCTACTGCAAAGAGCTTCCTCTGTTTTTGTTTTGTGCAGTCTATACATTGACACATACAGTCTTACATGTTAATCACTGAGTGAGGGAAGCCTGTACATGCTTTCTCTTTGAGCAATTCTGAGTGACACACATCCGCCAATTTAAGTATAGTCTTCCTTTTGCTTCTGTGTTATCTTATTATTATTCTGGAGTTGGACAGTGCTGCGTGCATTGTCTTGGCTCAGCGTGACAGTTTGATGAGCCATTAGTCGACATAATTTATCTCCGTGTTCTCTCTAGCTGCAGACTCTCTGTCTGCTGTGGGATGGCATGCCTTTGTCCTGACTGCTGCATTGGCGAAGGCCAAGGTTTGTCACGCACACACACGGATCCATACACACAGAGTCACGACTGACGTAAAAAATATATTGCCATTTGGCGTGTCTGTCGACATGGTGACGTTGCAACCTATGAGTACTCAGTAGTCACAGGTATATGATTATCTGAGTACTCATAACTAAAGGGTTTTATGAAACACACCTTTAAACTTGGCCTTAATTTCGATCTTAGCAATGGATCTGTAGAGTTTTATGACTGTATCTCGCATAGTTGTGATACCGGTGTGGTGACAATATCTATCCATAGGGAAAATAAAGCCAGGTAGCCATAAAAAGATCTACTAAAGCTCTACCAAAGAATGGCTGCCTTTGTAGTTATTCCTGCAACCACAGAAGGATCACATTTTACCATCTCTCTCTCTCTCTCTCTCTCTCTCTCACACACACAGACACACACACACACACACACACACACACACACACACACACACACACACACACACACACACACACACACACACACACACAGTTAGAAAGAATACCATCTATGCTATTGTTCATTGTAAGAACACAGAGCAAAGACTTTGCAAACACTAAAAGAAGCAAACACTAATAAATTACCAGTCATAGTTAATAGCTACTTTCAGCTCCTCCTTGTCATAGGGGGTCAAAATGGCAGGTCACTCCACATGGTTGATTGGGAAGTCTAATATTCATGTTCATATGGTTCATATGAACATCACAGAACATAGTTTACATTAGAGTAATACATGTTTCTGGCCACCTCATGACTGCAACACACTCATCACCGCATCCTGGCTATTACCCCCAGCAGCTAATAAAAAATATCTAACTCCAGTAATCCCAAATTTGGATCATTTTCTGAGCAGTGGCAAATATGAGTGGTAATAACTGGATGCTGGTGGGCTTTGAGATCAAGCAGTTATCCAATTACAATAAATCTAATCTAAAATAATTTATGAAGTCCTGTCATTTTAGAACAACCTGTTTTCTTTTAGCTGTTTTCTTTTCTTTTGGTTTTCTCAATATATGTATGGATTTCTCTTTTGTACTAAAAAAGATAAGAAGTAAATGTTATGGATTAAGGTTAAACTCCCAGAAAAAGGTTAATAGTTGACAACACAATGCGCAATCTTTCAAGTTCATAATACACATTCTTCCACTGTGCCCTTTAGTCTGTTTTCCACCTGCCGTAGTTAAACATAAAATCACTGATATCTCCTGTTTTTGTGGTTTTGGTTCTCATATGTCTCACTGTGTTAGTGTTCTAATCACACTGTTGCTCAATAGTTGGACATGCAACGAAGAGAAGAGAGGAAAGGCTGAGGGTAGAGTCAAGGAGCTTTAAGCCTGGGTGGAGTGCAAACTTCCAGCCTGATAAGAAAGGTGAGAGGTAAACATTGACCTGAGTCATATCACTGCTTGTCCAAGTCCATCTTTTACTAGAGAAACTATGCAAACAGCAAGGATGCATTGATAATTCTCTTTCACTCCAAATAGTAAACTTTAAGTATGGTCTGATTATGAGAACTAGACCCCCAGAACCTACCTTTTTGTGTGTTTTATTATTAGGCATTCAATCAAAAAAAGTTTTGTTCAGATAAAGTGTTTCTGCTGGTGCTCTTCATGTTTCCATTTATGAATGCACAGGTGAGTAAATGGCTTGGGCTGCCAAGATACCTGAGCAGAATACAAATGTATGGGAATGGATCCTCCTCCTTTTCAATATCAAGTCCTGTGGAGGCATTTAACTGTACATAAGCACTGGAGGTGACACTCAAAGGATCCATAGATCTCTTCAGAAGAGATTTTTTGCACTGTCCACTTCCTGCTGTGACAAAACAAATTTCCCACGTGTGGGACTAATAAAGGTTATCTTATCTTATCTTATCTTATCTTATTTTGCACCAGCCCTGGTAACCTGGAGGAAAAGGGTTTCAGCTTTAACAGTAGTGGAAGCAATGTTCCTTCAGACATCGCAAGTCCAACATGCCAGCAGAGGATTTTGGCAGGGAACAACAGTACCACCTAGCAAAGGGCCACACCAAGTGAACTAGACCATCTGGTGTGTTGATTGGACGAGGCATCAAGATGTGCCACAACAGTTTCTCAAGCCTGACATGGTTGCAGGGGCAAGTGAGAAGGAAAGGAGGCACTTTGATTATGAGTTCCTTTATCAGGGCTGTGTGTTATTTATGTGCAACTCCAAACCGTTTATGGTAGGTAGCAAAATGATTCTAACAGAAAAAAAATGGACCCTGGCTCACCTTGGAAATGGAGAAAGAGCATGCCAAACTCCATCTGAAAGAGGCCTACTGCAGTCAGCCAGAGATTGGGAAATGAGGGGTGATCTCAATAAAAACCTTACCTTTTCACCTGAAATCATAGTTACCAACCTCCACCCACATCTGGTGCTCTGGTTCATTTCCTGCTGGAGGAGGCATACGAAAGGATGAATACTGCAATTATAAGAGGTGAAGTAAGAAGACAGGCGAAAAAGACAGGCAAAGAAAAGTAAAAGTCTGTTCAGTGGAAATGGTCTGCAGGGGCTTTTTAGCCAGCTGTAAGGCTGCTGAAAGAGGTTGGTATCAGAGGGCATGTCCCACTGAAGGAAACAGGGTCAGCAGCTAATTTAACCCATCTAGAAGGCTTCCCCAATCCACTCAAGGCAAGTGCTGTGGTATACTGATAGGGATTGTAACATATAGATCGACTAATAAGCTGAAATAAAGTGAATGTTTCTCCTTAACTAAAAGGCACTAAAGTAAGTTGTGGTTGTTTGAATAATTTGAATAATAACCGCCCCTTTCCCTGACACAGGAAAATAATAGAGATATGGCTATGCTATATATTAAAGAGCTCATTACTGTTACTATAGCATCTATATATTATTATGACTGATTATTATGACTCATTAAAAAAGAGGGCTTCCAGTGTAATTATAAAGTCTTCCAGGTTAGAGCTGCTCCAGTGTGCAGTAAAAGGTAAGCAGCAAGCAGAGAGCACATGCAAACTAAAATGAGAGGTTGAGCAGTAAAACCAGGGGTTTACTTCAAACAAAAGAAGGAAGGTAATACAAGATGACCCAGTGTGTCTGTTAATAGGTAACTGGATCAGTACACACTCTGCCCTTCTTCATGAGCCCAATGCAAACTTGTAAGCAAATAAATGAATGTGCACATAAAAATACATTTGTACACAATTTTATCACCCAAAGAGTAAAACAGCCACAATGTAATTTTCCAATTACATGATTTACAACCAATATGTTAGGATGAATTTAGTGTTTCTCTGAAATCTCACCTTAGTTGATTTTTTTTCAGAGAATTGTGTTCAATCTAAATATTTCATTAGGTTCACTTTAGTAGTATTAGGTTGGACCACCTTTTGCATTCAGCACAGTCTTAAATCTTGTGGCATAGATTCAACAAGGTGCTAGAAACAATCCTCATAGAGTTTGGTCCATATTGACATGAAAGCTTCATGCAATTGCTGCATATTTGACATGGGTGCATATTCATGTTGTTCTATTCCAAGATATTCTAACAGTGCATACCTTGATTTTAATGAATGTTTATTTAAGTTATAAAACCCTTGTTTGCTCACATATACATAGAAATCCATTAGTTTTATGGAACTTTGTATTTATGTGTCTACACTGCTGCTGCACATATACAGCTCCTTGTTTTGTTTTATTGCAACCTGATGTCAGAGAGCTAGCATTCATATATGCATGTGCAAACACTTTCTAACAACCATTGCTCCACATATGCAGTCAGGGTATTGAATTTTCATTGACTCTTTCTGTTAATAACGCAGCACATTTCCTGTCTTTTTCAGTTGTAAACCTGCTAGTTGTGTATAATTTAATGGCACTTGAAACAAACTGGAAGTGAATAAAAATAGACGATTTACCTAAATGCTCTTACTGTGTGTTATTGTAATATCTCTTGGATTTTGTAAAATTAGAATGCGTCGGACCAATTACACAGCAAAACTGTATTCTGTGAACTTTCAATCAGTGACAATTTGGTAACAGCCCTGTGAGCAGAGCAGATCATCATGAAGTCTTTGTCTCCATCTGCTGGTCCATCTGCAGGCTTTTTGGTTTTCCCCACTCAGTTTAAAAAGTACCCACAAAACAAACAAATTGTATTAAAATATAAGTAAATTAAAGTAAATATAATAAAAACAATATTAATAATATTAATGAATTGTCCACCTATACATTTTCTGCTCATTCAACAACAATACACAACTATATACTGACAGGTACCAATGGTCCAGAGGTTAGATGGTTGATACAAGTGGGTGTTTCAAAGGACAACATAACACCCTCTAAAACTGGTTTTGGTTTAGCTAAAGCAGACTAATGAAAGGTTGGAATAGCCTTCCCAAAGCCCTGACCTCATCTCTACTGAAAATGTGCGTGCTACAGCTAAAGGCCAGGTACAAGTAACCACAAAACAGGAAACCGATTTAAATGAAAACTTCTAATTTTTGCCAAGAACAGTGGTTTAATATCCAGGCAGAATTTTGCCAAAAGTGTCTGGTCAATGTGCAACTTCCCAAGAGACATTTAACCAAATATTAGTGAGGATGTATGTATATATTTGCGCCTGCATCTTTCTGACCCTATGTGGATTTGAAAACATGGTAAATACATTAAACTTCTGCACCCAATGCTTGTTTCTTCTTCTTTCAGTCATTAAAGACTGTGCAGTCATTCATAGAAAAAAAAAGGTAAAAGCCCTAAATGACCATGACATTAATGCCCATGATAAGTATAAACTTCTGACCTAACCTTTGGTTTCATATCTTTGTGGGGACATCTAATTGACACAATGCTTTCCCTAGCTGCTTGCCTTAACCCTAACAATCAAAAATGAATGGCTAAGCCTAACCATAATTGTAACCCCGACACTAAAACCACATTTTGAGTTTCAAAAATGCCTTCAAATTCATGGACAGGCATTTTGTCCACATAAGGACTCTTCGTTCCCACAGGTGTAGTGAAATTCCAATTTTTGGTCCCCACAAAGATATGTAAACATGGCACACACACACACACACACACACACACGCAAACTTCAGTCCACCAGGCTACCCATATTCTGGGTACTATTACTGACCATAATCTTTGCTGCTGCTTAAAGGTCCCAGTTGGCCTTTATAAAAATGCAACAGTAATCAGACTACTTGCTACAAGTCGTGAGTAGACCTAATCAGAAAAAACTAAGCTATATGGTAACAGATGAACCAGAACTGCTGAACAGAACAATGCTATAAATGATTATGTCACATGTAAAAAATTTACTCCAACAGTCACTAGGTGGTGCTCATGACTATCTTGCAGGGACGTTTTTTGTTTGAAACATTACTAATATTATCAAATTATTTTTTAAAGACTTTTGTCAAATGAACCATTACATTTATTACATATACCAGTATCTTTGGGCCATAAAATGTTAGAGAACAGCTTTAGAAAGAGGATCGCTTTGAGACAATAACTTATTTCCCCTAGAAATAATGGCCCTACCTTTTAGTCAGCCTATTAGCCAGTTATAAGCAGGGCCATGCAGAGATAGTTGAAGGGGCAGGTGCTCAAAGTTAAGGGGCACTTAGAACCAGGCTGAATAACAACAACCCATATTCATCAAGAATCTAATATGTAATCGCATCATGCTATATCGTTGTTATAGGGTGAGGACAATGCAAAGCAAATGGAGCCTATGTTTTACTGATGGGGTGCAATGTTGCTGTTGAGGGGTTGCTGCTGCTCCTGCTGCTGTTAGTGCTGGAGGGCAGGGCTGTGTTGATCTGAGACTGTAGACATTAAAAAGTTCATAGGAGAGATAGTAGCTGATTAAGCAAGTATTATGAGATAATAATAAAATGCAAAGATTGGTAGCAGCGCTTGTAATCACAAGTCAAGCGATCAAATAAACTGACTCACTCTTTGCCTCTCTTCCTCCTTTCATCTCCTCATCTCATCTATTACTCTCCACTTGCTGTCCAACTGAGAACAAGGCACAATTTGCTATTGCATCAACCCCCTAGGACCTGGCGTCCATATATGTGGACATCACATTTTGGGTTATTTAGACCAAAATACTCAATTTTGCTCTACAAGGGCCTGATATCCACTTACGAGGACATTATACTGCTACTGTTCTATCAAAATTTTAAAATTCTGGCCTCACAGGCATGTCTGGCACACACATGCACATACAGTGACATTGTATACCTTCTCCAGAATACTGTATATACTGTGGTGCTGATCCAGAGTCCTTCCCTTATTACTTATTCCTCGTACTATAATAATAAAGTAATGAGAATGAGTAATCCTCTACCAGAGGTCTACTCAGGAACAACATCGGAGAGCTCCGATGTTGTTCCTGGGATCTGCTGGAACCACTCGCCTAGTTTGGGAGTCACCGCACCTAGTGCTCCGATTACCACTGGGACCACTGTTACCTTCACCCTCCACATTTTCTCGAGCTCTTCTCTGAGCCTTCGTGTGTGTGTGTGTGTGTGTGTGTGTGTGTATGTGTATGTGTGTATATATATATATATATATATATATATATATATATATATATATATATATATATATATATATATATATATATATATCTACCCAGGGACGCCAATGCAGCTGGATAGGCGTCCCTGGTTAGACTACACGCCTTTGGAACAGAGGATCGCAAGTTCGATTCCTGCCTGGGGCGTCTGTATCAAGTAAGGGTCCTAAGGCTAGACCCCCTATGCTAAGCGAGCCTACCGCAGACATGAGCGAGACAAATAAATATGAAGGCATGCCGGCTCGGACGTCGCCCGGATCAACAAGGTCCGCGTCAGGTGTTGAGGAACCAGGGCACCCTGACGAAAAGTGGGCTACTGGAACAAGAAGGCATCGGTGGGCAAGAGACGAAAACAGGGCGTTGTTGGAATGCTACTACGCAAGTAACCCCGGCGGAAGGGGCTACATGAATAGGATGAGGGACCTATGGATTCTTCGATACCCAACATCCACAATGACGGCGAAACAACTAGTAGCTCACTGTTCCAACATTCGAAAGAAGGGACTGCTCTCACAGCTAGAGATTGACGAGGTACAACACAAATGCTACGGCAAGGAGGAGTCAGGACGCCAGGTCAGGGGGGCGATATCATCACCCCCACCCGAGATTGGGTACATAGCCCCAAGTGCGATAGGAGAAGGATCGTTGAGTGCGAGAGGAACTGACCTGAAAAATAGGATCATGGCCAAGCTTGAAACCTCTATCCCCCATAGCCGGTTACCAAGATTACGTGAAGTACCCTCAGAAGGTCTGCTAGATGATGTTAATGCAGCACTACGGGCAATACCTACAACCACGATTACCGACACTAACAAGCTGATCTACAATACGGCAGCAGTGATCAGTGAGATGCTTGGCTACAAGTTGAACAGCGACAAGGGGCAGTACCCTCCATGGAGAAGGAGGCTAGAGGGCAAGATCAAAGTAGCACGGAGGGAGGTTAGCCAACTAACGGAGTTGCAGAAAGGTGCGATAAATAAGGTGCCTAAGAAATACAGCAAGCTGTCCATACCTGAGGCCTTGGAAACTGCCAAGCAAAGACTCACAGCCTTGGCCAGCTGCTTGAGGAGGTACACCAGAGAGATAGAAGGCAGGAGAATAAACCAGCTGTTCTCCACAGAACCAGCAAAGGTGTACTCTCAGTGGCAAGGGAACAATAAGAGAACAGCACCACCAAGGCTGGAGACGGAGCAATACTGGAAGAGCATATGGGAGAAGGATGCAACCCATAACGGCAATGCTCAGTGGCTAGAGGATCTGAGGGCAGACCACAGCGACCTCCCTGAACAGGGTCCAGTAACCATCACAGTGGCAGATATCCAAGAAAGGGTCTCCAGTATGAAGAGTTGGACAGCACCAGGGCCCGACATGGTTCACGCCTACTGGCTGAAGAAGCTGACTGCACTCCACGAGCGTCTGGCAGCACAAATGAACCAGCTGCTAGTTAACGAGAGACACCCGGAATGGCTAACTGAAGGCCGGACGGTCCTGATCCCCAAGGACCCCAAGAAGGGACCGGTCCCCTCCAACTACCGACCAATAACCTGCCTCAGTACTACATGGAAGCTCCTGTCAGGCATCATATCGGCTAAGATAAACAGGCACATGGGTCAATACATGAGCGGGACACAGAAAGGAATTGGCAAGAATACCAGAGGCGCAAAACACCAGCTACTGGTAGACAGAACAATCAGCCGAGACTGCAAGACCAGACTGACCAACCTGTGGACTGCCTGGATTGATTACAAGAAGGCCTATGACTCAATGCCCCACAGCTGGATACTGGAATGCCTAGAATTGTACAAGATCAATGGGACCCTAAGAGCCTTCATCAGGAACTCAATGGGGATGTGGCGTACAACACTAGAGGCCAACTCCAAGCCCATAGCACAAGTCACCATCAAGTGCGGGATCTACCAAGGAGATGCTCTGTCCCCACTGCTGTTCTGCATAGGCCTGAAACCCCTCAGTGAGATCATTAACAAGACTGGCTACGGATACCGACTATGGAACAGAGCAATTGTCAGCCACCTCCTGTACATGGATGACATCAAGCTGTATGCCAAGAGTGAACGAGACATCGATTCACTGATCCACACTACCAGGCTATACAGCAATGACATTGGAATGTCGTTCGGACTGGAGAAGTGTAGTCGGATGGTATCAAAGAGAGGGAAGGTAGTCAGAACTGAGGGGATTGAACTACCAGAAGGCAACATTGCAGACATAGAGGACAGTTACAAGTACCTGGGGATCCCGCAGGCAAATGGGAACCATGAAGAGGCCGCTAGAAAGGCTGCAACCACCAAGTACCTGCAGAGGGTCAGGCAAGTCCTGAGGAGTCAGCTGAATGGTAAGAACAAGATCCGGGCCATCAACACGTACGCCCTGCCCGTGATCAGGTACCCTGCTGGGGTAATAGGCTGGCCAAAGGAGGAGATAGAAGCCACTGACATAAAGACAAGAAAGCTCCTTACCATGCATGGAGGGTTTCACCCCAAGTCCAGCACCCTGAGGCTGTACGCTAAGCGGAAGGAAGGGGGCCGGGGACTGGTGAGTGTCAGCACCACAGTCCAGGATGAGACAAGGAACATCCAAGAATACATTGGATGGCCCCAACTGACCGAGTGCTCAGTGAATACCTCAGGCAGCAGAAACCCAAGAAAGAGGAGGGAAACGAGGAACCATCATGGAAGGACAGGCCCCTGCACGGTATGTACCACCGGCAGATAGAGGAGGTGGCTGATATCCAGAAATCCTACTAGTGGCTGGACAAAGCTGGACTGAAAGACAGCACACAGGCACTAATCATTGCAGCACAAGAACAAGCTCTGAGCACAAGATCCATAGAGGCTGGGGTCTATCACACCAGGCAAGACCCCAGGTGCAGGCTGTGTAAAGATGCCCCAGAGACAATCCAGCACATAACAGCAGGGTGCAAGATGCTAGCAGGCAAGGCATACATGGAACGCCATAACCAAGTGGCCGGCATAGTGTACAGGAACATCTGTGCCGAGTATAACCTGGAAGTCCCGAGGTCAAAATGGGAGATGCCCCCAAGGGTGGTGGAGAATGACCGAGCTAAGATCCTGTGGGACTTCCAGATACAGACGGACAAAATGGTGGTGGCTAACCAACCGGACATAGTGGTGGTAGACAAACAGAAGAAGACGGCCGTAGTGATCGATGTAGCGGTTCCAAATGACAGCAATATCAGGAAGAAGGAACACGAGTAGCTGGAGAAATACCAAGGGCTCAGAGAAGAGCTCGAGAGGATGTGGAGGGTGAAGGTAATGGTGGTCCCCGTGGTAATCGGAGCACTAGGTGCGGTGACTCCCAAGCTAGGCGAGTGGCTCCAGCAGATCCCGGGAATAACATCGGAGATCTCTGTCCAGAAGAGCGCAGTCCTGGGAACAGCTAAGATACTGCGCAGGACCCTCAAGCTCCCAGGCCTCTGGTAGAGGACCCGAGCTTGAAGGATAAACCGCCCGCAGGGGTGTGCTGGGTGTTTTATATATATATATATATATATATATATATATATATATATATATATATATAGTTATTATTATTATTATTATTTTATTTATATAAAGCGGAAACTGAAATTACAGTTTGGGAATTCTGCTGCATTCACTGTTTCAGAACACTGTATAGAAAGGGTGGGTAGATTGTGTGAAATTATATCTTGACATTTTCCAAAAAATTTGTTTAGCTTCATCAGTTATGAAGCTGCATTTGTAGCTTAATCCACTGCCACCACGTGGCAGCAGGGTGGACCTTGACAGTATAGACAAACCTGCCTTGTCTGCTAGCAGCAGTGTCATGAAACTCGAGCTTGTGCTTCCGAGGAGAATGTCAGTTAACCAACCTGCTCTTACAATATAAATGAAGCTTTACAGCTTTATAAGGAGCTGTATTGAGTTTCTTTAGACTTCATTGTGTGCAGTTTCATTGTGTTTAACCTTAAATGGTTGTCTGACCTACTTGTGTCAGTGTGAACAAAGGAGGCAAAGCTAGCTTTGCTAGGATAGGCAGGGCAAAGCAAAGCTTCTTTTTTGAGGAAAATCAGATTTAATTGTTCAGATTTACCTAAAAACGTAGGTCTATTGATCTGTATACATTTTTGGCTACGTGTCAGGCTAAACAAATCACTCAATTTATTTAAATTGAATAACATAAAAATGAAGCAATCTTGAAAGCAATTTCTTGATTCATGCTTGAAAAGAAATTTCTAGTGGAACACTGCTGTGCTGAGCCAAAGTGAAGCAGTGATTGTTTTTCTATCAAAGGGTATTATGCTAATTCAAACACTTTTTTCTGTGTGAATTTTTTTTCTACATGTTTAGTGCTTCAGCTGCAGAAGTGAGGACAAAGTCAGATTTTAGGAGTCAAACACCCATTAACCTTGCACCTGTTCAGGGACACACATGCATTCATGGATAGCACACCTTGACTTTTTGCCTAGATGAATGTTTATCAGTTTCACAATCTTCCTCATTTGAAAAGGCATGCAGCCATGTAATGAAAAGCCCCCTGGAATAATGCCATTTACTATCCCTGATCCGGATAATCCTTTCAGAACAAAAAGAGACCAGCGCTTGTAAGCCCATAGTTAAGGGCACTAAACACAAAACGGATTAAATAAACTAGAGTCAGTGTTGAGGCTAAAAACAGCAGTGTTGTTTTACGCTAAATTATCATTGGTAACTAGAGCCGCATTCCTATTGGTTTAAGTACAAGTAAGTCATGGCAGCTATCACGACCTGCCCCCCCCCCCCCATTTACTAAACTGCACAACCTCAACTCCCCATCTCGCGTGTTTGTTGCTCCTATGATGATGAAGCGAAGAAGAGACATGAGAGTATTAAAGTACGAACCAAGATAACCTGTCATTTAGAAGCTATAACAGTTCAGTATGACATGTAACACCACTTCATTCCAAGTAGTGTCTTTATAGTCCACTTTTGGCTCAGGTGTAACAATGCTCTGGGTGTGTTTTATAAGGCCACTTTACAGTCACAACATGATACAGCATCTCTTTATTCACAGAAACCTGAGCTGAGGTTACGCACAAATTTCCCCGCTGGGAGATCTATGAAGTCCAAATCAAAGGGCAGAAGATTGATAATTAAATGAAATATGTGAATGAGAAGGACATGCTCTTAAGGAGCCCCCTTCCCTCACAGTTCGTAGGTTTCTTTGTATTGAAGGTAGAAATACTTCTGTGCATCCTCAATAGTGCAGATTTATTTTAGGATGAGACGCACATGAAATGCTTACCCTACTGAGATGGATTCCAGATATCAGAGAGTGGAGGATAGACCCCGCCCAACACTCCAATTTAAAAGATGATAAAGCCCATTGTGGCACAGCCATTATAAGTTTTTAAACCCTGTCATAATTTCTTTCCAGGCTATTTTTTTAGTTTTAAATATGGGAGAGATACAAAAGCCAACTTTAAAATTACTTTCTAGGACCAACGCTTTTCCTAGCCAAGATTTAGCCATTAGGTGGTGCTTGAAGTTGCTAGAAAGCTCATGAAGCCAATTAAACCTGTTGAAAGGTTTTATTATACTTAAATTATGTGGGTAAACTTATTGAGCCATTACAAATGCTTCCCAAGGACAACACACACATTGAATTACTTTTATTGGATGGAAGCATTTCCAAGGACAGAACAAAAACATTTATTAGCAGTAGTGGATCTTCTGCAACATTCTAGTGTCCAAAATGATTGAACCCTCCGAACCCCTGACCAACTCTGCCGTAAAAGTTATTTAGTAATAAGCATTTATTTCCCCCCTTTTTAAGAGGAATCACTTTTAAAGAATTCATTGCAGGCGACAGTCAGCGCAGCGACCAGACCAACAAACTCCTGGAAATCCACCACACCATCCTTATTGTCATCCAGTTCACGCATAATCTTCTCCACCACGCAAGCATCATTGGGGCCCTAAAAGGGGAGCAACAAGTTTAGTTTCCCCAAGTGCAAATCTTAATGATGGAGCTGGTCGTCTTTAATTTGCATAGTCTGGAAATAACTTCTACTTTAGACAGAGGCATGTTCTCCTCATTTGCCCAGGTATCAACTTGTTGGCCAACATTATAGAGTTAAAAAAAGCAAATAAAATACTTTTTCCTCAAAATATAGCTGAAACTGAGAAACCATCAGGTTCTTTTGGAAATTACCATGGTGATTTACCTTTGTTAAAACTTAAAATACATTAAAATTATACATTATTCAGGTCAGCTTCAGAAGGAGAAAAAAAAAAAATTGATTAAGCAACAGATACTTACTTCCAGAAACTCTCCAAGTTCATTCTTCAACAAATTCTTCAGCTCCAATTTAGTGAGCGTGTACTTGTCACCTTCTTTTCCAGAATACTTGTGGAACACATCAATGAGGTCCACCATTGCTCCTTTCAGATTGGCACTCATTTTGCAATTCTAAAAATCAGAAAGGGAAGGATAAATTAACCACAAAAGAGATTTATTCCAAACATGGAATATACCATTTAGATTTAGAGCAGGGTGACCAGCATCATTTGATATACAGATACAAAGAGGGACTAAAAGTCATTCAGTTTCTATAAAAGCTTAAGAGAAACCTTTCATTACAATTGTTTTAATACACTGGCACACAGATTGGGATGATTCTAGCAAAACCAAATTAGAAAAGGAATGAGGATGCAAAACTGTTTCACACACTTACCATGTAATCATAGAAAAACTCAGGTTACATGACAGTGTTTCACTTCCCTCCCTGCATTTTTATTTCTCAATGACAGAAAGATTGGCGCTGATGGTGGTATGGACAGTTTTTGGCAGAGCATGGCTTACGGTTATTTGTACAGTGGACTATAGCCAGAATCAGATTACATTTTGTAGATTAAAGGGCAAGTACTCACTTTTGCTCACTTTTCTCAACACATTTAAATAATAATTAAAAACAAAACAAGGTAAAACACACGCGATGAGGGACCACTTCTTGGTTAGGCGTGTTGATTCTATACAATATGGCACTGCCGGGGAAGCATGTTGTCTCATGAAACAAATAGATTTCAATTGCTGAAGCCTGCTAATAATGGTGCCAAACAGAATACATAGAGGAGAATGCAGCATGGTAACCAGACAGGTCTAGTGTCTAACCTTATACCAGCCTTTCACTATCAGACACCTGAGAAGCCTATACAAGAGAGCAGTTTCATTTCACACACCCCTCCTCACAAACCAGTAGAAGACAAAAGCCAGACCCCCTCCAGGACAGGTCGCACATACAGTAAGATAAGTATAGATTTTGCTCTTTGTTGCATTACATTATATAAATAGCCTTTAACCTCAGATTAATTTTAGAGTATGGTCTTATTTCCATCAAAGCTATTAGATGATAGTTTAGCCTATATGAAGAGCAACATGTATCTAATGATCTATAGTGTATGTGAGAGATTGTGTGAATATCTACAGTTTGCAAAATCACTTCTCCAAATGATGTGGCATCAGATTCCCCTAATTATTCTCAATGATTGCTGTTAATCATTTATTCCCAGCGTGATCAGGGAGCTAATTAAGTCTTTGAATGTCAAATGAGAAGCTGGTGTTAATTAACTGTGACTCCAACTACAGCACAAGTAGTTCTACAAAAAAAAAAAAAAAAAATCCTTCACACTACCACTGCACATCAAAACAATGGAGGGAAAAAGAAAAGCAAAAGATCAGTAACTCACCTGGACAGTGACACCTAACCGGTTCTGTTGAAAGTAGATCAAATTGAGCTCTCACCACAGCTCTCACCTCATTACTTATAGCGACTCTCACCTGTGTGCAAATGAACCTTAATCAGATAGGCACCTCCCTCTGAACGGCATCATCAGCGCTTTCACCATTGAACTGGATTGCCATTAAAGGCAACAACCTCAGCTCTTAGAACTTTGCAGGACAAACACCACTCACTCTTTTTCCTAACCTTATATAGTTATGTTGCAACAGGGATTAGTTACAAATTAAGTAGATACTCAGATGGTTAGTGAGGGTACATGTGTTTATATGTAATTCAGGGTATGCTACATTATATATACCAGTTATGTATTAATGTTGCATTAGAAGCACAAATATTACTCGAGTGCAACTTGAAAAATCTATAGAAAAGGTTTTTCAATTTCCATTTTAAAGTGCCTACAAATATCCCTGATTTCAGCCTAAAAGCTGAAAATTTGTTAATCTGAAACAACCAAAATTAAAATCAGCAACATAAAGAATAAAGCAAATTGGCTGAAGTATTCCTCCTCTTTTCCTCTCCGAGGTCTTGTGTAAGCTTATCAAGCATGACTAATGCTTTTTTAAATATCATTTGCAAGTCAGATATTGATTGTATTTGAATGACAGCTCGACTTTTGCAGAAATACAAATTAAATGCGGGTCAGGTTGTTAAGAGTTGATTTGCATCAGTATCTCCTGGTAGCCTGTGTAATGCCAATGCTTTTTGCATGCTAGTTAAAAATTTACCAAACCGACTTGCATTTGGTATCTACAGCAACAGTTTTTAAAAAAAATGTCCTCTCTGGTCTGAGACAGCAGGTGAGACCAGACTGGCCTTTTATTTTTGGTGTGGGGAACATACTTGGAGATTAAACACTCTGTGTTTCGTGTGGGGGAATAAAACCATCCATTGTCGATTACTCATAAAAGCTGTTCTAAACAATGTGCCTATGGTGATCACTCTTTTGCCAAATGAAACTAAATATGTTTTTATTCATTCATTTCAACATCTGCACAGTATGAATTATGAATGACCAGCATTATACAAGACAATAAAATAAGGCACTGCATTATTTTAGAGAATGTATAATATGACTCTTCATGAAAAACAAACATGTCCTTCATTTGCGGTTTAATACAAAAACACTTGAAGTCTATAGACTGCATGTTAACATTACTTAAACACATATGCAGAGGGAAGTAAAATATATGAGCTTACTCCCCTTACTACCAAAAACTGGTAAATGGGTGCACATCACACCTTAGCTGTGTGGTGTCACATTTCTGCCTAAGTTCAAGGGTGTCATCTACTGGCCATTTTCAAACTTTGTTATTGCCCACATATGTAAGTAAGCAAGGCTGCACACTTACCATTAATAGCAAAACCCATATCAGTTAAGTCATTTTTTAAATAAAAGTTAAATTAATTTAAAAAAACAGTTTTAAAAAAGTTAAATTTAAAATGGCCCAACATGAATCAAGTCAGAGCACAGCAAAAAGAAATAACGCTGCTTTTTTTTTTTTTTTTATCAAAGTATTACATTACTGAATCCAAATGATTAAAAATAGTAGTAAGGTAGACATAATGACTCAATATTTAGAACAAAAACCTTCCATCACAAACAATATGTAACAAACGTACATTCACATTTATCAACTGGCAAAACCATTTTTCTTAATCATACAACAGCTTTTATTTTATTTAAAGCATGTGTAAAGACAACTAAATCTAACTTCATTCAGGCACTGGACATGTATCTGCTATCTGTCTGTATAACTCATTCTAATTCCCTTAGTTATATTATACCTGGTGACAATGATAACACTGAAAACTGAACAAATATTTGATAAACATTAACTATTATATGAAACAGTGATTCATAGAGGACCCAGTGAAAGTATGACATGTGTCAAGTGAGCAATCTCTGTGAGTGTGCTTTTGCAATGTATGCCAACAGCAAAGCTAATAGTAACTCATGAGGGATGGCTTTAGGAATAAACAAACAGCAAGCACACAAGTTCAGACTGACATTTGGCAGTAACTTAAATTGGTGACTACCTGTGTGCAGTATTCACTAAAATAGGAATAGTATTCAGCTTGAAACACATTGAATATTGCACCGAAAACTTCAAAATGACTAGTGCTGATACAAACACTGATTGATGGAGCATTACCATTCTCCAGTTTCTAAGCTTTTGCTCTACAACTTGATATCGCTTGTATTGTTACTATATGGTTTCATTTGACTCGGCTTGATCTGAGTTTGAACATTCATGATCTCATACCTCTGAGGGCCAAGAATGTAACAGTGCACAGTCCTTTCACAGTGTGGCACCTGTCACCATGGTTTGCTGGGACCTTGCTTGTTATCCAGAGTGCAACATGGGAGATCTCATGTGAGCCGGCCTTTCAGCGCCTGTCAGCAGGGCACCTGGCCTGAGACACTGAGGGAAAGTGAAGCAGAGGCCATCAGCTCAGCTGTCAGGGATGACATGACAGACTGCCTTGGGCAGACAGATTGTTGGGCAGGGGTTGTTTGTTTTTCTTTGTTATCACAATGAGATGCTGTATTTTGCTCCCTTGTTGGCATAGCCTAAACAAAAAGGTTACTTGAGGGGAGGTCTTTACTGAGAAAATACTGAGAAAGGCATTTGTTTAATAGTTCTTTTTAATTTAATGGCTAAAATGCCACCAGTGGTATCTGATTTAATGGCTCTTCATTTGCTTCGTTTGTGGGTTCTGCTTCTTTTTCCACAGTCATCTTATCTTCTTCTGGCACCCTTTCCTCAATAGGGGGACCAATCACAGATATTCTTCCCGCAGATAGGGTTCTTCTCTTAACACTGTTTGCCCGCTCTTGGGTTGTTGGCTTTCCCAGGACACTCCTCAGCTGTGCCCAGAAAAATGCCTGCTGGTTAACCTGCTGGGGCCACTCCAGGTATGTCTTTGTACTCAGCATCTTCTTGAGCTTGCAATACTTGCTGGGTAAGGAGTTTGGATCAATAGGCTCCTTAACCACTAAGATGACATCACTGAAGGTTTTTCCCATTGCTCTCTGCTGAGCAAAGTACAGCTCATAGTTGCACCACTCACTGTTAACGAAGTGCCGTGAGAGAATAAACATTACCTAGGAATAAAGAAAACAACAGAAAGGAAATTATTATAGGGTCTCTACCTTATGCTTTCCTACCAATTTCCAAACAACAATGATGAGATGCTGAATAACAGGGCAACTATATTCATCAACCATTTAGCATAACTCATATCACCATTACTTACTTTTTTAGACTTTTAAGACTCGGTATTCCAACAGTCAACAAATTGTCAGGCAAGTTTTGAGATGATGTTTTCATCATTTATAATTGCAATGTAGTTTAAAAAATGAGAAGTGCCAAGAAGAAGTGGCATCTACTGAACCAGGTGACTATAAGCTATTTTGTTTTGCCTTTGAATGAACAAAATTATGTGAAAATGACACACACTTCCACTGAGTGACGTTGCTATAGATCAACTGACTAAAACTGTAGCTCCTAAAAAAAAATGTCCAAAATAATTAGGTTTTGCTGTGTGTTGTTTCTCATTTTGCAAGACTTTAATTTACTGTAACTTTTAATGTGCTGGTGTATAGTGGGGTGCTTTTACTACATAATACATTTTAGTACCTTACGACTGCTTTCAATATTCTCAATGATGTTATCAATGATCCACTTTCCAGGCATGAAGTCCCTCTCATGAATGCATAGACGATAGGGGTTCGTGTTGTTCTCCAAACAGGGTAAGAGCTGGTGCCTCACCCAGTCAGCATCTGAGTGACTGTAGGATATGAAGGCATGGTAGGTAAAAGTTTCCAGATCACCAGCTGCTTTCTCCTTGTGAGCTCTGTATTTAGCCCTGATGATCTGGTATGTTGCTTTAGTGTACCATGGGAGGTCAAAAATATAGCAAATCAGCATAAGTATTAAGATCACTGCTGTGGTGGTTGCAACACAGATAATGATAACCAGTCTGATGTCACATGCTACATGACCCGGAAAGTATTTGGCTATGACTGTGTTGAGCAAAGCCTCTGGGTGGTAACACTTGTAGTTCTCAGGCCAGTTTGTGAGGTTTACCTTTCCTTTTGAAATTGTGTCCTGGATGAAAGCATGAAGCTCACATGTGCAATGATAAGGATTGTTCCCTGCCTGAAGTTGAGACAACTGAGGCATATCTTCAAAGGATTTTTTGCTAATTAGGCCAAATGAATTCCCATCCAAAGCTAGCGATTGCAGTGATGCACTTTCCCATTTAGATGGGATGAATTTAATTTTATTCCCACTCAGTAGAAGGGTTTTGAGGTTGGTGGTTTTCTCAAAGTAGTTCATGTCCAGCTGGTCCAGATCACAGTAGGACAGATCCAAGTACTGTACTGTGGTTGGTAGACAACTGAGAGCTTCACCTACAAAGTTATTATGGTGAGCAATAAACTTGGTGATATTTTGTTTCCAGACACAATTTTGGCTATCTTTAGCAGATCCTAATTTGTTGTAGCTGAAATCCAAAACCTTTAGCTCCTGGAATTCTTTTGTGAGGGATGATAAGTCTTTTAAGCTGGTCAACTCATTGTTGCTTGTGTTGAATGTATGAAGATTCGGCATGGTGTTCTTGTAATCGCATCGCTGGTTGAATACAAACTCATTTTTTAGTCGATTATTGGAGACATCTAGTAATTCCACACCGTTCATCTCAACCCATGAATCACAGGGTGCAGAGTTGAAATACACATGTTGAATAGACAGTTGCTTAACTTTCTTGAACCAGGTGAAACGCCAATCAAATCGTAGCACATCAGGATTGCTGATGTACCTACAAGAAACAGAGATATTTAGTTTGCGTATTTTTATATGACCTTAGTAGTGAGCTTCACATTCATGTAATTTCACTTTGTAACAAGGTATTGAATTATAACTATAACAAAATACTTGTCAAACCCACTATTTCATAGCATCATCTTCTTGTGCAGCTCTACCGTATTTAGTGCAGCTGCTGTTTTTGGATCATTAATTTAAAGCCCTGGTATGTTCCTTTATAGTCATGCCCTATGTTGCGCTGCACAACCTTGTGACTAAAATTGCTTGTTTAAGTATAACCATAATTTACAAGATGAAAATCACAAAATCACATTTTACGGTCCATTAGAATAGAATAGAATTCAACTTTATTGTCATTGCACATGTCACACATACAAGGCAACGAAATGCAGTTTGCATTCATCCAGAAAGTGCTTAGTAATAAAATACATATATTACAAAAATGGGTCTATTATGGGTATGTTGCAATGTACACGGTATGAAGGTATGTTATGAATATGCTATAACTATAAGTATGTACAGGCTGTAGACTCAAACACAGCTGTTATCCAACTGCAATAACACATCTGAATACTACAAAAAAATGTCCATCACGCCACTCTTGTGTTAATCTATGCACGGTCTGAAGCATGTGTGTGGGAATGTATGTGAATGTTTTACTGTTATATCTTATTAGTATTTTAAGTATTCTATCTATTTTATTTATTGAATTTTATTGTTTTATTTATATTTTGATATTGCTAGGGATGATGCAATGATCGGGGACCATTCTTAATTTCGTTGTTCTCATGACAATGACAATAAAGTTTCTGATTCTGATTCTGATTAGTGAGTGTACAAGCTATGTACAGGCTACGAACAGGATATAAATATGAAACTATACAGAAATATGAACTATACAAGTTATAAACAGTTGTTAACAGTTGTAGAACTATAGTTATTATTGTACAGAATTATTCAGTAGTGCAGTTTAGATCAGTGAGATGTGTAAACTACTGTTAGAGCAATCTTGTAGGACACCAAAATACTCACCAAAGATCCAGTTTATCCAGTACAAGATCTGTGATGCTGGAACTTGCACCACTATCAACAAATGTTGGCGAACGGGCAAAGTCAATGTACTGAAGTCTTAATCTTTTGATGCTGGTTGCTTGTAAATTGATTAAAGCCATCCTTATAAGGTTCTCATTGAATTTTCCTCTGTGAAAGATGAGTTGCTTGGCTTTAATGTGTTTTAAACCCTGAAAAATGTCCTCCTGTCCCATGTAGTATGTGAATTCAAAGAGGTTACGAAATTGAATGACTGTGAATGTTTTGTTAGCTAGGTCCTGTAGCATATGAACAAGAGCATTTGGGTGTTGGTCTATAGCCATGTCAAAGCCCATCTGACTTGTCTGAATGACTTCTAAACTTCCAGGCTCATAGTAATGGAGGTGGGAGGAACATTTAATAGCAAATCCTTGGAGCTTAAGGTTCTTCAGGGGTTGGAAATCTTTTTTTTTTAGGCCCATCACCAAAGGGCCACCCATGGAGAGAACCTGGAGTCTGGAAAGTTTGGAGAAGCAGTCAGCCAAAGTTGCATTTATATAAAGGTTATTAGACATGTAGAGCTCTTTTAGATTAACGAGAGGTGTCAGAGCTCTGGCAGGAATTTCCTGCAGGGAGTTATTGAAGATGTCAAGATACTCCAAGAGTGTGTTGTTTCTGAAGGCATCATTGTCAATGTATGAAATGTTATTGTACTGAAGCTTGAGGATACGAAGCTTAGGGAGGTGGAAAAGGTCATCAGCATAAACAGCTTGAAGTTTGTTATAGGAGAGGTCTATTTCTTCAAGTGTGGGTGGAAATTGTCTCCATGGGATACTGTCAAGCTGTCTTCCCAGACAATCTGCAGATCGGTCAGAGTTGTAGATCTGACAGGGTCTTTCCTCAGTGTTGGTAGTGGGGAGTGAAGATGGAGTTGGGAGTGTGAGAGCTCCAAGAAAGACACCACTGAAATGGATCAACTTCCAAATCATTGTTTTAGACCTGGAAATGAACAAGATCAGGCAAGATTATCAAAACATTTTATTGATTTTCGTAGACAGTAAATGCCAGATACACGTAATAGTTTGATTAACATTTCATTAAACATTAACATTAATGCTCATTCAGATTTTATTCTGTGTTTGAGTGCTCTTTTAGGCTCCCTGCTTTCCCTCAATCCCCTTTCCTGTATTTCTTAGACTTCTTCTGTACTTTAAAAAAAAATCTATTTCATGGCTTCAGATCTCTTTGCAATTTTCCTTGTGTTTACTTAACTGAATTGAGGGCATAAAAAATCCAAGTAAACTGAATCCAAAAATTTTAGATGTGATTGAGTAGTAAGCATAACAAAAATGCCGTCAAACTCGTGGGGACAACCGTTTCTCCCCATAAGTGACTGTTGGTCCCGACAAGTACAGTGGCATGCCAATTTTTCTGTCCTCACAAAGACGTCTAAACATTTACACACACACATGCAAGTATATAAATCAGAGAAAAATGTGTACTTTTGAAATTGCATTATCAATGTTGGGCAAAATTGTGACACGTAACAGTACACCACTTCTACAAAACAGTAAACAAAACCAATGTTTAATTCCTGTAAGATGCATGAATGCAACACTTTTTTCTGATATATTTAATTTCATAATTTCCTGTTGGGTTATAAGTGTGTCTGGTAGTCACTGATTTCTAGCTTCTTTTCAGGTTAAGTTGACCTAGAAACCGCACACATCACCGCATTTATTGAATGCACTCAGGCAGCAAACCTGCATTTAAAAAGACATTAGTTTCATCCATTTACAATATACATTTCCACTGGTCCCTCAGTAAACATCAACAACGGCAACTTTGTCATTACACAGCACTTACCCTGTGAAGTCTACCTTTCTGCTAAGGGCTGGTAATGCAGACACTTTCAAATTCTCCTCCCCTTTTATAGTAGTAGCTCAAGGTTACACATTGTTTGTGCCCTTACGTGAAAGCTTTATAACGCTCATAAAACAATGTTGTTTTATCTATTCCAGAATTGATGTGAGTCGAATAAACAATTCTGCATGGATATGGCTAGAGTAGAAAAACATTGTTGCCCTGTTTATTTTAGATAATTGTAGGTCATTATACTGTATTAGAGCACTGTCTGTTCATTTGTGACAGTCTGGATAGGAAAAAAATATATATATCATCATCCTGTCAAACATAATTTTTGTTTAATTCATTGACTCAGCTACATCTAACAGATTGATGGTACATGATAAACTGATGTGTTAATTTCTGAATTATAATTCAGAAACATAAATAAAAAATACATAAATAGATAAAAAATACAAATATATAATTTATCCACAAATATATTCATTGGGGAAATGTAATTTCTCATAACATTCCACTGACATTTGAGTCAGTTACTCATCATTTCTAATTATTCATGTGAATGAGTGAATTAACGTATTGTTCTAGGGGAAAAAGTGTCACATGACAGATGAGTTCTTTGAATCAATATCTGTGTTTGTTACTTTGGCAATCTTCTTCCTTATTTGTCAGTTAAACATTGTATGGGAAGTAACACAACAGTAATACTGTTTAGCTATATGACTTGGGCCTCAGTGGACAGCTGTTCCTGGAAATTGACAGTAGATTAGAAAAACATCAATAACATTTACTTAGTAAGACACGTCACATAAAGGCACTGTTGTAAAGTAATGTTTTCCATGTAAAGCAGCTGTGGTACTTTGCATTATCAATATTATACTAATATTATAACTAGAGATGGACCGATCCGATATTACGTATCGGTATCGGTCCGATACTGACCTAAATTACTGGATCGGATATCGGAGAAAAATAAAAAATGTAATCCGATCCATTAAATATCAGGAAAGCACCTCACAAAACTTGCAACACGCCGTAACTCACCTCAGAACGTTAGCACGTTGGAGCAGTATGCATCACGTGATAGAGCGGCTGTGGCATGCGGGACCTGTCGGTGGTCTAGATAGCATGTGGAGTTTTGCTAGCAACCCGGCATTTCATCTCCGACAAAGTTATCCCGAGAGAAGTAAAGCAAGTGTGTAAGTCCATCTCTGAATGTTTGTAAAGCATTCCTGCGTTAAGCTTAACAAACGACTGCCTCTCGCTCTCCGGCTGCTACTTCAATCATGAAACTGCTTAATGATCAGCTGATCGGCTTTTCTGTCGCGAGTCCGTGTCTCTTGTTTGCTTTTGGCCCACTTTGCACCAGACAGAGGAAACCAGCGGCTGAACAACAGCAGCACGTTTAAGCTTGATCAGCTGTTGTTAGAATGTATTTAATATTACTTTCTACTCGAGGATCTTTTTCTACGTAGCTGACGCTGGTAACTGTGCAGGGGCGCATCTAGCAAAGTTTAGCCAGGGGGGCCGATAGGGCATTAACAGGGAAAAGGGGGCACAAAGACATACTTTTCTTTCTTATTCTCATTTAAAATGTCGAGCTTTTAATAAATAATTATCTGACACCCAAAGTTTTAATCTGATGTAAAATGTATAGAAGTCCATTATTGTATATAGTGACTATTAAGTCTAATATATATACCCTAGTAAGCTATAGTACTTTTTCCTTTGGGAAGGTACCATCTGTGCAGTCTGCAATTTTGTTGAAGAAAGATGTTGAATCTATTTAATATTTCTTGAAAAATAATTGATTTCTGTGCATTTATTTTTTCACACTGCATCAAATTAAGGTTGATTACGTCGATTAAGCATCATGAGGTGGCGCGTGAGGGGTGGTTCCCTATTTTTTATTTATTTATTTTTGTTGTTGCTGGGAGTTGGAACCCTATTAGTTAGGTTGCTTAATATTTATGCTAAGTACTCTTTAAAATACCAGAATAGGGAGGATGGTGTAGGTTTAAGTTTATTAGATTGATCAGTATTGCTGAACTATGAAATTTTTTTTGCATATAGGTATAACAGAATAGCTTTAGTGTAGTTGTTGTTTTAAACTTGAGTATGAACATATACAAAATGCAGCAAGATATTTAAAAAAAAAACAGTTTTGTTGATTAAAAAACACTATATCGGATTCATATCGGTATCGGCAGATATCCAAATTTATGATATCGGTATCGGTATCGGACATAAAAAAGTGGTATCGTGCCATCTCTAATTATAACAATGCTAATTTTGTCTTAAATGATTTGAAATGCAATTATATTTCAAGCCACGAGACAATGTTTTCATTTTCCATTTATTTTGGTCATTTTAGTGCCAAGTTCAAGTTTAACCCCAAGTTGGCACCAAGTCTTTCAGATCATTTGCCAGATATCACTAAAAAATATTGATAGTGTTAACATTTTCATTTCAATTTTGATCTTAATAGTGTTAAATTGTGAAATACAATTTTTACTTTAAGTGGACATGGTTAATGAATACCCATTCATGGTATGTGAACATGAAAGACCTGCCTGTTGCAGGACTATTAATAGGTAACTGTTTAACCCTGCACGGCACCGCAGACCACGCCACACCACACGGACCATGCAAGATCTTTCTTTGATCCCATGTGTTGTCTTGTGATAACTCCATCAGGGTTCAGAAACACCTATCTGCATTCCTCTTGCTTTTTCTCTTTACATTTATATTTTGGTTTGTAGGCCTGCCTGTGTGATACATAAGTGGTGAATAGTAATGCTAAAATGTGAAAACAATGCTAATCCAGACAAAACATAAACTCATGTCATTCACCAGCTGCTCTTGTATATAATGGAGCAAAAACAAATTTTGACTGTACATGCAATTTAGTTTAGTTTAGTTACACTGGCCATACTTTATATTGATTGCCTAGATGCAGATATAGAACACAGCAGCAGAAGTCATGAGTAGATCTGATGAATCATTTCTATTGCTTATTGTAAGTTGACCTTTCAAGTTGTGGGACTGATGTTTTGTTGGTGGCAAAAATTTCATTTACACATAGCAGCAATTTAAGTCTGATTGTTACCAAATATAATCTGGCTGGTGTGACTGTGTGCCAAGCATTAGGTTAAGAATTGCCCTTCCTCAGATTACTCATCCGGATACAGATCAGTGCACCAGTTGTAAAAGGGGATAAGTTTGCAAAAACATTAGAGTAGTCAGCAACTCCCACAGTGTAGTCTCAGATAGCTTTATCTTGTGGTTGTTAGGCATAAATCTAAACAACAACAGGTCATTTTGCAGTCAATAGGATGGTTTAATCAAGTTTTTTTTTAATTAGAAAAACTTAAAGGTCAAGACTTTTTGATCTGTGTGACCTGTTGTACTGTGATCTTCACACATTGCTTTGCATCATTTTCTCCCTCACAAACCTGATAAATTCACTGCTTCTTTAAGCATTTTCTTTTGGTTTCTGTCACTTCCGTAGCTATTCTGCTGTCTCCTACAGAACATTTCTGCTTTGTAAAGTTTTATTTTTTTTCTACTGCTGTTGTGTTTTATTCAGCTTCCTTTGCTTTTTATTCAACATCTATTACATTTTGTGTGCCTTTGCAGCATTTTTCTTTTTGTTAGTGTTTCCTCAAGTTCCACTGCATTTGATCTCTCAGGGCCACCACAGAAAACTAAAACCTTTTACCTCAGGCAAATTCCTCATTAATGTTTCCAACAGAGGTAAGCCAAATTGCCACATTCCTGCAAACACTGAGAGCTTTTAAGTTATGTCTATCAGATTTTATATTAACCAGCAGGTTATGAGCTTCTGTGTTTAACTCCTCTTATGAACCGTACTTTTGTTCTCTGTGACCTCTTGCTGAATTTTTTGTGGTTCTCATGAATGTACAATTCCCACAAGAGAAATGTTTTCTGTTCTGCGGTGTACAGTCTTATCGGTTAAAGGAATCTGCACAAACATGTTGGCAAAGCTGCAGACTTCTCTGTTCAAATTTTTAGTATTATTTTCATTTGTTTAACAAAGTCATGTGGTGTGTCAAAATAGAGTTGTACGTAGTGCAGTCAAAACACCTACACATAATCTCTTTTGTGTACACAGTATACTATACAAAATCTTTTCAGAGTTAATTATTCTCCCCAGGCTGGCTCACTGCCAAATTCATATAAGACAAGCTGGAATCTCCCCAAGCATGTGAGAAAAAAAAAAGAAAGATAATTTGTTATCACTGTTTGTGTCACGTTTAAATTTTACAACTATGACACTGTTTGCATTCTAACTATGACCAAGTGGAAGTGCTCAAATTATCATGGATAACCAAATAAGAAATAAGATGAGTGAATGCTTTTTTCTTTTTTTTTCTTTGCTTTTGCTCCATAATTGCTGATAGAGGACACCATGTAGCTGCACTGGCTCATCCGGTATCTAAAACAGGTAACAACAGATAAGAGCATAACAAGGACAAGGTTTCCATTTGTTGTTACAAGAAGAGCAAAATTTGAATGGTCTACTTTTTAAAAGATCTTTTGGAAATACTTTAAAGACTAGGATCCAATTGTGTACAGTAATTGAAAGGAGAAATGAGGTTAGTATAAAACTCCTGGAAGAATAAAACCAACAGAAAATACACAAAGATGTGCTCACAACACGCCAAACAACTCTATTTAGGACTTGATTGATGATATAGAGGGCCTCACATCAGATGGTTGCTTCAGTGGGGTAAATAAATTTCTGATTATTAAGGTTGAGAAGCAGATCAGATATGATATATATATATATATATATATATATATATATATATATATATATATATATATATATATATATATGTATATATATATATATATATGTATATATATATATATTAGGGGTGCAACGATATTCGTATCGATATTGAACCGTTCGATACAGTGCTTTCGGTTCGGTACGCATATGTATCGAACAATACAACATTTGTAATTTATTTTATCAATTTTCCTTCTGACGATGCTGTCTGTGTTGAGCGCTCAGTGAATCTGTGTTCGACTACTCCGCCTAGGCTGCACTGTCGAGCGCAGATCCACTGAGCGCTCAACACAGACAGCATAGTCAGAAGGAAGAGCGCAGGGCAAGCTAGCGAGACAGAAGTTAAGCTCTCCTTGCAACAGGCAAATTGAACCTCATTCAGATCTGGCGTTTGGAATTATTTTGGTTTTCATGTGACGTATGACCCTGAAGGTAAGCGAGTCATGGACTAAAGTAAAACAGTATGTTGGATGTGCCATGCAATGCTCAATTACATTGGTGTGAACTAGTGTGTTAGCGCAGTTAGCTCGTTAACGTGTTGGCCGTCTAGCCCCATGCACGGAGCGATCGGCGGTAGCTCGTTAACGGAGATTTGCGTTAAGGTCATTTCAACGAGATTAACCTGAAAGCACTAGTGGGAACACAACGAATATGACTGCACATTTACGCCGACATCATCCTAGTGCAAAAACAAGTGGAAGCAGACAAAAAAAAGCAAGCATGCTACTAACTTTAGCCGAGTCATTTAGACAGCTGTTAGCACATGATTCTCCTTATATGTTTAATATGCTGCTGAGAATATAGCCCAGAAGAAGCGGATAGTATAGCTTTTATTTTGGAAAGAGCCATTTCTCTGTAATAAACTCTCTTTTCCAAAGATGAGTGATTCCTCAATCAGATACAGGGCTCGCAATATCGCTAGCCCGACGTCCCGGAGCTAGCGATTTTTTCAGTCGGGCTACCAAAATCTATCTCTTCCCTGCCCGTCGGGCTATTGTAGGAAAAATATATGTCAATGCTTTTGCATTCTTTCAGAAATGTAGCTGGGTAATTATGTCATTGGCATCGGTGAGCCACTGTCAATATGTGACATATTGAAGTCGCGTTTGAATTTGCGCTTGTTTTTTTGCTTTCACTTTGCAATCATGCGAACTGCGTATAGAGAGCGACAGCACTGATCTGTGAGTGATGATAATTTGCGCACCAATTCCTCTGACATCGTCTTATTAATCGTTAGCTTACTATGCAAACATGACAAGTGAAATCTCCCGCAGCAAGCTTAAACATGTGAGAGGTTGATCGCGCAGAGAATCGCTGAGCTTATGTGAGTGCATGTGTAAAAGCATTTCAGTTCTGCTGAGCCAAATAAGACAGGTCAGGGTGAAGAAGTGACAGCCAAAGAAAAGCTTACCACAAAACGGAGAAGTTATGACAAATCAACCATGGTGACATATTCTGGGCAGATAGCACCCACTCCACTGGTTACTCCACTATAAGGCAAAAAGAAAGTGCAGCTTTATGGTTTATATGGACAAAAGAATTTCTGTGGCTGCAATATGATGAGCTATATAACCAGGGCTGCACATAAGTGGTCCAGAGGTGCGCATTCGCTGTCAAAATAAAAAACATGCACAAGGGTTAGGGTTAAATTTAAAAACTGTACTTTTGAGTTAAAATATATATTTCTAATTTTAATAAATGACAAATTAAAAATGCATGAACATTTTTTTGTATCGAAAAAATATCGAACCGTGACACAAAAGTATCGAACCGAACCGAACCGTGAATTTTGTGTATCGTTGCACCCCTAATATATATGTATATGTATATATATATATATATATATATATATATATGTATATGTATATATATGTATATATATATGAATATCAACAAGTCAGTCTTCTCCTGGTAATATATAATTTCTACAATACAATGTAAGTTTTTGACAAGGGTAGCTATGCACTAAATTAGTAACCAGGTTGTGAAAGACACAGCAAACAGTTCTATCATTCATTAAGTCGCGATATCTCTCTGATATGCATGGAAAGCATCATCCAGTAAGTGTAAAGATCTATTACTGCATCTGATATTTACCCAGCAGTCAATAGTTGGTGGCAAACAGTTCTTTCATTGATATGTGTTGGCAGTGCTGGGCCCACTGCCCTGATATGACAAATGTATCTGGCAGCAGACTTTTTTCACTAATGAGTGTTCTTTACTCTGGTTTAATGAGGCTGTTTACATGCTATGCACAAACACAGCTGCACTTGGTTGATGATTCTGTTTAAGTTATCATGTTCATCCTCCGCAGGGACAGATGCTACACATGTTTATGCGCACAGGTTGTTTTTCTATCATATATCAAATGTTCTTTACCAGCACTGTTGCTGTATAGACAAAGAGCAGTAAGATAAATACAGTAAATGAAATTAAGTTGCTGTTATCTAAACTATCATCAAAAGCACTTGCTTATCGTCTTCTCGCTTTGACTCTGACAGTTACTTTTTTAAAGAAACCGCTTACTGTGAAAGTTGTTTTCAAGAATCACGACTTTCCTGTAAGAATTTCCAATAAAAGCCTTCTACCATAAGGGAGACAGATAGGAAAACTTGAACAAATACCAGCAAAAACAGCTTACTAACTAGACACTTCTAGAGGGAGAAATGCCAAAGAAGGGTGAGCTGAAGAACTAAATCACAAATTATACAAACAGTGAAAAACATCCAATCCATTAACAGATGACTGGGTATAAAAATGGCAGGAATGACTCTTTCTGAAGGGAAATGTCAAGTTAAATCACAAAGCCTTTGTATATTCCCATCAGCATCCCTCAAACTAGGAAAAGAAAAGTAATAACAACAATTATTCAAACTTAATACAGCTTTGTTACAACAGACATTTAGATTTAGAAGAACAGAAAAAGCATTCTAGTAAATGTTAAATATTTGATAGTCACAATTTGATAGAAGTAACACCTGTGCTTGATGAGACAAATTCTTTCTATTACCACACGACAAGTAAAGAAAAGAAAGAGTGTGATACTATATTGGGGCGTTAGAGCAAAACAGAACAAAAGTATTCTGGAGAGTCTTGAATAATTACTAAATCATTACAGTCTGCTCTGTTCAAATCAATACTCTGGTCAGGAAAGCATTAAAGAAAACAATACGAACTTTAAATTCTGCTTCCGTGTTTCACTGCTAGTGCTCTCCAGTTGCACATGCTCGCTCAATGTTGTGGTAAAATACTACATTCAAGTGGAACATAACAATTGCAGATGTTATTAGTCACACCCAACAAATCAAAGCATCCACCACGTAAAAGCTCTATTAAACAGGATAGTGTGGGTAGATTTGTGTTTTGTTTAAGTGCTTTGGTTTCAGGCATTTTAAGGAGGAGTTTACAAACAAAGAGCAAGAGGGATTTAAAATGAATTCTGTCTTATTGCAAAACCCAAAAGGAAAAACTACTCAGCAAAGAGAAATGTGTGCTGTCTCAGTGGCACTTGACTCCAATGGTCATATTCAGTGACTGACTAAAACCAGGCACTGAATATGACATGAAACATATGAAAAAAATATCAAAGTAATGTCACTAACTAGCAAAGGACTGATGAAAATCTTATTATTTACTAAAGAAGCTTCCTTTTAACTGAAGTAGCCCTAGAGTGATCCAGCACTCTGGGGATTCAGGGGTTCACTTTAGTTCATTGAGCAGCCTCCATTGTTGCTTTCTAAAGCCATAAATGTGTGTATATGTATGTGTGTGACAACAACACACAAGCACAGAAGGCTGCTTTGTAGTAAATGTTCCCTGTTGAGAAACATGATAATTGTGTTCTTGTCAAACATCTTGATCATATCTTTATATAAGTCATAAAATATGCAATAACATTTTAGATATTGCCATGAAAATTGACATTAATTATAAAGATAAAATAGTAGCTATGTGATAATTTTACTTTCCCCCATAGAGATAAAATCTGATTACAATGAAAAACTAATTAGATACAGTGGGAAAAGGGAGGCAGCTGCAGTAGGGCAGAGCTGCAGCACTCACATGTACTGCATTCATCGTCTCTAAGCTGCTGCAGTATCAGTGGGCACAGGTCCACTACTGCATCAACTATTATATCTGCTCAGGATGAGCTTCTCTGGACATCTTCTCAGTTAAAAGATAAGAAGATTAACTGGGTTGGCTTCTGAGCATTCAGCATTACAGTTAAATAATAACCGAAGGTTCAACATAAGTTGAAGCATTAAAGAACTAAAATAAATCACACAGGGAAAAGTAAAACTGTTTGAAAAACATTTAAGAGGGCAGAGCAGCAGGAGACATCCAGTGAGTTCAGTATACAAACAAATCCCTGAATAATCACCACATCCTGGACACTCCTTCTACTTTCTCTAAATATACCTTAAAACCTGTAATCTCAAAATGACTAAGCCGCTCAGATCTTTAGAGAAGACTTTACATACACCATCAGGCAGGCAACATAGACACCAGCAGCTGTTCAAATCTCCCCAATGTTAGCTTATTTACCACAGGGGCTTCACAGGTGCCAGCAATTAAGGAGGCTGCTTGCCTTAGGAGTGTCTCTAAGCATACAGTAAACCTGAAATCTTTATCTTTTTATAATTATCAACACAACTCATTAAAAGATGAAAAACGGATATAAGCAGAGATACTCCAAGCCATCTTACCTGTAGCCTGTGTAGTGAAAGCTGAAATAGTGAATGCCTCCAGGCCAACATACTCCAGATGTCTCAAAAACTTAATTTTCATTGTGATGAACAATTGTTCCACCCAAGAAAGTCATATTTTAATGCTATTTTGTGATTTAAATATCCTATTTGTTACAAAACAAGATGCTCTGTGTTATATCACTTCCTTCCTAACACAAGAGCTTATACACCTTTCATAGCACTGAAATACCCTTTTCATTCCTTTCTAACACAGCTGAGGTATTGGAAAGAGGGATTTTCAGTGTTTTTCTATGCTCAGTGAATAACTGGATAAATACATCTCTTTAGGATCTTTAGCCATGCTACCAGCTGTGTGAGGCTGTACATAAAAACAATAGAGGAAGTGAAAAATGCACACCTTCCTGCTTTCCTATACTAAGGAAACCTTAAGCAATGCAACCTTTAAAAAGGAAAGAAAACTCAGTTTCCAACTCCAGCATGTCGGTCTGGGTGAACAACCTGTCACATGACTTAAACAGGCTCTTCCACACTTATCTTATTCATAATGTGGTTTAAAACAATGAACATTACAGCAAACACATGGATTTTCCTGTTTGAATGCAGCTAGCCATCAAACATTAGAGCCAATTATTGCTTGACATAAAACTTATTGTTGCAGCCAGGGGCAGCCCAAAAGTGATCCCTTTAGACTGGTTTTTGGTTTTAGTGTCCTGATTTTCCTCAGAGTTATCCATTCTGTCACTAGCTAGCAAACATAAACATACTGACAGAAGATGGCACTAAACATGTTTAAAAACTTGTTTAAACGTGTTTAAAAAATTCACAGACAGTGTTACATCTATGTCAGTTTGAGTTTCATTTCCTCTTTAACCCCCATTTATCCAGGGAAGCTACTGCATGACCACTGGAAGAGATTGTTTTTGTTAGTTAGTTATTTTTGTTTGATTTATTTATTTATTTTTTGTAGTAAAGTAAAAAGTGTGCGTGTTAGTCCCCATGGGGAAATAGTTCCTCTGCATTTAACCCATTCACCCAGTGAAGCAGTGGGCAGCCACCAATGCAGCGCCCGGGGAGCAGTGTGTAGGGACGGTACCTTGCTCAGGGGTACCTCAGGGTAGCCGTTCAGTGGAGTCGAACCCCCGACCTTCCGATCATGGGGCCACTACTCTACCTACTGAACTATCCCTGAACTAGTGGACAACTACAGCTGTGTCTGGGTTCAAATATTTAAGCCAAGATAGAGTCAATATGTCAAACGACCTACAAAATGTTACTACTGGGCATTGAAACCTGCCACTTTTCCCACTTCCTGTCTAACTGGTGTACTGTTAAATGATAAGTATGGGACGCTATTTTGTCTGGAACACTGTATTGAATTAGAATTACTATCAAGTAGAGGAAGTCCATCAAGTTAACATTTTCCACCCCTTAGATCAACTAGTGAATTTTATGTGCCTCCACAATAAACTACATCTCTTTAGGATCTTGAGCCATGCTACCATTCTAATATATTCTAATTCAAATATAGCAATTAGAATTATTATTCAACATTTAGAATGTGCTGAAAGATTGGAACTACAAGTGATCCAGGTAGATTGTTTTAAATGTTAAGAGACAAAACAAGCTTGAAATAGACATGAAAACAATATGTTTACACTCACCTCATGTTGGACAGGCTCAGGTCTTCCTTAGCTGGACTTTTCATAACACATTCTAACCTGTTCTGTTGTCAGTGCTTAGTGAGAAGTGACTCACCACTGGATCTGTAAGCTTATGGGCACTCTGTTAGCTCTGCTAGTCTGTATGTGTTTTTGGCCCTCCCTCTCTGTCTGATTCTTTTTCTCTCTCACTCACTCTTCAGTCTTTGTGCATGAGCACGTGTGTGTGTGTGTGTGTGTGTGTGTGTGTGTGTGTGTGTGTGTGTGTGTGTGTGTGTGTGTGTGTGTGTGTCGCTCAGGAATGTGGAAAGTAGTTTTTTTTTTTGCCTCAGAGGCTCCACATATTTTTAATCATGTTTGCTATTCTGTAACACAAACATTAGAGCCAGAACTGTTGGGAAATATCAGTTTCATCATAGCCATTACTCTGGTCATGCACATACATTTGATTTTATTTTGTTAAAACCTTGAGATATTGTTTTTTTTTTTATTATTATTTTTTTTAATCTAACCCAATAAAACCCACTTAAAAATAAAGGTTGAGTATGTGCTAAGACTATTTTAATAGCAAAAACAAAAAAGTTAAAAATAACAACTGCTGAAAAAAGAAGAAGCATGTCCACGCTGTTCCAAGTTTCAGTGAACACCTCTGCCAAAAACTGCCTGTGTAATTAGACAGGCCCATGAAGATAATCTGTTGGGTGGAGGAATTTCAGTTCATCTCTGCCCTCGGGCCATTTTCACAGTTTGGTTGTCTTATTCATTTGTATATTTTATTAGTTATTATGTCATTTCCTCTGTGGGTTTACATCCCTATAAAACTATGAGTGAGGTTTTGTCTCTAAATACATCAACAAACTGAGAAATATAGGAAATTAGAGCGTGTCCAGAAAGTATTCACAGCACATCACTTATTCCACATCATGTTAAAGCCTTGTTCCAGAATGGAAGTCACCGCACCTAGTGCTCCGATTACCATAGGGACCACCGTCACCTTCACCCTCCACATCTTTTCGAGCTCTCCTCTGAGCCCTTGGTATTTCTCGAGCTTCTCGTGTTCCTTCTTCCTGATGTTGCTGTCATTCGGAACCGCTACATCGATCACTACATCTGTCTTCTCATGTTTGTCTACCACCACTATGTCCAGTTGGTTAGCCACCACCATTTTGTCCGTCTGTATCTGGAAGTCCCACAGGATCTTAGCTCGGTCATTCTCCACCACCACCCACCTCCCATTTTGACCTCGGCACTTCCAGGCCATATTCGGCACAGATGTTTCTGAATACCATGCTGGCCACTTGGTTATGGTGTTCCACGTATGCCCTGCCTGCTAGCATCTTGCACCCTGCTGTTATGTGCTGGATTGTCTCTGGGGCATCTTTACACAGCCTGCACCTGGGGTCTTGCCTGGTGTGATAGACCCCAGCCTCTATGGATCTTGTACTCAGAGCTTGTTCTTGTGCTGCCATGATTAGTGCCTCTGTGCTGTCTTTCAGTCCAGTTTTGTCCAGCCACTGGTAGGATTTCTGGATATCAGCCACCTCCTCTATCTGCCGGTGGTACATACCGTGCAGGGGCCTGTCCTTCCATGATGGTTCCTTGCCTTCCTCCACTTTCTTGGGTTTCTGCTGCCTGAGGTATTCACTGAGCACGCTGTCAGTTAAAGGAGGAATCCAGGCAGTGAAGAAGGAACAGTGAGGATTGAGCAAGTGAGCAGGCTGGCAATGTCACCTGAGAGGAGGAAGAGTGGGGTTGTTATTTTCTTTTCCAGTGGTAAACGATCCAGAGATGGTAAGAGATAGCTGGGCAGAGACCGACTGACTAACAATGAGTAATAATAAAACAAGTGCTAACTCAATCACATGCAGCCACACCTTCCAGGGATCTAGGAAGGTGGTAAGAACCTGCTTACTAAAAATCAGTGGAAAGAACAGGAAGAATAGAGAAGGAAAAGAGAGAAAAAGGTGGACCTCAGAAGGACTGCAGACCATGACAGACTTATGTTTTATTTAATGGCTATTTGTGGCTATTAATGACTATTGGTTTTCCTTGTTTTATGAAATTAGAGCTTTTTATGAAAATAGGTTGTCGATGGAGAAAGATTTGCATAGCGAGTTTCTGGAATAAGACAGCAATTCATATTCAAGATTCTTGATGATAGTGTCTCTTTGTTCTCAAGTGGAAAGTCTAAAAACTAATTGACCTGTGGGAAAAAGAAAGTCCCCTTTTAGCTGTGGAAGATCTCAAGTGGTTTATATTCATTTTAAAAAGAAGACCGAAGCATGAGCCAAATTATTGCTAAAATCAAAGGTGTGCCCTTAAGGCTGCCTTAAAGGGTCTTCGGTTGAGGAGACATATGCTCATTTTACTGCACACTTAGGCCCATTATCTTTTATTATTTCACATAGCTAAGCAAGAAAAATAACTTCAGGTCAAAGGGGGTTCTGCAAAGCTTTACTCCAGCATAGGCATAGACATTATTACAAAGAATTCACCAGGGAATTCCTACAAAATTTGATGGCAATCCATCCAGTAATTGCTGAGATTCACAAAGGAAATGCCACAGTGGAAAGTTAGATAATCAAAGTCAACACCATAATTCCTCCGTGGAAGATAAATGTCTGTACACAATTTTATTGCAGTCCATCCAACATTATTTCTCTCTGGATTACAATAATGAGCTGATTGATCAGCTGATTGATGATGAGTCCTTCTTGAGCCATTCTGCTGCAGGTGTGACTTAATGTGGCACAGCTGGTTTGACAGTATTGTGTTTGGTATTAAAGCTACTTTAAAGGTATTTCCAGTAGATGCCATTTATTATGCTTTTTTAATAGCTTTGTTCATTTACTGTGCTTCCTCTCCTTTTACAAGGTCACTGCTGTATGCTGACTCATTTGCTTTCATTGTAATACCTTCTGTTTTATGGTATGACTCAGACATTGCAGACATTTTCCAGAGGTTTCAGTGAGACTGATTCAGCCCTGCTTTTGCTCTCATCATACACTACCAACTGTAGTACTGTCTGCCTGTTCAGCTCACTGAGGCTGTGCTTAGTCACAGGTTTTCTGAGCCTTTTGTGAGTTTAATGGTTTGAAGTCTGTGATGATGCACATTCCAAAAGTAATCTGGATTTGTTTGTAATGGAAAGCTCAGCTTCTCTACTGACCTAATTTTTGTTTTATAGTTAGTTTTGGCCATGGGAGGGAGTTTACTGCTTATAAAAACCTTAATTTTTGCCTTTATGTACATGCTTTAGTTAGACTTACTGTTCCTTAATGATTGCAGTCTATTAGAGAATGCAGTGTTGGAGACAATTCATCGGTGGCCTTCAGTGAGAAACCTTCGGTGAACATTTTATTTTCATCTTTCAGCACTAGACATTTATTTTTTTATCCCCTTTCCCCTCTAATATTTGTAGTAGTTCAAATATGGAGTTTAAAGCTGTATAGTAATGTAAAAGTTATATATAATTACATGTACATTTATTTTTCATAAGTCAGACTCAGAGGTCTTGAAAATTAACAATGAAACGTCATTATTTATGTGTGCCTATCATGCACATGCCAAGGTGTTAATGCAGCGCAACATCGCCTCACTGTTCATTGTTTGTTTACATAATGGCCCACTGTGATGAGGAAATGAAGTTATGAGAAATCAAAACAAAGCCTCTGTGCTCTTTTCCGTCAAATACTTTACTTCCTGACTCACCTAAATACCAGCCCACACAAACAATGAAGCACTTGAGGTTTTTATGGGAGAAATGACCTGTTTCATTGCTGATTACTGCCGAAGTCAGGTTTGACCTGCAGATTATTGTTTTGTTGATTTAAGGATTTTAGCTGAATGCTTTGAAGGTACATGGAAGCAACCTAATAAAATTAAACGGCATGGAAACAAAAAACAAAGAAGGAAATAAATACTATAGACTGGTTTTATGAATCCTTTAGGGCTGTAAAGCCTTTGTAATACTCTTGTCAATATGCCAAATATTGGGCAACAGATGACAAAACCTGCTTGTCTTGACAGGCAAATCCAAATGAGTGGCAACCTCTTGTGAACTGTAAAATGTGGTGTAAACAACAAGTAGATTTTGAATGAACTTGAACAAAATGCAAACATCTATCAAATAAGTAGTAATGGTAGCATAAAACAATTAAGACCTTTGTAAAAGAAATGTATAAAATATATGTAAAAATAATTATTATGCTTCCTACATCAATTATTTATATTTATACTTGTTGCTTTCGAATAAAAACAATACATCATTTATTTATACTTATATTTTATTAATGCTCACCACACATGTTCAGGGAAACACATGTCAAATATGGATTTGTTACATGAATATCTATTGTACTATAGATATCATTTATTTAAAAATACATGTTATGAGATGACGTTATGTAGACTGGCATGGCACCAATATAAATCTCTTTTTTATATAATAGAGTTTGGCATGTTACTTTTAAAATTAGATATATTAAGACACAGAATCATGGGCACACATCATGTACAGTACAGTGTACTCAAAACCCCAGAGCAGACAAAACAGCGACCCGCCTCGCTCATTTACAGCAAACAGCATGATCTAACCAAAAATGGTTTCCTGACGCAAATCAAGTGCTTGATTTGAAGGATATTAGCCTTGATCAAACTGGCTCCAATGACAGTTATGAGTGTGAAATAACCTAATTTCAGCATTTGTATGAGCATCCATATTAAAGCAAGACCTAAAATAAACTGCAGATGTCGTCTCAAGATGCTATTTGGGTTTAAATGCTGTACTACCTTCATTGTGGATATTTGAATAAAGGAAGCCTGAAGAGGGGAATCAGCTCCATTGAACAACAAATCACTAACCATATTTAACACAGCGTAACAAGGTAATCACTCCTGCTAGGTAAGTGAACCCTGTGTCCCAAATCCATACAAAAGCAAAGTTGTGAGCAGTCTAGTATACTCTAGAAAAACTAAAGGCTGAGAATGAGAGACTTAACAACCTCTCAGACTTGAACATAAAAGTGTGGTCAACAATCTCTTGACTCTTTTCTTTTTATCCTATTCTCAGATGCAATGATTATATATACTGAATTCCTATGTAGTCACAATTGTAGTCACCAGTCTATCAGAAGAAGTCATTGGTTAGGTAAGTAACTATTGTGAATGCATCTACTGCAGTACTGTATTTATTTTTGAGTTATTATGCACGTTTAGAAACTGTTGTTACAATTTACCTAGCAAACTATGAGGAAAAATATCACTGCAGGATCAAAAGCTTGTATACAAGGTTTGCACCTGACTACAACAATACGAATAAAAGAAGAATACATTTAACAAAGTAGATTTTAACAGTAAAAGAGCTAGCAGTTACACATAAACCAGTCTTCACTAAGAAGATTAAAAAATTTTCATTCTCATAACGATTTTTCAGAAGTTTAATTTGACACTTTTCATCCACAACTTCCTCTGAAAATGATATCTGCCACCTTAGATCTTCACATTCATCTTAAAATTAACCACTTCTTCGCTCTCACAGTGACATGAACCATATGCCATGCTCTAGTAGCAATGTAATGCTACGTCAGTCTATGCTACTTGTAAAGGAAAGCAATTATCCATAAGGTAAGGTAAATTTGAGAATATAAACTGATTCTTAAGCATCAGAACAAATGACTAAAGCTTTTCTTTATCTGTTGCTTTCAGTAAGTAGATTGTATGGACAAGGGGCGCAGTGATGAAGCTTAAGATATCAGGATCATTTGGCTTGTTAGAACTGGACAGAATAGGCAATTCTTCTTAAAGTGTCCTGCAAAACAACTATCTGGATGAAATTACATCGACCCATACAGTACTTATTAGTCGAAATATAGATAAGGTTATCGAGGAAATTATTTTAACACATCTTTGTATGCCGAGTTAGTTTGATGCCAAAATTCTCTGGCAGGATAAAAGTTGTTAACAGCCTCTACTAACAGTTTACCAGGCTGGTGGCTGGTGTTATATTCCAAACCTGGTGTTAACACAGAGACACAACTAATATGCATGTTAGACCTGCAGTATATCTGTGTATGTTGTTTGGCTGAGAGGAAGACCGATGTTGTACATGTGCTCAGGGTTTGTCTGACAGGAAACATTATGCATGGTATGGAGCACGGGACTTCACAAATAAGCATAAGAGGAAGCGGTAAGTGCCAGGCGGATGAGGCTCAACACAGCTTTGTTTTTTTTCAATTGTTTTTTTTCCTTTTTAGCACAGTCAATAGGCTGCATCAGTGCAAGGCATAAAATAAGCAGATCCCTGAGCAGCAACACACAACCAAGAAAAGTGAGAAATGTAAGTCTGTCTCACAATTTTCACATTTGGGAACATGTCTGCTGGCCCTATCCCTCATGATATAAAATGAGTTCTTTAATACAGGACATGACAAGCCAGCTCTATTGTCTAATTAGCTATTAATGACATTTCTGCCACTGTGGAAAGCTCGGCATGGCTATATTTATGTACCATTAGTGAATGATAATTCTCAGAGCTCTGGAGGACATGCTAATCCACTGCATAATTCATTACCACACAAGTCTACTTCTTTAGTCAGCTGATCAGTATTCATAAGGTTGGGCATAGTTTTGGGCACTTCAGTACCGCTCAACTGCAGCTACATTGACAAATCATTCATTTTGCATTTGGCTTTAATTTGTTTTCCTTATAATTCCACCCCAATGTTATCAGAAAAAATTAAAAGACGATGCACTAGGTGCATTTCAAGTGAGACGTTTTGTTCTAAGCCCATTGTTCTCACCCCTGGTAGTGGTTGCTGCTGTACATTAGTAAAGAATACTTTTTGAATATGTCCAATAAGCCTTTTGTTTCACAGCATACAAGTGTGGAAAAATAACAGTTGTCTTGTCTGTTTGCTCTGATGTCCCTTGGAAAGAGGTAAAGCAATCAATGGTCACATTTCACATTCTAACTATGGTATAAAAACCCAAACCATCAAGACAAATTATCACATATGTAGGCAGCAATGGTAGAAATCAGCATTTGCAGAACAATAAAATATAGAACATATATCTCACATCTAAGTACAAGCCTTTATTTCTGCTGAAAAACAACTGAATGCAACTCTGTTATGCTTTCCTTTTAGCTTCATCTGCCCCTATGATAATGTAAGTATGTCATTCTTAAAGTTGCAATACTGTAACACCTTGTTCACATCTTTACACATTGCCAGGCTGGAAGATGTTGTATTTAATGTGCAGCACATTAGCTTGACTTTAGAAGAAATAGCTCTGTTTCCAAAAACCTAATGGACACAGGAGACTAATGACCTCCAGACAGCATACCCAAAACCAGCTCAATGATGATTGTTAACATAACTTTCACACAGCTTTTAGTTATTTATGCAGCTTTGCAGAGATTAATGTCTTTACTGAATACTTATATTTAAGATTTAAGATTTTTCGGTTAAAAGCTTGTAAATTGCAGTTTGCTTTGCAGTTCTCACAAAGTAACCCTTGTATGCTAGAAACAATGTTGTGATACTTCTCACATTCTGATGTTTAGGGCATCAAAAGAAAACAAACCAAAAAATGGACAAAGCTGTGAACAAGGCGTAATAATGTCTGATAAAATCTTCTTAAAAGATGCAAGAACTGCTTTGTCAGAAGAGGAGGTGCAGAGACACAGTGATGTTCGAGGGTGAGCTCGTGCTCACCCGCCTACTTCCTGTCAAAAAGCTGACACTTCCTCCCAGCAATGCTGTTAGACTCAGCTGCACTAATTATAGCGCCAAGTCCAACTGAGTCTGCAGTATTCTGCCTCAACTGCAAAATTGTGCTTAGGAGTTATGTCCCAGAAGTGTTAAGGCTTTTGAAATCTCAATACCAGACATTTTTCTAAGTACTAATGAGCTATACCAATGTATAGCTCATTACAAGTATAACAAGATGAATGATTAGATGCAAGAGCAGTATTAAAGGTTTACACATTCACAAATAAGCACAATCAATCAATTTCAAAATAAGTAGATAAATGGTAGAAAGAAGTGGCCTGGTATTGGTGTTTTTTGCCAAACTTATAAGATATGTTTATCTTTATTTGTCAGAGAGGAAAGGTTCGCAAAGCACTTTATGGTTGAATTACGTTTAAACTTGCAAAACATGTGAGTTCATGGACACTAACTCCTAATCACTTTATTTTAAATGGCATTGTATCCGTCTTCTATTTTTGATCTGATTAAGACAGCTAAAGCTGCGGCTATTTTGTTTTATTCTAAAAAATATAGAATAAACCCCGTATTCACTGATATTTTCTGGACCCTCTCTAAAAACCGAAATAGAAAACGGCAAATTGCCGCTGTACAACGCAACTGTGCACTTTAATGCTCTGCGAACCTCATCTCTGAGCAATGGCTCCTTGTCTTTCCTGTCATTGGGAGCCAGTAAGGATGAGGAGTTAGCATTAGTTTTAGCTGCAGTTAATGAAGCCACAGGGTAGCCATGGCGAGCAGGAGTGATGGCCCCAAGGTGAAGGCAAGGGAGGCAGCCAGAAGCCTCCCATCGTTTACCAGCCTGAAGGAAATGACCTCCACCTTGAATCCGTCTTCGGTAGCCATGCAGCGAAAGACACCTTCCTTTAGGGGTGTGTCAACAACTGGCCCCAGGACACAGAAGTCTCCAGAAAAAATGCAGGGGTAGTTCTTAATGCAGTTGTCCTTTTCCCAGCGATAAGTGGCATGGAAGGAGTGCACAGGGCAAGGGAGAAAGACTGATGTGTTAGACTGCACGAATACTTCTCTAGGGGAAGTTCGACGCAGCTTCAGAGCTGTCAAGGAAGAGAGATAAGGAATTTTATACCTGAAATTCACTATTTAACATTACAGCTGTAAATGCTGAGTGAAGATCTCTCCGTGGACACCTGGTAACCGAACCCACGTAACGCTTTTTCATCTTTCATATTTCCAGCTCTGAACCTTTAGCATTGTTTTATAAATTGTTGCTGAGGCAGAATAAAAAAGCAACAACAGTAAAAAAAAATCTGACAATTGTCAAATGTTCAGGCACCCAAAAATCTGAAGTCTGCATATTCATTATGCCTCCTGTTTGTTTATAATTATTTAAAATCAAGTGCAAATTTGATTGGGAACTTTTACACAGCACAATATTATTATAATTTTGGAGCCCAAGGCTAATTCTATCTTATTTCCTGTCTCTTCAAGTATTCAAAATGGACCCACAGATCATTTTTGGGCTGAGGCCTCTGGTGAGTTCATCTAATAATAACTTTGCAAAAGTTCAGTTACAGTAAGCAGAATAAAATGCAACTGGTTCAACAGAAGTAAAAACCAAAAGATCTTGAAATACACATCATATTCAAGACCAATAAGTACTGGAAAATACCAAATATAGAACTCACATTACTCACATAACATCATCCAGCTTCTGGTGGTTATCAGATTTCAATATTCACTATTTTCTAATTTTTTCTTGTTGACTTGTATAATTCCATATTCAATATTTCTTACTGTTTTCCACTACACAATTCACAGTTAAAACAATTATAATGTAACCAACTGTCCAAGAAGTCACTGAAAATGACTGTAAACAGCATGCCCTTTGAGGCGAGAAAGCCTGGCAGGCAGTAGCGTGCTATGAGATTTGGCACTGGTTTGCATTACTGCTGTTTCTTAGATTAATCCTGATATGAGTTTAAAGGCGTTTGCTTCTCATAATCTTTGTATACTGTTTTTCAAGAAAATAGATCAACCTCTTACTGTGTTTATAGGAAGGTCATTTGACACCAGTGGCACAACTTGGAATAAATGCAATGCTAAGGTCAGATCACTTGAGTAGATCGCTTTCTCTTGAGAGACTACAAACTGCAATCATTTTATGAGGTCATAACTGGATTTGAACTCTGAAACAGGGCAAGCTATAATATGCTAAAAAAAATCTGTCCCTTTGGGTTTTTGGAATCTGCTCAATTATATGATAATCATCTTTTTTACTGTAGCTGCTCAGAAAGGTTCCTATTTTGGTTTAATTAAGATGGAGAGAAAGTGGGAGAAAGTTGATAAAGGCTCACCAGCAGCTTCCTCACAAACTGAGGAGTTTGAACCGTCCAAATTCTGAATGATTCCCCTGTTGGAAAATAAGACAGAGGACAAATTTCTTATTAGTGCCACAAATGGTTTATGAGCCACTGCATTGTTAAAAATTAAAACATGCAGACAAATGACTCCAAAATGTGGCAGAGGAAGGACAAAGGAGTTAAAGGTTTAAAACTCTATACAATTAACTTGTAATTTTTTTTCTAACTGAAAATAAACAACATGTATTAAACCAAGTGAAAACTTATTAATCATGTCAAACAGTGGAAGTAGCAGTAGCATGTCATGCCCCCCCGAAACTGAAGCTACTTTGTATTTGCAGCCATTTTTACTGTCAATCAAAATATATGAAATGTAATTTTTCTGCTGGAATTGATGCTGTGTTGTTAAGATTGCTAATGAAAGCCTGTTGTCTGCTCAAATAAAAACCAACAATAGCAGTAACATCACATCTAATCATACCCAGTTGAGGAATTGTACGCGGGTGGGATGGCGACGCACTTCCTCCTGGACTTGTCCCAGCCACAGTATGGATCCCGGGAAAGGATGCACTCTCTGCAGGTGTCACCATAGCGACTGCAGTCAGCCAGAGGCAGTCGCTGGACCTCCATCGCTGTAGCAACATACAGGTGTCCCTTTGGAGGATGATGCAATATAGTAGCATCAATATTAAAGCCATAAATAGCAGACAGAGCTATCTTTATACTTAAACCACTGCAAGTAGTCATCTTGATTGACAATGAAACTAATACCCAAATTAACATAATTTCATGGGACAAACTAAGGACAAATGACTATTTAATATTAACAATTTAAGCCTCAATTATATCAAATTACAATAAGATAGCAAATAGAGAATGTATTTGTAGATTAATTATGCTTAGAAAATGAAAAAAAAGGCAATTGACATGTGGGAAACTTATTCAGGGAAGCTGGAACTCCTGCCAGCTTAGAATAGAAAACTGAGGGTACATTTCACATGGACTCGCCAGAATTGGTCAATAGAAGATTGGAAAAAAATTACCTAGTCTGACGAGTCTCAATTTCTTCTGCAACATTTAAAAAGCAGGCTCATAATTTGGCATAAACTTTATGAAAGCATGTTTCCACCCTGGCTTGTAAAAATGGTCCCTGCTGGTTGGGGTTTAATGGTGTGTTGGATATTTCCTTTGCACACGTTGAGTACCTTAGTACTAACTGCATTGTTTGAATGCCACAGGCTACATGTTTATTGTTGCTAACTATGTTCATCCCTGTATGATCATAGCGTACCCATCGTCCGATGGCCATATCCAGAAGGATAATGCACAATTTTAAAAAGTTAAAAAAGTGGTTTATTGAACATGACCATGAGTTCACTGTATTCAAATGGACTCCAAAGTCACCAGATCTCAATTCAGTACAGGACATTTGCAGCTGACAAATCTGCAGCAGCTGTGTGATCATGTCAATATGGACCAAAATCTTTGAAGAATATTTTCAGTTACTTGTTGATCAAGTTAGTTCTGAAGGCAAACAGGATGCCCCGCCCACTACTCATAATGTGTAAAGTATTCACATTTACCATGATTCTCTGAAAAAACAAACAAACAAACAAACAAACAAACAAACAAACAAAAACCCTTAAATGCAATTTCAAAGAGAAACTAGATCCATCTTAACATACTGGGGACTGTAAATCATGTAATTTCTAAATTACTACTAGAGAGGTGTACCTAATGAAGTAGCTTGTGTGCTGTGGCAAGGATAACCAGCTCTAGTACAATTAATTTTCTTTGAATGTTTCACAGGCTGTGGCCGTTCCTAGCATAGCCCAAGCCCTAATGCATATTTATAATGACAAATGTAGCTAAAATCACATTCTACCACACAAATCAACATAATTACTCATACCTTTTGGGTATCAATAGCCATGTTTAGAACAGGGCCTTCATTGTGAAACAGAGAGTATTGAGATATGATGAAGACATCCTCACTGGTATGAAGAACTTTGAGAATTTTGCCTTGTTCTGTATAAGACAAAGGAGAAAAGAGGAAACGATTACATATGAAAAAGCCACACATTCTTTGTGGTATTTTCTTTTTCAATTTCTTTGTTAAAACTGAGTTCCAGCCCCTGTTATGCTTCTGTTGAGGTTTTATGACAGATAGGTGGTCCAAATACAAAATGGCAGATAAGAATTTCAGCTCAAAAATAGCTTTTCTTTAGTTGAACTGTGCAAAATGATTACCTGGAAAAATAACGTAAGACAGGAAGTCATGTTACCAATGGTGATGTAACCTTAAATGTCTGAGTTCTATGGGCAGCAGGGGAAATCAACCCAGAGGTTTGGATTCTGAATGAATTTTGGATCGGTTTCATAACTTAGGCACTTTGTTTTGTTCTTCATAAAAATGTCACAGCTTTTAGTAACCGAGAACATTTAGTATCCCCTCTGGATACTAAATGTTCAAAAGCAAAGGATGCAGTTTCGCATTAAAAGTACATTTCTTGCAAACTGAGCTGAAACATTTTGGCCATAACACAGACTTATGGTAAATCTCAATTTATTGCCCCGGGTTTGCACAAATCAGGTTCCAAATGGTCTGTCCTTATTAATTAAACACATTACATCAACATGCATCAGTAGAACACAATGCCATTTGGCATTAATAAGGTCTTAAAAGGGCCACATGTCAACATTTTGTTTGAAGACTTGCATTATTTCAACTTTATTCTTACATATCTCATCATGCATATCTCATCCTCTATGAAACTACCACTCAGCAATCCTCATGCCAGATAGTATTCCAACATCAAAAAGAACATGGATTAAAAACAGCCAGTGGCTGTCGGAAGATTAATCCTCCAATATATAATAATAATTACTGCAAGTTTAATGAGTTCAAGAATGAGACAAGAAGTCATACTTTTAAGCAACTTTCAAATTTGAGCTTTTAGTGTGAAAATGCTTCTGCAAGCCTCGATTTATTATTGTTCTATTACTATGAGCCACCGAATTTGCTGCAAAACAACTTACTTCTACTAAACATCTGTTTTTCTCATTACTGCTGCGTACAATAACACAGAGCTCGAGTGAAAATGCACTGAATGTGTTTTTTGTATTTCATTAACTGTATCCTTGCTACTAACTGTTAGCTGCTCTCTCTTCTTTTGGATTGTCTGCATTTGTGTTTCCAACATGGAAAGGGGATTTTTATTGCTGCACAAATGAGCAAAGTCATGTTCACAGCACATCGTCCATGTAAATACTTGATCCAACTGTCACTTAGAGCGAAGGAAGTAAGCCCTATTTGGAGGATTTAGTACACCATTCTTTAGCTTTGCTAATTTATGTTGGTTAATAATGTTGCTTTGCATTCAGCTTGAGTTTGAAAACTGACAAGTCACTATTCTAGCTTTGAGCCACTTTGATTTGTACAATCAGGTTACACTACTAAACAGCCAAGTTTTTCATAATCTCTTCTGCATATTTTCCTTGTTTTTAGTTCTTTTTTTGCTGCAAACTGTTTCATAAAAATTGAAATGTAAATGTTCTACCCTCAGTGCAGTACATGCACTTCGATGGGCCTTTGTTGATGCCAGAAAACAAAACAGTTCAAACTTGTTTTATTCTTTTGTTGCATCTTTTTTTCCTCTCTCAATGTTTTTTCTCCCTACTGTGAAAATGTGATTACTGTGATACCTTATTTTTTTTCTCACATCCTCATTTCCTGAATGCTCCTTCTGTGAGGCTCTTTCTCATTTATAATTAGACAGGCAGGTTCTTGCTGCCGCTTGGACTTCCTTTGTCCTCAAACTGCCTCGTCTCTTTTTCATAAACTTCAAATCTTTTATCCCCTGTTGTCAAAGATAACATTTCATATTTTATCTAATTTATTCTTATGTGGTTCTTTAATCCCGTCAAATGCTATTTTCAGCTCCTTTATCTAAACAGTGTATATCAGCACAAAGACAGCCGCAAGATATTCTGAGGGGGAAAAGGGTGACAGTGCTGAACTCAGTGGCATCTGCTGAGTAAATCAGTTTTTTTCTTGTTATATTTAGCTTTTTCAGATGAGGTTTGCTGACACATCATACTCATTTACTGTAAATTCTTATCCCAGTACCCTTTTAAAACTTTGCAGTTATGTGCACCTATTATATAAAAGCTTTCCAGGTATGATAACGATAATTAAAATGGGCCTGTTTTTGGTAACAAGATTGAACTCTCTTCTCTCTAAGTTACAATACATTCAGTACATTCACTTCCCCAGATTGTTTTTCTAGTCAGATAGCTCATTGGTCTGTGTCTTACCTTTAAGTTACTGACACATCGTGGAAAACAAATCTTTCACTACTGTCCTTTAGCTTTGCTCCATTTCAAGTAGTCCCCTGTAACAAAGGCTAAATGCTCCACTTTTTCCACTGCCTCTCAAAGGTTGCGATCTATTTTTCCTTTGTTGCTTTTTTGGGCTATTGAACTTCAGGGGCCAATTGCAGCTCACTTTTCCTTCTCTCCCCTTTGTATACATGAATAACACTGAGTCTATATGTCTTTATAGATATCAGAATATCTCAGGAATGTTTTTCATATTGAAGAAACTTCTACGGTTTTTAGGCAGGATAAAACAAAGAGAGTTCTTTGTGAACAAATGATTCTTGGGGTAGTAATCACATCCATCATAAGCTTCCCTTGCCATAACTACAGTCTTTCTTAAACATTAACATCTTTGAATTCCCTCATTTAAAACTCATCCAAAACTGCTAACTTTTATTGTCTGCTTACATGAGCAGAAAAGGTACAGAGAGAATACTTTAAAACACTGGGCTTGGAGAGTGAAACCCGTGTTCATTCATCATTTTTCTGAATCAATTATGCAATTCGGGCATCATGGTGGAACAGTAGTTGTTGCCTCACAGCAAGAACGTCCTGGGTTCAAAACCACCAACTCTCCACGTGTTTTTGGATTAATTGGTGATTCTAAATTCCCAATAGGTGTGAATATGAGTGTGAATGATCGGGAATGATCTATCTCTCTGTGTTAGCCCTGTGACAGACTGGCAACCTGTTTAGGATGTATCCTACCTCTCGCCCTATTGGAGCTGGAATAGTTTTCAGCCCTCTTTTCCACCCTGAATTGGAGAAGTGGAAGTGTCCATCACAGAGAGAGAGAGAGACAACCATTTATTCTCACATTCACACCTTCAGCTAATTTAGAATCACTATTGGGCAGGGATAGCTCAGTAGGTAAAGTGGTCGCCCCATGATCGGAAGGTCGGCGGTTCGAATCCACTTAACGGCTACCCTGAGGTACCCCTGAGCAAGGTACCGTCCCTACACACTGCTCCCCGGGCGCCTGCTTAGTGGGCTGCCCACTGCTTCACTGAGTGAATGGGTCAAATGCAGAGAAAAACAAGTAATTTCCCCATGGGGATCAATAAAGTATCCATTATTATTATTATTATCACCAATTAACCTTACATGCATGTCTGTGGATTATGGGAGGAAGCTGGAGTACCTAGAGAGAACCCAGAAAGGCACAGGGAGAACATCGAACTCTGCACAGAAAGGTCCCAGCTGGCAGCTTAGTTTGAACTGTGAACTTTCCTGCTGTGAGGTGACAGTGATAACTGTCCCAGTGTGTCTTAAAACGGTGCTATTGAATCTTACAGTGGATTCGACAGAATTTCTTTGTGTCAGTTTTCACATTTAAACTCTGGCCTTAATGTGTTTCCTTCTAAGGTGTTAGTGTTCGTGCCTTTATTAGTTTCTTTTGCCTTGTTTTCGGTTCAGAGTGTTAGTTTTCTATCATGTTTTGTTTTAGTTCCGCTTCCTACATTTCTCTGTCTGACTTCGTGTCTATTTTCATATTGACTGAGTATTTTGTTCTTCTGTGTCTTAGATTAAGTTACAATTTTTGGTTTAGTAAACAGCTTTTGCTTGACTCCTCCGCATTCTGCATTCTGGGTCTACTGTTTTACTCTCCACACAGCTATGTTGAGACAGTTTTTCTGCTGAAGGGGTTATTTGATCTCTCCTTTTACGCCTGATGCCTCAGCAACTTTCAAAGAGTCAGTTTCCCGCCACCTTAGCTTTGTTTCATTCAGATTGGGATCAGGCTGCAGCTGCCCTTGGCCAAGACTTTGACTTTTATCTTAAATGCAGCCCTGGCTCTTGGTTTCTTCTCTACATGTAGCTAAGACTGTGGGATACATTTTTTAAATTCCATCAATTAGGTTACTACTAAAACGGCATCCAAATCCACACACAGGAGCTAGAGACAACATTTTGTCTATTCCAAGTAATTTTCGTCCTTGTGAAAACCCAGCACCTACTGTACATTATCAAACTCAACCCCTGGCTGAGATTTGGGTACATTATCTATACTAGAGATGGCACGATACCACTTTTTTATGTCCGATACCGATACCGATATCATAAATTTGGATATCTGCCGATACCGATATGAATCCGATATAGTGTTTTTTAATCAACAAAACTGTTTTTTTTTTAAATATCTTGCTGCATTTTGTATATGTTCATACTCAAGTTTAAAACAACAACTACACTAAAGCTATTCTGTTATACCTATATGCAAAAAAAATTTCATAGTTCAGCAATACTGATCAATCTAATAAACTTAAACCTACACCATCCTCCCTATTCTGGTATTTTAAAGAGTACTTAGCGTAAATATTAAGCAACCTAACTAACAGGGTTCCAACTCCCAGCAACAACAAAAATAAATAAATAAAAAATAGGGAACCACCCCTCACGCGCCACCTCATGATGCTTAATCAACGTAATCAACCTTAATTTGATGCAGTGTGAAAAAATAAATGCACAGAAATCAATTATTTTTCAAGAAATATTAAATAGATTCAACATCTTTCTTCAACAAAATTGCAGACTGCACAGATGGTACCTTCCCAAAGGAAAAAAGTACTATAGCTTACTAGGGTATATATATTAGACTTAATAGTCACTATATACAATAATGGACTTCTATACATTTTACATCAGATTAAAACTTTGGGTGTAAGATTCGGATAAATATTAAATAATTAAAAGCTAGACATTTTAAATGAGAATAAGAAAGAAAAGTATGTCTTTGTGCCCCCTTTTCCCTGTTAATGCCCTATCGGCCCCCCTGGCTAAACTTTGCTAGATGCGCCCCTGCACAGTTACCAGCGTCAGCTACGTAGAAAAAGATCCTCGAGTAGAAAGTAATATTAAATACATTCTAACAACAGCTGATCAAGCTTAAACGTGCTGCTGTTGTTCAGCCGCTGGTTTCCTCTGTCTGGTGCAAAGTGGGCCAAAAGCAAACAAGAGACACGGACTCGCGACAGAAAAGCCGATCAGCTGATCATTAAGCAGTTTCATGATTGAAGTAGCAGCCGGAGAGCGAGAGGCAGTCGCTCGTTAAGCTTAACGCAGGAATGCTTTACAAACATTCAGAGATGGACTTACACACTTGCTTTACTTCTCTCGGGGATAACTTTGTCGGAGATGAAATGCCAGGTTGCTAGCAAAACTCCACATGCTATCTAGACCACCGACAGGTCCCGCATGCCACAGCCGCTCTATCATGTGATGCATACTGCTCCAACGTGCTAACGTTCTGAGGTGAGTTACGGCGTGTTGCAAGTTTTGTGAGGTGCTTTCCTGATATTTAATGGATCGGATTACATTTTTTATTTTTCTCCGATATCCGATCCAGTAATTTAGGTCAGTATCGGACCGATACCGATACGTAATATCGGATCGGTCCATCTCTAATCTATACCACTCTAGCACTACAATAACTCTGCTGTATGAAAGCAGATTTGCAGCAGCTTGCAGAAAATATCCTGTTACAGTTATTGAAGTAGCCAGTTATTATATGCATAAATTTTGTTGAAATATTTGTTGGCTAGAGATCAAAAGACTAAGAAACTCACTCTGTCAAAAACTGTTGTGTTTTGTCAGTTTATATCTTATAGTGTAGTCCCACTGAGACTAGTTACATGGGTTTAAAAAGCAAAATATACAGTGCACTATTTAGCTAATTAGGAGTTGGGCACCACCCTGTCAGCTTGTTCTAGGTCAACATGTTAAAGGGAGTTCAATTAGCCTTCAAATACATCACTTTGGCAAAGAGCTGTGACTAGAATAAACAAGAGGTTGGTGCAGAAATTAGATGAGAGGAAGTTGAGTAAGTGATGTTTTCCACTTCCATAGAAACTGCCATCAAATTGGTGTTTTGCATAACAGCAACAAGAGTCTTGTCGTTCTACTTGAGCCTTTAAGTGTGAGTGGGAGTGCTAAATCCCTCCCTCTCTTCACTTTAATTCCCATGGTCTTTTAAACCCTAATTTTTGTTTCTGACCTATTGCCAACAACCTAACTGGTTGTTATTTTGTTGCTGTTGTTGCAATGTTTTCTTTTGATTGCTTCTGTACAATTTCTCTTTGTATAATTAAAAAAAAACAAAAAACAAAAACTTTTCATCAGACGATCCTTTTTCTAAATACTTTAGCATATGTCTGTGTTCTCAGTCATGTCATTTTAGATTGAATCAAAGTGGTTGTTTGGTCTGCTTTGGACTTTGAATTGCAGCATTCTTATCAAACTAAATGAATTTGTCCAAACAATAGCAAATACAACATAACAGATTTAAAGCAAACTAACAAAGTGTACAACAAAGTGTAAATGCCAGCTTCAGCTGGTCTTCCGCTCACTCCTTACTGGGAGTAATTATATTGAACATTGCAGCACTCGTGGTGTTTTTTGTCCTGCCTACTAATTATTGCTTTTCTTTTCTTTTTGTTTTTTAAGCTCAGCTTTGTAAGATATTTTTAATTTAAATGATTTTTTCATTTAAGAAGAACTTTGCACATAATTAAATTAAAGCAAGGTAAATGAGGCAGAATAAGTTAAATAAGACTTACCAGGGTTTTTACCAAGAAAGACTAATGTCTGAAGAAAATGCCTCTCTATGATTCCATTGTCTGTGGTTTCAAGGTGGACATGCGCTCATCACTTGTACCCCTTTTATTAAATTAAGACTGTAACAATGCAACTACCCAACTATGCATGAGCTGCCTGTCTTCTTCACTCACTAAAGACTGAATTATTTTAAGAAGGCAGCTTCTCACCATCATTTACACAGATACAAGAGCATGTATGAAATAATTTATGCAGACTGATGAGCTTGACGGGGTACACAGAATGAATATTTATCCAGCACTCTGAGGTGGAGGTGATGCAATATTAAACAGAAGGGAAAATGAACGCTCTTAAACGACAATTCAGAAGTGATCACAAAGGGAATCTGAAAATTGTAAAAGCTGAACTGTAACATATAACCTGTGTTGTAATGGATAACACAAGCTCTGTTCTGCATGCCAATTACTGTCCCTGAAAGTAAAAACAAGAAACAGGAAATATTTTGTCAGTAGGAAACAGCAGTACAATGTGTTCCCACAGCCTCAGATACCAGTGTGACTCAAACTGCTCTACTTTCTTTTTAGGCCACCATAGAGACCCATTGCTGCTCATAGCTCACCATCCTTTCCCTCCTATTACTGGCACAGTTTGTAGAGCTCATAGTGAGAGGAAATCAATCTGCCTTTTTTAATACCACCAGAAAAGCTTTATGAATGACAAGCACATATACACTGCAGCAGTCACAATTTGCACTTTGAAAGATGACACTCACTCATCTTTGGTGAACTTGAGTGGTGAGACACTCATGGACACACGAGCATATGACTTGTGATGGTTGCCATAGTGATCTCCCTTAGGCACAACACAATTTTTCCAGTAACTGCTATGGGAAGCAGCAGCTCAGAATTGCTGCTTTGATCAAATAGAAATAGTCTTGTGAAGGCTATGGATTGTTTGACTAGATTTTGAGAAGAAAATATTTTGACAGTTTGTCAGTTTTTCACATTTAATATTCACAGCTTGTATTGAGAATTTAAGAATATCTTAGCGGTAATTTTTTTTAAATCATATTTTAGTCTGTGTTTGTTTTTCGTTTCTAATCTAGTGTTGCATGTTGAACCGGGACAGTAGAGAGTGGCTAATATGCAAATGCTGCTCATCAGAAGCAGTATTTGAAGTGAAGCGCAGAATATTATATTGTAAAGAAAAACAATTCTTAAGGAAAGGACTGCAGAGGTAAATGTAAATACTACTGATGTGGGGACAGTGCAGCTAAAGAACAGAAAATAGCTACTCATTAGTTGCTTTCAGATAGCTAACAAAACCCTTTAGCATGACAAGAGACATTGTAAGCTAACAACACACATAACAACACACAAGCACATGTGCTTGTACATAAACACACACTCAGACACACACCTGTTCCAAGGTAAAGAACGCTGTAGTGTTCATCGTTAACTGCCCGTACGATGTCCGCCACTGTATGTGTGATTTGGTCATCTGAGGGCAGGTCAAGTGGAGCCACACCAACAGGCCGGATCACATCCTCAATTTCTGGGTGGTATCTCATCACCCCAAGAGTTTTCACATTGTTTTGATTCTCCGCTGCTCCGGGGGTTTTGCGGAGACACTAAGGGAAAAAGTGACGAACTCTATTCCGATGGACTCCAAATAATTTATTTTGTATTGAGTCATTCCTTTATAAATAACACCTGAATTATATTTAAAAATATGAATTAACTCATTACATTTTTTGCACTGGGCTTTAATTAAAAAAATAGCAGGATTGATGGTTGTTAGGTTTTACTTACAGTCCCAGGGCGTGTGCCAGTGAGTTGACCGCTGTAGCCCTTCAGCTTAGATGTGGAGAAGGCCTGTTCAGTATCTTCAATGGAGTAGGCACAGATCACTGTTCTGCCCCTGAACAAAAGCAAGGAAGGAGTAATTACAACCACAATAAAGGCATGGAAAATGGCTTTTAAGTAGAAGACAAGAAGTTTGAGTCTGTGTCTGAGGTCAATGTATTATAGATACAACATTTCAAGTAATTATATTAATTGTACAAAGACTTAAAATTGCTACAGTTTATGTTTTCCGACTTTTCTCCTTTGTCTCCTTTGTCTTCAGTGAATCCACATTCACTGAATTTGATAATATTTGTCACTACCACATAGTCAGTAACTGCTCCCCTATAATACCTTCCAACTCTAACTCTTTTGTTTTAAATATTGCTGTAAGTGAGCTTTAATCACGGCTATACAAATATACACACATTCAGCGCAGACTTGGGTTGAGCTTAAACTTAAGTTTGTGTTTGTTACCAAATTATTGTGTTGATGTTGTAATTAAACCTGGAACAAAAGAGGGTATTTGTGTTTGCACCTAGCTCATGGCTGTACAGGGAGTGCAGAATTATTAGGCAAGTTGTATTTTTGAGGAATAATTTTATTATTGAACAACAACCATGTTCACAATGAACCCAAAAAACTCATTAATATCAAAGCTGAATGTTTTTGGAAGTAGTTTTTAGTTTGTTTTTAGTTTTAGCTATTTTAGGGGGATATCTGTGTGTGCAGGTGACTATTACTGTGCATAATTATTAGGCAACTTAACAAAAAACAAATATATACCCATTTCAATTATTTATTTTTACCAGTGAAACCAATATAACATCTCCACATTCACAAATATACATTTCTGACATTCAAAAACAAAACAAAAACAAATCAGCGACCAATATAGCCACCTTTCTTTGCAAGGACACTCAAAAGCCTGCCATCCATGGATTCTGTCAGTGTTTTGATCTGTTCACCATCAACATTGCGTGCAGCAGCAACCACAGCCTCCCAGACACTGTTCAGAGAGGTGTACTGTTTTCCCTCCTTGTAAATCTCACATTTGATGATGGACCACAGGTTCTCAATGGGGTTCAGATCAGGTGAACAAGGTGGCCATGTCATTAGTTTTTCTTCTTTTATACCCTTTCTTGCCAGCCACGCTGTGGAGTACTTGGACGCGTGTGATGGAGCATTGTCCTGCATGGAAATCGTGTTTTTCTTGAAGGATGCAGACTTCTTCCTGTACCACTGCTTGAAGAAGGTGTCTTCCAGAAACTGGCAGTAGGACTGGGAGTTGAGCTTGACTCCATCCTCAACCCGAAAAGGCCCCACAAGCTCATCTTTGATGATACCAGCCCAAACCAGTACTCCACCTCCACCTTGCTGGCGTCTGAGTCGGACTGGAGCTCTCTGCCCTTTACCAATCCAGCCACGGGCCCATCCATCTGGCCCATCAAGACTCACTCTCATTTCATCAGTCCATAAAACCTTAGAAAAACCAGTCCGGAGATATTTCTTGGCCCAGTCTTGACGTTTCAGCTTGTGTGTCTTGTTCAGTGGTGGTCGTCTTTCAGCCTTTCTTACCTTGGCCATGTCTCTGAGTATTGCACACCTTGTGCTTTTGGGCACTCCAGTGATGTTGCAGCTCTGAAATATGGCCAAACTGGTGGCAAGTGGCATCTTGGCAGCTGCACGCTTGACTTTTCTCAGTTCATGGGCAGTTATTTTGCGCCTTGGTTTTTCCACACGCTTCTTGCGACCCTGTTGACTATTTTGAATGAAACGCTTGATTGTTCGATGATCACGCTTCAGAAGATTTGCAATTTTGAGACTGCTGCATCCCTCTGCAAGTTATCTCACTATTTTTGACTTTTCTGAGCCTGTCAAGTCCTTCTTTTGACCCATTTTGCCAAAGGAAAGGAAGTTGCCTAATAATTATGCACACCTAATATAGGGTGTTGATGTCATTAGACCACACCCCTTCTCATTACAGAGATACACATCACCTAATATGCTTAATTGGTAGTAGGCTTTCGAGCCTATACAGCTTGGAGTAAGACAACATGCATGAAGAGGATGATGTGGACAAAATACTCATTTGCCTAATAATTCTGCACTCCCTGTATAGATCGGTTGTTCAGTATTATAGCCCAATCCTCACAAAGAGCTTTGTATTTCATTAGAGTGTTTAATCTAATACAGGGCATTTGTCAATTAACGATTTGATTAAATGCTTATCACATTTACACTGAGCAAGCCTATACAACTACACTTTTTATAATTAAGGTTGTAAAATGTCTATAATACTTTAAATAAGGGCAGTCACTATATATTGTTCATGTTTAGCTGATATATGGATCCATATACGTTACAGTTTGCAAACTTGTGTGCATTATTTTGGAATTTCCTTTGCACTAAATTTAATATGAGCAACAATTAATGTATGCCTCCAGCGGTTTATGATATTGTTTTGTGTATGGCAACTGATATCTCTGGAATGGAATATGCATTTACCGAAAACTATTTAACGGACTTGGAATCCAACACAAATTTTCTGTTGAAGTTAAAAGGAAAGAAAATGTTCTCTGGCAAGAACATTTCTTGCAAATGTGTGGTATGTGGTGTGTACTGTGCGGGTGGAGAAATGTAGGTTACTTTGTTATGTTATACATCTGCTTCATTTTATTTTCCCTTCATTTTTATTTTATTTTCATTTTTATTTTCCTAAAAGCTTGATCAGTACGTGATCACACGATCTTCCTCTTTTCATGGATGTATGGATGTAATAAAGGAGGACATGCAAAGGAGTGGTGTGACAGAGGATGCTAGGGATGGGTGAGATGGAGGCAGATGATCTGCTGTGGCAAACCCTAAAGAAAGCAGTGAGGAGAAGGAGGCAGAGGAGGAGGAGAAGATGATGAAGACAATCACAAAGATGAAGGAGATGATGATGCTGATGATGATTATGACTGGTCCGATACTGACCAAAAAAGCTGGATCAAATATCGGTGACAATAAGCTGATCCATAAGCTAACATCAGAGCGACAGCAGTTTGGATTACTTCATGCTGCTACACCAGCAGCTTCTATTTGTATGTTTATTTATTTATTTATTTATTACTTAACTGTAAACTGTGGTCAAAGTGAGCTGGCAAGAATAAAAAAGATCCAGTGCTGTCTCTCAAGAGCTCTTTCATTTTCACTCTATGTTCAATCAGCGAGCTTATATAAGAAGCTAGAAGGATGTTGGTTTGATATAACACTTGTTAGTTAAGATTTTAAGTTACATATGCTAACATAGGGTTCTTATCAACACCACGTTATGTAACTATTTCACTTCTGCTATCTCCTTTGATGTTATTCTACAGTGGATTCAATTGTTACATTTTATTTTATAAGATGGGAAAATTGAGCTTAATATTTCTTTGCACTTGAAAGATAAATTCCCATCTCTTCCTCACAGTGAGGGATATGCCAGATCTGGAATCAGAAAAAAGCAGGATCGGGTAATTCATACTTACCATGCATTGGAAAAGAGGCCATACAGAACCCCAGCCCTTTTATCCTGAGCAGTCAGTACTACTGCCTGCTTCAAGTTGTTGTACTGTTGCTGAGTGTTTCCTGCACCGCACATCACCCGTGCCTTCAAGAAGGTGGTCCAAGAGTCTGCCATCAGATTTTTGACACCCCCTTCATCAACCTTGAAATATAAATAAAGACGGTCATAACAATGTCCTGAAGGTGATTTTTTTCCTTTGAATTTTGGTCTGAAACCAGAACAAAATTAAAGTGTCCTCTGCAAAGATATTGTCCTCTAATCCAGGCCACCAGCAATCCTTTTCTCTTCTCTCTGTCAGTTTGGGAAAGAGTAATTTTGCTTGAATATACAGGATGGTCCTGTAACCTATAGTACACAGTACACAGGTGGGCACATCAAATCTAGCTTTTTAAAACTTGCCCTCTAACAGATTTCTTTTAACTGAATTATGTGCATTCGGCAAAGTGGGACACAAGACAGAGCCACTGAACAAGCAGTCAGCAAACACATTAATGCTGTTTATTGTAACTGAACATGCACACCAACTGATGGAGAAGGGTGGACTAGCTCTCCTAAAAGTCACCTCCACAATATTCTAAAGCTGTCTGTGGAAGGATATGACTTAATTATGAATTACTAAGCACTTGGCAGGAGTCTTTGAGCCTTTGAGTTAAAGTTTCTGCTCAGTAAAGAGAGACTGGTCAGGACTTATTATGATGTTCTAGTTTGACACACTTTCCTAACTCCTAATTGCAACGGTAATCAATGAAAGCCTCAATGTTTTTCTTTAACCATCAATAATTTCATTAAGGATTATTTATTTTGAAATTCATTTAACAATCAATTGAGTGAGTCAGTCAGGAATCACATAGGAGAGCAGAAAATTTCCAAAAACGAGCAGGATGTTTACCATGCATATTCGGCCTATGCGAGCCCTGTATGGCTCCTCGTCCACTCTGGCTGTCTTGTTGAATTCACTGAAGAAAAAGTAGATTTCCTCCTTGTATTTTTCTGAGGAGGGGATTATAGATGCTCCAGCAAACTGTGGATCTGATAATGAGGCAGATAAGCAACACTTGATTATTTTACATAATAACATATTTTATTAGTGAAAAAAAAGAATTGGGAGAATCAGTAGCTGTGTAAATGGTTAATCACAGTAGTTAGATTTCTGAGAGTGAATACACCTACATGTTTTTTCCCAAGGGAATAATAGTAGATGATTTACAGACAGAACCACCCACCATCTCCATATGCATTAGTCTAAACCTGTACGGTTTCTGCGTGACTTCCCTCCTCCTACTCACTTAACAGCCAAACGTTCTCTGTCTTCAGGAGTTTCTGGGAGCCAAACGTACGCCGTATCGAGCCGGAATGACCTTCTACCGACGACATAGCAGAATACAGACTCCCATCTGAGATGGCGAGGAAGAAAAATGGACAAGAAAATAGAGGGTGAACAGTGGGTAAAAAAAATAGAAGGCATACTGCGAGCTTGATGGATTTGTACAAGGCTCAAGGGGAGAGGAAGAGAGATTGGAGTGACACAAGAAAAAGAGTGACTGAGAAAGATACAGAGAAGAGAACATTAAACAGAAAGCAGGGGAGTCGAGAAAAAAAAGAGGATCAGGGGACAAAGACAGAATTTTAAAAAAAAACCAGGGGAGAGAAAGAAAAGCCAGAGCAAAGAAGACATCAAGCCAGAATAGCTCACTGCACTGATGAGCAGCTACCAATCACCAAACCCCAGTTAGAGCTCCGTCTCCATAGCAATGCAGAGGGGAGCATTTGAAATCATGGCACTAACATCTTAATTAGGATTGATCTTTATTTGAATGCTGCTCAGCTCAAGCAAAGGGCCGGCTCGTTGCTTCCACAATCGATCCCAATCTGAAAGAGCATCCTGCAGTGCGACCTCTCACTGATTTGAGTGTTTCTTCAAACAACCCCTCTGAAGAGTGCGGTTTAACAAATAGTGTCTCTCATCAGGCAGTATGACCAATAAAATGTTAGTTTAATTAGAAACATCTCTATTATGTTAATGTGATCCCAAATAACCGCACAACCAGGAGCTCTATTTGTTGGGGAATGAAGCGGGGCATTTAGGTCTTGTAAATCAGTCTCATGAAACGGGTGAATTATATCACCGAAATTTGCCTTTGATTTAGGAGAAATACAAATTAAGAGCATTACAGTTCATTAGCAGATCTGCATTTTCACCAAATATGAACTGGGATTGCCACTCAAGAGGGTATGTAGAAATCCATCATCGCTGCTATGAACAGAGATGAGATAATTGGAGAAAAACAATAAATAAATAAATTTACTCACATAACAGACACTCACTGGTCTGTGGATGTTTAATTATGTGCATGATCTATTAAGGCACAGGAATACACATTAAACTCTCCATTTTCAAACAATTTTGAAACCTTTTGAGCATAGTTGGTGGTAGCAAGAAGACATGAGCTTTTCAGGGTGTCAGATGCAGCACTTTACATCAATGCTTTAGTGTTTGTGTCCTCTTTTACGTGCACCTAAATGCTATAGGTATTATTGTGTAAGTAAACTCATTAAGTGATTGATGTGGTGAATGCCATGTTCATTCAACTGCCTTCCACTAAGCGTTACTTTTAACTATATAAAATTGATTGAAATGACTTATGTTGCTCAACTGTGATGGATAAAAACATACAAAAAACATTTAACAGCTTTAAGTGCTGGAGGCATTAAATTAATAAATCATTACTTTCATTACTTCCTTTATTGATTTATCATTAATTCTTTAATTAATGGATGACATATATTCTAAGGCTGGCTAATTAGTTTTACTTTTATAACCTCAAAACCAATATACTGGCCTATGGCTCCTGTCCACATATAGCATTTTATTAATGACTGGCACATGGTGACAATGATAAATTGCACAGTAAGCTTTATATAATACATTATGTGGTTGCACAAGTGGGTCTGTACTTGTTAGATTGGAGTCATTAGAAATGAGTCATGATTTATTTTTGTTCAAAAGTGTTATGCTGAAGAAACTATTTAAAATGTGAACAATAAGGAATTAACCCAGATGGTAATTATTCATTCTTAAAGTACAATAATAGTTTCAAACCTATTTGCATTTACGTCATTTTGATGGCGCAAACTGAACAGAAGACTCAGATTTAATCCAGACACCATGTGCTCTAGAAAAGTAACACATTGGCTTTTAAAATCTGCAAACACATCAGTCCTGTAAAGCACTGACTCTTTAAAACACTGTGAGGTACTTCAGATAAAAGCATTCACTCATTTGCATTACATGAATAGAGGTTGATAATAAGAGACAGATGGCTCCTGGGAGTCAGAGGCACACAAGTGTCACACTGCTGCTCCTGTCGCAAATGAGCAAAGTTAATATAAAGATTTGAAGGTGGCTTTGTTCTAAAATAAGATCTTTGGCAAAGCTGTCACTTTGCCATAGAAAGTAAGAGTCCCTCGTACAAAAATGAACCAAGTGAGATTTGAGAAAAAAAACAAAAAACAATAACATTAATTCATCATTACTACCAGTTTCTTCTTTTATTATCCCAAAAGAATGATCACTGGGGATAAGCAGTGAAGTTGCGCACCCATAGTTGTTTTAACCTTTTATTATGGTTTTTGCTGTTCTGCTCATGTTTTATGCCTTTTATTCATTTTGTTAGTTGAATTTATACCTCATGTGAGCTGGTATGTCATTGTTTTTGTTTTTTTTAAATACATCTTTCATTTATTCTTCTGTACAGCACTTAGTGGTCGTGGTTGTTTTAAAGGCATTTCTAAAATCAGTTGTCAGCCACAGCCACAGCCAGGCTATTCTACTTTTAAAAAACAAAACCAAACCCAAAACAACCCACAATCTCGTTGTACATGTACAATGACAATAAAGGGCTATTCTATTCTATTCTATTCTATTCTATTCTATTCTATTCTCAAAACCAGAAGCCTCAAGATGCCCAAAGGCCAAATGATTAATCCCAAGGTCAACTTGTGATGTAAGCTATATCGAATTTTCATGAATAGCTGCCGGATGTCAATAATTATTAACAGGTCACATTTATTCTTCAGATCTTTATTAAAATTGGATTGTATTATCTTTAGGCCAACCCTCAGTGAAATTATAAGATGGATTCAAGATTTTCAAAGCCATTTGTTTCCTACTGCCAATGAAATTTGGCAGCAAAACTACCAGACAGAATGTGAGATCAAATTTCAGCAACTGTTTGTTGGTACCAAACTTGGTCCACAGATGCAGCACTGTTCCCTGACATTCGGGATTTCTTGGGAAGCGCTGCAATGAACACAAAAATGCATTTTCTTTCTTATCACGTGCTTGCAGACACACGTTTAACAAGATCACATGAGTTGCCATGGTGACTGAACCCTGTTGAACCCCCTGCCCTCTTATTGCTGCTTGCAGATGAGTTTTTCTGTATTTCACTGTTGGTAACCATCACACCTGTAATCATCATTCAGTCTCATTCTGATTACAGGCTTCGCTGTAGCACAATTAATTTTGAGCTTTGATTGCTTTCATAAGATGCTAGTTTGATGTCCAGTTCTAACATCAATACTGACAGTAAAATGAATTGAACAGGATAGATTTTTTTACATAACTAAACTAAACGCCAGTATATTTGATTGACTGCCTTCAAAATTTGAAGATGTATTTTATTTTACAGCTATATAAATTATTTTTGTTACCTTTGCACCATTCTCAAGTCACATGCTCTTATGGGCTCAGTAATTCACAAATGTCACATGTAGTTTTGCTCTTTAAAATATAGGTGGGATTGTAGTATCATAGTAAGACACATGGAGTATATAACACCTGCGCTTCCTGTAGCCTTTGCCTATATTCTCTATGTTGATGCAGTTGAACCAAGCTCATCATAGTAAACTGTGTTAAGTGAATCCCAAGACTTTACTGTGATTTAACTAAATAAAAGACAGAATGAAATGAAGCAACAAATCCTAATTGAGGGCTAAGTTTGGATTGTGGATTTAGTTGTTAGTGTAGTTAATAGCTACCACCACTGTACTAATATTCTTATAGTTGTAAATTATATTCTTTTTGTTGCTGGTGTGGATGAGGGTCATTCTCTTCAGATCAAACCATCAAAAACTACCACAAACTCTCCTTTGGTTTGAACACTTAAGCCACATTGGACGCCAGTATGCTGTATGTTGCCTATAGCTGAGATCTGTTGGGTCTACTGAGTCTGCTTTGTCAGGCATATTTTATTGCAGTGCCTTCATTTGCTAGTATCAAAACAGTATTCTTTTCTATCATATACACATGAACTTACACTACTGCAGGTCTTTTTTGTGTTACCTGCAGGCAAGCTGATGGCCCTATGGGAAGGGAATTGCGGTGATATGTGAGAGGCTGAAGATATCTGCCCAGCACCCTGTACATCAGTCAGCACTGTGTCATTAACCTGCAGAAAGAAGGCAAAGACAATCAAGCCCAGTGGAGGTGTAGCTTTTAAACTCTATTCATTTCATTTTGTGTCTAAATGTATTACACCCAGCACCCACTTATCTTTCTACTACAACACAGAGTTTAGAACATTTCAACTTAGCCATGGGGTAACATATTCATCACGAAGTGAAAATGCCCTCTGTGGAAAGAAAAACTCCCAGCCCTTATCTAACCAACTAAGGAAATAAGAAAGAAGATAAATAAATTCTAATTACAATTGATCCATGGATTACTTAGACTCTAAGTGAAGCACTCACATCACTACAAAGGGAAGCACACGTACTTAAAGAAATCTCTTACCAGCATCCAGCACCTGGGGTTTCCAGCATTTGTCCCACATACTATGAATGTGTCATTTACTTTCTGAATGACTGTGATGAAATTATCACACTCCAGCTGTTAGAGAAAAAGGCACATGAGTGAGATAAACAGACATAGACAAAGGCAGAAAATGATTCAGAAGCAAGATGAAAATGGGAAGAAGTGCAGATAGGTAGAGGGATTACAGATTAAAATGAGAAAGGGAAAACAGAGGAGAGTATGTGAAAAAGAGATTAGAGAGAAAGGTACAGCACAAAGGGAGAAAGACAACAAAAAAACACACCAAGGGACTGAAAAAGCAAACAGGGAAAGAGCCCAATGTGGAATAGAGGGCTTGAGAGACAAAGCAAGAGCACAACACGCGGCAGATTATGAGAGAAAGAGTGGATTACCAAAAGAGATTTAAGAAAAATTGGAAGCCATTCATGCGCCAAACATTTTTGGCAGACAGCACTCAGGAGGCTTAAACCTGCAGTACATCACTGCAATATTCCATATGCATGACTTATTTACTAAGCACAAAAAACAGACTCCTATCCCAAATCCACTGCTAGATGGAAGATGAAAATATATTCCTAGTATCCTCACAATTAATAGATGTTTGTTGGAATGTGCGTTTAATAAAAAATGAGATGTGTATTTTTTTCGTAAGCAATCTATCACAAATCCAAATGGGTCTCTGGAGACAGTGAAGGTGCATCGCAAAATCCAAAGACTGGGGCCAGAGCTTGTGTGAGTGTGAGTAGGTGGATATGTAGGTGGTTGGGTAGGCAATAGTGTGGGCTGACATTTATTTATTTATTTATGTTTGGTTTTCACTGAGCGTATGCAAGTTTCTATTCTTCTGTTCTACTTTCGGCAGGGATTTTCAGTTGTTCAGGCTAAAATGCAGGAGTGAAGTCAAAGTAAGTGAGTTTAAATGTCAAGTTACATGCCTGAAATGCTATAAGCTATCTGGCGGAGGAACAAGCAAGTTTTTGTTCCTCAAGAAGCAAGCAAGAGGTACTTTTGAGTAAACTACCAACCATTCTTCACATATCAGAGTCCCCAAGCCATGCTATACTAACTGATGGGAAGTGAGTCATTTCTTCAGAACTAACAAAGCTCCTCCAGAGGCACAAACCACATCATTAAACTATTTTATGGAATGAGTGGCTGTCCTTGGGTTTGGTAGATTCAAGTTTAAAATCAGAACATTTCAACATGCAGAAAATTTCTTTGTAGATGTCCCATTCAGAACAGTGTCAAAAAAGAGTTTTAGTTTCTTCTTGTTGTGTTCAATATGGTTTGTTTCTGTTGTTGTGTGTATTTATTGTGCATAGCTTTTGTAAAATGACTGTGCTGATGACTGATGTTGAAGTGGACAGACTCTTTAAAACCTTCTCGGATATGCAATCAGTCTGTGAAATTACACTCAGTCTGCTACCTACGGATAACTTTCAACCTTCATCTCACTTGTTTTTCACACACTCAGTGGTTGTGAATTACTGAAAATTTGGCCTCTTGTCCTTCATCGGACAAGGTTTTGCTGCATGACTCAGGGTATTTCATTCTCCACCATCTGTCATTATCAGACTTTCTGTAAGCTTTAGCTCTGGTTGCCCTTTCTTCTGTGCCATAACTTCAGCTACATCTTTTTGTTATCGGTTTTTGCCTTGTGATATGAAGGGTAATTTTTTGCTTTAGTAGAATTCTAGGCTGACTAAATGTTACCATCAGATACATTCAGAAGTGCATTTTTGCACAGAGTAATCACTATAGAATTTGTAATTTACCTTCTATTTATCTCATCTAGGGAAAGAATGTAAGAGGTGCTGAACCAAAGCGCTTGTTGTGATTTCTTTGGTTGTTAGCAGATTGCTGGGGTCACAAATGGTTTGCATGGAAAACACTGACTCGTCTGTAAATATTGGCCATTTATTTTCTGGGCTATAGTGAAGCTTCTTTAAGTTTCACTTACAGCTTCACTACAGAAATCAGAAGTGGAGCACATTTGCCTTCAAACTTAACAGTGTGCCTTGCCACTGCAACCAACACGTTTCAAAAACTTTTTGAAGCCAGTAGATCTCTAGCTTGAGTCACACTTTTCACAGTTTCACTGGAACCTGGTGAGTAATTTGGCAGTGTTTGCAGACATGTAAACTTCTCCCATCTATAGTAAGGGCATCTGCAGCAATCTGCTACTGCACAAAGCTAGTGCAAGGACATTTTTGGTGCAACAATTTATATCTCGTTGTGACAAGTTTTAAACTAGCAACTGCCAGCAACCCCTACCAACCAATCACCAACCACCTATGTAATACACGCTTTTCCCTAGTGATTGCTTAAAGTGGGTCACTGATTGGTTTATAGGCCTGTGTGAATGGGGCTTTAGCAGTTGATTTCACAGAGACTGCCAGTTACCTCCTGCAACCAGTTGCAATGGGTTTTCACCGAGCTGGTGGGTGCCTCTCTCTAGACCTCTTTGACCGGGGCCTTAGTTATGCTACTGTAGGCTCAGGCTTCTGGTGACTTCCAGTGAATACTGAGCATTTCTTTTCTATTCCTCCTTTTCAGCATCTTAACATTTGCACACCACCACTGCATGGCAGCTTACTTCTCACCACTCACAAGTGGTTGCTCATAAGTGGTGTTGTGAATGTATACTTCATAAACACAACTGCATTGAACTGAATTCACAACTTATTTAATTATTGTTCCATAAAATATTGAATTGAGAGACTTCCTCTGTCTGCTCTGGTATTATAGTGCTTCCATGCAGCAGGAATTGAATTATTTCTTTGTACAGCACATGGACTCTTGTGGCATCATAGTCCCAAAACTATACGTTGACCTTTACATTGCCTGCATAATGAAAGCTGGTAGGTGTAGGTGGTGTAAGTATTCAACTTAAGGTTTATAATCCCCTTATTTCCTTTACTTAACAAATGCAGATTTTGACCCTCAGTATTTAATGGAACGTATTGTGTCTTATTCTCAGAGTATTTAAACTCTCAATTGAAGATTTATCTTGCCACTTTTTTGTTTTAATACTGCTTTTCTCTCATTTTCTCTGTGGAGTCACAAATTATTCAATGTAATTATCCACTGCTCACTCAGCTGCACAGTGTTTGTTTATCGAGGTGACAGTGTCTCCTGTGTAATTTTATCTCATCTGCATGGATTATCATTTTCTATGCTGTTGTTTGTTAGTGCATGTTTTTACAATGCTCATTTGAATTATTTGGTGTCTTAAGTTCTTAAGATTTAACATAAGCTTTATGTGAATAATTGAATTGAAAAGTCAGACGTGAACATTCTGACATTGGACACAAACCTTGCTGCGGATGATAATAATGATGATGGTAATAAGAAAGAGGATGATATCAATTATGGATGAGGGGTGTTGCTGAAGTGATGGAGGTGCTGACGGTGAAGAGGACTTTCTACCTCGAGTGGTGCAGCCTTTGCCTTGCAGGTATCAATTGCAGTCTGATCCGATACCACTGGGATCTGTGGGAGGAGTGATTGTTTAGTTTGTGCCAACTTACTTCAATATTCTCTGTTTCAGCATGCACTGAGCTGGCTGGAGCTTCTAAAATACAATACACACAATATTATATGACACTACGGCTTTTCAGTGCCTTCAAGAGTCACTTTATTACTTGACAGCTTCACTTTGGAGTCCTCGTCTTCCTTACCTTGCTTCCACATTTTCACAGAATATCCTTCAACAGCCCTACAGAAATGGCCATGAATTTGAAAGGAACATTCTCAGGGTAAAGTACACTGTTTTACAACAATGAAAATGTTTTAGCTCAATTCTCTGCTTTGAATTGGCAAGTTGTGGACCATCTAAAACGATACCAGTGCATATTTTATATGCATTAATTTAAACAATTTACAATCGCTACACTTACTGTACATTGTAAGTCATACTAACCTTATTGGACAAATGGCCAACAGTCAACTCCCGGTATGCATGGTGATTGTTGAATATTCCCTGACTAATTTGGAGTTACGCTCTACAGAAGAATCCAGGAATAGTGCGGAGGTTGACTGTGTAGTGTAATTCCTCCACTCTTACCTGGGACAGTCCTTCCACGAATGAGCAGTGTTAAGTTGCATAGCAAAATTATCCTTTTGAAAAAAATGCTTGTGCATTGTATCTGTCAAACAAGCTTTGGTTCTTCATTGCAAAGTAAATAACTGGGTTTTTTGACCTTTTACCACAAATGTCTGACTCTACAAGTGTTGAATCTCAATAAACAATCCCTCACTGTTTCATTCTGTGTCAGTGATATTAAGATTTGATGTATAATGCTCTTAGGCATTTATTTTCTTCTGTCTATACTCTTTGTCACCATTTAGTTTTCCATCCCTGTTTCCTGTTTTATTGTGTTAGGTTTTTGTCTGTGTGCATTATGTTCATTTCTGCTTCCTGTGTTATTAGTCAGACTTAGTTCAGCTGTGTTCTCACCTGTTTTTTATCATCAGTGTATTTAAGCCCTCAGTTTCCCTCTGTTCATTGTCTTGTCATCGTCAATCTCTTGCGTGCTTCCAGGTCAGCTCATCTCACTCACTCACTCACTCACTCACTCACCACTCACTCACTCACTCACTCACTCACTCACTCACTCAGTGTCTTATGTTCTGTTTTTCTCGTGTTTGTAATAAACACCGTCCGCATCCTTCACCAGCCTGCATTTGGGTCCTCTCTTCTCTCTCTCCACACACTGACATGACAACTCCTCTAAGCTGCACTGCATGTAACTCATCCTGTCAAACTGTCACTTACTGTGAAAATAAACGTAGAAACACACCATTTCACTTGAAAGCATCTCCTAATTGCCAAATACATCACCTCTCTCTGAGTCACAACCACCAAATAAGCCTTCGATCATTCCAAAAAGTAGGACATATTTATTTTTAGCAAACTATTTGAGTTTACAGTCAATTTCAATTTGCTTGGCTAGTCAGTGTTTATGCTGTAGTGCACACAGTGTAATCTCGTGCCTACAGTATCCTCACCTTATTAGCTCAGTGAATTATGTTTTCTATCCTCATAGAAAGAAATGAATGTATGCCTGACCTAACTGCCTTGGTCTTGACTAGATTTGCTTTAATGGGCCAGCAGCAGACTAGTGATCTCTCTCTCTCTGCCCTCTTTGGCTCTCTGTGTCGTCCTCACAGCAGGATAGCAGCTATATTTGTTTTCATCCCACAGCTCATATCAAACAGTAAGAGGGTTAGCCATACTTTCAAAAGCAAGAGACTTTTGTGAATTAAAATGCATTTACAGGGTGTCTATTTTCAGCAGGTATAGGAATTCTGGTTACATTTAATTCCCAGTGCCAAATACAGTTCATTTTCCAAGAAACACAATAAACACATCATGTAATGCTTACTAGTACCACAAACAGATTTCTTCAACAAATCTCATATGCTACCTTATAAAATAATACCATGCAATAATGTCCACCTCCTGACAACTTTGGTAAAGCAGTTCATTAATTAGACCTTCATTCATTCCAAAAAATTGAAACCAGGGATTTTAAGAATAAATACACAGTTGTCCATTAAGAATTTATCATAAAAAAGGTCAGACACCCCTGTTTTCCACTTCTTGAGTCTTTATGCAAAGTTAAGCTCACTATCTGCTAGAGTAGATGTGTAAAGAAAATGTTCCAAAGTGACTAAACAAATTTTAATAGCTCACTCCTATTCTATCCAGAGTAGACTGGCAGGTCTGTGCTAACATTGACTTCCCTGTTCACACCTGGAGGCTGCCCACTAACTGGTGCAGAATGTCTCTAATTTTTGGCTGTGGAAAAAAAATGATTCTTCATTTGGCTTAAAGGTCTGGATAGAGGTATTTAGAATCAGTCTCCCTAATTAAATCTCTACTTAGATCAATATTCTGCTGTGAGTCATACAACCTTTAATGACATCACGTCCAAACTCAGTTGCTGAAGTTGCTTATGAAGGTGGTGGACAGGGTCAAGGTTTGGAAGTATTTATGTGGCAGTTTGTCTTATCATTTATATTTACTTTACAGTTCCATATCTAAAATAAAATAGATAAATAAAATATACATAATAATACACCATCCTAAAAGAACCACTTTATTTAATCACCTGGGTATAAGTCAGAAAAATCAGCTAAAAGCAAACAGTACCTGCAGGTCGCGAACCCCTCTGTATGTGAACGTCAACATGTAGAGCATTGCCTTGCCGCCTACATAAAGGGTGTCACTCCCTTCCTGGTGGTACATGCTGATATAGTTCTCTGGTCTGTTGAAATGGAACCTGGAGGGCTCTGAGGGACAAATAAAAGGGATGAGCCAACAAATGAGAGCTTTGTCAGAGTACATTGTTGTTTTTGTTATGAAAATTTATGTTTTAACATGTACAATTAAAATGCTCCCTGTGGTAAAAGATTAAAAAAAAAAAAAACAATGACAGCAGCAAACATTTCAGTTTTTAATAAAATCCGTTCCTACTGCTATAAACATATTTGTCAAGCTTTTGAATTCTTATTACTGCTGTCCATCATTTCCTCTCCTTTCTTGCTTGGTTAATGCTTGGTTATTATTCAGTAGTACAGTTTTGTGCACCTCTTGTTTACCCGTTGTATTTCCTTTTACCTTCAAAGGAAGGCCTTAATTCATCATAGCGTATATGGGCACACTGTGGTCATAAAGGGATAGACAATAGTCGGGTAATAGGCAAATTTGAAATAACATCTAATTCTACTGAGCCTGTCAAATTTGTTGCCTCAGTTTTTGGGTTTAGCTGAGAACAGGGAACCCAGTGTCACTCTGCTTTATTGTGTATTTAACTATGTTCGTCTGTATACCTTGGCTGTAACGAGTGGTTACTTGAGTTAATGTTACCTTCCTTTCAGCTTTGAGCAGTCTAACCATTCTCCTCTGACAACAGCAAGACAACACCATAAAACTGCTGCTCACTGGGTATTTTCTCCCTCACACCATTCTCTGTAAACCCCTAGAGAAATAAGGTTCAACTGTATCAGCAGTTTCTGAAAAAGTCAAACCAACCCATCTGGCACAAACACCCACGCCACATTCAAAGTTTCTTCCCCTTTCTGTTTTCTTTGCAGAACTCTTATAAGGTTGATTTCATGTTTTTCTTGGATTTTTGTGTGAAAACATTCAACTTTTAATTCTGGACCTTCCTCCTTATGTGTGTCTTTTTACCTGTGAACTATTAAAATACCACAGCTACTACAAAATAATTAAGAATAAAAAAGAGAAGTAAGGAGATGTAGATTTTTCAAATCATACTTTAAAAGCTGTTTCCAATTCATAAGAAATCAATAGAAAAATGTATTATTGTAAGGTCAAAAACAGCAACAAAAGCTCAAGAAAGTAGTTTAGAAAGTACTGTCTAAGAATGCTTTGATTTATCAAAGCACTTGATCCAGTAGTACTGCCCTTTGTGGTTTTTCATTAAACAGTGAGTCAACCCTGCTTATGTGTCAGAGGAAAAGGGCATCTGGTGGGAGCACAGAAATCTCCAGAATAATCATGTGGGCAAATCCTATCACAGATTGTTGGTTGAATCAAAAGTACATTTGGGCATCTCTGAATCACAGATCCAATCAGACTCACACTTACCTACACTGCAACTGTGCCTGTGTTTAGAAATAGATTAAAACCGCACCCACTAGTTAAAAGACAAATTTAAATAAAGAATGGCACCAAATGATTTTCCGGAGTTCTTAAAAGCTGTGTCTGATAGTGAATGCTATGGAACCAAAATATTAGAGTATAAAACATCTCATGCAGCCATCCTTTTTCATTTTGATTAGTCTTTGCTCCAGGAGATATTTCAACATTTTATTTGCTTAAAAGATACTTCAGAAAAACCTCTGAAAGCTTTACATCAAAAACTATCATGCCCCCATAAATGCTTCTGAGAGACTAGATGTTCTTTTTATCCCTGAAGTGAAAAAGACATCGAGTTTGATAGCAGGAACCAGGATGCAGTAGTGGTGAGTGGTAGCAATACAGGTTGCTGGCAAGTTTCTATGGAAACAGCGGCCGCTTTTATTGGCAGTAATCTACTTGATGAGCCTGGTACTTCACAAGGAAGTGAGAAACATACAAAGAAGTGGGCTATAGAGAAACTAGAGTATAGTTTCACAGTGATAGTCTTAAGGCAGACATAAGAGCGTGCAGATTTGAATAAACACAATAGATTTGTATGAATATTTGCTTTAGCAGTTAACAGAAGCAAAACGGGTTCCTAAGGCTATGTTACTTCACTCTTTTTTCGAAAGAGGAAAAAACAGTTAAGCTTCTTGGATTGGACAACAGCAAACATTTAAAAAAAAAAAATCAGAATAAAATTGAAAGGTGTTCACCCAAATACAGCTTTACCACATGCAGTGGCCCTAATCCTCTTCTCTAATATGGGGACTTCCAAAAATGTAAAATTAGGAACCTTTGGTCCACATCTGAGACACTGTTTCAGTAAACCCAGCTTTCTCTACTCAGCACAACAATTTTATTATTTTATTTTGTTTTTTATGAAAGCCACCAGTCAGATGATGTCATTTCCTATTAGCAGCGTAGCCGTTGTTGTTGAAGGTCACTTTGCACCCCACAAGAATAAAGAGTGTAGAAGATCTAAAACAATAATTAATCTCTCAGAGTTGTTTTCCTCCTGATTATTACGTGGCATAATCTGAATATACCATAAAACAGAACAGTAGCTTTATCAGTTTTCAGTTAAGTGTGGTTTTCCTTAGCTAATGGTCTAAAATGTTTCCCCTGAGAGTACAGTGCTAAAACTGTGGGCACGTCTTTGCTTGATTAAAAAAATAAATAAGTAATTGGACCTTATATATAATCATGCATTACAATACATCAGAGCAGTGTTTCTAAGGTTTTTGAAGTGTTTTTTTTTAATACCATATGACAAATAATATTTACACAGGCTGGATCTGTTTTATGGATTTAACCAGTCACAAATCCAGTGACCCTCACAGATCTGAATGTGTTAATCTTCTCTTTGCTGTATTGGATTGATGTACAAAAATATACATATATATTTTAAATATTATCATAAGAATATGCAATATTTATTATTACATGTTATGTTCCATCTAATAACAAGGCTTAAGTCCCAGTTTAAACCACATACTATCCACACTATCTTATTGGGTTCATATTATGTGAAGCGCTAAGAATTATGGTGTTATATTTAAATCTTTCAATATAAAGCGCCTTGAGGTGACTGTTGTTGTGATTTGTGTTGTATAAATAAAATTGAATTGAATTTAAATGACATCCACCAAGTCCAATCCAATAAAGCACCTTTTGGATGTAGTGGAATTGGATATTTGCATCATGGATGTGGAGATGACAAGTCTGCAGCAATTGTGTAATACCATCATGTCAATATGGTGAACAAATATCTGAGGAATGTTTCCATGTTAAAACTATACTACGAATCATTAAGGCAGTTCTGAAGGAAAAAGGGGGCCCAGCAAGGTACTAGCAAGGTAAACCTAATGAAGTGGCCAGTAAGTGTAGTAGTAATGGCTTGTTTGTAAAAGCCAAAATAAAATATATGATTTAGCCTTGCACATTGTACTTTTTGGGTCTCCAAATGATAATGAAAAAGATTTATTTTTAATCTTAAGTTTTTGTCCGTACAGTTGGGAATCACTTGAGAAAGTTTTGGTTTTCTACTAATTGGGGAGATTCTGCAAAAATATGCTGACAGTCAGAGGAAAGATTTGGACATTTAGTCACAAAGTAAAAGACATTTTCCAAGTTGAAAAGAAAAATACTTGTGAATTCCATGGTTGTTCTGAGTGTAAGTATTGTTTATATGCTCAGATGATGCCTATGCTCTCCAAAGTTTGACTGTACGTAACAAAGTATAATTTCCAATAGTAAATGGAGAAAAGTGATTATTACTGTTTTATAGGTAATATATGAAGTCAGTTGAATAGTGAAATTATGCAGAAAATTACTTAAGCAGTAGTTACTTAGGCTGCTATGATATTTAAAATAATTTAAAGTACAATTTGCATCTCTTGTTGAGGATTCTTTTTTTTTCTGAGATAAAAGTGGGAGGTAGTCTCAATTCAGTCTTTAAGTATTTATTTGCCTCAAGCAGATAAATACTTAAACATGTACATGGATTCCCCCTCTGGCAGAAAACCACAGTCTACAAGCAGTTAGCTGTAGCCGACTTCCTGAAAGTGAAAACCTAACTTATCATTACACAGGATTATATATTGAATTGTGGGTTCATCTAATTGGTAAAAACTTTGGGGAGAGGCCGTGGTTAAGACTTGGCCTTCCCTTGTTGGTGGACGGGCTGGTCACAACCTCTTGTCATTCCACTTCCCATGGTCAGACGAGGTCGCATCTGGGATACTAACATCCCTCTCCTATTTCTGTATAATGACTTTTACCCTGGTTACGTGTCTACATCTCTGCACTCAATCTGACCTTCACCTTTTTTTTTCTCCTAATCTAGACAGTCTAAAGATGCATGGCCCTCAGAGATGTAGGTGTGAAATCTAACTGTGTACTTGCAGAATTAAACTAAGAGCAACGGTAACAGCGGCCTGCCCAATTTGGGCTTCATCACTGCCAACCAAGCTGCAGGCAAAATCACAAAAAATGCACATAAAGTAAGATTTATAAAAATGCTCAACCTCACACTCTTTCCCTGTAAAATACCTGGAAATTAGACAAGATTAAGTGACTCCGTAGTAAGGCCTGAACCCCAGAAAATGCATGTTACTTACAGCGTAATTGTATCCTGCAAAAACCTCAATTGTTGCCTGCAAATTACACATAAGTACGTTGTACTAGCGCCTTGTTGCCTGCAAATTTCATGCACCTTAGTCGCTCTCGAACACGTCCCACACCCCAGAAAGAACAGGGTACTTACAGTGTACTTGTTTCATTGTGTCTTGCAAAAACCTGATTTGTGGCCTGCAAATCGCACATAAGTACAGGTTACTTGCACCTTGTTGCTCGCAAATTGCATGCAAGTAGGGTATTTGCGCCTTTATTGTAGGTTTTACAGTGTAATTGTTTCACTGTTTCCTGCAAAAACCTGAGTTTTTGCCTGGAAAATGCATGTAAGTACAGGGTACTTGCACCTTATTCGTGGGTTGTGTTATAACATTTGATGGAGATATTGTCACACAAAAAGTTCTTTGGAAGGCAAATATACAAAGTATATAATAATTGAGAACATGAATTTGCACCATATTCACTACACTTAGCTTCTTTTTTTCTGTTTATTGAATAAAATTGTATTGTACAATTTTTTTAATTACACTAATGATGCAGACGTCTCAAAAGCCCACCAAAACTAATGTATTAAACACGATACACTAGACATTAAGGGGTTAACATAATTATACTACAGGTAGTCTCCTCCCCCACCTATCCTTTATTAGAAAACATTTTTGAATATGAGTGTCTGTGGCCTGCCTCGAGAGCAAAAGCAGAGCGTAGGAACATATTGTGCATTCATATTAACAGCATCTTTTTCCATGTCTCCACAGAATTTTTCAAAGAGCCAGACACATCTGGGTGTAATCTGAGCTCCTAAATGTTCTCTGCTGTTCTGTGTCAGTGTGTATCTTTCCTTTTTCTTTACTCAGACACTTAATCATTACTACTGGTTGGAAGTCGTGAATTTTCAAAAGGTCAGCTTTCCAGGAACTAAGAAAAACAACCTTTTTAGCTGGTTGCTTAAAAAAAGCTTCATTAAACTCAGTGGCTGAAGACTTAACTTCTTGGAGGAGCATGTAATACTTTTTTTTTTCATATTAGTGAGTCACTTTTAAAGAAGCTAAGTTCTATTTGCAATAAAATGTGCACATTAAAGAAGAGTAGAACACAGTTGTTTATTTAACAGCGTCTTAAAATTAGCAAGACAGATAGCAGCAGAGTCAAGGTAAGGGATCTTTTGAAGCTTTTCTGTTTGCTGCTTTTTGTTTGTTTGTTTGTTTGTTTTTACTTGCATAAAAGCTTTTAATTCAGTTTTTTTTAAAAGGTGGATCTCAACGTCTCACATTATTAACATGACAAGAGAATATCCATAAGACTCATAGTTCAAGAGTATTTTGTATTGATGTGTTTAAGTCTCCAAGAGAAAGGTCAACACAAAAGATCGCTGAACTTCTGGGAAATTGTCTGATATTTAAGATGCTGTACATGTCAAATTATATTTGAGAGGAGGAGCTGTTCCTCTCTCTCAGGGTGTTTCTTTAAAATTATCTTTCTGTGTTCACTCTCTTTTGCTGCTGGCTGTCTTCCTCTCTCTTGATTTCTCTGTTTGTCCTACTTTGCCAATATATGCATTTTATGTAATTGCCAAATGTGACTGTCACTCATTAGGTATGTACACACAATATAAAGGAAAGCATGGCTTAAGCTTGCTTTAAAAAAAACAACAACTATTGTTAACCTTATTCCAAATCCTTATTATGTTTCAGTCCCTTAAGGAAGTGAGGAGAACAGAACAGTTTTTCCCCAATTAAACAAAAAAGTGCAAACAAAACAGTGGGTGAATATTGATGGTTTCTGCTTTACTGATATGATATTAAAGCTGCTGTTATGACTATTCTACATAAATATCTGGCTTAAATCTCTATGTGTAATGTGCTGTACACTCACTAGTGCATTACACACTAATGAGTGGGTACACCTGTTCACTGCTCATAATCCAATCAGCCAATCACATGGCAGTGACTCAATGCACATGGCCACGATGCCTGCTGAAGCTGAGCATCATAATTGGGAAGAACATGGCATTTTTGTTTATCCCAGATGCGCTGGTCTAAATATCTAAGAAAATTCTGATCTACTGGGACTTTCCCACACAACCATCTCTAGGGTTTATAGAGAAAGGTCCAAAAAAGAAGAAAATATCCAGTGAGCTGCAGTTCTCTGGACAAAGATTCCTTTTTAATGTCAGAGGAGGATGGTCAGAATGCAGGAAGGTAACAGGAAGTTAAACTAACAGCTATCATGAAGTGTGGAATTGGGACCCAAATAGTGACATTTGATAAGGTAGTTGAAAAAGTCCAAAAAAAATACAAAATCTGCAAGGGAAAATAGAATCCAGAGTTTACAGGGAGCACACAAGTGCAGGTTAAGTGCAGACAAAAAATGAGCAAAAAGAGAGCAGTTAAGGAAAGTGAACACAGCTGGGTTATGAGACGCAGGTGTTAATAATGAAAGACAATGAGACATGAGGGGAATTAACCCAACAAAAGACACTAGAAACAAGGAACAACCAAAATAAAACAGAAAGTGAGAACCATAACCAAACCTAGGGGAGATGACAAGATGTTACAAGAAATACTGAGGACAAAAAATAAACTCTAATATAATTTGGAAATAATGGTTTGAGGCTCAAAAGAACAAAGAAATACACAAGATGGAAACTTCAACAATAAGCAAACTAAGAATGAAACAGAACATATTTATCAATAAACAGAAATGACACAGTAAATTAGTTCAAAATAATAGGCAATGATGCAGGACCATGACAGGGTCAGAATTTGGCATAAACAACATGAAACCTTAAAAGTACCATTACACCACAACCACCATCATCCTGTCTAATATTAACATTTGAGGCTGCTGATGGTGGTGTCACTTTCTTGAGCATATGTTCTTGGTGCACCTTGGACCCCTTACAATCTATTTAGAATCATTTAAAGGCAACAGCCTTCCTATTGTTCCTTTGCATGTCCAGGAATGTTTCCAACACCTTGTTGAATCTATGCTTAGAGAAAACAGTGTCCAACCCTGTACGAGCAAGGTCTACCTAATAAACTGTAGTTTTTATGTACAGCTCACAAAGCATTATCATGCTACTCTGCAATTTCCCTCTGCTTTGTTTTTTGGCATATTTCAGCCAGCTGCTTTGGTTAAACTGGCCTTTAATTTGATCATTTTAACTTGTTAGTAGTTGTTGTTAAAAACAGAGGAAAACATAGAGTGACTCCTCAATTTAGAATCATCAGCTAGTCAGAAAGACCACTCTTAAGTAAAAAAGCAATCCAATTATTTTTCACACAGTTGGCATATTAACATCTTACAGCACTCTGCAAAAAAACATGTAAGTTATACTATAATTGCACTGGATATGATGATTTATTAGTCGTTTAATTCTCTGTATCATCCTTGGTAGTCCACACATCCACACAAAAAAGAGAAAGAGAACAATGGAGAACATATCGACAGACTGATTTTAGTGACTGTTCTAAAGAGGTGTTTCTTAACTTTACTTAAGAGTGTGTGGATGTGTGTGTGAATGGGTGAATGACTGAATGTAGTGTGAAGCGCTTTGGGGTCCTTAGGGACTAGAAAAGCGCTATTCAAATGCAGGCCATTTACCATTTATTTACCATTCTTCGGCCTAAAGATCCTTCTGGGTGCTGTATTTTATTGGGCAGTAGCATTGCTTTGATTCATACTGAGATATGGATATCGAAAATGTGTAGCCAAATTAAATTAATTAGGGTCAAGACTCTAAAAACCACAACTTAAAATTATGACCACCATAAAATTCAAATGTATTGTACCTGCATCCTCTTTGTCATTTGGGGGGGGGGAGATATTTACAGTTTGGATGAAAGCTTGCTGTGCTTAGCTTGAATGCACTTATTGTAATGGACTTGGACAAAGGTGTAGTCTATACCAAATGAATGCAAAGTAATTCCAACCCTTGCTTCTATAATATCGTAATCAAAAGCACCAGCTCCTATCTTAACCACTAAAGGAAATACTATTTTAATCTATAAAAAAAAAAAAGAAAAAGAAAGATTATAACCTTCAAACAACTCTGTGAAGGTATGAAACCCTGTTTAATGTCCTCATTTGGCAAACGCCTACAAAATGAGAATATTTTCACCATTAGAGCACCTCGGAGCTGTCCGAGGTGCTGAAGCTTCAGACTGCGCCTTTGATGGATTTCCTCTGACAGTGTTCCATGTGTAATTGTGTGTGTCTCTGGATTTGTGTGTCCTAAGGATAGGCGTTCATTGCTAACCCTGAAATTGCGTAACAATGAATTTGATTGATATGACACGCACGTCCAGGCCGTCATCTTGTGCGTTTTGTACATCCGCGGGGAGGGTTAGAGATACCAATACCTTGACACACAGCACCCATCTCTATTGATTGTTGAATATATTAGAGGACTGTGTGAGGTGTAAAAAGGCGTGAGTGGAATAGATAACAAGGAGGCGGGTTGGAATTTTCCATTCGTTGCTCCACACTCCCTGTCCTCATCTTGGCTTTTCTGTACATGTGTACACATATAGGATATATTTATTTATTTTGTCTGCTACACTAAAGCAGTTCTCTTTTTCACTGAATAGGACCCTTCCTCTGCAGTGTGAAGCAGCTGCCGTGTCCCGCATTGCAGCTCCGCAAGGACGCGGGAGGCACAGTGACTGTGCCAACCTCCAAAGAGTCATATTTCACAGTAATGATGTTTTTCGGCGGCGGCAGACGGGTGTTTAAAGGGTACAGCCTTGACGTGCGTTAGGGGGGGAAAGGCGCCATGTTCCCCCTCTTGGCAGAGGAAATATTGCTTTTAAGCACTTGTGGTTTTATTCCGCTCTGTGCGTCCGGAAGATGTGAAGATATGGAGGGACAGCCACTAAAATAAGAGTCTATGCAAACTAGACACGAACACACCGCTAACTTGTAATGCTCTGAGATAAACGGAACACACAAGTTGGCAAAAAGACGGATAGAAAGGCACGAGTTGCACAAATTATATCCAATTTATACAGATTGGACAGACCGTGCTCACGGAGAAACCTGAAAAAATGGTAACACAAAGAAACTGATTTCAGTAGGCCTACATTAGATTAACAGTTGTTAAAACTGAGATTTATACAGGAAAAAAAATCGCTTTCTTCTTGGTGCTCGTCTTATTATAGCCCGGGGACATGTGTGCAGGGCCTGAACGGCGGAGCGCGTAATTTACTACTTGGACATCGGGGGGGAGGGGGTGTTTTCAGAGATTAATCCAGAGGTAGCCCTGTTTTTATTGGCTTTATGTGTGCAGGGTTTTTTTTTTTTCAATTAAAGGAAAACAAAAGATAATAGGAAGTACTGAAAAACGGGTGCATTACCCCATGACATAACTCACATCTGCTCATCCCTCCATCCACTCATCCGTCCATCTCTCCAGCAGTGCAAGTATTCACTCATTCATTCCGTACACAAAATAAGAACACAAAACATTCTTGACTCCTAAAAATAATTTGCTGCATGTATTAGAACATCACGATATATGAAGGTTACAGCAGTTACTTACCACGCAGAACAAATTTCAGCCGAGGTGACTTTCCGACGATAACCGTGGCGAAAAGCGACAGCAGTACGAAATAATTCATCTTTCCCGTCACTCTGTAGCGTGAAGTCGATTGTGAAATTAACTAAACCGTACGAAGCGCTCCCCCAAACCCTTCTTCTTCCTTGCAGCCGCCTGACCCCCCAGATATGCCACGTCCCAGAGCCGTGAGAACGACTGCTGGTTCCGGTCCTGTCTTGTCCGTCTGTTTCGCCGGCAATTCAGTTTGGTAAAGTCGGGGTATCAGGCTCCACCTCAGAAACAAAAGGCACAGGGGGGAGCGCAGCCTTTCAGCAGGGGCGCTGGAATGAAAACTCGGAGTGCAAAAACGAGCGCAAACACGTCGCTTTTGCTTTACAGCTGGCGCGTGTAGGCATTACACATTATACCTGTTGCTGATAAAAAATGATTTTCATAGATATTTTGAATCGTACACGGTATCTCTTAAAGGTATAATGCACATTTGTGTCATCGTACAGCCTTGAAAATGTTCTAATGCCAATTAAATATATGGCAAACTAAATTATTCAAACGTCCTTAATCATAAGCAACCTAATTTTAATTCCAGTCTATTATGCACCTATAGGCATTGTAACATGATCATTACATGTCTGCAGAGGATTTCCTTGAGGTTGATAATTCTGCAAAAGAGTCAGCATTTTCACTTAATGAGTTTTCTTTAAAAGCCTAGTGTGGACAAGAGATATTTTATTTTGTATTCTTATGGTGACAGTTTATAGTCAGAACTATCATTAATCAATCATTTAGCATTGTCGAATCAGTTGACAGAATAATCTTTGATTTATATCTATGTTAAACTGAGCAATAATAAGAGGTCTGCAGATACATGCACTACACACTCCCCACACATTCCAATGTAATGCTGTCAAAACTGAGGCCGACTAAAGACAACCCCATATTTGGTTTTGGACAACAATTGAATACACTTACACAGAGTACACACATTTAAGTCCACACTACACGCACCTACATAGTCATGTAGGATACGCACACACTTATGGAGAACTGTGAGGGCGTCTCAGGACATGCTCCCTGTTTGACATACACACACTCACAATCGAAACGAATAGATATACACACCGCACACACTGGTTTTCTCTGAGTGCTGGACTGAGTGGAAACATCTGGAGGCCATATAAGAAGAACTTCTTGAGTTCTGACAACTGACTGATACTTATCATGTGATTTGACGTCATCATTGCAATAAAAGCCTTGTGACATGGTTGTTCGGGGGAGATCAGCTTTGAAAGGTTTATGATGCTCATCTTCCCCACATGTAGATGTGTATAATAAAAACCACTATTTTGACATCTACTGAGGACCATGCAGTCGTTTGTCTCCTCCTCAAAAACTCGAACCTTGACACTATTGATATATTTTACCCAAGATACCCAGAAACCCATAGCAACCATCAGAGAGACCCCAAATGTCTGGGATTGGAAGTTTAACAGAAAAAATATCAAGTTTTACCATCAACCAATGATGATATTTCAGCAACTTCCTCACTGTAATATCTAATCAATATGTCTCCATAAATTGCCTGAGTGCCTGAATAAGAATGAATCAGCAGGTTTACTCTGCTGCGCTTGCATTACGGAAGCTAACTCAAATTTGAAAAACTGAACCACTCTTAATGGTGAATGCCTCTTAGTGTAGGCAACTAAACAGATGCTTCCATTTTCATAAAATCGTTCTCTGTAGGCGCTATCTAAACCTTCATCTGGGCTTCTGTGAGAAATTTCTATGAGCAGTGAGCTCCTTGGAGGGAAATCAGCAGGATAGCACATTGAGAAACAAATTAGAGGCATTCCTGTGTTTCCCTCACTGAGAAAGCACGTTATGAGGCACACAGGTGGATCCTGGAAGAAACAAGCCTCTGAAATCCCGCCCACTAGGGGGGCAATTTACCATTTTTAACTTCTTTCAAAGGCCTTTACTGTCTCCTTGTGTAACCCCTTATAATCAAGGCCTTTGAGCTTAGTCAGAGAGTCACCCTCACTTGTTAATGGAAGATCAACTACACACTCATTCATAATTGGCTTTTTTTTTTTATTGAATTCACACAGGGGCACATGGGGGATATATTCTGATCCATATGTGGATTAGTTACTTATTTATTATTTTTATGTTTATGGTTATTAAAAGCATATGGAGATTTCAGATAGACTGTACACAACATACGTAACTTAGGACACTCAGGCCACAACAGCTTACCATCAAATGGCAACATATTTTGCATTGTACGGTACTGTGTTTGGTCTGTATGTTTACTTATTATTATCCTTAATGGATCCACCAGCAATTTTTGTAAGATTAAGGTTAATAGTTAAGGTTAAATTTGCATGAAATATTTACTAAAGGTAGGGCTTGGCCCAAGCTCAAAGTGAGTACTTTATGGAATTGATCCAGATCTCAGTCTTGATCTGGATTCATGGAAGAAGTCTTTAACTAGATAATACAAATTAGGCAACATCATCTTGCTTTGCATGAAAATGCCACAAACCAATTCAAATCTAGACATATTTGCAAATCCAGAGGCTCAATTCATGTATGACATGGAGGGGAAAAAAATGTCTGTTTGAGGCATGCGTTCCGCTTTGGTATCAGTAATGCACTGTATCTAGATTACAGTTAGCTAACTGGTTTCCCACTCTTTATGCTTTCACTCCTTACTGATCAAATAGCAATTTAACACAATAAACCCTTATGTGTTTGTTAAACAAATCTCCTCGCTTAACAATGAAATAATGCATGTACTCGTTTATTTGGGTGTATAATGTTCAACCTCCAGATGGCGCCAAAAGCAGGGTTTTTAGTCTTGGTTTCATTAATTCAAACTAATACTGAAGAAGTCACTTGGAAGAGTGAGGAAACGTTTCTCTCATTGAAAACGCTGAACAGAATCAACCTTTTGGGAATTACTTAAAACTAAGGATTACAACAAGGCTGTCCTGTCAGTTTTAAGACCGTCTTTCTGTCAAATTGCAGTTTACAGTTAACACAATTTACAGAAGCAAGATAAATCTGATATTTAATGATAATGAATTAACCTTTAACAGATAGTATGATTAATTTGCTTGCTCATTTTGTTTTCTCCATGGTTGGACAGACAACAAGCCTAAAACTGTCACATAGATATTTCAAACACTGTCATCTGCATCAAAGGGTCCCAGTCCATTAATGTGTGAAGCAACCAGTTAACAACACAGTTTGTAGTCGTGGTAAATAACAATGATTTCTGACTGTGACATTTTAATAACTTATTAATTATTTAAAATCTTTTTTAATTAAAATAAAATGAAAATTATTGAAAGATATTTTATTACCATTAAATAAAACTCACCAACTAAAATGAATCTAGTTAAGCACTTGTTTACATAGGTATAATGATCGGGCTTTAAAAGTAAGCATATTAAAACTTGATCTGAAAAACTTAAAGTTTCATGTAAATTAGTATTAAATTAGCAAATACCTTGTGTGAGTATGTGCATGTGCCTATGTCTTCTTTGTAATTAATTTAATTCTTCCCTTTTAGTTCAAAGGTTCTCAAGCTAAATGATGCAAAATGGTTATTTAGAGAGTGTTACGAAACACTTAAAGATTAGTGATGTAAATAACAGTATGCTTGTTATTCTATTCTGCAGTAGGAGTAACTGCAGAATAACAGTGGAAACAGGCAATACTGAATACTTTCAGTCTTGTTTGGTTATTTCATATCACAGTAATAAAGTGACATAAAATTCTGTAATGTATTATTACTGATAGCATTGCTCATTAGTTCTTTGAGCAGGTGAAATAAAAATCCTGCACACCACAGCACAGTAATGTCAGTCAGTCCAGTGTGGCGAGAAATCTAAAATATTGAATGGATTGTGATGAGATTTGGTACAAGTCTTGATGCCCTAAAGAGGATTAGGCCTGAAAGCTTTGGTGATTCCCTCACTTGACTTTATTTTCATAGTGCCACCAACATTTTTCAACTGTGTTGCGCTGGGATAAGACCAGGATAGAACATAAAATAAAAGAACATCTACGAGTTTAGTGATCAAACAGAGTTAGTAATTGTGACTAAACAGTCAGCACAGTAATTTACTTCAGCAGCATAAAAAAGCTATGAGTTACATGGACAAAACATCAATAAACAGAGCTGATGCCTGCGTTTTGACTGCTACTCACTCAATGTTTTAACAGTTCTTTAAAGAAACGTGTGTAGAAAGCCTGAAAAAATATTCATATTGAGCATGTCAGTATTACATATAAAGCTTTGTTGTTCATTTTCTAATGAAATAGCAAATCTTGCAGTAAAATATCTGGTTGTGGTAACAGCATTTTGTTATACAATGTAGTTTTACTATTTTTTCTAGTATGCAATCATCATAAGGAGTAATCATATTAGAAATTCATTCATATCAAAAAAGCCTGCTATCTGCCTTAAGCCACCTTTTTCTGTTTGAAAATGTAGCATCATGTTCAATTTAGTTAGAGTAATACTGCCAGCGAGGTCTTTTCTTTCTTTCTCTTTCTTTTCTTTTCTGAGGGTCTTTTATCTAAAGGGCTGCAGAGACCGTTTATGTCCACACTAGGACAATTGAAACTGAGTCACACCTGATAAAACGAGAAAATTACAGCAGTTAAGGGTACAAAGCCAATTTTAAATCAAAACTGAAATAGTTAAGAATATCAGCCCCAACAAAACATCATGATAAAAGTGTTTTCTAAATTAATGGAGCTTGACTTTTCACTCTTTGAAGATAAAAATAAAGAACAATAATAATAAAAAACCAGTACTCTGCTTTGAGACTTTTGTTAGTTGGTTGTAGTTTAGATGGTCTGGGTGTTAAGCCTGTTCCCGTGTCACTAAGGGTAGTGTCAAATAAATACCAACGTCATAAATTTAAAATGCACCTTATGTTGTAAAGAAATGTTTCCATAGTTACATTAAGAATAGAGGAGTCTGAAACGAACTAAGAGCAAAGACCACGGTGTTCTCAGTGGTGTGAGCATGCCAGTCATGAGGGGAGTGACTTATAAACACCACTTTAATCTGCCTTTTTGGCTTTCTGTCCAATGGGAGCACATAGTTGTATTAAAATAGATAATATGACGGGCCAAGCTGGGCTGGAGGATAGCACCCGCCAGACAGACCTATATAACAGATTGAGACATGCAGAGGTAATCCAAAAGGGTTTAAATCTCTGCTCATACACGTGATTATCATTTTTTGTCCTCCATTTTTCTGGGTTATTCTGGGCAACTGCATTAGACAAACAAAATTATTTTCTGTCCAGTGAATTTACTGCAAGTCTCTGAAGAGTGCTAAGGTGAAACGAGGGTTCATTATTTAACATTTATCTCACACTCAGGGAGAATATTGTGTTGTGAACAGAGAGTCAGCATTAAAAATTATGTATGCAGGTAAGGAGGAAGGAAAAAGACAGTAAATGTCTAACTAAATAGATTATTTGTAATTTTGTATGTGGTACACGTGGCTCTGGAAAAAAATGTAAAATAAATAAATAAATAAAAGGCAGTCATACCAGCATTCTTCTGTACACATAATCATTCAACTTCACAGAAAAGAAAAACACAAATGTACATCTGTGTGGCTGAGTGCCAGCTGTAGCTTTGCGGTCTTACAGTGAGGCAACAAGGCTACGTTTTGTATCAAACTGAAACACCCATTTCTCACAATAGACTTACCGCTTTCGTTATGTAAAAAAAGCTAAAAGCTGCCAATTTTTTCAACAATAGAATAATTTCAGGTAAAGATCTGCTGGCAGAGATAAGATGCTTTTTAAACACTCTAATTCAATAACATTGCAAATAAATCATCGTACATGGATACACACCAGAATTAAATGTAGGCTTTTAATGACATATCACTGAAAAGTCATTTTTACAAGATATCAAATAATAGACAAACATGTGGATGCTGCATCCTTAGACCTACATCCTTCTCTCATGGCATAATAAAGCTTTGTGCGTAGTGCATCTACACGGTTCAGTTTACACACAAAAAGAGTGCATTATTTGAGTGACACTAATCCGCAGAACTAGATAAAATGACAGAATGAACAGTGCACACACAAACGCCCTTGACCTAAATATTTACAAGATGAAAATGATCAGGTGAGCATTCTCTCTGTCAATGGTGAGAATGTTACTGAGGCACATGTTTTTTTAGCTTGTGTGTGTGTGTCTTTAAGGGGTGAGGGTGGGGTGGAATGGCTACAAAAGAAATATATATATATATACATATATATATATATATATATATATATATATATATATATATATATATATATATATATATAAAGCTAAATTTTTTCCTGCTGTATATATTTATATAAAAAGCAAAATCAATGCAATTTTTGATTGAACAAAGATTCATCAAATGCAATCACATGCTAACTACATCTGTAAAAAGACTGACAGACCTGAAAAATGTGTTGTTTGAAAAGGGAAAGGATACATTCCTATGTACATTAGGGTTAGCTATCAATTCCAAAGCAGCAACCTTGAAATGTTCTAAAAAGTTCTAATGTCCAAAATGTAACAATTGAATTAAGAATAAGAAATTATTTGGCTACTCTACTCCAATAATTTATTGCATGTATCAAAAGCTTTATGGCTATATATGTACATGTTAAAGTCTTACAACCAATGCTGAATTGACAGTCTTTTACCTCAATTGTTAAGCAGAATTAACCAGAATTAGCTTGGCTTATATTGTGTTGGCAAAAGAAAACAAAAGTTAGCACATTAGTACAATAAAGATGATTAAACAAGCACCTGGTACTTTTTAAATATGATAGTTGTGAAATTCTAACTGTGGTCTCAGTCACTACATAAACCTATGAGATTTATAACTGTTTAGTAAATACATGCTTCAAAAAAGAAAAAAAGGAATTGCTTTTTCCATGTACAAGTCTTTGAAAATAAATGCACAGCAACCAGCAGACAGCTCCACCTACAATCTGCTAACATTATCCCATCCCTGGATCATAAGATATTCATTAGTTAGATAACACAGCCATGTTGGTGCTGAGATGGAACTTTCAACTCTAAAATTAGAAGAGGACTGGCACAAGTGCATCACACTGGCTCCGATTTGCCTTCTTAGGGGGTGTTTAAATAGTAGTGTTGGTTTTTGAGTGTCTCAGTGGAAATCACCAGTGATACAGAAGGACTCAAATTCTATATAAACGCTCCTTTTAATTCTAACTCAGCTTTAAATGAGTTTCATGGTAAATCTGCCACCATCACCTCCATCCCCTCCCCCTCCACCCACGGAAGACCGAGGAACAAAGTCAATAGTTGCAGTGTGTTTAATTTGACCTTTGCTCTGGCTCCAGAAAAACATGAAGACAAAACAGATGGCAACTGAGCTAAGGAACGACAGGAAGCCCATGGTGGTTGCAATGATCAAGGTCTTTGCATCGAATGGGTATGGCTTAGCCATTTGAGCTGAGGAGTTTGCAGCTTGGGTATTTGAAGGTTCTACCAAGCCCTCCTCTGTGACGAAAGACATGTTTCGGTTGCGTGGGAGCCCCTTCACATACAAGCTGACAGTCAGACTGTCATTGCCAGCTGCATTACTTGCCAGGCACTGATACGTGCCACTATCCTGAACTTGGGCAAAACGCACTTCTAAAGTTCCATTTGGTAAAACTCTGATTCTTCCTGTTGGAGAAATCACATTTTTATGGGATGAGATCCAGGTGATAGATGGTGATGGATCCCCATCAGCCTTGCAGGAAAAGAGAACAGTAGTGCCCTCCTCTACTCTTTCCTCTTGCGGCCTACGGTGCATGATGCGAGCAGGGCGGCAGGTAAAAACCCTTGGAAGTTCCTTCTCTAAGAAGTCTTTGAATTCACGCTGTCTTACTGTATCAGGAGAGGAGCAAGTGGGCTGATGTCCATCGAAGTTCAAGCGCACTCTGCGACGAAACACCCAGAGAAGCCGGCAGTCACATGCTAGGGGATTCCCATCTAACCGCAGCACCTGAAGGTTCCCAACAGAATGGAAGGCGCTCTCTTCCAAAGTAGTGAGCTGATTGGATGTCACATTAAGCATGCGAAAATAGGCTAGTCCCCTGAAGGCTCCCGGCTCTATTCGTAGTAGGCTGCCACCTGCTAAGTGTAACTCCTGAAGTCTCAAGAGATCCCCAAGCAGGTTACCTTGGATAACAGTGATGGGGTTATAGGACAGGTCCAGGAAGCGCAGATACACCAGGTGACGAAGTGCAGAATAAGGAACTGCACTTAGGTTACAGCTACTGATAACAAGCGAGGTCAAATTTAGACCAATTAGGCTGTTGCCAGCTATAGTGTCCAGTGCTGGCCAGTTTGTGATCAGGAGGCTGCGCAGGTGTTGCAGTTTACGGAAAGCATTGTTGGGAAGTGTAGAAATGGTGAGGCGTAGCATTCGTAGACGTGTCAGGCTCTGGAGCTGGGACAATGCCTCAGTGGGAATTGAGGTCAGGTTGCTACGGTCTAAGTTGAGCTCCTGTAGATTCTGCAGACCAAAGAAAGCACGCTGGGAGATGAAGACCAAGTCATTTTCACTAGCTTCCAGTGTCTGCAGATTTACCATTTCTTTAAAGGTATAGTCCAGAAAGACCAAAATCTCATTTTGGCTCAAATCCAGAAATTTTAGACTGGACAGGCCAGAAAACACCCCAACTGGGATGATCTTGAGGCGGTTATTCTTAAGCCGAAGTGTCCTGAGATTCTGTAGGCCCAGGAAAGCCTCTACCTCAATCATGGAGATTATATTATCACTGAGGTCCAACTCTTGAAGTTTCACAAGGCCAGAAAATTGGCGGCGTCCCACAGTCTTAATCCTGTTGCGGGATAAATCCAAACGTCTGGCATCACTGGGCAAGGCCCCTGGCACTGAATTTAAGTGTTTTCCAGAGCAGATCACTTCTTTGGGCTCAGGTCGACACAGACAGCCTGGAGTACAGCCTCCTGCAGATACGCCCAGTCCAAACTGGAGCAGGATGCTCCACAAGCCCCATCGGACGACTGACTCCACAAACATCTTACGCCCGGCCTGAAAAGAGATGCACATAATTACCTTTTTTAAAAACATTTATAAAGATGTTTTTCTCTATAGGAGCTTAATGTTTCTAAGACAGAGTGTAAGCAAAATGTATTTGTATTGAATTCACTGCCCTCACAAGCTTACATTTTAATCAAAACATACCGTTTTAGTTTTGAAGTGCAGATTTTCATAACCAGTGGCAGTCAAGTTGGAGTCAAGCTTAAGTCCACTGATGATTTTCTGTTAACAACATGCCCTTTTGTGTCACCTGAGGATAAAAGAAAATCAGAAAAACCAAGGTTAACTAAGTGAAAAAATGGCAACTCCACAACAGGCTGAGTAAGTTTCAACATTTATTAGTTGTAAGATCTATTAACCCCATCTATTTAATCAGCTTAGTGTTCCTAGCAGGACAAACCAAATGGATTAAAAACCACCACAAATACAGCTTTCTCAGAAGGCAACCCAGTCCTGTGAGTTAAATGATTCATTTTGTAGCATCTGGCAACACACAGAATAGTGTCTGAGGCACCAGTGTGCACCTCACATGAGGGGAAGACAACCATTTGACCAGTGTGTTAAACCAATCACTGCCAAAGTGAAAGAAATCAAGAATTCAAGATTGTGTGAATTTTGAGTCCTGCAATCAGTATATTGCATAATTAATTCTGCTTGTCAGTAGGTGCATTGCAACAGCATTTTTACATAAGGAAGTGAACAACAGAAAGTGCCTATTTTTATAGCCAATCTGTTCTAATTACTCACAACTATGAACAGAATATTAATGCAGTCAGTGTTAGAGCTATTGAATCCATCAAGACTTGTGCACAAATATCTTTTGTTTAAATTGTACCTTAATTTGCTCTACGGTGTTGCTTTAGAGTAAAGCACTATAATGATAAACATATTTTCATATAGATGTTTAGAAGACATGATAACACAAAGCAGCCTCCATTGTTGGTACAAATTAAGTAGGAAAATATAACAGCATAAATCTTGTATGAACATATTCTAAAATAATCAGTGAAGAAACTGAGTGATAAGTAAAAGCAACCTCCAAACTTTAGGGAACAGAGTCAAAAAAGAGCCCTGCTGTCTGTAAAATGCTGCAAAGTGAAATATCAGTAAATTACATAATGCTGCTGTCTGGCTTGCCAGTTGAATTTAAGAAAATGATGAATGTAGAATCTAATATAAATTATGCATCCCTTCTCCAACAACTACCACTAAGACCTGCTAAAATATGAAGAACAAATCTTACCTAACAGACGTTAAAAGAAACAAATCTTAATTCTTAACACTTTTCTACAGCTGCATGAAAACCTCCAAGTCCAGAAGTTGAACTGCTCTCACACAGGATATTTCCTTTCATATAAAAAAAAAGATACAATACAAAAATAATCCTCAAAATACTAAAGCCAAACTGTGTCTGACCTGCAGCAGCTGCAGCTTACTCTTCACCATCAAACAGTTTCCAGAGTGTGGACCCACCCTCGCTGCAGCCTCTCCTCTGAGTGCCTGAGTTGCCAACAGTCCCAGAGCTCTACAGTCTTTGTCTCATCCTTGTTCTTCATGCAAACAGCTCTTATACTGGCAGGCTGGGAGCGCTGACTCACAAACCCAACACTTGTGCTCTTAGACTCACAGGGCTCCTTTTAGACCAATATATTAGAGTGCAGTCACACAAGAAAGATACCAATAAATGTTGGACGTCAGCCAGGCATAGTTGGTGATTTCCCAGTTTTTACTGACCACAGCTAAAGTCAAATCGGCTGTAAAATGCTACGTTTTATTACTGGTGTTTGTGAACTATTATTATTATTATTGTTATTATTACTATTATTATTATTTTGTTTCTGCAGGTTAATTGTTATGCTAATTTTATGTAGTATATGTGATCTCAAGCTCAAGTTCTTCAACTATTAAAAATGGCAAAAAATACATAACATGGTATTAAATTTATATTCTTTAAAAACTGTAAAAAAAAATAAAAAATAAAAAATAAAAACCTAAAGAAATGGACCATGAGTAGCAAATATAGTATTTTACAAAACTGCATTGGTTTACTTTGTCCATTGATGGGGTTCACAAGTTAAATATGCTGATACCCCCCCCCTGAGCTAAGTTGTGAGAGACAGAGACTGACAGCTGGGAGATATCCCAGGCCTGTACCCTGTCAGTTGCCGAGACCTTCCAGCCAATCAGCAATTGGTTTCACACCTCCCCTGTGTCTATCTGCACACCATAAAGATACAGTCCAGCCAAAGGTCACGACTCCAGAGTTATACCCAGGACTGACCCATCCATCAAATTAGAAAGTGGGAAATAAATGAATTTGTTATTTCTCACCCTGTGTGGATTGTGGTCACATGAGTGTCATGTTACAGTGTTAATTGTTTTAACTATTTTCTATCATACTGAAACACTTGTTGTTTCTATTAATAATACAATTTCTCATTAGAATGAAAAACATACACAAAAAGTGCACTGTCAGTGCATTTGTCAAAGACTGGCACAAATGGAAAACTGAGTACCCCCTTAAATTTTGTAACCTTCACAAATGAAAATAAATCAGACATTATATCTGTATTTCCAGGAGAACTCCCTGCATTTAAATATGTGTTACTCTGTAGTTGCTCACACATGCACAGTAATTGACTACAGCATGGTTTTTATTGGTTTAAGACGCTAAGCTGTCAAGATAAACACAAATACACAAAAATAAAAATACTAAAAGCTTTACTGTTTTTAAAAATTTGAATATATACAGAGGTATCTATTTTTTTAAATATTACCTCAGCATTTCTTAGTGCTGCAACTTTCAATTTTGTTTTTTGTGCAAATGACTTTCCCTGTCAGTGACTGGGCTTCTTTGAAAGTACAGCTGCTGCTGCATGCATGGGGGGATATTCTGGTTGTGTTCCAAATCTACCTTGATCCATGTGTGGCTTTACAATATGCCACTAAGAAACAATAGGTCATTACAGTCCAAAAGCTACACAGCTAACTGAATGAGATGAAGATGAAAAGAGTTTAGCAGATCATCATATTTTACTACAGTACTGTTTGCAGTTATGCAGGCAAACGAGGGTCAACACACTGCAGAAGACCTCCTACAGGGGGAATTAGAAAAGAAGACTGAAGATGAGGAGACTATGGGTTAAATTAATCCATTTAATAAAATAAATAAATACAAATCTGTGGTTACCTTTGGGAATACAAAAACAGGTTTAATAGTCTTGCCTACTATAGTTGCAGTTATTTTCATGGATACATTTTTTTCCAAAACAAGCTACCAATTTAAATTAATAGATTTAAAAAATCATTTATTGAAAATCACACTCTGCAAATAACTTATTTTTATTATATTTTGTTTCATTTTTGAATCACAATGAGTTGTTAATAATAAAACGTTTCCTGTATTTCTTTTCAGTCTTTCTAAGTGTTTTATTATTTCTGGTTAATTCAATTATATATGTATATTTGTATTTCTTTATTATATATTTTTCTTAGAAATACCCTGCAGTCATTTCTAAGAAGTCACTTCAGGTTCATTTCAGTTTAATTCTGTTTAGTAAGCATGCTGTTTGATCACTGTGAGAACTTGTTCCATCCAGTTCCTGGGATTTGCTTATGTTGCCAGAGTCTGGCAAGATACTGCAGACTCTGATTGACCAATATGAAGCTGCCATTTGATGACCCTGCAAAAACCTTTTTATGCATGAGTCAAAAATATCCACTTGCCTAAAGCCAAGAAGATGCCAGCTCTTACCTAATAACCCCTCACATTGCCAAAATGCAAACAATATCAGTGATGTAACATCTCATCAGACAATTCTTTGGCAGAGTATTTTGGATGGGCTCCAACTGTCGCATAATTGTTCGACATAATTCACCTTCCATACTCTGTTCAGTTTTCCCTTTCTCTGTTCTTTCATCAGACATAACTCATCAAGCCTCTCAGTTCGGGCTCTTATCACCTTACATCAGTCTGTGGTTAGTTTCCAACCCATGTTAACATTTGGACTTTCTTCTTTGCCCTAGTGTTGCTGCAGGTTCAGTCATTTCTTCACTGTCCGAAGTTGCTGTGTTCTTCCACAGGAATTAAGATTATAATGATTTAAATTAAAAGTAGCATACCATTAATGATTGCTGTGACTACTAAAGTCACTGAGATGGCTTCATGAGTATGGATGTTGTTTGTTTATGCTGATGCCAGAAATGTGAAACACAGCTTAAATGAGACATTTTTGCTGTTCCTCTTATTCATCAAACCTAACATGATCCATGTATTTACTCACTGAAAAGCAATTTGCATCATTACTTTGCTAAAACACTGCCACGAGGAAGAAAGAGGCAATGACTCTCAATTAACCTGAACTTCTCTTGTAGCCTGCACTGTGGTTTCATTAGCTTTGAGGGACGTCTTTCTGAAACTCAGCCCTTTAAAGTTCCACCTTAGCTGAGTTCTTTAATGTTCGATCGCTTTGTCACGAAAGGACTTCAAGCAAAATGTGAAGAATTGTGACAGACAGAATCCAATTACTGAGATGAAAAGAAAAGTTCTTTTAGCAACAGGTGCATGGAACAGGAACATGAGCTCACATGGGCCACAGGATGACAGTTTGGCAGTATCCACTCCACTGAATTTCGATGCCCCAAGCTTGAATCCCTGCGCCAAGCAGCCCCATCTGACACAGAATGCACAGTCTGAGCCCGGTTGAGTTTTCTGACACTTGTCAAAGGGCTATTTTTAGCTTGTCACAGTGAGAAAGACAAGAGCCTGGCTCAAATCCCCAATTAAAAAGACTGGAACAGAACAACAGTGCAGGGATCACAGAGCATGAATTTGTGTCTTCTCTGTGTGGGTGTGTGCACTCAAGTTGTTAAAAGCACGTTTGATGGGGGAGATGGTGGAGCTGTGCATTTCCATTTTTTTTTAAGGGTTTCTGGCACCTGCTACAATGTGACGGCCCCTGAGACCTGCATGCAAGCAGCAAATATTAAAGGGTTTACTGGCAGAACAGCTGTTCAGTGCATAGAAAGAAAACACAAGTCTCCTGGTCTTTCCCCTTTGGGTGTATCTGAGGAAGTCTTTGTAAACAAGCTCATGTCAGGAGGCACATCTATAAAGAAAATATCTGAAATACAAGTGTAAAAGCTCAGAGAAAAACTGAATCACAAAAGGAGCTACAGTTGCAAAAGTACCGACTATAGTTTTACCCCATTGAGAGCAGGGTCACACATTTGGTCACTAACTTATGCTAATAAGTGAAATCTTGTTGAAACCAACAAAAACAAAGATTCAAAATAATTTGAATTTATAAAAAATCTTGATCCCAAGGTTGCCAAAGAGTATGATGGACTAAAAATATTGCAGAGATCTATCGATCTGGTGTTCAGATGTAGAAAATGCAGAATCTTGTAGCCGAAACACGTTGCACACTTGATGGAAAAAATGGCCCCAAGTGTGAAAAAACTCAAGATTTATTTTTTTTAAACTTCTGAACTGAGCTAATTTTAAATAATAAACTTGCAAAATCTATCCTGCAAAATATAACGAAAGGCAATTTGGTAAAAAGGCCTAGTTTAAAAGCATTAACATTTGTTGAAGTCCTTTGTGTGCCTTATTGTGCAGTTGTTTAAACCTGCTGATTAGCCTGCTGTACTGAGTTTAGTGTCTCACAGTGATGTAAAGTTTCAGGATGCTATTCTGGAACATGGATGTTCTTTTCTTAATGCTTCTTAGTGAGAAGGAGGAAATTAAAAAGGTTTTTAGCTGGGTGACAGGATTCTTTAGTATTCTAAATACGCCTACACTCTGAGATTTTAGCAATCCTATAAATTAAATGGACACTGTGAGACGTCATACACTACTCCCAGACATCAAGCTTAGTGCACACAAACTGTTGGATGATAAGAAATGAATTGCAGCCCACAATATAGTTCCTCCATTATTTGTTTGTATACTGTCCCACGACTGGAGCATACAAAACACTCTACTTTTAAATGTGCTGTATAAATTTAACTCAGTTTTCTTCTCCAATGAAATCTCTGAGAATTTTTTAACACATAAATATATAACACATAAAAGGCAAAAGACAAGGTGAATTGATCACTTGTATACAAAGAGATGAAAGAAGCAAAACCATAATTTATGCATCATTTATAGTGCTGTACTCAGGGGTTAAAATGCAGAGGGATGATCTGGAACTGTGGTTTTGGATTTTTTTTTTTTTTGGATATTTATAAGTTGTGGTTGTAATACTTCAGCACCTACAGAAGAGAAGCTAGCACAAAGGCAGAAACATTTTTTAAGTGGCAAGCAATTTCAAATGCAATATTTTTATAAGCTCAAAAAATGTCACTAACTGTTTGTGCAGTGTGCAGTTTGTCACACAATGTGTCTGCTATCTGAAGGCACACTAATGCATTTTCCAAGGACAGAAAAGAGTACAGGATAACGTCGTTGAGAAAAATGTAAGAAAGACAAGATGGGGAGAAAGAAGAGCAGTTATACTTAGCAAAGGACTTACATGTAATGCCCTAATTTTTTAAAATTGATATTGGATCTGATATAATGTGAGGTTATGTTTTTTCATGTTGTGAAACATTTTGCGAAACAACCTGAGGTACACTAACTTTGTGTTTTATCTAAAGGTTACATGAAAACACAATGCATTTTAAAATAGGGCAAACAGATTAGCATGCCTTACTGTTCTGAATTTAAAGTAAAGCACTGTGTACTGTACAACACAGTTATGCCATCCAATACTGAACTTTCTTACAGTATAACAGAGCCACAAACACAATATTGACACTATTCTTTTACATTGTCATCATTCATCGAGTACATCACAAAATTGCATAATGTTAACCCAGCATAACGCTCTGAGTTCTTGCATCTAGGCCACGCTATACTATGAATTTGTACGGTATTATTCAAGTACATACATGTTTCATTTTATTACTTTTTTCTCCTTGGTCTTAAAAACAAAAAGTTATAAAAAGGCTTAAAAAATGTTTGATATTAAAAGACTTAAATTTGGTGCTCCATAAAAAAATTCTGTTTAATGTCTTTGTGTATTTATAATGATGCTCGTAAACAAGCTTATAATGGCCATAAAATATATGCCAATGGATGTATTTTACATCAGCTAAACATTAGCAAGCTTGGCTCAGTAGCTTTGTAAATTGTATATAAACTCAACAGCATTGTGTATCTTCTAAAGAAACTAAAGTTGCTGTTGGCCGCACAACTGGTTTATGAATACTGTCCAAATAGGAGAAACCTTACACGATTATTTATTGGCTGCAGTTAGCAGCCTATCGGAGAGTCGAAGAGCAACACGTGGGTTTATAAACAGCTCCAACGGAAATGTTAAAGATATACATAACAGATGCAAAATGAAATATGGTTCATATTTTCTCATAGTTCTTTAGGTTTAAAATTACGATTAATACTACAATCATGTAGCTACTATCTATCTATATATCTATATCTATATATATATCTATATATATATATAATTTGCGGGACTTAAGATATGTTATGCAAATTTTAATGAATGAAACAATAATAGGCAGTTACATATCAGGTGCCAGGTGTTGTTACGTAATCCAGTTTGTGATGGTAGAATCTAATCTTCACATAATTCATGTCTACATTACGCAATCTCTGCATTCATTGCCAACATTTTACAAACTGTGTGGAGCACATGCAAGACATTTCTAATTTGATCACCTTCTAAAATGCTGGGAGGAAAGCAAAGACCTGTGAATATATGAGTATAGCAAAGGAGGATTGTTCTTGCCTGGTTGCATGTTTGAAATTGACACATCCAACAAAGAAGAAAATATCTCAGTATGGTTATAAGCTTTTGCTTGGGACAAATAGGACTGTATAAATTGTTTGCCAAAGATCACTGATTGATTTATGAAGCTAATTTTAACATGGTAAAGATTTTTCTCAAGTACAAACTCCATTATCGCCCATCATAACAGTGTCCAAATTTTAAAAGCTCTTGGTTATAAATAATTAGCGTGTGTCTCTGTGCCTCTGTCTTCAAGAGTTGTGTATTTTTTCTGTTTCTATTATCTCTTGGTGTATGCATGTCACTATCATTGATTTTGCCAAGAGAAAAAAAGACGGAACAAAGAACAGACACATTAAGTATGGTGTGATTGAATATTGGTGTGATTACCAATTTAATGTGTGGTGGAACTGGGTCACAGTGACAGATTCACTCATATCAGCCTTGTTCCAGACTGTGTGTTGGGTAAAGCACTTTGCTGTAATTCCTCATTCCGACAAGGAGAGAGTTAAGACTCTGTGCAACGTCATGCAAAGTGCACCGTCTGCAATATTAATAATAGCACAAATAAATGAGGGAAGGGAATTAGATTCAGCGCAGCACCCTATGTGATGTGACAAATGAGGTCATCTCAGCTAACTGATATGATGCACTGGATCCATCATTATACAACAAAGAGATAATGGGAGGTCACACATTAATAGGGAGCTGAGGGCTCTTAACCTGCAACAGATCATAGATGAAAAACTCAATAATTCAGGACAACTTACATACCGAGTGCAGAATATAGCTGCAATCAGAACAGCAGAATGGGTCTTAAACTGCTTATTGATAAATTATGTTTCTATAGTGATGAAAGACAAAAGACAGGAGAACTACCTGGATCCTACACAATTCCAATGAATTAAAGATTACCAGCAAAAGTAACGTGCAAAGAAAATTATAAAAAAAAATACACTTTAACACATTAAACATTAAAGAGAAAACTAATGTGTGAGGTAAAAAGAAGAAATATAAAGTATGAAATAAAGAAATACTGAAAAGTACGGTGAAAAGAACCAAAGGGAAGAGAAAATAGTAGAAATAAGTAACAGTAGGAGAAAAGAATGATCTGGAGGAATCTGGGAAAGGAAAACAATTAAGAGGTAAAATAGCTAAAAGGCCTAAATTGAGAAAATTGAGAACTGAAAACTAGAAAACAAATGAAATTTAAAAGTCCTTAAAAAATGTCTTAAAAAGACATTTCTGATCACATTTCCCGATATAATTTTTTTTTTTTATCTAAAATAAGCCAAATTATAAAATCACTACAAACACCAAAGACAGAATGAACTTTTACTTCACAGAAATCCACCAACTCCATAATCTTCCCTTTTATGCAGGTTGAGCTTTTCTTTTTTAGAAGACCTAATGCTAATGCTAATCTGATAGCAGCCAAGGCTACTACCACAAGCCTGCCTAGACAGTCTTAGCAACACAAAAGCAAACGGAAACAAATCAATGCTATTCAGAAAGTGACTTAGTCCCATCTCACCAGAAAAAAGGGAAAGAAAAAAAAACTTGGTCAAGTCCCCTTTCTTATTAATTTCATAAAATGGGGGTTTATTGTCAGTGCCTTGAGTGGGACTCTTCGTCATCGTCAATGACGAATTGGACATAATGAATATTTATGAACATGGTAGAATTTTGCCATCCAACTTCTGCATAATTTTTGTCCTAAATCTGTCCAAAGAGAACAAAAGTAAGAAAAAATACAAATTGACTGAGAAGAAAAAACTTTGGACCATAACATTTTTATGCAAATTGGAGATGGTCGAGTAGAAGACCCGCATAGATTTGAGATGGAATGACCCAAATTGTCTGATAAAGTTCTGATAAGAACTGCACTGCTAAATTCGAGACAGTATTCTTTTAAAGAGCTTGGTGATTTGAACAGCGTACAACACGCTCTGTCATTAGATCTTCCACCAAAACACAGTGAAGACGTCTTGATGGAGTAACAGCATTAAACAATACGGCTTTTTCTTTTTCTGAAAGAGGGAAATTTTAGGTCTAATATACATAGTTTTGTATTTTTACATTGAGAAGCAATCAATTACACCATGTAGATGGAAAGAAATACTACAATGTGAGGCCCAGCAGTAGCCATGAATGTGACAAGAAGGACATAAGCTTTTGACTACTCCAGTTCACAATACTGTATTAATTACTTTTAATTATTTCTTTGAAAATTTCTGATTGGCCACTCCATCTAGTTCTCTATTTGTTTATTTTTTGACCTAGAGCAAATATTGTCCAGCCTTTATGACTATGGCTAAATGGGGTCAGAAAAAGGACCCGGTTAATGGCCTGAAGACGTTTGCTTTTTTAAATCTTCCTAGCGGACAGGAAGTGATATTTTCAATAGCGGATAAAGCGAATAAAGATAGGGTAGGTTACTAAGAAGTTGAGTTTGCTTCAGAAAAACTAGTTCATGTTTAATGTAGCCCAAATTCTAAAGCCTAAACCCTTTATACGTGTTCACAATGTCTGCACTAAAAGGGGGAGCAAAAGCCCTGAGGTCACAGCCTTATTTATACTAACTGCATCAAACTGGATTCTCTTTATCTCTTCACAGACTGTTTTCTGTGTGCCTTTGTAGACTTGATTCAATGAATAATACAAATGAGGAAGTGCTTTTGAACAGCATGTCCTTGTAGACATTCATGAAATTGCACGCAGTTATACATACAAAAACTGATGAAAGTAGTTGTGTGAATGACAACAAAACAGCTTGATCGAGAAGCTTGAGACCTACTGTGGTTTCAATCTGTATATGACATATCGAGCTTCCAGTAACCACAACAATGGTTTGAAGCATGCTAACTTTCAGCTCTGCATGTTTGATTTGGCAGAGTTTTAGGTTGGATGACCTTCCTGCTGCAACACCCAAAGGGGATTTATGTCCTTGTCTGGAATTAAACTAGCAACTGTGTTACCACCACACTATACATTATTTTTTCTGAAGTGAGGTGCTTTGAATGGCCCCAGTGTATGACTCAACAACTACTTGATGATAAAATTAAGCACACTCACTGACTGACAACCAGTAGAATTAAGTAGATCAAAAAAACATCAGAGTCATAAAAATACACAAACAGAATAAGAGTAACATACTGTAACATGCCCCTTTTGATTTTCTCTTTCCTTGCCCTCACAATATCTTACCCTGAAGGAAACAATCCGGGACGCTTACCATAGAAAAGCTTAGGAAGTGCCTATGCTTTACTCTTTGTTGGACGTTGGGTTAGTCTTCGCATGTGAAATGGGTTAATGGCTTACAGATGAATAAAATAATAGAATAAACCGGAAAGGACGCATGCATCATGAAAATGGAAACACAACCTAGAAAAACATGTAGCATGAAAGAAATCCTCTATTACATATTTTTTTCTTTTTCATGGCCAAACAACACAAGACTGCTGCTAACACAAGCAATGGGCCAGTGGCTTTCAAGTCTTTACTCAAGCCCTGACTACATTCCTCCAGTGGCAGTAAACATCTGATGTTTCTGTTCATCTACAAAAGGACTTCAAATGACTATGTGGCCTGAATAGTGAGTGTTGTGTACTGTGAGTTCAAATGTGCTGTGCAGATTCTGCCCTGGATACAGTACACGAGTCGTTTTCATGTGCAATCCCTCCAAAACCAGGATAAGTTAAGACTGATGAAAAGGCAAACCGCACATGATTAAGAGATTTAGCTTTTGCACAAAAAGGAAAGGGGGGGGGGGGGGGGGGCAGAATCAGAATCAGAATACTTTATTGATCCCTGGGGGAAATTATTTTTTGTTACAGTGCTCCATTTTAAACCAACATTAAGACAAGACAGACAATACGCTAACTAAGAATAGTACAATATATACATATATATACATACATACATACATAAGTCACTTATAAATAAATATTTGGAAAAGAAACATGTGTAGTTGTAGCAGCAAACAGTGTGTTAAGTGGATGCGTTGTACAGGGAGATGGCCACAGGCAGGAATGATTTCCTGTGTCGTTCAGTGGTGCTTTTCGGTAATCTCAGTCTCTCACTGAACGTGCTCCTGTGACTGACCAACATGTCATGGAGTGGGTGGGAGGTGTTATCCAACATTGTCTTTATCTTGGACAGCACTTACCCATTATATTGTATATTATATAGCTTTCTTGTTATATGTAAAATTGTATTTATTTAAATTTTTACTTTTTAATTATTTTACTTGCATTTTTTAATCACTTTTATATTTAAATATATTTAAATGTTCATTTGCTATTTATCTAGGGATTGAAGAGTAACGCAATTTCTATTCTCCGTATGTCCTGTACATGTGGCAGAATCGACAAATAAAGTTGACTTTGACTTTGACTTTGATCCGCCTCTCCGACACCACCTTGAGGGAGTCCAGCTCCATCCCCACAACATTGCTGGCCTTACGGATCAGTTTATTAAGTCTGTTGGCATCTGCGACCCTCAGCCTGCTCCCCCAGCATGCAACAGCATAGAGGATCGCACTGGCCACAACAGACTCATAGAAAATCCTCAGCATTTTCTGGCAGATGTTGAAGGACCTCAGTCGCCTCAAAAAATAGAGACGACTCTGGCCCTTCCTAAATGGAACTGTGATGTTAATCTCATAGCTGTTAAGATTGAAACTGCGGCTGGGGAAATGAGGATGCATTGTTCCAGGCTAAAATATACCTTCTCCCAGACAGCTCTTTGGCGGAGCCTGGTATTAAGAAGCTGCTGTTGGAAAGAAGTCAAAGCTGCAGTGAAGTAATCTCCCACCTACATGTCTCTTTTTTTCCTCATGTGATGGGTTTATATGGAAATGTGTGTCATTTTGAAGTATTGTAAAGTATTCTTTTTAAGCTGTCTTCACGGATGCTGAACAAAAAAGTTTGCTTGTAATTAACCATACAAGTTAGGAAAACACAAGTTCCATAAATACATGAGCAAAAGTTGTGCTATATAATAAATCAAATCAAAATTTACAAAAGTGCCCAATTTAATCTGTGCCTTTACAGTATGTAAAGCCAAGGATTCCCTCATAATACGTGCGTAAAAGAGTTTTTGAACTACAGATTAGTTTTAATGTGTAAATAGTCTGTCTGTCTGTCTATCTATTCCAGATCTCATGTCAAGGCACCATGTCTCAAATCACCCTCTGACCTCTGTATGATTTCTGTTCCTATATATGTTGTTTTACTGTTTCACTGTTTTTCAGATTACCCCATGATCAGTCAGTGCCTGTCTCTGTGCGATATGTGAGGAAATAATAAAGGGCTATAGGTGATGTGATGCTCTTGTTACAGTGTAAAGGTCTCTCTTGTCCTCTGTCACCAATGTCGCATAACAATATACAGTGTTACAGTTTCAAAGATCCCCTAAAACCATCATTTATTCGATTTGACCCACACTGATAGATCTAAAATCCATCTAAAAAGATATGGGTCAAATCTGCTCAAAAACAAGGAAAATGTAGAAAAAATGTATAAGAGCAATACAACAGTAAACAATTAGACTATTTTTTGACTATGTCAAAATGTGTCAAATTTGACCCAAACAGTGTGTTAGGATTAATACAAACCTAATATTATACAACAGCTTGCTTTTTCTTCGTAAAGATTTTTTCTCTTTCTACAGAATATTTATTTCCACAAATGTTTTAGGTTCAAGCTGCCAAATAACAGCTAAACATGTTTTTTTAATCGTGTAGACAGCACACTCTAATTAAGCAAAACGTTGTCTAAAATCTCTACCTCAGAAAACAAGTGGGATGGTTGACAGTGTTGACAGTTGAAGAGAAAGTATGTTTTAATTTAAATTTATAATAATTTCAGTCTTCATGTGAGTCACATATATATATATATAACTGAAGGGGTGATGATATTTCTTTCCACCAAAGAGCCAACTACACTATTTATCTGGCCAAGCTCTTCAAGATCATTTCTTTGGCAGGTATAAAATGAATGTCTGGATTCTACCTGGGAGCATATAGAAAGCAGACCAAAGCTGATTATACTCCACTTAATTTTACCTACTTTGACCTAAAGTGGGATCTGAAATTTAAATTCAAAGGTTCTGAGTTTCCCGCAGTACAAAAAAGCCCTTAATATTCATCATCAAAGTTTTTTTAACATTAAAACAAAGGAGAAAATTTTCATTCTTTATGATATCATGCAAGCAATAATACAGATAAATGTATAAACTCACCACAACATTAGCATGCAAAGTCACTGTCTAACCAACATACCTCAAGACCCAGCTGCATATATCTGCCACTGAAGCTGTGCAATAAAAGTGAAAAACAATTAAAAACTTGTCTTGTACTTCTTTGCCTAAGGCTCCAATCAACTGAGGTCTGGAGTGGCTGCCCAATATAACAGTCCAGATAAATCAGTTTCTAACAAGGAGACTGACATACTTCCTGTGCATAAAATGCCCTCTGATTAAATTGCCATTTGGCAGAATCCCAAGTGTCAAATCCTTGGTTCTCCCTTGATGGTGATCTGCTCCTCCTGAGCCACAACCGATATGATGTGTGTCCTCATTATGACAGGAGGGGGGGACAAAGAGTTGGCTGCTGGTCTGAGTTCATATCTGTACCTTCACTGAAATGTGGATCCTGACTACAGGTGAGGTGATGATCATATCTTTAATAATAGCAAACTGACAAACATATCTTTCAGCGACAGTACTGAAAATACTGTGGCGTATACTACAAAGTAGTGGAAATGAGGCTGCAGTTACAGCTGTCAGTAATCCTGCCTAAACGCTGTTAAAACAAAGTCTGCTGTGGCCCTTTTTTAGGTTTATGGAACAAACTATCCTGAGGATTACTGTTCCCATGGACACTCTAACTCCACAACACAAACAACAACAACAAGAAACAAGCAGACCTCTAGAAAAAACTTGGCTGAACATTAAAGTGACATTAAAGGTATGTTTATCTTTGTGGTTTCAAGTAATAAAATAAATAAACGCATACAGGAAAAAAAGGAATAATAGCATGAATATAGGTCAGTGTTTAAACTCAGCCCTGGCAATCTCCAGACAACTCACAATAAATGGCACAAAAGTTCTTCACATTATAACTGTTATGATATTTTTACTATCTGTTTTGCAATTCTACAGACTTGGTTTGGACTAAATGTTATAGAAACACGGTGTAGGCTACAAATACATAAATAATATAAATGTTTGGTTCATTTTTTTTTTTTTTCAATTTTGTTTAAGTTCTCACAGAACTGCGACTAGTGGTAAGAATGCGAACTTTAGCGATTCCACATAAAAATAAAATATAAAGTAAACACTGGCTCGTTTTAGAGTCACCTACCCTAAGATGAAGACCAAACCTAAGCTCAACTCGTGCTTTAAATAAATATAGTGTGGCCTATTTCTGTTATGACTGGTTCATGGAACCCTACAAAGTAGTTTGTAGGAAAATAAAGAAACTCACCTGAATCATCGCATTAAAGCCTTCAGCGCTTAAACTCTCACTGCCCATCTCCCACAGAAAGGCGTACTCATCTCTGTTAAGGACGGTTTCCCTCTCCCTCCTCTCCCTTTTCGGTTGGTCTACATTCAGCCAGACTTTTCCAACATCTGTCACGCTAGAGTCGCGCAATTTACTTCGCCCTCCTTCTTCATTAATTTCCTTTTCCAACTGCCGAATACCTCCGGGAGTTTTCCAATAATTGCGCTACTAAAGTAATTTAGGTCGGCTGTGTCTCTGTCTGTGTTGTTGTGAGTGGTTGAGTCTGTGGAGAAGCTCCTGCGCTCAAACCGCGGTGCTACTGATGCTGCGCTCTCCGCATCTCCATCCCTCTGCTCAGCTCACGGAGCAAAAGTCACACAGATTTAAGGCTGGAGCGGTGCCATGCGTCGGAGCTGCAAATCCGCACGTAACGAAGAATGAGTCTATTGGTCCTCAACCTTTACGTGCGCTACTGCTCCCTGTCTATAACAACGACTCAAAAATACATCTATAAATAGAAATTAATATATCACTATAATGATATATTTTGTATATGAGGTCATCTGATTCAGATTGAAACTCAATGTAATGACGAAATAAGTTAAGTCTTGAAACCAAGAGTACTACATTTACCCTAAACTTGTACCTGCTCATATCTACATGGTCAAAGTTTTGTCATGAGTCTGAAGTGCTAAAAAGAACATAAAAAACAAGATAGGAAAACCGAAAATGCAGTCACATTTATTTAATAGAGAAATTTTAGCCTTCTGAGAGTGTCATGGGTTAAAATTGATTATCAGAATGTTTTTATTAAGTTAGGGTGTTCTGCTGGGTTATACTTAGACCCTTTTTAGTCTCAACATTACAGACAAATCAACAAAATATCCCCGAGGACCTGGCAGAGTGAAGTTACTATGCATGCATACTGAACTACTTCAAAGTGTTTTCTTAATTAAATAATTTGGGTGTAACACAATGCAAAGCTGATATCTATATTTCAGTGCTACCATGGTACATGGATATTGATGCACATTACCTATATAAGCATATACCTCTCTCTGTACAGTTTAACCTATATCTGTATTTATTGTTGGCTTGGAGGACAAATTGGATTTGGAATTTTGGCTAATGTAAACACTTTTCATTTCAAGGAGATTTGTTTAGGTTCAGTTATTTGAAAAAGTGGTCAAGGAAAGTTTTATGGTCTATTTGATCATCTGACAGTTCTTGTCTCCAGTCCTGTCAGGCTCTTCACTAACAGTGTTGCAGTGTATTAAGTTTTTATGCACCATACAATTAGTTATACCTACTTTATCCTCTGTAGGGTTTCAAGTGGGGAGTGGAGCCTATTAAAATACCTGCCTGACTCTCTTTGCATCAGAACCTGGGACCTTGACAGCTCAACAGTATTAGTTATTCATTTATTTGGTGTTTCTGCTTTTAACCAGTTAAAATACATGGAAATACAATTTAAGACTTCTTACTTTCATTGAAATTAAAAAAAGAAAAAAACAATACAGTGCTTTACTAAGACCACAGCTGTACTCACAACAGGTTGATGTGAATAAAACTAGCTTTCTGTCACAAAAGTAACTGTTAGAACACATCCAGCGTGATAGAGATGTGCAAATAATAATAATATGGGTGGAAAAATCCCCAAGCTGTCAGCTCTGAGGGGATTTGTGATTTTTTTTTTCCTTTTTTTTATCCTCTACTCTGAGTGAGGCCTGGCACGCTTCCAGGACAGTACATTACTATCAAAGCTTGTAGGGAGAAATGTGCAGATATGTATGGGACAGCTAAATCTTCAGATTAAAGAAACAGCTGGATATTAAAGACAAGGAAAGCCCCTACTGTCTCTCCCACAAACACCAGTATACATGACAGCCACCATAAACACTTATTAATGATGTTTTCAAGTGTAATCTGAGGAAAAAAAAGGTTTTAATGGCCTTAATGACATCCTTTTAACTTCTCACTTCAGTTCACTTCAGTTCAGTTTTCCTGTGAGGTCATAATCTTTCAAAACCTAGATTATCATAATTATACAGATGTATTTTTCAAGCTCACACAGAGAAGTCAGTGGACTGACTGTGTGCAGTTCTTGTTTATTAGCATGAGGCAGACTGACCTTCCCTCTCCGTTCAGAACAGAGATGCTCCATACCGCAGGCTAAAAACCTGTTTAATAGGGACCTCACATTCTAAACACATACACACACATCATGCACTCACACACACTTATACTTACTGTGAGACCTGGTGGTATGCAACCAATTCAAGGAGCAAGTATTTATAGCTGTTCTTAATGGAAGCCTTCTGTCATAAAAGGACTGTACAAAATAAAGTTAATGGATTCCCCACTCCCCACAAATGCACACATATGCATACACATACACACATATTTCCCATGTGTAACAAATTTCCCACTGGGAAACAGACGTCAAATTAAAAGCCAAGAATTATTTTTTCAATTGTAAGATATAGAGAAACACACAATAATAACGCGGTAGGTTGGAAATCTTATCAAAATACATCTTCAATTAAGTTTCGTCTATAAATTACCTAATAATTATTAAGAAATTTGGTGCTGAAAAATGAAGATGAGAATTTTCTCAAGTGGCCAACCTTGGAACAAACCAGTCTTTGGAACAAACCAGTTCCAAAGACTGCCACGATAAAATGTGCAGCGAAATTCTAGTTTTTTACTTTGATGTTACTCAGTACTCATAAGCAGGTATCTGCAACAGTGCAGTGCACATATATCTCTACAATTCATGGATACATCTTTATAATCAAGCTTGCTAATCTTAGATGATAACTTAATATGCCACCCCCTTATAGTGAGTACTCAGGGGTACGGTTTTGGTCACTTCAGTATCTGTGATACTTTGCATAAAAGGAACATGCAGGACTGAGAGCTTCTTCTAAATGGATTTATTTGCAAGGATCTATATACAACAGGAAGAAGAAAGCATTAAATAAAGATGTGACCAGATGTTACCAGGATCAGAACTGATGAACGGAAGAATAGCACATGAAATGCTAAAGATAAAAGGACAGATCTGGGTTTAACTATCGAGTTACCAATGAACAGTGAAAAGCTAATTAAACTTCTTTAAGATTTAATGAAAAATTCATTCATTCTAAATGTGTATTTCATGGAACAACCTCTCCGCTGTGTTGCAGACTGACCATGAGCACCTAGTCAGGGGCTGATGGTTTCAAGCTGTAGCATCCTTTCGCACAGTTTTAAGAGTTCCTAAAAAAATCATATAGCAGGTGAACAGCACTTGAACATCACTGGATTGCAGATTCTGTTTAACAGCCTTACGCCTGAGTTTTTGTTTGTGACATGAAGCTGTTTTGGCCTTTAATGCTACATCCTCACCCTCACATAGTGCTTTATTCCACTGTGTAATTGTGCCAGGTGCACACTAAACTCTAAGCCAGACTCATGGCAGTTCATGAACTCAGATCATGACTGTATCACAAACTGCCATGAGACCAGGTCAACAGATGCGGTCTCCTCTGGTTCCAAAAAAAAGGAAAGAAAACAAAATGTTAACACTGAGGCTTCAAAAAGGAGATAAAAAGCAGTGGGTGATATTGCAGTGGCTATTTCAACTTCTTAGTCTATGACTACAGTCCATCATAGTCTCCGTGTAGTTTACTATTCAAATAACAGCATTGTCAGATGATAGACATGAAAGATCTAATGCTGTGTTTGAGAATTTTTTTGGCTCAACCATAGCCAGAAGGCATTTTTTTAAATTCTTTTTATTCTTTATTCTTTCATAATGCTAAAGTACCAACTCCAAGTCAAGCTCAAATATGGAAACATTTCAGTGATTTTGTAAGTGTGACATAAACTTTGACAGACTGAAGTGGTTTCTACAGAATAGATACACTTGTGTTTGCCCTCTTGCAAAAAAAAGAAAAAAAAGAAGAAGATAATAATTGAACATTTAAATCAATTTTCAATAAAACTGTTTAAATGTTTCATTTTCATTTGGTACACTGTGTTTTCAAACATGACTGATTCTTTGGGTGTTTGTCGCAGCTGCAGTGGTTTTCAGTCTCAAAGCACCCATCAAATGGAAGCAAACATTTCTCAAAGGCCGTTGCTAAACTATTCAAGCATTCAGCTGTTGCAAACAGGTGCAGAAAAATTTTCACAGTTAATGCATCCCAGGCTGAAATGGAAAGTCACCCATCCAAAGAGACCTTCCCTCTGGATTTTACCATGTGTGCCTGTCAGAGCTCCCTTCGGGAGCAATAGAAACAGACGAGGAAACCCACTAAAAGCAAACGGAATCCAAGAGAGACCAAGAGAGCTGAGACTGTCTTCAGAAATGGACAGAATTTATAAAAGATTTTAAAAAGTTTCGCTTTGAAACACTCGATTTTTCTAAAGTAAACATTGCCAGGAGAAGACTGACCAGGAATGAAACTGGGAGTGGGGAGCTAATTTTCACTGATATGATATGCAACCATAAGGTCATCTGGGCAGTTAAACTTTTGTGTGAAATGTAGTAAATGTAGTAATTCTGCAACTAATCACTCTTGTGTGTGTGTGTGTGTGTGTGTGTGTGTGTGTGTGTGTGTGTGTGTGTGTGTGTGTACCTAAATAAAAAAATACAGTTAGCTCATATACTTTATGAACTCAATATAACTTTTATTTGATTTTTCATTATAAAGTCATTTAAAGGCCACTATAAACTGAATATTTTTCTTATTTATAACAGTAGACTTTCATTTGTTGACAGTAAAGAACACAAGACAAACAGCTGAAGTTTGATTTAATAGTCTTTGGGCTTTTAATTTAGTGCCATAAACGTTGCTTTTATGTAAGCATAAAAAAACAAAAATACAGAAACAGATGCCTTTAACTTTTAAGGTATACTTGGTGTCATTGTGTAGACACTTTATCATACTGATTAAGACATATCAAGAAATAATCTGACCAATTTATGTAGCAGATTATTAGCAATAGAACAGCTGTATCAAAGTTTTGAATAAAGTCTGTGCTTTAGTTTCCTCGAAGCACTAAAATTGTTTTTTCAGACAGTAAGCAGATTTTCAGGAAGCTTGAAGATCTCAGTTTTAGCTCCCAAAAGGAGTCTGACTGGGGCTTAACCTCACTTTCCATTTTAATTAATCCTCATCCATTGGCCTCCGGCTCAGTGATTAGAGCAGGGCATCCTTCCTCAGTTCCCTGCAGCAGAAGACAGACCATCTGCCAGACAGGTGGCTGCTCTTGATGGACAAGTCAGCAGTTCATATCCAGGTAGGTTTAAGAGAAGTCTTACAACACTCAGCATACAGGAATGTTTGATATGTGCTGTTGAAATAATCGAAGGGAGCTTGTAGACGCAAGCAATCTAGAGAGGATGTGGACAAAACAATGAGAGCATCATTGCCGGAGCGCTCAGCTAACTATTATTCTAGAGATTGTTTTGGACGCCGTAATCCAAGAATACAGCTCATCAATAATGGTATATTGAAGGGACAGTGTTGCCTGAAGGTGAACTCGCATTCTACAAATGAAGACACATCCATCTGTGTTTTCGAATGGCGGTGGTATTCTGTTCACCGGGGTTTAATTTGAATAAAACCCCCAAGAAGGCTCAACATCAGATGAGATGAGCAATGGAAAGTAGAGCTAATTAGGAGAGAGGAATCATGAAGCCTGACCTTTGGCCCCTCGGGGCAAACTTCTGTGGAAATCCTGCAAATAACAGCAACACTGATAAAGAAAGGCATGTGACTGTTCAATAGATACACACATTCCTCTTTAGACAGTCAATTCTAAATGCACGTTATTATAAATATCAACAGAAAATTGTACATCAGTTCCTTGGCGCCGAATTGTACCTATAAACCCAATTTGCTCTCACCCCTAGTCCTCTATATTAGGGTAATTTGTCAAGAGCAGGTTCTGGATGATTAAGCAGAAACGTGACCAGATTCTCAACAGCATGTGGTTTACCAGACAAAAACAAATAGCTGACGTCCATCGTGTCCATTTGCATGTGAGGAGAATAATTTGTAGGGCTGGTTACCCCTGATTGCCCTTCTCTGTTTTCCTTTCTGTTGCGAGCTTGTTTGTGTATGAGAGCAGTCATCTCAGTTTGATTTGTTGGTACACACTGGATTGGAAGATCAATGAAGTAACTAATAACATTAAAAATCCTTAGGAGGGTGACCCATGTGCTTATTAAAGCTTCATCCACAGTGCTGACTGGCTGATATGATGCTTAATTAAATGCCTCAGCACAGTTAGCCAACAGGAACCTCTATCAGGTTGTTGAAGAGGAAGCAAGGCTTCTCAAGTGATTATCCTTTTTATAATGGCTGCCAGCGACATCTGGTCTCCCTGCTGCCATCCACAGACTGCGTCTCATCTTATAACCATGGATACTATGTGAGGATCATTTATTTATTCCTTAATGGGTCATCTTTATAATAAATGGGTCTTTTTTTGAAAAAGGCTAAGGCAAATGCAGCGTATTTCTTATCACTACCCTTACACATGTTCATGATCTACATTCAAAACCTTCAACAAGCAAACTGTTTATTTTTCCAGACGGTCTCTGACAAAGGGTGGCGTTTTAAATGGAGTTTTAGTATTTAGTATTTAGTATTTATTTATTTATTGTCATTGTCAAGAACAATGAAATTGCGTTTGGGGCTTCCATACAACCCAAAAAAAGAAGAAAATAATAAATACCCCTTAAAACCCAAGTGTACATATTTAACCCAGTGTGACTCCAATGCAATAAGACAATCCTTAGCAATAATGTTCGTAGAAATTCAGACAAAGACCTGAGAAACATGACAAAATACAACAATGCAACCCATTCAATATTATTGTACTGTGAGATATGATATCAGATATGATAGTTATCTATTTAAGAAAGAGGGGGGGGGCAGGAGGGGGAAGAGAATAAAGATATGATGCACCAATGCAGACCAGTTCATTGCTATTAAGAAGTTGGATATGGTTATTGTCCGTGAGAGGGGGGCAGAGAGTTCAGGAGCCTCACAGCCTGTGGATACAGGCTGTTGGCCAGTCTGGATGTTCTGGCCTGTATAGACCTGTACCTTCTCCCTGAGGGCAGCAGATGGAAAAGGTGGCGCGCAGGGTGATGTTGGTCCCGCAGGATACTGTGCACCCTCCTCAGACAGCGAGTGGGGAAGATATTACTGATCTCTGGCAGACTTGTTCCAATAATTCTGCCAGCTTCTTTCACCACCCGCTGGAGTGCTTGCTGATCGGCCTTGGTGCAGCTGGGGAACCACACTAGAAATCCATACGTCAGAACGCTGCTGATGGCACAGTTGTAGAAGTTCAACATCAGAGATCTGGGAATGTGTGCGCTCCGCAGTCTCCTCAGGTAGTAGAGGCGCTGTTGGGCCTTCCGTACAACTGAGGTGATATGGTTGCCCCAGGACAGGTCCTCGGTCACAGTTACCCCCAAGAATTTAAAACTGCTCACCCTCTCCACCGCCTCACTGCCAATGAAGAGAGGCAGATGGTTGTTATGGCCCCTCTTCCGGAAATCTACAATGATCTCCTTGGTCTTTTTGGTGTTTAAGACCAAGTTATTGTCGTGGCACCATGACTCTAGTTGTTGCACCTCTGTCCTATAGTTTGTCTCATCATTGTTGGATATAAGTCCGAGCACTGTAGTGTCATCTGCAAACTTAACAATGAGATTGGACGCGCAGGAGGAAATACAGTCATGGGTGAAGAGAGTGTATAGCAGAGGGCTCAGAACACACCCCTGAGGGGCACCGGTGTTGACCACAAGGGTGGAAGAGGTGTTCTTACCCACTCTGACACTCTGTCTACGGTTAGTGAGGAAGTCCACAATCCAGTTGCACAGAGAGGAGTTAAGTCCCAGTTGGTGGAGTTTGGGACGGAGTTTGTATGGCCGGATGGTATTAAAAGCCGAGCTGTAGTCTACAAAGAGGAGCCGTGCATAGGTGTTCCTGTGTTCCAAGTGCTTCAGTAATGTGTGCAGCACTGTGGCGATCGCATCCTCGGTTGACCGGTTCTCCCTGTATGCAAACTGGTGCGAGTCCAGGGATGGTGGAAAAGCAGCTCTGATGTGTTTAATGACCAGTCTCTCCAGGCATTTGGCGGGAATGGGGGTGAGTGCCACAGGTCTGAAATCGTTCAGACATGTGACATTTGACTGTTTTGGGATGGGAACGATGGTTGCTGCTTTGAAACAGGATGGTACCAGTGAACAGGACAACGAGGTGTTATATATAGAGGTGAAGACGTCCGCCAGGTCCGCAGCACAGTCTTTTAGCACCCGGCCCAGCACTCCATCCGGCCCGGCCGCCTTCCTGGTGTTAATGCTCCGGAACACACGCCTCAGCTCATGAGTGCTCAGGACCGGAGCAGGGTCGGTTGAGGGGAGAGGGGACAGGACAGGGTCGGTGTTCTCCCTGTCAAAACGGGCATAAAAGAGATTTAGATCCTCAGCCAGAGTAGAACTGTCGGCTGAGGGTGATGGTGTTCTTCTTTTGTAGTCCGTGATAGCCCTGATGCCCTCCCAGACCTGCCTTGGGTTTGTGTTGTTCTCAAACCTGGCCTCGATACGCCTCCTGTGCTGCTGCTTGGCAGTCTTGATGCCTCTTCTCAGGTTGGCCCTGGCAGCACTGTATGCCTCCTGGTCCCCGGATTTGAAAGTGTTGTTCCTTGTTCGAATAAGTTGTTGAACTCCGTGTGTCATCCAGGGTGGATTATTAGGGAACACACGGAATCGTTTCCAAGTTGTTACATTGTCCACACAGAAACAGATGTAGTCCAAGACAGTGGAGGTGTAACTGTCCAATGCGACACGATTGTCAGTGTCCTGCACCTTGAATACATCCCAGTCTGTGCAGTGGAAACAGTCCTGAAGCATCGGAATAGCATCCTGCGGCCATGTTCTCACAGTTTAAATCCCCTTTTTCTGATATTCAATGAAACCTTTTCAAAAATGCATCTTTTTGAAGTCTTGATGCTTTTTTTTCATTAACCTCTCTAAACCTTTCATTTAAATCTGTCTTTAAATTAAAGCTGTGATGAACTAGCAACTGATTTCAAAGGTGACACTTATGCTGTTTCACAGACCAAAGTAAACAAGCACAAATAGATCTTTTAGTATTTTAATCCATGTTGAGGCATCAGCTGAGAGTCCGACTAATGCTGAGTGCTCAAACATTCTTCAGGGTTAACATATTGGCACTACTATAAAGAGGGTGTCACTTAAGCTAGACGCTTTGAGCACATTTAATTTCTGCACATTAGCAATTTTTGCCTAACCCTACCCTAAAAATATAAATTAAAGGACAGAAGTGTAAGCCACTGCAGCACTTTAAAGCCTCGTGTGGGCTGCTAATCCCTGAAGAGCGAACTTGGAGATGGATTGGCACGTGACAGATCAACCATTGGAAAAATTATGAATGTGTGCTGGCAGGTTGTTTGTGAAATGGGCTTTCAATTCCGTGTGTGTGATATGGGGGGGTTTCTCTGCTTAGAATAAATACTAATCCTTTAAACATCAGAGCACATGTGTGCATCAACGGACTGCACAGATGCACAGCAACCAGGCCATGTAAAGAGATTAGATGCCAGGAATCGTGAATGACTTTGTTTTTCTGCCAGCTTATGGTGAGATTCGTTGATAATTTACTCATGGGTATATGATGAAGATGCAGAAAGGAAAGCTTCAAAGCGAGGTGATGCTTTAAAAATAAAGCAAACACTGTTCTGCAATTTATTTTATTAATTTTTTTATTGAATTTTATATGGATTTCAAATTTGTAAAAGGGGAATGAATAAATTAAGACAGTCAAAGTTTTCTAGAAGTTGACATAAGATGAAATCTTTTTGTTTATATTTTATTACAAGTTTTTGGCAAAATGTAACTTCCCTTAAATTTAGCTGTTATCCTTGACATTTCTTATTATAATTGGCTCTTTCACCACTTAGTGTTGTTTATAAGCTCAAATCATGGCATTAGGAAATAAATCCATGATCTTTTGTTCTTTGTTTTTGGGTTAATGGTCCATACAGGTATAAAGCTGCCATTATTTATCAAACCTATCACCACATTGCCCCATGATTTGCAGTCTTTACTGAGTTGTGCTTATTGATGATGCTTTAAAATGCCAACCATTAACATGAAAAATTAGTCTAGAAGTGCAAAACTGCAATTTCTTTTTTTTTTTTTTTTTTTTTTTTTTTTTTTTAAATGACATCAGAAACAGCAGTATGCGACATTACGTGATGGCAGAGCTTCAGTTCATCCTTTGTCATTTTTTTTTTTTTTTTTTTTTTTTTTTTTTTTTAATAAATAGGACAGGGGGAATGAATGAGAGAAAGAGGGGGAGAGAAAGAAAGAAAACCAAAGGGGAGAAGAGACGGTGAGAAGGGGGGGGAAGAGAGAGAAAAAAAAAAAGAACTCCTGGGTCACCTGTATGGAGAAAAAAAAAAACAAGCAAAAAAAACAAACAGAGGAGACAGCAAACAACAAAGAGCAACATAATAATAGAGAAAACAAAGCACCATCACAATAAACTAGCTAGTCATAGATATCAATATTTACTAAATAATAAACGATATTGTGCAGCACGCAAGATAGACAGCGCACAGTGTGCTTTGAGGCAGCAGCCAAGAAAGCTTTAGTCCGCGTCTGTGAATACCCATGTGTGCATACCTGTGTGGATCAGCATGCTTGCATTCCAAAGGTTTCTCCATGTAATGATCTGCTAGGGAGTGTGGGGGGGCCACAGCCCCGTCCTCCAGGGTGTGAAGCGGGTATGGAGGAGATCAAAACTCCAGACATCCAGAGGCCCCCAGAACACAAGAGACCAAGGAAGACCAACAGAGGGGCAGCCGCGCCACTGTTCCAGTAAGAGCTGAGGAGAGTCCCAGATGAGGGCTCGCCCAGCAGCCGCGGAGCAGAAGTCAGGGGGAGTTGCAGTGACGCGCCCGTGAGCTCCGCCGGCCCCCAGCTGCGCCTGAGTGACCGAGCCCCAGGCCGAGAGGCCGGGGGCACCCCACCTCCAAAGGGGCCCGAGCGAGCCCCAGGCCCCAGGCCCCGACAAGCGGCCGCCAAGGAGTGAGCCGGTGTGTACCCGGACGCCCACCCCCAGACACAAAGAACCACCAACACACCGACACCTGAGGGAGTCCGCCACCGGCAGGGGAAGTGGTGGTGGGTGGAGATAGGCAATTCTTATTTCAAGGCAATGGGGAAGTGCAATGTAGCCCTTCCCCATAGACTCTAATCTCAAAGTGCCTAACTCTAGAGCACAAATTAAGCCTTACACAATAAACTGTTTGCCTGGTTGCTTTGAGTAACTGGTAGCTACAGCTGCTAGCTACCTGCTTGTCACATTAATTGGAATCACTGACCCAATTAAAGTGCTCTTGTTCTTGCATCTTTACTGCAATAGTTAACTATTAATATGTATTTTGTGTGCATCCAGTAAGTGGGTAGTGACTAAAACTCTTGTATTAGCAGAATTTGTTTGTTTTTGTGTGTGTGAAATGCACCATGTGGACAGTGGTAGTGACTTTCTAACCAATATCAGGCGAGCAAAGTTGGCTAAATCCATTCACCTGTCATGAAACAAAGTTGTGGATTTCATCAGTTTATACAATTCTACCTCAGCCACAGTAACTTCACAACAGTTTTATGAAGACCATTTTTTTTAAGACATGGCCAAAAACCACCCCCGGGGAATCTATCCGTGATTCAGTGAATCGTGTAGTTCTACTGTGTGTTTTTGTCTGTTTTCTGTTGCTTGTTCTGTTTTCTTTTCCACACGGACTTTGCTGCCAAAACAACCCCTAGAGCTCCTCTAGGGCAATTCATCTAATTAACCTACTGAATACATGTTGGTCAGCTCAACCTCATTTTGCATTCTACACAAGTTCTTTGGGGACCTTTTTAACCTTGCTGATGATACAGGTTGTTACTACATATTTGTATTTGAACAGCAGAGGCAGTAGTTTATTCAAATTCTGTGCTGATTGCATGTTGATTCTTCTGACAACAGTGCTGAGTTTATCTTGATATAATTACGAAGCTACAAAAACAGGTCCAAAAACCATTTTAGAGTTTCTTAGAACACTGCAGCAAACAAGAGCAACATTTTCTACCAGAATAGATATTAAATAATGATTCTGGCATACGATCTGAGCTGAAATCAAAAAGTTGAAATTTGATCTGATTTATTTCATGGAAGAGAATATTTATTTTATACTCTGAAATGAACTCAGTCAAATGAGCTGACGAGAGGGCGTAACAGAGTTCAGATCAGAAATGATCAGATAAATGTGCTAAACTCAGTCATCAGTGAACCAGCATCACTGCTGGCCGAGTGTGAGCTCTGTTTTATAAACTGTGAGATTTTTTGTTTTTTGATTTATTGGTCATTTTGTTTCTAAATTTGCCAAATATCCATCTTGAATGTTGATACTAACAAAAAGGATTATCCTAGAAGAAATAGTGACAAATAACAATAGTAAAAGCTACTCAACAGTAAAAAATAATTGCTTTCCCATGAAGACAAGTTACTGAAATGTACAAATGAAACTGAAGGTCATCGTGGATATTATATCCTCAGGAGTAATATGGTATTAGCACAAAGCCCCAGTGGCTCCTGGCTGCTTTATTGCACATACTGTATGTGTCGCTCATTGCTGCACACATCCCTCTCAGTGCTGCTTTTGGAAGTACCTTATGAATTTACTTTGTTTGAACACTGAATTGACATTCAATGGAAAATGTCTCTCATGACACGCTCTCAGATACACATCAGCTGTGCCAGTGTGTCAGCTTTGCCTGAATTGGACATAAGCCATGATAAAAGAAATGGAGCTTGAAAAAATATGAAATTTATCATTTTGGTATATATGATTATATGACCACTTTACGATGTTAAATTTACTGTAAATTCTGACAGGAGGCGCAAGAAGCCACCAGGTGGCACTAATTTGTTCCCACTATTACTTTGCTATTATCTTTCAGTGTGTTGCATGAGCTATACAGATTGTACTGAAACATATTGGCTACTTTCATTTGCAACATGTAATATGGGAAATTTGATTTAACGCTCTTGGAAAATTATTCCTATTATTATTATAGACGCCAGTATGTGACTCTTCTGATCAGAAGAATCACACTCACCTCTGTTCTTGGTGACATAAAAAGCCTTATTTACATAATAAAATGGATCAAATTCAGAAACAGAAATGGGGATTATTATAGCAGGAAGCTTTCATACAGTCACAAGTAGTGAAACAGCTTTAATATTTGCTAATTTACTAATTGAGGAATTCTAAAAATGTAAGTATGAAAAGATTTTTTTGTGTGACCAGAAGCAGTAACTTCCTGAAGTCTTGTCTTCACTCTAGGTACTGAAAATCCATCAGAAACAAATTTTCAGAAATACCTTAGACAAATTTGACAATTCTAGAAGAATAGCATCAGTAACACAAAGATGCACCTGGCTTCAGGCCACTACTCTTATTTCTAGACAGAATTATACAGCAAAACTGAATGGCAGCTTTTAGGGCATGACAAACATCTCCTCTTCATTTTTAATGTAAAACACAGACACTCGTGTTTTCATAGAGAAAGCAGGACATGCATGGCTCAGACAACAACAACTCAGTATACACGTAATGGGTTTTTTCCCCCTGCTATAAACAATTTGAGCTTGGAATGAAAAAAGACAACACTGTCTAATCTGTTGGAATCAAAACAAGCCTTTAAAACCTCTTTGGTGTCTGCGGCACTAATCTCTGAACTGGTCAATGAAAAGTGCACACAGTTCAGATGAGAATTTAAAGCCTCTTGGGCTTTCTCACTAGATTGCCAGGGGAAAAGAATCTGAATGAAGCCTGATTTTCTATGGTGCTCAAATGCAATGGATTTCAACAAGTTACAGCATTCGGGGCATATAATCTGTCCTCTGAGAGCCATATACATGCATATAGAAAATGAGATGTCACTCAGCTTACTCTGCAGTACCTAAACGCTGTGATGTAAGGCTATTTCTTGCTATTACAGAGCCAGTTCAGTTTTTGTAATGATAAAACCCAACCCTATCCCGTGATGGGGTGAGTCAGGATCATATGACTTGCAGAGGATTCTGGGAGGTAAGCTGTTTCCAGTTTTGCGGTGGGTTGTGAGTATGTGCTGAGATGGGAAACAGATGTGACCTAATAGGAGGAGAAAAAACGGAAGACAAGAGGAATTTACTGCTGAGCTGGGCCTCAGAGTACTTTTCACTGTTCAAAACAAAGAGTCAGACAAGAACAAAAAATGGCTGCCAAGTGGTCACATGAGAAAAAGTCATAAATGCAGAAAAGCATTCTCAGCATCAGCCCCATGTGGAGATATTAATAGATTGTTTTAGCACTCAAGAAGAAAAAACAGAGCTATACGGACTGCTAGGTAACCATTTTAGTAAGGAATACCTGTATAAATCAATCTGCTCAAATACATACATTTACACACAGGTTATGACCTGCTGCAAGATGGTATGCTCCCTGATGCTAAGATTGGGGTTGAGTGCTGCATGGTGGATCAATCAAAATACCGCCCGTTCATGAATCTCATTATCTAAAGTGCCAAAGAGGAAGGAAGAGTCTTACAAAGGCTTAAGATGCACTCTCCAGCCTGGTGAAATCCAGTGAGCAGATGTTTCATCAGTTAAAATATCGATCAGTTAGATAGTGAGCTGTCAGTGATGAAAGCCATTGCCTTGAGCTGCTTGCCTGCACTGCACTTAACACACTAGAGATCTTAACACAACAGGAATCTTAGCACAGCACCCAAGATTGTTCTTGACCTTGAGGAGAACTGAAGCAGCAAAGGAGAGAGCGACAGCTGCATTTGTGCACTGTATGATACCGTCTCCGATTGCATATTGATTTTTTCATAAAGCCTTTGAAATTGTAAATCGTCGGATTCTGCTGAACAAACTCTGCTCATTTAAATTTTTGCCTTTTGATATTCATGGTTTTCCTCTAACTAAACTGTCCCAGTGGGTAAAATCAGTCATGTAATATCTTTTTTAAACCTTAGGAGTCCCACAAGGCAGGATTCTGGATCATTTTCTTTTTGTCTAATACATGCTGGTGTCATGTATTCAAAACTTGCTTTTGCAATGACCTATTTTCATAAGTGGTTAGAATAATATCACTTGATAATTAATTCAAACAAAACAGAATACAGCTCTGAACCTACTCATGAAAAAAATATGCTAAACATCGCAGAAATTTACAAAAATCTTGGAGAATTCATTTATTTAAACCAAAAGTCATATTTTAAATCTATCAAGAAAGATTAAAATATAAAAGTATATCACCATCAGGCCAAATAATGTAAAAAAAAATGTGCACTGTGGACTTGCAATCCACTATCAGCAGCTTTTAGCTAGATATCTAACAATGACATGTAACTTTAACAAGAGTAATAACAATAGTAATAACAAGGTAATTCATGTCTATTTTTTTAATTGTCCCACCTTGTTTTGCCATTTAGTATATTTTTGTGTATTTGTAGTGGCTTAATTGTGGCTTCATCTACCGCTATCAATAAAATTAGTTCTACAGGCCTAACTCGCCATCAAGTTTGATGTTTTCATCTCAGAGTGGCAATCGGAATTACAGAGAACTTCATTTACTTCCAGTATTCAATGAGTTTAGATTAGATTTTAATACTATTGAGTTTAAAAAGGTGTTTTAGTTAGATATTGATGGAAAAATCATTGTCATTGTCCATCTTATAAATGGATTCATGGCCACTCGTAGTATTTTTTAGCACCTGAAGATATCCCTCAGTAATGCAATGGCAAGATAAATTATGGGGAGCAAAATCCACACTCGTGGTTCTACATACAAATTGTCTCTTTTCAGCAACACATCAAGCTCAAGCTAACATGAGACAACAGGAGTCTGACTTAAACAACTCAAACTGGTATCTTAATTTCCTTTGTTTCCTTGCAGTGCTGCAGGAAAGCATAATACATGCTTGTCTGATTTACTTCAAATTGCTGAAACTTCATGTTGTGCTGGATCAATGTTTTGTATTGAGCAAGGACATGCATAAAATAGCCACTACTGATTAGGGAATTAAGGAGCCAATAAAGATTTAAATTTACATAAATACAAGACAAGGTATAGTCCTGTCATTTATTGTTCATAGCTGTGCACCAAAATATCATGTTAGCATCTTAAAGTTTCATTGCCTGCAAAACCTTGGTATGTTTCAAGTTCAAGGTGGCATAAATATATATTTGTCCAGATCACAAACACATGATAGACTGATATGTAATGATATGCATGAATAATCTTGTAATAGCAGTTGTGATAATGGTAGTGCAAGCACTTGTGTTAGCAAGGCCTCTCCATTGAACAATGTGTTATTGTTCATGGAGACATGATTATACGTCTGATTAACTTGTAGCAACATGGACATGTATCACTGGACATCTCAGCTGCACGGGATGCTCCTATATTTAATTCACTGTCTAGATATGTGCTAGACAACAGTATGAGTATAGGAGTCATAAGACACATTCATGTATATACACACATGACTAACAGCAAGAGGAAGTACCACCAAACAGACAGAAATTGGAGCAAATACAAATATGGCAAAGACCTATTTGGATTCTGCCGTGGGAATGTTTTTTTATCAAACTGCCACTCATGATCAAGTTTCACATGCTGTGTTCTTGTATAATTAATCTAAAATCTAAAATAAGCACGTTTGGTTTTTATTCTTCAAGTAGAGAAATTGTTTTCCAGTTACACACAATGAACATAAAAAATACATATAGTAGCCTTAATAGCCTTTCCACACCAAGTGTCAGAACGTTCTGAGAAAATGTTCTGCTGAGAAAAATTTCAGCATAACAAGAGACAAAAGAAATTGCGCTGGAAGAGTCTCTGGAAATCTTCAGCCGACAGGCCTGAAAAAAAACTTTGCAAATATTTTGACTTATCGTGTTGGTTTGGTTCCAGTGATACTCATAATGACCACACTAAATGCTAAATAAATAATAGCAGTACTAAATTTGCAGTGCAGGAGATGACATGTTTTCTTGTAACAGCCGCTGCTGGTGCCCACCGTCAAATTATTTTTAGTGCAAACTGAGTAACCCAGTTTATTGGCTGACAACTATTACATTGTACACACTTGTACCATACTGTTTTTTTCCATGTGCCTTTTTTGCTGCATCCTTCCTTCCTTCCTTCCTTCCTTTTGGAATAAAAATATCTTTGCTCAATAATTAATCACTCAGAGACCCATCCATTCATCTATGTTAACCTAGCATTATTCTTCTTCTTCATGATTTAGAGTAAACTTGAAAGCAGACTAAAAGGTCACTTTGATTCTTGAACAAAATACAAAGCATGATCATGTATATAAATCAATGTTCTGCTATAAAAGATAATCAGTGTTAGACTTGTAAAGAAAGGCCAAGTTCCAGGTCTTTTTTTTTTCAAAGCACCTTTGTTGTTCTTCAAGCACTAACCCAGACTGCAGCAGTGCCACATCCTCTGTGGAGTTTTCAGACATGTCTCTGTAACCTGACACCTGACATCATCCGGTTTATTCAGTGAAACCAGATGTAATTTCCCTCCATGTTAGAAGAAAACTCCTCCCCAGGCCTGGAGCTCCCATTGTACTTCCTCAAAATTCAGCCGATATAAACTCGCCCACTGACCTACTTCAGCAGCAGAGGAAGACCAAGTCAAACTCGGAAGAATTCCCTGAGCTTTTTGACTTTTGGACTTCAGGTAAGTTTGTTTACTGCTGATCTCCTAACACTCCTAACACACAAAATCTTTTTTGCTCTTTTGTGCGTGTTGTAACTTTATTGTTTTAAACTTTAAATCAGTTTGAAAGAACTGCTGCTTTCTGATATTTTAGTATTTAAGTAAAAACAACTCAGCTGAACTGAACTTAGACATGGCTCTTACTTAATTACATGAACTGATTTTCAAGACCTTGAAAGAGATTTTTCCATAAATGTTGGTTCAAATATATGCATAGCTTTTCTGCAGCTAAGAAAGTAATCAGCCTTAAAAAAGATTACAGAACAATTTTGACCCAACTGCACATTAATAGAGTCATTCTTGGAAGAGGGGGGCAGGGAGACGTAACATTTACTGGCAGCCAGTTTGAGTTCTGGAAAGTTTGACATACCAATGCAAAAAAAAAAAAAAAAAAACTCACACATCTGGGAATGTGAAAAAAGTCATGAATGCTAATGTTTTATGCAAAATATAAATTTATATTCAAAACATAAGCTACCACAGGGAGAAGTCTTGTGACTCATACTCAGCATTGTGCACATATGCTGAATTACTGGCATGTATCATGGGATTGCTCTATTTAAAACATAGATTTTCACCCAAAGGTGAAGCCATGCTGTGTATAATCCATGAGTGTAGGAAGCAGGAATCAAAAAGAAAAAGAAAAGAAAAGAAAACAAAAGGAAATATTGTTTTCTGCTCTTAGTTAAGAGAAACTCCAAGGTCAGCGACCTTTACTGGAAACAAAGCCCACAAATGCAGATTAGAAGCACAATGTATTAAAATACAAGATGGACTCAGAAAGCCCAAGAAACAAAGGCAGAGAAAAAATTTCACACTGCCTGGACTTAAAAAACCCACAGTTAAAATGTTTGAATCACTGATGAGAGCGAAAACATTTTCTCAGTGGAGTTCAGTTGTGTTTGAGACTTCATCCTGTAGCTGTCATTCACGTTTGCTGTCAAACTATATCCAGCATTGTCCGGTCTGACCCTGAAAACGAAAGTGAAATTCGTTGAAAATCATATAAGAATTATCCTGAGAGTTTCCTGTCTCAAACCAAAACATGGAATAGAGGTTTGTTTCCCAAGAAGTGCAACTTAGCATTTTGTTTTTGTCACTGTGGCATGATTGAGATAATGAAACCAACCACATGAGAGTAAACCCCTGCAGAAACACAATGCTCTCACTGGATTATAGGAAAGCATATATAGATATCGATAGATATATATATTAGCTTTTATCCTTATGACAGTCGAGTGCAGACAGGAAGGTTATAAATGAAGAAGTGACCTGATTCAAACCTAAGCTTCTCCAGCAAGTTCATATGGTAAACTGTTTCTGTTTCTGAATGGGAATTTTGACAGTAACTCCTCTCTTGGACACCCATAAGATAACACTGAGATATTTTATATGCGTACACATACCCTAATTATAATGTTGTGACACTTTTGAAATATGAAAACTCTATTGTAAAAAATAAAACTTTGTTAATAAAAAAAACTTTTGGGTTTGGTATAAATAAAAACATGAAGGTGTTTTTTGTTCTTTTAGGATGTTGCCACTTGTGTGTGTGCTGTTGCTGGCTACCTCTGCGCTGGGCCGTTTTGATGAATACTCTTTGGATGCCCAGTGGGAAGAGTGGAAGAGCACACATAGGAAAGAATACAATGGCTTGGTGAGTGTGTGTTACTATTGTTTTAGAGTTAAAATAATGATAAAATTAAGAGATATAAATAGCACAAAGAAAACTTAAATATAAGGTAGGAAATATAAAGATTTTGTTTTTAAAAAGCAGATGCTTCTTTTTAAATCTGATTTTCCTGAAAGAGGACTTCTACAAATAAAACACTAAACCTGAAAACAAAACTGAGAGCAGTATTGGTGAAGCCTTTGGTGAATACATTAATTCTAAAATGATATAATGAAATAAAAAAATATGCACATTATGTGCTTTCCCATCAAATGTGCATATCACAGTTTCAAAACATCATTGGTTTTCCTTATCTGATGCAACTTGCTCCTTGAAAAGGAATAGACATGACTGCACAATGCTATGTTTGACTTAAAAAAAACCTCATCCAGTCTCAGCAACATGTAGTTATTTATAATTTACATGGTTTAATACATTTGCATACACATGTGGCAAAGACTCATATTTTATTTATACACAGCATGTTCCACATCTTAGCCCAAGACAGGCTTCTGTAAGTCTGCAGGCTAAGCTGCCCTTTTTAAGGAAGCTCCACCAGTTTCAGTTATTTTGGCAGAAACGCTAACAGCAGATCAGGTAAAGCCAGAGAGTCACAGAAGGAAGCATCAGCAACATTAACAGGGAACAAATATGCTTCCCCAGTCACATTTTGTTTTATATGATCGAATCAGTTATGTTTAAACTGTTGATAATTTTACCTCCTTACTTGATGGCAGCACTGGTTGATCTTCTTCTTTGTTTTGGCTGAAAATTAAACAGACAGAAGCTTACCTGAAGCAGGACATGCAATTTTCTGTCAGTCCAACTTTCTCATCCATAACCAGTAGATGTTTGGATCCTCCTTTAAACTTTAAATTTTTGTTTTTTTGTTTAGTATAATTCAACACTTTTCAGTTTAAAAGACTAATTCAACAACTATGGGTATTTAAATCATTATTTAATGATATTATGAAACAAGAGGAGAAAAAAATCCTAGCATATTTTGTAATTTAGTTTTATCATTAGCTTTTTATGTGTCATATCACCAGAGCCAGAAATTTCTAACAGAGGAAAGTCCTCCACTCCTCTTTCTCGGTTTCTCTGCGGCAAAAAAATCCCTATACTCTGTTTCTCTTCCTGGCTGTGAAGAAGGGGTTGTTTGCAGTTTGCTCTTAAACCATAGCGGACTGTGATTTACTCCATGAATGCTCACTGAGCATCTGTTATCCCTCTGCTCTTCACCTCAAGCTAGAGGTCAGCACTCCACAGCTGGGGCATGTGTGTGTGTGTTTATGTCTAGTTTTCATGAGTGTGTATAGTTACATGTGCTTTGATTCATGAACTGAATGTGCGTATATAGTTTTTATAACATGTGTTTCTGTAGTGTGAAGAAAAGACATCTCTCTCTCCCCCTCATGGTGATTTTAATCAGTATTTATGCACAGGAGAGCTTTTCAACCTTCTTTGAATTGGCATCACTGATCTAATATAATCAAAGTCCCCTTACCATATTTACATTTTCCATTACTGGAATGAATATCAAGATGGAAATAATGCTTATAGTTATGCTAATCATTGGTGAGATTACCTAGACTACTAAGTAGAGCATATTTGATTTTCTCAATACCAAACACTTGGCTCTATCTCACTTCCATATTATAATATTACTCTTTCGTGGATGACACATAGTGGTGGAATTTGAATAAAGGCAAACTAATGTTTTAACCCACATATGTATAATCTGTAGGGAAGATTGTTGTGTGAATGTGCACTGGTTTAATTGACCTAATTAATGAAATGGGGCTGTAACACAGACAAGCTTTTTTTTTAATCTGCTAATTATAATGCAAATTTGTCCTGTTTGCCTAGATTAGTTTCTTTCAGCTGTCAGGTGTTCGTGCATGAGTGTAGAAACAAGGAAAGCAAACTTTAAGACTGGAAAAAGTGTTTCTTTTATTTTTTATAAAGATTTTTTTATAAGAAAACCATTCACACCAGTTCAAAAGTGAGGCTGCATCATCATCCTAGAAAGTAAAAGTCCTCTTGTTGTTCATATTAGGAGGGTCACCGTTGTTTCTAATAATAATGGAAGCAACGAAATGATAATGACTTCTTTATAACATCTGCTACAATATTTATTTGTGATACTTTTAAAGCTTCTAAAAATGTGGATTGTTTTGTAAGTGTAAGCCAGGGAGCTCTTTTTTAACTTAAGTACAGTGACGTGTACTTTTGTTCCCCTCAGGGTGAGGAGGGGATCCGCAGGGCCATTTGGGAGAAGAATATGCGCATGATTGAGGCTCACAACGAGGAGGCCGCGCTGGGCATTCACTCCTTTGAGATGGGGATGAACCATCTGGGAGACATGGTGAGTTCAATCTTGTCAAATACCAGATAAAACTTTTTATTCCATGAAGTGCATCATAATTACCGTATTTCCCGGACTACAGAGCGCACCTGAATATTAGCCGCACAAGCTAAAAGCAGGGGAAAATCCTGTTTTGTACATACATTAGCCGCACCTGACTAAAAGCCGCAGGTGTTTCAATGTTGACTTATCATATGTAAGAGAATATGCACAAATCGAATTGTCAGGAAAGAGATGGCTGTTTGGAGACACACCACTTTTATTAATATTTTGAAAAACAAGTTATGGGTACATATTTGCATAACCTTTTAGGGTATGTGTACAAGTAGTGGTAATTACAAGTACAAAACATGTACTGTGCTTCATAAATGAGTAACAAATGTAGTACATAACAATAACCTACAGCACACCAGAAAAATAGATTCAGACTACCTTTTAGGCTCAGGTGCAGTGACACGGCTTTAACAAGAAGAAAAGTCAGTCATTCACCACCATCTTTCTCTTCTTCCTGCGCACTAAAACCACCAAAGTCCTCTCCTCCAGTGTCGGAAACGAACAGGCTCAGGGTGGCTTCATCATCCACTCTCAGCTCCTTTCTTTCGTTGTCACTTTCAAAACCAAAGAAATCCTCATTGTCAGTGTCAGAGTCGAACACCTTCTGAAGAGCCGTGGCGGTGTCCTCCTCTCCATCAGGCAGCAGTCCAGCCCTTCGAAATCCGTTGGTGATCGTGGATGTTTTCACACTTTCCCACGCTGTCAGAATCCAGTGGTGGAGTTGGGCATAACTTGCTTTTTGCAAGTTTATCGCCGCTCATCATCCACGCCTCCCGCTGAACGCGTAGTGCTACTTTGAAGTTTGTTTTTCGCGCTACTTCGTACGGCACTACGTTGCCTGGCGGATGGACATGTGACTAACATACCACTCTTGAACTCCGATCCTTCCGCCAGGCAACGTAGTGCCGTACAACAGCGGAACAAACAAAACAAATCCGCTCATGGACAATCCATAGAAAAGCCGCACCTGACTAAAAGCCGCAGGGTTCAAAGCTTGTGCAAAAAGTAGCGGCTTATAGCCCGACAATTACGGTAAGGACACTGGTTTAGACTTTGTCTAAAACCTGACAAAAAGAAGAGTCAGTGGACATACCATAGCTCACACTGCTCGTCCCAGAAGCCTGTTTCTGAAAAACCAGACGCTCTTATTGGTTGTGGATCGTCATGCAGTCTGGCACATCTCTGTCCTAATCACGACTCCATGTTCACTTTTTTTACATCTTGTTTTTGACATGTATGTGATCCCAGCACATTACATCTCTATAAGACCATCTGTCCCTATTTTTTATACATGTCACTTGCAGTGTGTAACACACCAACATAGATTTGAATATACTAAAGTACAAAATATTTTGTTTCTTCTGGTACATCTTTCATGTATGACGCTAGACACAATCAAATCCACCTTTTTGAGAAACTGGAACAGCAAATATTTTGCTTGTTTGAGTACGATCTGGGTAATTTTGACAGTAAAAAAATAGCTCCTGCATGTCACATTCATGTTTTCTTCAGCAGTTTTGGCTTTTTGCAGCTGCAGTCGGTTTGTCATCTCTGCTTTTTTTATTCACTAATGCATGCTGCAGCCCCTTGATGTGAAACTGGGTTTGGTGTCCTTAAATCAGCCGGTGTCAGTGACATGCCAGCATGGGTTGTGACTGATGGTGGCTTTTTTTCATCAACACGGAGAGGTTTTAAAAGGCTGCTCCAGAAATGAAGCACAACATGGCAGGGCTCAAGCTCATTTATTAGTGATAGAACAAGTATGCGCATCTGAATTCTTGACAAATGGCCAATTTCATGTTTATGAAATAACAGGTGGTGGGAAATGAAGGATGCTTTTCCATTTTGATTGAAAGCACTTAAATTAAATAAATGAAATTAACAGATGGCCTGTATTTCTTCCATTAATGATCTTTCTACTTTTAGACTCAGCTGTAATAAAAGCCCCAGGGAATCCAGACAATAACAAAGTGGGGATTTTTTTTATTTTATTTAGCAAAAAGTTCCATTGTGGCAGCCAGTAAAAAGTACAAATGTATCACAAATTTGAATTCCCTTTGACCTCTTTATATCCCTCTCTCCTTTACTCCTTTGCCTGCAGTTTCTTGAAGTCTGCAGTTTGTCATATGCACATTTGAAAATCTTTTTGTATTCCAGCTCCCCCCGGCACTCTGGTTCTTTTTCAAGAACACTTTCTCTCATTCAATTATTCAAAAATCCCATTGCCTGGATGTTATGACCTATGACCCCGACTACAACTTTGTTCAAATGTTCATTCAGTAACATCCCTACGATGTGAAACACAATTTAAAATACCTTAACTGTGTTTCTGTTCATGCAGACCTCAGAGGAGGTGGTTGAGAAGATGACTGGCCTGCAAATCCCAGTGAACCAGGAGCGCAGTTTCACACTGGCTATGGATGACATGCCCTCCAAAATTCCCAAATCTGTTGACTACCGCAAGAAGGGCATGGTGACTTCAGTTAAGAACCAGGTGAGAACTGAATAATATTTGACTAGTTTCTGTCAGTGTGGATTAATATCATCAGCTGAAATGTTGTTGTTTGGTATCATTAGCTGCATGTGTTGGTTTTCAGAAAGCAGCTCTTTAACTGTCAAAGTGCGGCTTTAACTTCTTTTTTTTTCACAACCACAATTCACTGACCAAGTGAGCATAAAAAAACATGTGTGGCTGCTGCTTTTAATAAAGAAAGAAATAGGCACTTAACAAAAAAAAAGCATGAATCAGAAATGTGTGAATAAATAGATTCAGTGCAAGTGTTTTAGAGATAGCATTCAAATGAAATGTGTCAGTCAACACACAATTGATAGCAGCACAAGGGCACAGCTTGTGTAATGGAAACATTTAACGTGATCAAGTACAGTGTAGCATATCGCAACACGGGGCAGACCAAACAGGACAGAGGACAGAGACAATCTGCTCTGTCACAGTTCTTGGAAATCAAATCTGAAACAGCAGGTTTCTTACTGGAGGAAGTTTTTGTAGATTTTAGCAGAGTAATCTACAGTTAGGATTCCTGTGGGCTCTGGCATATGATTGTTTGTCTAAAAGTTTGTGGAGAACTAAGAAAAAGTTCCTAGGGCTATTTTCAGGAAAAGTTTTAAGAGTGAAACTCAAAACCTCTGTGATTTCTGTGGGGAACTGTTACTGTTGAAGGCAGAGGCAAGAATAATGACATCAACTGGGATTTCAGTTACACATTTTATGTTGTGTTCAGTGGCAATATCTGACATTGTTTTACACAAAGTCAAAGTACATGTTTATGAAACCATCTGAAATCAGAAATGAATAGTTTTAAAAAGTTTTATGTAAGTGTAGGTGAACACCTTTATATTCATCTCTAGTATAAATGAAAACATTCAGCAGCCTGTTGCCTTGAAAAAATTGAATGTAATTCACAATTTGTGAAGATTTTTTTTTTTTTACTGTAACCTCGAAAAAAGAAAAAGGATTCAGAAAAATACTTTGCAGCGTTTATTTAAACATTTAAAGACGTAACCAGTCCCACTTAATGCTCAGATCAACACTAAAAGTAACAGGCTGTTCTCATGGTTAATTGACTTGGTAACAAAGGCCTTCATTATTAGATGTAATTGGTCGTTAAGAGCAAATTAAACAACCATTTATGTAAACAACATTCATCTGGTGGAATTGGTGAATATACTTGTAGGAAATGTTTTACAATGTTCAACAGTTTCTTTATTGTGATATCAAATTATGATAGAAATCATTGTTATATGAGTGTCAAAAATAGGTAACTGTGATAGATAATATAAATTAGTAAAACATAAATTTGAGGGCTTGTGTGTTACGTTGTCTCCCCCTGGCGGATGTATTTGAACACACAGCCATAAACAGGATTTCTTTTTTTTTTTTTTAGCTCTTGCTTTGGTGCTTGTGGTTCATGAATTATGCAGCAGACTGGTTGCAGTCTCTGCATACTAACAGCTCTGCTGCTTCATCCTGAGCTCCTTTTATGATGACTGAATTCTGTTTCTGATGTTTTCTTCATTTCAGGCAAATTTCTGTTATCGCAGAGCTCAAAGCCACAAACAACATTCAGCGATCTGATTTCAGATTTACAACGTTTTTAATTGGGGCATCTCTAAGCAGCAGAGTGAGGTGGAGCATTAGAGGTGTGAAGACTCAGATATTTCAAAATGAAGGCCAAAAAAAGAAAATAATAAGCTATTATTTGTTCGTCTGAATAGGGAATAAGATTGAAATGGGTCCTTCTACTTCTAGACGCACTTTAAAGCCAAATGTATATGGACATGTAAGCGTTTCAGAGCTGTAAGCATTAACCTAGTGTTATTACATCATGCACTCCTCCAGGGAGGTTGTTCATAACATGCAGGGAAAGGGATCTGTTCCTTTTCAGGCACAGAAGCATTAGTTACACCCAACACATGTTAACAAGAATAACCTTTTCATTTAAATTCAACATAAACGTTCATCTATATTACAGCAAGTCCCTGTTTCCTGGGTGAAAGCCAAACACGATGGCGGTGTCAGTGATTCATTAGCGCTGGATGTGTCAGTCCAGACCTGTAAAAAAGACCATTTCTCACCGTGTGTCATTAACACTGTTTCAACATTACTGAACACCACAAACTGCCCAGCAGCTGATTCTATTTACAACCCAAATTCACAGCAGTTACAGAATTTCGATCAGCAAACAGAAATGGCTTTCTTTCATTGTCAATGTGGTCACAGTCTGCCTCCCGGTGGACAGACAGGAGAAGACACAGCATTTGCTGTGATGTTGATTTAATCTGTTTAAATGATTCTCTTTAATATGATAAATATGGTTTAAATATGCTGTTATTCCTTGATGACTGATTATTTTATAGGAAAAAAACAGGCTCTCTGCAAATGGTTTGCTTAACAAATAATGCCTATCAGAACAGCTGGGTTTATATTTCCTTACAATGTGCACATTTATTCCTGTTTCCTACCAACTCTGGTCTGGTCTGGGTTTCTTACATTTCTGCTGATTATAGCTTCCATGTCGGCTTAGTTTCCTCTTACTGTTGTCAGCAACAGTCCAGTCACAGTGGTATGTACATATCAAACTAAACCTCTTACTCACCAGTCTTTCTTTGACCCCTGACAGGGCTCCTGTGGCTCCTGCTGGGCCTTTAGCTCTGCCGGGGCCCTTGAGGGGCAGTTGGCCAAGCAGACCGGGCAGCTCGTTGACCTCAGTCCTCAGAACCTGGTGGACTGTGTTACAGAGAACGACGGCTGTGGAGGAGGCTACATGACCAATGCCTTCCAGTATGTGAATGAAAATGGAGGTATTGACTCTGAAGCGGCCTACCCATATGTTGGACAGGTGAGCAACCCACTCTGCCAAACACACAACTAAACTTGAAGTAGCTTATTAATCTGAGCCTTTCACTTGAGTTCGTTTCATGTAGTGAGTGCCACATCCTCTATAAACTAAGCACTTATATTTTAATATCACTGGGTGCTTGAACACATAAAAGCAAGATGGTCCAAAGCAGTCAAGCGGGGGTTTTTAAAGTAATAAACAAGTATAATTTAGTTGGTGTTTGTTGTTTTTTAAATGAGTGATTGCCCCACCTCTTCCAGTACTTAAGATAAGCTCGAAGTTGTTCTGGTAAGGCACTCTTACAAAGAAGCTTTGCACAAAAAGTCTTTTAACCTAGTTGTTATAAATAATACCCAGTAATCAGCTGTTAGCTGCAGATGCATAGATGGTGAAGAGGTTCTCACTTGGCTGTGAGGGTGTCACGTTTGTCCCCTTCACACGCTTCACCAACAACATGCAACGAGGAAGAAAATATTTCATTTTGACAGTAAAGTAGCTGCAAACATCTTACCAGAGGGAGGTGATTCAGCAGAAATGATGAAGTGGAAACTCTCCCACAGAGTGAGCATAGTTTCCTCTTTAGTCATTTGGTAATATGAGAAGGAAGTACATCTGCTCGGTAATGATAAAAATCTGCCGTCTCTCTATTGTTTGGCTAGTTGGAATTGCACCAAACACATCATGTGATATAACATGTGACAGAAGAGTCACAAGGTACTAAAACCTTGCATAGCAAGTATTTTGACTATTGATTTTATACAGCAATTATTAACTTTCTTTTATTGTCGGTTAATCAGTAATAACCATTGGATTAAAATTCGATATTCTACCTAAATATGATTATACTGTGAGGTAAGGACATGAAAAGTAGCATCTTAAATATCAAGAATTGACACTTTTAAAATCGGCAACAAACGCTTTTAGCATTTTCTCCTCCTTTGTCTTGCCTGCAGGATCAGACCTGCCGCTACAATGCATCAGGCATGGCAGCCCAGTGCAAAGGCTACAAGGAGATCCCAGTGGGTAATGAGCGCGCACTGGCTGTTGCACTCTACAAAGTTGGTCCAGTGTCTGTGGGCATCGATGCACAACAGAGCAGCTTCCAGTTCTACAAGCATGGTATATGAACATATGAACTTCTCATATGTCTGGTCAAATGAAATTGTTACCTGCACCTACTTCATATAAGGGAAGGAAAGTGTGTGGAATAAAATCCTAGAATTTAAGGGCCTGTTTAGTCAGGGTTTCTTCATTAAATATGAATTAAATAAACTAAACATGGAGTTCACACCTTCATTTTGAGCAATAAACTTTAAATTAGGCAGCAGTAAAATTTAGTTATAATGGTCTGTATAAGCTAGTAAAACAATTAAACATAATAACACATCAACAACTTTCTGGTTATATTCAACATTAAAAAGTGTGCGAGGTACATCGTTTATGCACTGTTCACTAATGCAGCTCACTCTTTTTTTCTCTCTCTCTCTCTGTTGTGAACCCAGGTGTTTACTACGATCCCAACTGTAACAAAGATGACGTCAATCATGCCGTACTGGCAGTAGGCTATGGAGTGAACACCAAGGGGAAGAAGTACTGGATTGTAAAGAACAGGTGGGACATGTCACTTGTCTGAATGGCATCAGGTGGCTCAAATGTCCACTAAAATTAAGTGTTGGTTGTTTGTTGATTTGTTTTCATGTCATCTGTCAAAATGATAAGCTGAAATGCTGTTTGACTCCTGGCGATATTTCATTGTCTCCATCGTTCCATCTTAACTCCGTCTTTTGGCTTTTCTTCACAGCTGGGGTGAGGAATGGGGCAACAAGGGATACATCCTGATGGCACGTAACCGTGGCAACCTCTGCGGCATCACCAACCTCGCTAGCTACCCCATCTTGTGAAGAGATTAGGGAAAATGAACGGGCTTTGCTTAGACTACTATAAGACGAATATACACTTGGAAATGTTCAGAGTAAATGTTCATTTCAACACATCCGCAACCACTACAGTACAATATGTTTGTTTACAGTCTTTTCTAACAGGAAATGGAATTTGGAGATAACGAACAGGTTCACTGAAAACAGGCATTAAATGTTTCTGAGTCTTGGATTCCAAAAAACACTTTTAAACCATGAGTTATCTCATGCCTGCAGACCTCTGCTGTGCTCTGGTTAATAAAGAAACACATACAGTTTATTGTAACTTCAGAGCATGTTGTTGAATAAACCTAAGCCAGAACACAGGCTTGTTTTATGCTGAAGTCGCAAGTTAAATCTACATATCTACATGGCACAACATACTTTTTCTTTTTACAGTATTTGACTGGTAGTCAGTGATAGTTTCAGTCCCTACTTTTACTTGCTTTCTGTGTGAAAAAAGACAGGAAACATTGCTGTGCAATGGGAGCTACTCCTTTCCTGCTGGTAGTGTGAGTTCCTATAACTATTTTCTCTTGTGATCACAAGGACTTGTCGTTCTGTTCTGCACTTTTCCAATGATTACATTGTAAACAGATGTTTTCTATGAAATTGAATAAAGGGTTCATTTTGACTTTGAATGCCTCATTTGGAATTTTTTTATGTTTTTGTAAAAAACATTTTATGGAATTTTTACAAAAACACAAACAAATATGGGAATAAGTTATGTAAGGATCAGGATATGCACTCAAAAATACTTTCCAATGGTTCTACTCCATGTGGGCACTTAAGTAAGTCAGATGAAAGGATTTAACTGTACAATAATTCAATGATACACCACAACATCATAAACTATAATCATATGATATGCGCAAACCCTGTGTGTTACATTTACAGATTTTCTAAACAGCCTCACATTCCATAAAACTGTAAATGAGCTGCTGTCAGATCATGTTGGATAATACTGGCAGCTTACACTGAAATCATGTCCTTTGCTTCTATCACCCCAACCGGTTGAAGCAGATGGGCGCCCCTCCCTGAGCCTGGTTCTGCTGGAGGTTTCTTCCTGTTAAAAGGGAGTTTTTTCCTTCCCACTGTCGCAAACATACTTGCTCATAGGGGGTCATGTGATTGTTGGTTTTTTCTCTGTATGTATTATTGTAGGGTCTACCTTACAATATAAAGCACCTTAAGGCGACTGTTGTTGTGATTTGGCGCTAATATTCTAATAAGAAGATCATTTGTAACCTTCAGTAAAGCTGTTTCTGTGCTGTGATGATCTCTGAAACCTGACTGAAACTCTTCAAATAAGCCATTCCTCTGCAGATGATCTGTTAGCTGTTTGACAACTACTCTTTCAAGAATTTTTGATATGAAAGGAAAGTTGGAGATTGGCCTATAATTAGCTAAGACAGCAGCTGGGTCTAGGGATGGCTTTTTAAGTAAAGGTTTAACTACAGCCAGCTTGAAGGCTTGTGGTACATAGCCGATTATTAGAGATAGGTTGATCATATTTAAGATTGAAGCATTAATTAATGGCAGGAATGGGGTCTAAAAGACACGTTGATGGTTTGGAGGAAGTAATTATTGAAGTTAACTCAGAAAGATCGATTGGAGAAAGAGTTGTAATTACAACACCACTAGGCTGAAGCGTTGATAGAAGGCAGATTGAATCCATTATTTCATGTTGTTTAGATCAAATTCTGACCCAACCATCTGAATGCGGCAGCAGAAACTGCACTGTAAAAAAAATTGTAATATAAAAGTATTTCACTGTGTATTTTACAGTTTTGTACTGTTTTCCAAGAATATCATTAAATTTACATAAATAGACTGCGATTTTACATGTCAAATGTAAAATAACATGACATCACTGTAAATGTAATAAAACATAATTTTCTTGTTTTTCAAATATATTTGTCTGTACATATGCATATTTAGATTGTTAAAATACATTCACAAATGTATCATAATTTCACAAATATTTGTCCGTTATTTGAAAGATTGAACTCTTAAATTCAAATGTAATGCTATGGAAAAATATATAAAATGATTCTTATAAACTTTTTTTGCATCAAATAATGTTATTTAGGGCGATCGTGGCTCAAGAGTTGGCAGTTTGTCTTGTAATCAGAAGGTTGCCGGTTCGAGTCCCAGCTCGGACAGTCTCGGTTGTTGTGTCCTTGAGCAAGACACTTCACCTGCACCTACTGGTGATGGCCAGAGGGGCCGATGGTGCGATATGGCAGCCTCCCTTCTGTCAGTATGTCCCAGGGCAGCTGTGGCTACAACTGTATCTTGCCTCCACCAGTGTGTGAGAGTGAATGGATAGTGAAATTGTAAAGCGCTTTGAGGGTCTCGAAAAGCGCTATATAAATGCAATCCATTATTATTATTATTTAAACCAACTGTTAACAGTATATTTCTGTACATTTAAGTATTATTCATATTGCCGCATCCATTGACCTTGTTTATAGGTAATTTCATTGTTTGATCACGTTAAAATGTTCCTAATTTATGTTTAAAAGCACTTGAAAAAGGCAAAATCCCATATAAAATTAGGGCAACAAACTGCATTGTCATTAATGAAAATAACCGTATTTTTATGAGAAAGTTATTTTCTGTTATTGTATGGTATTATTTTGGCACCCCAGCTGCTGGAATATCACTGTTTTTTTTGGATTTTTTTCTTACAGTGTGAGATCCATCACACCGAACAATATTTTTTGTTTGATGATAGTTTTCTCCTGTTTTTCGTAGTTAGGGAGGCAAGTTGCTGTCATTTGGTTTGATTAGGTAAGTTTGGTGAATACTCGAGATAGGCTCCTTTGGTTTATTGTTTTGTTTTGTTGTTGTTTAGGTCCACCCCAAAGCTATAATCAGCTCCTCATTTGTGTCAAATAACCTAACGAATCAATATATTGTAAATAAATCATTATCAAACTTTACCAATTGCGTGATGTGGCTGCTTGGCTCTGATGAAGATGGCTCACCCTTACGTTGTGGTCTGGCCACCCCTAGACAGGCCATAACAGCTGCGTCAAGGTTTGACATGTTGTGCATCCAAAGATTTGGAAGACTTTTCCACACACCTTGGTTATAATTACTGATTTTTTTGAGTTACTTTTCCTTCCTATAATATCAATGGATATTTTCAAATTTTGAACAGCAGGTTATCTTGACCTGTCTATGTGCCTAAATGCAGTGAGTGGCTGCCATGGCACTGGTTGATAATCAGTCATTGTTTTAATGAGTGGTTTAACAGGTATATAAAGTGGCTGTTGTGTTTATATTCATAATTTAATTATTCTACTAAATGTGCAATATTTCTATATTTTTTGAAGTAAGGAACACCATCACTCCAACATTAACCCCCATGACTGTTTTCATGTAGGAAAATGAGTGACGTTTGTATTTTTTCGGCCATAGTTGGCACCACAAGGAGTTTGCATTAATGATTATTATTTATATGGTGCTGAATTACTCTATAAAAGCATGTAGTGCCATGAAACCATTGCTTGAACTTATATGTTCATGACTGAAATGCATGATTTGGTTTGTTCCTCTTTCAGTTTTCTGTGTTCATCCAACAGCAGACAACGTACTGACCTCATGATCTTTCATTTACAGCTGACAGGTCGAATATTTATTTTGACCTTCACTTCTTTCCAGAACCACTTATTCCTGTAACTGCAGAATTAACTTCCAAGATTTTTAATGACCTTCCTGACCTTTCTGATTAGTTTCAATGAATTAAATATAAAATTCTAATAAGTGGATTGCCATAATATCATTTTCCATTCTCCAAGTTTCCATTTCCATATTTCTAACCCTCAGAGAAAACTGTCATTTGCACACAGGATAGTCTTATAGTAAGGTTAATATGGGTAGCAACAGCTAAAATTATGATTTTATGCCATTCTGAGGCAATAGAATAGAATAGAATATTAGAATATTAGTCACTGAGATCAAATGAAAACTCAAAGGAAATATTGTTGGAAATAACTTTGTCAGCTTGGTCGAATTTGTAATTTCAAGAAAGGAATTCTGGCATATGAAACATGACTGTGAGATACCTTCTTTGACAAAGCGATGTGCTTCTGTTGTGTTTATTCTGAACTTTAATCTTGCCTCTGCCATACTAATATAAAACAGAAACACAACTCTCAGTCTAATAAGAAGCTAAACTAAAACATAAAATAATAACGAGGAAACCCCAATCTGGAAATAAACCCAACTACACTGAACTAAAGATAAATAACTTAATAAATTAAAACTAAAAAACTTGATTGCTCATAGGGTGTAATGAAAATGCTAAATGTGGGAAGTAAGACACTTTTAATGTGCATAAAATGCTGAGTGTGTGTACTTGTCATACTTTCCGAAAATGTGCAATTGTGTGGTTCAAGTTTTTGGGAAAACCTCTGAATAAGTGGTTTTTGTTTACCTTCGGGCTCCGTACTTTTGCGTTCAACTATTCCTTTCCTGCACTGTGAGGAAAACGGTGTAGCTTTTACTTTCGAAAGAGGAAGAACTGCGAGAGAACATGTGACACTTTGCTCATAAATAATAGCAACAAGGAAACGCAGTCAGACTGAATTTCCGCGCAGCAAAGATGAGTCCGACTAATCAAGGCAAGTGAAACACTTTCCAGTAATACTTTAACAGCTTTAGTAGAAATATTAATCGCTGGTAAAACAAAAAGGCGGACATCGCCCCATAAAAAGCTTCATAATTTAGTTTACTTTCGTTTTTGTAGCTTTCAAAGACTTTTCTTTGTTCAGGCCGCAGGTGTGTTCAACGATAGAAATACATTGTAACCTTGTTATAATGTCATGACAGTGAAGTAAAGTGTTTCTATAATGTTTAATAATTGCAGAAAAAGAAATCGTCCAAACACACTCGGTGTATTTTTAGTATATCCTTATGTAATTACACCATTGACAGGAAGGCTGTGCTGTACAACTACGCTGTAGCATTTGTTTAGTAAAACAATTTGAAAGTAATATAAAACCGGAATTCTTCGTTTTTGTATTTGTATTTATGAAACTGACAACAAAGCGAAGCGGAAAAAAGAGCCAGTCAAAGTGCTTTTGGGGTAAAAGTCCAAGTAAAAATTGAATAGATGGCTTACTTAAATCGCATACATTAGTATGAGAAGCCTGATGAGTTATAAATTCTGGTTAAAAAATATTATATATATCATATTACATTTAGGTTCTACACTGAGGGTATTGTGTGTGTTGTTTGAAGAGGGTCCTTTCCCCAGCTGGGAACTGTACCAGGTGGAGCTTCATATTCATGGATGTACTTCTTGCTTGTTCATAAGTTTCACTTCAGGCCTTGTGACTGTGGCGTCATTTTGAAAATTTTGCACAGCCTTAAATATGTGGAAGTTATACTTGAGACTTCTCTTAACACTCAGAGACTAAAGACACAGTGGTCAGTGCAAAAAGCTGTTTTTTAAAAAGTGACTTTTGCTATGTAGATAAGGCCAATGAGCCACCTCAGTATAAAACCCCTGGAGACAACATCAGCACCAATTATAATCTGGTAACATGCTTGAACACTCAGTTCAAACAGAAGTGTTCAGTGGAATCACTTCACTGTCTTTAGTTTTGTATATTTGCTCTTAGTCATTGTAAGAAAACTGAGCAAACACTCTCCCTTTTTGTATTTTGAGGCCTGTTTGTTGATTCTTGTATGCCTTTTTCAGCTTGTTGCCAGCCCTTCTGATAACAAGTGACGTAAACCAATATTTACAATCATGTTTTTCCGCGTTCTGACTGAGAAGCAGATCAAGACAGTGAAATTGTGAAAAAAAGGCCTTTTAATTTGGGAAAAATTACCATGTATGAATCTAGGAAAATAGTTGTGGCTTCTGTTAACCTTTTAGAGTAAATGTTGGATTTTAATAAGAAGAATTAAATATCAGGGGCTCTCATAAACAAGTTCAGTTGTGCTCATATTTCACTAAACGCCTATTCTTTGTTTTGATTTCCATCTTTTTGTTGTTTTCTTTTTGTCAACATGTAACACAACTCTGAAAATATTTTGGCCTGTGTCGTGCCAGAGTCTCTATGTGTGGTTTTTATGAAACTAAGGTCTGTTTCTGACTGGAAACTTGAGCTCTTTGCCAGGCAGGTTGTTTTCTCAGTGTGTTAGTGAGCATCAGTCTCATCAAAGGTCAGGTGACATCCTGTCTTCTCGTGTCATCGTCTATGTTTGTGTGTTTGCAGGCCTGCTGTTGCTGCTCATCTCCCTGTGTGCCGGGGCAGCAGCCATGTTTGAATCCACACTGGACGCACACTGGGAGCTGTGGAAGAAGACACATGGGAAGAGCTACAAAAATGATGTATGTGACAAAAAGTAGTAATAAATATTTTTTTAAAGTGTTATATTTGTATGGACAAACTCTGCACAAGGCTTATAATTAACTTATATGGCATTATCACCTCATCTGCTCTTTCTTTATGTGAGGTGGAGAATGCTCACCGCCGGGAGCTGTGGGAGAATAACCTGAAGATGATTACCGTGCACAACCTGGAGGCCTCAATGGGACTTCACACCTATGAACTGGGCATGAATCACATGGGAGACCTGGTGAGACACTCTCTTGCTTCATTAATGCTTTTGACTTATGATATTTTTTATTCAATAATGGTGATTGTATTAATGATGTTGAAAAGGTCAACAGGATCAAAGCTGATCCGTATTGAAGAGTAGCTGGGTGTGTGATGGATGATAGATTACTGGCAGAAAACTGAGGCTACAAGTGGCTCAAAAGTCTTTGTGTTCAGGCACAACAGAGTTATGTCAAAACACTTGACCATCATTTTCCACATAAAACCTCCACAGTGATGCTGGCTCAAAACCTCATGCCACAGTTATATGATCAGTTTCCACCTGCCCCTCAAAATACTTTTTTTCACTTCCTGTGTTTACATCTACACTTCTGCAGCTCACATTTTTAGCTTCTGTAGAAGCACCCTTTCTTCCCTTGTTGCCTTCTCTCATGTTTAAGCTAATGAATGAGAAACTAGAAGTTTACATCAAGAAATATCTCGAGCTTTATGACCCAAAAATTAAGTCTGGTGAGATGGAGCTCTGGAAAATTATTCTTGAGGTGAAAAGTCTACACTGTTAAAAAAAAAAAAAAAAATCCTAGAAAAACAGTAATATTCCTGCAGCTGGGGCGCCAAAGTAATAACATACAATAACAGAAAATAACTTTCTCATAAAAATACAGTTATTTTCAGTAATGATAATACAGTTTGTTGCCCTAATTTTACATGGGATTTTGCCTTTCTCAAGTGCTTTTAAACATTAAATTAGGAACATTTTAATGTGATCAAACAATGAAATTACCTATAAACAAGGTCAATGAATGTGGCAATATGAATAATAATACTTAAATGTACAGAAACATACTGTTAACAGTTGGTTTAAATAATAATGGATTGCATACCCTGGGACAGACTGAGAGAGGCGAGGCTGCCATATCGCACCATCTGGCCATCACCAGTAGGTGAAGAGTCTTGACCAAGGACACAATGACCAAGAGTGTCCGAGCCGGGGCTTGAACCAGCAACCTTGTGATTACAAGGCGAACTGCCAACGCTTGAGCCACGATGGCCCTAAGTAGCAATAATAGTAATAATTATTTTATGTAAACAACGTTTATAGGAATCATGTTATATATTTTGCCATAGCATTACATTTGAATTCAACAGTTCAATCCTTCAAATAACGGACAAATATCTGTGCAATCATGATACATTTGTGAATGTATTTTAACAATCATATTTAGATTGTACAGACAAAAAACAAGAAAGTTCTGTTTTATTACATTACAGTGATTTTACGTTAATTTACATTTGAAATGTGAAATCACAGTCTTTTTATGTAAATTTAATGATATTCTAGAAGAACAGAACGAAACTGTAAAATACAAGTAAAATACTTTTATATTAGGACTTGTTCTTACAGTGTAGCTTAAATCAAAAAGACAGCCACCATGGCCTTTTGTTGTCTTGCAACATGTTTGGTCTTCCTGTTGACACATCCTGTTAGTGCTTGGAGCGGCACTTGATGCACCACAATGTTTTTACAGCTCCAGTTGCCTGCAGCTTGGTTAGTAGTTGGATTAGATGCAAAGTTTGATTATGAAATTAAACATTAAAATGAAGTCAGGGAGATTATAACATATAAATATTGCATAGGGGAGATTTATATGAAAAATTAAAGCTTTTAGAAAGTTTATAAAGCACATTGAAGTTGAAAACTTTGATAACTGTCTGCCAGCTGTGACTGGCTTTTGTTTCTTATTTCATCATTGCCATTTTCTTTCTCATAGACAGAAGAAGAGATCATGCAGTTTTTTGCCAGTCTCACTCCTCCCACTGACATCCAGAGGGCGCCGTCTCCCTTTTCAGGGGCATCAGGTTCTGGCATACCAGACACCATGGACTGGAGAGAGAAGGGTTGTGTCACCAAAGTCAAGATGCAGGTAAAAAAAAAAAAAGAAGAGGGCATTTAAATCAATGTATATGTATTAGTGCTGCTGAGAAGAGCAAAAACATTTGATGTCTCATAGCCACACAGGCAGTAGTGTCAACATATCCCCCATTCATCCTGTTCCTTATTCTTTGAAAAGGTTCATGTTTACACAGGATGTCATTACCACAGTTGCTAGTTTAGCAATTATTTGGTCACATCCATTTGTCTTGGTGCAAAGAAGGTGGGTAGCACGGTCTTACAGGGGTTTTTTTTAACCTAGATACTTTCAAAACTGTCTCGTTATCTTAGTTTTTGGATGATTAATATACAAAAATTAAGGTGAAATAAGGAAATATATGTCTTAATGTTCTGCCTTTTCTTTCTGTATGTAAATAGTCCATTCCAAAGCTTCACTTTATTTGTCTCTAGAAACGTTTAGTGCTAAAATATGCATTACTTTAGGGTATTTTAAATCCATATGACTTTCTGTGCTGAAATTGCTTTGCGTGGAGTCTAAGGGGAAAAATCATAAAGATAAAAATAATAATTTTAAAAGAAAGAAACAGATTTTGATGCCCAATTTATTATTAACTTGTGTTGTGCAGATGAATATCATTTAACCAGAGACACACACATATTGATTTTGGCATTGCTTCTGTTCTGTGCAACAGGGTAAATGTAACTGACCAAAAAACATTCTCATTTAATCACTTGAGTTCTTTAACCTCCTACACCCTGCTGGACCCTTGCTTCACCAACACCTCTACAAACGCCTGTTGAGCTGCCAAACACAGAAATGTGTGAAATGATGCACAAGGAATTTATTCTATTTCTGTCTGATGTAGTGACAAGCTACAGGAACATTGTTGAAGGGGGATTTTTCACTCTGTCTTTATTTATTATTATATCAATGAATTGTATATATTAAATCAAAATCAAGATGGATTTCTTTATGGATTTCTAAGAAGTGTGGAAAGAGACCAGAAAGGAAAACTCAAGCAACAGAACTAATATAAAGAACACCTTTGTTGCCAGACCAGTGTGTTTCAGCTTGTTTATTTTGTCACAGCTACAAGTGCAGTCAGATGTGTAATTTGGGGTCAAAGTTTTACAACCATAATTCCAAGGGTGTTGGGATGCTGTGTAAAATACCTTTTGCTAGTTAGTCTAATTATTTTCAAAATTTTCGTTGCCTCCATCCCAACATTTTTGAGACATCTTTTGCTGCCATGAAATTCAAAATCGAATTCATATTTGTCATGAAATTGTAAAGTGTCTCAGTTTCAACATTTATGGGATTTGCAAATCACTGCAGGACTTTTTTTTTGTAGTTGGTATTGTAAAAAAGTGCATCAGTGCTATTAAGATGGACATTTAGAGGAATACTGAGAATATAAGCATATTTGTATTTTAGATCCTATGGGTTTGTTTTTTTTATCTTAGGGTGCTTGTGGGTCTTGCTGGGCCTTCAGTGCTGCAGGGGCCCTGGAAGGCCAGTTAGCCAAGAGTACAGGAAAGCTGGTGGATCTCAGTCCTCAAAACCTGGTGGATTGTTCCGGCAAATATGGCAACCACGGCTGCAACGGAGGCTTCATGACCCGAGCTTTCCAGTATGTCATCGACAACCACGGAATCGACTCTGATGCTTCATACCCATATACAGGACGTGTAAGTAAACACACAACCTTTTTGTGGCCCTATAAGCACACTTTTGTGCTAAAAGAACATACCTACGTACTTAACTGATGTTTTCAGCTATAATATTAGTGATAGGTGAATGTTCATAAGGTAAAACCAAAACATCTGACTCCATTATTTACAGTAAAAATTGAGTAGACAGGAGCAAAGCTACTTTATTTTTTATTTAATCTAAGGAATGTTACTATTTTTTAATATGTTTATATAATGTTAGTTTATGTTGTCTTTGTCTAATTTTCAATTTTCAATTTAAATATTGTGTTTAAATGATTTTCAGTCATCATATTCTGTTTTATTTTTGTTGTTCATACAATGTGAACAAAGTTTTGCAAAAAAAATAATAAACACAGGACTCTAACACAAGCTTTACAAAACCCTGTATGAGACACCTAGGTGGGTGTATAAAAACCAGCAAGAAGTTGAGTCTGATCCTTCAGGCTGTAGACAGCAACACTCACACTGTGGTCAGCTGTTAACGTCTCTTTGGAGCAACAATAAATTAATCGGAGCGGACAACATGTTTGTCCTCCAGGCTTTATGTAGTTCGCTGTTGTTTGTGTGGAGGAGGCCAGTTCTGAGACGATTCAGCAGACTGTTCCAGCCTCACGGGGGTGGCGATGTTTTTAATTTTAGAAAAAGATATTTGAAAAAGCAACTTTTTGATGTTAAATATTCTATAAGCATAGTGACCAAAAATATTCAATATGGACATGACAATATGTGTGTATTTTGAAAAAATCTTTAGGTTTAGTTTTGTCCTGAAGTACAAATTATGAAACCACTGACTTTCTCTTTTATGAGTGAGGTGCAGTTCAGTCAAGGGAGAGCCTGTTTTCCAGTGTCTGGTGACTAAAGGGGTGGTTTAAAAAAAAAAAACTGCAGCTCATAATCCAAAATAATCCACAACTTTGCCAAAGTATCATTCATATGTAAAATGTCACATTAGAATGGGCAAGTAGAGCAAGCTCAAGGACTGCTCTGATGGTTGGTGTCACTTCTAGTGGTATGAGGTCCCATCTCCCAGTTTGTTCAGTTCTGTCTAAGGCCTGCCTTGTATGTTTTTAATAAACAAGAATAATTTAAGATTTTTATTTTTTAATTTTTTTTCCTGACTGCATCAGATCCTTTAACATTTTGTCCTTTAACTTCAGGATGATCAGTGCCACTACAACCCAGCAACCCGTGCTGCCAACTGCTCCAGTTACCAGTTTCTGCCTGAAGGGGACGAGAACGCTCTGAAGCAGGGTCTTGCTACCATTGGACCCATTTCAGTGGCAATTGATGCTAGGCGGCCCAGATTTAGTTTCTATAGAAGTGGTAAGATACACTTCGTCAGGTGTCAAGTGTACTCTTGTCTATTAATATGGAAAAATAGTTTTGAGAAGTTTGGAGGAATGAAGATGTTTCGAGAAAAGCTTGAATTAATAAAACTTTCTTGGAAATTATTGTTTTTAGCTTTTTGGAATGTTACAATGAGATTGGTAATTCTTCTTATCATTTCAGGAGTGTATAATGACCCATCATGCACACAAGAGGTGAATCACGGTGTGTTGGCAGTGGGCTACGGTACTCTGAATGGACAAGACTACTGGCTCGTAAAGAACAGGTGAGACATTTTCACTCCACTGATTTCTTTGGAATCTGGGTTATATATACAAAGTGATTTTATAGACAGGGCTTCTATTGTCTTCCACTATCTGTTCACTTATGTGGTGCATTCTGGGAGGACTCTACAAGACAAACAGGAAATGAAAGAGAGAAGTCAGCGCTTTTTAGGAAAGTACATATCATTAACATGCAAAGACTGATTGTTACATTCTGTTCAGACTTTCAGTTTTTGCTGACAGGACTAAAGTGGATTTCTTTAAATTATATATATTTTTAAACTTAAGCAATAACTCTCCAGACTGTTGGGCTGCGATATACCAGTTGGCCTCCATCATTAAATTAAAGTTTAATCAAACATTAGTTATTCCATGGAAACATCAAGACTTCAAAAGAATACAGCCAATCAAAAGTTTGAACATACCCATGTATATAAGTTTCCTATCCGTATTAATAATTAACCATGCACTGCACCTAGTTAAATGTAAAGAAGAAGAAGAAGAAGAAGAAGAAGAAGAAGAAAGACAGCTTTGTTAATGTTTATTCATAGATTAAAACAAAGCAACCAGCTGCTGAATGACATGTGGAGTTTTAAAAACAGTTCAATTTCACCGATGAGCTATTATTTCATAATGATTTTTTTTTTTTTTTTTTTTACTCTCCAGCTGGGGAACAACCTTCGGAGATCAGGGATACATCCGGATGGCACGCAACACAGGCAACCAGTGTGGCATCGCTTTGTATCCCTGCTACCCCGTCATGTAACTACAGTGTGCACTGAAATTAAATTCTTGCAAAAAAAAATAAAAAATTCATATATGATGACCCTTTTTTATATGATCACCTCGAAGCTGTAGTTTTTTTTTATCTTCAAAAACTACAGCTTCAAACTAATGCCTTTTGGTACTTCTCTTGAGAAATGATATCTTGAGGAGGAAGCATTATATTTTCTTTGGCTTGTGACATTGTGGAAATGCTAATGTTTCTATCTCTGTGTGTGAGTGCTTGTTTAAGAGTCTTTTTTGTATGTTTTTTTTCTTCTGACCCTCTTCTCAAAGCTCAAGCTGCTTTCCGAAAAAGTCTCCTTAAAAGTCAAGATTCAGCAATTTCATTAAAAGATTTCATTTTTATAAGTTAGTGAGAAATATTTATCCCCAATGTTTACTGTGGTTATCCAGTGTTGGGAAGGTTACTTTTAAAATGTATTCCACTACGAATTACAGAATACATGAAAATGTATTTTGTAACGTATTCTTTTACGTTACTCAATGAGAGTAACGTATTTTGAATACTTTGGATTACTTAATATATTATCATGCTTTTTACAACTACATGAATGTACTATTGCTAGTGATTTATTACTATTACTGAAGGTTATTCACCATACCAAAACCAACAGGATTTTTACATTTTAATATAAAATGAGTATCAGTAGGATGGACATGTATGTCGTATAGAAAACAATTCTGCGCGTATATAAAACAGCTCTGTGGCTCCGAACCGTAAAAAAGGGTCCTCTGGCTAATACGGTGGGTTCCGTGTCGGCTCATAGCTGAAAACTAGCTTTACTTTGTTGTCTGGGTCAACTTTGCTAGCGAGAGACAGAGAGAGGCGTTGAAAGGCTGCTCCAATGGAACTTACTGTTTCGGAGGAAAACACAAACACAGTGTACAGTCGAGTCTTAATAGCGTACTTACAAATGGGCTCCTCAGGCATTCTTTTTGGCTGCAATGGTTATTATTATATTTAGATGCTTCCAGCTCCCGTTTCTGGTCGGTGAATCTCGTACTTTTCACCTCTTTTTCTCCCTCCTCGCGCTCACAGACACATTCCACCGGCGTGGAATTCCCAAAAATAGAGATGGCATAGCCTAACATATGAAACAGAAAAATACCGCAGTGTAATCCATTCATTTCAACAAAGTAACTGTATTCTTTTTTTTTTTTTTTTTTGTCATGACAAAGTAACTGTATTCTGAATACTACCTTTTTAAACGGTAATTGTAACGGAATACAGTTACATACGTAACGGCGGTACATGTATTCCATTACACTCCAACACTGTGGCTATTATTAACTACTAAATCAGGGGTAACCAGAAGTACAGACGTCTGTCCAAGGCTACAAGGTTTCATTAAAAATATGTTTATATCTATTGTAAAAAGCTGTGACTTTACCGGATGTTTAGCGCCTGACAATTGTATATTTTTTGACTGCTGCTTTGTTGTTGATACTGATATTATGTAACCTGACTCAATATAAAAATAAAACATTGTCCGAAAATCTGGTTCCTTATTCACAAAATAATGGACACGGAATTATAATATGTAAATTTATAGATGTTATGGTGATAGGTCTGTTACTGAGCATTTATGTTTTTGGACTTCTGGCCTTGTTTTCTTACGATGGTAGCGATTTATGTTTCTTAGTCCTTTTCTGGTATTATTTAGTTTCCCGGTTTAATCATTTAGATTTCTGGTTCTTAATTACTTTGAGTTAGTTCCCTTTTGTTCCCTCTCGTTTGCCTTTGTGTATCTTTATTATGTGAGTCTCCCTTTGTCCCTCGTCAGATCCTTGTCATGTTCATCATCCGTCATGTTTCAGGTCTCAGGTTTCCTTGTTCCAGGTACCTTGTGTTTAGTTTTCGTTGGTTTAATCTTAGTCTCCCTTTTGCTTTGGTTGTATTTTGTGCAGTCAAAAATAAAAAGCTCACTTTCATTTTTGACTGCAGTCCAGTACCGTGTCTTTAGTCTGCATTTGGGTCCACACTCTGTCCACTCTCCACACAGTCTGCCATCACAGACCTGACAAAGGGGGGGATATGTATTTATGTAAATATGCCTGGGAGGTTGAGGGTTTTAACTGATCAGGTACTGAATTGTGCATGTTATACAGCATTTTTGTTAAACAAAAAGGACGTTTAAAAAGAAGAGTTGGTTTCGTGAGGGTGTTTTCTTGTTTTTGGATCAAATAAAAAATAAATCAGATTTCAGAGCAGCTACTGGTGCTGGAGTTGGTCCTTAAAACCCACATATCTTTCCTGCTAACACCTTGAACAAGGTCAGAATAAAGTCAACAGACTGCAGTGTTGGGTTACAAATGAGTCATTTTTAATTTTTTTAGTGCAACATCACAACAAACAATTTTCACATGAGGTATTCAAAGGGATTTTCTTTAGTTGTTGATACAAAATGTCCCATCATGATTGACGTTTAAAGTTTTGTATATCTTTTTTTAAAGCCTTTGGTTGGTTAGCCACATTCATTAGCAAGGCAAGTTTATTTATATAGCACAATTCAACCACAAGGTGATTCAAAGTGGTTTACAGAGACATTAAAAAACAAAAACGAATAAAAAGCATGATTTAAAATTGATTTAAAAAAAACAGTAGATAAAATCAGAACAGCAGATGAAATCAGTAGTTAAAATGTAAGCTTTGAAATTTAAGCTTAAAAGTGTGGATTTGGTGTTTTACTCAAATGCAGCTGAGAATAGGTGAGTCTTCAACCTGGATTTAAGTAAACTAAGCAAATTTCAGCTGATCTGAGGCTTTCTGGGAGTTTGTTCCACATATATGGAGCATAAAAGCTGAATGCAGCTTCTCCGTGGCTGGTTCTGACTCTGGGAACTGATAAAAAAAAATACGATCCAGATGACCTGAGGGATCCGGAAGGTTCATAGTGGGTCAGGAGGTCACTGATGTATTTTGGTACTAAACCATTCAGAGCTTTATAGACCAGCATCAGAACTTTAAAGTCTATCCTCTGACGGACAGGCAGGCAGTGTAAAGACCTCAGAGCTGGACTGTAGTAAGTCTAACACATGGACAAGAATGGCACAATAAAGCATGGTGGGTCGAGTCAAGCTGGGGAAAGTTAGACTCAGTCAGATATTTCCCACAGCCTTTCCAGTTTAAAGCTTTTTGTATGGATCTTATTAATTTCTACTTACAACAGTGGGATTGAACAGTATTTCAGCTACACTAAACATTTTGAAAAGAACAGGTGGGAGGGACACAACAGTTCCCCTGTTTGTCACGGTGCTGGGTCGGTGACCCAGTGTTTTGAGTTTCTTGTGTCTCTAAATTTTTGTATTTTTATCTTACTTCTCTTTGTTGCCCCAGTTTATTCTTTAGTCTAGTGTCTTAGTTTGGCTTTCTTGTATTCTCTTTAGTTTTCTAAGTATTTAGTAGCTGCCCTCCATGTCTCCTTGTTGTTGTTTTCTGTGTTTCTTAGTGCTGTCTCCCCTAGTCAAGTCTGTGTCTGTTACATTTCCTGTTTTACTTTGAAGGTCTGTGTCCTACGTGAATGTACTGAGTTTCGCTTCCTTTGGGTCTGGTTATGTCCAATTTCTCTCAGCTGTGCTCCCCTTCTGTGTCTCAATCCCCCCGTTATTTCCCAGTGTATTTAAGCCCTGTGTTTCTCTGTGTTAGTGTTGAGATCTCTCATATGCTGTGTGTGGTTCTCCTTGTGTTTCCTGGTGTACCTTACATTTAGATTTTCCCAGTTTAATATTGTATTATTTGTGATCTGTTTTCCAGCAATAAAGCTGTGCTTTTTGAGTTTATTCCCCGTGTGCCCGTGAGCAGGGGCGGATCTAGAGAAATTTTCTTAGGGTGGCAAAGAAATCAACCCCCCACATATGCAGGTGGTTACATATGGTTAAAATGATTCAAATGCACTAAGTATACACGTTTTTCGTATAAATATAGTCTATAACTTAATTATTGTCTGTAGCCCACATAATTACACACTTTAGTTACATAAAACATGTGAGTTTTGATGTTATGTACTGTATAGCCTGTATATTAAATAATATGTAGCCCAATCCAGAAAGCTACACAACATGGGGCGGTTCATTTACAAACACAAGTCTAATTTAAGTTTCACACTGTTTTTTGTTAGAAAACAATCACATTGTTAGATGCTTAAATTACACAAAATGTCAGAAATGCACTGTCATGAACAAAAATTTAAACCTAATTTTTCATCATTTGTTGGATTAACCCACTGAGGCCTGAAATACAACCGGCCATTTTTGACTCCTTTTGAGTTTACGTTTGTTTCATTTTATTTTTTTCCCCTTGCCTTGTTTGGTATCATTCTTTTCAGCTCAACTGAATTTTGTTGTTTTTTTCACTGACATACTGCATTAGTACTACAATTACTATTAATAGTACTATTACTGATCTGAAATCACACAAAGAACTTAAAATCCTAGTAGTATTTTTTACTGTAAAAAAAAACCAGACATTTTGAGTAAATTTTTATAACTTGAAATGCAAATATAAAATGTACATTTTCTAAACATATACAACTATTTATCTAAAAATGCAGACAATACACCTGCTGTTTGTTTTGTTTTTTCATTTTCTACAACCATTTAAAAATATTACTAAAACTAAAATGAGAGAACAATCAGGTTTCGCAATAAGATGCCCCACAAATGATGTGTGCCAGTAAAAAAAAAGTTTGTCCACCAAAAGACAGAGGAGAACGGCACAGGGATAAACCTGCAGGCCTGACAACAGGAGGTGTATCACTCCGCTGGTTTTCTACTTAGTGACAGTGTTTACCTTTCAAATGTGCCTTTGTGACATTCATTAGTGCCCTCACTGACACACAAAACAAAACGACTACACAACAGAACAGCTACACAAGTCAACACAACACACTAAGTATACACTCCACACGTCACAAATCTCCCACATCTAAAAACTCTCTCTCTCGCTCTCTCTCTCACTCGCTCTGTCTCGCTGCCATTACTGTCACTGTCACTCCCAAAACTTTTCCCTCTTCCTAAACAACCAAATCCCACATGTTGACTTTTTTTTAATTCGTCCACATGGTACATTTTTCTACCGATAGGAAAGAGGTGGCTTTTTTTCCTTTCTTTACTGTTTTCACGCTGTCCTTAGAAAACGCTTAAAACACACACACAAAAACGTGACGACAGTATTTAGAAAAAGCATGGCTTATATATATTATCATAACTCTGGATTTACTGGCCTGTAATTAAAATTTAAAAACTTTGAAGTCCGAACTTTCAGTGTGGGCTGAAATAGAGACTCAGCGTGGCTGCAGCTTTTTGCTATGTCAGCTTAAAATTGTCATGGAGGTGGAGGTGCAGCGTGTCCGTGGACCACATGGTTAATACCACTCACCTTCCTTCCATTTCCAGAGTGTAACATCCAACCACCTGTGTAAAATTGAAAAGACTGACTTCACAATTTGTGAAGATTTTTTTTTTTTTTTACTGTAAACTCAAAAAAAAGATTCAGAAAAACTTGGAAAAAAGCTTGAATCTTTGCAGCATTTATTTAAACATTTAAAGACGTAACCAGTCCCACTTAATGCTCAGATCAACACTAAAAGTAAAAGGCTGTTCTCATGGTTAATTGACTTGGTAACAAAGGCCTTCATTATTAGATGTAATTGGTTGTTAAGAGCAAATTAAAAAAAACATTTATGTAAACAACATTCATCTGGTGGAATTGGTGACTATATTTGTATGAATGTATTTCAACAGTTTGGATGACTGAATGTGTAAAGTGCTTTAGGGTCCTTAGGAACTAGTAAAGCGCTATACAAATACAGGCCATTCACAGGCCAGATAATATAAATTAGTAAAACATACATTCTTTGAGGGATTGTGTGTTACGTTGTCTCCCCCTGGCGGATGTATTTGAACACACAGCCATAAACAGGATTTTTTTTTTTTTTTTTTTAGCTCTTGCTTTGGTTCCTTTGGTTCATGAATTATGCAGCAGACTGGTTGCAGTCTCTGCATAGTAACAGCTCTGCTGCTTCATCCTGAGCTCCTTTTATGATGACTGAATTCTGTTTCTGATGTTTTCTTCAGTTCAGGCAAATTTCTGTTATCGCAGAGCTCAAAGCCACAAACAACATTCAGCGATCTGATTTAAGATTTACAAAGTTTTTAATTGGGGCATCTCTAAGCAGCAGACTGACGTGGAGCATTAGAGGTGTGAAGACTCAGATATTTCAAAATGAAGGCCAAAAAAAGAAAATAATAAGCTAATAAATGTTCGTCTGATTAGGGAATGAGACACACTTTAAAACCAAATGTATGTTTACATGTAAGTGTTTCAGAGCTATAAGCATTAATCTAGTTTATTACATCATGCACTCCTCCAGGGAGGTTGTTCATAACATACAGGGAAGGGATCTGCACCTTTTCAGGCACAGAAGCATTAGTTACACCCAACACATGTTAACAAGAATAACCTTTTCATTTAAAGTCAACATAAACGTTCATCTATATTACAGCAAGTCCCTGTTTCCTGGGTGAAAGCCAAACACGATGGCGGTGTCAGTGATTCATTAGCGCTGGATGTGTCAGTCCAGACCTGTAAAAAAGACCATTTCTCACTGTGTGTCATTAACACTGTTTCGACATTACTGAACACCACAAACTGCCCAGCAGCTGATTCTATTTACAACCCAAATTCACAGCAGTTACAGAATTTCGATCAGCAAACAGAAATGGCTTTCTTTCATTGTCAATGTGGTCACAGTCTGCCTCCCGGTGGACAGACAGGAGAAGACACAGCATTTGCTGTGATGTTGATTTAATCTGTTTAACTTGATTCTCTTTAATATGATAAATCTTGATGAAAAAAACAGGCTCTCTGCAAATGGTTTGCTTAAACAATAATGCCTATCAGAACAGCTGGGTATTTATTTCCTTACAATGTGCACATTTATTCCTGTTTCCTACCAACTCTGGTCTGGTCTGGGTTTCTTACATTTCTGCTGATTATAGCTTCCATGTCGGCTTAGTTTCCTCTTACTGTTGTCAGCAACAGTCCAGTCACAGTGGTATGTACATATCAAACTAAACCTCTTACTCACCAGTCTTTCTTTGACCCCTGACAGGGCTCCTGTGGCTCCTGCTGGGCCTTTAGCTCTGCCGGGGCCCTTGAGGGGCAGTTGGCCAAGCAGACCGGGCAGCTCGTTGACCTCAGTCCTCAGAACCTGGTGGACTGTGTTACAGAGAACGACGGCTGTGGAGGAGGCTACATGACCAATGCCTTCCAGTATGTGAAGGAAAATGGAGGTATTGACTCTGAAGCGGCCTACCCATATGTTGGACAGGTGAGCAACCCACTCTGCCAAACACACAACTAAACTTGAAGTAGCTTATTAATCTGAGCCTTTCACTTCAGTTCATTTCATGTCGTGAGTGCCACATCCTCTATAAACTAAGCACTTATATTTTAATATCACTGGGTGCTTGAACACATAAAGGCAAGATGGACCAAAACAGTCAGGCAAGTTTTTTTTTCCAAGTAATAAATAAGTATAATTTAGTTGGTGTTTGTTCTTTTTTAAATTATCTTCCAGTACTTCCAGTACTTAAGATAAGCTAGAAGTGTGTTCTGTGAAGGCACTCTTACAAAGAAGCTTTGCAGACTTTTCACAAAAACCTAGTTGTTATAAATAATACCCAGTAATCAGTGGTACCTTGTGAATCTTGTGACAGAAGAGTCACAAGGTACCAAAACTTGCATAGCAAGTATTTTGATTATTAATTTATACTACAATTATTAATTTGTTTTTATTGTCGGTTAATCAGTAATAACCATTGGATTAAAATCAGTGTCGGGCAAGTTACTTTGAAAAAGTAATTAATTATAGTTACTAGTTACTTCTTCAAAAGAGTAACTGAGTTAGTAACTGAGTTACAAGATTCTAAAAGTAATTAATTACTTGAAAAATAACTATTGCGTTACTTTAAAAAAAAAATGTTTAACCCTCTGGGCTCCAGTGTATAATTGGCCTTTTTTAACCACTTTTGATTTTACCTCTACATTTAACCTTTAAAAACGATTTACTTTGCCTTGTTTGGTATCATTCTTTTCAGCACAACCTCACGTTTCTGAATTTACAGTTATGCTTTCATTTTGACATAAAAATGATCTAAATCAGACAAAAAACATAAAATCCGAGTAGAAAAAGTTATATTTTTTAACAATCGCAAACATGTTTATTGAATCATATTTCATAACTTTAAATGCAAATATAAATTGTCAATTTTAATGTTATATGCACAAATCTTTTCAAACAACAAAGTTATTTGCAGCTATTTACATTTTACCCTCTTTTTTTATAACAATTTCAAACTATTTATATAACAATCAGGTGTTCTGCATTCAATATGTATGTACTCACTCTCTCTGTTTTTCTGCTGTCTCTCCCTCTCTCCCCCCCCCCTCCCCCCCCTCTCCCTCTCTCAAAACTTCTCCTAAACAACCAAATGTCATGTTGCCATATCATTTTTTGATTGGTCGACATGGCACATTTTTCCACCAACACAAAAGGGCGTTTTTGTTTTTGTTTTGTTTTTTGTTTTGTTTTTTAATTTTTTGCTCAAAAGCATGTCCCGGCTTCCTCCGGTCAGATGCGTGGAGGCAAGCCAGTTGACAGAGCTGTTACTGGAGGTTCGTATTGGCAAACACTTGCTTTCCCGTTCTAATGCATTATTTTAACAACCACTATAACTTTATGTGACTTAGACACCGACTACTGTGAGCAAGAGCCGCATAGTGTTGTCATAACACCGAACAGAACGGAATTGGTGAGTTTGAACTTTGGACTGTTGTGGTGCTAGCAGCTGACGCTAATTGGATTGTTTTGAGTTGACTAATATTTGTTGGATAACAAATGTTTTGAAACTATACAATCTGTATATAGCAGTTGAACTATTTTTTGTTAAATTCTTATTGATAAAATATACTGTTTATTTAATTATTTATCTATCTATAAATTGTGTACACAGGAACAAGAATAACTTAATGTATTTAGCTCAACTGGCTGATATTTTCATATTCTTGTGATTTCTTATTGGCCATGTTTATTTGATGCAGGCCAGGTGACCCTTTTTGGGTTTAAAAAAGGATGAAAAAAAAAAAAAAGGATGGCCAGCCAATGAACGGCAAGGAGCAGAAGTCGTTCTGCATTGAAGCTTCCACTTCCACTGGTCTGGTAGGAAGTTATCAAAGATTATCCAATCACACTGATTTCCACATTCATACACACCATTCCCCCGTTTATGGACAATAGTGCTTGGATATCTCTAATGCACACTGCATAAATAAAATTCATAGATAAAATCCATGGACTTTCTCCCTTTCAGAGTGGATCAGTGTTTTGGATGTTGATGTGTGTTATTTATAGGGGAACATTTTTTGTTGATTTGAGAATCTATATTGCTTGATAAAAGGTATAGGATTATTTAATTGTCTTTATACACCCCAATTGGGTATGTTTGATTAATTGCACCGCTGCAGCTGGAGTGCTTATTGAAGTTTTCCCTTTTCTTTCCTTGTTATTTTCCTTTGGTTTTGGTTAAATACATGGTACCTGCAAAAGCATTTTGTGTTGTGTGTGTGTGTATTTATTAGTTACTGCCCATGAGCTCCAGTAGCAATTCCTAAATCTTTTGACTAATAATAACCCAATATTTCACTTAATACCTAGCATGTATTCATTCATTAGCGCCACTGTGTGTCAGTGTACTGACACACAGTAGAAATTGAAAATCTTTAATATCAAGAATTGACACTTTTAAAATCGGCAACAAACGGTTTTAGCAGCTCGTTGACCTCAGTCCTCAGAACCTGGTGGACTGTGTTACAGAGAACGACGGCTGTGGAGGAGGCTACATGACCAATGCCTTCCAGTATGTGAATGAAAATGGAGGTATTGACTCTGAAGCGGCCTACCCATATGTTGGACAGGTGAGCAACCCACTCTGCCAAACACACAACTAAACTTGAAGTAGCTTATTAATCTGAGCCTTTCACTTGAGTTCGTTTCATGTAGTGAGTGCCACATCCTCTATAAACTAAGCACTTATATTTTAATATCACTGGGTGCTTGAACACATAAAAGCAAGATGGTCCAAAGCAGTCAAGCGGGGGTTTTTAAAGTAATAAACAAGTATAATTTAGTTGGTGTTTGTTGTTTTTTAAATGAGTGATTGCCCCACCTCTTCCAGTACTTAAGATAAGCTCGAAGTTGTTCTGGTAAGGCACTCTTACAAAGAAGCTTTGCATAAAAAGTCTTTTAACCTAGTTGTTATAAATAATACCCAGTAATCAGCTGTTAGCTGCAGATGCATAGATGGTGAAGAGGTTCTCACTTGGCTGTGAGGGTGTCACGTTTGTCCCCTTCACACGCTTCACCAACAACATGCAACGAGGAAGAAAATATTTCATTTTGACAGTAAAGTAGCTGCAAACATCTTACCAGAGGGAGGTGATTCAGCAGAAATGATGAAGTGGAAACTCTCCCATAGAGTGAGCATAGTTTCCTCTTTAGTCATTTGGTAATATGAGAAGGAAGTACATCTGCTCGGTAATGATAAAAATCTGCCGTCTCTCTATTGTTTGGCTAGTTGGAATTGCACCAAACACATCATGTGATATAACATGTGACAGAAGAGTCACAAGGTACTAAAACCTTGCATAGCAAGTATTTTGACTATTGATTTTATACAGCAATTATTAACTTTCTTTTATTGTCGGTTAATCAGTAATAACCATTGGATTAAAATTCGATATTCTACCTAAATATGATTACACTGTGAGGTAAGGACATGAAAAGTAGCATCTTAAATATCAAGAATTGACACTTTTAAAATCGGCAACAAACGCTTTTAGCATTTTCTCCTCCTTTGTCTTGCCTGCAGGATCAGACCTGCCGCTACAATGCATCAGGCATGGCAGCCCAGTGCAAAGGCTACAAGGAGATCCCAGTGGGTAATGAGCGCGCGCTGGCTGTTGCACTCTACAAAGTTGGTCCAGTGTCTGTGGGCATCGATGCACAACAGAGCAGCTTCCAGTTCTACAAGCATGGTATATGAACATATGAACTTCTCATATGTCTGGTCAAATGAAATTGTTACCTGCACCTACTTCATATAAGGGAAGGAAAGTGTGTGGAATAAAATCCTAGAATTTAAGGGCCTGTTTAGTCAGGATTTCTTCATTAAATATGAATTAAATAAACTAAACATGGAGTTCACACCTTCATTTTGAGCAATAAACTTTAAATTAGGCAGCAGTAAAATTTAGTTATAATGGTCTGTATAAGCTAGTAAAACAATTAAACATAATAACACATCAACAACTTTCTGGTTATATTCAACATTAAAAAGTGTGCGAGGTACATAGTTTATGCACTGTTCACTAATGCAGCTCACTCTTTTTTTCTCTCTCTCTCTCTGTTGTGAACCTAGGTGTTTACTACGATCCCAACTGTAACAAAGATGACGTCAATCATGCCGTACTGGCAGTAGGCTATGGAGTGAACACCAAGGGGAAGAAGTACTGGATTGTAAAGAACAGGTGGGACATGTCACTTGTCTGAATGGCATCAGGTGGCTCAAATGTCCACTAAAATTAAGTGTTGGTTGGTTGTTGTTTTCATGTCATCTGTCAAAATGATAAGCTGAAATGCTGTTTGACTCCTGGTGATATTTCATTTTCTCCGTTATTTCCAAGTCCATCTTTTGTCTTTTCTTCACAGCTGGGGTGAGGAATGGGGCAACAAGGGATACATCTTGATGGCACATAACCGTGGCAATGTCTGCGGCATCACCAACCTCGCTAGCTACCCCATCGTGTGAACAGACTAGGGAATGGGCTTTGCTTAGACTACTATAAGACGAATATACACTTAAGCATTTACTCTGAACACCCCACCCCTAGACCGGCCATAACAGCTGCTTGACGTGTTGTGCATTCAAAGATTTGGAATACTTTTCTACACACCTTGGTTATAATTACTGATTTTTTTGAGTTACTGTTTCCTTCCTATAATATCAATGGATATTTTCACATTTTGAACTTCAGCAGGTTGTTTTGACCTGTCTATGTGCCTAAATGTAATGAGTGGCTGCCATTGGATTGGCTGATAATCAGTCATTGTTTTAATGAGTGGTTTAACAGGTATATAAAGTGGCTGTTGTGTTTATATTTATAATTTAATTATTCTACTAAGTGTGCAATATTTCTATATTTTTTGAAGTAAGGAACACCATCACTCCAACACTAACTCCATGACTATTTTCATGTAGGAAAATGAGTGACGTTTGTATTTTTTCGGCCATACTTGGCACCACAAGGAGTTTGCATTAATGATTATTATTTATATGGTGCTGAATTACTCTATAAAAGCATGTAGTGCCATGAAACCATTGCTTGAACTTATATGTTCATGACTGAAATGCATGATTTGGTTTGTTCCTCTTTCAGTGTTCTGTGTTCATCCAACAGCAGACAACGTACTGACCTCATGATCTTTCATTTACAGCTGACAGGTCAAATATTTATTTTGACCTTCTGTAACTGCAGAATTAACTTCCAAGATTTTTAATGACCTTCCTGACCTTTCTGATTAGTTTCAATGAATTAAATATAAAATTCTAATAAGTAAATTGCCATAATATAATTTTCCATTCTCCAAGTTTTCCATTTCCATATTTCTAACCCTCAGAGAAAACTGTCATTTGCACACATGATAGTCTCATAGTTAATATGGGTAGCTACAGCTAAAATTATGATTTTATGCCATTCTGTACAAAACTCACAAGATCAAATGAAAACTCAAAGGAAATATTGTTGGAAATAACTTTGTCAGCTTGGTCGAATTTGTAATTTCAAGAAAGGAATTCTGGCATATGAAACATGACTGTGAGATACCTTCTTTGACAAAACGATGTGCTTCTGTTGTGTTTATTCTGAACTTTAATCTTGCCTCTGTCATACTAATATAAAACAGAAACACAACTCTCAGTCTAATAAGAAGCTAAACTAAAACATAAAATAATAACGAGGAAACCCCAATCTGGAAATAAACCCAACTACACTGAACTAAAGATAAATAAATTAATAAATTAAAACTAAAAAAAACTTGATTGCTCATAGGGTGTAATGAAAAGGCTAAATGTGGGAAGTAAGACACTTTTAATGTGCATAAAATGCTGAGTGTGTGTACTTGTCATACTTTCCGAAAGTGTGCAATTGTGTGGTTCAATTTTTGGGAAAACCTCTGAATAAGTGGTTTTTGTTTACCTTCTGTTTCATATCTTTTGCGTTCAACTATTCCTTTCCTGCACTGTGAGGAAAACGGTGTAGCTTTTACTTTCGAAAGAGGAAGAACTGCGAGAGAACATGTGACACTTTGCTCATAAATAATAGCAACAAGGAAACGCAGTCAGACTGAATTTCCGCGCAGCAAAGATGAGTCCGACTAATCAAGGCAAGTGAAACACTTTCCAGTAATACTTTAATAGCTTTAGTAGAAATATTAATCGCTGGTAAAACAAAAAGGCGGACATCGCCCCATAAAAAGCTTCATAATTTAGTTTACTTTCGTTTTTGTAGCTTTCAAAGACTTTTCTTTGTTCAGGCTGCAGGTGTGTTCAACGATAGAAATACATTGTAACCTTGTTATAATGTCATGACAGTGAAGTAAAGTGTTTCTATAATGTTTAATAATTGTAAAAATAAAAAAGAAAGAAAGAAAGAAATTGTCCAAACACACTCGGTGTATGTTTAGTATATTCTTATGTAATTACACCATAGAAATGAAGGCTGTGTTGTACAACTACGCTGTAGCATTTGTTTAGTAAAACAATTTAAAAGTAATATAAAACCGGAATTCTTCGTTTTTGTATTTGTATTTATGAAACTGACAACAAAGCGAAGCGGAAAAAAGAGCCAGTCAAAGTCACTTTTGGGTAAAACTCCAAGTACAAACGGAGTAGATGGCTTACTTAAATTGCTTTAAATCGCATACATTAGTATGAGAAGCCTGATGAGTTATAAATTCTCGTTAAAAAATATTATATATATCATATTAAATTAAGGTTATACACTGAGGGTATTGTATGTACCGGTATTGTTTGAAGAGGGTCCTCTTCCCAGTTGAGAACTGTACCAGGTATAAGAGGTGGAGCTTCATATTCATCGCTGTACTTTTTGCGTTTTCATAAGTTTCACTTCAGGTCTTGTGACTGTGGAGTCATTTTGAAAACTTGCACAGCCTTAAATATGTGGATGTGATACTTGAGACTCATCTTAACACAGTGACCCTAAAGACACAGTGATCTGTGCAAAAAGTTGTTTTTTTTTAAAGTGACTTTTGCTATTAGTGATGAGAATTCCGGCTCTTTTTAGAGAACCGGCTCTTTCGGCTCGCCTCACTAAAAAAAAAAAAACCCGGCTCTTTCAGCTCCCAATCGACTCTTCAGGTTGTTTTGTTGCTTTAATTCATTTATTATCAACAACAATATAAAATCATGCACAAAAGAAATTAGTAATTAAAAAAACAACAACGTGGTTTTATTTATTTATATATTTACATATAAATATAAATGGTGGTCCTTGGAGACAAAGCTTGTACAAACTCCAAAAAGCATGTAAAAACTCTGAAGCATTTACAAACTCCAAAACACATTTCTAGCGTTAACTGAACTTCCAAAACAGAGATATCTAGATCACTTAAATTACACAATTGAAAGCATATGTGTATTGTTTGTGTATTTATACACAAGCACTCATATATAGTCAAATAATTTAAAAAAAATGTTCATTTACCTGTTGCACACCAAATCCAGTCGTTGGTACTTCTTGGCATGTGTAGGTAACAAAAGCTCAACACTGTGCCTAGCATCCTGGAGCACTTCTGTTGTGTTTTGAGTTTGCACGTGTTTTGGGGCCACCGTAAATATACTTTTGTTTATTCACTCCACATAAAATGTAATCAATAAATCATATAATACAAAAGAACAACTATTTACATTTCAACTTTTAACTATTTAAACTTTCAGCTTTAAAGTGAAACAACACAAAACACCGCAAACCACAACACAATTAAATCTAGATTAAAATATGCAAAACAAAAAGATCCACATTCTCTGTCATATAGGTCTGCATGAATAAACTTTCTGAATCCTTTATCATCCACAACTGAAAATTGTGGATGGTTACTATACCTTTCCAGTGTTGGGCAAGTTACTTTGAAAAAGTAATTAATTATAGTTACTAGTTACTTCTTCAAAAAAGTAACTGAGTTAGTAACTGAGTTACAATATTCTCAAAGTAATTAAATACTTGAAAAGTAACTATTGCATTACTTAAAAAAAACAAAAAAACAAAAAAAAAACATATAACCCTCTGGGGTCCAGGGTATAATTGGCCATTTTTTAACTACTTTTGATTTTCCCTCCACATTTCACCTTTAAAAACGATTTACTTTACCTTGTTTGGTATCATCCTTTTCAGCACAACCTCATGTGTCTGAATTTACAGTTATGTTTTCATTTTGACATACTGTATTAACACAATTGATCTAAAATCAGACAAAGAACATAAAATCAGAGAAGAAAAAGTTATATTTTTTAACAATCGCAAACATGTTTAATGAATCATATTTCATAACTTTAAATGGAAATATAAATTGTCAATTTTAAAATCCTATGCACAAGTTTTGCAAACAACAAAGTTATTTGCATCCATTTACCTTTTACATTGATTTTTTTAAATAACCATTTCAAACTATTTACAGAACAATCAGCTGTTCTGCATTCAATAAGATGCCACACAAATTATTTGTGCCATTCCAAAAAAAAAACAGTCGCCTCATTGTTCTGACACACAACACAAAACTATCCACAACACTACACACTAACTACACCAGACAACACATTAACTACACACCCCAAACACGCTAAACGTCACTAATCTCTCACATCTCAAAACTCCCTCTCTCTCTCTCTCTCTCTCTCTCTCTCTCTCTCTCTCTATCTATCTCTCTATCTCTCTCTCTCCGCGTCACTCCTAAAACTTCCCCTATTTTTTGTTTTGTTTTTTTATTTTTTGCTCATAAGCAGAGCGTGCTTGCTAGCGCTGTCCTTAGACAGTAAACGTGACGAAACTATTGAGGAAAAAACACACGTATATATTGTTTATCATGACTCTGGTTTTACATGGCCTATCAACACAATTTAAAAACTGGTATATATCACCTTGTTGCTTTGTCTTTAAGTGGCCGTGTGATTGGCTTACCACGACTACTTTATTCTTCCTCAGTCAAACAGCAGCATGCCATTGTTTTGCCCCCTTAGCTCCAGGTGTTGTGCTAGACAGTGATCATGATTACCGTCCGCGGGAGCGCGCGCAGCTGCTTAAAGCTGTATCGCCCAGATTACTTACAGCTGCTTCCGTGCAACTGATATAAGATGCGTTAAGCTGAACACAGCTTCAACCGTCTGTTTGTTGAAAAATAGTAACGGACCGCATTTTCTTGTTAGTAACTGTAACGGCGTTGTAACGATAGGAACAGTAATTAGTTAGATTACTCGTTACTGAAAAAAGTAACGCCGTTACTTGTAGCGCCGTTATTCCCATCACTGTACCTTTCTGATGTGACGTTGTTGTCCTTGGCTCTCTTGCCCTCCCGCTCTGTTCCTGTGCTACTGCGAGTTTAACTACCGCCCCTCCCCCCTCTGCTCAGCGCAAGCACAAGGCTCGCATGCGGAGTGAAGCGGAAAAACAGTGCGAGAGAAAGGGTGAGAGAAAGAAAAGAAAAACACGCCTTGCCTCGTTCACTTCAAAGAGTCGGCTCAAAGAGCAATTTCGTTCGCGAATGACACATCACTATTTGCTATGTAGATGAGGCCAATGAGCCACCTTGGTATAAAACCCCTGAAGACAACATCAGCACCAATTACAGCCTGGTAACATGCTTGAACTCTGAGTTCAAACAGCAGTTTTCAGTGGAATCACTTTAATGTCTACAGTTTTGTATATTTCATCTTAGTCATTGTAAGAAAACTTTCCAAACACTCTCCCTTTTTGTATTTTGAGACCTTTTTGTTGATTCTAGTACATGCTGATATGTTTATGCCCTGTTTCTGAGACGCAGAGGTGACCTAGATCAGTTTGGTTTAGATTTATTGCCAGCAATCTGATAACAAGTGACGTAAACCAATATTTACAAGTGTGTTTTGTCCCCATTCTGAGAATTAGAGACAGTAAAATTGTGAAAAAAATGCCTTTTCATTTGGGAAAAATAACCATGGATGTATCTAGAAAAATAATTGTGGCCTCTTTTGACCCTTTAGAGTTACTAAACGCCTATCTCCATCTTTTTGTTGTTTTCTTTTTGTTAGTATGTAAAACAGCACTGAAAATATTTTGGCCTGTGTCGTGCCAGAGTCTCTATGGGTGGCTGTAGCTCAGGTGGCAGAGCAGATCAGCCACTAATCAGAAGGTCGGTGGTTCGATCCCAGGCTGCCTCCTGGCTGCATGCCAAATATCCTTGGGCAAGATACTAACCCCATGTTTGCCTACTGGTGGTGGTCAGAGGGCCCGGTGGCGCCAGTGTCCGGCAGCCTCGCCTCTGTCAGTGCGCCCCAGGGCAGCTATGGCTACAACGTAGCTTGCCATCGCCAGTGTGTGAATGTGTGTGTGAATGGGTGAATGACTGAATGTAGTGTGAAGCGCTTTGGGGTCCTTAGGGACTAGAAAAGCGCTATACAAATGCAGGCCATTTACCATCTATGTGTGGTTTTTATGAAACTAAGGTCTGTTTCTGACTGGAAACCAGAACTTTCTGCCAGGCAGGTTGTTTTCTCAGTGTGTTAGTGAGCATCAGTCTCATCAAAGGTCAGGTGACATCCTGTCTTCTCGTGTCATCGTCTATGTTTGTGTGTTTGCAGGCCTGCTGTTGCTGCTCATCTCCCTGTGTGCCGGGGCAGCAGCCATGTTTGAATCCACACTGGACGCACACTGGGAGCTGTGGAAGAAGACACATGGGAAGAGCTACAAAAAAGATGTATGTGACAAAAAGTAGTAGTAATAAATATTTTTTTGTGTTATATATGTACAAACTCTGCACAAGGCTTATAATTAACTTATACGGCATTTTCACCTCATCTGCTCTTTCTTTATGTGAGGTGGAGGATGCTCACCGCCGCAAGCTGTGGGAGAATAACCTGAAGATGATTACCGTGCACAACCTGGAGGCCTCAATGGGACTTCACACCTATGAACTGGGCATGAATCACATGGGAGACCTGGTGAGACACTCTCTTGCTTCATTAATGCTTTTGACTTATGATATTTTTTATTCATTAATGGTGATTGTATTAATGATGTTGAAAAGGTCAACAGAATTAAAGCTGATCTGTCTTAAAGAGTAGCTATGAATAGATAACAGATTACTGGCACTTCATGTTTCTGGTTTCCCTATTTTTGTTTTCTGAGTTCCCCTTTCTCTGTCTTTATGTTCCGTGTCAGTTTTCATGTTTCAGTGTCTTCATATTTTGTATTTAGTGTCTTTTGGGTGCTTTATCAATTAATGCAGGCTAGATACCTCTAACAAAAACAAATACAAGTCAAGCAGGCTAATATTAAACATATGTTGGGGCACACATGTATAGTTTCACATTGCTAATTTTATCTCAGGTCTCTTAATTTATTCAGTTAGCATTCATAACATTTCAATATGCTGTGGTAACACTTAAACTGAGTTTAAAAAAAAACTATCAAATATTCAAAAAATAAATTATGGTACCTTTGCTTTGACTTTCTGCAGAATGTAAATTAGCAACATTAACTGGTAAAGCACCAAGCTTTACCTTTAACCCTTTGGCTCTTCTAACCTTTCTTTCCTGATTAGCTGCAGAGTTTTGGTTCTGGCCTTTGAGACTTGACTGGAGTAATGAGGTGATTTCTCCTCTTAGCTCAAATAATCATCAGGCTGACTAGGATCTATTCTCCAGTCAAGACCCTACAGTATATTCCTGAGCTAACTTAATGAATAACCAAAGCACTCAGACTGCATACTGGAATCTCAACCGTTGTCTGGTCAGTGACCTGCTTCACCTTAGTCTTTGTTGGAGAATGTTTTTGAGCATTCAGACAGAACTGAGTCCATTCTGTTTATTTATTGACTTCATCTATACCAAAAGAAACAAACGTGATTCCTGAGAGGAATCAGATTTGAAAAGGACAGACACAGATTACTGTATATAAAGTGGACAGTGAAACATGTTTACCTTTTTTAACACATTGGTTTTATTTTGCATACTGTCAAGAGTGTTATCAGGGCATTTTTTTAATATGTGCTCATGAAAATCTGAAATGGTAGTTATTTGTTTATATATGATCTCGTGCAACAGCAGGAGCAGCAAACTGAAACTGTTCTCTTTTTTGACTGCTCTCTCCATTCAATCAATATTAAAAAGGCTCTTATTGTCCTGGAGAGGTTATCCGCAATCAACAAATAATTCGTTTGAGGGAAAAAAATATTTTAAAATGTTCCCAGTCTTTGGGAACATATAAAATGATTGTAGCAAAAATCAACAAAAACTTAAATAATAATATAGCATTTTCATGAATTAAAAATGTCAAGTGTTTTTTATTATTTAATTGAAAGCGACATCAAAAAACTGTCAAAATAATCCTACATCCATTAAATGAACTGGAATTTCCGCATTCAGACAGAAAAGGCTGATTGTAACAGATATTTGTGTCTCATTCCATAATTTGTGTTCTTCCTCATAGACAGAAGAAGAGATCCTGCAGTCTTTTGCAACTCTCAAACCTCCCACTGGCATCCAGAGGGCGCCATCTCCCTTTGCAGGGGCATCAGGTTCTGGCATACCAGACACTGTGGACTGGAGAGAGAAGGGTTATGTCACCAGTGTCAAGATGCAGGTAAAAAAAAGAGGTCATTTATATCAGGGTTTGTGTATTAGTGCTGCTGAGAAGAATCAGTTCATGTTTGCACGAGAAGAATTTCACCATATCCACTTTTACTACTACGAAGAAGATGACTGCCTCTCGTTTACTGAACCCTGAAAGTTCTCTGGGGTTTTTTTGTTTGTTATTTTTTTTATGTTTTTTCATAGTTTTACATCCCAAAAAAGGTGTAACACTGTTGAAAAAAAAACAAAAACAGAACGCAATAATTTGCAAATCTCATAAACCTGTACTGTATTCACACTAGAACATAGCAATCATCACTGTTTTAAAGCAGTGCATATTTATTTATTTATATTTTTGCATTTTTTATATGATATGATAAGATTATAAAATAAATCATGTATGTTAGAAAACAGGATATTGAGATGTTCAAAGTCTTTACAATTTTATGTTGAGGAACATTCTTCTAAAAATATTTCACAGTTCATATAAGCAGTTTTTGGTGAAAAAAATTGGTGAACCCCTGACAGTCTTTACTTCTGACAAACTCTGCCTCTCTAAGATGTTTTTAATGCCCAATCATGTTACTGACCTGTTGCCAGTAACCTTATTATTTGAAAAGTATTCTTCCAGCTGTTTCTTTGTAGCCTTCCCAGCCTTTGGTTGTCAGTGGCCTAAATTTTTTGAGACAACGTTTGCTAACATGAAATGTAGAATGAGCTAATATCTGACATGAAATAGTATGAAATAGTTTTTATGTTCTACTATAAATGAAATATTGGATTTGAAAATCATTGCATTCTGTTTGTATTTACATTTTACACAGCGGTCCAATATTTTTGGAATTGGAGTTATAAAAAGTGCTTCTATGCTCTTAAAGTGGACATTTAGAGGAAGACTTAAGAATATGAGCATGACATTTTTTTTTTTTTTATTCAGGGTGCTTGTGGAGCTTGCTGGGCCTTCAGTGTTGCAGGGGCCCTGGAAGGTCAGTTAGCCAAGACAACAGGAAAGCTGGTGGATCTCAGTCCCCAAAACCTGGTGGATTGTTCTGGCAAATATGGTAACGAAGGCTGCAACGGAGGCTACATAGACCGAGCTTTCCAATATGTCATCGACAACCACGGAATTGACTCTGATGCTTCATACCCATATACAGGACATGTAAGTAAACATACATGCATGTGTGACCTCATGTGCACACTTCTGTGCTAAAAGAACATTCAGCACTTATTTAAGTGATAATTCCAAGGCAAAAACAAAATCTCAGTTAAAATAGTAATTCATCACAATCCCTGTCACCCTCCTTTCATTAATCAGCCATCTCCAGGTTAGTAGGGACAAATATAATTAATACAAATATTAAACATATGAGAAGCAAGTACCCCTAAGAAAGGTACTTTCCTCAGCATCTCTACACACCGCTCCCCGGACACTGTATTGGTGGTTGCTTCACTGAGTGAATGATTAAATGCAGTGGACTAATTTCCAATGGGATTAATAAAGTGTATCTCCTTCTTCGTTAACAGAAGGTCAAATATCAAAATTCATTATTTACAACAAAAATGGAGTAGACAGTAGCAAAGTTATTTTTTGCTCATAAAGATAAACATAAACTAGGATTATATTATGATTATATAAAGAAAAACATGTCTTAGTTTAAAATGTGTGTAGAAATAAAAACAATTTGTAACTTTTAATTAAGAAATGTTATGTTTTTAATAAAATCCTAATATAATCCTAGTTTATACCGTCTTTATATTATATTCAATTAATAACAGAGTTTAAATAATTTGAAATCAGTATATTCTGTTCCAACAAGCCAACTTTTACAAAACTTTTACAAAAATTTAAACACAGGACTCTAACACAAGCTTTACAAAACCCTGTATGAGACACCTAGGTGGGTGTATAAACACCAGCAAGAAGTTGAGTCCGATCCTTCAGGCTGTAGACAGCAACACTCACACTTGTCTGTGGTCAGCTGTTAACGTCTCTTTGGAGCAACAATAAATTAATCGGAGCGGACAACATGTTTGTCCTCCAGGCTTTATGTAGTTCGCTGTTGTTTGTGTGGAGGAGGCCAGTTCTGAGACGATTCAACAGACTGTTCCAGCCTCGCGGGGGTGGCAATGTTTTTAATTTAGCCAAAAGAAAATAAAAAAAAAAAACGAAAAAACAAAAACAAAACAAGAACTTTGTAATGTGAAATACTCAGTGACTATCCTTACCAAAAATATCAAGCATGGAAATTATGACAATATCTATGTAGTTTGCAACAGTCTTTAGGTTTATTTTTGTCCTGAAGTGCAAATTATGACACCACTGACTTATTCCTTTGAGAAGTGAGATGCAGTCCAATCAATGGAGAGCCTACAAGACTAAAGGAGTGATTTTAACTGAGTTCAAAAACCTAGTTAATGAATATATTTTCAATTTGTTGGTGCCCCTCCCAATTCTCCAATTCTGCCTTAGGGCAGCCCTGTATGTTGTAAAACAAGAATATTTTTAGATTTTTTTAATGTGTATGAAGTTCTTTCCTGACTGCATCAGATCCTTTAACATTTTTTTCTTTAACTTCAGGATGATCAGTGCCACTACAACCCAGCAACCCGTGCTGCCAACTGCTCCAGTTACCAGTGTCTGCCTGAAGGGGACGAGAACGCTCTGAAGCAGGGTCTTGCTACCATTGGACCCATTTCAGTGGGAATTGATGCTAGGCGGCCCACGTTTATTTTATATAGGAGTGGTAAGATACACCTCATCAGATGCAAAGTAAATGGAAAAACAGTTTTAAAATGTTTGGAGGATGAAGGAGGTTTTTTTTTTTTTTTTTAGAAGACAAATTTGAGTTCAGTTTTCCTGGAAATTATTATTTATGGCTGCTTAGAAATTTTTAATCAGATTGATCATTTCTTCTTATAATTTCAGGAGTGTATAATGACCCATCATGCACTCAGAATGTGAATCACGCTGTGTTAGCTGTGGGCTACGGCACTCTGAATGGACAAGACTACTGGCTCATAAAGAACAGGTGAGACATTTTCACTGATTTCTCTTGAATCTGGCTTTTATATACAAAGTGATTTCATGGACAGGGCCTCTATTGTCTTCCACCATCTGTTCACTAATGTGGTGCATACTGGAGGACTCTAGAAGACAAATAAGAAGTGAAAGAGAGAAGTCAGGCTTTTTAAAAAGTACATATCATCAACACGCAAAAACTGACCTGGCCTGGGAATACCAAGGTTTTCCCAGGCCAGCCGAGAGATATAATCTCTCCAGAGTGTCCTGGGTCTGCCCCAGGGCCTCCTCCCAGTGGGACATGCCCCGAACACCTCACCCAGGGGGGCACCCAGGTAGCGTCCTTGTCAGATGCCCGAACCACCTCGACTGGCTCCTTTTGTTGTGGAGGAGCAGCGGCTCTACTCTGAGCCCCTCCCGGATGGCTGAACTTCTCATCCTATAAGAGGGAGGCTAGCCACCCTTCGGAGGAAGCCCATTTCTGCCTCTTTTATCTCGTTCTTTCGGTCACTGCCCACATCTAGTGACCATAGGTGAGGGTAGGGACGTAGACTGACCAGCAAATTGAGAGCTTTGCTTTTACACTCAGCTCTCTCTTTACCACAACAGACCGATACAGCGTCCGCATCACTCAGCCGCAGCACCAATCCATCTGTCGATCTCCCACTCCCTTTTCCCATCAGTCGTGAACAAGTACTTGAACTCCTCCACTTGGGGCAAGAACTTGTCCCTGACCCGGAGTGGGCACTCCACCCTTTTCCTGGCTGAGGACCATTGCCTCAGATTTGGAGGTGCTGATTCTCATTCCCAAAGCTTCACACTCAGCTGCGAACCATTCCAAGGCGAGCTGGAGGCCATCACCCGATGAAGCCAACAGAACCACATCATCTGCGAAAAGCAGAGATGACATTCTGAGACCACCCAAGTGAAAGCCCTCTGCCACTTGGGTACGCCTAGGAATTCTGTCCATAAAAATTATGAAAAGAATAGGTGACTAAGGGCTGCCCTGGCAAAGCCCATCACCCACCAGGAACAAGTCCAACTTATTGCCGGCTTTGCAGACCAAGAGCTGGTCTAGTGTTCCACGACTAGGACAAAAAAATGCATTGTTCCTCCTGTATCTGAGGTTCGACTAATGGACACATCCATTCATATGACATCCCTGTCCTTTGTTAATACTTAAACATAAACTATACTGAGTTAGATGTAAAAGTAGGAAGAAAGACAGTTTTGTTAATGTTTATTCAAAGATGAAAAAACAAATGTACCAGCTGCTGAAGTCATTTCATTTTTAGAATTCATATGAACAAGCATTTAATCATCCACTGGACCTGGTTTTATCTTCTTTTGTTTTCTTTTTTAATAAAAACGTCAAAAAAACAAGATAAGAATGATTTAATACATCAATAACAAAATGTGAAGTTTTAAAACATTTAATTACATTTATCTGATAATTCATTATTTTGTACTCTCCAGCTGGGGAACTTCCTTCGGAGATCAGGGATACATCCGGATGGCACGCAACCAGAATGATCAGTGTGGCATTGCTCTGGATGCCTGCTACCCCGTCATGTAACTGCAGAGGGAACTGAAATGAATCTCTTGCAAAATGAATATAAATGAATATATCATTTATGACTTTTTTTATTAAGTCTTCAAAAACTACAGCTTCAAACTAACACTTTTTGGTGCTTCTCTTGAAAAATTATATCTTGAGGAGGAATCATTATCACTGACTTTATTTGGCGTGTGACATTGTGGAAATGCTAATGTGTGTATCTCTGTGTGTGAGTACACACATTTTTGGTATACCCGCTTATCAAAGTTCAAACTACTTTTCTCCTTGAAAGGTAAGGTTCAGCAATTGCTTTAAAAGATTTGATTTTTCACAAGTTAAAGAAAAATATTTATCCCCCAATGTTTACTTTGGTTAGCATTAACTACTAAATCAGGGGGTTACCAGAAGTATAGACATTTGTTCAAGGTTACAAGGTTTAATTAAAAATCTTTCTATATCTGTGGTAAAAAGTTGTGAATGTACTGGATGTTTAGCGCTGGACTACTGTATATTTTATGACATGAGTGAGATTAAGATTAAATTCACAACACAACATGTACTGCTGCTTTGTTGTTGACACTTATATTATGTAATCAGACTCAATGTAAAAATAAAACATTTTCCAAAAATCTGGTTCCTTATTCACAAAATAATGAACACGGAATTATAATATTTAACTTTAAGGGTGTCATGGTGCTGTGTCTGTTACTGCGTTTATGTCTTTGGACTTTTGGTCTTGTTTTCTTACGATGGTAGCGGTTTATGTTTCTTAGCCCTTTTCTGGTATTACTTAGTTTCCTGGTTTAATCATTTAGATTTCTGGTTCTTAATTACTTTTAGTTAGTTCTGTTTCGTTCCCTCTCTTTTGCCTTTGTGTATCTTTATTGTGTGAGTTTGTCCCTTTGTCCCTCGTCAGATCCTCGTCATGTTCATCATCCGTCATGTTTCAAGTCTCAGGTTTTCTTGTTCCAGGTACCTTGTGTTTAGTTTTTGTTGATTTAATCTTAGTCTCCCTTTTGCTTTGGTTGTATTTTGTGCAGTCAAAAATAAAAAGCTCACTTTCATTTTTGACTGCAGTCCTCCTTACTCTGCAATTGGGTCCACACTCCCCACACAGTCTGCCATCACAGACCTGACAAAAGGGGGATATGTATTTATGTAAACATGCCTGGGATGTTGAGGGTTTTAACTGGTTGAGTACTAAAATGTGCATGTTATACAGCATTTTCGTTAAACAAAAAGGACGTTTAAAAGGAAGCCTTGGTTTCGTAAGTGTGTTTTCTTGTTTTTGGACAAAATAAAAAATAAATCAGATTTCAGAGCAGCTATTGGTGTTGGCCTTTAAAACCCACATATCTTTCCTGCTAACATCTTGAACAAGGTCAGAATAAAGTCAACAGACTGCAGTGTTGGGTTACAAATGAGTCATTTTTATTTTTTTTAGTGCAACATCACAACAAACAATTTTCACATGAGGTATTCAAAGGGATTTTCTTTAGTTGTTGATACAAAATGTCCCACCATGATTGACGTTTAAAGTTTTGTATATCTTTTTTTAAAGCCTTTGGTTGGTTAGCCACATTCATTAGTAAGTCTAACACATGGACAAGAATGGCACAATAAAGCATGGTGGGTCGAGTCCAAGCTGGGGAAAGTCAGACTCAGTCAGATATTTCCCTCAGCTCTTTCCCGTTTAAAGCTTTTTGTATGGATCTTATTAATTCCTACTTACAACAGTGGGATTGAACAGTATTTCAACTACACTAAACATTTTGAAAAAAAAAACAGGTGGGAGGGGTGGCTTACAAATGTGGAAAAATAGCTTCTGTCTCCTCTGATCTTTTTTTATGTTAGGATGAGTGCTTGATTTGGGTTTTTTTTTTCTATTACAGCAATTCGCATAATTCTAGCTTTTGGAAAACAAGGAACAGGCAACGTTGATTACAGCAAGATCCTCCTTGCTTGGATTGTCACCTCCTTCTTTTTTGGTCTTGAGAATGATTTTATTTATATACAGAACATGGATCAATGGGACACTAGCATACTCGACTTGAGCTTTGGCTGGACAGGGGGTTCCTTCAGCCCCTTCACAGATTGATTCCAGCACATTTGGTTTGAAGAAGTAAAAGGCATGAAGAAGAAGAGACGGATGAACAGACAAGATAGATAGATAGATAGACAGACACCCTGACAGAATGGATTCTTTGGTTAAGGAACATTTTTGCCACACAACATCTCACACAGTTGAGGTAGATGGGTAAAGTCTTCATGTACGCACACGGGAGAAGACAGGGACAGAGGGGGAGACACTGGGGTCAAACGACTTTCATCTGAAGACACTGCTTCATGTCAGTTTCTCAGTTCCAGCTCAACATAATACTGATTTATGCAACATAAATAACCAGCACACGGAACCCCACTGGTGCTTTTTTGAATCCTCTGAGTGCTACGGTAGCTCTGATGAGGAACTGCTAAAACTACCTACATTACATAATGATTCAGCAGTTACTCATTGATCTTTGGTTGTTTTTTCGTTCAAACGTTATCAAAAACAGTACTTTTTTGGTCTTTTTAAATTTTTTATTCTGAAAGTATATGTCAGCTTTCAGTTCTGCTATTTCATTATTAACGCGCTCCTAAGAATTGCTCTGCAATGGCCTCGGCTGCCAGGCTTGTCTCAGGGTCAAGTTTCTAGAAAAGTCACTAGGGGGTGCCGCAGGCTAAAATGGCAATGCGGATCACCTGCAGCAGCCAACTGGATTCACTCCTCCCTCCCGCCTACCCTCTGTACAGAAAGGGAAGAGCTTCCCTGCTTGACACGGAGCAGAGGGTGGCTCAATACAAAAAGCACTGTCTCCATTTTAGACTCGCAGTCAGAGAGACAAAGAAAAACCTGAAAGGTGTCACCTCAGCTTTGATACAATGACAGCAGTGGGCAGAGATCAGCAGAAGAGCCTTCAAGCTCTTTTATTTTTAATTTTTTCACCGCTGTACAGACACAGCCACACAACCCCACTGCCACCCCCCATAGCTCTCAGCATGCTTACAATTGTTACTCATTAAAGTTTAATTCAGCTCTATGCCCCACTACTCCAACACCTCCTGTTCCTCAAACAACCCCCCCTCCTACTTCTCCGCACACACTGCTACCACCATCCTCATTCTGGACGATTCAGCCTCCTCTCTGATCTCCCCCCACCCCTTTTTGAATGCCCCCTAAAGCCCACAGGTCTGGCCAAGAGCAGACCCCAGACCAGATACCCAGAGAGGAGACGGGATGAAAAAAGCCTCCCCTTTGAAGTCCACGAAAAAGTCGATGGCCTCTTTCATGACCACCCGTCTTTCAAGTGCACGCTGTGAAGGGGGCCCCGGCAATCCGCCTCTTACAACGTTAAAGACAGAGAAAGGGAGAGAAAATGAGACAGGGAAAGAGTCAATGTTGAAAACGGCAAATCTAGCTTTGCCACACTTGGGCAGCATTTAGTCGAGAGTGAGAAAATTAAATCTTAGGTGACTTCTCCTGATTTCAGCACCCACTACTCAGAATGGAAAATCCAGGTAAGGAAGGAGGACCTAGAACAAATGCCAAAACTCCAAATGATTTGGAAAGATCCATGAAGCTCTTACAGGGTCAGGGACAAGCCCCACAAGCCTTACAACAAAATCTAAGACTTCTCAAACACTGAACTTTGGATGGCAGAGGGCATAGGTCATAAAACTAAAGAATCTTACAAAAGAAATTAAAGATTCCCAGAAAACGAGAATGGGAAAAACCTTCAAAAGACCTTAAAAACCACGGGTACATAAATCCAATTCCCCGGAAGATGAGGAACACCCTTTAAGAATCACATTGGACAGCAAACAAACCCAGAAAAAAACTCCAGTATCTCAATTCAAGTTGAGGAAAACACGGGAGGAGTCAGGAGTGAACCCTACTAAACGTCTTGGAACTGAGACAACTAGCAGAAGCCTTTGCGTGTGGTGGACGGTGAGATCACACTGAGAAGGACATAGACAGTAGTGTCTGCACTGCACTGGGGAAGGGGTTAGGTGAGGGAGATTGGGCGGGGTGGGGGGTCATAACCATGCATTTCCCCAGGCAGATGCACAGTACGCATGTTTGCGCGTGACCCCGAAGGACTTACGCAACATTAGACAGTGCTTTAAGTGGGTCCCCAGACACATTACGCACTCTGCCAGATGGCATTGGTCTGAACACAACTTTACAAGCAACTTGTGAGCCTATGGGATGCCACATCATCTTTGTTATTATTGTTATTGTCATTATTGGTAGTATTATTAATTATAAATATTATCACAACATTCAAACAAGCTTTGGCCTTGGCGTTAAGAGCTGACAGCAGAGACATTTGCAAGAGTAAAGAATTCCCCATAATTCTACAACAAAACAAAGAAAACAAAAAGGGCCAGGCCTTAAAGATAGAGAGATACTTAACATCACTGGGTGGGTCGGGCTGGATCCGGGTGGATCGGGTACTGGGTTTAGGGATTCAGGCCGTACATTCAGGGAGGCAATGTTAATCTTTGGTATTACGATGGGATTCTACAGCTAAAAGTGCCCATCACAAAAAGTTTTCAGTTTCACACAGACATACAGAGCATTGTTAAATAAATACTTACAGTATATAGATAGCATAAATAAATAAATAACCAAATAAATAAAGGAAAGAAAAAGGGAAACCAATAAATACACAAATGCAGTAATAAATATGTTGATCAGATCATTAATTGCATTTGAAAAGTTCTTGGTTTGATTCATCTATTGGCTATAAGGAGGCATGGTTAAAGCCATTCCTTTGTGGACCAAAAAAATGACCTTGTACGTCAGCAGGGCTGAAACAAACTGCCCCACACTTCCAACGTGTCACTATAAATAGAGCGATGTGCTTGAAATCTGTACAAAAACATTGGAAAGAATCACATTCCTCCATTTTCTAGACATCTGTAAAAAAAAGATTTTGTAATGGAGGAGTATACAGTTGTTTGGAAATGAGTGGAAAAAATACTACAATGTCACTATACATTGTGTCAGGTGTACCTCTTCTCCAGAGAGCCTTTGTGTTCAAATTGTTTTTGTTTTCGTTTTTTTTGTGTGTGTGTTTTGGTTTTTTTCTTTTTGATTTGGAGTCCAAAAAAATGGCTGTGGAGCCTTAATTTGGAAGCTCAGTGAGAGTCTTAAAGCTAGACGGTTGCACCAACAAGTCTGTTTCTGTGTCCTACTTGTGTTTATCGATTCTGTCCTGGCATACGGTGAGATGTGCCGCGATTCCCCCTTGAAAACTCTGATTCATTCGAGGTGGGACCGTCTTGACACAATACAGAAGAGGCTCCTGTTGATGGGAAATGATTGACAATTGGGAGTCACAGGCGCTACAGAACCCTCCTGATTATTCCAGGCTCCAAGCTTGGAACAACGCCATACAGTCCTGGGAACCATTACCATGGAAACACATGCTAAGAAAAGGGCATTCAGTTCTCCAAGAAAAAAAAAAGAGGACTTAAAAAAAATGCCTCTTCTTCCTCTTTCACCTTGATTCTGGAGGAATAAAGGGACTACAATAACATCGGGGAAGGATTAATGTCTTCGGATGATGGCGATCACTTGATTAGGAAGTTACACAATGAAGCTCTCCAGATGTGAGCAAACGACACCTCTTGATTCTTCACGTTTGGAGAGATGAGAAAAGATTTGAAGGTACACCAAAATATGCTTACTCCTGATTTGCAATACCCTCATTATCTCTAATCTACATAATCAAAATAATGCAATGAGATGGTGTCTATGTAAGGGTGTGACTCTTCTTTGAGTCAAATCATCTTTGCACCCTTGACTATACAGGCAAGACCTCACATCTTGCAATCATATCACTAAGCATTGCCCCTTCCTTTTCAAGGGAGCAATTAACTTTGGTTTGGGAAAAATGCTTCATCTTCATAAACTCATCTATAATAGCTGGCTCCATCTCTCCTTCTGATAACGAGGAGGACATTTATTACGGCTGATCTCTGCCTAGACCAGTCTATGTGCCCCCTTGCTCCCTCAGCGCCCTCCTCACCGCACCTCCGCGACGGTCTAGCATCACGCCGTGCTGCAGGACACTGCGGAGGAGGAAATGCTGGAGCCCGAGGAACCGGTGGAAGAAGGACGGCCCTCGTCTGCCCACTTGTTGAGGTTGCGTCGGCGGGCATTCATGAAGAAATTGCTGACAGTTGAGAGCTCCAGGCCCAGCTGCTGGGCAATGGTGACCTGGAGCTCTTTGGTTGGGCGGTGGTTCTCCCTGAAGATGGCCAGAAGCGTACGCCGCTGCAGGTCTGTGAACACCAGCCTGGTGCGCTTCGGGCCCTGGTTGCGCTCCAGCTTGTTCTGCTCCTGTTCCTTACGCTTGCAGGCTGCAGGCAGATGGATAAAAGATAAATTAAAAAAAGGAAAGGGGAAGCAGGTTAGCTAACAGACTGGCTGGCTAACTAGGACAAATGGATTAAGCTGTGGGAAAGTGGATTTGTTGAAAGAAAACAGATTAGCTAAGCAACTTTGATTAGTTAAAAGAGATGAATCAGCAACTTGTTTCACTGTGCAGTAAAGGAATCAAGATGTTCAACCTATCACATCTTATTACCAGTGAGCTGCTCTAAGCTGCTAGGGAGAAAAAAACATATAACTACATCCAGACCAAAGTCCTGAAGTCTTCCATGATGTTTTTCATTATTCCCTTTAATTACATTTTGGAAAATGGTCTAATTTTTTACATAGATATGGCCTGGAGACAAACTAAATCTGGTGTTGCACTGATAATGGCAATATCTTCCAAACAAAAATTGAATTCAAACACAAAAACAGATGTATATCAAATTTCTCCCCTTAAAAATTTGAAATATAACCTTTCATCACATCAAATGTCACGTTTTGTCCCTCTTAGACTCTCCCTTATTTAACATCCGTATATTTCTGCATCTTTAGTCCTCAGAAGATAAAAAGCTTTAGCAGCATTTGTCCAGTATCAAAGTTATCCAAATCCAATCTACAGTAACAGTTAAGTCTTCTGGTGATTCTTTTTTAAATCTAAGTCTTGCGTACAACAACCACAAAATAAAATCCCGGGGTCTGGGTTAAACACCACTCTAGCTGCGGCAGCCCGCCCAATTATATAATCGATATTTTCTCGCGAAAAAGTCTGAAATTTATTTTGAAGGGAAAAAAAAGAGTGCAAAGAACAGTTTTGTTTAGTGAGAGAGAAAAATAGCCTGATGCGTGTGGGCTGAGCTCAGATCCATTTTGAGAATCAGACGAGCATTTTGAATTCAGGCTGCATGTTCCTCTGCATATCCATCGCTGAACCTTTCACCTCTAACACGCTGTAATTCTGTATTTACAGGAAACACAACACCAACCTCTGCCTTTGTGTACCGAGCCAACTTCTCCTCCCTTCCCTCCCACCCTCCATCCCGCTCTTTTTCTCTAACCATCTCCCTCCACTTCCACTCTTTCCTTTCCCTTAGTGGACACTTCAACATCATTAGTTTCTCATAAAAGTCATTTACATGTGGCGGCAGTGAGTGAGTAATAATCACTTTAGGGGGAACTAATTTATTTTCTATTAAAGGCAGGTTACGTCAGGGGTGAGTGAAACAAGCAGAGTCGGCATTGCCCAGGGCATTTAGAAGCCTTAAGTGGGCTAAAACATATTTGGGAGAGTCGTGCAATTACCTAAATGCACACTTTTAAGAGGTTTCAATCAGCACTGTGCGGTTGCTGGGCGACTATTTTGCTGATGGTATCAAATGCATTTCTAAGTGTAAGCACACTGGTGTACGTGCACAAAAAACACAAAGACACAAATACACACACACAAATGAGCAAGGACAGATGGATTAGTGCCTATATAGAGAGTGGGGTTTTTTTCAGGGGGGGTATAAAATATGAATTCTTCTAATAGGTATGATATTAGATATGCATGTTATTTGGCATGTTGTGTCAGAAGCTTTCTCGATCTCAGAAAGATAAGATGCTGGGGTTACACATGCTCTTTGGGCTTTTTGAGCATTTAGCCAACCAAAACAGCCCTCAGTGTAACAAACGTGTCATTTTTATTGCAAGAAAAGAGAAACTCTTTCTTTCTTTTCGAGATTTAACACACACCATTTTTCAAGCAAGAGAGGAATAAGCTGTATTCGTGTTGAAGATGGTTGAAATAATCCTGCTGCACAGGCAGATTTTTTTTTTAACTTATATTAAGAAAACACAGAGAAATATGTATGGAGTTCTATTATTGACAAAAAAAATATGTGATTATATGGAGATTTCAGCTCGCAATAACCTTGAGATCCAATATTTCAAACCCTAACACACGGAGAAACACAACCCAACTCACGCTGCAAACATACATTATATAAAACACAGATGCTGCCTTTTGCTCTCACAACAGCACTGACGCGTCCAATTGATTGGCTCACAGTTTCCCATTGAGAAACATCTCACATACTGAGGGGTGCTGCTGATGTTAACTGTATGACTGTCTTTTCACTCTTCAAACGCACAGTGGCAAATTTCTCTCATTAGCAGAGCGTTTTAGGAAAAAGTGTGACCTCACCGCCATCTTTTTTTTCACAGAGTGCAATCACAACAGCAGAATTAGACGCAGGTCTAAAGGGTGTGTGTGTGTGTGTGTGTGTGTGTGTGTGTGTGTGTGTGTGTGTGTGTGTGTGTGTGTGTGTGTGTGTGTGTGTGTGTGTACTTCGCACCGTCTGGCTTTGATTGCTCTAACATCCAGCTGAGTTTCTGAAACTTAAGTACTCAACTGGACATGAATAAATCTCCCCATGAATTCCCTGTGAACATTCTCCTCTAAAATCATTATCTGAAGGAAGTGTTTTGACTCGGGGATGCACTCTTGTCAACTTGAGATTACAGGGGCCTGTTAGCTTTTAGGCATCCAGAGCTCGTTTGCATTTCTGAGAGTTATCGAACCACGTCTCATTAAAATCTGAACAGGCCGAGATGTCAGCAACATGTCAATATCACCACAAGTGAAATTATATATATATATATATATATATATATATATATATATATATATATATACATATATATAGTATTTGTGCTGCATTCTTCATATGAGTTATACCATCACCACGGTCAATATTTCAGGGTTGGGGGTGTTGGGATGTGAGCTGCAGCTATGGAATGTATATACAGTGGTGCACTCTGAGCTCATGTAGTAATGAAAGGAATGACATGATAGTGCTGGCTAGCTCGCTTGTAGCGTGGATTTATGGCTCGTTGGAGGAGCTGCCGTGTCCTGCCGCTCTCCTCCTCCTCGCCGCCATCCTATCCTCAGCTCTCTCCCTTACTGACGATCATAACGCCGACCATTAAGTAAATGCTTCCTTATGCTGTAATCATGTGTAAAAGGCTCACAATTACCATGCTATAAATCCCCAGCACCGGGGCTACTCTTGGAGACATAAATATTCCCCTATAGGCTTCTTATGATCGTGGGAACAGCCCCTAATCATGATGTATGCCCCTGTCTCGTGTTGCTGAAACGTGATCGAAAGCCCTTTCCCTACCCCCTGGCGTCTCAGCCCCCCCCCCACAACCACCACCACTCCCCTCCCTGTCCTCTCCCTCCACACCCCCTCCACCCCCCACCCAGCCCCAGCCCACCCCCCTGCTGATTTCTTGGGCCAGGGGCTGATAGAAATTATTGATTAAATCTGTGCAGCTCAGACTCCTCGACCCACAGAGGCTGGTTAACCCCTTCAGCGCCAGAGTGGGGGGAGCTGCAAGAGTCAGATAAAAAAAAAAAAAAACAACACAACAAAAACAACAACCCTGTTTGTTTGATGTTGCACAGCTAAGGTCACGCCGGCCTGTTTGCAATTCCTGATATGCAAATGGAATTGGGTTTGACCTTTGAGCCTCGCTAGCAAAACGTGAACTGTACGCAGCGAGCGGTGGACAAGGCTTTGTGGCTTTCATTACTGTGGGGGTGGTGCAGGCACTGGAGCTGACACGTAAACCGCATTGACCTTTCTTATTCATTTAGACCTTTAGTCAAGGGCTTCGGCCATCATCTTTAAAGTTATAGTCTCTGATCCCCCCTCCTTGACTTTAAGTGTCAGAGCAAGGCTGTGTGGTCTTTATCCTGCCTTCTTCTCTGACTAAATCCTGATTGCCTCCTCCACAGCCTGAGGTTGGGCTGGAGATGCATCTCATATACAGTGCAGTAATCCATACAGCACACACACAAGATACTGCAGATAAATCCCAGGGATCACAGCATTTTTACCAAAAGGTTTCTGCAAAAAAGACATATGAAAATACAAAATGGCAGCAACTAAATTCCACAATTACGGTGCGTCAAGCTTTGGAGAGAGCTCTGCAGCCCTCTATAGAAGAGACATTATGGAAATAACAGTGCTTCTGGCTGACACTAAAGGGCCTTCTATGTATTTAAGCAAGTGCTGCATTAAGGAGGATCATCTTAAAACTTGAGGCGTGAAGCAGAGAGCACTTGAGCTATCTTCAGACTGGGGAGCACAGGGCACCGCGCATTCTAATTCCAGTCTCGATTTGCCGATGCGGCCGAGGTGTGTGTGGGCAAAGCGTGCTGCTCTTTCCCATGGAAATCAATAGAGGCTTGTAATTAAACAAAAGGGGGTTGGCCAGGGGGGGGAAAACACAACAACCCCCTTCGGAAAGTAGGTTATGTAGAAAAGTGCCGAGCTGTCCAAATTGTGGCTTTGCCAAGAACTAAATATGCAATTTCAGAGAGTGTGAGAGCAGAGAGAGAGAGAGAGTAGGAGCATTGTCAAACATTAGTACGCTTCTCTGTGTAGGGACTTTAATTTTTTATGAGTCTGATTGATCGGCTGCTCGGACTTGGCGGTCTGACTCGTTAAAAATAATGTTTGTGTTTGTGACAATGAAGAAACAAGGATGCTGCACATAAAGAAAGAACGATGATTAAATCTGCTCCAAAGAACAAAGGGCTGATTTATCATGATGAAGATTTGCCTTTTCGTGGGGGAGATAATAGGTGTTTTGCGTACAAAGCATTCACACATCACGGGATGGGATTAATCAAACGGCGTTTGGGTCAAATTACAGAGCAAAACCCAAGATAACTAATCTTTAGAAAAGAGGTTTGGTTGTGATTGCGCTAACGTTTTGCTGAATGGAGGATGTACACATGTGCTCTCAGAGTTGAACAATCAAAGATCAATAATTGTGAAGGGATTGCAAGAGCGCACAATCATTACCTATGAACCCTATTGTGTTGCTCGGCTTAATCAGTCGAGCTGCCAACAGAAACGAAAGAAGCGGTGATCAAGTGGGGAGGCTCACACACACGTACAGCTCACAGACCCCCGCAGTGAGCCGACCACTTGCAGATACACACTCGTCTATGCTCATCTCATATTACCGCGTTCACTTGGATCTCTTTCTGTGCTGCGTGTATCAGATGGGTCTTAGGTCCCTGTGGAGGGACTACACTGTAACACGGCACTGTACGGCGTGCTGTCACGTCTTGAATCCACATCCCCAAAGAATATTAAATGGCAAGCAGCACACTGTAATGTGCCTTTAAAAAATAATACTAGTAATAATTAAAATTTGCCATGAAATCTGTATAAAAAGCAAGAAATAATTACAATGAAATATTATTATTATGATATTTATTTAACTGAAAAGATGTAGCAAATCATAGCAAAAGAAGAAAGCTGGTGTTCTACATTGGAAAAAACTTTCTTTTTTTTTTTTTACTTTGTAACTAAATTCTATTAACTTTCAAAACTGTTGTCAAATTTTCCATATGACTGAGTGATTCTGCACTAATGACTACATGCACCTCACTTAAGCAGCAACATCTTCTTTTCCACATGTGAGAAACCTGGAAGGAGCTGCCTTAGAGCTGAACAACATCCGTATTTAGCCCCGCAGTAATTGCCTCAGTGACAACGTTGATAAAAGGTGTCTGGAAAAAGCTCAAGTCTAATTTGCATCAGTTACCTTGCCAACTCAACTTGAGTCAGGCGCTGAGCAGATATAAATCACTGCTGAAATTAATCAATCGCTTCAGAATGGCATATCTGCGCAAATTATTTTGTGGGCTCAAAAGCGATTAAATTGCCAATCGCTGCTCACACTGATCTTCATGGTTCATTTAAGAGGAGGGCAAATGTCTGTGGGTTTTTTTTTATTGTAGCTACTGTACAAGTCAATAGGAACTGTTTGGGAGCAAAGTAAACAAAGGAACGGCACATATGGCCTGTTCTTGATCAAACTGACCTTAATGTGCTGCTAAGTTCTTATTACCCAGGCTGATGAGACAACAGACACAGCGGTTGTACATTCACAGCAGTGGGAAGGAGGGAAACATCAGTATGATGCTTTTGCTTTTACTCATGTACCAACCTGAGCTGCATACTGATTGCTGGAGAGGAGATTTTTTTTGGAAGACACGGAGAAGGGAGGCGTTTGGGGAAAACAAGGAGAGTGAGCGTGTCTGTTGTTGTGGTTTCTGTTTGAGCCTCTGTGTGTGTGTGTGTGTGTGTGTGTGTGTGTGTGTGTGTGTGTGTGTGTGTGTGTGTGTGTGTGTGTGTGTGTGTGGAAAAAATACAGAGTAAAGCCAGATCTTACCCTCCAGCCTGAGCGAGGCCATTCTTTGAAACTCCGGTTCCTGGAGCCAGCGGGACATCCTTTTAAAGGTCTCACGGCCAGACTTGAGCTTGCCCCAGGGCTTAGGGTTCCTCAGGAGGTCAGACAGTGTGCCCTGTGACCTACACAAAACCCTCTCAGCAAAGATGGCCTGGGGGATGCTGTACCTCTTCAGCTCAGTGATGATCCTTTGGGCCACATCCCTGGTGTTGATCTCCTCTCCAGTGCTGCCTCCACTGCCCTGTGAGCCCAGCAGCATGCCCTCGCTGGGTGAGGATGAAGCAGACGATGAAGAGTGCAGGTGGTCACCCATCTTGGTGGCCTGCTGGCTCGGGTGATGGTGTGGCTGGTAGTGCTGGCTATAGATGTGTGGGTGATGGCCTGGGGCATGCTGGTGAGTCTCCATTTTATTTAGCTGATGCCCCACTGAAACATCACCTCCTCCTAGGCCTGGCGGTGACATCTCTCGGCCAAAATCCGATGTTCGGCAGAAAAGGCTCCCTCCATGTACATCATAACCACCAGGGAGCATCTGACTTCCGTTACCATTAGGGCTGTTGCCCAGACTTCCGTAGCCATGCATGGAGGAACCCAGGCCTGATCCTGTGGATGGAGGCGACAGGCTTTGGGACATGGCCAGTTCCTTGCCATAAGGGTTGTAGAAGTTGGTGCTGAGGCCTCGATCCTCACGCATAAGGGTAAAGCTACCAATAACATTGCTGACAGGGAGACAGGGGTGATGGTGATGGTGGTGGTGGAACTTGTCGTCAAAGGGCTGCAGGGGGGTCAGGGTAGTGTATGTGCTGCCAGAGCTGGATGGGGAGTCGCCGCTGTAGCCCAGTGCTGACATGGAGTGATCGAAGCCTGGTGGACGGGGCTCAGGTTCCAGAGACATGGAGGAGCCCCCAAGGGAAGGCCTGGGGAAAGCAGCTGAAAGGTCCCGGGAGTGCAGCATAGCCCTGCCATCCTGGCTGTGAGCCAGATCAGAGTGGCTGTGGAGGGACATCTCCCCTAGACTCCCATCCATCGTTAATTTCAACAAATAAAGTTGTATTTCTTGCCGTGATGTGTGGCTGGTCTCCTCTTGTTATTGTTGTTGGACAACTGGGCCAACAGTCTGTAAGGTCTCTTGTTACACCAGACTATAGATTTATTGATTTGTGAATTAATTGATTTCCGGGCTTATAGGGTGTCTAATTAATTATCTGATAACGTTAAGTACTTCCTCAAACTCCCGGAAAACGAGATTGCAACAACATTAGGAGCTCTAACTGAGATTTTATTCTCGCTTGTGCATCAGCGCTCTGCTTGTCTCTTTGGTGCTCAGCTGGGTTCCTCGGCAAAAGCCTCGCTTTTGTGCCTGCGTGAGACAAGACAGGCGCTGTTATTCGCTTTATTTAAACTTCAGTCGTTACAGAGAAAAAATAAAGCAGCCCAGTGAGAGAAAATAAAATGTAGCCCAAACAACAACAAGAGCAACAAATAATTTAAAAAAATTAATTAAAAAGCACTTTTGTTTTTCTGCCACACACACTCCTCGGAAAGCGCCAGAAAACACAGATATCACTTTTCACTCCAACCTAATATTCTCTTGGAATGTAATATTTTTGCTCTTTTTGAATCTTATGCAAAGTTATGATACAGAAGCAGCCCACAGCGCGCATGCGAAGCGCTGTAAATGACCAGTTCCTTTGCATTTTCGCTCCACATGTAGGACACGTAAACTAACTATCACACATGGTGGCGATTCAGAAAATATATCACCACCACGTATTGGTTTTACAAAAACGTGCAAAATCCTACCTTTATTATCCACTTCTCAGAGCGCGTCCGCGACTCTTGTCCGTCCTGTGCATCTCTCCGACTCTGTCAGCGAGCAGCCTGCAGATTCACACAATTGGTCCGCTGCGCCCCGGGGTGTAACATTCACTAAAACCAGACACCACAAACCATCTGCGGTCACAAACGAGCCTCTCTCGGTCTTTCCGTCCTTGTTTTTCTCCCAGTCTTTGGTTTTCACTCCAAAAAATGTCCCGTTCTAGCCTCGTTTGTTGCTCTACACTAGCAGCTCTCTTCTTGTTCTTTCATTATCTCGTGAGATTTTCCTCCTCCTCCTCCTCTTCCCTCTGCCTGCCACTTCATCGATCTCACCACCAACTCTTTCTCCTTCTCCTCCTCCTCCTCCTCCCCCTTGCTCACATTGACTCTCTGCTTTCAGTGCGTCACGGCCTTAAAAATCTGACAGATGTGCGATGAAATTCCTACTCCAATTAACCCTTTCTCTCCGGGGGGAGGAGGGGAGAGGGTGTGGGTGTGACGAGGCGGGGGAAGCGTTGAGGTGGAGATGCTCTCTTTCTCATAACCCCACAGGTTAAGCCTTCTTCAGCTGATTGCAAGCACAACTTATGAATTATGTGCGCACAGCCTGGTCATTCTGCTGCGCTCGCCTGTTTATCGCGTCTGATCAATTGATTTCACTGGCTGCAGCTAATGTCATTCTGTCCTTTTTATGTAACAAGTAATGCTGTTGCTCCTTTTGTCAGTATGAAATAATATATCACGAAGACGGAAAGAGACCACGCTAGCTAACACGCGAGCCTTTTGTTTTTGAAATTATTATTAATGCTATTTTCATTTATTAATGTCATGATTTTGTCAAAGGTTGTGCTTCCCCCCTAATATAATTTCAAGTATATGTGCAGAACAGGAGGCCCTTTTAGTGAATATGTAGTTATATGAGTCACTTCACTAACTGAGGGGAAAAATAGAAATAAATATAAAAAAATAGAAATAAATAAATAATATAAACATATCTCATTTAGCAGTGTGTTGTGTATAAAATTCAACCCATGCCACAATTTATTTGTTTTTATTATTTTCTTTATAAACTATTAATAGAAAATGATTTGTGCTTTTGGTCTTAATATCTTGTGTTGGTTTAATGTAAATCCTACCTCTCAGGAAAACAATGGTGTCAAGTGGCGCTCGTGTTTTGCTCAGCTCTTAATCAGCACTCAGCACGCGCCTCCATTCACTCACACTGCCAACACTTCAATCTGGAAAGTCCCTAAAGAAGATCAATGCGACCCTTTTTTCCAGAAGCCCCACGACCTGCTGCTGTCGCAGCACCACGTAGACACATATAATGCAGGCCCGGAATACGGAGAGCGCGTGCGTGTGTAAATTTAGCATCTTACAATACCTGGTTTTCTGTTTGTTTTTTGTTTTGTTTGTTTTTTAGTTTATTTTCGTTTTGTGTGTGGGAGCGCGCTAATGCGCGCCTGCATACATGGCTCTGTGCACTTATGGTGTGGCTTGTGCAACTTGTGTGTTTACATGAGAGTGCCTGCATGCGCATACAATATGCGCAAATTACATCTGGTCTGTGTGGCGAGACCTGAGCGTGCATGTTTGCGCGCGAATCGGCCTCAGAGAGAAACAGGGAGACAGACAGAAGCAGGGAGGCAGAGCGCATACTAATCATATCTGTCTGTCAGTTTAATTTTCAGAGATGAGCAGTTCTGGCGTTTGGAAACAGCGAAGCGGTGCGCGGTGTGGGACCGCGGGCTTCCTGGAGCAGATGCTGCCCTATCGATCCGCCCCGCGCACAGCAAGCACGAAGGGATGCGTGTATGGATGGCAAGTAGCTGGAGGTAAAAATGGTCAACGGCTACAGAACGAAAATAAAAGGTCCTCTCGGAGGTCGGGGTGAAAGTTCACCTGCTGTGGCTGGAAAACCCGAGAAAGCAGGCCGACACCCGAGCTGCAAAACGCCCCAACTTTTACGCAGCGGGCCTAGAGGGGAAACTGACACACAGCAGGATGTTCAGGGTGTGGGTTTGTCAACACTGGGTTTTGAAGTTAGCCACATACAGTCATAACAATGCTGAAAAAGTCTCATATTTCTGTCTTATGCCTAATGAGTTCTGATGAAAAAAATGCATTTCTATCCACCTGATTTATCTGATTTATTCAAGCTTCAAATCTTTTGATCACAGATAATAAGCGTATTTCCATTTTAGGCATTTAGCTGATGCTCTGAGAGTCACTTTCCTCACAATGAGAGCGGCAGCAGGATCAGCAACACTGCAGCCAAAACATTTACATTTCAGCCATTTAGCTGATGCCCTCAGAAGGACTTGGGAAAAGAAACGGTGGATGCCCAACTTCCCCATTACAATACAGGCAATAAATATACCGAAGGATGCTCTGTTTGAGTATTAACTGCAGCTCTTATCAAAGGAAGGCCTGCTTTATAGATACGGTGGGTGGGGAAAGACTTTTTAATCTAAATCCAATGCTGAGCCTTTTTAGATTGCAACCGTTTAGCTGAAGTTTCATTAAAGACACATATGACTGCAGTCCTCCATCGCCAATAAAACAAACATGCAATAGCAGGAAGGTCAGGGGGTCAAAGGACATTGTCCTGACCTTAAAATGACCATGCATGCAGCAGAAAATAAACAGAATCAGTCAAAGGAACAGAAGCGGCTGATTTTCTGTTGCACTGATTAAGGACGGTGTGAGAGAGAGAGACAGCTTCTCCCGAGCAGATGAATTTCCAGCATCTGGCTTGTCAAGATTCATAAATTCATATTTTATTAGGAAAAAAAAATGTCTGCAGATATGGACGTGCTATGAATGCTGGACACGACGGCCTGCAAACATCCACCACACTGATCTGTAGGAGAAAAATACAGCAACGTTTTTGTTTTCATCCTGCAACTTACACTCCCTTCTCAAATCTTCTGGTTAATCACCGAGTAAACGTGATCACTTATGGGTAAATCATAATGGATGAAGCGCACGCGCAGGGTTGCAGTTTTGAATGAGATATTGACGCTCTCTTTGCAGCCGTGAAAAAGAAAAAAATAAGCACCCAAATTGACGATTTTATGCAGCCTGTTTCAGGGAAAAGGAATTTATTCTGAAGAATTAAACGACAAAAAGCAGCATCCTTCTCATTCTGGTGACTTAAGTCATGAGATTTTGCCTGTTCAGTTGCAAACATAGACATTAATATATATTTCATATATTCATGCATCCTTAAAAATCTCTTGTTGATGATGAGGTGGAAGATTCAAGGTTTCATTCTCATATTAGATTAGTTTGTTTTCATCTCATCTACACACCCATGCGTCATTTAATCACGCAAGCGCACATACACGCGCGCGCGCGATAATGGCTGGTATATGTGGCATCTACAATCTTGAGTGTTGCGTGGGTGTGTAAACACTTCAGCTCGCAGCACGCATACGCTACACAATGAACACAAAACACAAGTTGATTTTCAAGTTATTTATTGTCATATGTAAGAAAACTTACAGAACAGTTAATATTCCCCCATGTCTTATTTTGAAAGAAAAATATACAGTGGACAAGTTTTCATCTTTTTTGTGACAAAAAACAACTTCATAAACACGCGTACTGGAAACAAAGTTCATCAGGGATATTACAAAAAAAAGCTTCAGGTGTGAAAAGCTCAGTTTTCATACCTGAAGTTTCCATCAGTAATGTTGGTTTTGTTCATCACATTCACACATATACATTCATCAAGTCTAACTTTCTCACTCATTTCACCGCCCCCCGTTACCTGTCACTTCTATTTTGCTTGACAATGACAATGTGCCATGAAGGGTTTGCTATAAACGTCGCACATTTATTTACAACTAGTTTATATATGATCCAAACTAAAACCATGTGAGACAAATATGTGGGAGTGGGGGATTTTCTATGTGATGGAAATCATTAGAAAAGGGCGACCGTGAAAAAACAAATATCACCTGTTCCTCTGCAAGACACGCAAATATGGCTTTCACGAGACGATTAAAAAAATCACAACTACAGTTGTTAATAAAGTAATAAATTCCTTATGCTGCCAAAGATGGTTTTTATTATTAGATACCTGGCATTATTTACCAGCGGAAATATTTAAAAAGAAAAATAATAATAATAATGGTTTTTCCATATGTAGACAAAAAACTATCTATTAAATTGACTTCAGAAATTTTGGTAGCACTGTTATTTGATTTTTTTGTGTCAGATAGAAGTTTTAAAGCAGACATTTAAAACTTATTAATCAAACTTTGACGTTTTTGTGCCGACTGAGACTTAGTTTTAATGCTCTTGTCATGCACATCTTTAGACTGACTTTGTAAAGAGTTAACAAATGTAATTAAAGCAACAACTTTCCTTATATTATTTTCTAAAAATGTTTATTATTTAACCGGTTTTTACTAAGGTGCCTGACAATGTTTGTATTTTTTAAAGCACATAATAACTAAGTTATAACTTGAAAACTAGAAAAGACAAAGGGAAAAAATTAATAAATAAAATGTAACAATTTGCGTCTGCAAAATAAACAAACAAAAACATTTAATTTTGACATCACACGAGCTCAGTGAAATTTACCCTGTTATAATTTACAAATAAAACTTTCACTAGTGAATAATAATATTTTATCACTTTGACAGTGCGCTGTTTTTCTCTTCCTTTGCCCCTGTTGTTGCCTTTTCTCCCCTTTCCCATCCCTAACTGATCGATAGAATCAATTATTACCACGAGACCTGGCGTTACACAGATCACAATGTGAATAATCAATAACTAAATAAGTATGGCTAGATGAGACCTGAATGGGAAGAAAATGAACAAAATATACCTGATGATAATAATGGTAGAAATGAGCACAGATGTAACCACCATATTGACTCAACACATTTAGCTGGTTATCAGACAAGCTGAATGAATGACGCACTCATTAACCTGCAAGACTGATTCTGCGCAACATACATGTGGCTCATTATGAAGTTAAAAATGATTTCAGCATTTGATCTGTTCACCAATATGAGAAAATGTGATCAATATGATGCTGGGTGATCCTTTTATGGCCTTTTCACATACGCTGTTTTAAGGGGGGTTGAAACAAACAAGAATAAGCTGCAGGCAAATATGTTTTCATGATGCAGGCCTACAATTTATCAGTGTATGGCCTGATAAAAAAAACACACACACACACACACAAACACACACACTGTTAACTGAATATGAACACTCGATTTCACACTAAATATTACAGCAAAATGAATAAAGCCTAATATTATACTATATTATTTATAATAGATATTTATTCTCACACCATATTCAGCGGTGGTTAAGTTAGCCTACAGCTCAAAACAGATGCCTCACGCTATAGAAATATGTTTAACAAAAAAAAACCCTAAATAAATAAATAAAAATCTATTTTTTCGACACAGAGTGGAGTCCACCTGGCCCCATCCTCCATCAGGTCGAAAATGTAAAATAGCCTACTGGAGCTGCTGCTGGAAAGTTTGAGCAAGTGAATGAATGATAATCACATTATTTTCGTCTATTATTTGCAGGTTTAGTTGCAGTAATGATCGTGTACGCCGTGATGTGCAACTTGACTTCGCAGCGTGAATAATGTTATTATCGATCATATCTGGATTAATGCAAATTCACTCGTTTAATTCACTGAGTTCGCCTCCTGTGCTCACGAGCCAATAATGCACTACAGAAAAGAAAAAAATCTACAAAACTTGCAAAAAGCAAAGAAAACATGAGGAGAAATTAAATGATTTCATTTGTTATATTTTCCCTTCGAACAGCATATCAAGGTGTTTAAAACATCTCTCGGACTTTTTATAATTTTTTTTTATTTATGGGAAGATAAAAGCTTTTATTTTGTGAAGTTGTAAGGGATAAGGTGTAGGTGTGTGCGTGTGTTTGTGTGTGTGTGTGAGCGCACATCAGTTAATATCGATCCGTGCATTTTAAACAGCCTCCTATTTGCCCTACAACTATTTTTCATATAAAATGCAAATATGTCCCTCTGTAATTGGCTCTGCATTCTTTATGTAAATGAAATTATCTGCTGGCCCCCGTCCGCGAGGGGAGAAAAGAAAAAGTGTTTATGCAAAATGGAGCTCAAGGGGGTGCAAAGGTCGATAAGTTGCAACTTGTCTGAGTTTATCCCCCCCCCCCCCCCCCCTTCTCTGTGCATGTGTCTATTTCTGAGTCAGTGCTCATTACAAGTTCGTAAAAGTTAAACAATTAGCGCTTTCCAATGTTAGTCGGGGAGCAGTGGAAGTAAACGAAGCCCTGCACTCAGACGTTTTCACCAAGTTTTGAAAAATGATTTAAATTTGGTGCTTTAACTGTGCAGGTCGGTCAGAAATTATGTTTTCATGTTCATCACCTTATACTGAGACAAATATGTTAAATTGTAACTGTGTCTACAATTTTTTTTTGTCTAAGCTTTAATTGCATATAGGTGTTGTTGCTGAAAGTGCAGGGGTTTAGTAATAATTAATCCAATTTATTTTTCTGGGGCTTGAGTGTTAAGTGGAGGCCAATAAGATGCCACATGAATGTACATGAATATCATTTGCAAAATTAATCAAACCCACTCACACTTACCCCCCCCCCCCCCCCCCCCCCCAAAAAAAAAAGGAAAAAAGAAGAAAAAAATAACATTTGTAGGGGGAAAGGACTGTGAAGGTCATTTTCAACCCTTTTCCCTTCCAATAAAAAATAAAATAATATACTTTAGTAATTAGGCAACCAAATAATGTTAAAAAAAAAGAGTTTGGTCTCAGTCAGTGGATTTGTTTTGTTGTCATTTTCCACTTGTTTTCTGATTGGAGATCAGATTAATGCCAGGGCCGAGAGACACATACTTTGAGTGAATTTTAAAAAGATTCCACACAAAGATCACGCATGCTAAAGAAAAACAAGACGCAAGAACAACACATGGCCTAATGTATAATACACACATGCATTTCTGGGCCTGGATTGTTAGCACTGCAAGCTGCAGGTATACATTCACAGCAACACTGCACAAAATACACATTACCGAAAATGTCACCATATTACTGTATGCGGCAAACAGCCTGAGCTATTTTTCTAAATGAGACAACATGCACATGTCCATTTCTAATGAGAGTCGGCTCCCTGGTGAAACACTGAAACCCACGTTCTTCTCTTACATGCAAAATTACTGAGAAACAAGCAGACACACCAACTCAAATGCCTCCACACAAACATACACATAAACAAGTTTGCATCCTGTTTTTCATCCCTCCCTCTCTTCCTCCATCTTGCCCTTCACACCTTCTGGTCCCTATCGGAATAAAACACGCCCTTTCTCAGGCAACCTTGGTGTGCATCTTAAGAAATCCCTTGTTGCATGCTGCTTAACATGGTCACTAACAGATAAAAAATACCTTTTAAAAAGCATCTACATATTGATCACATAAAAACTCGCAGCTATTTTCGGCTGCGGTAATGCATGCGTTTGCCAAGGCCTGTCAGTCTCTAAGGGTGTGTGAGTGTGTGTCTACGCTAGCTTTCAGGTGTGTGTGTATAAGCTTGTGAGAGTGTGTGTGGGTGTAAAAGTGTGTGTCTACCAGCTGAAAACTGTGTGTCAGCCTATCCAGCCAGTGTAACTTGGTGGGGGATCAAAGGCAGCAGGGTTTCTCTCTTTTTCCTGGTTTTTCCAGTCAGGTTCCCCCCCACCACCACCACCCCCCTCCCTTTTACTTCCACCCCCTCACCACTGCCACCACCTCCTCCTCTTCCTCACCCTCCTCCTCTTCTCTTGCATCCGCTCTTCGCTTCCCTCTCTCCTCCTCTTCCCAATTATTCCCTGATTTTCCTTCCCTGCTCGGCTGTTAAATCCACTCTGCATCCTTTTCTTTTCCCCGGCATCGGCTGCTGCTTCCTCTCCGTCCATCCGAGCTGAGGGAAGGAGTGCGTGTGTGTGTGCAGCCTCATCTGCCTCTCTTTCACTCCCTCTCCCTCTCTCTCTCTCTTCTCTCTTTAATCAGCATGTTAATAAGAAAGGTAACTAATCAATACATTCAATGGCCTGGCTTGGCGATTGATACGATCTCCATCCACCTCCCCCTCGCTCTGTGCTGCTAAACACACACGCACACATACGGATCAACACGCACACACGGACACACAACTGCAGGACTCTCTTGGGTGCAGAGGCCCTTAATGGTAATTTATTCAAGTCATTTTATTTAGAAGGCACATTAATAAACAGCAAAGCCTGACCTAAAATTATGTCAAAACTCTTCTCATGTGTGAGTAATCAGATGTTAGGACGTACACTGATAGTGATTCGAGTGCAGCTGACAAAGAAGTTAAAGAAATGCTCAAATACCTTTGATGCAGGACTTTTTTTTGTAGAATCATTTGGTTGTTAAGAGTGAGGCCTTTTGCTAGTCTCAGAGTCACATTAGTGATTGTGACAGATAAATTCAGGTTAGAGGGTCAGCTCAAAGCAGTGACTTTTAGAGTCATAGCCCTTTTGCCTGATCCTTAAACAAACTAACTCAGACAGTAAAGTTGAGCTGCACTGCTATAAACACACATAACATGCACTCAGCCGCACCCCAAGCCCCACACTCGGTGCTATCAAACACTATTCTTCCACCTGTAAATTAACTCTTCAGACATATGCTTTTGGAGCGTACAGAGTGATGGTGGATGAGAAAATGGTCATGCATATCATAATTTTTTTAAAGGCTGGTTATACATGCACCAAGCAAAGTTGTTCTTTTAATAAGAAAAAGCCCTGATCACGTATCAGCAATTTGGAGGTAAAGTCAAAAGACCTGTTATGTCAATCAATTCTGAAAGAGCAGCTGTTCTGATTTTTCACCATGAAACCTGGCATGAACTCCCAAATACACGCCATACAAACATGCATCGTCATTTTAAAATCAGTACAAGCATTCTGATCAAGTTGACTAAACTGAAAGCAATTCAATCGTTACATTAAAGTTACAGTGATCTACATGACAAAACACGAGAGTGTGTAACTTTCTCCTGATGAAAGGGGAAAAAAATGCTTTGGAAAACATTCACAGCTGTAGGCAGGTGGACTGAACTGTAGGACTGAATGCTTCTCAAAGACGAGATTGGAATAGAAAAAAAAGGTTTTAGGCAGATAATTTAAAACATTTAGCTTGTATTGAACTTTTCATGCTTTTCACTTATTACAGTTTTTGAGTTTTGAAGCTTTAAGGTACCAATCTCTCCTAATAAATGGCTGCCTTTATATCCAGCACTGTACTTTTGCTCTGTTCCATTTGTTCTCATCTTTAACTCTGTCTCCAGCCACCAAGCCCTAAATTCTCCCATTTAAAAAAAAGCCAGTTGCCAGTTGCTGTTAAAGGTATGTGGATATTTGGCCAGGGAGGTCCATGCATCCCTTTAGGGCACAAGATAGTTTGAAATCACAAGGGAAGGGAATATTTAAGAGCTGAATACTCACACAGCTTAGGGCTGCAAACAGAGAAACATCTCGCCTTATACCAAAGCAAACATCCACTTCTATCTCCCTGTCTCTCTCCCCAATATTATTAATAGATAGCAGGAAGGAAAATACACAAGCGCGCACACAAAGACACATAAGTCCTCCCTCCTCAGGATATGGAACTCCAACAGACATGAAAAAACTCAGGCTCCTTCTGAGGAGGACATTAGAGGCATGGCACAGGATGAAGGGAAATCCTTCATACAGGAACAACACAGGCAACTGCAAGAATGCAAGGTGGCCTTTCAGGGCTGACTGAATGGGTTTCTCCCCATGACCCTCACCCCGACACACACACAAGTACACACACAAACCTCCCACCCCCTTCTGTGCTGCTTTTTTGCCTTCTGGTAACTTCTGTCTCAGTGCAAAGCTTACAGTGTGAGGTAGATCCTTTTACATTTGTCTCCCAGTTTATCCCCCCACCCCTCCACCCCCCGTGCTTCTTCTTTTCCTCCTCCTCCTCCTCCTACTTCTGCTTCTTCTCTTTTACCTCCATATCATTTTTCACTCGCGCAGTGGAACAATCGATATGTAGAAAAGCGTTACGGTATCATGTATCATTGTGGAATATGTGATATAGATTATGGTCAGTTCATGTTTACAGTATTTTTCTTTTGTACTGTTTGCCATTTGTGTGTAGCCTGCATTTGACGAAGATTTATAATGCTTTTAAATTGAAGCTTTCGCTGACTGATTATTTAAAACAGAAGACTATATAAGTAAAAACACATGTTCATGTAAGATGTCTTATCATAAACCACAGTTGGAATAAAAAGCTGTAAAACATTCTACTTGCACGCCTATAATCAGTCTGCAGAAAGGAAAAGCACTTTATATTATAAACTGCATTTAAGCCTACAACGACAATGGATAAAAAATTTCACTCCGGACAAAAGGAACTCTGTGCTGCATATTTATATTGGCAGAACCATGACAATAAATTTCTCGACCTCTTCTGCTTGTGAATTGTACATTTCAGTAAATTGCTTTGGCTCTGTAATGAGAACTGTGGTGTACCTTTACTGTGACTGCAAGAAGACAATAACCTCCATTTTCAAATTTAGGCAATATGTTTTAGACAATGACTATCTGAATAGCCCTTTGTTTTCCAAATCAATATTTTCATATATGGTCAACGGCCGTTTTGAAATCACACGGGTGCCATAAATATTTTTCAGGGAATCTATTTTTGCAGAAGATGCTGTGACGTGAAACCTGAAACCTCATAAAAAACTGATCTAACAGCTGCTTTCCAATTGTACTCTGTTTTAATGTATGTCATAAACGTGCATATGGCAACGTGCGTGCAATGATACAGTACATGTTGACCGAGCATCGATCACAGCCGAGCACAACAAATATGCCACACAACAACACTGTGCTCTGATATTGTTTTTCTATATTTCTGCTTTGCCCGAGTTTCGCTGCAAGCTGAGGTCCAATTTCATTGCATTATCTGCATGTCCGGAGTGTCCCAGAGGGGCTGCAGAATGACCAGTGGCCCCACTGACCCTCAGAGCTGCTGTCACCCTTCATCACCCTGCTCTCCATCTTGGATGGTGTGGTCACCTAGCAACCGGGGCCAGAGTTCGCTGCTCATGGACCAGAGGCTATTGGGAAATCAATCGATACGCCTCAGCCCAACCTAGAGAGCTGCCTGCCTGCCTGGCTGGCTGGCTGTCCCCCCTCCTCCCCATACCTTCCCTCCTCACAATCTTCCTCCCTCTCTCCCTTGTTATGGCCAAATGAAGACGATGCAGTTCTCACTTTTCCACACCTCAGTGTACGTGGATATCCTGTTACAGGATAAGAAATGCCTCTGCTTGCCAGGGGCTTGCAGGTCCCGAGGCTGATGTATCTGTCCTGTCAACTGGCCTCCATTTCCACCAATGTTTGGATTGAGAGGCGGAGAGACAGCAATTAATCAAATTTCAGAGGAGCATTTCTCTCCTTTCATGGTATTGGCCGTGAAGAAGTGCTGACCAAAGATTACATTGGTGCACAGTTGCAGCTCACCCCACTCCGCCACCACATTTATGAATTTCTTTCAGCACATTGTGGCACTTTGGTGTTTCTGAGAGCAATAACTCCACCACTCCAATACTCCCTTGGCTCATCTTTTGGATCATTTCCACATGGGTCTATGTGAATCTAATTAGAAGCCTATCAGACATGAACACAAAGATCACTTTCATTAGCAGAACAATGATAAATGTTAAAGGGATTACAAGGTCCCCACTAAAATCAAAAAATGTGATTTTTTTAAGCTCATAAAAACATCTAGAAGGTCAGATCTGTTTAGCAGGACTTCTATTTATGATGGAGTTTCCTCACTGAAATCTTTACAATCAGACTGGGGTCAGCAACCTTTGATCCCCTCTGACCACGTTGGGAGGATGGGGAAAATTCGATCACCTTAAACAGTTCGAAGACAGGGGGCTCTGGGAGAAGGAGAAGACGATGAAAAGATGGGGGAGGACAGAGCTTGGAAGCAGAAGACAGAAGGGGTGGAGACAAAGAAGGAGGGGTCAGGTTAGAAATGACAAGAAACCGGTGCTCATCTGCTGCTCTCTGATCAGAGTCATCAAACTGAGCAGCTTAGCTAAAAGAGAATCCGGTGGTCCATCTGGGGTCCTGTGTGACACCTCCCGTTTCTCAAAGATATCTGAACTATAGTTATCTTTACTAATTTTGACAATGTAAACTCATGAATGTCGCATCAAATGAAAGAATAATTAATTTCAAAACGTAGAATGGTTGGAGCTATTTTGATGCGAAGTTTTGCTGCTTTTTGTTCGTTTCTATTGGGATGAAAAACAAAATTTTTGGAAACGATTTGCTAGACAATGCAAGTTATTTGTGGTGTCTGGAAATGTGTGATACTGATATAACTCATATCTGAAATTCCTTTGTTAAGAAAATCAGAAAAATATATTGAAAAACAAGTAACACTTCAAGCAGTAAATAATCTGTTTGCATTTATTCGCAAAGACTAAAGTTCTTGGAAGTGCAAACATTCAACCCTATTGCATTAAAAAGTAGTTCTGCACACTTAATACTAAACAACAACAGGCAGCTGCAGTGCTCCCTCCCACCTCACTCCGGATTAGGCTGACAGATTTCTTGACTTTTGTTGTTGTCCATCTCTGCAACTAAGAAGATGATTCTACCTCTGTTGTGGGGTTTGCCAGATCCCCAGATGGTCATCCAGCACGTGGCTGGAGGTGGACTGTGAAATGACCCCCCCAGCTGGACACTGTGGCCAGGTCACTGATCTCTTAGCTGCCCCTGACCCCCCTCCTCTTCCTTTTTTTTGGGGCCAGCTGCCATCGCCACAGTCCTAGCCTAATGGTGTTGGATCACCTCCCCTCTGAAAACCCCCCACATCACCGGCTAGCCAGGCCACAGGGAGTGTCCAGATGCCCTCTTACCCTCCCCTCCCTGAATACACTGGACACAGGAGAGTCAGGGGGGTGGGGAAGAGTGTAAAAGGGTGGGCTGGTCTGAGCCTCCCCCCTCAGTAAAAGACAGCAAAAAGGGGAGATGAGAGCAATAGCCACAAGGATGATGACCACATAGGCATGACATTGACACGGACGAAAGAAAAGAACCTTTTAACCATAAAAGTGGAATAGTCGCCTCTGGAAATTGGAGGCGACAGTAAATGCATTTGTGAGTGCCAGGGTGTCTCACTCATTGTCCCTATTACATGTCTCATGGAGGGCAGAGGAGAAGAGGGGGGACAGGCTGAAACTAGACTGGGAAAGGGAGGGGTGATGCTTAAAAGCATTCTCAGTGACATACGCACACATGCAGTCAGACTAGAATACTGTTCAGTTGTTTGCAACTAATGCGCTGCTGCTTCCAGATACTGGTACAGTTGGATGACTTGGCACGGGCTCACCCGGCGCAGAGGGAGGTACGCCTCTGCTGGGTCGGAGTCTGGCTGCCTACTGAGAGAGGGGGCTTCTGGGTTTGCTTGCCTGGAGTAATGTCGATAAATCAATAGGACACACGTCACTGCAAGCCCAGAGAAGCCACATGAAACTGTCATTGATCGGCATAAGGTGGAGTGTGTGGGGGAAGAGGGGTAAGGCAAGGGGGAGGGATGGATAGTGTTGGGATGGGAGGGGTGAAGCTGTGGGGGAAGGAGGATCCAAACATTTGGAGCCCAAGGGTCATCTATTTCCCCTTTACTCCCACTTCCTCTACCCCTAACAATGAAGGCTAGCGCATGGATGGGGTGTCAAAGGTCAGCTCAGTAGCCAGTGGTCCCTGAACAACAGTGTTGAGCCACGTGCCTGTCAATAGTTCGCTGTCACAGCTCACAAAACACAGAATGCCTCTGGTGCTAGAGGACAACCGCTGTGTTGTCCACAGCAGTGCTGCCTTCTACACACCAGCATGCTGTGCTCACGCTCGAGTTTCTCTATGCTGTCATTCAAGCAAATCCGCAGCAGTTTGTGATTTGTCATTCATGACTTCTCCCTCAATGAAAATACCAGAATACACTTGTAAAACAGGGCAGTCTTCAAAGAAATGCATGAGCCGTATGCATTTCATACAACACTCTCAGGAACCACTATCTCCTCCTATGCAGCAATGTCAGCAACCGCAACAGCCAGAAACAGGAGCACTGAGCGTAGCAAGAAGCCACAGCTGATTGCCTTCCCTCCCACTCTGTCTCTTGCTCTCTCCTTCTCAATCCTGCATTTTCAGCAGTAGTTGCAATTGGCGATCAATACAGTATATGATCGACACGGGCCCTAGATCATGATATCTATTCCCTTCTCTAAGGGCTAACCCATCTCAGCGCCATAGCTCTGGAGCCTGTGGTTCAATCGGGGTTAGAAGTTCAGTGCCTGCGATGGTCAGAAAGACAGAGACTCAGTGATCGCCTGGGTGTCAAGTTCTCCTGACAGTCTGTCTGGCTCAGCCTGCTGGGTTTTGATCTGAAGAAAGCTCGGGCTAACCTTGGCCACAGCACCACTCCCACCCTCCTGCCTGTCTTCACTTCTCAGTCCTTTTCAGTATCTACCACGCCATAATTCTCTGCTGTTGCGTCTACAGTTGCTCATGGCGAGCTAATGACCACCACATTGATCATGCCTGCTCGACCTCCAAATTGGGGTCAACAACAAAAGAGGCCAAGTCTCCAGTGTCAGGAAACAATTGCCATTTTCAAACTGTCATTTGTACGTCTTCTTCTGAAAATAACACAGAACAAGGAACCTGGATTTGTACCCAACATGCCGCAACCTACTTTGCCTTCGAGCGTCCTTCAACCCCCATAAGGAGGGTCACCTAAATCTCCACAGAACCACTATCCTCACTGCCATTTTTCACCACTGATTTCCAGCAAGCTTTTAACCTTTATGTAATTTTTTTAATTGTGAAAGTTGACACCAGACAGGAGCCCCTTGTCACCTTTGCATTCGTTTTTCTGACATTTTCATTATCACGATAGGTATAGGAAATAGACAGGTGCAAAATGCATGGCAACCCTCTGTCCTTGCTCGACCGGTTGCCATGGAAACGGCTGATAGAGTAGGTTATCGATCGCTGTGTCCAGTCCCCCTACGTTCCCCCACCCCCTGTACCGACTTTTTTTCTGCAGTGATGGGCGTGGATCAATAGCCTGTATATTGTATGGTTTTCTCACCATTCGCCCTCCATAATAGCAAAAAACCCCCAAAAAAAACAGCATAGAGAGAGAGAGAGAGGCAGAATTGTAAAAATGTAAGCGATCATATTTAATAGGAAAGATGAGTTGAAAAAAAAATCAAATCAAGAGAAAAATGCCTGGAGTCTGATGAAATGTAAATACTGTGGAGCTGTATTTGTATTAAGGAAACTGAAAATTCCTACCAAAACAAATAAGCAAGCAAACAAGAAAGACAGAAAGTTGTAGAAAACCTCAACATTCCTCCTGTCCTTCTGTCACAGTCACTTCAAATTCTACCTTTTACTTCTCTCTGGCAGACTATTTTCACATACGTGTCATGCTGCATTTACCCGCATGTTTTTTATTTCAATTTACTGAAATCTTTTTTCATTTAAATTAAGTTTTACTATCAACCATCAGAGAGGTCCAATTCATGTCTTTAAAAACGTGACGATGAATAGAGGAGCCTCTGCAGACCTGGGGGAGCTCGTTTAAATCTCGCCTGAGGGATCCCTCAAGCGAGGGGTCATGGTTGAAGTCATGGAGCAGTAAATTTAAAGGTGGGCACTCCTCAAGGTGTCTCTGTCGCCCCGAGGCACGGTCATCACAATTCCAAGAAAGGTGGAAATAAAAGTGCACTGAGAACACAAAGGCTTTTGGCACTTCTGGAGAAATTAGCCGGTCAGCTCACTGATGGTCAACCACCTTGGCTTAGCTACAAACAGCCCACACCCCCCCTTGGCCCACCCTTCTAAATGACATGATCCCATACATCACTCATCATTCAACTCACCATTTCTCAGTACAGTATTGATATTACACTGACAAATGAATGTGAAACAGGCAGTTTAGATGTAATGAGTTTAGGAAGAAATCTGAAAAGCAGGAGAGCAAAAGTGTAAAGGACATTGCATATATTTTTACTCCACCAGTCAAGTTCTCCTTTCATGCACCACTTCACCTCTCAAAGTTTCACATTTTATAGCCATATTTACAAAAAAAATTGAAGACTTAATACATGTGGATGAGGTTGAGCCTATATGGAGGGTCATATTGTCCATTTTTCTCCTTTCGAACCAAGTTGCACTTATATACAGTCTCTCCCCCTACACACATATGTCAATATGTTTGGTCTTCAGTGGTAGGAATGTGCCCTGAGGCTCCCATATAAAATTAGCAGACCATTCCCATGTTGGCTTCCTTTCATGCCCCCACTTGCAAAGCGGCCGACGCCACTGTATCAATAATTCAGCCACAATTTAGTTGTAGTTGGGCCACATGTTACGGGTCAGTTGTAATGGGTGCTATTGCTACCGGATGCCTGCTCCATCTGATGGGTTTTGCAGGAGGTTTGTGGCCAAATGGCCTGGGTGTCCTATCACTTTTTGACTAATATAGATCTCCATGTAAGTCTGCTGAATTTTGCCAAAAGCATTTCAGAATAATGTGCAATTGCAGGTCATGGTAATACTGTCAAATAAATAAGGTCTATTTTGTTCTTAAGGGTGCAGGGTAAGTTCAATAAACAAAAAAAAAGTATATTAAAATTACTACCTTTGTGTGCATTTATTGAAAACTTTTACCATTCTTTTACGCATGTTTTGTTTCCTGATCTGGTTTGCTACAGTTCATCTGGCACAATTAGAAACATATCAGAAAATATGTTAAATTTTGTTTAAAAAAAAAAAGAGCGCCTACAGCACCATTGTGCCTATACAACAATAAGGCGGCGTGCATGATCATGTTATATGGATCAATTCATTACCTCAATAATTAAAAACAAAAATCACGCAGCTTTATTGGTTTTTGTAGTAAAGAAAACAAAAAAAGCCCACAGATCAAATAGCTTTCTTCAACATAACATATCTTTAAATGTCTTTTCCCCACGCAGTGGAGAGTTAGCTATATGTGAGGTCATCAAGTTGACAACAAATTGACACTTCAGAACACAGCTCAGCCTAAACAACCACATGAGTGTTTTGAGGATTCATCCATCGAATCCACAGTGGCCTCAAACAAGTCTTGTGGGATCTGCTCCCCCGCATGCATCCCACCAACACTGCTGGATGTCTGCCCTCCAGTCTTAAGCCAGCCTTGGGGTGGTGGAGCTGCTAATCTCACACTATAGCTGAATTGGAAATCCGCATGTGTACGTCCATGTTGGACGGGAGGGAAGGGGCTGGGAGTGGAGAGAAGTGGCTGCCCTTGCACCTTGGTGAGATGAAAAGCTCTCAAAGCCTGGAGAGCAGGAAAACACTGGCAGGGCAAAAGTCAAACTCCTAAGGCCACAGAGAGAGAGAAGAAAAAATCCCAAACTTTTTCTTGTATCCTCTGGCAGATTGTGTGTGGTCAAACTGAGGGCTTAGTGTTAAAACTGAGTTATTGTATATGAAATGTGCATTCAGTGCCACAGAAAACTTCTGAGCAACTTGTGAAAAGCTGCCTGACAGCAGTGACCTGGTTTTGCATTTGGTATTTCACTGTACAGTGAGTTTGACAAGTACAATTTCAGAAATTTTTAGCACAATTTTATTTTATGTTTTTTGCACAAGGTATTGCATCATGTAGTACATTTTTTATTTAATTTTGATAAAAGTTATTGTGAAATGTACCAGAACAAACCTGCAATTATAATTAGGGCTTGAAATGAGATTATTCTTACTCAAACACATGACATTTGAGCACTACACAATATGTATGTGATGCAAGAAAGAGCAACATTTACCTCTTAAAATGCTTGACAAATACATATGTTGTTCTGAATAATGTGTGACACACAAAAGATTCTATTCTCATTGAAATAGCAGCTGTTTTGTTGGGTTTTTTGTTTTATTTATGTATTTTTTGTTTTGCTCCACTTGCTGATTTTAAGTGAACGGGTCTATTTTTCTGAAAAAGGTGAGCTCAGGTAAGGATACAAAATATAACCATATACAATACTATCTTTATGTTGCAAATGTGACACAGTGTGCTAACAAACAAAATTTATGCGACATTAACAAAGCATTTACAAGTCAGTGTTACCATAAAGTACATGAAGTTTCCTTATCTGTTTAACTAGTAATGAAAAAGGTTTTCTGTCCATCATTTTTTGTTTTCTTCTTTGTTTTTTAAACAAACATATTGACATATTGATAGACTACGAGAGACTATTGTTGATTGATTGCTTCTAGAATTTTTATTGAAAGAATATTTTAGATTCTGTTTTAATGTAGAGCATCCTCGCCTAAAATTGACATCTGCTTTTTTTGTCCTTATAGCTTGTTAACAGGTTAAAATGCTGACAGACTTACTTCAGAATTGTGTCTGGCTGATCTTTTAATCTAATTCAAAATTAAGATAAATTCATCAGATGCGGGGGAGATGCAAATAAGAATGCCCAAAGGAACTTTTAGTTTTTTACTTTAGTTCCTGTGAACATCTGGTGATCAGAGACCACACTGCTATCACTCCAGCTCTAAAAAAAAATGAACTCAATGTTCTATAGTGTTTTTATTCTGTGCTCATTTCACAAATGACTTCTACATTAATTAACTTGCTTAAAAATGTAAAATTCATGCCCCCAGCTGTGGCAATGTTGACCATAATAATTTCTTTGTCTGTTTTCTGAGTTTTTTCAGAAACTACAGTAAATTCAACCATTTAGAACGATCAATACAGACTCAGAGAAAAAAAAAATCCACTGCAGATGCCTGAACAGCCGATGCTAGAGGTTAAGTGTTCCTGAGTACACATCGGGGTATGTGTGCTAAAAAATAAATAAATAATTATATATATATATATATACATATATATGAGAGAAAAGCGTAAAGCGCAGAAGTGATCTATGTCCTTAAGCACCTTGGTGTGCTTTGCTGGCTCTCCTGATGAGCTGTCGCTGTAAGTGGGTAGAAAAACACCTCTAAGTGATGTGGGCCTTTAGTCACCTGACCATCACGAATGCCACTGTGGGCCCCTAGCTGGTCCAAGTCTGCATGGCACGGCAACATATTGCGTAGGTATAAGGCAGTCAGTAGTTATTCATCATCCATAATGTTAACGATTACAGCATGTCGATAACAAACCCAGGAGTTAAATGAGTTTGTGCACTCAGCTACGCCTGTGCCTCGGCAGTTCAAGGTCACTCCCTCCCGTCTCTGACAGGAGAGATGATTCCCGGGCCAAGCTGCAACCACACACATCTTGCCTCAAGGTCAAGTGTGCCACTATTTAGAACAAATAGATACATAAAACACTCAATCTTGTGTGTGTATAAGGTATGGGCCAGGACCTTGGGCCGGGATAAAGTTGGCCAGCAGCTCGTATATTTCGTCCTGTACTTGTATTTCAGCTTGACACTTTGTCACCCCACACCCCCTCCACTCACTTTAACGTTTTGAAGTCCCTCTTGTGTGACTGAACGCAAAAAGTTAGCATTGATTCTTGCTATGTTAGAGCTCACCAGAGTGCAATGTGGATGGATCTCGAGCATCTCGGGGTGACAAACTGTGTTTATCATTCAGTCCGTTGGCCAGCTGAATTTAGACTCTGCAGCCTCCTTTAAGCTGCTCGTTCAGACATACCATGACCAAAGCAGCTATTCACCTATGGATGGCTGAAAAAATAAAAACACAGAGGGCCTTTGTGTTTGAGCAGAAGCAGGACACGGCTAGGGCACGTGGTGAGAGGATACACTTGATTTGGAGTCAGTTACCAGCTCACGCCTATCATAATGGACAATGGGGCAAGGGCAAGTGTCTCCCTCTCCTAAGCTTTCCTCTCTCCCTCACCCTGTCTCTTGGCGTGCTTCCCCCAGGAGACACGAGCCGGGGGCTGGGCGCTCTGATGGCCAAGCGTGACATTTAAACCCCTGCCCTGCGGTAGCTTTAGGGGGGCTTTATGGAGTAGATGGGGGGCCACAGAGAGGTCCATCTGAGCACAGTGAAAGAAAAAAGGGGGTACGGGCAGAGGCTCACCCTACAAACCCCCTATTACTCAATGCACACAAACTACTCACCCCCCACCTCTATGCTTCACCCTGCAGAAATCCTCAGTATGTCAGTACGGTGGGGGCTCCATTGTGCACGGGTCTTCCACTGAAGAAAAGGACCCTTTGGTGATAAACAATTCAGCTGTCCACTCTGATCACAATGGGGGCACATCCCATTGCTTTGAGCATCTGTTTCGAGTAGGTACTGGTCCCCTCGCTGCTCAGCAGCGTTGACCATACAAACACGGTGTGCAACTAAATCCCTGAATCTGCTGGCCCACTACCACCTGCTCTGATCCTCCCCTCCTTTTATTATTCCTTATTTGGATCAATACTGTTGACTCCACTGCAGTATCTCTCAAAAGACAAGTTGAATAGCCTTGTGCTGGCTGTTCAGTAGGATCGCATGCTTTTTAAATTGTCTACAGTGTGGCAGCAAAACTGCATGAGCTGATTAAGGCGTGCATGAGAGAGAAGATGCTTTTCTGCCAAGACACAGGGCACAGAGTTATCTATGTAGGCCTCATACGTACAGCAGAGTCCATGGCTACTTATCACCCCCTTGTGGACATTCAGCATACATCATTCCTGCTTTTAAATTTGTCCACTCTTTTTATGGTGAGACTGTTGGTCTATATGGTTACCTGGTTATATGTATGTAAACTTTTTCAATGTTGTTACATACTATCATTTATCAGATTAAATTATTATTGGATGATCCTTTCCACCGCACTGTACCTGTAATGTTTATCTTATTTATGGCAGAAGGGCAGTGTTTACCCAGCAACGCTGCCCTTCTGCCACACATAAGGAAAACAGGAAAAGGACATCTCGTCCTTTTACTGAATTACTTCAGACTGTGGGAGAATGAACATGAGATTCATGTAAACATGTGCAACACTAATACATTTTTAAATTAAGGCTGTTGGGTTTTTTTTTTTACATCTTGTAAAGTTGTTTTGAGTATTTGCTTATTTATATCTATTTGTAACACTTTAAAATCAAAGTGATCTGCATTTTTAATTGTTTCAGTTTCTTTAATTTGTTTTAATGTCTTTTTATCTTACATTTTATAAAATTGCTTTGCTTTAGCAGAATGCACGTGAGTTTCTACTTATTATGCAGAAGGAATTATTTCAATAATATATATTAAGATACATTTTTAATCATATTAACCAATAAAACTGTCTGGAAAGTCCTGTTTGCAACTCTCTTTCAAATTCGGAAATTCAAAGTTCAAAATTTTCAAGGAGAATCGGTGAAAGGCAGTAAAATAAGGCAAAGAAAAAATACTGCGAAGCAATAGTAATAGTATTAATAGTAACATTAATTATAGTGATCAAGAATACATTGAGATATGGTTCACTGTTTTATGTGGTTTTCCAGAAGATACGTGAATGACATGTTTTCTGGATTTCATCCAATATCTCTGCCAACTATCTGATTCCAAGGGGTTAACTGTGAGCAGGGCACTCTGCTGGGGAAGCGCTAATCAGCTCGGAAACATTTGCTGCCCTTCTGGCAAGGTCAAAAGGGTCACGGTCCCTGGGCTGGATGTCCACTCCATCCTGTGCTCCTCCCCCATTGCTGTAAAGCCCAGCCTCCCCTTGGGGCCTATAGGCCCTGCAGGCACAATCACTGCAACGCCACTATAGGCCCACAGAAGCTGGCTTTAATCTATATGGAGCCCTGGGATGGACTGCGGCTGTCTGTCCATCAGCCTGTCAGTGTCTCTTGCCTTGACCGTACATAAGCAGCCATGGACCAGAGCTATCGACTTAGACAATCCGAACCCACATTTGTGATTGGTTTGCAGAGCCATCCGGTGGGCCCCTCCTGCTGTTTGACCAGGTGATTGATCTGTTAACACTGGCCACTGGACGTGTGTCTCTGAATTTAATTTCAGAATTCATTTCTGTGGGACGTGTGTGTACAGAAATGATGTAGAGTCCCAGGATCAAATGAAGGATTGATGGTTTCATCTGATATCTAAGTAAAAATGCAATTTAGATTTCTTTTCCACCCTTTATCATTAGATATTTGGAACGTGCCTAACAGGAACACTGACCAACCCTTAAAGCATGGCCTTATATCATTCTTACAATTTTAACAAAAATGTGAACAGTGTCTGCGTCTCTAAGCATTAAAGTCTTGAATCACCAGAGGTTAACCCCTTTGAGTGAAGATAATTTCTCAATATTTTTATTTGTCAGGCCATTATATTTTCCAGGCCTTGAGGCATTTTTTCTTTGTAACAATATCTCTACTATAACTGAGATACTGTTTATCAACAATACATGAAAACACCTGTAAAGAAGCCTTTGTTGTCAAGGCATTTCATCACTTATCAACAGCAAGAGAATCTCCTGCTGTTAAAATAATAAAAATGCTGAAAAGGGCACTAAAGTCAGGCTGAGAGGTTAGGTAACCCTGATTCATTTCACAGCTCATAAAGAGCACCAACGCATCGGTGAGTGGGTATTGTCCACCATGGATTTCCCAGTCCATTCTGCTTTATGCTTCTCTGTTTTCAGAAATGCCCATAAAACACAAAGACTATGAAATAAATGTGACGACCAAGACAATGCCTGAGTTAGGAAGTGAGGGCTGATTTGATGGAGTCTCTCTTTCTCCACTCTGGCCTGCTGCAGACGTGGGGAGAGGGGGCAGGCTGCTTGGATATGCATCACAAAGGCTTCCTGCAGTATTGATCTGCAGTGGGTTAAGGCAGTCTATCAGCAAATGTCCCTCTCTCTGGGAAAAACAATAGATTAAAAACACACAGCTTGCAGGGCGGGAGGCTGCTGATGGGCCCTTATCTGGGCCCAAAGGTCACTGTGTACAGATATAATCCACTTTCACTTAACAGCTTCATTTAAGGCACCTCGCATGCAAATGGTGGCATTTCAGGGTCTATTCAAAGACTGAGGTTTTGTTTTTCCAAGAGGCAGGCAGGGTTTTTTTAAACATTCTTTCAGAGATGGGTTGAAAGTGTTCAGTGCTTAAGCTTTAGTGGTTGAGTACATCATCTTTTCCCAAATCAAGAAATGACCACAGTGTTTTTATGACACCTAATAATGAAAAATGTATCATCTGAAAAAATTTAAATGCCCTATTTTATTCATAAGATATTGACACAGCAGGTAGTGCTGCATATTTCATTAAACTGGAGCTCTGTCACTCCAGTGGAAAATGTATAAACCCTTACACTATGGAGCAAATAAATGCACAAACTTAGAAATACAGCAAAAATATCTATGTGTAAAAACTCATTTTTATAATTTACAGCCAAATTTGTAGTACCTTGTCCCCCTTTCCACTAACAAGTTGAAAACACAGGTTATACTTTGATGCCCTCTTTCTATTTAATTAAAGTTTGCAAACTGATTTATACATAGGGCATATATAATGGTTACAATAAAACAAACAACCATTAAAAAGTAACAAACACTGTTTTGGGCATAGGTATTCCAACATTACTGATGAACATCATTTAACAATGTATTTCAGATCACTATGTCATTCAAACAACAAACCTAACCATCGGACAGTAATGGCACAACCTCAAAATGTTTCTGAAACATCGCCAAAAAAAGTCAGTAACACGTTCTAAAAATCAAACTGTGGAACTTGTGATCAAAATCGAAATTCAAAAAAGAAAAAACATCACTGCTGGATTAACAGTAGGCTGTGATGTCAGTAGCGTTCTTTAGGCTCGCTAAACTTACGTTTCTTCGTAGGCAAGTCGGTGGACGGCGTTTCCTGACTGGTGGGAAACTGAGAAGCCTGAAAACAGCAGAAGAAACATGCATTTGACATTTAGTAAAGCACGGCTTTATGTGTCTACTGACAGGCACCATCCCACTCTGAGAAACCAAAGCGACCAGTGTTGACTCATCTGTGGAACAAACGGTTCCTACGCATTTTCCACTTATTAATCCTAAATCTGCAGAACACATCTTGGTTATGCACGAATACTGCAGTATTATCAAACAAATCAAATCGTGTTTTTACGAACCGAGTGATAGGTCATGTGAGGACATGTTTCCACCCACATTTACATTTCTTTTGACAACAGGTAGTAGTTTTGGATAAACTACCAAATTATTTTCATTTATTTAACTACAGTCTGTTTGTTGCCCATGCATGCTTAGGTTTGTCTCCTGCTGACAAACGTAGAGAAACACACTTTACTTTTCCAACCTTGCAAAATCTACAAAAGTCTGTATAATAAAAAGAGTTTTCATTATTACAGAATTACAGAAGATGTTAGCAATGCTACTTAAGCAGCTACATGACCATTTTCATGCCTGATTTTGTGCTTACTTTTTGTGCTTGAAGACCATTACATCCTAAATGAGCAGAGATGACCTTATTGGGCCCATATCTATTATATATTTCAAAGATGTGCCTGATTAAGACATCAGGTTTACATGATAATATAGTAATTGCTGCCTTAAAAAAGGCAACTAGTCTTCCACTGTTCAAAATGTTACAAACTCTAGAGAGTTTCATAAGTACAATTTCAATTTCTGCACAGTTACAAAGTGTTTTAGTGTGGAGGGGGTTGTCAAGCTGTAATAGAGTGAGGCGAGGACCTGTAGCTAATAGGTTTTAAATGTTAGACTGACCATAGTTGGCTTGATGATCCTTCCACTCCTGGTCCTTTTCGTCCCCACCTCCATATAAGAAGTCTTCTTCACCAGAGTGTCCATCTGACAGAGGAGAGATGATCCTTAAAGCCAGTGATTATTAAGTACACTTGAGGCACTCGGCTGCCGTCAGCATTTTTGCGTTTTGAACAGATTAGAGGTCCTTAACTTTTTAGTATTAGCATTTATAGCGCTCTTGAAGGCAAAGTTAACCCCCCACATTTCTGGATAATAACACTGTTTTTTTGTAAATAGTGCAGACTTTCAGCTTTAACTCAAGGATTCACAAAAATAATGCATTAACTGTTTCATTCCTTTTATTGAGTCTCATAAATGGTTTCCTTAACTTGTATCTCTTTGGACCTCATAGTAAGAGTTTCGATGAACAGCTACAAGATCAACATTTGGAATCAAATCCAGATCTTTATTTTTATTTTTTCTATCTGTCATGGAAACATTAGGGGATAAGCCTCACCTCGCCATAAACCTCCACATCAGTTAACCAGTCAATTTTACAAAACAGTTCTTGAAACACTTTTTTAGTTTCAGCTCCCAAAAAACGCTAGAATATCAATATTCAGAATGCTCAGATACAAAATATTATAATTTCTCCTATAACTTCTCAAAAGAAGTTTTTCTTTGGTTTGGCTTTTATATTTTGAGTCGATGCAACAAACAACAACAAAGCTACAAACCACAGGCATATGTAACAGATATAGTGCATTTTAACGGCCAAGTCGTCATATATTTTTAAATGTCACCTGTTCACAATGTGTTGAGCATCATCAGTGAGTCACACATACCTCTGTGACTTCCTCACAAGTATTGATCTCCTCATGACAGCTCACCTGCACCTCTAGAATTCATAAAACACAAATACCTTAAGATTGTTTTAGTTCAGCTTGAGTTATTATTATCATATTTAGTCAAGACTACTAACAGAGTCTAGCAATAATATTTATTCTACATCTTTCAGTTTAAGATTTTTCAGTTTATTAACTGAGACATCCTGAAAATAAGTTTAACAAAATAAGATGGGAGACTTTCAGTTATTGCTTTGTTTTAGACTGTTTTATGTTTACAGATTTTTACCAGTGTTCTCCAGGATTGTGTTCTCCTTTTGAGCCTCCTCCACACATTTAGGGTCTTCACTCTATGGGGTTACAACAGCTTTACTGAACATCATGACTGGAAAATGTCAAAACTTACCACAATGACAAAATGCTGACACTGACTCACCGGTTTTTGCATCATTTAGGTACTTCCCACTTTGTATGTTAGTAGTGAAGCTACTACTTCAGTGCATTGGACAATGATCTCAAGAACATACTTCATTCTAACATAAAATGAATATGTAGAGCACATTTTCGAGGAAAAAAAGCAGGAAAATTTGTAAAATCTGCTATAAAAATGACAACGAGTTATACACATCATGTTGATTTACCAGGGTTATGTAAATAAAACACATTTAGCAATGCTTTTTTGGCCATTGTAAAGACTATTGTGTCTAAAATGATAATGTGCTATTACGCAGGATAAATAATACTGTAAACAACATAAATCACTTAATGGGCTAAAAAAACCAAGTATTTGTCCACTGACCTGGGTGATGGCATCTTCTTCATCTATCTTCAAGACCCACTTTTCCTCCACCTGAATAATTAAAGAAAATGCCTTATTGAGCTCTCAGAAGGGCTAATATGAAAAAGCTGCACATTTAACATAAACCTCATGAAAAAGAAAGACAAAAACCTTTATATGCATTTTAATGTCTTTTATCACTTTCTATCCCTTTATCTTACAGTTCTCTCAATTAACCTGCTCTAGCCTGTGTCTTTCTGTTGCCATGTCAAACTTTAAGGTATGGTAGGGGCTGACCACCTCCCCCATGGTCAGTTTGACAGGTTCCTGTTCAAACTCCATAGTGTCACAGTCAGCCTCCCTAAAGCCGGGTGGTTGGTATGCCTGAGGAGTAACTGGAAAATAAAAAAGCAAACACAGAGTGAAGCAACAGTGAAAGGGAAAATCAGCAGCTTTTTCAAATACGCAGACCAGCCTGTTTTGAACCAATGACCATGCCACATTCAAAGTCAGGGCAGGCAGTTCTTCCAAGTCACATTGTTATTGCCCATATGAGTGTTACAGTCTCTCTGCGAAACAATGAAGTTTCTGGATGGAGCACTCTCCAGCACCCCATCCAGTGACTCCAAGAGGGCTGGGTACTCTCAACTGCTGTCTGGCGCATGGGCTGGGTTTCTCACTATGTTATTGTGTGATTAGATACTTGCATTAGCTGAATAGATATATAATGTGTGAGTATGTGTAGAAACTTAGTGGCAGTAAAAAAAACAAAAAAGTTAATGAACTGTTGTTAATATGTTAATATTCACTTGGACACCATTTGAGGAAAATATGCAAATCGTAACAACACACTGAAAAATTTTCTGTTTTTCCTGCGTATGAATCATCTAAACCCAGACCTTCATCTCTTTTTGTCTACTTTTCAAAAAACAGAAAAGCACATCACCATTGTTGAATAACTGCCAAAAAAGATCAAAGCTGGGGCACGTATGAGACATCAAGCAGCACCACCTAAAACACTGGATTTAAGAGTCTTTATTGTGATTGGTATAATGAATTAATAAAAAAATAATAATAAAAATGTTCAAAGCCTTAAAAAAATGTGGGTTCTATATAATTAATGCTAATCATTAATTTTGATGTGAGTGTTACCATCGTCATAGTAAGCCAGCTTCATGTTGAGGTAGACATTTTCTGGCAGAGGGCCCAGGTACTGCATCACAGTGTAGAGCTTCCTCACCAGCAGGATGATGGCTTTCCTGGTGTTTCCACATGACATTGATGAGACTTTGATGTTGTTATTGCTGATCAAGAAAGTCAAGCAAGAAGAAAAATGAGCATAAAAGGGCCCGCTACTTCAGCTGCTCTGCCAGACAATCATTACACTGGCAGGTAAAGGGTATATAGTTTCTTGGGGTGGTCTAACATAAGCCAGTCACTCTGAAGTCACATTTCAAAGATGATGCAGTTGGAGAGATGTTAAGAGCTCCACCCTTTAATTCAGTTGTAGCCCAGTGCTGATACAATGATATAGTAATCATTCTTTCAAGGCTTCGATTTATTGACACAATAACAGACATATCACCTTGGGTTTAAGTTTTACTCATACATAAAACTCTTTAAGTTCCTCACTTCTTTTCTCCAACTTTCAAGCAACTTCTGGCCCGCAGAAAGACAGGCAAATTCAAAGATTGACTAGGTAACAATTAAAACAGAAACTCAAGTTAATTTCTCATACGTGAGTGTAATCTGTAAGCATAAACACACCCCACCTTTCAAAATCCATGTGTGCCCCTGCTGCAGAGTACTGGATCCTAAAGTGGTAAAACTCGGTCACTTTCTGAAAAAGACGACATGCCAGATGTTATAGGTAATCACTATGGAGACAGTAAACGGAAAATGGACCACTTCTTATATATCACTTTTCTACTCTACTCAAAGTGCCTCATTCACCCAATAATACAAGAACTTTTTTCTACAACCAGTTTCTTTCCATCTAACGGTCACACACATTCATACCCCAATGAACACATGGGACAGCAACCTTGGGTTCAGTATCTTGCCCATAGATACTTAGGCATGCAGACTGTAGACTGGAGCAGCCTTCAAATTGTTAAACAGTGAATATTGCAAAAAGATAACCTGATATTTACCTGTGGGTTCTCTGGGTCGGTATAAATCTAAAAAATAAGGCCAAATGGACAAACATCAGTACCGCATAGAATATAAGACTAAATTATCTAAAACATCACAGCTCTTCCGACATTTAGTTGCTCATGTGTTAGATACACTCGCTTTTCCAGGCTGACCCTAACTGGTTTTAATACAAAGAGTCATTATTCAAGAACACTCATTCAAGTATTAGCAAAATACTCACAGATATAATGACTGTCCGAAGCTGGTGAGGAAGAAAAAACAACATTTTGACTGCATTAGTTGCTCTGATACAAAAAAAAGTGGAAATTACAATTTATTTTTTTAAATCTCCCCTAACGTATGTGTACATTACAAATCTTCTGACTGATAAAGGTCAAATGTGACTTACGTATTTCTTTTCGATGGCATCAAAACATCCTTGCATCCTGGTGGAAATTAAAAACAATTATGATCCATAGAAAAAATAATAATTAAAATTAAGCACAAAAAATGAAACAAGAACAAGGAGCCACTGAAATTATTTCTTGATGAACAAACTGGCATTAATTTAATTGTAATGTAAATTTAAAAGAAATTTTAAAAAAACTAATTTCTTCAACAGCCTGTCCCTTATTTACACTGTTACACACTTGAAACTGTTGCGTGTAACATAACAATATACTTCTCATCTCATTTTCCATGACCCTAAGAGCTAGAACGTTTTATTTATGAAGCATAATTGTCTGTTGCACTAATTAGATTATATTTGTTCACTGCATGTAAATATCTTCTTGATGAAAACAGATCAAGAATATCATTTCAACTTCACCAAGTTCAATCAAGTTCAATTTTTGACCAACCACAAAAGATATGATGGTCTTATTTTTACCTTGTAGGTCTGTTTGTCTACCTATGGTAAAACATAGTTCTGGTGACACCTACTAAAACGAGAACTATCATAAAGTACCTCTGTAGGGGTTTGTCTATGAACAGATTTTGTCAAAGGGATAACACTGGAAGACAAAATCAAAACTGGTACATCACAATGGAGCAGTTGATATGACTCCACAAGATGGTGTCTATTTGGCTTTAGTGACCCTAATAAACAGCTCTTGCTAGCAAATGTCAAGCTGCTGTAATTTACCACTGAAGAATCTGAGTGGCACCAGGACAGCTGTGCTCCTCTCTGAGGATCATCACTTGCTGATCTAAAAAGAAAAAATAGAACGCGTGAATGTTCTATGGAACTTTTTCCAGGTAAGTGAACTTGAAAGCTAATAGGATGTACAGTCAAATTAGGTTCATATGTAATCTAACCTTCCACATATTTTTTCCCATAGGCTTTCCCCGGGAAAATGCCCCTGAGGTATGTGATGCCAGATACTGCAATGGCCAGAAGCTTCTTCATAACAACCAATGACTGCTGCTCCGAGACAATCTGATTAGGAAACAGCTGAGTGCTCTGTATGAGTGAAACAAATTAATCAGACTCAGCACTGCTTAGTCATGACAGGTAACACAATTATTAGAAATCCTGCCCTCCAACAGCTGCGTTTCAGCTATAGCACCTTATTTAATACATACACAAACAGAATTTTTCTAATCTTTGTGGACCTCAATATTAGTGCCACAATTTGTTTCTGTGTAAGTCTGTTGATATTTGGAAAAAAAAGCACTGATGTTATTTCACCCATGATGCAACTTAAATAATTACTTATGAAACATGCATGACAAACAATACTTTTATCACAAACCAAGTGACTCTACTGTTAGTATATCTCATATCTCAGCATAGTGTGCCGTGTGTTCTTACAATGAAATCTTAGAAAACTGGAAAAGTGATGGACAAAGGTGGCAAGCCTTAAAAACTATCTACAGCAGTTTTATTGGCTTTCAGTATCTGTACCATGTCCTTCAAAAGTCTTAAGTCTCATTATAAATAGTCTCACTAGAATAGTGGCTTTTAAGAAGCCATTCTTACGGACTGAAATAGCAAGAAAAGGCTGAGGTATGCCACATTACAAAAGAATTGGACTGAAGATTATTGACAACAGTTCAAATGAAATAATTAATCCAAATATGAAAATGTTGTTGCAAATCAACATTAATATGTACAGAGGTCAGGAGAGAGGTACAGCACTGAGTGTCTACAGCCATCTGTAAAACACAGTGGAGGCTCTGTTATGGATTGGGGTCAGTGATACTGGATAGCTTGTCAAAAGTGTAATTATGAATGCAAAAAAGTAACATTAGATTTGATCCACCATGCAGTAGCAGCTGGAAAGCATCTGATTGACAACAACTTCATTTTTCTGAGAATCCTCAGAAAAATGGACCTGAAGAAGGAGCTGCTGACCGTCTTCTACCGCTGCTCCATTGAAAGTGTGCTGACATATTGCATCGTTGTATGGTTCTCCAGCTACACCACAGCACACAGACTCAAGGACAGCTTTTACAAGAGGGCAATAGCCCTAATCAATGCAAATAGCTGACCTGATTGGCTACCTCCCTGGACTTTTTTGGGGGGGAGGTAACAACGGTAAAAACAATAACAATAACAATAATAATATTTATATTTATAACAAGTTGCAATAATAACAGTGTGCAGTACACATACACTTCTTCTTCTTCTTTTTTATTACTAAGTTAATATACTGTGTTGTGTTTCTGTTGCGTTGTGATGTGTCATATCGTGTTGTGTTGTGTTATATGTAGTGCCGACGTAGGACAGTTTTCCAATTTCATTGTACTACTGTACTATGTATGACTGTGCAATGACAATAACGAGTTATCTTATCTTATCTTTCAGCATAACAATAATCCCAAACACACTGCTACTGCAGTAAAACCATACGTGAATGAATCACTTCTTGAAGGACATTCAAAGCTCTGCTTTGGATGTTGGCTTCCTTTTGTTCCATTCCCACTAAAGGTGATTCCACATTATTTCAATAATGTTGACGCCTTGGCTCTTGCACTAATAGTGATCCATTGTTAATACAAAAACTACTTTTTACAAAACTAAAAACTGCCGTTGGAAAAAAAGGAAACTGCCTGCTAGCTAAGCAACTTAGTGTTTGCAGGATTACATCACAATAAAATCATATGAGTAATGTATTTTACCTGTGATGTTCTCACTTGCTGTGCACACGCCATACCTTTGGTGAAAAATAACAACAAAATTTAAAATAAAAAAAAAAGCAAAGCAAAGAGAGAAAATTTGAGGACAGATAGGAGTCTACTCAGAAAACTGTACTTACTGTAAATCGCAACTAGCTAGCTGACCTTCTAGTTTCTAGCTGATGTAGCCCTCTACTTGTCTCTAGCACACTACTTTGACCTACCGTGAAGTTATTCTATAGATTATGCTCTTGTAATTACATGGGAACAATAACCAGAAACACACGGTACAGTCGTTCTGGGGAACTAGGAAATAAAAGCTAACCTTTTGGTGTTAGCTATTATAAAGGTTCCCGCTAAATGTTTAACGGGCAGCAACCTGTAGAAATCAATGGCAGCAACAGGTTCACCACCAGGGAGCCAATCACAGAGTAGGGAGATAAAAACTAAAAACAAAGAGGGCTTCAGAGCCTTTTGTCTACCGCTTTTTGTTTTGTTTTTTTATTGTTATAATTTTGATTTGATATGTCAAACGTTAACTGAAAACTAACGTTTTACCCCAAATATGTTTTTTGTGGTGATTTGTGTTGATGCAGCGCGGCCCCCGCATCGCCTCCGTCTTCACTTTGTAATTTCATTGGCCAACCGGTTGTCAATCACAGCCGGGACACATTCAACGTAATCTTATTGGCTTCGTGTGGGATATTACTCCACTTCTATTGGTTACTGTATTTGTTAGTTACAAGGGAAACGCCGGCCCTAACGGTGATGTCATATGTCGTTACGCCATTTTTGTTGGAGAGCAGTCGTGTTCAGAAAAGCAGGATTAGATCCAGTACAGGTACACAAAACGGTACCTTGAATAATCATCTCTTTGAGTTGGTCCAGCAACCGACGAGACACCTGCGTGTCCTCCACACTCACAAAATGTCGTCAGAAAACCTGGACTCGGATACTCAGGTGGACTACGAGGACGAAAAACAGGTGGGTTTCTGCCTGCTATCTTGATGTTGTTAGCTAACCTCAGAGCATGCTAACTAAGCAGTGGCTAGCATCAGTTAGCATAAGTGTTTGCAGTAAGCTTAGCGCTGCACCAATGCACCGGGGAAGACCTGGAAGATGCGTACAGCCGATATGAGCTGCTCTGTATAATGGAAGTGGTTTAGTTGTAGCTGCCATAGCATAGAAGCACCTTGCTTGTGTGTCACTTTGTTTTGTCCCTTGCTTGGTGTCATTGGCTGGCGAGTCCACAGCAGCTCAGGCCTCATTGGTCTGTACCCGAGGGGGTTTACACACTAAATGTGTGGCCTGCGGTCTCCAGATAAAGGCATGACTGGGTAATTTCACTCAGTGCACACTGAGTAAGTAAAGATAACTAAAGTCGAATAGAAAACTGTCTTTCCTGAATGGCTAGCAGTTTCTGGATTCCTGGTGGTCTTGCACTGACTGTGACAACCAGCTGCAGTGCTTCCGCATTTCCATACTATGCCATAAGCACAGCAGCGATGCCATGTAGTCCATTATTAGGATCGAGGGTTTGCCAAACATTCTTATGTCAGTATCTGTTAGATTAGTGTTGACACTCGTTAAGTTTATTTACACTGTACCAACAGTGGGGCAGAAATAACAAGATAAACACTCGTGGTGGATGCTAACATTAATGTCAGTATCTATTATCTTTACAAGAAAGATGTTCAGTCCTAACACTATAAAGCAAAGGTTATAATGTAAAGTCTAGTTTTCTCATTTTAAGTACTTTTAACTTTGTTTTTATTATTCACATATCTAAATTGCGTTACTCAATACGAGAAAACTAATGAAAAGTGGAAACTAAACGTTGCCCAGCCTTTACAAGGTAGGAAGTTAAAAATTCAGACTTTGCTTGGCAAACTTGTTGATTTCTGTTTATAACCGTGCATTACTGTTCATGCCCTACTAATCATAAAGTTGAAGGGAATAGAAATTGTTTGTATTGCAGTGACAGATGTTGCTTTATGACTGTTGATATTGTCATAACTCAATTTGAATCATGAGTTTTTGTTACTGAGATTCTGTGTGAATTAAGCTGATGCCACAAAAGGAAATATTATTTTAATATTTCATCTCTTCGTATGGCGACACAGCCTGTGCATTTAAGCTTTTCCAGTAGTTTAAGCAAACCTTATAAACAGGACTTTTAACCCTGTCTGTTGCTTTAAGTGAACAAAAAAAGACAGTCCTTCCTGAGGGGAATATTTAGTTATACTGTAACTAAATATTCCCCAGTTCCACTGTGTACACAAAGACTGTGTTGGAATCTGCAGTTTCCCTGCATCAAAACCAAATATAGTACCTCATAAATTTCTCTTCATGGACCCAAGTGAATCAGCACACTCTGTGCAACACCTCCTCCACCCCCACCCCCCCAAGGGAATCTGTTCATCGGCTTCTGTGTCCTGGGTCACATTTTATCCCTGCCCCAGCAAGCTTTATAGGCTGAGTGCCCTATCTTGTCTCTATAGTGGAAGTAGGTCTATGCTGTGCAGCTCACTTGAGGTGTGTTTATAAGGAATGTCTAAATGCCCTTTGGAGTTTGTCCATTATAGTCTTGCACTAGCCTGTTTTCTGAAATAGTTTTAACATGGAGTCAAGCGCTTGACTCCTGCTGTGTGCACAGGGTGGTGCCCCAGATTAGTAGCTTCAGTATCTACCTGTCGGGTACTTGAATGGCAATGTCTGACTAGTTTTACTAGTATTCGGCAGAGGCATCAGCACAAGCCCTTCCATTGTTTCAGAATTCCCACTGTAGGCTTCAGCAATCTAAGCCTAGCATTGTTTGGACAGCCCGGTCATGTTGTTATTTCTTGACCCAAATTTTCAGATTTTCTCTAAATGTATGACTACATAACATAGTAGTTACTATTACCAGAAACACAGTTGAGCACAAGATCACAATAGGATTTAGCAATTAATAGCATAGATTTTGTGTCTTGTTTAAAAAATGGAAAGTTGCAGAATTCAGTTACTATAAATAATGGACTCTGTTACAGCGTTTAGTTTTATAGTAATTTTGAGATTTCAGCTTTATACATTCTAGTTTTATTTTTAATATATGCATAAACAATATTTTGGTCACAAGATCTTTAGCAACACAACTTTCCAATAGAGCTTTAGTTGTTTGTTACTATCATAAGCTTCTAAAATCATTCAGCATTCATTCTTAAGGTCCCTGGTCGTACCAAGTTTCCTCTCAGGCATTATGGTGTTATGAGAGACTGTAAGAGGAGGACAGTCATGCTGTGACTCATGCTATCATGGAGTATATGAAGTTTCCGCTAGTCACTGTCATGCTTTTGAATCCCTTTCACAGCATTACTTTTAGGTGTTTTTAATGTACTGGTCCTGTGCTCCACAGTAAACTTGTAGTCTTTGTGGAAAAAGTTGTAGAATTGCAGGGTGGCCAGAAGTGAGTGGCTATCACATGACCAGCTGTTCTAGTTGTGAACTTTTCTGAAGCTGCATCCACCGACATTTTAAAGGATCCCTGTTTTTCTGCAAAACAAGAGGGTTAAACCTTTTTTTTGTCTCTACAGGACTCTCAAGAGAAAAATGCAAACCCAGTTAAAGCAGAAGAGGCGAAGCTGAAGGCCAAATATCCTGGTCTGGGCCAGAGACCCGGTGGGTCAGACTTCCTGATGAAGAGACTACAAAAAGGAGTGAGTTACTATAGTTTGCCTATGATGCGATCAGAGACAGCAGCAGCCGCAACAGCAGTGGAAAAACAGGACTGTGCGTTAATGAGAGCTTCTCAGAAAACAAGTCATTAAACACCTGCACCCCACGTAAAATTGAAAAAGGATAGCTGTTGTTTTGGTATGGTCAAGCTGCTGTTACTATTATTGAACAACGAACAATTTGAATGTAATTGCAGTGAACATATCTTTAATTTTTAATAAAGATATCAGCGATCTAAAAACCTAACTGATAAAGTTTATGCTCACCTTAGAAACCAAAGAATCAAGGCTCTACCTAGAACCACCATTGAGTTGTTGATTCATCAGTGCTACAAGGGTAAATTAATTGAAACGAAGAGAAAAATAATTTCTCCATCCTCAATAGACTGGAATACAAAGCTGCTAGATTGATGGCACGTGCAGTACAGCTTGTGTGACAGAGTAACTTTAATTTGTATTTTGAACTGCAGAACAGAGCACCCAAAGGAAACTTTAACTCCAATCTCACTTTTCCCGGATTTAAAATTGTATGTCTCTCTCCACCTACACATGCTCTATATGCTTCCACCTCTAGAGGTTGTTGAAAGTCATTCTGGGAAACATGGGTAGGAGTAGGAGTAGCCAAGACATTCAGAGGGAAAAGCGTTTTATCATAAGATAATAAACACTATCAGAGACTGAGGAGGTAGGTAATCTCATACTTAAATTTTTTAAATGTTGAAACATAAGCATATGATTTGATTAAAGAGAATAGCATTACCACTGTGGTATCTTCTCTGATGTGTGAGCACTATCGACATATTTGTTATTGTGCTGGTTCTAGTTCTCTTTAGCTGTTAAACTGAACACTGTTAAATTTATAGTAAGGAACAATATTAAAGAAGGAAATGCAAAGCATGCTTTATAATGATTACAGCTTATATGGTGACTGTATCCTCATTTTATAAAAGGCAATTTGGAAGGAGGTAGAAGATGATGCGGCTGGGTCTTAAAGCTACATTCAGTTAGCATTGTTTCAAATTTTATTAGGCACACACAAAACCGGTTTTTAAAGCTGTTCTGGTTTATGGGTATGATTGTGGTGTTCAGCATTAAAAAAATATGGTAGTTAAACTCAGGCTGCTAAAGATGAGTATGAATTTTCCTCCATCTGTTACACAGGAATACATTTGGAAAGTTTTCTATAGCACTAGTGCAATCAGCAATAACCCTTTGTACAAATATGTAAGCACTGTTCTCAGTATTTAGCATGTCGCTAAACTTTGTAGCACCTCTGCTCTCTCTTTTCACGCAGCAAAAGTACTTTGATTCGGGTGACTACAACATGGCCAAGGCCAAGATGAAGAACAAACAGCTTCCTGTGGCAGGGCCTGACAAGAATCTGGTAACTGGTGACCACATTCCCACGCCACAAGATCTACCCCAGAGGAAGTCCTCCTTGGTGACCAGCAAGCTAGCTGGCTAGCCTTTGTCATTCAAGAAGCACCCTCCCCCCCTTCCCCCCCGGGATTCCCAGCAAGCATCCCTCCTCCACTTCACCTGTGTCCCCAATATGTCCATCCACTCCCCTCTCTTCCTTTTACATCCCCATGCACCACTGGCTTTAACATATCGGGCAGAGTTGTATAAGTTAAAACTCCATTTGCTTATATGTGGGTGGGGCGGGATGGGAGGGACGGAGGTTTAGGCGGCCCACAAGGTCACAGCCTTCTCTGCCTTCCCACAACGCACAGCTCTGCCCCCTCTGTGCACTCTGCGCTACCGCCTCCCTTATATCTTGGTTTTCAGTGTTCCAAGATGCATTACAGTAGGTGTGTGTGTCATCGGGCAGGGGTAGGATGGGATGAGTTAATGCACTTTGTATTCTGTATAGTATTTTTTTTTTTTTTTTCATTTTTGCATCCTGAATGACACCAAAATAATGTGTGTACGGGAGTTAGGAACCATGATCACAATGTGTTCTTTGAGCTTCATCTTCCCTTTCTATGCTGGTAGCTAGCTTCAGCGGGAGGGTTTGGAAGATATATGTGAATAATTGCTTGCTTACCAAATCTGTGAGGGGCAGCTTAAGGGATACTTGGCATTCACTAACACCCTATTGGGAAATGAGTGGAAGTTTCCTTGCATCTCACCCCTTCAGTCACTTCAGTCAAATATAATCTGACGACAACTGCTGCAGCTCATCCAGGCAGGGATTTGAAACACTTTTTTCTCTGTCTGTGTGCTTCTGTTGCTTTTATTTCCTACACCTTTTGCTCCTGTTTCTCTCATTTAAAAAAAAAACATGGCTGCATGTTTGTAATATGTAACAAAAAAAACAAAAAAAAAATTAACATGCTTTTGTAACAGGAGTGGAGCAGCTGCTTAGTAAGTGATCAAAACAACCACCTAAAGTCCTGAAATGTCCACAGTCACACTTCTTTACTTGCTTTGCTTTATGCTATTCTGACAATCCATGTACACACGCTCCTGTTTGCTGCCCAGGGTGGGAGCCAGTTGAGTATATCCTGGTATTATTTTTAAAGGCTGGGAACCCTGCCAGCCTATGAGCTCAGCCTTTGTGTGGTTGCTGTTGAGATGCATCAAGATATGTGCTAACTATGAGCCTAAAAGATTTGTTGGGGGGGAAGCACCCTGCATAGTGTATATGCTTCTGTAAATAATACTCAAACAAGCACGTAACTCGTGATAAGCTTAGCGCTTTAAGGACTAAACCGGCTAGCATGCCTGAGAGAAATGGTAGTGCTAAATCAACTCAGTTGGGATTACACCCTAGGATTTCTGGCTTGGATATTCTTTGCTTTAACAACTGAGCCGAATTCCATATTGCAAGCCCAGAGGCTGTGGATACACTTGTCTTTTCAATGTGACTGTTACTATCCAATCATCCTGCTTACATTGCAATGTGATGAGGCAGCTTTGAGCCCACACTGATCTGGCTAGAGATGTAAGGAGTGATGTGGCTTCCACATATCTTTCTGGCTATTTTTGAAGCACTGATGCAAGCACTTCTAAAGGTTTTGTATCCAGCCACAAAAGTCTCATTGAGATGACAAAAAGTACCCAGAGTCGTTGCAGTCATACTTGTGTCTTTCAAGGCCATATGTAAAGTAAATTTTTTTTAGTATTTAAGGGTTGACTATGAAAAAAAACCTAATTCTGACAGTGATTTCTAATTTCATGTAAGAGAATGTTTTAATACTTAAGAATGAACAGTATGTCATAGTGGTTCCCTTAACAGCTGACCTCCTTTCACTGCAGTTCACATAATGAAACACTAACCTTAGTTTAAAAAAAGTTCAACTACTTCACTAAAATCTCAGCTGGAGTATTGCCCTACATTACTACCAGCACGTCGTAGAAGTTTATTCTCTCCAAAACTCACACTACTCATATGGATGTTTGATCTCAGGGGTGTTAGAGGGTAAACGACAGGCAACCTGATAAGTGCAGCTCTATAACGCATCATCACGGGCTTAAAGTGGAACAGGGCATATCTGCAGGGGCGCCAACACTTGCGAAGCAGAGAGAGATTTTATAACACATGGTGAGGGGGTAATCCCACCTGTTATCGTGATTCAGCTTCTGAAACAGGTCAATGGAACGATCGCTAAATCTCTATACTTTGAATGTGCGCCCTTCGCACAGTCAAGAATCTGAACTGGATGCCGGCACTCACTGAGAATCAGTGTAAATTACTGCTTCAGGGAACCTTCACAAACGCACACTCCACCACGTAGGCTAGGTAACAGGGTGCATGCACCATCACGTTCTCGACCTCACTTATTTTTCAATGAGACTTTAAAATGTGTCAAAGTTGCAGTGGGTGAAAGAGGACTGACTTGTGCATATATGCTTGTTGTTGTGGTGGTGTATGAATGCACTGCTTTTCTCTGTTCCAGCTGTTGTAAATAGACTTAAACAGGAAATTATTTTTGTTGTTTCCCACTTGCGTTCCACTCTTTCATAGCCCAAGCTATTTCTGATTCAATGGTTCCTCTCTCCTTTCTGTTTAACACTACTTCTGCTGTATCTTATTGTATCGCAGAGGCTATGTGAATCTGTATCAAATGGAAATATGTGTAAATGCTGCTGATTCAGTCAATGACAAATCTAAGAGAGCATACCCTGTAAAGAACATCTGTCCTCTTGATTCTGCCAGTCTGACTCTTTAAGCATCTCACTTCAAGAGTCATAAAGCTCCTGTGGCAAAAACTGGTTACATGTTAACTATGTTAAACTTCAACTTAAGTGCAGATTCCAAAAAATGTATGTATAAATGCATCGTTGGTTTGGAACAAATGTGTGGTCTAGCCAGATCTTAAAATTCTGAGCTGCTTTGTCACTTTGATAAGAACAGACTATTGTGTTGTGTTTAAAAAGCCTACATTATTTCTGCTTCAAGAAGTAAGCCCAGGTTAAATAAAGAAAAGGTTAATATGCTGTGATGTTATGAAACAACAGTGGAGAGATGTTCTTGAATGCTACTTGATGTTTGGCTTTGCAAGGAGCAGTGCAACAAGAGGAAATAGCTGGGTATGTTTCATACCCAACACACAGGGTGTCTCTTGTTCAGCTATGATAAATATGTGCCAGAATGTATAAAATAATTAACAGGCTGTGTGCTCTGAAGTACTTTTGTGCTGCTTTTACCTTATCTGTTTTCTTGTTTTGCAAGTAATATTTTTTTTTCTTGTGTTCTCTTAATGCATAATTAGTATATTTCATCCTGGCCCAAGACTGCAGGGAAATCAGATGCACCCTTGCTTCCAAGAAAAAAAAGGGTTTACATGATAAACAGGATGACTGGAGAATACAGGAATGATTTTAAGACTTCAGAAGTACAAGGGTACTTGGAATGTTTAAGTTGTGTGGAAGTAGGTGAGAGGATTTTTGTCAGTATTTGAAATAAACTTTTACATTAATAAGGTGCTTTTGTGGGGTTTTGTTTTATGAGTTCAGTTGTTCATCCTTGTTACATGTTAAACAGATGAATTAGCTGCTGATTAAATCCTAAGATTTCTTGCATGGTCAACAGAAGAAATCTTGGGATGAGGCGCAAAACCCGGAATGTTCTGGGTTTAAAAAAAACAGAAGAAGGAAGAAGCATTCTCAGACACACAAACGCATAGGAGGCGCAAGCTTTCATTTAACACTAGGGGGAGGCATAATCATGCAGGTGTGAGAGACGAGCCAGGATGGAAAATTCTAGGTGTTTCTGTTATACCAGCATATAACATGAAAGGTGATGAAAGCTACTAATTAGGATATATTTTGACATTGGCAAAGCAAAGACAGTTCTTTAACTTAAGGAAATGCGTCAACATTGGCATTCTGTCATAGATCAAATGCACTTCTGCTTATGTGAGGATAGGGTTGTTGTAAATCAATGGCACGTTATGGAGCTCGGAGATTTAAGATGATGGTTTCCTATACTCCTTTATTGGTAGATTAGTGTTGGAGTGATATCAAAGGAGTGTAATGGTGTCACTTCCTACCTAGGTGAATGTCCCTCTACAGTGCAACACATCTGTCAGAAGATAATCCAATACACTATAATTTTAACATTATATTTTAACCATAAAGTCTTAAACTACTTTATTATTATTAGTTAAATTAAATTGTGTTTTGCTTTGAGTTTAAAATATTTTACTTTGCTTTATCATTATTATTATTTTTGTTGTTATGTTGCCAAGCGTAGGAAAATAATTAATAATGAGGACATAACAACAGAGTTTTAATTATAACCTCTGTGCGTGTTTTCAGTTGTATTGTTATTATAAATTTTTAGAATTAATTTTGGGAGTGTTTATGACAATGCCTAACACGGTTTAAACTGGAAATTTTTCCACGCCTACGTCGTGCGTCAGTGAGGACTATAAAAGGCGGACTCAACCGTTTTCAGTGCGTTGCTTCCGCTCGAGAGAAAATGCCAGAGATGAAGCGTTAGGCAAGAAGCTAGCTTTTTGTCAAATATAGCCTAACGCCGATTTTCTTGTCGAAGTATTTTTCGTGTAACAGTTTGGTGTTCGTTTGAAGTTAACAAGATGGCCAACTATATGATGTTGAAAAGGAACCAGTGCACCTTAATGGAATATCTTATTCCTCAAAATGGAGTCTTGGAGGGACCAATGCACTACGGATCGGGAAATTCCTCTCCGCAGAACGCCACAGGCTCCTCTAAAGACTCTAGCAATGGGATTGTGTCCAATGGTACCCCCAAACGGCCGGACAACCTCGAGGTAACCTCAACAAACGGGTATAAAACAAAAGCTATCCGGGACCGGGAGGAAGACGGTTCGTTGCCGAGCACCCCGGAGTTTCATTCGGACAGTGAATCCGACGAGCAGCTGGAGAGAGAAACGAAACTCCTTATTCACAGTTTTTTGGGTGACTTTATTGGACTTTCTCAGCCTCAACGAAAAGAAACCAAAGCACTAAAGACGATGAAAAGAGTTGTTGCGGACGTATTAGAAAAGCACAGATACGCTTACAACGGTAAGTTGAAACCAGTCTGTGCGGATTTTGCACAAAGACCTTTCAGAGCGTTTGTCTGCTTCACTCACAGGCTGCCTTTTAACTGCTTCAAGTCACCACAAGCTTGCAATTTTTAAACCGAGACCAAACTGCTAATATACTAAAATAGAATTTACACATTTCACTAAACTTCGACTTAAAATAAGTGACTTCGATTTTCTGATCTAGTCTAATTTTCTTTTCGCAGGAATGATTAATAAATTGTCATTGGATGAAAGAGACGAGGATATGTCATTTGTCGGTGCTGTAGCGAAGAGCCTCTTTGGAGACCACACGACCAACTGGGGTCGTATTGTCAGCTTTATGGCCTTCGGGGCAGTGGTCTCTCAGCACCTGAAGGAAAAGGGCAGGGACAACTACGTGGCGCTAGTGAGCCAAGAGATTTCTGCATACCTGCTGTCTGAACAGCGAGACTGGATTGTAAAAAACAATGCATGGGTGAGTAGTGACATGATTGGGGGAAAATAACTGCATAACTTCCTTTTATTGTCCCAGAAAGTATTTTGTGCCCAGTGAACATAATCTGCCTCTTTCTTACCCCATCTTTCTTTTTCCTTTCCAGGATGGCTTTGTGGAGTTCTTTCGAGTAGCAGACCCTGAGTCGATAGTCAGGCACACACTCATGGCCTTTGCTGGATTTGCTGGTATTGGGGCAACACTGGCCCTGTTGATCAGGTGAATTTGGTGGACACTGAGCAGCAACCTTTTTTTTTCCTTTTCTTTTTTTCTTTTTTTTTCCTTCCCCATTGGACACCTTTTCAAACCGCTTTCGGGAGGTGGAATGGACAAAAGGAAAAAATGTTTCAGAAATACATTATTTAATTCAGAAGTCTATTTTTGCTAAAAGATGTCATAATAAAAAGGAAAAAGACATTTTTTTTCCTTTTTTGCTAGTCTTTTTTAAATGATTGTTTACTCACTATATTTTGTTGTATAATGCTTTGGTGGCAGTGGTTTGTAAGAATGACCCAGATCAAAACTAGGAAGCGAAACCTGCATGATTCCAGTTTCCAAAATCCATTCAGATCTTCTACAATCTTTTGAGGATATCTGAAGTCAAGAGAGTGCTGGAGGAGGTGGATTTGCATGAGTGTGGCAGTACTTCCTGATTATGAAAATGCTGGAACTGCACTAGGAGACAAGACCAACAACATGGACTTTTGACTGTAAAAGGATTCTGGAAATTTTGAATCTGTTGAAAAGCTGAACAAGGACTAAGAACAGTTGGGGGGGGTGGGGGGAGGCTGAGGCTATGTGCTTGAACAGAAAGCAGTCTATGATCCAGCTGTAAGCTACAACCCTGTACAGATCAATTAAAGATATTTAATTTACATAGTTTGGCCTTTTCACACTCTTTGCTTAAAAAGGAAATTCGCAAAAGCAGGAAGTTGGTTAAATCTATGCTCGTTAGTTCTAATGCTGCTTATTTAGGCCTGTGCAGTAAAGTTGACACCTACACATTTGTTAGCCTTTATACAGTCACACCACAACCCAAATGCAGCACAATGGCTGCCATTTCCTAGAAATTTTAGGCTGCAGCAGCACCTTCCTCACACTAAGTGCTCAGCTGCATCCACACTTCTAGGTGCATCTGTAGCAAATTATCTGCAAAGAGCTGGTGCACAATAACTGAATTCAACAAGCAGATTGTGAAACTAGGCTAAAGGAGTTCATAACATCCTGAAATTACATAACATTGTCTACTTCCTGTGTTTTTAGCTACCTAGAGACTAGTGACTTATCACATATGGCACATTTGATTGGGTCTTTGCATTTTTAATGTCTGGGTATATTTTCATGCGTTGATGCAGTTTATTCTAGTTTGTCTTTTAACTGCACACATCTTTAAAGTCTTTGCCATCCAGGAGGTTTCTAAAGTACACTTGACTTCTACGGTGTTCTGCTGCTGTTTTGTTGAAAGCAATCCTGATGCGTGGCTTCACCCATGTTTGTTCAGATCCTCCTGTTGTCTCGGGTTACAGAACAAACACTCACTCAGGTCTCAGGAAGAAATGGAGTGTGTCTCGCCATGGTGATGATCCACAGCAGGCCTACCCTAGTCTTCTCCTGTGGCTAATGTTATCTACCACCCAGGTTACCCCTGTAGTTAACTGTGAAGAACAGACTGGTAGACAATAGGGAATTAAGGCTGAGGTAATTTCATAGAGAAGTTTGCGCAATACCCGAATGGACTGGGTATGCAGAAAAGAAAGCTCTGCAGTGTGAAGCACACAATCTTTAAACAACCTTGAGACTGGTAACTAGGAAGTGTGTGTGTGTGTGTGTGTGTGTGTATTTCTCCTTCTGAAGGACTAAAGCTGTTTTCCAGCGGTAAGAAGTGGAAGATCTGATATAAAAGAGCAAAAGTGGTGTGCACAAAAAGAGGGAAGCACACTGTCACTACATATTGGCAAACCAATTCTGAAAATGCCAGTAATTTAGACAAATGTAAAAACAAAGATTTTGTATTGAACTGAAAATGAAACAGTTGCTGAAATGGGTGTTGCGCTTGCAAATTTCAAAGTCATTGTGGTTTATACACTGGGATAGGTGGTCAGTAGCAGCAAAGGGAAGCTGTAAGATGAATTCTGTGATAGTCTCACAATATACCTTTTTCTGTTTTTTTTTTTTTTTTTCTTAAACTTTTTAATTTTCCAGCTGCATTAGTTACGTTCAGATACAATAGTGAAGCTGTAAACTGAAAAAGCTCACTCAAACACATCAGCTTGAATTCCTTTCGTGGGATAGTTTGAGGAGTGGTTTAGAAACCTTTGTCTGCACATACCATCACAGAAACTACCCACGCAGAGAGATAAAATGGTTGGGCCTAATCTGTCTTTACTCAGACTGCAGAACTCTTCTGGATATCAGTCAATATACCCCCCTTTGACATTTAAAACTAGTGATTTTGGTCTGCAGCTCATTAGGTTTTTGTTTTATAGTGCCTCTGATAAGGCAGTCTGCCTTAACTCCCATCAGAGATATTCAAAAGTAAACTTCAGAAAACAGTTTTGGTTTCAAGTCAAACCCATTTCAGTTGCTCAAGTGTTTCTTTTGCAATTTTGAAACATGAGCCTGAGGACCTGGCAAAGATGGTATTGGTTAAGTTGCTCTACTTCCTCATAGCAACAGCCCGCCCCTTGATTTTAAAATAAGCAGTGTTTCTGAGAAGTCAGCTGACGCAGAAGTTAATCTTTAACGACGCTGCACACTGTAGAATTCTGAGAACTCTGACCCTGAGATACAAAGATAGGCCCAGTTTTCGCAGTTTGCTTTAACACTGCGTAAAAGGGGAGCAAAATTTGTTAGATTAAAAAGTTAAGTGCTTGCATGCCCTACTAGCCACAAAGAGACAAAACAAGAGTTCAGAGCTGCTTCACTGGTGCAGAATTAGAGGCTTGCACTGTTTACTTTAAGGTTTGAGAGGAAACTTTAATTAAACCTTTGACTAAGTCTGTGCTTGACTTGAAGAGAACCTGTTTAAATAACTGTGCAAAGTATCAGCTGATGGCTCTCCTTTAATGGCAGGAGTTCCTTTGAGCTAAACAAGTTTAAATAAAATGTAAATGGCCTGTATTGAGTGCTAGATCAAATCCTAGTTTCTACACTACATTTTGCAGACATTAAAGCTAAACATTCACTCTGTTACTTTTGGTGGCTGGGGCCCGTTCACAGCCTTTATCTCTGCTGACACTAGTGTCCCACGCTTCTTTGGAATCTGTACCTATAACTGGTTTGCCCAGAAGAGAAACGCCTGTTGAATGCCATTTATGCAAAAAGCAGACATGTGCATGCACATTCTCTCTGATAAAAGCAGCTACAAACCTGTCCTTGTTATAACTCACACAAGCCTTTCATTCATGCTCAGTTACTTATAAATGGATGTCAACAGTCTGTAAAAAATAAATGAAACAAACAGAAGCAAAGAGTACATATGATCTGTTATGTGCTCGTTGTGCAAGAAACCTGCCATGAAAATATTGAAACCACTTTGTGTCATATAGTCCACATTGCAACTCAGTGCTACTTAGATGACATTGCAAAACTTTAAGGACAAATTACAGTTCTATAGATTTACAGACAAATTTAACAAATTTATGAACAACTTTATTCATATGACTGTTCATTAGCGATTGTTTTGCACCACAATGGTTCCATGATACTGGACTTCACTACATCACACTATCTTTTTTTCTTCTTCTTCTTTTTATGATAAGATGGTTGACTTCAGTTCACCTTACACCCAGTGGATACCTGCCACCTCGAGTGTCAGAAAGTAGAAACGTGGCTGCAGTCCTTTTTTTAATGTGGTATTGTTAGAGGAGATACTATACAACAGTTGCAACAACAACAAAAAGAACTTGAAGGATGTATCAGAATCTGTGAAAGCCCCTGCCTGTGGCTAATATCTCAGTCTTCCTAGGTATTCCTGAATGCACCATTGTAAAGCTCAGCTTAAGTAATTAGCTGATTCGGTGTACCTGGTCTGGAAACAGAATAAAGCCACTCCAGTTCAGAAGTAAGTCCCACTCATTCTGACTTCCCATTTGGCATTTCTCCGTCCATTGTTGCTTTTTGTTAATTAAGCATTCAAATATAAATGAGCCATCTACTGCTGTGTCAGATTGCCATATTGTTTGTCTTTGGGTTTTCAGCTTTAAAATTCTATTTTTCTCCTGTCTAATCATACTTGTGTGTTCTGTGGTAGGAACTGTTCATAGATATGAGTGTCTTGCTCCCATGCATTTCCAAAGCCTTTTTAGCATTGTTGTTGGAAGCGGCTATTTCGGGATGTAGATAAAGGAAACTGTCTTTAAATAGAAGTGTGTTTGTTTTTAAATAATAATTGCAGACCAGAGGTTGTGTGGTTTGCATTCGTCAATGGCTCAGCCTGAACCTTTGAACATCAATCTCTTCTTGGTGAGGTGATACTTATCTCAGATCAAATTGGATCCACTGGGTGACGTGTCATGTTCCTTCCTGAGTGGAGTCATCTCTCCTCCTGAAACTTTATTCTTTGACTTGACTGATGACCATAGTGCAGTATTATCGGCTTATCCGTGTTGGCAGTTATGACATACAGGCTGGACTCTTGTCAGTTTCTACTGCAGTCCTCAGTTTTCTTTTGACACCCTGTACGTTTAAACTGTGTTCATACCTTTTTCTTTAAAAAAAACAAACAAAAAACACTTATTATAGTAGTCTTATTAATGACATTTATTTAAATTAGTAAATTTTATATTGTTTGGCAGACTAGATCACTTCAGGATCAGTTTTAGTTCTCTGCCTAGGTTCTCTGTAATTTTGATATAGGCGTCTAGTTTGTGATGTTATAAATAGCTAAGGCCTACCACTGTCTAGTACGCAAAGATATGCAAACTACAGGAAAATGATGCATTTGTTTCCAAATTAAGTTGCCAAGCAAGTTTAGGATTCTCCATAGAAATAAATGCACTCTTCTCTTTTAGTGAGTGTTTGCTTTAAGATAGCTTATTGTAGGCTGTTCACACAAAGTCTTATAATAATTATTATTATTATTTTTATTAGTTTTTCTTGGTTTCATTTGTAAGCAATAAGCATCATACCATTGTGAAAAATGTCCACGATGGCTGCTGTGGAGAAGCTGGAAGACTGCTTAACATTTGGAGTCACTTCTACAGTAATGTGCAAAAGTCTTATCCATCCTTCATTTCTTCATACACTACTCAGAAAAATTAGACATGTGACATGTAGTGTAGCAAAAGTCGGAGAAAGGGTCGGTAATCATATAAAATTTTTAATCTGAATTACTGTGGTTTGTTTAATATATGCACATTTTAAAAACAAAAGTCCAATCATGGAGATGAGCATTTCCCATCGTGTTGCATCACTTCTTCTTTTGACAAAAGTCATTTGTGAACTGACCATTTCTTGTATTTCTTTTCCCATTCTTGCTTTATATTGGATGTCACTTGCACAACAGTAATATTTTGTGTCACCTACTTTGGTCATATGTTTCCAGTGCGTGAGAAGTTTGGACTACAGGCAGGCCGGTTTAGCAACCACACGGTATTACCTTATGGAGCAAAGCTGTTGTAACATGTAGATGTAGAACATCTTGCTGAAATAAGTAAGGCCTTCCTTGAACAAGATATAAGGAAGATGGCAGTATGCATTCCTCTTAAATCCTGTATGTGCTACTCAGCATTAAGATGTTTAAGTTGCTTGTGCAATGTGTACTAGTGCCCCATCATTATGGATGCTATTATTTGATGTTAGCTTCTAAACAGAACACATTGTCCCTTGTCTCTCTGCTCGTTAAGATGCTGTTAACAAAACTGAGATAGTCAAAGGAGCTTGCAAAGAAAAGTGTCTGGACTTCTTTAAGTTGCTTGAAGACGTTTCACCTCTCATCCGAGAAGCTTCTTCAGTTCTGATCAAGATCAAAAAACTGAGATAGTTTTCCACTTCATTAACGCCATCTTAAATGAGTTCAGGCCCAGAGAAGGCACCAGTGATCCTAGATCTTGTTTATACACAATACTGTGCACATGTTTTGTGCCAGCCCTCTTTATATTTTGCTAGGGAAATGGGGTGTGATTGACTTAAATTTACATGGAAATGCAGTATATAAGCCTAAAACAGAATTTGTACAACTCTAACAAACTTGAAAGTCAACATCTGACCATCTTCATTCTTCAGCACAGCCTCAACTCTAATACTGTAATCAAGCTTTCTTATAATTTCTTCAGCAATAGTTTGGCTGCCATTTCTGTGTAATTTTACACTGAAGTGCTACTGACGATTGACTATCCAATACCCAATCACATTGCAAACCTATTGTCAATTAACCTGATTAGTTGTCTGATTTTCCAGAATGTAACAAAAGCATTTGGTATTACCCAACTTCACTATTTGCTAGCAATAAGATTTGCATCGACTTTTCAAATTGTAACAGCTCTTAGTGTCAGTTTTCTTTGTTAGTAATATTAAGTAGCATTTAAATTAAACATCTTACAACTTGCTTTGGGAACAGCACTGAACATCTAACTTTATCGGCTCATACAGGTTTCTTTCAGGGTTCGTACGGGTGCTTGAAATCCTTGAAAATGTTGTTGTTAATGTTGTCTTTTCAAGGTATGAAAAGTGCTTGAATTTCAGATGTGGTGCTTAAAAGTGCTTGAAAGTGTAGCTGTATTTCATTCACCACAAACAACTATCTGATTTAATAGTTTTCCTATCAGATATAGGGGTGGGTTTTTATAATCGATTCATCGATTAAAATCGATTCTGGCTTGGATAACGTAAAATCGATTCATTAAAATCCTGAATCGATTTTTTTAATATAAATTTATTTTGCCCGAAATGCCAGAATCTCTGGTGACATCTCACAAAATTTCAAGAACCACCAAACAGTTAAGACAGTAAATGAGAGCAGGTACACGGATTCTGCACATAGACTTAAACACACAGCGCGACCCGCGGATCAGAATCAGTGAGATGTCGCCTTTCTCACGGTCGGGGCTGAAAGCCGACAGCTCGCTGATTCTGATCTGTCGGCGGGTCCGCGCTTTGTGTTCACGCCCTTTATGAGCCGATTCTAAAGCTGTTAGTTTGATCTCTCTCCAAACAATATTGACCGAACCAGCAGCAGAAGAAGATCCAAACGCTTCACATAAACATCGTCATGAATTCACTCTGACTTTTACTGTTTTGCTTCCACCGCTCTCTCTCTCTCCCTCCCTCTCTGTACTTCAAGAACAGTTTCCCTTTCTTCATTATTCGCTTGCTTGTTACACAAGTCTACTGTTGTTTACAGCGCTGTCAGCCGCTGTTTTTTTCCCTTTTACATTCTTCCGAAAAGAACCTCATTTCTGCTGTTCAATACTGAATAAATTTAAACTTTTTAAAATTATTCAAAATGCAAAACGCTTAACCGTGTCTCTAATAAAACCGCTGTAACTTCAGAGGTGATGTTCATATGTTGATTAATGGTTTTCTTTCGTTTTTGATGTACTGCAGAATATTTTTATAAAATCCCAGGCCAGGAAAACCACCTTCATGTTTTTCTGTGTTTTATCTTCAGCTACTTTGACACAAAAGCATCTGCTGTGATGCTCACACCTTTGATAAAGTCTTGCGAGTGTCAGCTTCCTTTTTATAGATACAAAAATATGTAAATGTACTGATCTGAATTATAATATTTCTGACTGTCAAAATTTCCCAGATTTAAATCGAATCGAATCGAATTAAATCGAATTAAATCGAATCGTGGATCGAATCGATTCGGGACCTTGTGAATCGGAATTGAATCGATTCTAGAAATCAGTGACGATACCCAGCCCTAATCAGATAGATATAAAATGAGTCGCAAAATGTAAAAGGAAATTTTCCCCGCCTGGCTGTCTTGTGTCTGTTTCAACGTGTGACCCCGCCCCTCCCTCGGCCAGTCGGGGATGAGTGCGCTAACATAGCTGTAGGTTGCTGTTGTGATGTCAGAAAACGATAATGGCGGAGTTTGCGCTCTCCAGTCGCATGATAGGTGAGTGCTAGTAAATAATTTTCCAGTACGCGTACGTTACACACGCTATATATTTTTTTTAAATTATGATTATTATTTTGCTATCAAACTCGCTGTAGAAATGATTGAAATACACTTAGTGTGATGCAGTATGGCAGCGCTGTTATGGAATACGCTGTGAACTTAGCTAACATTACTTAGCAGTGATATGAGTTAATTTACTCAAGTGAAAGCTTTAAACATTAGCCCGATACATAACTGGCCAACTTAGGCTTTCTAATTAACCCTCTGGGGTCGACGGACCCAGAGTCTCCATTTCAACTTGGGTTGAAAGTGCGAACTTCAAACTGTATACCAGTTGTTAAATTGTGTTCATAGGCCACGTAAAACCGGTGTTTGGTTTTTTCTGAATAAAACAGTGGCGTTTACTCCGGGAAGAAACGATAAAAACATATTTTCTAAGGAGAGCGCTAGCAAACACGTTTTGCCTGTGAGTGAAAAAAGAAAAAACACTCCATCCTGATTGATGTCGACCAATCAAAAAATGATATGGCAACATGTGGCATCTGGTTGTTTGGGAAGAGGGGGAAGTTTTAGGAGTGACCAGCGAGAGAGGGTGAGTGAGCGAAAGAGAGAGAGTGAGTTTTGATATGTGATTTTGTGAGGTTTGCCGTGTTTGGAGTCTCAAGTTAGTGTGTTGTCTTGTGTAGTTAGTGTGTAGTGTAGTCGTGTTTTGTTTTTTGTGTCAGTTCTACTAGTGAACGTCACAGTTGCTGCAAAAAAGCCACCAAAAGCAGATTGCAGTGTAAACGCTGAGTGACACACCTGCTGTCAGACCTGCAGGTTTATCCCTGTGCTGTTCTCATCTGTATTATAGTGAACACAAACTATTTTTTTGGAGTTGCATAAATAATTTTTGTGCCTTCTTATCTGATGCAGAACAGCTGCTTCTTTTGTAAAGTAGTTTTAAGTAGTTGTAAAAAACTGAGCCTTGGCTGCATTTTTAGGTAAATAGTACCATATAACTTTGTTGTTTGCAAAACTGACAATTTATTTAAAAATGTACAATTTCTATTTGCATTTGAATTTATGAAAATGATGTGTTAAACATGCTTGTGGTTTTTACAGTCAAAAATATCACTTTCTACTCGTATTTTAAATTGTCTGAATTTAGATAAATTGTGCTGATACAGTATGTCGAAATGAGAAAATAACAGATTAAAAACTCTATCTTGCCAAAGATGAAATATAGTCAAAAACGGCCAATTATACCCTGGACCCCAGAGGGTTAAAGGCTAAAAGCAAAGTTGTCACCAAGTACTGTTTATATTTGTGTGTATTGCTGCAGCTTTTTTGAGTATTAACTTGGTGCCTTTGGGTGAAATAATGGTAATATGAGGGACCGATCCATATGGTCACAAAGAATAGCCACTTGTTTCTGTGCTACCAAAGTTCCCCGGCTTTCATTCAAAATGTGTTTCTGGCCAGCACCTACACATTAAACTACTTAAACATTATGAATGTCTTCAAGCTCACACTGAAGCCTGTGGGGCACAATCAGCCCCACATTTATGTGTATTTGTATATGAATATTTCATACTTTAAAGCTGCCTGTTTATTTAAGGGAGATGAACAAAATACATTGGAATTGTACGTGATAATATGACGGATGATAAATTCAATAGATTTTAAGTAGATACTTGTAAATTTTCTTAAAGTCTTATGTTGAATTGAACGATGTGATCTATTCAAAGCCTCTCCCAGTCAGTGCTGTTCTCCATGCCTGTCTGACTGTACATGATGTTATTAGCACAAACACTTTAAAGGTGATCATTTAGGACTTCAGCAATAATACAGACAGCAATGTAGTTAGCAATAAAGCGGTTTAATTGGGAATTAACTTAAAAAACAAACATCTCCTATTTCTTGTCACACAGGAAAGAAGCATCAATGTGCTGGAAAAGCTTGCAAAGGGACCTTGAAAGTGCTTAAGAAGTGCTTGAATTTGACCCTGAAAAAGGTGTATGAAGCCTGTTCTTTGTTTTTGGAACTGTGTAGAAGTTTCTAGCTTAACTTCAACTACTTCCAAGGTGTCTGAATTAGTTCAAATCACCAGCTATTGGCCTTCATCAGGGACCTTGATGCAAACACACGTGTGATAACTGTCAATGGAATAACCTCTTAAGACTTTATTCTTTATTCTGCCTGAAGGAAATCCTGTGAGCACAGATAATGCGTCTTTAAAGATAAATAGTCCTTTAAGAAAAAGAAAAAACCAACAACAAAGTGCTATTGGCTGGTTGTGGCACATTTTCATTTATTTCCTCAAGCTGAAGCTTAACTCTAGGCTTTTTCTCAGCACATTTTGTACTCTACAGCCAGTCTTTGACCCTGAGTGAAGTCATTGGAAGCTTGTTGTGTTTTGTTCTATTCCAAGGATAGAACAGTTTGGTAACAAGAGTCACATTCTGTCTGGAAGGGTGGGATGTTCCCAGCAATGTTCCCAGCATGTTACCAACAGGAAGGAAATTGCAGCGCATTGAGGAATAAATAGCAAGCCACAGAAGCCTGTGCTTGTCAATCAGTAACTATTTATTAAGCCTTGAGATGGCAGTGTCTTTTCTTATACTTCTTATATTTTTTTAACAACAAAAACTTTACTCTGAATTTACTTTGCATGGGCTTAAAGGAGCACAAAGGCAGAAAAATAACTTTCTGACTGCTTTTTTGAAGTTACAGTTTGTCTTCTGCTGTGATATAGTCTGGTAGCCCAATGTACAAATATGCTGTTGAGACATGGGTTACCGTTGGAGTTCTATAGTAACATGATTTCGTAAGTTTGACACAAAGTGACCTGAGAAATGGAAGTGGTTAGATTAACCCATCAGTGTGGCCCAAGGTCAAAATTTCCAACTATGTCCTTACTGACTCCCAACTCTGTGCAGTCATCTGAGTTTAGAACTGTAAGTACAATACTGGAATTATGTCAACATTTATCTCCATATATGGTAATTTCACAAAAGACAACTTTATTTTTTAACATGTACCATTTGAGCATAGCTATTCAGCTGGATATTGACACAGAGCCAGCCTGCCTATAAGATACACACACAAACCTAACACATGATGCAGGAACTATCTTAGTCAATAAAGAATATTTAAAGTTGTAAATTGACAGAAAAAACATGCAGTTAGTCTAGAAAAAAAGTAATTCGTGGAAGCTTTTGGGGGCTCCATGTAAGTTGGTGATATTGTCTGGTTGGGAACCTGGTCTAGGAAGAATGTACAATGATCTATATTCTTACAATGACATTTTGCAAAGAGAACGAGAAAATGCAATCCCGTCCAGCTCTGCATTCATGCAAAATATTCAAGTTCAAAGTCAGAATGAAAATGAAAGCAAAACTAAATTACGTTATAATCATAATAAACAGAAGATTTATCGTAAGAGTTTGGACAGTGAGGGGATATAATAAATCTAAAGACTCTTAAGTGCAGATTGGTGTCACCTGATAAAATCTGGTTTTGGATTTAGGCAAGGCAAGGCAAGTTTATTTGTATAGCACAATTCAACAACAAGGTGATTCAAAGTGCTTTACAGAGACATTAGAAACAAGAACAAATAAAAAGGAGCCTGGAAAGAAAAGTGTGTGGACTTAAAGATGTTTCTCCTCTCATCCAAGAAGCTTCTTCAGTTCTAAGAGCAATTGGTGGATTGTCCCAGATTTTAAGCCCTATGGAAGTGTCCCCAAGAGGGTCATGGATCCCCTGTTGAGCCTCTACCTAATCACACGAGCCAAGGTGTGAAAACGGGTTTGGGTCACAATCAGCCAAGGTTTCACTTGAACCCATTGTGAAGCCTAGTCTCACCCTATCATGTGATTTACTCAGTAAATTAGAGGATCAATATCAATAAGGGGTCTATGACCCTCTTGGGGACACTCCCATAGGGCTTAAAATCTGGGATTCTCCACCAATTGCTCTTAGAACTGAATAAACTTCTCGGATGAGAGGTGAAACGTCTTCAAGGAAACTTAAAGCAGACCAGCGCTTTTCTTTCCAAGCTCCTTAAATTACGATGACCTGGATGACTGAGAACCTTCATATATGCAGTTTTTATGTTATCGGTTACTTTCATGATGTTTTCTGTGTTTGTGTTGATGATACAGTTGTAAGGGAAAAATAACAGGGGGTGACAGCCACCTGAGAATTGCATCATGTTTCCTTCTTAGTCACTGAACTCTTATGACCTGTGGCAGAAGTAGATTTTGCCCTGCATTCTGTTTTCAGAAGCATCGTGACTTGGCTGCAAGGCGTCTCTTTCCATTGACTTCTGGTATTTTGGGGTCAAACTGTGACATGTCTGAACTTGTTTAACCTGAATGTTCCAAGGTGTGATGATGATATCACTGGTGGGTGGAGGTCAGGTGGTCAGTGTTGGTTACAGGTTGTTGGCGCCCCCACCCTGCCTTCACCTTTTTTTGGGAAACTGCATGTTTGCCGCTGGTTGTTTATTGAGATCTGCAGCTTTTAACATTCCTCACAACAATCTCTGGAGCTCAATGTTTAAAAGCCACTGATCCCAGATGAATGGAGGTTATTGTGTTTATTAAAAAAAAACACAGTATGCTCCTGATAGTTATCCATTTATGTGGTCATTTTCGAGAACCTCTGTGCTGAACATAATTCATATGACTTACTACCATTTCACCACTGAAAATATGGGATCATGCGTCTTTGTATCACATGAATTTTTTTTCCATGATTCTTCTTGCTGAAAGGATGAGTGCTTTGAAACACGTGTCTCTTTTGTCAGCAGGATTTATACATCCACTTTTCTTGTTTCAGCACTTGGTCAGCAAAAAGATTCAACACAGACCCTTTGCAAATGAATCTCCGGTGTCTGAGATTTAAATTTACTTCTCAAGCAAACCCACAGATTTTCAGTTGGACTAGCAAATATTACTGCTGCATAGGAGACAAAAATGAGTCATACTTTAATGTCATGAGCTAAGCTTGACTGACGCATCATTCATTCATTAGTGGTCCCAGTCATATGGCACAATAGGGCAGTCTGGGCAGAAGGCTTAGCACAAGAGCTACATGTAAGCTTCCTGGTAGATTTCTAGTACCATATTTGTGTAGTTTACTTAGAATTTTAAGTATGGAAGGTATTTCTCACTTCTATAATGTTTTATAAAGTCCCTTGTCTCAATAGTATCAGCTGGCCTATGACTGTGGCAGTCTGGATTGTTCCGTTTTTCACTAGTAGGCATACTCATAGATACTTCTTTTTTTTTTGGCCAATTGTTAAGAAGGAAATCCATAGATTCTTTGTCATCTATTTGTTTTTGGTGTGGTGGTGTGGGAGCTAGCCTTTTCAGTCGATAATTCTAGAATGTGAAGAGTTTTCTGCCTCTCTGTGTTAACCCTGCTGAAGACTGTCGGCCTGTCAGGACTGTGATCTGCCTTTTGCCCAATGGTAACTGTGATAGGCTCCAGCCCAACCACTAATTTGACTTTGATATGTGGAAGTTGGTTAATGGGTTCTAACTGATAATGAAATCATGGTGTTCAAAATGAAGTGTATTTAGCTAGGCTATAACGAATAACATTACTTTTATATATTTTCTTAACCTTTTCCTAGAAGATTTGGAGACTCCCAAATTCAGTGTTGCCTATTTTTTTTTTTTTTTTTTTTTAATCTGCTGTGTAACTTCTCATAGAAACAAAAAGAAATTGTAGATGTTGTCCAATATTCTGTACTAGAGACAGTAAATTTTCTCATTACGCGGTTTCTTTTGCATATCTGTAGCAGGAATTAATTCACTGCAATGTCCTCCAGAGATCTGAGTTGTGCATTACCTAACAGTAACGTTTTTTTATTTGGACGCACCCATGGGGAAAGGTTGAAATATATGATGCTAGAGTGTCAAGTAGTCTATTGTATGTGCTAAATTACCACTGGTTGTGACTAGAGTTCTAGCTAAGTCACTATATGTTGGTAGCCCAATGCCTCTCTTAACACCACAGCATCTTAAACTAGCCCTATTGCAACAGGACAGGTTTAAAAACAGAAGTGTTATGCCTTCATTCCTTTGCAACATTAGATATGTTTACTAGTAAGAGTACTGTAATATGATTCCACACATTTTTCTGAAACCTTATATTGTCCACTTATAATACCCACTATATAACTTATCCTTGAAGACTAACAACTAAGATAATTCTGAGGTTAGGGTGTGTTAGATTGCTTAGAGTGACTGTTTTTAAGCAAAGATAAAGTGTAAGTAATAGAAGTTTCTTTACCAAAGAGTCTTTCATTTTCTCAGTTCACCTGTAATTTAACTTAAAGACAAGAGGGTATGTTTGAAGTTTCAGTGAAAAGATGCATGCAACTTGTGTACTGGAATAAGCTGAACTTTGCAGCTAAAATATGGGGCAATCAAAGTCAAGATAAGCAGAAATCATTAAAATGACTTTGTGTTGGTACTATTAGTTTCACTTCATTAGCTCCCTGTTAAATCCACTTTTTGAATGATCACGCATAGTAGAGCTGGGCGATAGAACGATAACGATATGTATCGCGATATAACTTTTACTCGATAGAGAAATTAAGCTATCGCGATAGACCTCGCCGCTCTTGTCCTCTTAAAAAAAAAAAAAAAAAAAAAAAAAAAAAGGTCAGCCAATCCAAATTAAGTAGCGCAGAGCCGAACTAATCGCAGCCGCAGCGTCACGTCGCGTGGCTTGTTACGTACAGCACAAGTGCCAAGCCGCACGTGTGTTTGTTTGGGAAGCAGCCAGCAGGTAATGGAGCCAGCGCGTAATGGAGGAAATGAGTGTGCCGACTAGAAAAATCAACCGAGCGTGACCGAAGAAAAAACAGATGATGGTTCCAATGCCGGAGAGATTGTCGAACGGAAGAGCCATAGAAGTTCCGTAGTGTGAAGGTATTTCGGCTATTTCAAGTCTGACAAAAAACAGAGTAGCGTGCACTGTAAATTGTGCCGAAAGCAAGTCTGGAAATACAATAAACTGGTGCATGCGTCACACTGTGCGCCACGTTATTGTTTCGGTGAAATGAATTTCTACAATACTGTTAATTCTACTCTCTGCAGTGTTTAAATGCTTACATATACACAGTTACTGTCCGTCCACACATACGACTGGGTTCTGCTTCTATGCCCCAGCTTTGTTTACTTTTTCCCACCGAGGCTTCTAGACTTCTGATTGGCCAACATTTCTGCACGGTTAGGAATCTAGCGCCACCTGCTGCTTTGGCATGTTCCTAGCAGCGTTTTTCTTCATTTCTGCCTTTATGTGTGGACGGGATTATTTTTTAAAACAAAAACGGAAAATCTCCGTTTTCAAAAATACCCGTGTACATGTGGACGTAGCCTCAGTCTCTGACTGGAAGCGCTAATTCGTCATTCGGCTTTTGTCAGACTAAAGTAACTGTTAAAACTGTTTGAAAAGCTAAGCTATACAACAAGGAGAGATTGAGAATTTCCTTTTAGTTCTCAGTTTATTTGATATTGACAAAAGTTAGTCAGTTTTGTCTGTTCTTCTTTAAAACAAACTAAGATTTATTTTTAGAATTAATATTTTGTTTCTAAGTGGAATTGACAATTTAGTCTGTTTCGTTTGTTCTATTTTGAAACTTAAACGCTTTAGCGGCTGCCTTTTGTGTAGTTTGCAATATTTGCCTTTATTTATCTGAAAAAGTCTCACGTTCCTTAAGTACATCTACCCTGTTGAACTTATTATGGGAAATAAATATTTAAATAAAAACAAGCTGCTGATTATTTCACATTTTACTTGTGAGCAACGGCACATTTAAATCTTACAAATATAGTTATTTGGCTTATATCGTTAAAGATATCGTTATTGCCTGAAATGAAAAAAACATATCGTGATATGAAAAAATCTCATATCGCCCAGCTCTACTACATAGTATCATATTATCCCATCAGAACACTTTGCTCCCAGATTGCAGGCTTACTTGCGGTTTCTGGAGTTTACAAAAGTAGAATCGGAGGCAGAGCCTTCAGCTATCAGGTGCTTCTGCTCTTGAACCAACCCCCAATTTGTATTCAGGAGTTGGACACCCTCTCTACTTTTAACCTTAAAGTTGTGGAGGTTTTATTTGTTTTTGTTTTTTTTAAATAAAGTTTATAGTATACAGAACAACATGGGGTTTAAATAACTTAGTAGTTGTAGCATATAAAATAGTTAGAGTCCAAGTTCTGTTAAATGTTTTACTAAGAGAATTAAATTACTGTTTTCAGTGCATAGTTCCCCAGTTACATGCCTCAGAGAATACCTACGCACTTACAAAAACGATAATTAGGGGCTTTTGCTGTAGGCTTTGCCATTGTTATGTCTCAAGGACTTTCTGTGAATTTGGGTCAGGTCTAAAGTCTTTCATCCTCCCCCATACATGACGATACGAGGGATTACTTCACAGACAAAATACAAGCTCAGCTGATAACCAAAGACAAAAAGAGAGGTCTGCTAGCTCGAGCCTGTCGCCTTCACATTACCAGAAAAAAGCTGCTTGGTAAAGTGTTGATCCCTGTGTTGGTAGGCTGTCATTTCATAAAGACAAAGAAAAGATTGGTCATTGTGTTGTGGAAAACACAATTTAAAAACATAATCCACTTAATTCTGCCATGAATGCTTATCAAATTGATTTAAGAATTTTTATATATACATGCGCATTCCTCCAATGCCTTAATCCAGTTTTACTATACAAATCCTACGAATTCAATCAAAGTCCAAACCAGAAAAGCGGTTTAGCTGAAGATCAAATGTGTTCATAAACAACAACGTGAACTGTATGAAGTTTCTTCTAATCAGAACTGAGTTGGGGATATTTTCCCAATTATTACAAAATTCCATAAGAAGAGTACAACCAGCAGTAACCTGACCAAACTGATGCATATCATCTCATTCTTTGCAACAGATTCTCATCAATGTTCCAAACTTTTAATTCATCAGACGTCCACAATGTTATAATAGGTGACGCACAAACACTTAGTGTAGTTTACTTTGACTCATGAAACATGTAATAATCCACAGCTGAAGATAGTCCCCAGCAAATCTATTGTTTACTGCAGTCTGAAAGCTTATTAAGCCAAGTGTGGCTACACTGTTGCTAAGTCTTTTTTGACATCACCCGTGGTCTTGTTTGTCTGTGAACATTGGCGGTCAGTTGAGACCACTCATGGAGGCATTGCTTACGTACCTTGGTAGCAGACTTGAGGACACTTGATCTGTGTCCATCCAGCTCCTTACCACCGTTGGTCATGAATGTCAACTTTAGCTAGACTGTACAAGACTGGTTTAGGCTAAGCTCCTGTACTGCACACAACAGCAGAGTGTGGCCAGCTACATTGTGTGCACAAACATATGAACATATGGTTGATGCTTTACTGCATCATTGCAGAGCTGAAAATGTTAAGGCCAGCTCAACTTTAATTTGCTGCATGTCACGCTTGCAATACAGTGGCCAGTGCCAGGCATCAGGTTGCTTGTACTGGTTTTGCAGTTCAAAATTACTTTATCACTCGCCTCTGTCCAAGCAACGAGAATACAGTGTTATATTTGCTACACTTCATTTGAATGGCCAAATGTAGCTGGGAAGGTGTTTGCTTAAATCTTTCTTAAAAATGCTTTGCTAAATAAGGTAGAAACTTATCAAGATAGAAATCTGATAGATTGGGTAAGCGTGGCATCAAACGGAAATTACTGCGTGGGTGGTGTGATTATAATACTAAGCAAATGTAAGCCAATAACAGTGGAACAATATGTCAATACCACCACTGACTTGCTGCTAAAGATTGGTCTTTACTTTATTATACACTTTCACCAAAAAAGAGGAGATTTTTTTTTTTAGAAAAACACATTTTTCAAAAAGTACTGTGAATAATTTCTTTATCGGGAAGTTGTGGTAATTCATGTGTTACCACAAGCAAACCTTAAGATTGCAATGAAGGTCTAAAGTCTGAATATAAAGCAAGTTGATTATGTTTACCAGGTTAACATTTAAGCTTTTCTGTCTTTAAAAAGCACTTCATAAAACCAAGGACACAGGACCTGGCCTGACCATGATTGATTTCATTGCGTATCTAATGAACAGTAATGGAGAAAGAAAAGCATTGAAAACTCAGGCGATATCAGGTATACACCAGCGCGAAATGTGCATATACACATGCCACTTGTTTGCCATGGGCTATATTATATGTCATCTGATCGTGGTGTTTGTGCAGACGCTGTTTGCAGTTCTATATTTGTTTGCTTCAACAATGAGCTCAGCCTTGAATGAAAAGGTTCACATTTAGGAAATGTGCCTCTTTAATGAGAAGGGCAACATTTTCACGTGTGATATTTAACCCACCACAATCTACAATCTTGAAAACGGCACCCTGGAATATACAGAAGAACTTTGGTTAGACTAATAAGGCAGAATGTTCATAGCAAAAATAATATTAACTATAGGTTTGAAAGGAAAGTTCTAATCCATGTTTGGTAGATGGTTGACATACACAACATTCACCTTGTCCAAGAGAGGCTGCTGCCACAATAAAATGTAAGAGACACTTCACTTGGTTACACCATGTTTGTTTATCCAGGTTGGAGTTCTTGTTGTCTTTAGTACTGCGTTCTTCGTGGCATAGATTTAACAAAGTGCTTGAAACATTCCTCAGATCTTTTCCCATATTTACACGATAACTTCACGTCATTGCTGCAGATCTGTCGGCTGCACATCTGTGTTACAAATCTTCCATTCCACCACATTCCACAGATACTCTGTCTGAAATCTGATCAGTGTGGAGGCCATTTGAGTACAATAACCTCATTTAAGGAGCAAGTCTTGTATAATTTGAGCTTTGTGACCTGGTACATGACAATGCTGAAATTAGCCATCAGAAGATGGCTGCTTTGACTGTGGTCATAAAGTCATAGACATGGTCAGAGGTAGCCGATGGTGTGTAAATGATGTAGTTTTGTGCCAAGAAAATATCTTCTGTGGTCTAATTTTGGTGAACTGTGAAAATTCTTGCTATTCTCCTCTCACATCAGCTAAAGAAGACAAAGCTAACCAGGTTCTAATGCCAGCTCAATGCAATTCAGTTTTATTCATATAGCACCAAATCACAGTAACAGTCAGCTCAAGTTCAGTATTCATTGTACAAGCACATGTTTTTAAAAATGATCAGGCCCCATCTTATCTTAAAGACCGCATTGTTCCCCAATAGAGCACGATGCTCTCAGACTGTGGGCTTACTTGTGGTTCCTAAGATATTTAAAAGTAGAATGGAAGGCAAATGCTTCAGCTTTCAGCTTCCAGTTTGAATTTGGACAAACTGGAAGCTGGCTGGACATGCACTCTCTCTGCACTTTTAAGCTGAAGCTTAAAACTTTCCTTTTTGATGAAACACATAGTCGGGGCTGGATCAGGTGATCCTGAATCATCTGATCATTTGTTATACTGCATTAGGCCTAGGGTTTTGCGTGCTTCCCATGATGCACCAAGCGTTCCTTCTTCACGTCCTACTTATTTTCTCTCTCCCGTGTGTGTTTATATCCCACTCTGCATTTAATTGGTTATTATAATCTCTGCCTCTTTTACATAGTTATCTTTTGTTCTGTTTCCCTCCAGTTATCCGGCAGATGGTTGCCACTCTCTGAACTTGGTGCTGCCTGAAGTTTCTTCCTGTTAAAAGGGCGTTTTTCCTTCCCACTCAAATCACCAAGTGCTTGCTCATAGGGGGGTGTCGTCTGATAGTTGCAGTTTTCTCTATTTTGTTGAAGGTTATTTACCTTACAATATAAAGTGCCTTGAGGTAACTGTTGTTGTGATGTGGTGCTATATAAATAAAATTTAAATTGATTAATAAAAGGGAGTTCAAAAGCCTGGAGCGTCTTATGCAGAATATAAACTTGTTCACAACAGTGACAGAGGAAACCAAATAGATTTACTTGAAAGCACTTGTCGGAAATAGGTTGTAAACAACATCCTCCTACTCATCTCTGTATGTGAGCAGAGATGACAGACCCTATTCATCACTCCTCCGTCACCACCTTCAATATACAGTGATGAACCTCCTTCATTCACCTTTTTTACCCCATTTGTTTCTTAATCAGAAATGGACAGGTTACAACCTGAACAAACATTTTCATTAGACATGTCACAAAACTGTGCAGTTATCCCATACCTGCTGACTGGAAGCAGATCGCTCTGATAAATCTGGGGTAAACTGTATAACCTCTGTGTGTGACCTCTGCTGCGTGACTTCTGTAAGAACAGTATGCTTCTGAGTGCATTTGATCTCAAATGTGCTGTGTGCAGACTTTTGTGTTTCTATGAATGTATTCCACACTTGCTCTGTCAGGATTTGTGACCATTATAGCTGACATGGATCGTGTGAGAAAATGCCTTTTTTTTTTTTTTTTTTTTTTTTTTTTTTTTTTAGATAAAATAATTCTCGTGAGAACACTGTACCCACATAGTATCAACATAACGATAAAATCTCAACGTGATGTAATGTGTTTTCATTTCATAACATTTCCCAGACAATCCTACAACTATTATCGTTGAAAAGGGCCGTTCCCTTTAGTGACGTTAGCTCTTTCTGTAGTAGTAGCAACACCAGCTGAGTGTGGGAACTGTTTACACCAGGACAACTGAATGTGTTTTCAGTAAGCTTTTTGTTGTTGATTATTGACTGGAAGGAAAAGGAGAATATTTTCTTTTTCTCTTTCATGGGATTAAACAGGTGAGAAAGTCCCAGAGCATCCAAGAAAAACATTCAGGTTAGGCTTACTGTAGGACTTGGGGAAAATAGGTGTTAGCTGACACTGCATCAGATTCTGGCAATGAAACCTGATAGGCGTGAGACAAGGAAGAAGTGCACAGTCTCATGGGAAGACATGGTGCAACGAGCAATGATTAACACAAATGGTGTTCCCAAGCTCAATGACGGCACGTGGAGAGGACATGTACGTAAGGTCAAGGAGAAACACGCTTGATGTTTGTCCTCACGTCCAGTTACATGAGAAAAATACACAAACTTTATTAAACATACATCATGCATACACGTAATATTTGATATGCTAACGTGAACAGATTATGTCTCTTATCAACTTTGTGATCCTTCATCTTGTAGTGCCTACATGTGCATTTTGTTTGTGGTCTAGTTAACATGTCTCCAGACGCATGTTAACCTCAAATGCAGATTTGGGCCAGGTCAAAATTTCATTTTTCCTCCAGTACTTTTGACTATAATCGATTACCTATACAACTAATAGCTTTTTTTTTTGCTTTTTTTTTTTTTGCTAGTATCAGTGTTAGTGCTAAATGGTTAAATGAAGATTATCAAAGAGTATCAACCATTAGTACGGTAGTTATGTCAAAAGGAGTTTGCTATCCTGACATAATGCTGTAGCACCATGCTAGTTTGTTCCATCTACTTTTTTCACCTTTGATTGTGATGTAGCTTGTAAGTCTCTGCATTAAGTTTATTTGGCATACTATGATGAATAATCACAGGTCTGTGTGCCCTGGAATTAGACCCCGAGAAGCTAATGTAGTCATATGCAGACTGCATGAAGTGCACATGAGTTGCGTTGCTTTAGTTTAGTGATCCAAGGCATTTTCCAGTTTCAGTATGAGCACCCAGACATTCCCTTTTTAGTCCAGAAAAACAAGAGCTTAGTCCAAAGGAATTCAAAGAGCCCTTCAGTGAACCTCGAACAGGCTCCTCAGTTTACAGAAAGAGAGGAACAGTTATGTTTTCCTGTGTAAGGTTTGCACCCCGCCTTGTCTGGAAGAATCTGGTTCACAGCTATTTGATAGTCTGTTGTGCAGTAAAAGGAACAGAAACACAGCTAGTCTCTTAATAAAATCACAGAACATACCTAAATGTAGACTAAATGGCTTTAATCTGCTAAAACACCAGGAAATCTGTTACTAAAATTATAGAAAGCATTTGTTTTTTCACCGTTAACCAACATAGGTGCAGAAATCTCATCTTTGTTGTCTGGAGGAACATTTCTTTCCTCCAGCCTTGGCTGTTCTTTTTATTTTTTTTTGTGGCTTTATGGGAAGCACACTTCAAAAATCCATCCTTAGCCTCAAGCATATGGCATGCACCTCAGGCTGATGGTGTGCAATGCACCCAATTTAAGACCTTTCTATACTTGCCTGCCTGAACAGATTTGGTCTCCATGTGCTATGTTTTCATAAGACTTGGTTATGGTTTCATGTCATATCCCAAAAGACATGTTTTTCTGTGCTTTATCAGCCCACGCAGAAAAATTCTTCTGCCACCTAAAAAATAAAAAATTATCTGACACCTTCGGTGTTTTGAGTGAAATACTGGCAGACTTTTACATCCCACTCACATATCTGACATAATTAAAGGTCCTGACACAGGAGTCTGTGGACTGGGGAAGTACATGTCTGTTTACCAAATGTGAGGTAGCTTTGGCACACTCTCCACATTCTTGAGCTGCACGCCCACGCTCAAAGACTGATTCAGTTTCACAGTGCAGCTGTATAAAGTGAGTCTCCTACACAAGTTTCAGTCTTTTGCCTTTGGTGATAAGGGCAGCTGTTAACAAGAGATTCTACACAAATCCACAACAAATCAATTGCTTTTAATACTGGAGACGGTGGAAAATAAGGAAACTTTAGTTTTAGTTTCGTCACAGAAGTTTGTGTGATCATAGCTTCCCGCAGCAGTCACAAGATTTGTGAAACTTGGTTTAGGAATTCTAGTCACATGTCAGTAGATCCAAGAAAGTTTGTGCAAACATTATGCATATTACATATAAAAATAGCATAGATTCTCTGTACAGCAGTAAAAAAAAAAACTAGTAGTGACCTTGTGGGATATGTGTAATGCACAATCGAGGCCACGTGAAAGTAACGTAAACATTCAGTATACTGGTGGATGGTGGCTGGCACGTGTCCTACAAACCTCTACACCAAACCACCTTATAGCAGTTAAGATATTTTTGGCAATTAGAATATGTCAGATATGTGAAACTCAGGTCACTCGTAGAAACTAATTCCTGACAAAAGTCAGTCAGAAGGCAGCCAGTGAGTAAGCTGCCTCAAACTGGTTTTGCTGGAGTTTTCTTCCTACTGTTGCCAAATACTTGCTCAAAGTTGGTTGCTTGTTTGCTGTGTTTTCTCTGTATTATCGTACGGTCTCTACCTTGAAGCGTCTGCTGTTGTGATTTGGCGCTATAAAATTTAATTGAACTGAAGGGCTGAAGAGCAAGAAGTGATTTCTATAAGAATTACAAACTGGTTCACAGTTGATTATGTGAACTTGACATCATTTGTCTTGCCAGTTTTCTTAGCTGAATAATGAAGAGTTAGAACTTGCCCTTCTTTTGAGTTTTAGACTGTAAGAACATGAAAATGAATTGAAAATCATTTTAACTGAATTTGGATCTGAGCATAGTCCCTGTTCTAACTGAAACCACAGCCATCTTTAAGAGGATTATGAATAGTATGTTTTGTCTTTGTCTTAACTGATTTTGAATGAGTCAGGTGGTTCATTTGAACTGCGCCCAACCTTCTTCTGGTTAATTTACCTGGGTTAGTTTAATGCCAGTGTCCGTGAACTTTGCCCAGAATTTCTTTCCTTTCTGTGCAATGTGAACTCATCCACATCAGCCATTCAGATCCAGTCTACACAGGAAACAGATGAGCTCATTTCTCAGTTATAATGGTCGCAAACGCCACATTTCTGCTTTTTCTGAGGCTTTGCGTCTTTAGTTTCTGTTTTCCTAACCACGGACTACGCAAACTGGAATTTAACTTATCTCACAGATGGTCTTCCTTGTTCCACTTCACTTTGTCCTCATTGGACTCTGAAACAAATGAATGGAACTTCCTGTTATTGTTAATTGTTAATATTACTGTGGAATTACTTGCTTCCTGTTCAGCTGACTGATCAGCTGACTTTCTAAGTGCTTGGTACTGTAAACTTTGAACCCAGTTTAAGTGCTGACATCATTATTCCACGTTCTCTTTTATGTCATCTATAAACGGTTAAAACCAGCATGTCATGTACAGTATGCAAGTCTTTAACGAGGCTGTCTTCCAAAGTGGCTATTTAGTCTAGCTCTGAGGGTTTTTTCTTTTGTTTGCTTCCTCCTAAAGCAAATTTACTCACTGGAAAGCCAACTCACAAGAACAGGCTTGTCTTTGGCAAAGACCTATATCTGTAAATGCCTTTCAAGTCACCCTTTCATTCTTTCTCTTTCATCTTTTTACTGTACAGTTTTATTGCTCCGTGTCCCTTCGTTGTTGTATTTTAACATTTCCTGAACACTAAATCTGCTGCGAAGTTTGTTGCTGTTTGTGGGATAAGTGTGAGGAATGAAAGGAATGACGATCAGCCCATATCGTGGCGTTACTCCAGAGTAAGAGGGATACAAATTTCTGGGAACATGGTGTACTAATACAACCTGTGTGCATGAGGGTGTGTAACATGGAACTAGTGATGACTGAATTTCCAGGTGCTAGTTTGAAGGTTATTTGAACTGTGGATGGTTAAACAGGAATATCAAGAGCTTTTATTTTTGCCACGACTCACTAAAGCTTTTGAGGGCTGGCCTTTGTCTCTGCTTTGAATAGCAAGGTAGACTTTAAAGCACTGCCCTGAAAAAAGAAAAATGAAAGCGGCTCATAACACAGCTGCTAGTCCAATTGCAGTTGCTGTCTCTCAAGTCAAGAACCAACCTGCTGTCCTGATTCAGTTTTTCCAGTTTTCCTTTTGTTTTGGGTACACAGGACAGTGTGGGTGTGTGTGTCGGTAACAGATGGTTTACTTCAGGGCTATAGTTAATAGTATTCCCACGCAGTTCCCTGGTTCAGGAAACTTATAGGCAAGAAGCAAGTCATCACTTTTGGTATAAACAATCTCAGCTGACTGAAGGCAAACAGCAGCTTGGAGATGGCAAACACCCAGTGCAAATAAAACACCACAGTGTTTCAGGCAGTATGTCTATGTCTAGCTTCTATTTTGACAGTTAAGAAGGGCTGTTCCTTGTTTATGAGGAAAAATGCAGTGGGCTTCTATAATAAAATGATTTATTATAGAAACAGGGACGGGGATAGTGCCATGTTGAAATGAGCTTTGATCTATTTCACTCTATTTTGGGGCAATCTGGGTGCAACCGACTCATATTGTGACCCATGACACATTTCTTTTGTGTTAATATAAAAAAAGTTAGGCATAAAACAATAGACTTGATCAGTGTTATGTCATCCATTACTTTGTAGACTATGCCTTGAGTACACCTGTTAAGCTGGTAATTTCTATGCAAACATCACAAAGGATGAGTGGATTTAGCAACCCTAGGCACTGCATTCTCATTAGTTAGCTGGTTGCTACAATCTTATCAGTTTTACTAAGGCCTTTACACACCATCCATCCATCCATTCTCTTCCACTTATCCTTGTCAGGGTCACGAGGGAGCTGGAGCCTATCTAGGCTACCATAGAGCGAGAGGCAGGGTACATCCCGGACAGGTCACCAGGCTGTTACAGGGCTAACACATAAGCAACTATTCGCACTCACATTCACACCTATGAGCAATTTAGAATTACCAAATAACCTAACCCCACTAACTGTGGAAGGAAGCCAGAGTACCTGAAGAGAACCTACACAGAAAGATCCTGGCCAGGACCTTCTTGGTGTGAGGCAACAGTGCTAACCACTGTTCAGATTTTTTTTTGTATGTGAATAACAATTCTGACCAATCAGACCTGCACATTTCACAACAAGCACGCTTGTAGCTCAAATCGTGCAACTCTAATTATAAACCATAACATAGATAAAATAATACTAATTTACCTCAGACACACAGGTAGATGTTGCTCCAGGTCAGTCGGATCTCAGATGTGGTCCCAACTCTGCCAAAAAGAGTTCAAACTGTCCCTCTAACATCCTGAAGTGCATATGAAGCACTTTTCTTTTTTTAGCAATGCACTTGTTGTGTAAAGACCTTTAATGTGATCATAATTTACAAAATGAACAGCATGCTGTATTCAGCAAGACTTTAAACGAGTAACTGAAATCGTAACATTATTAGAAAAAGACACACAGAGGTCATATGGCAGTTGAAAAGAAGATTATGAGAATTTTAATCTTGTATAGAAATGATTTTTGTGAGGAGTCACCCCCCTGTTGGTTCAGGTTTAACCCTTGTATGGTGTTCGGGTCTGTGAGACCCGTGTTCAGTTTTTTTCAAAAGAAAAATTAAACAATTAATTATTTTTTCACGTGTAAATGTGTTGTGTCTTTCCACTCACTCCACTTGATTATAACTGATTTATTTATAACATTTTATATAAAAGAAAAACGAGAAGCACATTAATTCATAAATGTGATCTAACAAAGGTAAAGGGAAAAAATTAACCATGTTTGCTGTTCATATGTCTTGTAATTGGGATGAAGTAAACATCTGTTGAGTAATTTAACATAAAATTGTTTGATAGTGTTCATTTGGAAAGCCAAAACTCTAGCGGGTCCACCAGACCCATGAACACTGGCTGAGTAACAAAAATACGAACACCACACAAGGGTTAAAGCTCTTACCTTACACATTTGTTACACTTTTCAGTTCCAGAGGACATGTCTATCATGTATTGAATATACAGGCCGTGGTTAGTGTGGGAGATTTGTCATTTCTCGTTAGCTGGCCAGTATTTACTGTATTTAACCTCAAAGGAAATATGTTTGTTCTCTATAAATGTTCCTCTGTAGTGATCTGCTTTCTTTAGATGAATAGCGTGTGTGAAATTTCGAGCTTTTGCGTTAAATGGCAGCCTCCACCCTGTTGAGGTTAAAATCTAACTGTCGGTGATGTGTACCAATCTCAACCTAATTTGACAGCTGAACACTGACATGAAAGGTGTCAGACTAGGAGGGTTGTTCGCCTACACTCTAACTTAGCTGGGGACAACATTTACATCCCTGCTGACGTGGCTGTGTGCTACTCTTAATAACTGCTTTTGGGAAACTGCATCTTCAGTCTTGACTTCAGCCTATACCAGTAGGTGTAACTTAACACTCTGACATGCCACATAATTACTTATTTGCTATTTGTTGTCCAACTGTGCCCAGGAGAGAAACCTTTCATTTCATAATGTTCCCTGTTGATCAACATTTAAGGCAGGTTTGGTCATACAGCAAAATGGGTGAAAGGATGTAAGGCATCAATTACTTATTTTATCCACGAAGAAAGTAGTTTGTTACACTATTAAGTACTTTTACTTTTCTAGGGTAGATAAAGTGATTAGACTCTTGAAAAATGTTAAAAGCTGTCTATAAATCTGAAGGTTAATCTGTTTGTTAATCCCTGACTCAAAGTGTGCTTGGAGGTTGAGCAAGATACTGAACCCCAAATTTCCCCCAGTGTATCAATCAGATTGTGAGTGTGTGTGGCTTGTAGTAAAAAGTGCTTTAAGTGCTCAGTTGCAGTTTTGCTGAAGGCCACAGTTCACTGAAGTTAACAGAGTAACATCAGCAAAAAGAACCGATGCAACTCTTAGTTCACGATAATGGCTCCGGCTGAGCAGAGATTCTTGTCAAATAAAAAAAGTAAAATCAAACCCGGTGACAAGGGTAACCCTGCCTGAGGCCCACACCAACTGAGAATTTGCGTAACTGCCTGATTTGAATGTGGACGCATGGGGTTATGGAGGGAGCTCATGTGAACACTCATGCATGACACCTTCATCCATCATTAACTCATACAAAAAAGACCCAACAGGACCCAGTTAATATCTTTCTAAACCAGGGGTGGGGAACTCCAAGCCTCAAGGGCCGGTATCCTGCAGGTTTTAGATGTCACCCTGGGTCAACACACCTGAATCAAATGATTAGTTCATTACCAGCCCTCTGGAGAACTTCAAGACATGTTGAGGAAGTAATTTAGCCATTTAAATCAGCTGTGTTGGATCAAGGATACATCTAAAATCTGCAGGACACCAGCACTCGAGGCCTGGAGTTGGCTACCCCTGTTCTAAACCTTCCATTACCGCTAATTTTGTGTTGCAGTGAACATGAGCAGACAACTTGTCACAAGAAGGTTGTTCAGCATTACAACCTTTAAAAGAAAAATTGGCAAATTACAAAAAATGGTGCACTTTTGAAGAAAACAAACAAATCTTCATGCTCACTCTTGACAAGCTAATGGTTACAGTATGAAACGATTGTCTTTATTTGAGGCTAGTGAACTATTAAAGATGTTTCTGCACAAAACGCTTGGGTGGAGCACATCGCTGGTTAGCGGCCCGGATCAGCTGTTTGTTGTTTTTTTTGTTTTGTTTTTTTGGTGAAGAGGAAAGTACCTAAATGCTTGCGTCAGTTAGAGAAACCTGTGAAGAGAAAACTGCAACTAGTGCAAAATGGTTGACACATTCTGCTCTTGTTTCACTGTTAAATTTGACTGAATGCAACTGAGAATGCTGCAGCTGTGGCCTCAAAGCTTTAGGTGTGTCAGGGCTTGTTATTATAAGAGGTGTGTCTCTTCCTGTAACTCAATATAAATTGAATAAAGAGAGGAAAAGGGTGCTTAGAAAAGTTCAGATTATAGTTATGAAAGGCTTTAAAAAGCATCATTGTTTTCATGTGTTTTGTCTCCATCACTACTGCCCTGTACTCATTGCTGTGGAGACGCCAAAGCAGACTTCTCAAAAGATCTTAGAACAAGTCATGCAATACTTCCTCGAACTTACTTACTGGCAGTGAAGTCTGGAAAAAAATTTGTCTCACACAACTGATTTCTTCCTGTGTATCACTAAATTTACCCCCTTTATTAACAAGCCCCCCAATCATACTTATTCACTAGAGTCCCAAACCCGCTTACGGTTTCCTACACTTTCTTAATCTATGAAAATGTAAATTTAGAACTAGTTTATTAACAAAATTTACTTGAATAAAGTAAAAGGATGTAAAATTTTGATAAAGGAAGCTTTGAGCTTCAAACAAATATTACTAATATTCAGTCAATCAAATGGTGAGGATGTCCTGTTTTAGTTTTTAGCATTTTGTCTTAATACTGTAATTTAACGTGGCACATCATCACAAAACATTACGACATCTGTAAATGAAATGTAATCTGAGTTTCTTTTTTTGGTAACTTGTATTTTCACGTAAAACGATTACATCTTCTTTTAAGGACACGTACACATAAGCCTTGTCAACATGAATAATCATGAGTCCTCCAGTCCTAACTCATGATTAATATTTAGCTTTGTTGCAGGCTCTCTTTAAACTGTGTGTCAGTGCAGCTGTTTCCACAGAAGAGCCCAACAGCTGAGAGAGGATCAAGGCTCCAAAAAGCTGGATGACATCATGCACTTTAAATAAAAGGCTCACATCATTTGTAATTAGGATTGCACAACAAGTTAAAGACCACTTTAGTGAATTATTGCCTGTGGCCTCATAGCCCTTTAAACTATATTTAAGGGTTTTGCTGAGTATATCTTTTTTTGGCTTACACTTTGTGCACACAGCAAATACAGTCTGGTTTTAGAGACACGTCACGTGTATGTTGCTCTGGGGAACTTGAGTAGAAGCTGGCGCACATTAGAAACGGGGAATGTCAGATGAACTAAATTAGGGTAATAGCTTAGTATAAATCACGTTCGTCATATCTGAAGTGCATTTATGTAGCACAGGCTACCCTAGCGTCTCGGTTTAACTGTACTGGGGATTATTTTAAGTATCACGTCCACATCAGTGTGCTCACAATTACAGTAACATTTAGAGTCCCATTGAATATTTTTATCAGCAGATAATAGGTATTAGCCAGTCTGCATCATCATTTATAATGGCCAAAGTATAAAAATTGAAAAGTAACACAAATGGAAAAAACACCCTTCAACCATGTCATTAGTGCTTATGTTGCATAGTTTGTCTGCTGTAAGCCACTCCGCAATTGCCTGTTTCGTTTGTCTGAAAGAAACAAATGTTGCCCAGTGCACATACAAAACCGTAAATGTGAACTTTATGGTATCATCAGTGAAATAAATCACTGGTTCCCCAAGAATGAGAGATGTCTTGAAGTGTGTTAGATACTAGGTCCATTGTAGACCACTAGAACGCCATAATCAATGGTTATGTTGGTTTATGGTTGCTCAAAATCTGTCATGTTTCTCTTATTAAGCTGTCAGGTTTCTTGTATCATGTCGCGGTTTTGAGTGAAACTTGCATGATGTAGTTACAGCATTTTAAAACTATGAAATCATCTGTAGATATTATATTTTCGTATTTCTGAAATCAGTGTGACCTCTTGTACTTTGACAGCCAACCTTACCTCATGCATGTTTACAGAGCAGCGGTGACCCATACAGCCTACTAGCGCTCGTAACATACGAAGCCCGTATTGGTGATTAACAGGTTGACGTACGTCAGCCATCACGCAGTCACTCAATCTGTTTCTTGCCAAAACACAGTGTCACTTGGACACTTTGTGGGATGAGTTTGTTTTTAATGACAAAGATCAGGGAATGCAAAACGTGATGCACTGTACATACATCATACAGCCACTGTACACTTTTTTTTTTTTTAAAGACAGGCAACTACCTACTGTCCTTCATGTAGTTTTATGTGTGCTGTTTTTAATTTACTGTCGAATCATCTGTTTGCATTTGTGCTTAGAAATGTCCAATCCAGCTGTTTATCCATGACTTAATTCTTTGTACATCAGTTTTATTAGGCATGTTGTTTGGATCAATACTTACCATAATGCTGCACTTGTACCATAGTCCCATTACGGGAAGATGATTTAAAACATGATCACGCTGTGTATAATTTGGCTGCCATACAATCGACTTGGCTGTGCAGACAAGAAGTGATTAAACAGTGAAGTACTCAACAGTATGTTGATTCACAGTCATGCATTTGCAGCACACCCATGCCATACAGAGAAGCTGATAAAACAGAAGTGCAGTCCCATGCGAAATGTTGTCACAGTAAACACTTCATACCCGGATGTTTACAGCCTGAGCAGCTTGATAACTGATTGGCATGGCTATATCAAATAAATTCCAGTATTTTAAAAGGAAACCCATCTTATCAGTCTGGTCTCAAGGTTGATGACTCATTTTCTTTTTTAGTTTTTCAAAAATAAACTATAAAGACATGGAGTTACACAACTCGCTTCTTACCAAAACAGCTTTAAAAATATGGAAATATATCAAAGTTAGATTTTAGATTTGAAAGCTAGCAAAACGGTTCTTTTGCAATTGCACATAAAGCTCCTTAAAGGGAAAGGAACTTCTGTCTTCTGGCTGACAAACTCATGACTTACTCCAGCACCACCACTCCATCCTTCAACTGAGGACTTTGTAGTTGACTAGCAGACTGTTCTCGCTGCTAGTGCGCCGTGACACTAACACCATAGACCACTTTGTGCATAGCTCTCTTGTGCCAGTTGTGATCTGTCAGCTCATATCAGCAAGGTTTGAAACATAGGAGGAAAGCATATTATAAATGACTGTATCAGAAGATACAGTGCACCGGTCCGTCGTGGTGAAGAGGGAGCTGAGTGTAAAAGCGAAGCTCTCAATTTACCGGTCGATCTACGTCCCTACCCTCACCTATGGCCACGAGCTGTGGGTAGTGACCGAAAGAACGAGATCGCGGATACAAGCGGCAGAAATGAGCTTCCTCCGAAGGGTGGCTGGCCTCTCCCTTAGAGATAGGGTGAGAAGTTCGGCCATCTGGGAGGGGCTCAGAGTAGAGCCGCTGCTGCTCCACATCGAAAGGAGCAAGCTGAGGTGGTTCGGGCATCTGACAAGGATGCCCCCTGGGCGCCTCCTGGGTGAGGTGTTCCAGGCATGTCCCACCGGGAGGAGGCCCCGGGGCAGACCCAGGACACGCTGGAGAGATTATATCTCTCGGCTGGCCTGGGAACGTCTTGGTGTTCCCCCGGATAAGCTGGAGGAGGTGGCTGGGGAGAGGGAGGTCTGGGCCTCTTTGCTTAGGCTGCTGCCCCCGCGACCCGGCCTCGGATAAAGCAGATGAGGATGGATGGATGGATGTATCAGAAGAGGAATGGTATAATAACCGCTGTTTTCTGTCTTTTGCAGTTGCTGGGATGCATTATTGTGACCTTCCACTGGAACGACAGTGTTGCCAAGTTCATCAGCTTAATAAACTCTACACCAACGTTTCTATCCAGCTCTGTCGCATCCTCATCCTCTGCATCTTCCATTCATCACTATCACATTACACATTGTGATTGTAGATCGACTTAACATAATGGAATCCTGCACATTTAAAACTCAAAGCCTAGCTTCTCTATCCCAGCTGTTAAACTATTAGCTAAAAAACTCATGGTTTTTGCAGCAAACATGCACTTTATTTTTTATTTATTAATTTAAATGAAGGCACTTAACTGATCTGTTTGGTTTAATTATTTTTATTTTATTATTTTATAACCATGACCTCCTTGAGCCTGGTTCTGATGGAGGTTTCTTCCTGTTAAAAGGGAGTTTTTCCTTCCCCCTGTTGCCAAAGCACTTGGTTTTCTCTTTTCTTTGTATTATTCTAGGGTCTTTACCTTATAATATAAAGTGTCTTGAGGCAACTGTTGTTGTGATTTTTAGCGCTCTATAAATAGATAAAACTAAACTGAATGAAGAACCTTTATTTTAATTGCTTCAGTTGTGAGTTACATGTTTCTTAGTTCTGTCTGTCCATTTAATAAAACTGAACAAATGTCAGTCTTGTGGCCCTGAAAATACTGAAAACAGTACATGAAGCTCTTAACATTAAGAATCCATTAAGAATGTTTTCTAACGGGAGGATCTACTTTGTCAAAAATTGATTGTGACAACCATGATTTGTTTTTGACTGAACTTCTTTGTGTTCTTAGGAAAGAGAATAAAATGAGCTTTTAGAATTTATAAACTGAAATGGAAATGCAGTTTGTTTGTTTTTTTTTTTTTTTGGGGGGGGGGTTATACTTTATGTATTATGTGTGCAATTTGTTATTGTTGTTATGCCTCATTTAGTGTTCCAGATTTTTATTCTTAACATTGTTAATGGATTATTAGTTACATTTAAATGTAATTAAATAAATTATATTTCATTGTGTAAACATTAAATAGTTTTGGAAGTAAAAGCAGGTTCTTATCAGAAAGGTTTCAACATTTGGATGCTGTATTGTCCTTTGAACCCTCTGGGCTCTATGCTGGCCATTTCTGACCACTTTTTCTTTTTTGATCATTTTTACAGTGTTAATGCATATGGAAATTTTCAACTTCAGCTCCTTGAATATATCAATAATATACACTATACATCCAATTATTCCTTATAGCTTTATCGTGGCCACATTTTGGCCAATTGAAACCCATTATAATGACATTTTTTAATTCCTTGTTATTGACAGTAATAAATCATGCAGTTTAGGTAAAATTGCTTTCATTCTAAACTTAAGACATGAATATTGTATTGTTGTTGTTGTTGTTGTTTTTTGTTTGTTGTTGTTGTTTTTACCAAATCGTGACTAGCCCGGCTAGCGATTTTTTTTTCCAGTCGGGCTACCAAAATCTATCTCTGCCCTACCCGTCGGGCTATCATAGGAAGGAAAAATATATGTCAATGCTTTTGCATTCTTTCGGAAATGTATCTGGGTAATTATGTCATTGGCATCGGTGAGCCACTGTCAATATGTGACATATTGAAATCGCGTTTGAATTTGCGCTTGTTTTTTGCTTTCACTTTGCAATCGCACGAACTGTGTATAGAGAGCGACAGTACTGATTGGTGAGTCACGATAATTTGCGCACCAATTCGTTAGCTTACTATGCAAACATGACAAGTGAAATCTCCCGCAGCAAGCTTAAACATATGAGAGGTTGATCGCGCAGAGAATCGTTGAGTGTTATGTGAGTCCGTGTGTAAAAGCAGCAGGATATATATTTTAGTTCTGCTGAGCCAAATAAGACAGGTCAGGGTGAAGAAGTGACAGCCAAAGAAAAGCTTACCACAAAACGGAAAAGTTATGACAAATCAGACTATGAGGCAAAAAGAAAGTCCAGCGCTATGGTTTCATGGACAAAAGAATTTCTGTGGCTGCAAAATGACGAGCTAAATAATAACCAGGGCTGCACATAAGTGGTCCGCAGGCGCGCATTCGCTGTCAAAATAAAAAACGCACACAAGATAAGAAGTTGCAACGCGTGTTTGCGTACATAAGATTTTCTGGAGGAGGACAGACATTTGTGTAGAACTCTTAAAGATGTCGAAGAAGCTCTTTTAAGCAATTACTTTGGTGTTCCTCCACCTCCAAAGAAATGTCAGAAGGAGTCCGAACCACAAAAGAAGCGCGTATTCTCGAAAAAGTGGTTGCAGGAGGTGAGCTGGCTTCAAACAAATGATGAACGCACAGAGATGTGGTGCGGAATGTGCCGTGAAAATCCCACTCTAGCGGACAAAAACACTGCCTTTTATATGGACGCAAATGCGCGTTGCAACTTCTTATCTGGTGCGCGTCTTTTATTTTGACAGCTAATGCGCACCTGCGGACCACTTATGTGCACCCGTGTAAATAACATAATGTTCTGTCGGGTGTGTTGTTGGTTTTCCCTCGATTTCTGAATCGACAAGCGCCTTTGTTACTGGGACCAGTAATTTTAAGAAAGCCCCCCATTAGAACCCATGAGAAATGCAAGAAATGCATTATTGCTCAGATATTGCCAAGTCAATATCTTTCCTGGAACAAACACCAATTGCAAATAACATACTAAAAATAAACCTGAAAAATCTGTTTAGAACAGCGTACTATGTTGCAAAGAGTGAACTACCACTGGCAAAATTTAGCAGTCTTTGCAAACTTCAAAAAGCAAATGGCCTAGATCTTGGTTCCACTTGTCTCTTACCCGTGACTTCAGTGGAAATTTCAAATTCAGGATCTGACACAGACTGATTCATGTCCTACACAGTTCTTACAAGTTCATAGAAATTTCTGTTCAATTAGAACCAAGTATTTGAGTTGATGATTGTAATTTTTATACAATGTTGTAATTTGTGTTTCAACAATTTTTTGATTAATGTTTTGTTTGTTACAAAACATCAATCAAAAAATTGCTCTCTTTTTTTTCGGGCTACTTAAATTTATTTTGGGCTACCAAAAACTGAAGAGTCCCTACCCGAAGGGCTACCAGGGGTTTTGAAATTTTGCGAGCCCTGACATCATTTACCCATTTTTGGCCAAACAAGCAATTTCATGTAATATTCTTAGTTTTGTATAAGGGCGTACAGTGGCTTACTGCACTCCAATGGACCAAAAGAATGACGCTATGTTGCCATAGGTTTGATCTTAAGGATGTAATAGCTTGTGTTTGTGCATGACATTGCAGCACAAATATGTATCTGCAAGATAGAGTGGAATAAATTACAACACATCAAATATTACATAAGCTGCAGTGAGTTTCTGTAGATGCAGGCTATTGATCTTTGAGTTTCCCAGGCAAACTTAGCTTCAAAGCACTTTTATTCTTGTACTTTTCATAGAAAATACCATACCCAAAATATTAACTTTCAAAAAATTTATATATATGTATATGTATGTATATATATGTGTGTGTGTGTGTGTCACAGGACATTTTGCAGAGTTCACAGCTGCAGCTGCAGCGCAAACAACAACAAACACTGTTTGTAAATCTGTCCTGCAGTTTATGCAGGTTCAGTTAGTGCTGCTGCTATAAGTAAGCCCAACAGCTTCCAGATAATTTTCTTCTGACAAGATAACAACAACAACAACAACAACAACAATCTTTATTTATAGAGCACATTTAAAAGCCTTGGGCATACCAAAGTGCTTTACATAAAACAATAAAAGGTTCAAACATTGATAACGGATAAATAAAAATAACGAGTTATGTTCATAGATAAAAGCTACCAATAAGAATGACTACAGCACATGGGTAATAGCAAGATAAAAGCTGTACCACCATAATAAAAGACACCAATAGAAAGATAGGAGGGAATTAATACAAGAGGTCAATAGGTCACAGCAACCAAACAAACAAACAAACAAACCAGCAATTAAAAGGTGGAGAAGGCAAGTTTAAAAAGATATGTTTTAAGCTGTGATTTAAAAGAATGAATAGATGGCAAGAAGGTCATAACTGCTTCAAGCTCCCTGACCATATGATGTGATCAGGGAGCAAGGATAGGAAGAAGTCCTCTGCCCTACTATCTCCTGGATGTCTTGGAATACAATGCATTTGTCCCTTGGAAACCACTTCATAGGAGTGGGAGTTGTCTAAAACCTACAAATGAAGAGTGATCCTCGAAGAGCTGGGGCACATGCTGATGATCTCAACAATTGCAAGACGGCCTTGTTCCTGATGCTCAGCCGCTTCTGCCATTGATCCGAACATACAGTAGTCTGAACTAGATGGTTAACCTCACCTCGCCAACAAAATGAGAACAAGGTTTTGTTTTTTGGCTATTCATCAATAGAAGTAATAATGCAAAAAAGTTAAAATCATTGTTACTGTTACTGGTACTGACCTGCACTGATGACTGAAAAAAATATTCAACTTATTCCCTTTTCTTTCTGAAAAGTTACTGGTAATATATAACCTGACATTTAAAGGGTAAAAAACATGGCCATAACATGCTAAGTGGGAGTTTTTCTGTCACTGCAAAAAAAAAAGTAATGATGCATATTTAATCACTGATACTGTTAATCATTGATATACATCCAACTGCAATCATGATGAGAAAATAAATCAGATTGCATGTTTATTTTGAAAAAAATTTTTAAGCTTTTATCTCTTTCTAAATAATTACAATTATGTGATCTAACTGATATTTAACTGGCACCTGTGGCTCAGTCAGGCCCCTTCTGGGAAATGGGGGGGGCCTCGAACCTCAGGGCCTGGGGCTCGGCCCGCTCTGGCGCGACTGGCTGCTGGCGGAGACTGCGGGCACTTCACTGCTGGGTGACCCCCGTCTGGGGAGCTCCTCAGCTCTTTTCGGGAGGGTGGTGCATCTGTCCCTCCGGTGGTACTCCGTGGGCTCCGTGGGCCTGCTTTATGTCCTGGGGGGCAGGGCTATGGCTCCCCACACCCACTATCAAATAGTTACATGGAAAAACCTTTTGAAGACAAGTGCGCTCAGGCACACAGGTATGACCACAGGTGTACACACGGGTGTTCATAGACATACACACAATCTTCCCTGGCAGGTGCCTCAAAGCATGCCGTGCATTGTTGGTCTTGTGTGCTGCTCAGTAACACTCAATATTTATTATTTACTGTTACTTATACTTATCTAGAGTGTTGCTGTGGCTTTTGTGTTGTTGTCTTTATGTTTGCTTTCTTCTTCTTCTTTTTTTCCCCACCAGGTGATCTAGCAGATTTAGTCTTTTCTCTGTTTGCCTCTTCTCCCAGTTCTCCCTCCTTGCTTTAAACTTATCTTGTCTACGTCTCTCCTTTTCCTATCCCCCAGTCATTTCTGTTCCATTTGTAATAACTTAAAAGTTTAAAAGAAATTATAAAATAAAATAAATAAATAAATATCAAGTTGACCAGTATGGCAAAGCCATAATGATCCACTTGGAAAAGTAAATCCGTTGGGCATCTTTCTTGGCCTTCAGACAGTAATTCTGATTGCTACAGTGCCGAACGGAACAGGCAAAAAAAATCAATTATATTGAGAAAAAAATTGAACATTATTCCCCTTTTTTCTGAAAAGTTACTGGTAATATATAACCTAACTGACATTTAAAGGGTAAAAAAATCTTAATTTGAAGAAAATTTAGGTTTTCACCTCAAGGACTGATGCCAATTTGAAAAATCAAGTTGAAATTGTTTAATATATATTCATTTTATAGCATTTTGTGACCTTAAGCAGGAGGTGGCCACTTTTGTCCATGAACATGCTAAGTGGGAGCTTTTCTGTTTTTCTGTCACTGCACAAAGAAGTAATGATGCATATATAATCATTGATACTATTAATTATTGATGTATTTGGCCATGAACAAGCTGAGTGGGAGTTTTATCTATTTTGCTTTCCATGCACAACAATAACAATGCATAATAATCAATGTTGATGTTAATCAATTACATGTCCCAGACTCGACTATTAATAATACAAGAAAATCCAGTAGCACTGCGAATTTATGAAATGGTCATTTTTGAGGTTGTCTTCCAACAAGTGCATTGTACAAACAAACTGGTGTTTTAAGGGTTAAACAAGTAAAAAGTCATGTCTATTTTATATTTCTGAAAAGAACTGATATTAGTAAAAAAATTTATGCAGAAAAAATAGCAAAAAAACATACAAATAACCAACCAACAGACCTAATCTGTTGGTTGGCACTTTTGGCCATGAACAAACTGATAGGATTGTGATTTTGAACAAACCCAGAGGGTTGTGTGGGTGTGTGTGTCATTCTAGATTAAAACTCTGCAATGATTTGTTTTTGTGCATGTTTCTATACAAATGCAAATGAGGTTGTACTGCCATGTTGTGCACTTTTGTAAAATGTTCACCTCCTTTAAATCCCTCCCTACATCCTTAAGCTATGATTTTTTAGAATCCGAAACGTTACCCAAAAGCTCTTTTTCTGCAGCCATAAATGATTCAATGGAACCAAATACCTGTGGGCGGGCATGTATTTCTTCCCCCGTCTCTTTACAGTACAGTTGTTGGATGTCTCTGGGGAGTCTGCTGGATTATGGAAGGGATTTCTGTAGGATTTCTGTAAAACAAAGACAACTGTTTTTTAAAACACTAAAGAGCTCGCCTGTTGCATCAACCAATCACAAAGCCTGCAGACATGACATACCCTTAAGTGCTGTTTACATGCATTTTTAACAGCAGACATCTCAGACTGTAAGCCGTGTATAATAGAGTATTGCATCAGTGGAACCAGAACGGCTGTGAGTATATAAACCTTTTAGAACAGCATTGGCCTACTTTGTTATCTAAATGAATAGCATTACAAAACTTCATCGGGATCTATTGTCTATGATGACATTTACACTAACCCAGTGACACCAGCTGACAAATACGTGATAAGACTTTCAGATAGAAATAAAGGACAAAGTGACAAAATGACATCTATGTAAAACATGGTTATATTTAAAAAGCAGAGGAGGTAAAAAACACAAAACAAAACCCATCTATACAGTGAAAATATATATATATTGAAGCCTTACAACCACAAAAGCTGATATTAAGATAGTATTAAGTTGACCTCACTCACAAGAACAATGCATCCTTGAAGCCACCATGAAGTCCACTTATGTAGACTTCTGCATAGACTTCATGGTGGCACAGGTGGGAAAAGTGTCATGGAGGTTTGTCAAATAGTAGGATGTATTGATTCATGTTTCCGGACACAAATTTCCCCTTTTTTTCCATTTTCCTGCACACTATTTGTCATATCTCACATGTGTTGACTTTTGCGATGAGTCTTTTTCACTTTTAATGGGGGAAAGAAGTGCACATCTGGAGGGTCAAAGTAAAGATTTGTTTAAATTTAGGAATTACAAATTACTTTGTAAGTTTATGCAATAAAACTACTTTGTTAGGGGTATCAAAGGAGTGACGTGTCCCCAATGAAGAGTCTAGACAACATGTGTTCTGCAGGTACTAAATATGCTTACCTACATAACATCGGTTTAACAGTTGTGCTGACTGTCACAAAAACCCAAAAAACATGACAACTGCAGTCCATATACACAAACAGACTGTCTTGTGACTCACATTTTGCTGCGAGACTGGGCTGAGCACTCTTAGGAGCTATACTGACTACATCCTATCCTGTTTTCAGTGATAACTGAATAACTCCTGGGAGAAGATGTGCTCATCTGCAGTTTGTTTATGTGGTTGCCTGACATTCCACATGCATGCTGCATCAGTAGTTGAGAACATTGTGTTCTGAAGTGCAGTGGTGAGACAGATTCCTGCTAGAAACTGAAATAACTGCTCAGAAACACATGCCTGGACATGTATGCCTTACATAACAGGTCAGTGTAATCTCATCAGATGTGACCTGGCCTTACAATAACAAGGGAGGTACAAGAAGTCAGGCATTCACAATTTGAAGCTTGACTGATGACACACCGCAGCAAGAACAGGGCAAGAAGATCTGAAGACACGCTGCAGGGCATTTTCATTTGAAACACTCTGTGTCAGCCAAACAGCATCATTAGAAATGCTTAGCCCAACTGTGTATCTTAGATGTTCAGCTCAGTTCAGATTCAGGCATGTTGATAGTGTCAGTATAATTTTTTCATATTACATTTAAAATTCCCGAGTGCCTCCATCACACATCCCTAGCATCCTCTTCTGTCACAGCAACCCTCTGCATGTCCTCTTTTACTACATCCATGAATATTCTCTATTTCCTCTTGACTGGCAGCTTCCTCCTCTACAAATGCCCAAACCATTTCACCCTCTTGGCCTCTCTAACTTTGTCTCCAAAATCAGTTGTGTCAAGCTGGGTGAGGATTTACTAGGTTATGAATGTGAAAGCATAAAACATTCTGTGCTAAACAGACAGTGTAGGGTAGTTTCGGTAGATGACAGGAGCTTCAGGCATGTATGTTAAGTACTAAGACGTAAGAGGTAGCATGCTTTTATTTAGATCCTCGTGGTTGTTAGGTGTCATCAAAATAAGTCCCCAACCAGGCTTTACCCATATCCGTCATTTTTCTTCCATATTTAGATATTATCACACTGGACTTAAGCTGTCATTCTCTCTGCTCATTTCTAGAGCTTCTACTGACTATCATTCCTCTTTTTTATGCAGAGCATACCTACCTTTCTGCCACCTGCATCCTGCTCTCACTACAGGTCACAATGTCTGTAACATCATAGTCCACTGAGACTTCTGCCTAACCTTATCTTTCAACCTGGCCGGTGTAAACAAAAAGGGGCTCAGAGCCAACCCCTAATGTAATCCCACCACCACCTTGAACTCATCTGTCACTCCTACCACACACCTCATCACTGTCCACACACATGTCCTGCATCACCCTCACATACTTCTCTGCCACCCCCAACTTTCTCATACAGTACCACAGTTATATCCTGGAATATTTTAAAGTGCTATTATCTCAGTATCCTCACCTTTTTTTAAAAAAAAAAAAAAAGCTCTCAACAGAAACAACTTTTTTATTACACTTATTTTCAGTATTTCTTTAGGAAAACAGAACTAAACCCTCTTCCCCTTTCCCCATTCCCCTTTTGTTTGGTTAAAAACAAGCACTGTGGGTCAAAACAGTACTGATTTTCTCTTTGTGTGCGGTAAAAACAGGCCCTGTGAGTGAATAGAGTAATTGCAATTTGTATTTAAAACATATTTGCTGTTTCAGTTCAGATGTATATAAGCATCACTTCTGGGGGAAGGTTCACAGCTGGGATTCTTGTGTGTTGTTTCATCCCTTTAAGGGTGAGCCATTGTAATAGTTTCACCTGCACACACAAATCTGTTCTGTTTAGGTAGAGGAGATCGTTGACCAATCAGAAGACTGATGTTTAGATCCCTGGATGCTTTAGTCCAAATGCCAAAGTATTCTTGGGCAAGATGAGTTTTGCAGAGTGTGCATGTTAGATTAAAACACTTGGATGCAGAAAAAAGTGCTAAGATAAATGAGCCATGTTGTATAAAGCAGCGGTCCCCAACGGGTCAAGGACCGGTACCAGTCTGTGAGTTGTTTGGTACTGGGCCATGAGAGTTGAGGCTCGGGTGTGAAATTTATGGTTTTCAGGGTTTTTATTGATATATTTTAAACTGTTTTTATCGTTATTTCGGTTTCACTGAGTCTTTTCCTGTGTGTTACGAATCAATTTTTCTTTTTCTAGGCACCGGTGCTGGTTTTATTTAGTTGTATTTATTCACGACACCTTAAAGGCCGGTCCGTGAAAATATTGTCGGACATAAACCGGTCTGTGGCGCAAAAAAGGTTGGAGACCCCTGGTATAAAGCACTCAGTTAGATTAGAAACATATGAACTACTTCTTCTACCATGTGTGTTTTAAGGCTATTGAAAAAAGAAATGGAAAATCTTCATCCATCTTTTTTTCCCATCTTTTCTCCAATTTTTTCAAATCTTAACTTTACTTTGCCAGGTTCAATTTAATATCTTAAATCCAAAAGGATTGCAGTAATTTAGTGAAACTAAGCTCAGCGTTTCATAAATTCAAGTTAATCACAGTTAATTCATGATTTAACAAGAGTTAACAAGAATTCCTCCACAGCAATGTGAATAACTGACAATTACTGCAAACACTTGATTGCAGCTCTTGCTACCAAGAGTAGCACAACCAATAATTAGGCTTAGTGGAAAATTACTTTTTCATGTAAGGTTGGGTAGGTTTGGGTAGGTTTTTCATTCAATAAATGAAATCAGTATTTAAGAACTACATTTTGGATTATTCAGGCTATCTTTGTCTAATATTTACATTTTTTTAATGATCTGAAACATTTAAGTATGACAAATATGGAAAACATTAAGAAACCAGAAAGGGGTCCAGTACCGTTTCACAGCAGTCACGACAAGAATGCGACAACTGCATCAAACTGGGTGAGGACGCTCATCAGTGTGAAAAAATAGAACATTGTGTCCTACACAGACAATGTTGGGTAGATGACAACAGCTTCAGGCATATAGGTTACGCACTGAGACTGAGGGAACATTCTTTTATTTAGATAACTGTGGTTGTTAGGTGTCACCAAAATAAATCCCTCCCAGGCTTTTGCCAGTAAGTGTATGTCATTGTTCTTGTGTGTTATGATGTCATCGTGTTCCTACTTGCTGAGTTCTTTAAAGTTCACTCACATTTTTTAATGTTCGCTTTGATACATATCTGTGCAAAATCTTGATCTGCATTTGCTTTTATTTTTATAAGAAGAATGTTGTTTGCAAAAATAAAAAAAAACTTAAAATCCAACTTCATCTGGTTGTTGTAATTCAAGGTGCAGGGCTTTCCTGGGCATGTTCTGATATTTGCATGATTCAAGAACAGGTTTCTCAGCTGTGTTATGGCTGGGTTTTGCCAAAGGCTTTTAAACAAGTCTGTCCTTTGTGGTTCTTTTGCTTTTATTTTCGCATTCTGTTTCGTTTTCAGTCAGTCTGTTAATTTAATCTGTCTGTAATCATGATTGCTACATCTAACTTAAAAAAAAGTGTCTTATTTTGGATGTTTAATCTTTGTTATTTTTCTGATAGTTCATTTGATCAACATTTTGGTGATTTCATTATTAACCACTTGTCAATTGTCTTGATGGATTTTTTCATATGTAAGCAGGTATCTGTGTTTTGAAAGTGGCTGAAAATATTTCAGTACATAAGAAACCCTCGTGTGATGGCTGCTTCCGGCAGGATTATGAACCACGTCACAAAAGCTTAAACTATCTCAAACTGGTTTCTTGAACAAAACCGTTAGCTCACTCCATTGAAATGGCCTCCACAGTAGTTGGATGGTGATTCATATCATGTATCAATTTAGAGTACTGTACAGTTATTAAGATTAAAGTACAGTTTTTTTAAAAAAACAAAAACTTGGGTCTGTTAAAAGTATAAATAAATGTCAGTCCCCTCACCATATTAATAAAGCTTAAAAATGTAGTTTTCAAAAGTATGACTTCTTAATGGATGTACATATATGAGGAAAAGAATGGGATCAAGTCATGAGCCCTGTGGAACGCCCAAAAATTGGGAACTGTGTAAGCAGGCTGTTCTTCATAATTAGTCAAAGCTCTTGCAGTCTTCAATTAGCAAGCACATTTTTTCATTTCATTTTCATTGTGAATCAAACATAAAATAAACTTTTCACATATTTTTACTTTTATTTAATGTGAAAATGTGTAAAACTATTAATTTGGATGACTCTGCTTTGAATATTTAAAAAAAACTGAACTTCCAAAGAGTGTACTTTTTGTCTCAAAATTTGAATTTGAAAAAAATATAAAAATATTTAATTAAAATGATATCCATTTACACGTGATTTTTTACAGCTGTTTCTTTTCGAAACATGACAGATCATCTCGTATATATTTCAGACATATCTCCTCAGACCATCAGGCAAAGTACATCTGTACTACCTCAGACTGCTCTCATGTCGCCAGTATGTTTTCACTGTGTGTTATCCACAGCCATGTGTCTCAGGCCTCCCTGCCCCCTCAGTCCGACTCAGGCAGCGTGTGTGGCATGTGTTTTGGATTCCTGCCCAAGGCCTATACAGAGCACAGGAACAAGGGCCCCCTGTGTGTTCTGTTTTTCACATTCCTCAGCCCTGACATCAGCCCAGTTCCAGGAAGGACGCTGAAATGACTGTGTGCGGGAAGAGGCCCCCTTGACCTCTGCAGTCTGGCTAGCGTACCCTGGTTTGGTGGAGGCCCCTACCATCCCAGCCAAAGCCCCCACAACAATGCAATCAAAGGGATGCTTTACATACCACATGTTGTTTTGCAGCAGAAGTTAGATGGGTAGCCAGTGATCGTTAAGATGGATTATCCCCCCTTAGACTGCCATATGGAAATTTAGGACACATGCTGAATGTAAATATTATGCTTCACTAAAATGAAATATCAAACTAACTGAAAACTCGTGGCTTTTTTTGTGTTTTAGTTTTTGGTAGTTTTGGCAATAGTTTTCTTGGGTAGATACTATTGCCACTCTATCAGTGTCTGAGTTTCTTTTAATGTCAACAAATATGCATGCATACTGTAATATATCAGTTTGTTTTCTCAGCTGTTGTTCTTCTCCTCGTAATCCTGCCCCTTTTTTGTGTATCCAATGAATGATCTTCACCTGTGGGGTTGTTAGCATCTCATTGGCTGATTTAAACTCGAGTTAGCTGCTAGAGGCCTCTTCAGAGGAGACAAAGAATGATGCTCTTTGTCCCCTTTTTCACCAAAGGAGTATTTTTTTGTATTTCTGCATTACTTGATGGAGTTTAAGCTTTTATTTGGAATGTATTTACAGAAATGCGAGATTACTTTAGCATAAGATTTGTTGAATGACCATTATTTAATTAAACAGTCATTTTGACCTATCCTTCCGGTATTTACTTCTCTCTGTCTCTTGTCTTGTTATTGTTTGGCTTTTTTCAGTATTTTATTTGTTCCTGAGTAAATCGGTTTGGCTGAGATTAAAGTTATAGTTTTTACACAGCTGAATAAACGTCAAGCAGACAACTGATTATCAGAAGTGTGAGATGCTCGAGAATATACTCCGGTGTCCTGTTATATTTTAGATAGCAAGGAGTTTATTAAACTTCCCCGAAACAATCTGCAAATTTCATTAAAATTTAATAAACTATGATCTTGTCTTTATTTTTAGTTAGCACATACCTTAAACACTTACAGCTGTAAGCTAATGATAGTTATATAAAGGCAGATGCTGCTGGTGCAATAAGCTGTACGTTTTACATCCAATGGATGCGCGATCTGATTAGTCGACTAATCGCAAAAATAATCGGTGACTAGTCGACTATCAAAATAATCGTTTGTGGCAGCCCTACTACGGTATCAGTTTCAAAATCCTACATCACCTCATTCTCAAATGATCACATTCATAATCATGCAGGTCCACCTGCCCAGCCTTGTGACGACAACACCGGATCAGCCGTTTATAGCTGAGCACATAAAAACACAGGCTCAGGTAAAACATTAAAAGGCGTTTGTGTCTTCCTGTCCAGAGACATTTAGTGATCAAATTACACTCCCCCCTCGAACCTGCTCATACCAGTTTGTGGTAGTTATTTCCTAGAGCCAGTATACTCTGGAAAATGGAAGGATTTAGATTTACTCGAGGTATTTTCCATGAGCTCACAAAATGGCTCAGATGGGTTTAGTTTGGATAATGGTTATTTTGTTCCACAGTACACTGAGAATGACATATTAACTCCAGAACCAAACTGTATGAAAAACAAAGTCATGTTTAAAAAAAGAATCGGTTTATTGTGCCAAAGTTTTTTCAGTACACGGTTTTCAGCACACATAATGTTTTATATGAGGACAGGAAATGTAAAAGCATTCTGTAATCGGGCGCAGAATGCTTTCAGTTCTGTTATTTATTTCTGGACTCAAAGCCAATGGCGTCGTCAGTTTCAAGTTTCCTGTCTGCTATATTTCATCTCGACTGCTTCATACATGAAGTCATTCGATGAGGTTTTCGGGCTCACGGCCAGCTTCGCCCACCAGATGCAGCCTTGTGTCGGGTTTCACACAAGCATAAGGCACAAGCATGTGAGTGAGTGAGTGTGTGTTCATGTTCATGTGTGTGGGTGAACAAGTGGGTGCCTCAACAGAAAGGAGGGTGGAAGCTTGGGAGGAGGAGACATCAAAGCCTCGGGAAATCGGATCCCCTCTTTCAACAAAGCAGGCCATGGGGTTTGGAGACAAAGGAAACGCGATCTGCCATGTGACTGTGAACGCCATGCATGCCTCCCCCAGTCTGGCTCCATTCAGCTTTTCACTCATTCAACTTTATCAGGCCCCACCACCACAGCGAGCATTTGGAACAAACTAAATTAACCTTTAGAGTAATGTTGTGGTTTGCATGTTTCTTTCTTTTGTTTTGTTTTTTTGTTGTTTTTTTTAGCGAGAGCTTGGGTGCCTCTTTTTTTATATCTTGTGAGGTTCTTTTGTTTGATGTGGCTACTACTTTTGCTTTCATTATTACTCATGTAGAAGCATATTTGTTTACACTGACACCGTGGGGGCTTCCCACCCTTTTTTGGGGGAGGGGGGAAAGCAAGCCTCATTACATAAAATTGAAGTTTATGTTTAATTATTTGTTTCAGGTTGGCATGATTAAAGCATGTCTTTTTTCATGTTTTTAAGCACGTGTTAGTAAACTTGAACAATAATTACTTACAACTACCACAAAAGAAAACTACAAGTGTGTAAGCACTGCTACACATTTCATAACAATTTACTTTCATCCATATTCATAAATCTACTCAATGCTTTCTGCTAAAGATTTTCAGCTTTTCAACAACTACAGCATTCCCTGCTAAATGTTCTTATGATTTTGTATTAACACATACATGTCGTAATCAGTCCAGCTTTTCTAGTTTTGTTCTAATACAGATACCTTGGCTTCAGTTAAGATCAGTATCGGCTTATGGGTGGGGGGTATGACAAAGTCAAACATCAGAACTTCATTTGTTTCAGCATGTCTTGTATGACATGTCATCCAGCTGACTGCATTCTTAAAAGCCACTTTACCTTTAGAGTACAGGCTCACGCCCTTACCTGAGGTATTGTTAACATGTTCACAGGTGCTTGAGTAATACAGGAATTTGTTCCTCCTTGTCTAATGTCTGGATGTTAGTTTGGTGTGCTCTCCTGCAGATCATTCCTTCCAAAACAGCACATAATAAAGTGCTGGTGAGCAACTGCATTTGCAAAACGACAATATAAATAATTGCATTTCATTTAAAAATGAAGAAAAATCTGACTCATAAACTGTTGCAAAGAGCAAGTACCATCAGGAATGGAAAGGATTCATGACATGCAATGATGTGAGTTTATTAGAAACGACTGCAAAAACATTAAATCTATTTCGCTTTTATGGTAACTATTTCCACAGTGGTGAACCTTTTACTGAAAAGTCGACTAAGACCGAAAATTGTATAGGGATCTGAAAAACTCAACACCTATGTGTGTATTTTGTTGTGTCAGCGGCGCTTGAACAATCTTTATGTTTGCTTAATATGTCACCTGTATTTACGCAAAGTGTGATAAAGAACATCCGGACTGCATCCTTTGAACCCTGTGGGTCATAACTGCCACACCTCAAATGACACAGTCTGACCACACCTTGTGGGTGGTAGGTGTAATAACAGCATGTTCTCTGTTTAACCCCTTAAGTCTGTGTTGTTTCTCCGGACCCAAATGTAACTGAAAGAAAATACCCAAACTTAATCAGTAACAGCTCCTCAACTGTATGACGATTCTTGGAAAACAGACACTTGGGATACCAAATATTAAGAGATGGCCTAGTCTGAGTAACATTTATTAATGGTGTACTTTCGTAAAAGTCATGTCATGCATGACAGAAAGTTCCTGTTTTGCTTTTAAAAAGAACAATGATAAAAGCCAATATAAAAAACACTAACAGCAAATGTTTGCCTTGAGTCAAAGTGAAAAAAAGAAAAGAAAAAAAAAGGACCAAATTATTCAAAGACTTCCCGAGTTCACGCTATTGTAGAAGAGGCATTTCCGGCTCTGGTCAGTTTTCCTTATCAGTTTCCTTGCCCTTATTTGGAAGTTCCGGAAATTTCAACTTGTTCCCAACAGTTGATGTATAAATAAATTTTGTAACGAGATGCAATAATCTACAATCTCTTTGTAGATTATTGTAGATTAGACAATAGAGTGATCAATACAGAACATTACTGATCATAAAGCTGGTAGATATAGTCTACTCTGAAACTCAAACAGCAACAGTACAAACATGATGACTACAGGTCTACATATAGATCCTATACTGTGTATATATTGTATATTGCTGTAAAAGGGATAACGAAGGCGAAGATGGGATGTTTTGGAAATAAGAAGAGAACCAAAAGTACATTTGAAAAGCATTTAAAAGCTGAGAAGAGCTAAAGACAAAAAGAAAACTAAAGTTAAACAACCCAGTGCGGGCTAGGCTTTCACATTCCACATAATTACTATACAATCCTGAGTCCCTTTCAGTCATGTGCAGTGCTCGGCCTCACCCAAATGCTTTATCTAATCTTTTTCCAACTTATATTATAATAGAGTTTAACCATTAACTCTTTTACATTATTTAGGTAGCTTTTAAGCAGATGCACAGATACTATTGCATAACAATTTTTTTTTCTGCACAACAAAACAGCAGGTCTGGTATGGCTGAGATTGAATCAGTCTTGGTAGATGTTCTAGAGATCCTCGTGCAGTTTGGCGTTGCCTACGTGAAAAGCATGCAACATTGTTGTCAACAGCCAATGTACCTTAACAGCTCTTGTGAGCATGCTCTGCACGTAGCACACACACAAGAGAGACTGGAGGCGGGGCGACAACACAGAAGAGCCTCTTTGTTTCACTGCACACGTGTCATTACGCCATCTAGTGGTGAAAAACACTGTATTTGCAGGAATCTGAGGTACGCGTATCCTCTTTTAAGTAAAAGAGGAACGAGGCATACTGTAGTTCTCGTCCTGTTTCCACTACCCGGTTGGCTATGAGAAGAAATCATTTAGACGTGTGATTGAGAGCAGAGCGCACACACAGGGAAATAACAGAGCGACGGATATTTGCAAGAGTTGGGAGCTGTGGCAGAAAGAAGGAAGAAAGTAAAAATGAAAGAAAAAACCCCTTTGTTGTTGAAAGTGACTGTCAAGGGGGAGCCCCCGCCTCTTCCTGTCAACGCGGGGCAATCCCCGCCTCTTTCACATCTCCGAAAAATTCAAATTAAATTCAGATTTAGTGACAGGATGCAAATACAGTGTATCAATAGCAGGCTTCAAAAAGTCTATGTAAAATGTATAATTCATGAAGAAGTGTCTCACTTGTGTCATTTATTGTGAAGTAAAAGGCGCACATTCACTTAAAGGACAAGGTTAAAGTATTTTAGAAGCATAAAAAGCTTATTTCCCAAAATATAGAAACATTTTTAGCTCAAAGTAGCAGCAAGCATCACTGCATTTGTTGGCACACGTAAAGCTTAGTATTATTAACTGAGAGCATAAACCTTAAAGCGGGGTAATATCAAAATTTCACACAAACTTGAACTGAGGTGTCACGAAATGAGTCATGTTTGATTTTGGAAGAACAAACAACACCAAGGTTGATTTGGCTAATCCACGTGAGCTGCACTTCCTGTTACTCAGAGCCCAGTCAAATTCCAGCGTCTCACACCTAATTTCACTTTTCCTGGTAAAACCCCAGATGGTAAATTTTTGACTTCTGCCAAAATGTGATTGGGCCATCTCCGGGGGATCTCGTTCAGGCTGGCTTTTTTTCTTTCTTTCTTTCTTTTAAAAAAAAATAGTTTTCTAAGTTAGTATGCACTTCCTCTTTTCTTGTGGTTGCAACCAAGTGCCATTAACTGGAAACACCCCCACACCACACGTATGACACACACACAGAAGAAAAACCTTTTGTTTGAAAGAATTCCACTGACCTAAACATCTGGAAGGAAATTTTCAGAAGCGATGCGTTGTTTTGATTGTGTGGGCGAGGGGGCATCTATAAACCAGAGAGCGCATAACATTTAAAAAAAAGTGTCAAGTTGAAAATGACAACAAGAAGGAAGCAGACCTTGAGGGGGAAGAACGTATAACACTTTGATTATACTGCAGCAGTAAAACATTGTTGATTACTACTGTGTGTATGGACTATAAAGCTCAAAACATTTTCAGCGCCACGTGAATGTGAATGCTAATGTTTGATCATTTATCATTGAACTGCAGTCAAATGTTGCAACAAGCTAAAGATAATGTTGTTGTGGTGTTTCATCAGACTTCAGTGGAAATCTAATGCGAAACCGATAAGTCAGGTCAGGTTGGTATTTAGCCAAGTAAAACACACACACACACACACACACACACACACACACACACACACACACACACACACACACACACACACACACACACACACACACTGTATACTAACAAGGGGAACAGGGGAACACAAAAATATGTCTTCTTGTTATTCCTTGTTGTGGTTAGTGTGGATAATCCCTATTCATGATTGTTGGCAGGTCAAAGGGACTATTTCTTTGCAGAATGTAGTCCCTATAAAAAGGATGAGATGAAAAAGAAAAGCCCAGTATCAGGTTTGGGACAGCAGACCAGTGCAACACATCCACTGGTGTTGGTTTGGTGTTGATGCAGTTAAGTCCAAACCTGTGCTATACACCAAGACAACCTGAAAGGGCATGTCAGAATAATAACCAGGGATAATATTTTGAGTGTAACCTGGAGCCCATCTAGTTTTGTGTTTTGAGTGAATTTACCCTTTTGACACAAGCACATTTTATTTGCTTACACAGGCTGCAGGTGCAATAGATCACACCACGAGATCAAACAGACACCTGCACACTGAAGGTAAAAAACAGAACACAAACAGTTTGAGAACTCAGGTGTTTTTTTGTTTGCAGTCATAGATGATGCTGAGTTAATGCTGTGCTTGTTGTTGCTATGATTGGTATCTTTAAAGCGAGCGCAATGCAGTCAGTTGGAATTTCTGACATCTTTGGAATACAGAGAACTTGGAGTTACTCCTTTTATAACGACTAAGGATTGGTCATAGGGATGACTCTGCATGGATGTGCAGAAAAAAGTTACCATCATGACTTTGCAAAGTACTTGACCATAATGCAGAACTTTATAACAAAGTCATGTATCTTCACAACTGCTCTTTGCGTGACATTTTTTAAAACAGTGTTTGTTCTCATATATCGACACATATTACAGGCTATTGCCTAAACACCAAAAGCCGAGTCCTGGCAGGCATCACAGAGAGAAACACAAAAAAGTGTTAAAGACTTTTTCACAAGCCCTCGAAAGGTGCTGGGCTGTATTTGCAATGCCATCTAGTGGTGAAAGAGAAGGGGTGTGAAATGTATCTACAGTGAAGAGCACAATTTACATCTGTAGCTTGCAGATGTAAGATGATGGACTCTAAATTAAAGCAAAAATACTAAGAAAAAAATAGTAAAGGAGTGAAACCACGAGCTTCTTTTAATGGAATTCCCAAAGGGTTTTTTTGTTTTGTTTTTTCAGGGAAAACGGGGAGATCACAGTGGTTTTGGTGATTTCCCCTCCAGGGGAGAGTTTTTATCATGTTGTTTTTACATAAATGACAAATCCAAAGCATTATTGTAAATAATGATGTTATGATGTGCAGCAATCGGGTCTTAGTTATCTTAATTACGTCATAGTACTGTTACCGTATCACCCCCTGCTTTGGGGATTCCCATGATGTCACTTTTTTCCCACACATTTGTTTATTATTATTATTAATCTCTGGCTCTTTAGCCTGTCTTCCTCCCTTCACCCCAACAGGTTTCGTCAGATGGCTGCCCTGAGCCTGGTTCTACTGGAGGTTTTTCTTTCCAACTGTGACCAAAGCAGTTGCTCAGCGGAGTTTATATGATTGCCAGTGTTTTATCTGTGTTCTGTGTATTATTGGAGGGTCTTTACCTTACAATATAAAGCACCTTGAGGCAACTTTTGATTTGGTGCTATATTAATACTATTGAAATGAAACTGGAATTGAATCCATTGTTTACTCCATTCTATTCTTTTATAAAGTTCCAAGCCTTGTTGTGTTTCAGGGATTTGTGTGTTCCAGTGATCTGAGGAGCTACGCTATATTGCCAAAGTGTGTTTATGGGATTTTTTTTTTCTTTTACCATTCTTCCAGAAGTGCATTTGTGAGGTCAGACACTGATGTTGGGTGAAAAGGCCTGGTTCGCAGTCTCCGCTCTAATTCATCTCATAGCTTTTCTACTAGGTTGAGGTCAGGACTCTGTGCTGACCAGTCAAGTTCTTCCACACCAGACTCCCTCAGCCACGTCTTTATGGACCTTGCTTTGTGCACTGGTGCGCAGTCATGTTGGAAGAGGAAGGAGCCATCCCCAAGCTGTTCGCACAAAGCTGGGAGCATGAAATTATTCAAAATGCCTTTGTATGAAATGGCATTAGGGGTTCCTTCCACTGACACTAAGGGGCCCAGTCTAACTCCTGACAAACAACTCCATACTATAATCTCCCTTCCACGAAATGTTTCACTTGGCACAATGCAGTCAGACAAGTACCGCTCTCCTGCAACCGACAAACCCAGACTTGTCTATCAGATTGCCAGATGGAAAAGTCTGATTCATCACTCTAGAGAACGTGTCTCCACTGCTTTAGAGTCCAGTGACATCGTGTTTTACACCACTGCATCTGACACTTTGCATTTTGATTGGTGATACAAGACTAGGATGCAGCTTTTGAGCCATGGAAACCTTTTTTCATGAAGCTTTCTACACTCTATTCTTGAGCTAATCTGAAGGTCACATGAAGTTGGAGGTCTGTAGTGACAGATGCTTCAGAAAGTTCACTTGAGCATCTGCTGATCCCACTCTGTAATTTTACATGGTAATACCATTTCATGGCGAACTTTCCGTTGTTCCCTTATCACTTCCATTTTGTTATAATACTTTGTTACAAACCAGCTCACTGTGGAATATTTAGTAGTGAGGACATTTTATGATTATATTTGTTAGACAGGAAGCATCCTATCATGGTACCACACTGGAATTCACTGAGCTCCTGAGAGTGACTCAATCTTTCACAAATGTTTGTGGAAGCATTTTGCATGCCAAGGTGCTAGATCAGTGAATACTTTTGGCAATATAATGTATGTTGTTGGGGGCAATTCACCCCTGGTAGGGTCTCTCAAGTCTAATTGATCCTGGGTGAGAGGCCAGACCAAGAGCAAATTTGGCAGCTCCTATTAGTAAAAAATCAAGGGTCCAATTTACTCTGCCTGGGACAGTGTCGCCAGGCAGGCCCTTCTGGAGCCCTTTAATCTGAACATTGGCTGCTGTTCTCTTAAGTTGCATTACATTTGTGGGCCACTGGAGTAAAAACTCTTTTGACAGTCCCAAGAATTATTATTATTTTCATTTTATTTCAATAATTATTCATTTTTCATATTGACAAGACAATGAAAAAAAAACATAAACTGGATTAAAAAGTAACCAAACAACAGTCTCGTCATAGTCATTGTGCTTTTATGGAACATATTAGCTGTACATAAAAACAACAACAACAGCAACAACAACAACAAAAACTGTGTAAGATAAAACCCTTAAATGGTCGAAAGATATATACGTCACATCTACTGATTCTAAAGTAAAAAACACTTTAATCCATTCTGCAGTCAAAGGTCACTGTTACACAGTTATTGGGAAATGCAGTTAATCTAAACAGTCATACGGAAACAGCTCAATGCATGTAGATATGGTCAAGACAACCTGAGAACGACCACACTGCTTCAAGTCAACAGGACAGTGCTCAACAGTGACTCAGACAACCACTGGTTACAGTTAAGGTAAGGAGCAAATCTGAACACACAAACTGTACCTTAAAACAAATGGACTGCAGCAGCAATATATTATAATAATAAATAGTAATAATACAGGATACCACTCCTGTTAATAAAGAACACAAAACTGAACATTTCTGCTGTGACATTCAGAATTTGGTGAAACATTAAAATAAAACATGAAAAAATGTTTTATATTATGTCAATATGTATATATGAACCAAGGTCATAGATTTAGACAGCAACCTGTTGAATCTGTGCTATGAAGAATTAAAGCACTTCCGTAGACAAAAGAGGGTCCTGCTACTTTCAAGGTCTATCTGATTGTAGTGTAAAAGTGTATTTTGTGACACTTTGACTATTTTAAAAACATTTCTTATGTACAAATCTTTTATTATTTGTTCAATTTGAAGTCATTGCAATAAATGAATAGAAATAAAATGATGTATATAATGTTTGCACTAAAACACTAACACATTCAGCGTCATTACCACTTGTTAGCAACACCATCTAAAACCAATTCATGGCACAAATGTGAGAAGCATCTATTGCTGAAACAAAAAATGATCTCAAATGATGCCAACATGATGCTTTCTGAAGTACAATTCTTCACTTTATCAAAGCAAAAAATTTACAATGAAGCAATGATAAAACAGACAAAAGTGTGATAAAGGTGCTGTTAATGTGAGTGTGTCATCTCATTTCTGATTGAAATGGCAGTTTTATTTATATACCACATTTCATTAAAAGCAAACTTAACTTCAAGAACATGAATTGCCAAATGAAGTAAAAAACAATAAAATATAATCAAACAAAACCAAAACACCTACTGAAATAAAAAAGGTTTGAAGTTTTACCGTTTTGATGTACATCTCAGCTCTGACCACTAGATGTCAGCCACCCTCCTTCTGCCCGCCGCTAAGTTTTAATTGAAGGATGAATGTGGTTGATTCCCCACTTCAGTCTCTCTCTTTCTCTCTCTCGCCCCCCTTTCTACACGACTCTCTACCATCTCCGTCACACAGCCAAAATAATAAAATGCTGACTTCTCAAAGTGCTGTCAGTATGCCGGTCTCAGCATAGCAGCCCTGAAGCTTGACACACAGGAGAGAGGGGTGGGGTGGGGAGAGAAATAGGGGGTCGAGAGAGTGAGAGGAGGGAAAAAAGAGAAACAAGTTTCTCTGACAGCAGGCTCTGCCTTGCCCAGGGGCTTCAGCACTGCACTTCTGTGAAGGTAGGTGTGAGGCTGCTCTCTGTGTCTGTTTCAGTGAGTTTTTACTGGCATGTTTTAATGGCATCTCTTTGCCTCTTTGTGGGGCTTTCCTTCATCCACACTCTGTTGTGTCACTATGAGGTGTTTGTAAAATAGGAGAAAGGTGCTAGACAAATGGTATTGTCCAAAAATATGGTGTTTCTGTAAAGTTCTGTGCTTTTGTGGTTGATTTAACTATAAATCAGAAATGAGTTTTTTGGGGGGTTTTCTCCCAGATATAGCATCTAAAAGACATTCACTTAAATGAATCTATCAGTATGGTATTTGTAGGCTGCCCATCACTGTGTAAGTAATTTGTCACCGGGGATTTGGAGATGTTGTCTCAGGAGTCTGCAAAGTTTGGAAACCAGAAAAGGCTAAAGTTTACACGTGGCCTGCTCGTCCTCTCCATTTAACATCCATTAGTGCCTGATGTTTTACTATTATCACCAGGTCAGATTGTCTTTTTGGGATTGAATGGTGTAATTATATTAAAAGCAGGGACCTTTCATTTTATGTAGATGGGACCTTTTGGGTTTTTTGGCTCAGGTACAATGTTAGTGAAAGCCACAGTATGTCTTAAAAATGAATTTCTTCAATGGAACCCCCCAGCAAAGTGGTTCTTAGGGTGCTCAAAATGGTGCTCTGACTTGGTCTCACGGAGCAACCCAAGCTGGGGAGGATTCACACAGCTGTAAGTAGCTGACTTGTGAAGCTAAAATTAAGCTGAAGGGTGATTTGGAATGTTACACTTGGTCGGTAAGACGTGGAGAAGATGGCTCGCTGTTGGTGACAAATCTTCTGAGCTCTCGGTGGCAGAACGAGGCCTTAGCCTGCTCACGAGCAAAAAGAAAAAAAAACTTTTTCTGCTAACGTTACAGAAAATTGGATCTACCAAAAGAGCAAGGGAAACAGTGCAGTACAGTATTTGGAATCCCTTTAAAGTTTATTTATGTTCCAGGAAAGATAATGCACTGACACAGAAGCAGAGTGTAAATCATCTTGGAGCATTTATGAGTGCGTAACCTTTGTCACTATGAAATCTAGACGCTTGTAATGGTCTTTTACTTGTAAAATGCACTGTAACTCATCCCTGCTGCCTGCTTAAATGCAGTACTTTGACATGTATTCATTAGAACTCCTTGCATTTAAATTAAATATGATAAAAGTTATACGATGATAAAAGTTACCTTATAGTGAGTCATGGTTTTAATGCATTCACAATAAGTGCTTCTATCCTTCAGACCTCTAACAATCGTTGCTCCAAAATGAAGCTGCACCCATTTTTTTCTTCAAATAACTTCACAGAAGTTCAAGCATTGAAATCTCTCAATACTGGAGCTGCTGTAGACAACATAGTTGTGAAAATGCTTGTAGAAACTCAATAGATGGCTTGAGATGGAAGGTTTGTAAGGGCAGGATTTTAACTGTTGCAGACACACACACTGACAGCTGCAGACACCATGGATGAGCAGTTGTTCTTATTCCACTTTTTTCAGGCCTTCTTGGCATATGCCTGGAGACACTACATTGTGCCTGAGCAGTGCACAGTGTAGTGTAGTGTCTGCTAAAACAAGTTTGTGTGATCAAAACAAATTTATGTCACTTGGACCCAAGCGGGCATAGTTGTAGATGCAGAAACTGTAACACTGGCTTAACACTGGTTTAATAGGTGCAGTCATCAAGGGGAGTGGAGACCAGGCGTCTGTTCCTGTTGAGGAAAACTCCGTGTGCTTATCAGTCTTAGCTGAAATTTGCCCTGTGAGCTCAGTTATTCTGACTGACTGGACTTTTGCTCCCTTTGAGCAAGTTATATGAAGTTGGCCTGCATAGGTGTGATCTAATCAAAGGAGAGTGGGGGATACGTCAATAGCGACAGTCTTTGATTTACAGCTAAAATAACATTTAGTTTCTAGTTTTAATTTTTAGGAGGTAGAATTACTTGATGCAAAACTGTTTATACAAATGAGTCAAAGCAATGGGTTAAAAGGGACCTGGATTGAATGCTGCTTACAAAAGCAGTACTTATCTCAAGAGACGGTTTAAGGTTTACGTAAAATGACACAGTCTTATCTGAAACAAAGAATCAAATTTATCTGAATTTGAAAAAAAAAAACTTTTTCAGATCAAAACAGAAAAAATATGACCCATTGGACTTTTGTGATCTCACTAAAGGTTAAAAACAAAACTGTATTTCAATGAAACATCAATAACATGTAGCTGTACATTTATAGCCAGGCTTAGCTGAGATCACGACTCCTATAACTAGAGCAGCTGCAGGTGCAGGACGTGGTTGAGATTTTAACTGGAAAAAGAACGGTCCAGAGCCAGCTGGCAGTGGCAGGTGACGGTCGTTGCACTGCTCCACACCCACTTTGCTTTCTATCATGCAGAAACCCTGCTGGGACTGCTGGAGACAGATGCACATGCACAAATACACCATCTGTTTCCAATGTGGACAGGGGCTTCCTGGAATGTGTCAAAACACATCATTTGATCAGACTGTTAGTTTACCAGAGTGCTATTTTCTATAGTCTACCAAAGCTGACAGCAAGCAATTCCCTCAAAATTGTAAAGTTTTGACTCTGTTTTGTAGTTTTCATGTCTCAGTGGTAGTTTTGCCTTTTGATACTTTGAAGGTTAGCTTTCTGATTTGTCATTTTCCCCCTAATCTATCTTCCCTTTGTGATTATATGACCCTTCAAGCCTCTATAAGTTAAGAAAATATGTTCTTCGGCGCTGGCAGGCTGTTGGTATCCAGTTGTCTGAGCCCTCACTCTCAGCTGGTCAGAACAGCCATGTATTTAGCTCATCAATAAGTAAGGCTCAAAGGCTTGACAGCAGGCAAATCACATGAGCTGAGTTTGGCCAGAAACCACTTTAAAAAAAGGGAAAAATGAATGATCTAGTTAGCCTCATTTTTTTTCATGTCACAATGTTTTGGATTTATTACACTGTCTGCTTCAAATGCATGAGTCAGACTAACATAAATATATATGAATAGGTAAAAAATGACATTTATCAGGCATTGCAGATTACATCATTAGTTTTCTTTTGATCATAGAAAAAAGCCCCACAATGCATCTTTAAATTTACCAATTTATTGATTTGATTTGACAGATTACCAGATAGTGTTCTGTGAAAAAAAAAGGCATTTTAAAAAAGGAGTTCACTGTAATGACTTTTATTGATCTGAAGTCACATTAAAGCATTTTTGTCTGCATCTGTGACATGATGGTCCAGCAAAAGATGAATGACTCTGTAGCTGACTGATATTTAGTGGGGTTTTTTTTTTATAGCTATGAGTCTACTTTAAAGAGCTGGGGGAGCTTTACTGTCAAGAGACTGGTAAAACCTTTCATCCGTGGTAAAAAGTGAGTCTAAGTAGATTGATGCCTCACCTTGACCTGTAAGCTGCATCTTTTAAATCTCCTCTATCTTCCTCAACACTGGTTTATGCGATCCAGTGTTTGCGTCCCTGGCTTTACACATTAGAGGCACGCAGTGTTGATGAAAATAAAGATATACTTTAGTACATGTTATTTTGTGGGGTACAATATAATTTAATGGCCTATATTTTGTTTAAAAAACTCTGAATTCAGAGTTTTCACACATATGTGTATACACAGTACTCAGTATTACACAGTCACATTATGTGTGGGGACTAGACTTTACTGTGGGCATGAAAAGAAATCCCCACAATAAAGATTTGAAATTTTATGGGTAGAAACATGGCTTTTGGTTAGGTTAGGTCTGTGAAATTGATGTATGTCATTGTTTTGTCCTGTATGTGTATGCGTATTTGTGTGTTTGTGTGTGTCTGTCTGCCCTTTCTAATAAAATGTAACCTGATCGGTGACTAAGAACACAAACAAGCTTTCAGTCTCAGACGTTTTATGAAGAATAGAATAGAATAGAATAGAACAGAACAGAATAGAATAGAATAGAGTAGAATAGAATAGAACAGAACAGAACAGAACAGAACAGAACAGAACAGAATAGAATAGAATGGAATAGAACAGATTAGAATAGAATAGAATAGAATAGAATAGAATGCCCATTAATCGCAAAGTTATTTAGAGCTTCTGGAATAATGCAGAACAGTGCAGTTCAGTTCTATTTCCATGGTAACCAAGTTCCCATGGCGTCGTCAGGGAAACCAACTCATTTGGTTGTGTTGTATCACGACATTATTTTTTACTGATTTTCTAGAGAAACTCTGGTGACACAACAAACTCACAGGGCCTTACAAACAAACACAAGGTGTGCCTTTCCACCTCAGGCCGATGTCCTTATTCAACTTTTCATATCAGAAATTTTGTGTGTTAAATGTTTCAGCTTTTTCATGTGTTTGTGCTTTTGTTTTGAAAAAACAATGATCAAGAAAACAAGTGAAAATCCTAAAAGGGGATGTGGCTCATTTGTATGTTGTAAACCATTGTTATAAATAATTTATATCTTGATACACAGCTTTTATTTTCAATTCATTTAAAAATGGAAATGAGAAACTTGACATCTGCTGCACATATGCAGTCACTAATTTGGACCATCTTGAATGTGTTTCGACAAACTTTGTTTCAGTATAAATGAAAATAAAGAGCAAGGGCTCCCTGAAACACAAAACCCCGCAACCACAATAGAGTTATTTGAGTGCTGGAAAAGTACACTTTTCAGATCACTTTGGATAGTGGAAAGTTACTCTGAATTATGCTGTCCTAATCCATCCTTGAGCACGTGATTATGTTGTCATGCAAAAGAACTGCCTGCTATAAAACACTCGGAGTTATAGATGTGAGTGGTTTCTGACATCACGCTAGCAGACGGCCTGCAAGATACAATATTGTATGACCTGATCTGCAATGGTTTTCGCTCTGTGACCAAGTTGGGAAAAAATTTGGAGTAAAAATGAAAACACTGGCCCTTTAACCTGATAGCTGCATTACTCATACTTTGACCCAGATGTATACATGTTCTGTCACTGTGGTATTTTCATGTTTGGGGAGCCCTGTGGTGTTGTATGTAGACCACACTCTTTGTTATTTGAGGCTGGTGTGAATTAACTGCAACGTTTTAATGTGTCAAAAGCATAACTGTGTCACTGAGTTTTCATCCCTGGGTGCAGATATGTTTCGGGTGGGTCCACAACTGTATCAGCGAGTGTCTGTCAATGATAAATAAGGGATTGCACTTTCCACTCCTCTCTTCTCTCCATTTGACTATTCTTAGTCACTGTGTGGTAAGCTGAGGGTTTAAAGTTACAAAGACCTCATTCTCGCTCTCAGTCTTTCGTTGCTTACACTTCTTCGTGTCACTGACTCTCTTCTGTTAAAACTGCAAAGCATCAGTGGGCTCTTCTGCTGCAGTTTGCTTTAAGGTGAAAATAAAGACTATGCAAGAATGTGATCTGGGGGCTGCTGTAGCATATTTCCACAGACACTGCTTTCCTGAGTATTGCAGATGTATTATTGGAAGCGCATCTATTATTATCATAATAGCATTATTGAAGCACTCTGGATAGGGCAGCTGATAGGAGATCATGATGCTACTTGCCAAGGACAGTGGTTGACAAAATACAAAGAAGGGGACCCCTTGTGGTCCTTGACAGGTTTCCAAGAGGATCCCAGATAAAATAAGAGCTGGGTGGTTTACCATTCACTTATATAGTCAGTAGATCTGCGGATTAAGCTTTCTGACCATGAGCTGTAACATCCTCTGTTAGCATCTGGCTGAGGATTTCAAAAGCCTGTGTTTACACTGCAACATGTTTAATGTAGGCTATAGTAATGCTAAAACAGTACTCAGTCACTCCTTTGTCTTGCATGATTAACAGTCAAAGCTAAGCTTTTTACAATGAAACTGATATTATTGTAAGAGTTTCTAACATAATAAGTGACAGCACAAGATAAGTAAAAGAGGGTTGGAAATAGGACACAGTAAAAGAAGCCAAGGTATGACAGAAAAAAGATTTTAGATAAAAGAGTATAAAGATTGATTGTCCTCTCTTCTTTTCCCCCCTTTTTTACTGGCAGTGCCCTCTTACCCAGGGGTGCGCAGCAGTGTGTATGAGTGTGTGTGTGTATATGTGAGTCACAGCCTCAGGAACCATGTCAGACCCCAGGGACATTGATGAGGATGCCATCCTCAAAGGCCTTAGTGCCGCGGAGCTGGATCAGCTGGAGTATGAGCTGCAGGAGATGGACCCTGAGGTATGGATGATTTGACCTAAAACCTGCTTTTCCAGTGTCATGGGGCTTTAATAGCTGGTTCCTGACATTCACAAGTCTTACCTTTGTGCCGAAAATCTACCCGACATCAGGAGTAGCTTGTTAACCATCAGACATGTGGGAAGTATGTGACATCTAAAGCAAGAACTACATTTTTTGTACCCTTTGTTACTTGTAAATTTTTTACTAGTAGGAGAGTAAAAGCAAATGATGAAGTTTTAAAGCATACCTCTCAGTCAGTAAACTGTAGTGTTGCCATATCAAACATTACCCAATTATAAAGATAAAATAACATGGTTCTACAATGCAGAAAGTGCATGGGTTACAAATTACATTTCATTTTAGTGACTTCTTTCATAAAAGAAAATTTTTTTAATGGGTCTCTCACTTTTCACATTAGATGTAAAAAAAAAAAAAATAGCATCCATTTGCAGAAAATGTTCATTTGATGCACTTTCAGTGCAGGGTAGAACATTACCTGCAAGAAGAGTGAGTCTAGACGTTTTATATAATTCTTAGAAGGAAAGTAAGATAACAAGGAAGGAAGACAACAAGGAACCTTCTCAGCTATCTTTTGGGTAATAAATTCTGCTGCTTCTCTGTTCAGATCATTTGATATACCTAAAACTTTCTACTAATTTAGTCTTATTTTCCCATCAACATAATATGATCCGATGTTCTCCCAGAATGCCATGCTGCCGGCTGGCTTTCGGCAACGAGATCAGACAAAGAAGACCCCGACGGGGCCATTTGACCGTGACGCCCTGATGAAGCACCTGGAGAAGCAGGCCATAGAGCACGAGGACAGGGAGGACCTGGTGCCCTTCACCGGTGAAAAGAAAGGTGGGAAAGCAGATTCTTTGTCTGAGGATTTATGTAGGTGTCCTGTTACATAATATGCAGCAAGTCATTTAATTTTGTTTTCAGGCTAAAGTTTGAACATACAGTAAAAATCTATCTAAGCACTTTCAATATCTCCCCTTTCAATTGGGAATAGTTAGTCACTAATATCAACAATGGAATTTGCAATAAATGGAAACTAGTGATGCGAAAAGCAGATGTTCTTGGGATTCACCACTGAAATTGTGAAGATAAATGAGCACAAAAAAGAGCTGAGAAAGCACCGTGTAGGATTAAGTGAAACCTGAGTTTATTAAAGCTCCATTTGTGATATGTTTTGGGAAAAATCATACAAATAAAGCTTTCATGAGAAGTGAAATTATTAGATAGATAACTTCATTAAGAAATATATATATAAACAAACATCAGATATTTTGTAGTTTTTTTTAACTACCTTTTTTGGCCTTTGCTACCCTTTTGCCTGCCTTTGTCTTCTTATTTATCATCTTTTTCTTTCTGTATCTAGGAAAGCCTTTTGTGGCCAAGAAAGCACCAGAGATCCCCCTGCATGAGCAGGTGATCCTGGAACCAGAGCTAGAGGAGGCCTTGAAAAATGCCACTGATGCAGAGATGTGCGATATTGCAGGTAAGATTTACTATTGCTACTGTTTACTATTACTACTAATTGTTTGGCAGCACTATACTTATGTAGTATATATACTATATACACATTGGTTTTTTACAAGTGCAACTTAGTAAACAGGGCGCTTTTATGACAGGCTTTATCAGGCTGCAGATAATTCCAAAATCTATATTTAGTCTGTATTTCAGGAGCTAAACATCTAACGATCCTACAGGTAATCACAGGTAAAAGGGAACTGCAACTACTACTCTGACCACAAGTTCTTAGAAAAAAAAAACTATGTATCCATCCATCCATCCCCTTATCCAGTGGAGGCTTGCAGGGAAGTTGGAGAGGTTGGGTGCATACTGGACAGGGTGGCAGTTTATCCCAGGATGCACAAAAGACAAAACATAACAGCAATCTCATATTTAAGGAATAGTCCTTTAGTTTGTTCTCTCCCTAATACTGTAATGAGGGGAACCAGTGTTGCCTTCATGAATCACATACATACAATAGGAGACAGATTTCTCAGTCAGATCTGCTCATCGTTTCCAGTGAACAGATCTGACTGAGAAATCAAGGAACAGTGCATGCTCAGCAACTTGTGAAGTAAAGCATACGTTGCTTTATCATTCATTCCAACTGTAATGAGGACCATTAATTTATAAAATGAACATTGTTTTTATTTGATAAGATTTGGAACTAGAGACCGAGACCGTAAACTTGTTAGGGAAATGTTTACTGAGATCACAGGCAAAGGAGCTGGAGGGTCATTTTCTCATAGACTTCTACATAACCAAACATCTTTTTGAAACCAGAGCCATTGCCCTCTTGTACTTTTGTGAGGGATGAAATGGGTAAAATAAAGTGTTAAATGCGAATATTAGCAACGGTTCTGTCCCAGTAAGCCGTACTAATGAGCCGGCATTCATAACACCAAGACCCCGACTCACCTATGACATGTAAAAATGTCTGTAATTACATCTTTTTTATGTGTGATGTCATCTGTTTGTCCTCATGCAATTTCCCATTAGTCGGTGCTTATTAACCAACAATGACATGCACAGCATACTGTGACCTCAGTGTTTTCATCACAGCGGCTTTGACCCACATAGTTCTATTATACAGATCCATTCTCTTTCTACTGCTAGCTTTATATTGTTTCCCTCAACAGTGAGACAGCTCGGTTAATGACATGGCCAAACATGTGACGGGGTCCAATTCCCCACGCTCAGCAACACAAAAATAAATAGGTCTGGCTCCAGGCCACCGAAGGAAGGGTGGAGTGGACATGGGGATGGTGGAGGCAAAGATATTGTATCTGTTTAAAACATACTGTGTTTGCAGATAAAGCCTCAGTTTTCCATGTTTCCAGAAACTTGAAATTAAAAAAAAAGTTCACACTTGTTGGATTGCTTTGTTCTTGAATAATAAAATCATTTAAGAGGTGATTTTGACATTTTTTAATGTACTAATGCATCTTAGGTTAGTAGTAATGGTAAACAGCCAAACTAAAGAAAATGTAGTGACAGTATGACAACTGCAGCTTTGTCAAAGTTAACAGTATCCTGTGCAATGCCCTTTCTGGGTTTCTTAAATGTTAGAGAGAAATCAAAACCCTTACAGCCTTCCTCAGTGAGTTACGTTGCTCATCAGTAATTGGACAAGACCTATTTGGGGGAGCTATTTTACAAATGCAGAAAAAATGAAAACGGAAAACCTTAGATTTTCTAAAATCCTCTACACACCATTAATCCTAAATGCCGGATGGTATTTTAGGCAAAGTCAAACTGAAGCATAAAACATGCTTTATTGAGTGTGAAACCCTGAACAGGCGGTTAGACTCCCCTAATGTGCCAAACAGGCAGGCAGGCATCCGGAAAGGCATAGTAGGGGAACATGTTTGTCCAGCACCATGAGTCTGACAGAGAGACCGCCGTTTTAAGCTTGGATAGAGTCCAGATGGGGATTAAACCTCGGTTAGCCTCTGTCAGTCTATTGTTGGGGCTTTCTGGCAAACAGACTGAAGGGAGTGAATAGCCTGGCTGGCATGTCCAACAAATCACTTAAGGATTTTGATTTATATAAGACAATAGCAGTTTATTTGAATTGGTTTAAATTGATCTTGTCTTGATTTATTTAGATTTATCTCAGTTTATTTAAAATAATTCCAGCATTAATTTTTTTTTAGGTTGCTGTTAGTGTATTTAGCCACTTTAGGATGGCATGGGTGTCCATGGCAAATACTCCCCTTAACCGCCACACACACACACACACACACACACACACACACACACACACACACACACACACACACACACACACACACACACACAAGGACCTTCCCATGGTTAGAAATACTCCGACGTTGAATGAGGAGGTTGGTGGGAAGGTGCTATGCAGGGAGGTGTTGCTGTCACAGCAGTTGGTTTGTCAGAGACTTTGGACCTGGCAGGTTTCGACAAGAGCAAAAAAAAACACAAAACAACTTGAAGTCTGCCTCCTCCTGGTTGTAAAGAGTAACAGCTGTAGAAGGTATTCATTAGTAAATATTTTATATAAGTGTAAGTTCTATTTTTTTGCGTGAGTTCTATTTTTTTTCTAGTTCACATGAATATAATAATGAAGACAACAGTAATTTTATCCAATGATAAACTGCAGAAATTGGGAAAAAAATTATCACAGTATATTGTCACCTAATCTTCAAACTACTAAAACTACCGTGAATATTATGATACTATAATATTACAGTGCATATTAAACACAATAAAATAACACAATACTAACTCCTGCACTAATATGCAGATTGTGAGGTTCTTATTTAATATTTTATTATTTCCAGTTTGGGTTCCTCTTTGCTACATTTCAGCAGTAAATGCTACTTTGACATTACTACTCTAATATGACAGGTATACTTTGTATTTTGAAATGGTCTTTATAGCATTTATGATCAGCTCATATTGCTATACAGTTAAGCTTAGAGGTATAACATGTAAAAGCAGGAGAATATCTTTTTACATCACAATTTTAGCATATGTTAGCAGTTACTGTAAAACAAAAAAGGTATAAATAATTATTTTTAACATCTAACGCTGAACACAATTATTGTGCATCACGTGAATGTCTTGGTTTTATTGTCCTGCAGTGTTATTGTTTTTGTTTTGCTGAGGTGTCAGCTGTTTAAGAAAATCTAAATGCGATACGCCCGTCCTGCACTACCACATCAAACAGCTGACAGACATGGGTCAGCGTATTGCTGATTGTGACCACTGGCAACCTCCATAACAAACCTAAAAACAGGAAAACAAAAAAGCCAGTGAACACTGAACTATAACTTCAACTTAATGCAACAGGAATGATGCAAAGATATAGTTAGTGTTACTTAAGAAAAGCAGTACTTCCTTCACCTTTTCTAAATACTTGCTATTGATGTATTTTTAGGATTAGTTTGACCTGACAAATACTTTAGGTGCCCCTAAACAGAGTCTTTTCTTCTTTTAACTTTGTGTTGTCACAAATTAACACTGTCTCAATGTCAGCTATAATAACACTAAGAATTCTAGAGGCCCGCAGCTTGACCCTGAAAGTTGTGTATTGTGCAAGGTATCTTTACTTCCTTGGGGGCCCCTCGAAAGTGTAAGATTAGAAGTCCCCACTGAACTCAGACAACAGTTTCCTTATCTCATCAAACACCTGTGCACACACACATAGACACACACAGGAGATGAAGGAAAAGGAAAAACTAACTGTGGCACTTTAGGTTTTGTCCTCGCCACAGAAACATTTTTTCCTAGCAAAGCAATATTAACAAACTTGCCTTTGGTATATCAGTACAGGGACACAGGACACACCATTAAAACTAGCTAAAAATATAAGTATAACAGGGGCACAACTCTCTGATTTTATTCAAATAGTATAGATATTTTTATCTGAATGTATTCATGGTGATTGTTTTCCTGTATTTACAGCTATCCTTGGAATGTACACGCTGATGAGTAACAAGCAGTACTACGATGCTCTGGGCACCACAGGCACCATCGCCAACACCGAGGGCATCAACAGTATGTCTGAAAGCCAAAGACATTTATGAGCTATTGCTTATACTCACACAGACAGACGTTAAAATGAAATGCAGACAGACATGTGACAGTACTGTATGTTTTATTGTGTACCGTTTACACTGTAGCCAAAGTTGTGATCATTTATCTCCTTCAGGCGTTGTGAAACCAGATCCTTTCAAGGTCTTCCCTGAAGAACCTCCAAACCCCACCAATGTGGAGGAAACCCTGGAGAGAATTCACAACAATGATAGCAGTCTGACTGAAGTCAACCTTAACAACATCAAGGTCAGCTCATTGGAACGTCACAATTATGAAAAAATTATGCACAGATAAAAAAAAAATGTTTGTCAAAGGGAGCTTGAAGCTGGACTCAGAGTCCTTAAATGCCCAAACAAGATTAATTTCCCATATGACAACAAATATTACACAATCGTTTCAGTGAACCAGCTCATGTCATATGCTATACTGATCCTTGGCTGCAAAACCCGGATCTGCAAGCTTATCAAGTATTCCTTGTTTGCGAACTGAACATCTCCGTATTTTCCTTGCAGGACATTCCCATCCCAACACTAAAAGAGATCTTTGAAGCGATGAAAGGAAACTCTCACGTGGAGTTTCTGAGCATCGCTGCAACCCGAAGCAACGACCCTGTGGCATATGTGAGTAAATTACCCACTGTAATTATCAACTGCTTGCCAATGACAGCAAATTTCCTCAAAGTTTAAATCAATTTTTATGGTATTTATTTCTTTGATATAAAAATCTTAGAAATGTCTTACAGTTTATATCTCGTTCTAGCTACAGATCTGTTTGTTTACTGAATGACTCTTGATTGAGGGTATTAGAGGATATTTATTTGTAGTGTAAAATATCAACTTAAGGTACTGTTGTACCTCTACTGTGTAATATTGTTTCACATAAAAAGAGATTAATTGCAATGACTGAAGTTTTCCTTCAGATTCTATAAAGATCTCCTTTTCTTTGTCACCTGCTCTTCAGATGCACTGTGGTAAACTATAGTTTATATCCGAATGTGTCTGCCACCTGACTATAAAAAATATTTTTAAGTCCTTAAGAGCTTTTAAAATGTGGAAGAAAAATATAGTTTCAATGTGCGTTTCTGTCTGTGTTTCTAGGCATGCGCTGAGATGCTGCAGGAGAACACCAGCTTACAGAGTCTTAACATCGAGTCTAACTTCATCACTGCAGACGGCATGATGGCGATCATCAAAGCAATGGCTAATAACGCCACACTGATGGAGCTCAAGATTGACAACCAGGTTAGAAACAAATTATTGGACATGCTGTGCATCTACAGCTGATAATTTGCAAGCCACTTTGATACTCACCTGTAGAATAATTTAAGCCTGGCACACAAACGTACCATTTGTGTGCAAAACAATGCCAACATCTACAGTTTTACAGACATTAAATTGTAATTTTGTACCAACAAAGTGATTCCAAAAGAGCTATTAACCGAAGACTTGGCATATTTCAGCATGATGTGCAGTGTAATCTAAAAAAAAAGAAAGAAATTAAATTGAAAAACACAATGAAACATGGAATGACCTCCCCAGAGGCTGGACCTGAACATTACTGAAGCAGTGTGGGATCGTCTTGGCAGAGAAGCTTTAAATGTCCTTCAAGAAGCCTGGAGAACTGTTCCTGAAGACTATTTAAAAAAAAATTATAAGTCTGCCTAAAAGAAGAAAAATGGTGGTAACACCAACTATTAATTTTCAAGCTCATTAGAACTGTGCAGACTTTGCCATTTCCATCAATGCATGCATTTCCCATTTTCATGGTAACATATAAAAAAAGACTTATGCACAGCAACCAAAACAAGACATCCTAATTTTTATTGTCCAAGTATGAAATAACTGAGTTAATACTCATACCCAATGACATGCTTTTCTTACTGCTTTCAAATTTAATTCACAATGGAAAAAAGGACTCAGTGCTTGATTGTGTTATCCTTTCATGTATCATATAGCGACAAAAACTTGGAGACTCGGTTGAGATGGAGATTGCCTCCATGTTGGAGAACAACTCCAGTATCCTGAGATTTGGCTACCACTTCACCCAGCAGGGTCCCCGAGCCAGAGCCGCCATGGCCATCACACGAAACAATGACATGAGTAAGAAACCTGAATCCATGGTCAGATAGTCTTGAAATATTCATGTATAATACAAGGAATCATTTAAAGTGTTATTGGATTGTGCAACAGAATATGAAATCGGCATCTTCTCTCTTTTACATAGTTCGTCAGCAAAGATTAAGATGAACACGACAAGGAGTGAGCAGAAGAGCAACCATTAGCCCCTCGAAGCCTGCAAAAACGGATGACTCTTGTGCCAGCTCACTGTGGTGCAGCAGAGCTGAATGAATTCTTCCAAATTAATTCTGGTCACTGTGCCTGGGGGAAACCATGTCTAACATCCATGTTCAACCATTCATTTCATTTACTGCAGCAAGAGTTTTGTAGGTTGCTGAATTTCTCATAAAGGCATGTAGAGATCACAAGCACAACCTGAAGTGTCTTTTTTGTGCTTTTAGTTTATGCGTCACCAACATCAACCCAAACAAATAGTTAACTATTTTCATTCACTAACTCAATGTGGTGCTATATCATATGTGGGAGAGGGGGGAAAAAATCTGTAAATACTTTAAATAAAAATATATATTCGATTATTTTTTGTAATTGTTTGGTAAGTTTAATTTTATTGTTTCTAATTCTTATTGCACACATAAATATTATACTCAACAAATATTGTTTTAAATGCACCAAGAAAAAAAAATCATACTTTGGCACATTTAAGCAGACTATCTACAGGTTGTGAGTAATCTGTATTTGAGCCACTGATACTGGATAAACTGCTATTTACAAAAGTGACAGCATTTTCTTTTCAAAATTGTGTCCATCAAATAATTGCCATCTTGTAAACCTGAATCAAGAAATTACTTAAATAAAACCTGACTGACAAAGTGAAGTCGGCTAAAAGATTTAGACTCAAGAACAGAAGAAAAACAAAGTCCTTGACATCTATATGGGAAGGCTTTGGGACTCCAACGAACCACGGTGAGAGCCATTATCCCCAAATGGACCAAACTTAGAACAATGGTGAACCGTACCAGAAATTGCCAACCTACCAAAATGACTCCAAGAGGACATCAAGAACTCATCCTGGAGGTCACGAAGGAACCCAGCATAACATCTAAAGAACCAAAAGCCTCCCTTATGATTGAACAATAACAAAGAGAGTGGGCAAAAATGGTATCCATTGGAGAGTTCCAAAGAGAGAAATCACAGCTGACCAAAAAGAACACAAAGGCTCATCTCATATTTCCCCCCAAAAAACATCTTGATGATCTCCAAGACTTTGGTGAAAATGTTGGGGGACTGATGAGACAAAGCTGAACTTTCTGGAAGGCTTGAGTGGGGTAAATCTGGCACAAAGCTAACAGCATTTCATAAAAAAACAACAGCAAACCAACAGTCAAACCTGGTGGTGGCAGTGTGATGGTTTGGGGCTTGCACTTTAGTGCTTCAGGATCGGTAACTGATGGAACCGTGAATCAGAATATCAGAATGTCCGGCCATCATTTCATGACCTGAAGCATCAAGCCCACTTAGGCGGCAAAACTGAGTCGTTAAACAGGTTCATGCAGGAAAACTCTCCAGTGTGACTGCATGAAAACTATTCTGCAAAGAACAGCAGACCAAAATTCTTCATCCCTTCAATTCAAAATTCCTTACAAAAGCTTGGTTGCAGTTTTTGCCGTCATGGGTGGCACAACCAGTTATAAGGTTTAGGGGGCAAGTAGGTTTGGATAACTCTTTTCCCCTTAATAAATGAAATGATTTTTAAAAACTGCATTCTACAGGTTATCTTCGTCTAATATTAAAATTTACTTGATGATCTGAAACATTTAAGAAATCAGAAGGGGTGCAAATAGTTTTTCACAGCACTATACATAATCGGAACTGTTATAATCATAATCTCATTTTCTGTGGTAAATATTATATGAAATTATTTCCTAAAACTAACACATTCAGCATTTTAGGTAACCCCCCCCCCTCAAAAAAAACCCTTGATTTAATAAATCACAGCCCTTTAATCGCTTACAGTTTCTTCTGATCTTTAGACTTCCTCCAGGCACCTGAGCTATTTTTACATCCCACCCGGCCCAACGCAAATGTGAAACGGATCCTAGCCCACTGAGCTTGAGTTACCTTGTTCCAAATATAAGAACTAACTTTAAGAGGGTTGCACCCTAATGCACCCACAGAAATTTATGAGCAGAAACAGCTGCTAACCTCTCAGGATTTTCACAGCATTGCTTGCATCCCTGCCTTCCACCTCTCGTTTCATTAATCCATTTCTTGAAAGACTTCTCACCTAATGTCAAGTTTGACAAGACCACATATGCTTTTTAGATTTCTCAAAGGTCACATTTTAAAACTGCAAGCTTCACTGACATTTGGCTTTGTGTAAAACTTTCAAGTCAGTGTTGCCTTACCACATCTATTCTGAGAGTTTCTCTTCCACTTCTTAGTTTCCAGTAAAACACTGATGTATTTTTGGACTGTAACCCTGTCACAAATGTATTCACCACATTGTATTTATGCTTCTACTGTTTCGTAAACAGTAATACTGAAATATCAGATTTGAATTTGTCTTAAAACGCTCTAACATACTTCCAAATCCCTACAAAGACGTTTTAAGACCGTGGTGACGCTCTTAACTCCAAACTAATGAAGTGAGTGAGCTTCTGAAACATATTAGCCATGTCATCAGAAACTAACCCATGTTAAGTCCCTTTGCCCCCTTCCACTGACCCTGATGTTATCCAATTTATACCAACTGTGCTGAGAGGAGCTTTAAACGAACGCACAGATTAGCACCAATACAGCCAATCTGCTGCTGATTTATAGGAAAGCTGGCTGAGAATTGATCGTATCAGACAGAGCTCACTGAACTCAAATGGAAAGGACACGATGAACAAGAAAAGGGTAATGAAAAGAGTCACAATAATTATAAAGGTCAGAAGTTCAGCTGAAAATTGTTGCCCGAGCTTTTAAACCTGCTTCTTTCATTCTAGAGGAGCCATGAAAAAGATGTAAGGCTAATGTCACTGAGGATGGCACAGTTTATCCAGTCTTTCCAGACTTCTAAGATGTTTCATGTTCAGGCGGGATGTTTTGGCAAAAGAACATCCTGGTGATCAAGAATGAGAATGATTTTCTTATAAAACTAATTTCATTTAATGAACACAAACCCCCAACTACATCACAATAACAAGTTTTAAAAAACAGAGCTATCACATATGTTGGGACAATGTTTTGTGAGTGATCCACCACAAAAGAAGAAAGTTGTTCAACAGTCCAGGATGACTTTTTCAGTCTTAATCTTTATGTCTTTAAAGCTAAGGCAGATGTTTTAATGTATAAATTCTATACAGATTTTAAAAATGTTCTGAATTTCTGCCAGATAATCAGGCAAATGCCAATTTGAGTATTTTCCAACTTCTTAATAACATGAAGAGTTTGGTCAGTCGTATTGAATATGAATATTTCCAAAATCACCTTTCCCAGAATTCTGATGTTACCTTAATCTGCTTGTGCAAGTAGGGAATCAAACATGCAGCAGACAAAAGAGCCAAATCTTAACACATCTTTGGGACAAACTTGCTCTTCCCGCATGAAGAAGCACAACCTGTCGGGGGGGGAGGGTCACAAGCAGAGGTCACATTACACAAATCTTTTCAACAGATTGGAGGAGCGGTGTTGGATTTTAATGTAACAAAAAATATTCACAGAACATTTTAAGGAAAAGTGCCGGTAACTGAGTGGTTTGTCTCTGTCACAGGTGTAAACGATTTCAGACTCTTCCATTCAGGACTCTTTATGGGTGTAGAGGGATTTCCTCCCTGATAAGTAAGCTGTTAGAGAATATAAGTACTCAAATTCAGAGACCATTGGTTAATTCTTGTCACTTTCCTGCAACTCAATGCTTTTCAGGGTGGACTATGATAAGCCAACAAAGGTTCAGCCTTAAGCATAAAATATAACTGGATATGAAAAGTTGTCACTTGAATAAAGACTGACTCTGTAGCAACCTCTATTGATCACATCCTGGATGGAAGAAATAGTTCGACGCTGAACACTCAGTAGCTTTAAAAAACAAACAAACAAACAAAAAAACAACAAAAAAAACAAAACATAAAAAGGCTGATGAACAGAATAAATCTGTTAAATTTTTGTTTTCACATTGAGCTGTCTGTTTTATGCAGCACTGTGCCTCGTGAACGTACCACTGTGGTACAGGTTTTATCTGTGTGTCCACACCATTCTGGTGCTCTCATTTATTTGCAGGCGCTGGGGCAAGCGTGAGCGGCTCTTCCTCATCTGAATCAAACTCGACATTCTCGTCTTTAACCCACTTGCCGCTGTGGTCTTGCAGCCACCCGTCACTATGATAAAACAACAACAACAACAAAAAAAATAGATGAAATGCACTGAAAATCTAATAGTGACCTACATGCAGATGTGATAAAAGTAGTGAAAATGTAGAACATTAGAAAGTGAAAGTCCCACAACATTTAGGCACCTTTTCAGTTTGAGATAGTGCTCCAGCTCCCTCTTCCTCTGAGCAGTAATGGGTTCAGCCTCCTGTCTCTCTGCAGCCTGACATTCGGCAGTATCTTTTGATGGATGTGGCTCGTTATTGGCTACAAAAGGAGTTGAAGCAAAATCATGACCGAGGTTTGCTCAAAATAAAAGCTGACAATAAAACATTTTCTCTAGCAGATCTTACCTGTTGAACAGACAGTAGAGTTGCTTTGTGACGTGTTCACTGAAATGCCAGACTCCCAGCATGCAGATGTCATGTTGTCACTGGGGTTTGAGCTGGTGCTTGCTGTCACTTTTTCAGATTTTGTACTTAAAAAGAATGACAAATAATTTAAATTGTGTTTTTTATTGTATGGCTTTAAATACAGACAACAACTCTCATACCAAGTAATCACTCACCTGGTTTTTCTATGGCAGCTGTTATATGGTACCGTTTTCAGCAAAGCATGATGGGTGAGCTTCCGTGTTTGTGCTAGTAATGGGGCTGAACTGGAGGGCTCCTGAAATCACAACAAGAGTAGCTCATATTTTCCACCATTACACAACTACACTGAATTGTTTAGTAAGGTGTAATTTGTTAGGGTCATATGGTAGTCACACGGGCACCACATAAGTAATTTAACAGGAGACAGCATGGAATAACAATGTCATGCAGTAATGAAAGATTACATCTGTCGAGCTTGTGATGTTTTTCCTGTGATGATTCATTGACTGTCTGCTGGCAGAATGACCCAGCTGGTTCTCATCTGTTGTTGCTTTGTTAAACACAGCTTTTTTCTGTTGGCTATGAGAGACTTGTAACCTTGACAGAGAACGCATGATTAACAGTTACTGACCTGCCTTTTTTCTTCAGCCTGGACATAGTTTTCATGTTGCCGTTTTGTTATTTCAGTCTTCAGCCGTGCTTTCTTGCCATAAAATGCTTTTAGCCCTGAGTAGAACACACAACAAACAATTGGGTTTACTAAAAAGTCAATGTAAAATGAACCAAACCTGAAAAAAAAAAAAGTCATACTCGTTTCCCTTTGAAGTACAGCAAGTTTGGTAGATATCATGAAGACGTGCAAAACTTTACCTTCATACTGTAGAAATTAAACTCGTATCGAAATGTAGGTAAAAACAACATTTTTTATATGCTGTAATTTATCTAACATACATGTTATACGGTGATACCCTTATTCAAAATACACTTTCCGGCATTTTTTCATCAGAAAATAAAGAAAACCTCCAGGGTACACATGCTTGTCTTTGACTGTTTGTGTAAGAGACAACAGACAGAGTTTTGCTTTTCCGAATGAGAAAAGTTGGATATTTAAAAAAAAAAAAAAAAAAAATGAGGTGAAGAAAAATTAGATAGTTGTACAAGACTCTGATACTTAAAGAGTACAATTTGTTTGACAGCCATTTAAAGTGATGGAAAAACTAACATAAATTCAAAAGCATGGAATTTTTACTTATCCCTATGTACTTGTAAATATACAGTTTTAGCGTAAAAAAGTGCGACAATGTATAATTGTTTGGGTTTTTAATTCTTCCAAATAATGAGGGGATATCAAATCCAGATAATTTGAAAAGAAAAACTACTCTCTGTGACGCAGCATTAGAAAAGACACACAAAAACAGCTTACCAATGACGCAATCCAAAAACTACTGAACTTTCCAATATTTCAACTCTTTGTTATCTTGATTATCTTGACTTGATTATCTACAAATCCAATACAAAATTTCCCCCTGGCTGCTGCTTTTGAGTTTTATTGAGTGTATTCATTTACTCTGTTGGGTTCTCAACTGCTGCATCAAATTACAATACAGGTCTTGTTTTGACTGTTGTTTTGCCTGATGACTACATTGGCATTTTACTGAGGACACAACTACTGACCAGCACATCTCTTTCTTTGATCCTCAGTTAGTTATGTAGCTTCTCCCTCTCACAAGTAGCTTTTCAGTCTTCAGTGTTGTATTTTATTTTTGAGCAGATTGTATTAAATATGCATAGTTTATGTATCTGTATTCCTCTGATTTTGTGTAGCATATGTAGCAAGGATGGCATATTAACCTGCACTTCACAGCACCTCAGATGATAGCACGACCTCATACAAGTGCCCCTCCTGCAGCATTGACTTTGAAATGCAGAGCCATTTAAAATATGGGGCACTGTCTCAATTAATAGGGCGAAAGACAAGGGATAGAAATGCTGTGCAGATGGCTAACCCTTGATACAGTGCTTCTTAATAAGACTGGGAGCGAAACTTCAGGTCCCCTGGGTCCCCAAATTGCTTTAAATAACTTTACAGGTTCAAGGTGCTCACCGTCTAGATGCCTCTTTCCTTTTCTGTGGACTGCCAACATGTCGACTGTATCAAACACAGGACGGTAGGAACACACAAGGCAAGTGTACCTATAAGATAAGGGATAAATTACATTTAATGCCATTAGCTACACAAGTTTTTCTTTCCCAAACATATCAATGTTTTGAAGTTCACTTCACCTTCCGTTTTTCATAAGAGCAGCCTCATCTTCTGGAATAAAATTAGACAAAAGGTCTGCCACACGACGTTTCTGTAAAACGAAGTGAATAACGTTAGATAGTATGTAAGTATTACTACTTATTTTATTCTCCAAAGAAATAACTACAATATGTTGTTAGCTTAAAGATGCTAACACTAGCCGCATGTGTGCTCTTAGCTGAAGTCTCTGTTATTAAGCCAACATAAAATGCTGCAAATTGATCCATACCTTAAGGAGATTCAGCTGGCTTTTATCATCACCTTCTCTTTTAAAAGACATAACTGTTATGATCGATAATCTAAAAACTAATCTGAATAGCAGCGTATAGCTTCTTGGCTATAATATATAAGCTAATAGCAATGCTGCATTCATGGACAAACGGAAGATGGGAAATATAGACAACTCCCCCCCCCCTATGTGCTCAGCTTTGAGGTGGATAATTGTTCCGGCTATCGGAACTACAACGATATCTGCTTGTTTTTATAACATAAAGTCCGCATAGTCATTTGAAAGCTCGATTTGTGGCTATAGTTCATATTTACTAAATTTGCGAAAAAAAAAACCAAACTCTGTCAACTTAATATAAAACGCACAATTTTCCCCTACAGTCAACACGTTGTGGCGAATCATCGGACTAGTCAGTGAACACGGCAGCCATGGCAACATATGGTTGTAGACAGCTGACTGCAAGAGTTTTGAAAACAAGTTTTTCAGCGACTTTTAGGTGTGTATTTGACAGATAAGGTACGTTATATTTGTAATCCAAGAAATTTTCTATAGAGTTTAAACGGCTGTCATTTGGAGAAAATATTGAACGCTTGGAAAAATAACGCGCGACGACATTAATTAAGTTGATAGCCTTAGCTAGCAGGCTAACTAAGCTGCTAGTTTGATAGTTATGGGCTAAAGCGGAAGCCATTATTGTAAAGATGTTATCAGCAGTGAAGTTCGCTGGTAAGCGCATTTTAGGCCCACATGGTTGTTTACCACCACACGAAAAAAGAACAATATAAGTGTTTTACGACAATGTCAGGGGAGCGAGCTCCACTACCAGCCGGAGGGGACGGCCTACTCCGAGGGAACCGCACAAGATCTTACGGCAGTTTGATCCGATCTCCGCTGTCCCCGGTGCACCAGAGACGCATTGAACATATAATTCAGCCGGGAGAGACACTGCAAGGCCTGGCGCTGAAGTATGGAGTGTCTGTGAGTATGACTGTGTTGATTTGACTCTGAGACTGAATTAGTTCAAGTATTCATTTTTTGCGCCTTTAACAGTTCATATTAAGCTTATATTGAAATTTACTTGTTGCGATATGATGTCTTCTAACTGAATACTTGATTTGCCAATACTGAAATGTAAATGTGGGTGAATATTCACTTTTCTTATAGTCGTTGTTTTATTTTCATATTTATTGAGGTAGGTTATCTCAGTGGTTCAACAAAACGTTCAACTACATAATTAAGTTGTTTATTCAGCTGTTAGGGCATACTATGAAAAAGTGTTTGCCTTAAAATGGCATGTATTTATTTGGTTTCCTGTCTGCCTACTGATCTCGGTAAAAGTGAGACTTGATTTAGCCAAGTCTAATACTAATTAACAAAAGGTTCACAAGGACATCTTCTCTTTCAGATGGAGCAAATCAAAAGAACAAACAGGCTTTACACCAATGACTCAATATTCCTGAAGAAGTCTTTGACAATCCCTGTGATATCAGACCTGGATGACTGCAGTAATGGGTTGGATGTGGCGGAGGAGGATGGCAACAAAGGCAGTGGTAACTCTGCTTCACTTCACAATGGACACATAGGGAGTTCCTCTGAGAAAAAGCAAGAAGACAGAAAAGATCTCACTCCAGGGGATTTTTTGAAAAGGTTGGATGACTTGATAAGCCAGTCCAAGCAGGCTGCAGTCAAAGGATGCCAGGAAGCAGAGAAAAGGTATAACTGTGCCTGTCGCTGGTTGCTCTTTTCTTTGCACAGTTGTTGTCCAGTCAGGGTCATTTGTAGCATTACAGAGACTTACTCTCTTCGTATTTAAGTCACTAATAGTTAGATCAGTTGGTCCTGCTTATGCATATGTTTTTAGTCATAATCCCTGGGCCATTATACTCATGCCATTCGTATTCCTAAACACAGTTCAGTGGAAATATTATGTTACTCAGATTAACATTTTTTCCTCCAGGTTAATATTGGAACATATTACTGCATGAGAAATGGTCAGTGGCAGTGTAATTTGCAAATATTGTACCTTCACTGATGTGTAAGTAATGTTGAGGTCATGGTCAAATATAATGCATTTTGATGCTAAGCATAGATATGCATGGATAGTATCTGATAGTCAGATTAGCCTAGATTGTCATGTCAAGTATATTCATCCACCTTTCTGGCCTTCTTAATATTTCATCAGCCACTCACAATGTGGCTGTTCAAAAGATTCCCAATGCTTAATAGCTGCTTTAAATGCAGTTTCTAATGGCCTGGTGATAGTACCAGTGCAACAGCGATATTTTTTTTAAGAATACCAATCAATTTAGCCTAAAGTCAGTACACTCTGAACGACTTGCTCTGTTATATATTTATTTTATTTGCCAGGTTTGCTGCACTAGAAGCAACTTGCAACAACAGGACATCAGATTGCCGGCCGCTTACGAGGTCACAGAGTGTCATTTCATCTTCCAGGATGGCAGTACAGGGGACAGTACCGCTCACTGTCACCAAACTGACCAGGAAACTGAGAGACAAGGAAGATGAGATCTTTGAACTGTGACATGTCTGTCACTCAGAACATTAATGGAGCTTTCCCAGGGAGCCGTGATGCGCTGTTTGATCTCCAGAATAATGGAGCGTTACGGATAAAGGAATGAAAAGGAATCCCCGGTGATCCCGCTGCTGCTTAAAGTATAAAAGTGTTTTCACACTTCCATTTAAAAATTTATATTGCACAATTGTAGACTTGTTATTTATTTGGTGAGACATGCTGTAGGTTGTGAAAAGCTTCATATGACTATTCACATCTGGGAAGTTGGAAACTTGAAATTTGAAGAATTAAAAATCAATCATATTTATAGTCAGATGATCATATGGTCAACACAAAAAGGGTTTGTGTGTAACTGCCTCATATTTTCAGACTTGTAACGTTAGGAAATGGAATCTAAAACACAAGTCGTGTTTACTGTAATAATGATGATGACAATGAACTGGTTAGAATGATGGTTTTTCTATTAATGCTGAAAATGCAAGAAAAAATGTTGTAGGCTTTAGAATATTTGATAGCAATGATTGTATTGTTAAGGTTATATTTCTAATGTCTTTTCAATTTTGTATTGTTTGTTTTAAAATACATATTTTTATCCCATGTTAAATGACATTTGTTCACATTACTGCTAACAAATATTTCTTTTAGTATAACATGTAGATTTAGCTGTTTTGGGAGATTTAATGTCCAATTGGAGTTGATTTTTATCTGTTTTAACTGCCATATAAGACCAACGAATAGTCAGTAGGCCAATGAATTTAAACATTTTTTAAGCCCTACTGCGATCCAAAAATCATGAATTATAGATTGGATGTCCAAGCAGTCATGAGTAAAGAGTCTGTCTTTTTGTTGAGCTAAACATGTTTTTAAAATACAGTCATGGTCGCAGTAATTGTGCACTCTGGGGTCATTATCTTTATTTTTGGCTTGATTGTTGTCTGGACACCTCAGTAAATACAGTTTGTTGCTGCAGAAGCATCATCTTAACCACCAGATGGCAGTGCTGTGCTATAGTGGTATTGTTCCCAGGCCTAACTTGCTTATGCATCGGTCCACCTGATTCATATCAGTGATTATAATGCATAATATCAGTAGTTCTGAATAATACAGTTCAAAGTCACAAATATTAGATGATACTTTGTGTCCTAGTAAAATAATCAATGCAGAATATATCTGTTTAATTTCAAGTTTGTTTTCTCTGGACACTGTCTGAATAGAAGATTAGCATCACTTACATAATATATGTTTATGGCCCCAAAATATCAAAAACTTGAATGACTCCACAAAGCTTTTTTTGTATCCCTCATGTTCTTTGAGAACTATGGGAAAGCAGGTTGGTTCTCAAATGACTTGTTTTATGTTGCCAGTCCTCAGTAACAGAAAAACAAGCAGTTCGGAGTCCTAGTTGAGTCTGTCTGTTGTTCTCCCAGTGTCTGTTTGAAATTTAGTTCTGATGTCATATTGTCCCATCCTCCACTAGTTTATTCAGTCCTTTACAGATCTTGGTGAGGTTGGGTCTGAAGGGCCCATCAGGGTTGTACAGTTGGGTCAGGAGCTGTGGGTCGGAGTAATGGTTGAAGACATGGTTGATGCGACCATGAGATTTAGTGGTGAGGTGGGTGTTGACCAGTTTCAGCAGCAGATCCCTGCAGCTGGTCAGGATGTCTGCCATCACTGTTTTTTCAAAGGTAAAGTCCACCTGCGTCAGACAAGACATGCATTCATGTTACGTATTTCATACAAGTCAAATTGTATAATATCTTAATGTGAAGTAGCAGGATATGATGTATGAATATTCTACCAGGTTTAAAGACTTCTTAGAGATTGCATATTTTTGTTATTTTACATCATTAATCTTCCTGCATATTCAGTTTTAATCCCAATACAGAAGTTTCAATATCAACGTATTGTTCTCTCACATTACCAAAGCAGAGAAACAAGCACTTGATTATGTGGAACTGAAATAAAACAAGCGACCCTTTAAAGCAACGTCTGAGCCACGCGTTGATGCATAAGAGAATCCTATTCAACAGTGAATTAACCTGGACGTTTTGATGCCATGTGATTAATATATTTATTTATCTGTTTTAATTGGAAATATTAACACAACTGCAAATTGCATTTATTGTGGAAAAACTAAGGTCAGAAACCTCTTGAAGTTGCCTGATTTTCCAGCCTTGAAGTTCATGCTGCGCACAAAACATTTTCCCCATTTGAGAGTAATTGGCATTCTTTTGCAATTGGAGCTAGAAAACAAGTGCATTGGCACAAATTTCTTTCAGGTGATGTATGCTTACTCATACATCATGGATTAAAAAATTAAAGTTGGGAAGTGTACCTCATAGAAACTGATAGCTGTCATTGCTCCCTGGTGGAGCTTCTTCTTAAAGTCTTGGGCCACTGCCAGCTCTTCTGTGCTGAAGCGGTTGTTCCTGAAAAGGACGCCAATCTTGACTGCAATCTTGATGAGGTCTTTGATGACTTTCTGAGCCTCTGATTTATTTCCCAAGTAGTCTCTGGAGACCCGGTACAGTTCATCTAGGATCTCACTGGTGGTGTCATCAATGAACATTTGTACAGAGCTTTTTGTGGCCATGCTGCTGAGGATTTTCTTCTGTGCCTTCATGGCCATGTCCTTGGCATTGAACGCATCCATTGTTGCCTGAATTATGAAGACAATTAATTTAATATTTCATTTTAATGTCTGTCCTGATAAAGTTATTATACAACTATTCAACTGTTTTAATATCCACATAAACATTTTACAGCTCAGTTTGAGCGCAATTAAATTTGTGTATAGACAAAAAAATTTCATAATTATACCTGCAGAAAGAAAGCAGTGAAAAGAAATAAAATATTCATACTTTATGCTCATAAATAGCCCAACAGGATATCATTACACAGTGTGTAGTTCTCTCAGCTATAGAGGCAGAATGTTCAACATTTACAGTTTCAGCTTCCTGTGATTAAACTGATTGGTAACCATTTTCAGTTTGAAAGTTTGAATTTGTCTCTTCAGGCAGATTTCCTGTCACTACCCATACCCATCACAGTAAATCGACAGCAAATCCTGTTGGTAGGCAAGTAAAGACTAGATTGCACAACTTTTTTTGGCTGAATGAATTAGCATGGAAGTGCTAAAGAGGTCCTGTTTAAACCTGAAAGGAGAAGACACACAAGTACACTCTTAAAAGAAAACAGTTTTTCTTTCTGCCCTCGATTTAAAACAGCAGTTCCAGTTGAGTAGTTGGAGAATGATTGCTGACTACAAGGTTTAACTGTTGGAAAGGGAGGAGAAACATGTTTTACAGCAAAGTGGCGAGTCTTCCCTCATTACTTTTTAACTTTCAGATTATCATCCACTGACCCTTCTTACACATCATAAAACTCCATCTTAGTGTCAATATTAGTAACAGTTCAAGCCTTTTATTTGTCATCTTTAAATTAGAAACATACATCGACACAAACACTGAACATGTAGTGTGTTAAATTCTGAAGCAATGCCTTCATCTTATGTTAGTTACAGTGTTTGTTTTGATATCTGACATGTACTTACATTGCCAAAAGGGAAAACTACCATGGAGGAGCCTCCACAGAGGCACTTAATTTTCACTCCTGGGATTCTAACCACACCTAACATCCATCACAGAACCCCCCCCTCGGGAAGTCATCAGCATGCATACAGCACACTATGACAGAACTACAAAATCCACAGTTTTATCTTTGATTGTCAACACAGTTTGAATTAATTCTTTTTTAATTCCATCTAATTTCCCTCTAATCTCTAACATGGAAGCAAGCAGATATGAAGTGGATCACTCTCAGAGGAAAACTACATTTGAATTTGATTTCTCTGATGTTCTTGTTAGAGTGTTGCAAAGAGTGGGCAAGCAAAATAAGATTTAATTCCCACATCACCAAAAGAACAAAGATTGAAAGTATCACAGCAATAAGACTCTTACAATGGATGAAGCAAACAAGTGTGTTTGTAGAATATTAATGCTAAATAGATAAGCTCTAGCCTTATATCTCCAGTTCCAGAAACACGGCAGCTTAAGCATGAGCCTAAATGCTTAGCTTCTGCTTCATATTAATCCATGTTTTATGAGTAACACAGAATCAACAGATATGCAGTATCTTTAGCAAACATCAGTGCCACCGAGGCAGCTGTGCATTCTCTCCTACTTCCTGTGTCACTTAGTATTGTCACATGTGCAGAATCTCAAAGTCTAAACAGGTCTCCAGTTAATAAGACTGTTTCTGAACCTCTTTCTGAGTCATTTTCTGCACTAAACCTGACTTGTGGCCTGTATGGACAAGTATATGAGGGGTGCAGGGAGGCTGCATAGCTCAAGCATGTCCGCGCCTGCTTTTTTCACATTGCATCAGTGCTAGAACAAGAACAGGAAGTGAGCACCCTGAATCCACACGCTACCTCAATTTTTCTAACTGGGTCTACCTTTGAGTGGAACGTCGAAACAGGATGTAAACACTATTTATTAAGCGCATATTTTCTGTAAGCTGTCAGCTATCAACAACTGTAACTCCTGTGATGCATTTCTTTCCTCCCTGTTTATTGTTATTAGCAACATCATTTAAAATATGATGTTCAAGTCGCCCAGTGCCAGCAATGCACAGTCAGCAGTGTGAGCAAATGACTCCACCATTCACTCATGAATGAAAAAGTGATCGAGTCACATTAACGATCATATCATGCAAATAAGTAGCACTCGCTGTGATTCTCCCCATCACTGTTATGCATCCCACTCCCAGCTCCAAAATTCATTATAAGCAAACAGTCACTTTTATAGCATATCTCTAGTAGGGTTTATTTTACATGCACAACCATTAATTTCAAACAAGTGTCACATTTCTAATAGCTCCCTTTGTTACAAAAGCTTTGGGGTCCCTGTGGGGAATTCAAAAACATTCATAAGATTAATTTCCCTTAACAGTGATAATGAAAGTAGAGCAGTGTGACAGCTATTTCAGTTTCATACTTCAGTCTCATTTATTTGCTAAAAAGACTACTGGGATCGGAAGGATGTGCACTGTGCGCAGTCATCAGCCAGTATTCCACACAGTGAAACTCCCACAGCACGAGACAGGTCGCTGTTTGGCCTTTTGTGCATCAGCATTGTTTATTTTATGCAGCGCTGTCAGGGGGTTGAGGCTGTTTGGGTAACACTGGAACATTTCGATGCTACAGCAGCATATTGCCATAAAACCAGTGTTTTGTAATGGACATCATTCAGTCGATCATGTCGAGGATGCGCTCAATGTTGAGCAGCAATTTTCTGGTACAAATGGATAGAAGAGGGCCTTTGAGCATTTATCAGTTTGTTGTTGACATCCACAGGGAGTGACTCCATTATATGTTCAAGTGTTTGTTTCCCTCCCAAATGCCTGAAACTGCATGCTGTGTGAAATCTAATGCTGGAAGGAAAAGCACAAAAATGCAGAAGTAGAACTATCAGAGCAGAGATGGCCTTAATCAGTTTCAGAGCTGCTGTAACATCCAGGCAGTGCAGAATCTTTAAATGGTAGGTTAATGGACAGTCAAAGAGAGTTGTCCTTATTGGTGGAGTCATCCAGGCAGGCAGGAGAGGTAAATATTTAGCATTCCTCAGATGACTCAAGCATTAAGCCTGAGTGTTTTTGTGTTTGTTCGTGTTTCTACATGTTTTTAGTTGCAAGGATGACAGAGTGTATGGCCAAGCAAAAGTCATTTTCCTGCAGTTTTTGTCTGCAACTTTTTAGCAATAAAAGATTTGTTTGATGTTTCGTGTGTACTTACGTGCTTGCATCTTTGTTTATTCTACTGTTTTTGTGTTATGAAAATAGATCTGCTCGCACGCCCCCTTTGACTGAGCCAATCTAAATATTCTTTGTAATGTTCCTAGAGTGCAGCTGAGCATTATCTATGAAATCCTCACTGTTTCTCATACCAGCCCTGAGATTTCTATACTGGATTGTAGCTTCTGGGACCTAAAGGAATGTATGTTCCCTTTAGTTGCCTTTTTTCATACTGAACACTGAGAATATTCTGGGAACAGCTCGGAGACACGAGTCTGTCATGCCATTTTTAGAAAGGTCATCATTGATTGGCGGTAGTTGCATTAGTACCTGATGATATTCTGGACAACCTGAGACAATAACAGCATAAAAAATAGGAGAAGTTTCTGTGTCCTTACTCAGCAGGTTTTTGTAATAGATCAGTATCTTGCTGAATAAAATGTCACTTCCGTTGTATGTTTTGAACTGTGGGTAATTGTTGTAGTTTGTGATCCTGTTTTTCAATTATATAAATATATAAGTATATAAAGTGTTTTATACAGGTTTCTAAGAATTAATTTTGCTTTATGTTATTGTTATTAACCAAGTAATACTTTTGTTTCAGTAAAGATGACTGCTTTATAGGTTTAGGTTAAACGAGGAAGCGTTTTGAAATCCTCTTAAAGCAGATATTGCAGTTTCTCTTTCAACATTGCACAACTTAGCAGAGTTGTTCAAGCCTGCCACACATCTGTACTGCCTCAAAAGGGAAGCGAAACAGAGCCGTTGGCGCACTGGCAAGGAGTCATTACCAAAGGCCCTCAGCGTTGTATTTGTCCCTTGAATGTGTGCGGCCATGAGAGCTATGTTGCAAGCTTTCACTGTCTTTGGCTTGGGCTTAACATGCTTCAAATCAAAGTAGGCCAAAGAAGAACTAAAGTTCACTGCCTTGAGATTTGAGTTGAGCAACTCTCAGCCTGTGCAAACAAAAAATTGAGAGCTCTACATCTGTGCCTGTCACTGTACTTGTCCCAGCATGACTGTGAGCATACATGCATATCTTCCAACTCGTGTTCAAGATGGGGAAGTGAAGCAAAGTCACACAGTTTCCAGTCATCCCTCTTCTTAGCTAACCTCTGTTGGAAACCCTTAATTAATACTCTTAATTTTTAGGAGATTAAAGAAATGGAGAGACCACAGATATCTAGTCCCAGAGGTTGTTTTTTTTACTGGCATATGAACACAGCAGAAGTTTCTTACCTGTGTGTGCGTGCTGAGTCCCCCTCCCTCCTTGTCTGTGTCAGATGTCTGCCTCTGCTCTGTGTATCAAGTTGACAGCACAGGCTGGTCAATTTAACGGGATCCCTTCATCTTAACTACGAACAGAACCAAAACCTAAAAAGAGCCCTCCTGCAGCGCTTCTGTCAGTGCTTGCCACCCTTTTCTTAAGATAATGTTGAGTTGTACTTCCTTGAGGAACTAAATTGCTGTGACACACCCCTTAGTGTGTGTGTATGTCTCTCTCTCCCTCGCTCTCTCTTGCTCTCTCTCTCTTGCTTTTTCTCTCTCTATACGCTATCATGTGTTTCCCTCTGAAATTCAAATTCAAACTCTTCCAAACCACTGTATTTCTCTCTTAGCCTCGCTCTTCACAATTTGGCACTCTGAATCGGCTTGTCTCTTTCCCTGCTCTTCTCTGTATTGCTGACGCTGTGCCTCTGCTTGTTCTGACTAGTGAAAAACCCAGAAAGAATTTACGAATAATCCAGTGATGCAGCCCATTGAAAGGGGAGAGGCTTAACTCTTTTTTTTACTGCTGTTCACCTTCGCTGGAATGTGGCTCCTGTCAGTTCTGCTGCGCGCCATGTCCCTCCCCGCATGTCTCTTTTTGAAGGTAGAATCAAAACAATGAGTAGCCAGGAGTGTGTCTGACGTACACAAACAGTCAGAGATCACTAACTGTTCTACAGCTTTTTTTTTATGTTTAAAGATTGTGTAGAAACACAGCACCAATGTGATAATTAACAAAGTTAAAGCTTTATATTAGTTCTTTTCTTTAGTTGTTTAATAATGTTGTAGTAAGTTGTCCATTTTAAATTTTTTTTAAATCTTTACACTAACATTTTAATTACAAGCTAACTTAGCGCATTGTCGCTGAAATGTTTCTGTTGTTATCAGATTACAATAAAAACTAAAGTCCAAAAGTGTTGCTCCCCTGAATGAACTATTGTTCAATCAGTGGCCATAAAACTCATAAAGTCTTATCTGAATCGGAGGCATGCAAATACACATAAAGGTCTCAATAAGTCTCAGCAGTTACAGCAAATGTCTGCGATTCAACGATTCATTTAGAATCAGGAAGTGTCCCCTGCCTCTTGAGCTGTGTGTTTATCTATATATTTTTTTTTTCTGAATGACAACCAGCTGTGCTGAAAGACTTTTGGCCGAGGCCTGTGCCATTCAAAAAGACATATCCACTAAGCATTTGCAAATGGTAATTGTTGTCAGATGTTGAGGTTACAAGTCGCACTGAGACCCAGCTGGACTAAGAGGAGTGCCTGGACAGGATACAGCCCACCAGTATCCGATCGAGCACACCTGCCTCTTTGTTTTGCCACCTACCCTGCCCTTCTGCAAGAAATTAACATGAGTAAAGTCGTGGTAAACTTTTCTGCAATTGCAGAATGAGGTCTGTCGCCTTGGCAACAGACAGGAAGTAGTGCTTAAGCGGTTTCCTGATGGCTTCCTCTTTATCATGTAATGACATCTCACAAGGAAACATCAGCAGGGAGTACTCAGCTGTATATCTGTGAGTGAGAGTTTACACCCTTGCCTATGTTTGTGCATATGAGCGAGTGTGTTTTTGTGAAGGAACGTGCACGCGGTGAAATTGAGTTCTTAACTCTCTCACCTTCATACTGTACACATCTGACGCATGCTCCTCTTTTGGTCATGAGATAATGTGAGCATCTTAAATTATGCCTGTTATGTTTCATTAAAAGATCACAGGAACCTTCAAAGCCTCCAACTTTGCACACACACACACATACAGGCACTCACATAATGGCAGTGTGTTATCACCAGATGACTAAGACAAGAATAACCACTGAGGTCAGAAAATTGGACCTGAAGATTTGGAGTCTGAATTGGATGGAGGATTTGGTGAGCTTAGGTGCTTTCTGCACTCATGCTGGCTTTGTGTTATACGGTGAACAAATGCTGTTTCAGGTGAGGCTAGAGGCGTGATATGGTCTTTCTGAAGGTAACAGAGAATCAGTTTTTAAACCCTTACAGCTCAGCTTTTTTTTTTTAGCTGTGAAGAACCTCAATGATCCAAAAAATAACTAGGTCATGGTCTCTAATTCATTTATTTGTTGCTGTGTGTCTAGTGCATCACCTCCTAGTGGTTGTTAAAATTAATGCCATCTGTTTACAGATAACACCTGAACAGTAGTTGTTTATCATCATCCTTTTGCAATCTCGTGCTTTTTTAGACACACCTTTTTAATGTCTTTACAATTTCAAGAATCTCCTAAGTTTTGGGAAACTACAACAGCAGCTTATTATCACCACTTAAGCTGTATTTTTGTAATTCAGATAAACTTTTAGTTGTCCACAGTATAGACTTTGTCTAATAGAGATTGACCATTATAGTTATAATGAAACATTCATAAATGAATATTTGCTTATTTCAATGAAATTCTTCTTTTTTTATATAAATGTTATCAAGTGATATAAGAAATTGCCTAATTTTTAGGAATTTATGCCTGTGTAAATTGAGGTCACCTCATTATCATACTTAGAAATCAGGATTGAGAGTTCACAAACATTCCAAGTCAAGAACACATTAGATGTGTATTTCTGTAGGTCAGTATTTTATCAAATCATCACTTAGGTGTCACTGCCGTGTCACTGTCGTTTCCAAAACAGAATTATTTGAGGTTGTAAATGCAGTTGTTTAAAAAAACAACACAGTCAGCGAAAGAAAATTGTAATCACAAACAGGAAGAAGAAAGTCTATCATAGATTTTTCATATACTTGGACAAAACAGGATAAACAAGTTGACTTCTGATTGTATCTATTCTTGATTAATCAGGCTTCCATTTCTGTATAATCCCGCACCTCTTTTAAGAAAAGTGGAAAGTAATATCACTGTACTATTTGCAGTGACTTCATAAATGTTTTACTGATATAAAATGCAGCAAATAGCACACGAACAATTCCCATGCTGGTCACTACCTGTAGTACAAGTTTTAGGTTCTCTGCTTCTGTATATGCCTGCTGTTCTCGCATGTAGAGGAAATTGGACTTCCTCTTTTTTGAGAAAAAAAACAAAACAAAAAACCAACCCATAAGGCAGGCATGTTGTAAAACCTGCACAGTCTCATTATTTAGAATAGTAACAAACCTATAAAACAAGACAATGTCATTACAATTCTGTTCATTAGTAAGAATTTTTATCTTGTCCCTAATTGACGTGAAAAGATATAATTTTTTTATTTGTTTTAATCGCACTACAACACTGCTTATAGGATGCAGCAGGCAAAACTGAACAGAAGTGGGTTGGTGGGCAGTTTGGCGTAGTCCTGTTTGAAGCTGTTTCTCTTGTTATTGAGTAAAGGACCAGGGTTCTCCAGCCTATCAGCAAGGGAAGAGGATTCTGACATTATTGAGCTTTCGTCACTTGTTCTTCGCCTTTTTGGCTTCCTCCTTCGCTTGAAGTTTTGCTGAAGTGGTGGGGGGCTCATTAGCAGCTTTTCGTGTAGGCAAGGTGTTGCAGGGAAGGTCACTTGGGCTTGGTTTACCTTCTGAATATGCCTCATTGCCATTAATGTGCAGACTACAGGACATGTGCTTAGGATTGGTGCTAGTGCAGTTATACATTAGTTGAATTCACAGATACAACATAGAAAATGTTCAGAAATTCTACGGCTTAAAGCAGGCTTTGGTACATCTGATCACACGGGCAATAGTTTGGGAAAAAAAGTCTTATTTTCTTACAGCATCTCTCCTTCAAGTAATACTATTCCATTAAATGGAATATTTTCCCTCAAAAATAAAATGTGTGCATTTCTAATCCACTCTTTCAACAAATTGTTGCTTATTTTTAAGATAAACCTCGGGAAATAAGGGAAACATCACTGAGTCAAAAGTGCAGTTATGTTGCTAAAGTTAATGAATCTTTCCCCTTCTTTTTTCATTGTTTCAGGCCCAATGTGAGGCTAAGTTGTGTTCTTCGTAGGCAGTATTGCTCCTTCCAATAGACAAACGCACCTTAAGTGCCTTCCAGTTTGCTTTCTGTCTCATACTGCAGGGGGCAATGAGCACAACTCTGACTAAATCAACAGGGGGCATCCTGAGTCCACACTGTGTGAAAAAGATAAGTGATTCTTTGGTGCTGACTGCTCTGCTTTTCTCTACTCACCCATTAGAGCTCATCAGAGTATTTCTGTTCACTGCTGTAGTGCAGCTCTGCTGGGGGCTTGAATGATAGATCTTTCTTTCCTTTAAGCCAGTAGTTTTTCATGTTTACCCTGGAAAAATGTGGAAGATATATTATTTGATTAAAAAAAGAAATTCTTGTGTACATTTTGGAATGAATATTTCATGCAATATCTCAGAGAGTGGCTTAAGATAGGGGGCATTTTTTAGGAATACATAACAGCAATGTTCCCCTGAATTTTGCATCTCATCGTAAATTAAATTGCTTACAACTGCAGTTACAACAACAACAGAAAGTGTGTAAAGTTGTAATCAAAATGTTCATCTCGATGCTTTCTGGGAGGATAAGAATGCTTTTTTTGTCCGAAGCATGACCGACAGCAAAAAGACATGTATGCTTGGCTTCTACTCGCTTTTACAACAATTTTGCCCTTGGCCTCAGTTATATAGGGCTCATGCTCCAAGTGGTCTTTGGTGGTCTAATGTATGTGGATCTGCATGCCCTGCTCAGTCACACAAACACAAAACTAAGCTAAAGCTGGCTATTGAGATATAAGGCCTATTTGTTCTGAAATATCTTTTTTTGTGCAGTTTACTGAACTCGTAAATGACAGTTGTTTTACTTGCCTTGTGGGAATGTATAGCGAGGAAATTATGTCTGCACAAGCGGCTTCCTTTTTTTCCTTTTCTTTTCATCAAGAGCAGATTTCATACACAACATGACATCAACTTCTATTATTGTAAGTAATTGAAAGGAAATGAAGTGAATAGCATGTTGCATCAACCAAAGAGTAACACGCATAGTGGCATCATTACACGGAAAATGGTTTTCTATTCTAAACTATATGAAATTTGACTGCATGAAGTCATGAATATTATTACCGTTTTTTTTATATTTTTGCTGTTGCTTATTTGGAACATTTTGCAGGACAGTTGGTTATTAACAAAGTTATTGTTGTCACCACTCCACTGCTTTTCATCCTTGAGGCTGCGTTAACAGTGTCACCACGCAGACAGTAGCAAGGCTTCTTCAGACCCGCAACGCCAGCCACCCCCATACTCGAATGAATACCTTTAGTGTAGTTATTGCTGACATATGAGAAGAGGTTTACATTTATTTCTCTAGCTTCCACCCATAGTTTAAGCAATTAATTCAGAACTAATTCACATTAATAAAAAACTCACCCATTCTTTCTTTGAAGGTGCAGTAATTTTAAATGTTTGCTATTGTTAACATAGCCATGATACATGTTTAATCACAATTAATAAGTGTCTCCAACCTGCAAATTTTCTGCCAGTTGAAAAACAAAGTTTTCTGTATAGCAGTGCTTCCTTCAGATGTTTAAAATCTAGAATATTAAAATTGAGCCAATAATGATCTACAATAATCTATCTCAGTACATGCTAGGATAGGCTTCACGAGAAGCTGATCAGAATAAGCTGTTTACAGAGTAGATGTACAGTTTAGTACAGTGATATTTTAACTTAGCTTTGTGTATATGTCACACCCCAGTGCAACATTACGACTTTTCATTTTGTTACAGATGGTAGGAAAACACATAAAACAGCTGTTCTGTTGCGTAGTATAGTACATTAGTCATGCATTGTTTAATGTTCCTTTAAATCGAAGCATTTAGATTTCCCCCGTTTGCTCTAATGATGTCAGGGACAAAATCAAAATAGAGACCCTTTGTGATCTGTGTATTTGAAAAAAGATGCATCTGTTAAACTTCTGTCTCTCAAAATTTCTGTTTTTGAACGGTTGCTTGAACATTGCTGAATAGCTGAGTAGATAAAATGCCAAAACCAAGACTGTTTGAAGTGCAAGGATCAATCCGCTGAATCCTTTCAAGAAGTATAGTTAATTGTATACCATCACCAACATATGAACAGCAATATTTAAACCACAAACATCCAAATAATCTTGGTGCCTTATGACTTTGAAGCCACCAAAGCTCCAGACAGTTTTACTGTTTCACCAACTCTGATTTGGATGTTATTCCCGGCGGAATGATCTTTAATATGGTCAATGTAGCTCCATTTATGCGATGTAGCTCCATGCTCACCATATCACAGATATGGTGAGCATGGAAGGTGCTCTTGTTAGGCGCACCTGCAACCACCATGTAAGCATCATTATTGTTTCCACCTGGACAGAAAGTGGAAATTCAAAGTGAAAATATAATTCTTTCTCTTGGCCAACAAATGCCAGAATGTGTTTTATGCTTTATTTTAAAACTAAAATATAAGATAAGATAAGATAAGATAAGATAACCTTTATTAGTCCCACACGTGGGAAATTTGTTTTGTCACAGCAGGAGTGGACAGTGCAAAAGTTATGAGGCAAAAATTAGAATACAATAAGAATAAATACAGTACACAACTGTACAGAATAGAATAAAATAAAATACTATATACAGTAGAATAAAAAAAATTAATACACAATAAGATAAAAATAGAATACAAATACTATATACAACTGAGTAAAAATACAACGATGACAGAAAGGATTATTGCACTTAGTATTATTGCATATGTATGGATGTGTGTGCTTGATCAGTTAAAGTCTTTATTATGGAGTCTGACAGCAGTGGGGAGGAAAGACAGAATAAAACAAACAAACAAACAAACAAACAAACAAACAAACAAACAAACAAACAAACAAAACTCAGTGTATAAATAAAGTCAGTAGGTATTTTAAAGTATTTCTAATTCATTAAATATTAATTTCATTTAATAACTCAGAAATTTATCATTTTTTAAATCATGTATTTATTCACATAAGTGATATTTTCCTTTTCCTTTATCAAATGAAGTGTTTCCACCTTTGCCCCATGTCAGCTGGGATAGGCATACATGGATGGATCTGTTTCCACAGAATTGCATGCTGAACAGGGAAAAGGCCAAATGTAACAATCATCAGTTTTTCTTTTATTTTCCAGAAATAACAACCAGACTCCTACACACTGTTCAACTCGCAATAAATATTTATATGTTCTGCAAATAAATATATTTCTCTGTTTGCAACCTGAGATGTGTTTCCCTCCCTTTCCTATTTGTTTTTCTTATCAAGTAAATGTGCTAAAATATATTTGTCATATTCTGAAATATGAAAATAGGCTTCAGACAGACCCTAAAAACTGCATATGTCAGATAATTTGGTTCAGAGTAATATACAAATACAATTGTTTGTGTTGCTTTCTTGGACTGACTTTGTAGACATTGTGTTTAAAATGTCAAAGACAATGTAGATCTCATTAACATGTCTACCACCTGTATGGGTGTAATGGGGATACAGATCTCGCTAAACTTAACTTTGTCCATGGACAGGACAATCACATCTTGGAAGACCCGGGACACAAGACGTGTATTTCAAATGATGACAAACCTGCACTGTTGCACTTGCCAGGAAAAAGTGCATTTAATTCATAAAGTGTTCTTCTGACACCTGAGTTCTTTTATGAATGAATAAAAGTTACTTTAGATGCAAGATGTGCTTTCCCTGTGCATGACTTGGGTGCTTTGGTGATCATTTCTTAATAACTAGAACAGCAGGACTTTCAAATAACAAGAAAAGTCTATGACCTCAATTTCCCTCTTGACCATTTTTTAAATAGCATAATGTTTTTATATGTAGTTCAGACCAAGCATTTTTTTCTACCTGGCATGTCTCCAGAGCAGTGATTCCCTTTCTGAGGCGGTCAGCAACGACTTTACGGTACAGCCCAAAATCGCGTCTCTTCTTCTCTTTGTCCAGCTCCTTGAGAATTTCCTAAAGCTGAGTAAATTTTTGTTGCTTTTACAGGATGAGAAATGGGACACAAGAGTCTATAGTTACAGTATCACCTCTTTTAAAGCTCAAAAATCCCTCTTTGCATTTTCTAATCCTCTTAATCCACATCTTTCCTGCATGACTGAAGTGGATTTAATGGGTGAAATCAATAGGGTAGCAAAGCTTTTCACCTGGGTTCACTTGGTCAGGTTGCTTTATGGAGAGCTGGCATTATTTTGTGCACTTAGTGTATCATTCTACAAAATCACTGATGCTTTAAGCCATACAAGCCTTTTACTTTTTATAAGGTTATGTGAGCTACCTCAAACTCCCTTTAAAATGCAGCATTGTTCGGTTCTCACTGTTGAAGAAAAGTCAGCTCTGTTGGCATAATGTGCTCTCTCTCCCTCTCTCGAAGGAATGGGCATTCTGGGTATTTTCTTCACCTGATCCAGGGCCAGCTGCAGCTCTGCTGATTGCTGTGTTCAGGCCAAAATCAGCTGTGCTAGAATCATGCAGGTTCAGATCGTTCACATAAACACCCATTTTCAGCATGTCCTCCGCAGTCTATACTACAAGAATAAAGAAAGAAAATGAGGCAGTGATTGGGAAGCACACAATTTAGTATCAAATGTCAGCACATTAGGCTAAAATGTGGAAGTTCTGTTTTTTCCACTGTTGCACAACAGAAATAGCCCATTTTCTGTTCTGTTCTGGATGTTATTACTTTTTTCTAATAAGCTGATATTAATAAAACCATTTCACTGTAAGGAAATCAAAGGAATATGCTGTCTTGAATTATCTTAAACAGTTAAACAGTGTCAACAGCAAATTAAGACCACAAATAGGAGGAAATCAGAATGTAAATTTGATATTAAGAGAGCTTGAAAAGACATTTGACCTCTTATCTAAGAGACTTCATAGGATCTAAAACTGACTGAGAGTCTGCTTGGGCCTATCACCAAGATGCCAAGATGTGAAAGATCTGTAAGATAGTCAAAAATGTGAACGCTGGGTTCTTCAAAAGAGTATCCTTTCTCTTTGAAGTGCAGGTGTACAGTAGAGTCTTGTCCTGTTGAGGTTGCTCTGCTATGTTGTGCCTTAATTTGTGGAGTGGTTGTGAGCAGGGCTAATATACTTTGTACTCGCCCTCACTTTGATAAGTCTCTTCGAGCACTCGGGGATATCTCATAGTATGAAGTCTACATTCTAATCTTCTATTTCTGGTCTTGATTTGTTGATGATGCTGTGTGATCCTTCAGGTAAAGAGAGCCTCAATTTATGTGTTTTTAATACTTAGAAGACAAAAAAATCGACTATAATGATTAAACATGATGTAGGTGGATCCATATTGGTGTTAGGCGCAATAAGCTACAGACTAACACGACTGTCTGATTGACCCTCTATATGGCCAGTCAGACATGATTAGACTGAATATACCCAGTCTTTCTTGCAGCTTGTGTTAGGTCTCTATTATTAAGGATGTGCCTAGATGTCTAGTCCTGAATCAGTATCATCAGTCACTATTGTCACAGTATGCCTTGGTCTTACATGGGTGTTCCTAGGAAGATGAGAATCCCACTAGGGGACTTAATCTGGCTCTTCAGGTGTAGAGGCTTCTTAGGAGGCTCCCACATGTCTTCAGAGATGGTCTCGCTACATTTGCCTGAATATCATTTAAGAGAGTTTTTTTAAATTGCATTTTAATTACAGAGGTTTTTTTTTTTTTTTTAATAAAATTAATTAAAAATATTTTCATTAAGATAATTAAGGAGGGACAGTGATAGATTGGTTTTCCTAAAACAGCTATTTATTTACAATCCTACTGATAAGCACAGGGAAAGTAAGATATGCTGTGTTTTTGTCTTTTCAAGACAAAGGCTGTTTGAAAAGGGTAAAATGTTCTGACCAGTTACAGTGTGGAATGCCAACAATTTGATGTCCTCGCCTACGGAGTTGGCAGAGCTGTTCTACTGAGTGAGAAAACTGCTGCACTCTTCTACCCTTCATTTCCTCCACTGCCTTTGGCTCTGATGGAGGGTGAGAAATGGAAATTGTGAGAGGATAGGTGGCCGAATGAACCAGGAAAAGTTAACTATGCAAAATTAACAATGTGTCAAGATGCAAATCCAAATCACACAGTTGGGCAATAGCCGAATAACGCTGGCCGGCAAGAGGATAAAATAAAGGGGATTTCCTCTCGAAATAATTATACACAGTATTGTGCTTCAGATTAATTTCCTTATTTCATTTCCTCTAATCCCCTTTTATTCTAGTGATGAATATTTGAGACATATTACTCAGTCTGTACTGGGTCTACAAGGTTTGCATAAGGGTCTCTTATGTACTGAAAGTTTATCTATTTCTTTCTACATTTTTAAACTTGATGGGGACTTTTATTTCCATCAAGTTGTGATCCCATTTACCGTATTAAAAATGTTTTTAATACACCATGAATTTGACATTGAAACGACAAGCAAAAAACAAATAAAAAATGACATGGCAAGACCAGTACCCCTTTCTTCTCCTCTTTTTGCTTCGTCAAACTCCTTCCTTTCCTCGTCTTCCTCCGTACTGAGTTTCAGGATATTTATCTTCTGCTTGCTTTCCACCACAGATTTCGACAAAAGCTCAAACACACTGTTCAAATGGGCGTAGATCAACAAGTAGAAACAAGTAAGAAGATACATTTTTGTTAAGTATATTCAATAGTGACGATAAAACAGGAAGGTGGGACTTTAAACTAAATTTGAATTATGACAAATAACTCCTGCCAAACTCACATTATTCCAGCTGAACTCCACATTGGTCTGACCAGAGTGAACTCTTCATTGACTTTCTTGCCTTGGGGGTTGGCGAAGATCTCTTTGAAGCCAGTACATGTTGGTCATATTAAGATTTTGTTTCTTCCCAGTACACCAAGTAGTGAGCAAATAATTTGGATAAAGTGCTGGTTTACTGTTTCAGAAACATTAGCTCGAGGAACAGTTCTAGAATAATAAGGATGACAATGTCCATGTGAAGCCTAATATGACATTCACTTATATACCTCTTTTAACTCCCAAGATGTGTCTAAATGGATATTGCATAGGCACTTAGACTCTATTAAAAGTTGGTGGACAATTTTCTTCAACTGAGAAAACAGGAGTCCTTGTTTGTGGCCCTGACAGATTTGTGCCTAAGGTAATGGAAACTTTATATTCCTTTGTCACTGTTGCTAAATCTTCTATCAGGAACCTGGGACTTTTGACTCAGCCTTCACTTTGGATACTCACATGAAATCTGTGGTTTGCTCTTTGTTGTCACTCAAGAAATGTTGCCAGGTTAAGCTCTACTGTGTCACGGTCTGAATACAAAATTATTATTCATGCCTTTATTTCACCACATCTGGATTATTGTAATTCAGTGTTCGCTTGTGTTGGAACGTCTGCTGCGAGGCCTCTAACTACTCACATTTCACTGTTGCATTGCACTATTGTTGTGGTGGCTGACCATTAACTTCAGAGTCTGCTGTAAGATTCTGGTTTTGACTTTTAGAGCTCTGCATGGGCAAACACCAGTGTACATCAGTAAACTTTTACATCCATTCATCCCCAGCGGGTCCCCAAGGTCATGTGATCAGGGCCTGCTGGGTGTGCAGTATACAGGCCTGAGAACTAAAGGAGACAGAGTTTGTGCAACAGTGGCCCCCATAATCTGGAATGCTCTCCTACTGAGACTGAAATCTGTGGACTTGGTAATCAGTTGTTTTTTTTTAAAGCAGCTAAAAACTCATTTTATTAAACTTGCTTATGGTTAGTTTTTATCTTTATGGTTTCAGATAATGTTTTGTTATAAAGCACTTTGTCATATTTATCATGAACAGTGCTATAAAAATAACATAATATCCCAATTCACATGTTATATGTTCTATGGTTGTAAAAGCTAAAACAGAATAAACATTCTCAAAAAAAGTCCTTGTCAGGATTAATGGCCTCAAATGGATTGACATTTCAGTTAGTTTCAGGGGCCCCAGTTAAATATTTCTGGAAATTGATCAGTGGAAAAAAAATTTATAATGCCAATGATTCAACCATCCATCTTTGCTGTAAATGTGTGGGTCCATTTTTGCTCTTTCCAAAAATGCTGGCCTTTAGACTGAAATGATCCTCTGCAGAGAGTTTAAAAAAAATCCTGTTCTGTCTGGCAGCTTTTGCAATCAGAGTTGTGATCTGAATGCACTGTGGTGCCAAACACATTTTTCTTTTCCAAGAACAGCTATATAAAATCTTTATAGCCTCCTCTTGTTCATGTGAATCATTTATCTGTTTATTTTGTAATTTCTATTTGGGTAATTTCATTTATTATATGTTATAGTATGACAATGTCCAAAGCAGAAAAGGCAGGGGGGTAAAAGGAAGAGGGGGTGGGGATTTAGGGAGAATGCATAATGTATCACCAACTGCTTCACCTTCACGAAAAAACAAACATACAATACCTGGAACACAAAAATTTGAAAATGCACTCATATGTAAATTAACAGTCTTCTTGTAGTGTGAGTGTTTGTGTGTGTGAGAGAGGCAGAGTGCCTGTGTATGTGTCTTTGTCACAAATGTACTTGTAATGAGTAATGAGGGTGGGAAGCCGCAATAATAGGGATTTATTTTTCCCAGTATGGATTTCAGTTGCCGAAATTCAAGAAATTTACCTTTGCTGATTCTAGATTTTGATACAAATTCTTCAAATGACATAAACTTTCCATCTTGTACAACATGTTCCAGATTTTTTTTAACCTTTTCTCTTGCCACAATGGAAAACTTATTATATTATTCTTCTGATAAATATCTAGATTGTTCCAAATGGGTGTTAGTTTACATGGATAAGTGATACATATTTATTTATTTTTTTAGAATTCCCACCAGGCTGTCAGAGAAATGTTTAATAGTGGGGCTAATGAAAGGCAGTTTTACATTTCCACAGAATGCTTGTTCTAGGCCCAGCCAAGAGCTGTCGAATACGCTTGGTTTAAAACACTTTGAAAGATATAGCAATCTATTGGATAGGAAGTGGTGATAAAAATTTGGTAGTTCTACACCACCATTGTGTTTTGGTTTTAGGCTTATCTGTGATGGTTTGATTTTCCATAAAAAGTTCCAAATGTTTGAATCTAGTGATCTAAACCAAATAAGAGAGGGTTTATTAGGGATCAGTGAAAATAAGTAGTTTATTTTCAGCAGAATCATCATTTTCATGGTCTCAGCTCTTCCCATGAGTGATATAGGTAAAGTTCTCCAACGTGTGAGATCATCCTCCACTGTTTTTAATAAAGGAATATGATTTAACTGTACCAGGTCTGAGACCTTGGTGGAAAAGTTAATACCTAGATATCTAATGTTACCTGACTGTAGTGAAGTGGTGGTGTTTTGAAAATTACAATTCAAAGGTAAAACTATTGACTTACTCCAGTTGATCGAGTAGTGATTGTCTTTATAAGCGAGGTTTGTGAGTTCCCGAGTAAATGTAATACATCATCAGCATATAGGCTTATCTTATGGTCGGTATTTTCAGTTCTTTGATATCTACACTTTCTTAGATTACTGCTGCTAATGGTTTGATAAAAATAACAAAGAGGGAGGTGAAAGTGTCTGGTGCCCCTCTGTAGGTTGAAGCTTTGTGAAGTAAGATCATTTGTTCTAACACAAGCATTTGGAGTGCTGTACAGTGTTTTAATCCTGTATATGAAGAATGAACTAAATCCAAATGTATGTTTTCCAGTTTACCCAGTCAAATGCTTCCTCTGCATCTGGGGAGACAACTGTGGTTTCAGATTTCTTGATGGAACAATAGCCTATTATATATATTAGTCTGTGTATTATTCGATGAGTGTCTGCCTTTAATCAAACCTGTTTGATCAGGTTGTGTTATGAATGGAGTGATTGTTTTTCTAATTTTCTCTCAAGGACTTTGCAAAATATTTTAAGGTCTATGTTTATAAGAGATACTGGGCTGGATGGGGAAGCAGGATTCTTGCTTGGTTTAAGAAGTAGACTAATAGGCCATAAATCTTTGTAAAACTCTGCTGAAAAAACACCTGGATCTGGGGCTTCATTGTTTGGGAGATACTGTAGGGTTTCATGGATTTCAGAGATTGAAAGAGGTGAATCCAGAGCCACAATCTGTTTGTCATTTAGTTTTGCTAGATTTATATTGTTAAGAAATTCTGCGACATCAGCGTTGGAGGGATTAATCTGTGATGAGTATAAAGCATCATAAAATTCTTTAAAAGATTTGTTTCTTTGTTGTGGATCATGAGTAATGTTTTCCAACTACCTACTACCATCTCCAAAGTTCTCCCAAAGCAAACTGTGCATCAGAAGGTTTGTTCTTCTGTTAATTATTTCATTTAATACTACTTTTAGTTTTCTCAGGTTATTAATTACATGTTCTTGTGGTGAGGCAGCATAGGCAGATTCTAGTGATTAAATTTTTTGTTCTAGTTCTAATACCAGCATTTTTCCCCTTCTTTTTCTTATATGAACAGTAAGATAATATTTTGCCTGCCATTACTACTTTTCCTGCTCCCCATAAAACACACGGTGATATTCCTGGCAGGTCATTATTATTTAAATGCATTGCCCATTCCTTTTTGAAATAAATTAATGAAATCTTGTTCTTCCAATAATGATGTATTAAATCTCCAGCTCATTATTGGTGGTGTGACTCTTTTCTCTGTCAGAGAGATAGATATCGGTGCATGATTGTTGATAGTGATAGGATGAATCTGAGTGTCTGTGATATCCCTCAAAATGACACTGCTAACTAAAAACTAGTGTAAGTGAGACAGTGAGTGGTGTACTGGTGAAAAGGTGTAATCCCTGAGAGTGGGGTGATGTTGATATGAGCGCCAAGCATCGCAAAGACCAAATCACTCATGTATTGTTTAAGAATATCTGTAGACTGCCAGTTCCTTTGACTCACTCCAATTCTAAGTGTGGTGTCAAAGTGATCCAAAAGGGAAGAAAAGAAGGAAATGATCCTCTGCAGAGAGTTAAGACTCTTAACGAATTAAGAGCAACATAATAACAAGATCTAGGAGATAGATATTTATCTTCAGGAAGCTAATCAAACACATGAAATAAGCTATTCGCTCTGGAAGAAACATGCATGACATATTCAAAACTTGTTACATTGTTTCCATTTAATTGCATCTGTGCATGTAAATACCAGAGCGAGTCCCATTTCATGTAAGCCAATCTGAAATCACAAGTAAATATGGAAGAAAAGAAATGTGTACAAGTAACTGCAGACAATACTGACAGAATCATGCAGGTTTCACTAGGTTGCATAATTCATATTTGTTCCGTTGTGAATCCTGTCTTTACCCAGAGTCCCATCCCAATAAACACTTATCTATCACTTGCTCTCCAAGTGAAAACACAAACGCTGCCTGGTGCCTCACTGAAGAGGATGATATCTTTTGCATGCTCAACAAACTGACATAGGGTCAAGATCAGGCATACAGTAGCTGGACTGATAGTTCAAAGTCTGAGTACCTACCACATATGTCATTTTCTCAGTTTCCTCCTAAGATAGGATTTCTACTTCAATATCTGTGTTGTAGAATTGTCGTCCCACTTAGGAGAGCTACCCTGCTGCAATCAGACAAGCGCATGCTGCTCATGAATGTGTAGAGGTCAACTTCGTGCACAGGAAATTAAGTTACAATCGGCTTGCGTAACCTTAATTTATGAGCTGTCTGTAGTAGGTTTATATTTAGTTTTATTTTAAATGAAGGACTGAATAGGTTAAACCTTTCCGTTTCAACAACTGTGCTCATTCATTTGTTGACATAAGGTTTTTCTCTCCATTCCCTTAAAATACATATACATATACATATACATATACATATACATATACTCTTTGAAGTAGTTTGGCCAGATTAAAAGCAGAGCTTTGTTAATATACTACAGCAGCTATAGTATACAGTACATACACATGTACACACTTTGTATGTATACTATAGCTAGTGTAGAGTGTTAAAAAACACTCATTTTGTGTTTTTGGCACAAATTGGCCAAAATACTTCAAAGCAACTTTTATTGTTAAAGAACTTTTTCTTACTTGATCACACTTAGACCTGTTAGACTAGACCCTTTCCCAGCATGCAATAAAAAAGAAAGTCACACAAACACAGGAGAGATGTAAGCACAGATAGGTCTAGGGTTTGGGGTCAAACCAATTTCCTGTTGCTCTGGTAAACCATTTTGCACACCGGCTGTTTACCCCATCATGTTTCTTGTTACCTTTGACAAACAGGGTGAAGCCCTTGCGGGTGCTGCGGTAGTGCAGCATGAGGCTCGTCTCACAGTCCTCCTCCACACAGAAACTTGGTGGCTGCAGCTTGGGGAAGCAAGTTGCCAAACTTATTGATGAAATCATGCACATTTCTCCCCAAAACCTAAAAAAATGGTCCCACGGTTATTCATAAGCAGTAAAACAAAATGTTGTTTGTATAATTTAAATAACATTTAATGTAAAGGTTTTTTTTTCATGTTGCCACAAAACTTAGTAGTTTGTAATCTGTTCCTACTCTGTGCTGTTTCTACACACTCCTCATTGGGGTTGAAGATCACAATTCAACCCCACTATTGCTATATAAGGTACTTATATACAGGTTTCCCCCCCCTATATTACCTTGCAGGAACAAGTTGTCACTGTATAAAAGAGAGAATACCCTTTTTTGGGTATTCTCTCTTTTGTGCAGCATCATTAGTTTCTGTTCAGAATTTGATTATTTCTGTTTAAGTACAGAAATCCAAGATATTGTGAAGATTGTTCCTAAACCAAGCAATCATCACAATATACTGTGGCATGAAAAACAAAAACAGACTTATACATCTGATGTCTCAGAAACTTGAGATTGGGTCAGCTCTCAGTCTCCATAAAATAAAAAAAACAGGGCATACAGTTCATATTGAGTCCACATGTATTCATTGATTAGAACAAGATAATATCCTTTTTACCTGTGACACACACAACAGTCATGGAAACTCGGGCAGCTTCTCCAGACTCCAGCTACATCTAGGAAAGAATGTCAGGGAAAGTATTAAACAAAAAACTGCTATAGCTGTGCACACCCACTGCTGCTTTGTTTTACACATACTGTAAAATTTTATTGTTATAGAAAATACAAGGCACTGAAGATGCATCGCTAGGTAATCAACCAGTGTGTAATGCTTGTAACCCATCAGTTATCGACAATAAAATCCATAAAATGAAGACAAAAAACTCTGCAAAGCATGAAAAAGTGCAAAGACAAGGCCCCTTACCTACATTCACTTAGTGCTGTATTACCCAAGGCTCTCCGACTGTGCCTGCCAGCATTACCCAGTGCTGAGAGTTTCCACCTGCAGCTGACGTGTGCTCTCCCCTGACTCTTGGATGCCAGGTCAATAGATGACCTCATCCAACATAGTAACACCAAGGCATGTTTGTGGCAGGTAATAAAAAAATAAGAAAGTTTAATTTGTGAGGCATTTGTTAAGAAAGAGGTCTGTGGCTGGTTGTGACTGGTTATGGGAATCCCTTAAAAAGAAGCTCAGTTTCCATCTTAGTTCACAGTGTCAGGCTCATTATTCGAAATTAGCTTGTACTCTTTTGCAAAAACTCATTAGGGCTACAGGTTGTTTGACTAATTACTTTACATTTGCATAATTACAGTCAGGTGCACATTAAACTGACAGGCATTGTGTTGAGATTGGCATTTGAAAGGTTTTGTTGCTTTGTGAAGTGTAGCTAAATGGATCCATTCAAAACATTCGGGCCTCCTGTTAAGGCTACTATTATCTACCCCTTGATCAGTGAAGGTTAAAATTTGACAAACATTTGTGTTTTGACTCATATCATGACTGTTTTGACCACCAGAAAGTACTTTTGCATTTGAAAAGAGTATTTTGTCATACTGGAACAGGCACATATGATAAGTGAAGCTTTATTTAAAATAACAAAAACAAAAGAAAACAAAAAAAACCTGTCAGCTATTGGGGCTTACTCAGTTTCTAAGATGAGGTAAATATTTAAACATATCCACAAGGGGGCACTGTTACAACATCTTTTATTTATTACTGGCTCTTCTTCTGCTTCCACTGGCAGAAATTAAAAACTAAAAAATGTGTGGCTGTGGCCTTTTGGTAAGGCCAGACAGCGAAGATCAAGCATTCTGTCATTTTCTGACATTTGTGGCCTTTTATATTTGGCCTGTTGCAAAATATACAGACCTAGTTCAAAATATCCTTTTACTCCATGAAAAGACTGGTTTTAGTCATGAACAAAGAGAAATACGTTTTTTACTTTAACTTTTTTAATATTTAAATCTTGACCTGGAAGGTTGAGAGACTTACTCCTATCATGTGGAGGTCTAATTAAGAAAACACTTTGAGCCATCTAGCCACCGCTTTCCACCGCACCTACTCTCCACCAGGCAACCAAAAGGGTGATGACAGCTAACCTGTAATACCTGCTCTGAGCGATAATGAGGCACTCTGTGTTCCATTTATTGTATGGCTTCCTGCCCCGTTCCCTGCCTCTTTCTTCCAAGCTGTCCCCTATATTCTACATGCTGCCTTCTGTCTTTAATGGCCTCTAGTGCAGCTTTTACCACACTCTGGTCTGGGAGGTCTGCTGCTGCCTCTTAGCCTGGGAACAGAGGGAGATAACAATGTGCTGATGGTGCCAACCACAACTCCACACAGATGCTGCGAGAGCTTTCATTAAAGATGACATGACTCATCTTCTTTTGCTTCACCAATATTACACCCCGCCTTCCTTCCGTTCTCACAAAGACAGAAGTGCCGCTGTTTCAAAAGGTGTCCATTCATACCATTTTTCAAACGCTAACAGGGAGCCAAGGAACACCTCCCTCCTATTGTTTGATGTGAACAACAGAAACACACACAGCAACACACTTACACAAATGGGCACCCAGCCCTGTTTTTCCTATTACTCCACCGCATGCACTGGCCGTATCTTTTTCACTCTTACTCATATATGTTTCTTTTCTGTCCTTGCTGGTTATCTGGGCTGGCTGACGCTGATAACTCCCCTAACAGAGCGGGGATCCAATCTTTGGAGAGAATCGGGGTCACTGGAGGAAGCCATGCATAGTTGGGCTTATTCAGCTACGGCAAAAAGATAGCGGTTTATATAAGTTTTATATCATCGAAGCACGAAACGACTTCACCATTCAAATAAGAGACATTGATTAAAGCATCAGCACAAAGCACAATCAGGTTATTGGAGCATTTCAGCAGACTCGGGCGATGGAGTTATCGGGTGACAAACTCGCACCATAAACTGCTGCTTATATTTTATAACCAGCAGCCCTTCAAGATAAAATTACACATCCCTTTGCTGTAGCAGGGCTGTGACTGCACTAAAGCTGCAGGTATGAATTCTGTGATGTGACAAAATGGAAATCTCTGCCTCTGTGGAGGAGCTGTAACTGCTGTGACCCTGTGGTGGAATACTTAATGGGAGTCTATCTGTATCCCAGCCGTCCTATCTCTCAATCCACTGAACCATGCCCCCCACACCTACCCCTTTCTCCCCCGCATGCACACACACACATGCGCGTGCACACACACCTCCCACTGCAAACGAATATTCCATATTTATCCTGCACAATCCCATGATACCACACTCTTATTGGTTTTACTGTAGACACAGCAGGAGCTGCTCCATAAAGCGACGCTAGCTGAATGCTAACAATGTCGAAGCATCTTATTGTGACTTTATGCAGCAACCAAGGTCCTCACTTTTGCTGTATTTATAGCTCCTCTGTGAGTTCTTCCCCCTGTCTTCCCTCCCTCTCTTTTCAGTTTCACCTGTCAGCATCTCTATCTTTCCCCGTACTCTTTACTTCACCTGATACTTTTCCCTCTCTCTCTCTTTTTTTACTATTTCTACAAAGACCAACTCTCAGTCTCTTCCAACACCAGCTGTCTCCAGCTTTCCACCATCATTTAAGGCAGCGTTTCCAGATTATTGCTATGATTCATCAAATAAGGAGCCGTGAAAACGTGTTTTCCATCTCCTTGATTCCTTAGTTTTTTGCACATTTGTCACACTTCAGATCATCATACAAATGTTAATATTAGACAAAAATAACCAAAGGAAATCCGAAATGTCGTTGGGTTGGAAAGTGTAGCTTTTTTTCCTTTCATAAGAGATGATTTCATTTATTAAAGGAAAAAAAGATCACCAAACCTGTTTCACCCTTGGCACAAAGAACTACAATCAAGAATTTGCTTTTACTGGCAATGTTTTTTTTTTCCATATAACTGTGAGTGATTTTTGTCCCAGTCTTCTCTGCAGAATTATTTTAATTCAACCACATTTGAGGGTTTTCAAGCATGAAAGGTCCGATTTAAGTCCAGACTTTGATTAGGTAACTCCAGAAGCTTTATTTTGTGTTTTTCTTAGCCATTCAGAGGTGGACTTGCTAGTGTGTTTCAGATGTTTGTCCTACTACATAACCCAAGTGTGCTTGAACTTCAGCACACTTGGGTCCTTCATGGTTTTCTTTTAGAGAGCGGAATTGCGGATTTGTTTTGGTCCCTAAAGCAGCCTAAGAATATCACTCTAACACCACCATGTTTGACTGTTGGTATGATGATCTTTTTATGAAATGTTATGTTGCTTTTATGCCAGGTGTAACGGAACTCTAAAAAGTTAACAGATTGTCTTGTCAATCCATAGAATATTCTCTCAAATGTCTTCAGGTTATCAGGATGTTTTGGGGTTTCGCGCTGTTTTTGATCAGCAGTGGTTTTTTCCTTTGAAATCTCTCATTGATGCCATTTTTCCTCAGTCTCTTTCTTATTGTATAATCATGAACACTGACTTTAATTGATGCAAGTGAGGCCTGAAGTTCTTTAGATGTCATTCTGGGTTCTTTTCTGACTTCACTGATAAATTGTTGACGCTCTCTTGAAGTAATTTTGGTAGGCTGGCCATTCCTGGGAAGTTTCATCAATGTTCCAGTTGTTCTGCACTTGTCGATAATGGCTCGAGTCCCAGAACCTTAGAAATGGCTTTTTAACTGCTTCCAACCTAGAAGGAGGTTAATGACTTTGTCTCTCAGTTGCTTCTTTAGATTGTGGTATGATGTGTTGCTTTTGGAAATCATTTAACCAACTTTAATTTATCAGACAGACTCTATTTAAGTGTTTTCTTGGTTTAACATATCTAGTAACCCCCCGTCTGCGTTACTCTGCATTAATTTAACTGAATCTTCCTTTGACATTTAAAAGCATGTGGTGTGAGGATGTTTTTACGCCTATTTCTGTGTGCCATTGCGAGGTGAAGGTAACAGCACCTGACCAAACGCTGCTCATATTCACTCAGTCTCTCTACAGGCCCTTTCAACTGCAACCAATGGAAATACAGTGCTCTTGGAGGTGTAAAAATAGTGTCAAATCCTAACAAAGGCAATTCTAAAACTAGAGATAGGAGAAAGGGAAGTGCGTAGGGGGGGTGCTATTCGGAAAGAAAGAGAATTCAGGGTTCCGCAGTCTGCATATAAATATTCTATTAACTTCAGCTGGCTCCATAACGGTATGGCTCTGCGGTTTTGTATTCAGAGCCTAGAATTTGAAATGAAATTATTGTGGAGGTGGAGGTAGAGAGGGAAGTATTGGTGGTGAAATAGCCGCTTCCTTTCTTCCAATTTTCTCTTCTTCCCTCTTTCGCCCCTTCTCCTTATCACGGGTGACACTAATCCAATTTCAGCTCTGCTTGTGACAGCTCTAACGTGGTTTGGTGTACCGATTCCACCCGCCTTATGCACCCACATAAACACATAAGTGGTTCATGCACACTTTGAAAGGTCACATACAGTATCTACACAATGCACACGCTGAGGGATACATATATGTCCAGGTGTGCACTTTACAATGCATACGCACAAAATCTCACACACATTTGTATGACGTTCAAAACACGACTAGTAACACAGTATGAAGGGAATCTTTGCTCAGGTTCTAATGTATCTATCAGCAAGACTTACCAAAATGAGACTGGAAACCCATTCTAAAGGCAGCTACAGTAGTAGCTGTCCGGGCCAATTTTTCTTTTCCCACCCACTCATAAAAACAGTAAGAAGGGTAAATCATCATCATCAGACACTAGTCGATGGTTTTGAGATTTGATGAATGCTATCCACGCGGACGTTTTTACCTGCTAGAAGCCTTTACCTGCTTCGAGACTACAAATCAAAAAGCTTCCTTAATCAAAAATAATTTCAAGAAACAAAAATCTCCACAATAACATGCCTTTCCAAAAACTGTTACTTAGTTTCTCTTAATAATGCACAGGCTTCATTCAATATTGGAAGAACTGATCCTTTAAACCCCACTATATTACTGTGATAGAGCAAAACTCAAGGTTCACTTGCTGCTGAAAGCTTGAGCAATATCTAAGTAAATGACAAAATGCTATAGTATTGTATTGTGACAGTAATATAATTCCAGAGTTGAGTGTTTGCTTTACTTTCCAATCACATTCTGGCATATTACTAAGAATTCATTAACTGTAAAAATACACTCCAATTTTGTTAAATTAACATGACTAGACTTCTGAAGCAGATTTAGACATTGTGTTAGTCTTTCTTTTACTCTCAGCACGAAACATGGCTGTATTGCATCAGCCTCTTGGGGATACTGCTGGTAGAGAAATTAGTCTCTGTGCGCCTTACATGATGGATTTCTCCCTCTTTGATTATTGAATCTTGGTGCAGAATTGTGAGATTAGGAATAAGTCCATGGCTCTTTGATTCAGAGTGACTGACACCAATGGCTGACATTAACCGATGGTATAGAAATTCCATTATAGTTGCTGGAAATGAGAAAATTGCACTCCCATACAACAAACTCGGTAAGAAATGCAGCACGACACCAAAAATGTTCTTTAAAGGTCTGGTAAAAATATTACTGCTCAATAGAAACTCAAAATTGGGTTGTGAACTGTTAATTGAAATCTGTAGATCTTTTAACACACAAACACAAGGCTGCATTTTTGTTTTTTACCTCAAGAATATATTGCATCACTTCACAATTTTGTAGGCCTCAACCTTTTATTGCTCTTATGTCCAGATTTCTGGCAACCCAAGATTGAGGGACCTCCAGTGGCTGTCATATCATCAGTGAGTTATGACTTTTCTTCATCAGAGATGTGGCTTTAAGTAGTATGACATTGTCCTTGAGCTGCTAAGCCTTGAATGAAGGATGGTAAACTTCATGAAGCAGGAATATGTGGGAATGGGAAGGAAAGTTTAGTATTTCTATACAAAGAATCATATTGAATATTTCTTAACTTAAGACAAGTTAACAGCAGTTCTGAAATCATAGTTACTCTGTCAGAATGTATTTTTTGTATCATATTTACTTAAGCTGGCATGTGTAATATGGTTTATAACAAGGATATTGCTGGATTGGATTTTTCCTCCAAATTAGTAGACAAGCCAGTGATCTGTATTTGGTAAATTTAGTCAAGTCTGTGTGCAAAGGCAGCATTTCACCAGAGTTAAAGCATTTTCTTCCAGACAAGAAATTCAATTGTTACTGGAGTAACTTCAGTTTGCAAACAGATGCTACAGCTCCGTGTTGATTTCACACCTAGATTGTATTATTAGTAGGCAGGAGACATTGCATGCACAGAGTGGGTGAAGTAAGGACACTGACTGGGGAGGGTGGCGGCATGGTATTTAATTCAGATTATGACTATCAGTACTTTATGCATTTGCTCCATTTATCTGTTTTCTGTCTGTGGGTTTCTGCATTAACTGACTTTTATATGTAATTTACTGCTCAGCCATCTGCCCACATTGATTTTTATGGTCCAAACAGCCCACACTGGAATGAATGACACCGAAAAGCAGATAATTGAGCACATTGTAAGTAATGCTGGCATCAATTCTGTTTTGATTTTATGCTAAAAATAGGTAGTGACTTCACATGCAATTTCATAAATGACAACCATTTGGCACATTGCATTTTATATTATTCGTAAAGATCAGTTCACAATTATGATTTGTGTATTCTTGTTTTGCAGGCTTCAAAAGTGGAAACAGAAAGTTCCAGTCGTGGAAGTTTTTCTGCCCCTGTGAAGTGGCAGGCAAAGAGTACGCACTGAGAGAGTGGTTGTGAGGTAAACAAAAGTTTTGCATTTTATTTTGGTAACTTGAACAAGTGCTGAAGACAGCAGTTCTTCTCTTACCTGGTATTGTTGCATTGACCACACAGCACAGGAAACAGGAGACAACAACTTAAAGATGATAAACCTTCAGTGCTTTCCTTCATCTCCTTTTGTAGTTTATTGTTGCCACATCAATGCACATACACAGTGGCACACACACCACACACACACACACACACACACACACACACACACACACACACACACACACACACACACACACACACACACACACACACACTTTCCACACACCATTGAGCATCCCATTTCCTATTCCTATCCCCCATGTTTCCACTGAGAGTCCTTTGACAGTTGTCATCATCCCGAACGTCTCTAAGAGTAGCACATTTATTTTTTTGCGTGGCTGGGTATTGGTGTCTAAATAGGAGGCAAGGTCACAGAGTGTTTGTGAAGATGGTCCCCAGAGGATACACTGACAAAACAAAAGATGGTGAGACAAAAAGCCAACATTAGTTTCCAGCAAGAGAGGTAATTGCATCACAAAGAAGTAATTTAAAACAGGGTCATAGCCCGGCTGCTGTAGGCCCCTTTACGTTTGTGCATGTGCAGTCATGTTGTACAGGGAGTGCAGAATTATTAGGCAAATGAGTATTTTGTCCACATCATCCTCTTCATGCATGTTGCCTTACTCCAAGCTGTATAGGCTCGAAAGCCTACTACCAATTAAGCATATTAGGTGATGTGCATCTCTGTAATGAGAAGGGGTGTGGTCTAATGACATCAACACCCTATATCAGGTGTGCATAATTATTAGGCAACGTCCTTTCCTTTGGCAAAATGGGTCAAAAGAAGGACTTGACAGGCTCAGAAAAGTCAAAAATAGTGAGATATCTTGCAGAGGGATGCAGCAGTCTCAAAATTGCAAAGCTTCTGAAGCGTGATCATCGAACAATCAAGCGTTTCATTCAAAATAGTCAACAGGGTCGCAAGAAGCGTGTGGAAAAACCAAGGCGCCAAATAACTGCCCATGAACTGAGAAAAGTCAAGCGTGCAGCTGCCAAGATGCCACTTGCCACCAGTTTGGCCATATTTCAGAGCTGCAACATCACTGGAGTGCCCAAAAGCACAAGGTGTGCAATACTCAGAGACATGGCCAAGGTAAGAAAGGCTGAAAGACGACCACCACTGAACAAGACACACAAGCTGAAACGTCAAGACTGGGCCAAGAAATATCTCAAGACGGATTTTTCTAAGGTTTTATGGACTGATGAAATGAGAGTGAATCTTGATGGGCCAGATGGATGGGCCCGTGGCTGGATTGGTAAAGGGCAGAGAGCTCCAGTCCGACTCAGACGCCAGCAAGGTGGAGGTGGAGTACTGGTTTGGGCTGGTAGCATCAAAGATGAGCTTGTGGGGCCTTTTCGGGTTGAGGATGGAGTCAAGCTCAACTCCCAGTCCTACTGCCAGTTTCTGGAAGACACCTTCTTCAAGCACTGGTACAGGAAGAAGTCTGCATCCTTCAAGAAAAACATGATTTTCATGCAGGACAATGCTCCATCACACGCGTCCAAGTACTCCACAGCGTGGCTGGCAAGAAAGGGTATAAAAGAAGAAAAACTAATGACATGGCCTCCTTGTTCACCTGATCTGAACCCCATTGAGAACCTGTGGTCCATCATCAAATGTGAGATTTACAAGGAGGGAAAACAGTACACCTCTCTGAACAGTGTCTGGGAGGCTGTGGTTGCTGCTGCACGCAATGTTGATGGTGAACAGATCAAAACACTGACAGAATCCATGGATGGCAGGCTTTTGAGTGTCCTTGCAAAGAAAGGTGGCTATATTGGTCGCTGATTTGTTTTTGTTTTGTTTTTGAATGTCAGAAATGTATATTTGTGAACGTGGAGATGTTATATTGGTTTCACTGGTAAAAATAAATAATTGAAATGGGTATATATTTGTTTTTTGTTAAGTTGCCTAATAATTATGCACAGTAATAGTCACCTGCACACACAGATATCCCCCTAAAATAGCTCAAACTAAAAACAAACTAAAAACTATTTCCAAAAACATTCAGCTTTGATATTAATGAGTTTTTTGGGTTCTTTGAGAACATGGTTGTTGTTCAATAATAAAATTATTCCTCAAAAATACAACTTGCCTAATAATTCTGCACTCCCTGTATTTTGTTACATGTACACACGGGCTTCCAGTGGTGTAGCGGTTCAGTCAGCAGTGCGTGTCGTAAATCATTCACACAACAATGCGGCAGAGGCTTGGAGATCACGGCTGAAGTATTGTTTACACTGAAATAATGGGTGAACTTCAATCTCAGTTTTAACCACATTCGTCACTAACTGTCATTTAGCACAGCCTGAAACCTAAGAATTCTTACTTGCAGGTCGATGATAATGGTAATGAAATGCTTTGTGGGTAATAATGGGTCATGCTTACTACCCAGCCACTCTGTTATTATTTCAGAGATAATACTATATTATTCAATAATAATTGAATAATACTTGACTGGTCAACTCTTTTTACTGTAGTAAAGTTTAGTAAATATAACAGTTTTGTCAAAGATGCTGGTGCCACTGCACCTCTCATGTCAATAGTAAAGTAAAGTAAACCTGCATGGTGAGTGTTACTTAATATAATTAAAAAAACATCAATAGTGATATTTTTATTGTTATTCAAAATGATGAAAAATGAGTAGACATAATTTCCCTATAGGTAATGTTCAGCTTTGATACAGCGATATGTTCAAAGAAAGTCATAAAAACTATTTTTACAATCCAGTTAGCGAAAATGAAAAGTTTACAATGCAGCAATAGCATGGTTTGTCTTTTGATGTATTATATATGATGTATTATATATCCTTTTCTACCCAAAACTAATAAAAATAACTGCACAGTTTATTTTTCAGTGTTGGAAAATCAATTCTAGAAAAGTAAGAAACAAATGTCAGAGTAAAGATTAAAAAAAGGTCTACAAACATGTATATCACAATACTTGGCCATAGAATATCCAGAAAACACAACATAACAAAGAAAAAACAGTCTAAAATATGAATTGTCCTTAAAAAAAAATCTTGGCAGCACGCAGCAGTAAACAGGTCATCTGGCAGGCAGCGAGTCCCAGTAGCCCTCTGAAGCTGGTTAAACACCTCCTGCTGGATAAAGCAGCATGGTGCTTTTGTCTCGACACTGAAATGGTGTGAGTCTGTCAAAGCCCTCTGCACGCTCCCCTTCCCAGCACAGGGGCTGATGATGAAGCCCTGCAGCATGGGTTGGGAGTAGATCTATAATCCTTTTTATTTCTCTATAGATTCTTCTGGAGTGCAGATGATACAAAAAATTTGAACTTGACCCTCGCTGTCCCCGTGCAGTGGGAGGTCCTTTTATCATTCATGGCTGTGTGCATCAGTGTCTGCTGTCATCTTTGCAGCAATGTCATTCTTATCTAAGATGTTTGATGTTTTAGGCCAGTCTGTTCACACTAAAGAGTAAAAGACAAACAAAATTGTATTTTATTTACTTCTTACAATTGTCACCAAGTCAGAGATCTACATTTTTTACCTTTTGATTTTGGGCAAAAATGCTTTTAGCACACCAGGAAACATCACCATCATATACAGTGGTGTAACATTGAGCTTTATAATACAATGCTATGAGACTACAGCATGTGCACTGCAATAATGTTACACAAATACATAAAATGTATTAAAACAAAAAGAGACAAACATAAAGAAAAAATGAATTCTCCAGATTTGAATGTCACAAAATTTGATTTAAATCATACGCTACTGTTGTTCATTATTGTATCTCCATGTTTTGGAAATCAGGTGGCCTATTAGTTTCTATTTTGGTATAGATTAAAGATTACAAATATATATATAATACATTTGATGCTCAACAAATCTATGTCATATATCTAAAGCATTTACTCGTCATATAAATGTGAATCTTAAGGGTTTGGCTAAAAGAGAAGTACTATAAAGGCATAGCAGTGATACTAATATAGTGCAATGCCGTACATTGTTTTGTTGTAAAACTCATTAAACTGTGTGAGACATTGTTGAAAATGAATGTGTTTTGCCATAATGTTTTGCCCTTGTAATGTGTTGGCTTGTTTGCATGCCAGTGTAGATAAGACACTGCTGTGTGTTTTGCCAGTGTGTTCAATGTATCGCTGTGCAGCTCATTTTGGATGCTGTGAGGCCAGGTCTCTGCCAAGTGATTGGGTCTTAGCAGGAATCTCCTCACAGGCGGTAAATGGATACCAGATTGTTGATCTCATATGTTTAAACTCATTAACGAGATGCATGCTAAAGTGCCAGGATGCATATCTGTGTAAAGTACTGGTTCTGTAAGAAAATGTGATAAATGTTAAATGCACATGGTATCGTGAAATTTGTTAGCCTAGAGATGACAGTTACAAAAAGATGTAATTATGGACAACTAAAGACTAAAGAAGATGCAAACTACTTGGGTTCATATAATGTTGAAAAACTTCTGAAATGTTTCCGCCTTTTCTGTGTTTGAGCCTTTTTTGAACTGAGCACCAGGGGAAAAGATCCCCTATTATAGCCATTAGACCCATAAATGTGTGCAAGACCAAGACAAACCTTACAAAACGGCCATGCGGTGTGTAAGAGGGTACCGCTTGGGAGCTCAATGTGTACAACTTCATCAGTTCATTGCAAAGAAGGTTGTGCCATTGCAGTAAGGCTCCCACCTTTATAACAAAACCTCTCATTCACAACAGCTGCAAATTTTCTCTATGCTTCACTTCCCTGCGACCACCCAGTCCTGCATGACACCATCAGCCCTGGGATGAGATTATCATAAACCTTGAGCCATGCACATTCATATCACAAAGAGAAATGCTCCAGCAACGAGGGGACACAGACACGCTAGAATTTCACTGTCCCATTGTCTTCATAGATGCTGGGTGGTGCGATAAACCGAATATAGAGGGGGGAGGCGGGGCTGTCGTCAGCGATGAGGGTGGCAGTGATGTTGGTGGGATGCACGTTCCTCTTGTGCCAGATGCTTGTGGTGTGCCAAAGACGGCCACGTGCCACCCACCCCTCCTCTCTCCGTCGTTCTCTGCCAGCTTGACACAGCCATCTGCGCGCTTGCTTGGCAGCATCTCCCTGTAGTCAAATTCACATTCTTGCACAATTCTCATTCCTTTCCATTTGTGCCCTCGAGGGAATGTGTCAAGGTGTTGCAGTCCAAGAAGTCCCTTGAGGATGCCTGAGAATGAGCTCAGCAATTTGTAATTCCTAAACTCTACCCCAAGCAGTCTGTATTCTATTAACATTTATTAAAGCTTATCAAAGGCCTGAGAGGAAGCACCGAGAAAAGTACTTTGTTGATGCTGTGCACTGACAGTACTCAGAGTTTTAGGAGGTATGCAGCTCTATCTGTCTACCTTTATCCTGAGTTTGACATCACGAGGAGCCAAAGGTGGCCACGTTCTTCTTCTTCTTCTTCTTTCTTTTTTCTTGTATGATTAGATTTTCTGTGATGGCCGCAGATAGAATCATTCTATTCTGGACTGAGAGAAAATATACGTGTGTCGAAAGAGGCCTTTTGTTCATTCCATTTTTTCATCTCTGTAGAAATTGAGGTACAGTTAGACAATCTTGGCCACTGTTAGAGCGAAGTGCAACATAAGAGAACAGTTGAGTAAGAAAAACAACAGATGGTGAGGCGTATGAAACAGGCGGGAGGATAGAGCATATTGTTTTCGTGTACAATTAAATCTTAGGTAATAAAGGGGAACATAATGCAAACTGATCTGTGATCACATGCTATCTCTGAACTTTCTCATTGTGTTTCCTCTGCTGCCGTATCTCATTGTCTTTCCCATCCCAATTAGCGTTGTTTAAAATTGTTCAAGCCGTTTTTATTGCCAATCAGATAGCCTTCATGCCCTGGAGGTCTGTGTTTAATATTTTATCTACAGCTGTGTGGATATCATCAGCGGAGATTTCCCCATTCTTGTTTCATTTTAAGCTTTCATTTAAAACCGGCTTCTCAGGATAAAGGCATCAAAACCCAGTCTAAATAATGATGATGACATTTACATGACTAATTGATGCTGTGGTGCCATCCCAGCTCGTTCTTTCGGAAAACACACAAGTGATGAGAGTGCTAATCCATGCTGATGTAGGGATCAGAATCATGCATATTTCGAACTAATTTGACATTAGCCAGAGAGGATATACAGTAACTAAATATTCTCAGGGCATACGCTGTCAGTTGTTTCATTTTATTAAGAAAGGGGGATGTAAATACTCGTGTTATAAAAACTGACCTTTTACATTATTTTATATATAAGCCTTTAATTCACTTTAAAAATCTGTGTGTAAATGTCTTCCTTTTCACTAAGCATTGGTGTGTCTGTTAAGTAATCAGTTTCTGTAGATTGTCCAGGATTATTATTCATATGGGTTATGGGCAGCATGGTGGTTAGCACTGTTGCTGCACAGCAAGAAGGTCCAGAGTCTTTCTGTGTGGTGTTTGCATGTTCTCCTTGTGTTTGCGTGGGTTCTCCCCGGGTACGCCGGCTTCCTCCCACAGTCCAAAGACAATCTAAATTGCCTATAGGTGTGAATGCGGGAGTGAATGTGATTGCGATGCTGTCTCTGTGTGTTAGCCCTGCGACAGACTGGCGACCTATCCAGGGTGCACCCTGCGTCTCGCCCTATGACAGCTGGGATAGGCTCCAGTGCCCCAAGCAACCCTGCAAAGGATAAGCGGAAGTGAATGGATGGATGGATATTATTCACATGTACATTTAAGATGACTGGACCATGTAAATTTTCCATGAATTTTCTTTTCTTTTTCTTTTTTTTACAAGCATAGGGTAAAATCGTAAAATACAAATTTCCTTGACTGGTATACATTTAAGTACATCTTAGCACTGTTGCCTCACAATAAGAAGGTCCTAAGTTCAACTCCACCATCCACCATTTCAGTGTGGAGCATTAAATTATTTAAACCTTTGATTTCATATATTTCACTTGGATTTTATTGAAAATGATTAATTCATATTTGTTGGGGCAGAAGAATTGTTTTTTTGAACGTACAGTACAACTGTAGTGAATTTTCCCCCCCAGAAGTAAAAAGTAACCATATTTAGACAGGAAATGGTGTGTTAAGCTAAAGTAGCAGTTCATAAACTGCATGTGTGCAAACACAAATATCTGCAAATTTGTAAAAACAACAACAACAACAACAAAAAAAAAAAAACAAGTTCCACCAAACTTTCTCCAAAACTGGATCAGAGACTTAATTTGAATCTCTGTTAAACAGTTAAGTATTGTAAGTTATATTAGAGGTGAAGCCTATTAGATAGTTGGTGGCCTAACTTTAAGCATTACTTACAGTTTGTGTGAAGGAAATTAGCTATAGAGTCCAAAAGTGTTTTGTCACAGTTTGTAGACATGTTTAAAGACTTGGAATTTTTTTTTTACCCATATAATTTATTACTTATGATGGTGGACGGGTTAGCAGTGTCACCTCACAGGAAAACGTTTCTGGGTTTGAATCTGCTGGCCAGCTGAGGCCTCTCTCTGTGGGGTTTGCAAAATGCATTCCTTCTGGTTACTCTAGATTCCTGCCGCAGTCTAACGACATGCTTGTTAGGTTAACTGGTGATTCTAAATTGTCTGTTTCTGTAAGCCCTGTCATGGATTAGTAATGCGTCTGTGGTGGTTCCCACATCTTGTCTGATGTCAGCTGGGATAGGCTTCAGCACCCCCAAGAACCCTCAATTGGATAAGTGGTTAGGAAAATGCATGATGGATGGAAGGTTGGTTAACGAATTTCTGTGTCTGTCACATCCTCTATTACTGTTGAAAGGAAATCAAAAGCACTCAGAATTTTAGTGAGCAGCACTTTTAGCTCCAGTATGAGCGAGTAGCAAATTTGATTTTTGGTCTATGGTGGGGACAGAGTTACAAACATGTAAGGAGAGACTTCTGGAGTGCTCTCAACTGTTGTTTTTATGGATGTGTGTGTGCCCACAGATAAATTTAAGTACTTGGCTTTCACCGTTATTGTGTAGTCTTTGACAGTTTCTTTTGGTAGAGCGTAGAAGGTATAGCAAGTCTCCTAAGCTCCATAAGCTGTTCAGAATTAATGTCTCATTGACCAACAGTAAAAACCATGCATAGGCTCATGTGTGCACAACACTTGATGAATCTCAAACAGGAATATATCCGAAGAGTGGCTTCTCCACCTCCACCATTGTCATATTTCTTAATTTTAAAGAAAATTTCACTCAAACATACTGGGTTTAGAGAAATAAGGCCTCAAAGTTGCTGTCGTTATTGCGTAATTCTAGCATACCTGCGAAAATTCATTTATGCTCAGTAAATCATTGTTTCACAGAATATAAACGTGACAACTTCATAGTTTTCTCCCTGGATGAAAGCACGCTGTAAAGTCTCTGTTACTTAGAGTTATTGAACCATTTGCAGAGGTTGTTGTTGATGTTTTTGGCACTTAATTAGAGAAGTTGATGCTGCCGCTGGAACCTAGTGATAAAATGTTGATGTGTTTTATTAGAATAAAGCAAGCCTTTGTATACTGTAATAATTTACCTCTCCAGACACTATGCTCTGTCATCCAGCTCCAGCTCTTGTTTTATGTCTTTAAAGTTATCTTATATCACATCATTGTGTTCAGGGTGGGAAAACACACAATGTTCTGACTTTTTGAAGCCATATCTTTTTATGAGTATATACTGTATATAACACTAGGTGCTCACAAATATCTGAGACATCTCTTTTTCCAAGCTACACGGAGCCTCATCCAGTATTCCTCTATGCAAGTGTGACCTGGATGTTTCTCACCATTTAGACATGTAACAGTATTGATTTACATGTAAACAGGATGTGGTGCTTGTTTGCTGCAACCTCACCTTAACTCATACATCAGTAGAGTAATGCTCTTTTCTCAGGCTTCAATGCACACTCAAAAAAAAGATACTGATATATATACCATATACTGATGATAACACAAAAATGAGTATTCGTGTTCAAAACTGATGCGTAACTGGCCCGACAATCTCCTTTGTTCCTTTCTGTGGCAGCAATACTCTGAAAAGGTCATTGACTGAAAAGGACTATTTTAACCAATATTCATTTATGGCATGAAAAGATAGTTGTAGTAGTAGTACAGTAATGGTAAATGGCCTGTATTTATATAGCGCTTTACTAGTCCCTAAGGATCCCAAAGCGCTTTACATATCCAGTCATCCACCCATTCACACACACATTCACACACTGGTGATGGCAAGCTACATTGTAGCCACAGCCACCCTGGGGTGCACTGACAGAGGCGAGGCTGCCGGACATTGGCGCCACCGGGCCCTCTGGCCAGTAGTCCTTAAACACCGAAATTAAAGACTTAAATCTGCATAAATCTTCAGGTTTTAGGCATCTTCAGGTATGTTTACTAAGTAAAAACACAGTTAATAATTATTCACAGTGTTGATCAAATAAATTAATAAAGAATAAAGTTAGAAACACTGATGGACCACAACAATTAGAGAACTCATAAATGTTGCCAGTAATCACTTCAGTTTTTACATTTACATGACATTTTACTGCCATTTCGTAACAAACCAAAACAATTGAAAACTCCTCAAAAAATTCAGATATTTATGAGGATTTTTAAATCTCTAGGCGGAGGCCCAGCTCCAGCTACGCAGTAAGGCTGCCGCACTGATGCATTATTCCAATAAACAGCGGATCCCATGTGACATCTATGTAGATATATCTATGCAATAGCATAAAATACAGGGCATAAATATGTTAACTAAATCATAGAACACTACAATAGCATTAACAGATACGCATGCTTCTCTAATCCTCATTTGTTTCTAACAAACAACGAAAGACAACAATGAAAAGAATAATACAAAGACTTACCGCGCAACAGGATGATGTTCTATTCAGCTCAAAACACTCTTTTATAAAATAAATATGTAAAAACTGGAGCCCTGCAGTGTGCAAGCCGTTTGGAGCTCTTTTTTTCATTTTTTTTGCTTGTTTTCAGCCCCCTTTTTCAGCTTGCGTATATTCTTAGTATCTAATGAAGTACACTAACTTCCCATTTCAAAACAGACACCTGAACACTTTCATTTCTTTCATGCTTTGGATGATAATGAAAGGTTTGACTTTCCCTGGTGCACATTTTTTCCTTTAAAAAGTCAAATTTATATCCCAGATTTTCACAAGACTGATTTATCTTCCCACACTCCACTTAGGCTGCAACTGTCCCAGATAAACTGCTAACCTGTAAATCACTCATTGCATGTTCATTTGCAGCCAAGCAGCTTCATCTAACTCAGAAACCACTCGTGCTGCTGTTTCTCGGTTATAGTAGATTGCTCTGCAGTTGTGATGCTTATCATCAATTTCAGTTTAGAGCTTTTTTTAATGGCCCGGCCTTATTTCGCGCTCTAAGGTGGATTATATGCATTATTCACATTCTAATATTGTGGTGATATTACAAATCCTCCCTACTCCTCCTCTCTCCACCACGTGCACACATACCCACAAACACCGCACACGCACACTCTCTCGCCTTGGAGTGATGAAATATGTGCATACTGTTTACAGCTTCATAAATTGAGGATGCAGACTCAGACATAAAAGATTACATAAAGCAATTCCTTGTGGTTATTTTTCTCGGTTCATTTTCAGCACATGGAAATGAACTGCAGAATTCCTCCACTCACTGTGGCTCCGTGAACCTTTGCCTAGCTTGCCAAGCCGATGCACAAAACATTAGAAACAGGAAAGCAGAGCAAAGAGCTGCAAGCAGGGAAGCTGGTTTTCCCTGTTCATGTGCTGTGTAAAGAAGTGCAGTACTGTAGTCTTGTAACCAAAGGCCTCGGAGGCTCCCCGAAGCAGGAGGAAGACTTGACTAGCTGACCACAATCTATTATTAAGGAGCAGATGAAAGCTGTATGAAGATGGGCATCTGCAGGACTATTGGGGTGGACTCAATGGGTTGGCGGTAATGAGATTATAAAAGCCAGGAAGGAGGAATTGTTTCATTTTATATCATACAAATCATGAGTTATGTCAATTTGATATTGATTTTTAGTTGTTGGGGGAAAGGTGCAAGTTTTCCATCCTTTTAACATTCTTGAAAGAGAGTGACTCAACTGGCTCAGAGAAAGTTATTTTCAGTTTTCTCTTTACTGGGTTAAAAATCCATTTTCATGAATGCCAACTCAAACTATCAAAACGATCACAAACCATTACAATATGACCTCTACAAGATACTACAAGATATTTCTTAAATTTAACAAGTATGATGGACAAGAATTCAGCTCCAAATGTAAGCAATGGAGGAAGGTTTAATGGAAAAACACTAAAGCCTCCTGCAACAAATGGAGCACCTCAAGTCTGAATGCCAGATTTGTTAGTGCTATCTGAGCATAAAGGAGACTGCAGTATGCTAATCACGTTCGAGCAATTGCAATGAAATGGGATTTAGTAAGTTATGCGGTAAGATAGAAGGTGAAACATGTAAAAAGGTAGTTTTTCATTGGTTTGACTGCATGAGTACTTTGATATTGCTTGGAAAGACAGAGCACTTCTTTTGTTCGTTATGCACAGAGCTACTGTCAGAAAAAATAAACCACTACTGTAATTCTGTTGGCTCGCCCTGTATACAAATTCACTTTTTGTTTTGAATGCTTCCCTTGGGCACCTGCATGCTTAAAAAAGGCAGATTGTGGTTGCCAAAAACAATGACATCAATGGCAAATATACAGCAGAGAAACTGTATGCATCCCACAGCATTCCTTGCGAACATCTGGCCAACACCTGCTGTCTTTTGCTGCATCTCTATATTGTATTAATCTGCGGAGAAAATTCTTCATATCGGGTTACAGTAAGTCAAGAGAAACTTTGCAAAGAAGTAAACAAAATTGCCCTGTTTTGAGACTTGCCAAGAAAAATATAAACTCACATTTTGCTCTTTTATAGCGGTGTTTAATGAAACTTGCCCCACTGAGGTAAAATATCTTTTTTTGGAATCAATCAGAGAAATGGTTGCACCCTTCCAGATTATTTCAGAGCACTGCCAATATTCCATTATAGAAAGGACAAGAGTTTGTTTTCGGACAGATTTTCTCTGTTAAATATTAATTTTGGCTCTTTTTACTACCAAGCCTAATGTCTCCAGGCAGGTGCATAGTTAATAAGGCATAGGTGCAGAGATGGCGCACTCCACAGCAACCTTTATGCCCCTCTTGTTGACATTACTGGATCAATAAGGTAATACAAAATACTGGAAATATAAGGGCAAGAAGTCACAATCCACCAGCCCGTGACCTTTTAAGAGAAATACAGGAATGGCACATTGGAAAACACCTCATGCTGCCACATAAACTGCAGCATAGGATTGCCAAGGATTTGCTGGACCTCTGCAGATAGAGCACAAAGTGAAAATCTAACAGAAAGAATTGGGATGAAGCAGAGCGGCAACAAAGTGTTGCATCACAATCCTCACGGCTTCTTAAAACACCCCCTTTACTAAAATGACTTGTTTGTCTGCCGGGGGGGTCCTGTCGGGGGCTCTGATGCCATTAATATTTGATAGAGCTCGATGGAGCTAACCTTTAAGGCATCCCACTGCTATACACTCCCAGGTGACCTTTTCTTTTTAGCTGGACTCCCCCTCCTTCAGTAGCTACTGTAACTTGTCCTGATGCTGGCTGAACAAGTAATGCATGAGAGAACTTTTTATTTGCTTTATTCAGTAAGAAGACTGTCGAACATTTTCAGCATAATGAAATGAAATTTTATTTCTAAGCTACAAAATAAATAATAATTGCCGAGCTGATTTTCTAAGTAGGTTTTAAATGGGTCTTTAAATGTTACTGGTAGGTATTGCCTTCTTACTTCATTCTGTTTTCACAGTAACCCTAATCTGACAGTCTTTCATCACATTTAAGCCAATGAAACCACATGCCTTTTGCAAAATAGCTGGAAATGAAAATAAATATAGTTTTACTTATAATATACTTTTATATTGCTTTTCAACACTTTCAACATTTAAAAATGTGATTACATATAAGCTTAATATTATTGAAGTCTGTTTTTATTTGCATTATCTGCAGCTCCTCTACTTGTATAACCCCAAAAGAGCGATAAGATCTTCTAGGCAGATGTTCTTACAACCAAGGTCTTGGCAGAAGCCCAGAGGGGATCATGCCTTTCCAACTGCAGCTCCTAGACTCTGGAATAACCTTCCTGTTGACATTAGTACTTCCGAGTCTAATCACGTCTTAAAAATCACTTTTTTACTTTGGCTTTTGAATCGAACTAGTTTGACTATCATCCGGCTTGCTTTTTATGTTTGTCACTTGTGTTGTTTGTTGGTCTGTCTTGTTTGTTAATGTTTTGTTTTTAACTACTTATTCTCCTTTTGGCTGATTGTAAAGCACTTTGGTCAACACTGTTGTTTTTAAAATGTGCTATAGAAATTTGTTTTTGATTTGATTTGATTTGAAATCACAATTTTTTTTGAAGCTGAGGTGTAACTTTGCATAACAAATAAAAAGTATGGATAACTCAAAGTCTTATCAAATAGGTACTAGTGAAGTGTAACAGCAAAAATTGATAATGGTTAAATGTGAAGGCTTAGTGTTGAAAGTTACTTTGAAGTGGTACTGTATGTTAGAAATGTTCAATACAATTTCCATTTTAACAAAATAGCACTCTTCGCTTCAACTGAGCTCCTGTTTGATTTCCCAACAGGCATTCAGCACCATTCCAACTCATGTGAGTGCAATTGCTTCAAGACAAATGGGTAAAAAAAATGAAACAAACACATGATCACAGCACTTACATGACTTGTTAGCATTTCTCAAAAGCCTTTCATTTCAAACTGATGCATTAAAGCTGGTATATATACAACATTTAAAAATAAATCTTTATATTGAGGAAAAAAACTTCTTCAATTTTAACTGCATACATCAATAATTAGATAACATACACCTCTTTTAAGTCCAGCTGCATCATAACATTGCAGCCAGATCTGCAATGAAAAACTTAGACGTGCTGTTATTAAGGGAGATCATCAAGGCTGTTAACACATGTCATCTTGAACAGTATGTGTACATACAAATGGTAAGTTGAATACTAAAACTTATAATTTGATTTATTTCCAAAAGCAAAACTAGCCACGGGGCCGAAAAACTAAATGCTGAACATATTTGAATGTCCTAATTCTTTCAAAATATATATTTTTCTTATTTTACATTATTTTAACACAAAAAGGTGTTCCATCTATGATTCGTTTTTAATGCACAAAATGCACAAATAATTGCCTCATTTTTTTTCTTGCAGAATATATGATTATTCTGTTACTGTGCCTATGGCTAAGTGAGACTATTTAAATGGGCCACACTGGGTTTTTTTTAATATTATGTAGAAGGATGAAAATGGATGGTGGGCATTCAGCTCAATTCAAAAACAGATAGCATGACACACACAACCACTTGGGTGTATTAACTGATGTCAACTAATTCTGACAAAACAAATTAAACCAGTTTAATAAATATAGTGAAATTTGAGTAGAGATGTTGTCATTGAACTGTCTTATCATTGAAGTAGCTGCCTAATAAAATGCAAATATAAAATGTAGGAGGGAATTGTAGAAACCACCGTGCAATTCAAAATCCCTATAATTATTTTACGTGTCCAGATTATATAAAATAAATCTTATGGATAAGAAAACTGGAATTTGGCGTTGGTGACCTCAGTTTGCTTTGTCTTTAATAGAAAACATATCTTATCAAATTGAGATTTTTTTGTTTTAGATTTATTAGAAAGTTACAGTAACTGTGACTTTCTATTTGAAATAATTTTGTAGTAGCCGGATAATAAGGCGGAGACAAGAATGTAATATGTGGAAATAGCATGCCTCTTTATTACCAAAGTAATATTCAAGTAACGTCTAATTTTCTTCTATTAATAGTAGTTATAGATGAGCAAAACTACATTAAAAGTTATGTAACTGGGTAATAACAGGCCAGAAATCGCATGGAAACTAAGTGGAGACCTATGAGGAAAAACCAATTAGTAATCATATAGTAATATTTTGGTAACAAGATAATAACCTGCTAGCAATAAAATGCCATATCTGCGTATTTCTTACACACTGATTTGTGGTAGTAACTTCATAATAATAAAGTAATTGTTTGATACTTTAACATTAGGATTTTATTGCCGTTATGTAATGCTGAAATGAATCCTGCCTTATGTTTCCAGCATTCTTATTTGTTTGTAGGTAGCAATGTAAATATTATGTTGTGCTTTATTACCTGGAAACACCTGTGGTTGTTACAAATAACTAGGATTTATTATTAGGAGTGTGATGATTACTTGGAAATGTGTGGTATCAGCCCCGAATTCTGGTTATTACAGAGAAACCAACACGCTTGTTTTCAGGTAAAACTTCAATGTATGATAACACATGTAATTTACTACATGGAAGATTACACTAATGTAAAAAAAAAAGCCCAGGTATCTAATCACAGACAATTCCATTGTGTATCTGAAGAAAAAAACATGTTCTAGTTTAGTCTGAGACAGTTTTGAAACTGTCTTCCTACATGAGTCTTCCCAAACAGGTCAATGGATGTTGTCCTTACGCTGTGTTGGATTCAGAGGACGAATAGGTTTAAAATAGCTCTAGGAGCTCCTGGATAATGATTTTATTTCATTCCTAGTGCAGTGTCCAGCAATACCCTGGCAGATTGTTCTGGGAGCAGATGTGTTTGTGCCATTGATCTTGGCCATCTGATAAGGAAACCCAGCGACAGGCTGTTAACCTCAAACAGTGGGAGCATTAATCCATTTCAAAACATCCCGCTGCTTTTCGCTTTGCTCTGCTCGATTTCTCCTGTGCAGGCGTTCCACGGAAGAATGGGACTAAACTACTCCCACCTGCCCCATAACTCTTTTTTATTTTTCCTAGAATGCGAGCTGTCATTAGTTTTATAGAACACAATCAAAACTCCTGATGAACTTTTAAGAAATGCATGGTTATCGGTCAAAGGGAATGGGGTTCCGGGAAATCTTGTTATAAGCTGCAAGCTTTTCTCTGACTGCAGCTTTATACTGGTAGAAGATTTAATACAGAGAATTATATAGCCCTACAGCGGTTTAGAGGGGTTTTGAGTTAACAGGTCATCCTGTTTCAAATGTTTACCACTGTAATGAGAGACGGTAACTCTGAAAACCATTTTGCTCAGGGTGTGCCTGAAGAAATATACAGGATTGGGCACTAATAGATTTGTTATAGGGGGTTGCATTGAGGGAATTTTATCATTAATTGATGTGTTTTAAAAAGAGCTGAAGGTTAATGGAAAGTGCCTGAAGGCAAAACATCAGATCACTTAACATCAAGGGATGTTACTAATGAATTTTGTGACTGATAGCTGCTTTGAGATTATTGTATGTCATTATAGGTGTGTGCCACTTTCTAGCACATGGAATCTGATGTAACCGTTTCTAATTAAACTAAAGTCAGAGGAAAGTCAACGAGATGACAGTCCAGATGAGGACTCTATGACTAGACAGCTGATTGAAAGCATCAGCAGAGACAATATCAAAATGATGCTGATGTCCAGAAGATTGAAGTCAGCCAGCCTTCCCTGTATAAACTCTGGGTTATTTATAACATTTGAAAATGAATCATCCAGTCGAATGAGTCTGTCTTTGTGTTGTCATTTTCAGCATCTAGAAGAAAGTGTCAGCTGTTCAGCAAATCTTGGATAATGGTCTAATTCCATTCATCTATGTTATTGTTGATTCTTTACTTTACAATATAAAGCACCATGAGGCGACTGCTGTTGTGATTTGGCGGTGTGTAAATAAAATTGCACTGAATTGAACTTAATACATTCAAAATTAAGGAAATATGGTTTGATGTACTGAACACAACATAAGTAATATTTTAACAAATCAGTGAAACTTGACCGTCTGGAAATAACGACCAATGTCTATTAATCTGTACACAGAAATACACATGTGAATGTAAAATGACCATTTTTTCTTTTACGTGTGCTCTGGGTAATTTGTTCTATTCCTGCATGCAAATATTTAACCTGTTCTCATAGCAAAATGTGACAATCATAAAAATTTTTTGGTTGTGTGAATGTCACATGACAAATCTGCAGCATCATGCAATTGCTGCAGATTTTTCAGCTGCAAATCCGTAGCATCAATTTCCTGTTCCACCACATCCCAAAAGCTCTTGGTAACTCTGGAGAATGTTTGAGTACACTGAACTCATGTTCAAGAAGCCAGTGTGATATATTTTGAACTTTTGGACGTGTTATTGTGCTGAAAGAAGTCATTAGAAAATGGGTACACTGTGGTCGCAAAGGAAAGGACATGGTCAGCAACAATACTCGGGTAGGCCGTGGAGTTTAAATGGTGCTCAGGTGGGACTAAGTGGCCCAAAGTGTGCCAAGAAACACCATTACATCACCATCACTAAACAGCCTGAACCGCTAGCACAATCGATGATTGCAAATGCTCACTACCATCTTAACGTTGTGGCAGAGCTGTTTGTAAACCTTTTATTTTAATCCGAACTTTTCTAAACATAACAGTTACCAAAGTTAACTGTTATGAAACTGATAGATTTGTCTTCTTAAACTGTATTCCTATGAAAAGCTGTGATGACTCAAGTTCAAGTTCAATTTGGTGTAAACAGACATGCATCAATACATATGAGCCCTGACTGATGAAAGTATTTGATAGGGGACACAAAATTAATGATGGAAACTGTTTACGTGACCAAAAGTTATTAGATTGGAGGCATTGACTATTTATTGAAGCTAGTTGAAAAACACATGTTCACTATTTTGAAATCAGGACACCTCCACTCCAATTTTGCTAAACTGGCAATACGTCTAAAAGCATGGATGATCAGTCTACTTCTCTTGTCCAAACTAAGGAAGAGCAACAACAGACTGTCATGGCTTTTCATCCGGTCCTACAGGAACACTTCATATTAGAATGAATCCTAATAGCATTGGTGATCTCCTTGCCAATAAAATGTCAGTTCGTGTAAATTTAGAATTCATAATCTGATTATCTTTTCATTGTGAGCATAGTAACATGCTGACATTTCGATTCGTTACACTGCACTGCATGCACTGATAGCACTGATGTTGCTAAGCAAAATCTCAGCACTCTTGCCATCACTGTGCTCTTGGCTTTGTTTCCATTAATATATTCACAATAGTTCAGAAGGAGACTACTTAGTCTCTATGATAATAATAGTATAGTTAAGTGCTTCTCTTTTATCTCTTTGACATTGAGTTACTTTAGAGAGTTTAGGAACAGCTGAAAAATAAAGAACTGCTTTGTCAGATATGTCTGTCATATCTAGTGTTTGGTGTTTACTTGTTGTTGGTCTGACAGCCATGCGGTAATTAACTTACACTGCATATATACATTCTGACTTATATTGTTGGTTCAACTGGCTTCTCTGGGTTTAAGTGAGCCCACATTTTAAGGTTTACCTGTAAACATTTACAGACTCATAAGGCTGGCGAAGCACTCCTTACATCCTTGAGGTTTGGCAGGATATCAAACATATTTCAGAACATATGCTTAACATTTGCTGCTGTAGTTGAAGCTGGGCATTAAAGCTGTTGTCTGTGGAGAAAGTACTGAGAGGTAGGTCTTCAGAAAATGGCTTTTGTATATGAATGAAGTCTCGTTTACCTTCCACTGACACTTGTTTTCTCCATGCCTTGGCCATAACGACCTGTATGTGTGAGCATAATGCAGTTTGACCCGTCACTAATGATGTCCTGACACTTGGTTAGCAGAGCTTTACATTTGAATAGCTGGCATCTAATTGGAAGTGACAGGACAGCACCTGTATCTTACTCACCACAGTATTTACCAGGAAACTGTAAGGCGGTGACTGTAGGAAAAGAGAACTTGAAATAATCTGCTGGACACCTTTTCAATAGTTGTTTTGCACACATATTGTTGCACCCGTCACTGAGGTGATTTATGGAATCCCTTAGGTGGAGCAATAAAGGAATAGTTTAAATTATCATGCTGTTTTATTCCTGTTGATATTAATGAACCTCAGAAGTTCAGAATATAGCAGCTAAAAGTCTCTCATCTATCTCTGTCCTACTGTAATTTGTTACATATATAGAGATAATCATTGCAGAGTGTACCCCAAAATTGCATATAATGTATTATTTATGACTGAAGGTTTGGTTAAGATAGTCATGAAAAATAAAAATACTGTACATTAATACTGCAAATAATGTACTCCATATTGCACTGGTCCGTTTTGTTGCTCCATTAACATTATGTTAAAGTTTGTTAAGTTTCTCTTTGGTGAGTGGCTGCTTATTCTATGATTTTAGGTTTAGCAGTCCCTGTTTTATATCTGTGGAATGTTTTTTGACCTATGAGTCGTTCAAGCATAAAAAGGCACCTAACTCAAGAGATGGATCACTTTAGCAATTAACCAATTTTAAATTGTATCTTAAAGCACTTTGCTACCAGCAGCTTGTCACAAAACCACACCATTTGTAACATTTCTTTAGAAGACTCTATACAAAATGTCAAAGCTAACGCAGTTTTTAAAGGCATAACATAGTATTTCTAGACCAACAAGGTGATTCCCAATGAGCTATTACCTGAGAAATTGGCATATCTTGGCATAGTGAGCATGCCAAAATTGGACAAGTGGAAGACAAAAGAACCAATGTCAGACCTAAAAACTATCTACAGCAGATGAATGGTAGCTGAACTGTCATGTCTTTCAGAAATAGGAAAAAAATCCATCAAAGACCTGACACAGGAAGTGTGAGACACATCTGGCCCTTCAGTTTATCCATCTACTGTTCACTGAAGCCTTATCAGGTGGAAAGATGGCTGTCAAGAGGTCATTCTTAAAGAATCAAAACAGAGAGAAAAGGCTGATGTATGCCAAATTACACAAGAAATGGATTTAAAATAAGTGACAAGAAGTCTTATGGAGTGACGAAACTAAATTTGACATTTTTGGTTCAAATTATGGTCAGTGTGCACGGAGGAGGTCAGGAGAAAGGTCTGTAAGACACAGTGGAGACTGTCATGATTTGGGGCTATCTTTCAGCTCCACAGAAAAGTACCAGATTTTGATCTATCATGCAATGCCATCTGGAAAGCATCTAATTGGCTATGGCTTCATTTTTCAGCATGACAATGATCTCATATGCACTGCCATGGCAGTAAAATCATAACCTGGGCAGAAAAACACACTGAAGCACTATCAGTCATGGACTGACCTCTCCAGAGCACAGACCACAGCATTATTGAACCAGTGTGGGATCATCTCGACAGAGAACAGAACAAAATGAAGCAAGCAGCAAGCAAAGAAAAGCTTCCCATGTTTTTTAAGAAATCCAGAGAACTATTCCTTAAGATTACTTAAAGAAATTACTAGAGAACTTGACTTTGAGAGTTCATAATGTGTTGATGAATAATGGTAGTTGTGCCAAATATTGACTTTCAAGCTTGTTAGAATTTTCTAGCAAATTTAAAGAAATGTGGGTTGGATGGGTCTTGAGACTGCACAGTACTGTATAAAATATACCCCACATCCAGGCTTATTCTGGCTTCTGATGTTTATGAAAGTGAGAACTATGTTTATTATTTTCATGTCTTGTGATAAGAAAAAACATCGTTGCACCAAATAGTGATTTTCGTTCTTGTTAAAAGTATAAAAATATCAGTTTTTGCCTAACGTTTTTAATAAGTCTTTCCACCCATTTCCCATCTTCCTAGCAGGGGTGGCTCAAGACATTTGCACAGTACTTGACGTTACACATGGCACAAACCTGTGTCTATGGGTATGCAGTTTGATGACACCTCAGTCCCAACAAGACTTTTGGATCAATGTAGGTGTTTCAGACCTGTAATATCAAGCACATTTATAAGTTATGTATGCAAGAGTAAGATTGCTTTGTGATGTTCAACCCAAACAGCAGGCATCAAATCCAATCAGTGCTGTTTTTTACGTCTACTTATCATCTTAATAAATGTCTTCTAAATGTAAAATATTTGCTTGTTGAATTCCTGCACTGTTGATTTACCTTTAGTCAGGTTTGAAAGAACAGGGAAGATGGCGAATATGAGTTTGGAGAATAGATTGTTCATAATCAGCAACATCAGAACAGCTGCTGAAGGCTGTCTCACCACATGTGTCCATCAGTGCAGGCGACAGCACTTTTAAACTTTTCCATTTCTGAAATCCTGTGTCTCTGTCTCAGTGAGCCCTGTAAAATGAACTCTATTTTTTTCTTTTTATCACCCCAGCACAGGCATCTCAAGGAGTTAAGAATGAAAAGAAAAGACTTCATATTTTTTCTTATCCTCATTAGGTGCTAGCAAAGAACTCCTTCTTGCGGCCATACCCGCCTGCCTTTGTCTCTTAAATCTGTCTCTAGGCCAGGCAGCGGGAGTCATGATAGAGCTCAATGCCATACAGGGTATGATCTTCTCTGGCGATACTGATGCACTGAAACAGTACTTTAGCAAAAAAGAGGAGAAATGAATGTGCTCACAAATCCTGCAGCTTGGTATTCATAGTCAGAGCCAACTTAATTTCAGCACAAATGGCTACTAATCAAGGCATCATTTCCCATTTTAAAGCCCATTTCAGTTTCTTACATGCCTATAAATTCTGCAGGGTTAGTTATTCTTTTCTCATTTCAAAATGTCAGTATTTAGTCTAGCCATTATGTACTCATAGCCATCTGGATACAGAAGAGTTTGGCAACATAAAAAAGGTGAAATATTGAGGCGTTTATCATGTTTAAGTTGCATTATGTAGGACACGGAATTGAGTTTCTGCTACCCAGTCAGCCTAATAATTGTGATGTGTGACACTTTTTCTTGTGGATTTGTACTCTACTATAAGATAAGTATGGTTTTCCATTCTGATTCTTTGTATTTAAGTGCTATTATTTTTTAGTTACTTAAAAAAATGTCCTAGAAGGTCAATTCCAATTTTTTTTAGTTAAAATGGGTAGCAAGGTTGACCTGCCACAGCTTTAGATGTGTCCTCTCAAACTGTATTCCTATGCAAATGTGGTTGTTGTTAGCAATTTAAAAAGGAAAGGGTCGATGAAGATGAGATGAAGATGTGTAGATTGCTTTATCTGCTGAAGAGGAAATATGTTGTATAAGTTGTATTTGTATATAGCATTTGTATTCTATTTTTATCCTATTGTATATAGTATTTTATTTTATTCTGTACAGTTGTGTACAGTATCTTATTCTTATTGTATTCCAGTGTTCTCTAATTTTTGCTATATAACTTTGCACTGTCCACTTTCTGCTGTGACAAAAAAAATTCCCACATGTGGGACTAATAAAGGTTATCTTATCTTATCTTATCTTATCTTATCTTATCTTATCTTATCTTATCTTATCTTATCTTATGTGTTTAGATCCCATCAAAAACAGATAATAGATGTTAAAATAAAGTTATCCACTAATGTGGTGGAGACCAAAAAAGAGCCAAAAGATACAAAGTCACAAAGTTTCCAAACACGTTAATAAAAACTTCTTCTTTAGCTTCTTTTAAGTTTTTTAAAACTCTCTGGCAGCAAATTCTAGCTTTAGGCTTCAGGCAATGAAATGATTTTAGTAACCTTTGTAATGATTTCAGTTTAAAAATGTAAACTATTTAAGATGACATTAGTGTCTTGAACGATATTTTAAGTTCACATTGCCACTGTGGCACATTCTGATACTAAGCAGAAAATTGGTTTCCCAAATTCTTCCTTGCCTGTTTAACTATGACAGTTTTGGTTATAAGGGTTTCTAGTTACACTTAAAATAACCCAGATAAAAGACTGACTGATGATCAAAAGTGAAACGTCAAGATGAAAACACACAGCAGATTATGCTTTATTTTACTTTGTTTCTTCTCTTATTATGTGACCGTTGGGCTTGTCAAATAAATCGTTCATAGGTTTTATTGATTGGCAGCACAGCGTCCAGTTGAGATACGACTGATAGTGGATGTAGAACACAACAGATACAAGCTTTTTGACTGGAGATTCCATTTGCTATGTTGAGTGCTTTTGTCAATATTGTAGATTAATGCATGGAGATAACCACCGTGTGACTGTCTGTTGTGTTTTTGTGGATTTTTTTGTTCATTATTGTCAGTGGTTTGGATGGTACCTATCCATCAGTTCAAAGAGCAGAATAACCAAGAGTGACATTCAATTACAGTATGCAAATTTGTGTTCTTTATTTATTTATCTGGCCTCACCATTAATTTACTTAATTAACAATTTTGGACGTGAGCTGTCATGAGCAGATTGCAATATTCTTTCCAATAACAGGCCATAATGAAATATATTATTAGCAATAAAGTTAATGAAACAACTGAAGTGAGACTCCTCATCACCACTGGATGGATGGCAAATTAAGGATAATAAAGGGAACAAACAAAGAAGGCAGACTTGAGAAAATGGGTCCTGAAACTTATTAAGGTTCTTGGAAGAAAATCTATGGGCTGTACATTGATGCATAACAGTACTGTACATTGTCAAACTGCCACTGGAATTTCTTAAGAGAACCTTTTTGCCTTGCTGTTAGCGCAAATTACACCTTGTTATCAATTAAATTGTAATTAGAGTGCTAATGGAAAGAGTTGTATATTTTGACAGGCTCAACTGAACTTACTTTGCTTACAGGTAATTAAAAAAAATTCAGGCAGGGTGTGCAGTCTGGAATTCTCTCAGAAATCATGGTTTGATTGTTTTTGTGATGTGCACAGTGAGTTTCATCTCATTTAAGAGAAGTTCTTCCCCAAAAAATAGTTGAATCATGACATTAAATATCAAAGATCCGTCTTCATCGTTAATTTCTAATTTTCTGGATGACTTTAGCAGTTGGTCAGAAATTTGTCCGAGTTTACCATTAAAATATTGCAAAAACCTTAAATTTCATGCATGCAAGTTGTTTAAAAGTATATTCATATCTTCAAAAATTAATCTTTAGTGCAGTCCCAACTATATGGATTTTCAACTATATGAAATCAGGTTGACTGAGTTTTTGATCTATGGAAACAGCCTTGGTAGCAACAGTGTTTTCCCCACTGCAAGTTCATATTGTGTAACACCAATTAAAGGGAAAGACAGCAAGTAACAGTGGATCTTCTGACTTCTGAGACCAAGCTGGGAATTCAGGAAGAAGGAACTGTTTTTGATGTTGGCTTCAAACTGACTGAAGTTCAGTCAAAGGCTTTGAGCAAGTACCATTTTAACTGTCCAGGTATATCCCTGAAGCAAAGACGCTGACCACATGAAAAACAAAAGAAAAAGAAATATCTGATTCAAAGCACTTAAGTCCATAGAAGATATCTTAGAACAAATATTTAGGAAGGGCACAGAACAAAACTTTAAGAAGAACTGTATCATTAGAAGGCACTTTATCCATAATTTGATGTCTAGTAGGGTGCAGTGCACACTCTAAATGCTAAAGTGCTAATGTTAACAACTTTTTTTCTGTATGATTGTGTTTGAATGACATGTTCCTAATGGATAGTTTTTTTTACTCCGTCACTCGTGTGATTAGCTAAAACGGACTTTCTTTGGTATGATGAGTATCGCTGTACTTGAGTGAAAATACAAAATATTTTCTATTGTGCAAATCTTACTTGGTTGATTATACTGTGGCTTACTTTTACTTTTTGGAGCCTCAAATTGCAGAATCAATGCAAATTGAGATTCTCCTGTGAGGAAGTTTTAATTGTATTCTTGGTAAATGATAAGTCATTCATCAGACACATATTTGCTTGACATAATACCCATGCCTGAATAAGATTTGGAAAGCTCATTTTATAAAAGGAAATCACTGTAATTGCTTGCTAATCCTGTAATATTTATGCCCTGAAAGTTGGCTGCATATAGTACTGTTCTATTTTATGAACTGACCATGACAAACCCGACTGATTTAGTATTCTTTTTCAATTTTTGGATGGACAAAATACAATTTGTAATAACTTCCTTTCCACCCCATCACCTTGTCCCAAGGCTGGAGAAAAGTATGAAAGATGAAAGCACTGATCTCCAGGTCTTGGCGGCTGTGTGACATCAACCAGAAGCAGCTCCATTAAAGAATGAAAAGGCAGGTCTCTTTTGTTGCTTCCACATCCATTTGTTATTAAGGAATCCCATTAAACTGTGGAAGAAGGTGACTTTTCCTTTCAGTGTGATGACACATGGAAAGAGACCCCTGTCAGGTCGGAGATGGGAGCCGCTGATGAGGCTGGTGAGGTGGTTTTGGCCCAAGAGGAAAGAGTTATTGATTGACCGAGCCAGCGCTGCGTCTCCTGCACTCTGTCAATCACGTGTGGACCCTTTTCTTTGTTTCTCTTTTTTGCTCTGGCCACAGGTGATCACCCATTTCCCGAATGCTCTTTGTCGAGTGTGTGCCCTCATTTAACTTCATTACTGTTGGGCTGACAGTCAGGCAGCAAGGGGAATAAACTGCATCCTTCGACCCTGCATGTTCGCCATGTCCTGCAGACACCTTTCCTGCTGCCATCCATCCTCAACTCCCCCTACCTTCTCTTTCCGTTCTTTCTTCTTCTCTTCTCTGTGGTTGTTCTGTCACCATCTTTGCCTTCCGTCATGCCCTCCCCGTCGCGCCCACAAATGCAGCTCAGCAGCATTGATAACAGTCTGACAGACCACAGTGGAGCACTGCCGTCAGTTCCTTAGTCCCTTCCCTTCTCCCCCCTAACTCGATGGCTTGCCTTTGTTGTCAAGGTCACCCTGCTGCCCATCTGCAAATAGAGAGAGAATGGCAGGTTGTGAATGGGAGGCTTTCACCTGTCACTACTTGTTTCCTTACTGAGGTTTCTTACTCTGAAAGAGAAAATGGCTGTAGGGCCAGGCTGTCAGAATCATGGGAGACATGATAAGTGAGTGATGCAACCCTGTTACCTTAAAAGTTTTGACTAAAATAAACATGAAAAACAAACAAACACTGAATTAAAAATCATATAAAGACAATATATCAGTGTTAAATCTAATATTTTTTTTCAAAAGCTATATGATCAGTTTGAGTGGCTGTATCCGGTCTTTAAGAGTGGAGTCTAGGCCCAGACACGGCTAGTGACGTCAGACGTAACGACCGGATAGTGCAATGATTTACATATTAGACCAGCAGGGGAAAGATCTCAGGAGGAAACACAAATCCTTCAAATCCCTTTGGGATGACATTAGGGAGGGCATCCAGCATAAAAAAATATGTGACACTACTTGCGGGGGTGATCCCATTTTAATAGTGTAGCAGCTGAAAGTAGTCTTAAATTCTCAATTTTATTTCAACAACACATTTGAAATGAGACGAGAACAACAGGAGATTAGACATGTGTGTATATGTGTGTATGTATTTTGAAATATGGAAATTTTAGAAGATTTTGAATTTTAGCATCTAAAAGTATATAACAAGAAGACTGTTAGAATCCAGTGATATCTCTGTACAAGTGGGAGAAGGCCAAAGACAAAAGAAGGCCTGAACCGAGGAGCAGCTGAAACAGTACATCAAGCCAAAAAGTTTGCTTTCAGAACTATAACTGGCTTTCCTACTTCCTAAATGTTTTAAAGTATTGAAAAAAGGTGATACAAAAAGTAGCAAACTTTACCCTTTCTCAACAATTTTGAAATGTGTTGCAGTCTTCAAAGTAAAGGGGAAAAAAACAGATTTTTAAAAAAAAATAATAGAATTTCTGTTTAAATATTTGAAATAATGTCTGTCTGTCATATTCAGTTAAGTAATATATATTAATTATTATACTGTTTGAAATTTATTTAGTACCAATTTTTCCAGATTGAGAACAATAATTACAGTTTTTAAATATTTTTCAATTCAATTCAATTTTATTTATATAGCGCCAAATCACAACAAAAGTCGCCTCAAGGCGCTTCATATGAAATCATTCCTGTTTTCCACAAATAATATTATTATATTTGAAAAAAGAGGATTTTACTTTTGACTTGTTAATGTGTAGGGTGCATCACTTCATTGTAACACTTTATAGACACTTCGCTGTCACTTATCTAAACTCCGACACATATGCACTCCATATTGTACATAAATGCCATTTTTGCACAATATTCATCTGCTGACTTCTGTATATATATATATATATATATATATATATATATATATACACACACATGCTTGTGAAGCTGGCACACAAGAATTTCACTCACATGTGCTGCACCAATGTACCAGTCATGTGGTGTGACAATAAAAGTGATTTGATTTGATTAGATCAAAAAGAATCATACCATTTGTAAGTGCTTTCATTCTTCAGAGTAACAGTTGGAACAGCTGCCAGTCGCTAGCATAACAACAACAGTGACCACTCACAGGTTCACAAAAATATGGGACACATTTGACTGTTTTTTAACAGCAATAATAGTTGTCATAATTTTAGTTTTGATAATTAATTCATCTGTTAACACAGTTGTCTTAAACATGAAAGATCCTTGATTTGACAATGAAGGGAGATACAGAGAGTAAGAAACTAGTTTACTCCTAACGCTTCTCAGAAGCTTGCATTAATGGGTTTCATCAGAATAGGCATCGCCATAAAATCTGTGTGAAATCAAATATTTAGATCCTTCCGCTGCGGCAACACCTTGGGGGAAAAAAAGGGATGTTAACATCATCGCTGATCATACCCAGTATCTTAATAATCTGGTCCAAGTACAGCACCAACCAGCAAACATACCTTTCAGAATCATTCACTGGTGATGTAAAAATGTAGACTTGATAATACGAATATACCTCAAAATGATCAACATCTTCTTCTTAACAATTACAACTGAAGTAAAGTTCTTGTATAGAACTCATTTGTAACATGATGACATATATCATTAGCCTAAGAAATCCCAAGCAGGTTGTTTTATTAATTCTGTGTAATTCTGTCTTTCTGCAATATTTGTTTTAAAATCTAACTTAGATGCCGGCACATACAGACCAGATATTATTTAGCAATCCAAGATACTAAAGCCCAAACCACTTAAACATTGTTTTATTGTTTTTTTACTTCTTTTTTTTTTTTTAAATAAACGTTGTTAAGAATATCCGCCTTTGTCATGCAAATTGTCCTCAGGAACTCAAGATGCCTGCAAACACAACCTTAATTAGGATGTCAGGAAAAGGAACTAGTCTCATGAAAAGTCTGTGTTGTGTTACCGTCTGTAGAAGTTGTAGTTTTCCTGCCCCCTCTGGAGTATCTACTCTGCTGTCATATATTTAACAACTAACTTCAAACCAAAGTGTCTTGCACCTTTGATTTTGACTGGAAAAGTAACACTTTAATGCAATGTGCAAATTCTGTTTTTCTCTCATAAGCTTCAGCAGCTGCACGCAGTGTACTAGCGTGGCTCACTTAGGCACAGTACACCTACACACACACACAAACAGAGCTGTTTGAGGGTGAAATATCCCAGAGGGGAAAACAGTGAAAACTATAGTAATATCCTAATATATTCAATTCAAGCTTACTACCTGTTTTGTATATGAAATACATAGCTGTAGCAACTTAGAATAAATATTTGTGTGTAATAATGAATACTTTTAGCTGCCCTTGTAGTAACTTCAAAGGAAATGGACATACTCAAATATATGATTTCTTTTTTGGCAAACGTCATCAATAACAATGCATTTTATCAATATTAGTGCCGTTATCTATTCTGCTAAGAAGTCGGATTCTTTACCATTTCAACAGATTCGTGTTCAGCTGAGGGGAAAAGGGGCTAAAAAAGGTTGCACTGATGCAGGTTTACAGTTTCAACCTTTATCATGTCAGTGTTTGAACACAGTGTGGAAGCAAGGGTTTAAAAAAAGGTTTTATGTGACTCAACAATGCAAACGCTCCACTGCCGTAAGTTTGACGTCACTGGTTTGCTTTGCTCAACTGGCAGAAGAAAAAAAGAGTATGATTCTGCTGCACTGGATCCCTGTTGCTGACAAAATACATGTCAAGTATTTAATCATCCTTTGCTGGTCTTTTCCATCAGTCCAGTAACATTCTTGATCATTTATCCACTGCAGGGGGGTCTGGAGCATAAACCATGTGTGTTACAGGGGGGTACACAGTCCATCAGAGGATCAGCACATCTATCTTATCTCTCTGTGTGTTTTCAAACTAAATATTTAGAATGATGTGGCATTAATATCTATATTTAAATAAGTGTTATTGCATAATGTACAGGGTGGGCCATTTATATGGATACACCATAATAAAATGGGAATGGTTGGTGATATTAAAGTCCTGTTTGTGGCACATTAGTATATGTGAGGGGCCAAACTCCTCAAGATGGGTGGTGACCATGGTGGCCATTTAGAAGTCGGCCATCTTGGATACAACTTTTGTTTTTTCAATAGGAAGAGGGCCATGTGACACATCAAACTTATTGGTAATGTCACAAAAAAATAATGGTGTGCTTGGTTTCAACGTAACTTTATTCTTTCATGAGTTATTTACAAGTTTCTGACCACTTATAAAAGGTGTTCAATGTGCTGCCCATTGTGTTGGATTGTCAATGCTGTCAAAGTTGAGGAGTTTGCCCCCTCACATATACTAATGTGCCACAAACAGGATTTTAATATCACCAACTATTCCCATTTTATTACGGTGTATCCATATAAATGGCCCACCCTGTATATTAAACTCCAGTAAACTCAACTCTAGAATATGGTATTGATTTTGAAAGAGCTCTACCAGAATGTTTTTCTACAATTGTCTTTCTTGACCAAACATCTAATATTTCAATTGGAAACTTGAGAAATTGGCTTGATGGCCTGGTGGCATGATGGTTAGCACTGTGGGACGGTGTCTTTCTGTGTGGAGTTTGCATGTCCTCCCCGTGTTTGCATGGATTCTCTGCGGGTGCTCCGGCTTCCTCCCACAGTCCAAAGACGTGCACTTAGTGGGGATAGGTTAATTGCAAACTCTAAATTGCCCATGGGTGTGAATGTGAGTGCGAATGGTTTGTGTCTATGTGTTGGCATAGACATAGACCCACACCTCCCTGAAAAGGACGAGTGGATGGATGCATGGATAAATGACATGACTCAATGGATTTCATTTGGGTGACCAGTACTGTTGTTACTCAGAACAGCATCATTAATATTTTAATTGATGGAATCAGTCATATGTTTAGCCTTTCAGATTTGAAAAGTCAATTTCACAAAGATTTTTATGCTTCCACTGCAGCACTTTCACTCACTCAAAAGAAACGTTTTCTTATTTTATATATATAATGTTGAATTCCCCAAAGGGATGGTGTTTTCTGAAGGTATATTTTTAAAAAAGGATGAAGAAAACATTTGTTTCCTAGAAAGTTTACTGAGTGGCCCCTGGAGACCTTCTGTGGGCACTTGCCGGTAGCATTTTAGCTTGTTTTATAACTTTTGAAAAGTTCTGAGCCAGGACACCACACACACACACACACACACACACACAGTATGGTTCAAAAGAAGAACTGAAAAAAAATTATCACTTCATAGGTGTGATGTAATTTTTGATTTGTGTGCTAAAACACAAGAGCGTATTCTTATTTATTTGTGTTGACAAACTGGAAACTATTTCTTTGTATGTTCTGACACAGTAAACACTAATTGGAATCTGCACACCTGTTGATAATCACACTAATGACAAGAGGCTGAACACTTCCCTAAGCAGTGCTCAATGCAAGAGGCGAGTAACTATTAACGGGGAGCAAAATGAATAATGAAATTAATGATTTGGGGAAATAGGCTGTCGTATAGGATGATTTCTTCTCTTGCATGCATTTTAATTTACTCTGCTGTAATGGATATGTACTTCTACACATTATCTTAGTGACAAATCCAAACGTATACCCTTTATTGAAGCAGATATCTAATTATTGCAGCGTCTTGTTGCTATAAAGTTTAAAAAGTTTTTAAGCTTATTTTGTTTCTTTGTTTCTTTGTTTTCTGGCAGTGCAGCCACTGGTACAATATAATGTAAAGCGAAACATATGTAAGAAAACACAATGATGGAAGTACTTTATGTAATTATGTTGCTGTGGATAGTTTCTTCAGTACTGCCATGTTTTCTTCTTTCCAAACTAAATTTCTTATTTTTGTCTCTCTTCTATCTTTCCACCTCATTAGCAGACTTTATGGTTCATCGCATATTTCATTCAGGGGTGACTCATTCATACCATACTGATTCATATGTTAATATGTTCCTGAGACAACCCCCCATGGCTCGAACAGAGTCTGATATATAATTCTTTTTTTGCTTTGCACTCCATTTGTCTTATTCTTTCACAGCAACCAAACGCACCATGAAAAACCAAGCTTTATCACACTTCCCACCCACTAGATTCTGTTGACCCATCTCACTTATTTCCTGCAATGGGAAAGGCATTTCTGGGATAAACAACCCATTGAAATGTCACCAGATTCCATGGAGTCCACGAGAGTTGTGTCCTTGTGCCTGAAGGACTGGAATGTTGACATTAGACATTAAGCACCATTTCATGTGATATTATAGCCTGACAGTATCATACAACTCCAGTTTTCAGAGATGCCACTCTCAAATGGTGGGCTATGAAGCATATAATGTTGGCATTATATAGTGTAGAGCACAGTATAATTTTAAAAGAATCTGCATGGAGGCACAGACCCTCTTATACTCTGTGCAGCTGCACAAATTCTTATGTTAATATTACTGTGGTGCAGAGACAAGGCACTTGACAGTGTATGGCTCTGATTTAAAACTAAGCCCCTGCTGAGAAATCTACTTGCACATTTAATGAGACCTCGACAAAAGAGAGAAAAGATTTTTATATTACTATTCTAAGTGTTTTCTCCCTGCAAGCAAAAGGTTAGTTCAGGTTGTTTGTAAACATACATGATTTCTTTCTTTCGGGAGAGTTTGATTTTACTATATTTTGACATGAATCACACATACATGTGCATTTCTCCCCTGCTTTTTAGTTTTTAATTTGTGATCTGGTTAAAATGTTTTTGAATATTTATTGCTATTCAGGTATTGGAATCTATCTAGCGTATAGATTTCAAATGGTGAATGTAAATGGGGAGTCCTCTTCATACACAGGGTTCTGTGCTGAGACCACTACTGTTTACATTAAGGATGTTCCTGTTGACTAATTTCCTAGAAAAAAAGCCAACTCTAAAACTAAAAAACAAAGACGTCAAGCTAAATTTAAGAAGTGTCTGATGTCAAACTCAGTAAACCAAGGGTTTTTAAACCATTAATCACATTCTACAATAATGAATCATGCCACTTAACTGTCCTGCACCTCGTATTGTGCATCATCTACGCTGCATGTTATACTCCAGGTAACGAAGAAGAAAAACACATAAACCGATGTTAAATATTATATGAAAACATGTTATCTACATGAAATGTTCACAATTACAATGTTATAACAATGTGATAAATTACCATCTGAAAAATGAATACATTGCGACTGAAAAGTGTGAGGCATTGTGCCGAGCATAATGAATGATACATGCTGTTTGAAAATTCATGACATCCAATTCAATACAAGTGAAAATCTAAAATGACAAAAAAAACAAAACAAAACATCCATCCATTTTCTTCTGCGTCTCTGAACTTGTGTTGTGGACGCAGCAACCTAAGCAGGGAATCCCAGGCCTCCCTCTTGCCAGCTACCTCACCCAGCTTATCCAGGGAAATTGTTGAGGTGCCTCTTCCTGGTAGAACATGAGGCGTGCACCTCAGCTGCCTCCTTTTGATGTGGAGGAGCAGCAGCTCTACTCTGAGCCCCTCCCAAATGACTAAACTCCTCATCCTCTAACTAATGCTGGGCATACACTGGGCGATTTTTGTCTCATTTTTGAACAGATTTTTCAGTCGTGCGACCGTTTTGGTGATCGTGTGTCGTGCATCGTGTAGTATACGTGGGGTAACGAGAAGTGATTAACACCTCAAGACCAGCTCCCGATCATCAATTGCTTGGTCGTAAGAAAATCGTAAGAAAATCAAACCTGTTTGAAATCCTGTCGGCCGTCATGAGGGTTTCACCGCGCAAAAACATAAATGAACATGAAAAGACAGGGCAGTACGGCAGTGCAGCGTGCAACACAAGCGATGGAGGCACAATTTGTAGAACTTTGGCAAGCTCATCTGAGCCTTGTCATGTGGCCTTACAAAATTATCACGACCGCAACAACCGTGAAAAGACTTGCATGGACATTGCTGCTCAATCACAGCTGCCCGATCAATGTTTTCTTTAGCAATTTAGCAAAGCTGATGGTGGTGTGCGTGTCTGTGTGAGTGAAAAACAGAGAGGGAGAGCGAGTGACAGATTTTCTGTTATAACCTTCATGTTATGGATGCACAGTGTGAGCACTGAGGTCACGTCAGAGCATCGGGCCATATAGTGTGAAAACCTGCATCATGACGAACTTCTAACCCCTGCGAGTCAATCGTGCAGTTTGAGAAGCTGAATAACGCGACTGAAAAAATCTCATAGTGTATGCCCAGCTTAAGAAAGAGCCCATCTACCTTTGGAAGATAGGTAATTTACATCCGCTTGTATTTGCTATTGCATTTTTCACCTTTAAAAGAACTACCAATAATGTGTTAATAAAAGATTAGGGTGAGATTAACAGATTTATGGTGTTTCTCACCAAACATGCCCCATCTGGTGGCAGATGGCTGCATAACATTAGGACACAACTATTTACAGGCATTGGGTATCAATTAAAACGTAAAACAATTACATTAAACAACCAGTACATCTTGTACCTACTAGTGACAATAACAACGATTAGTCGACTAATCAACTAGTCAAGCACATCCATAGTTGAGATTATACATGCTTCCCCTAGGCAATATTATTAGAAAACTCCACATAGATTTTAACTGTCATGCAAATGACACCCAGCTTTATGAAGTCAAATGACACACATGAGTTAAACTAAAGGAAGGCCTTAAAGACCATTTAATGAACTCTGATTTTCTACTTCTGACTCAGCACATTTAAGTGCTTTATCTAAACAGTCAGAAACATTCATTCACCTCCTGACCTACAATCATCCCCAGTGATAATGTATAGTATATATTTTCTCCTTCTCCTCTTAAATTGCTGTGCTTCCCTGAGCCTGGCTTTGCAAGACGTTTCTTCCTGTTAAAAGTGAGTATTTTCATTCCCTCATAAGGGGTCATTTGATTGTTAGGGTTATCTTTCTAATTTTATAGGATATTTCCCTACAATACAAAGCACTTTAAGGTGACTGCTGCTATTAACTGTTCTATAAATGTCTTATCTCTTGGTTTCCTAATGCTTTACTATCAGACTCTTGTCTGAAGACAATCCTCAGTGTATACTACACTGGAATAGTTTGCCATACTGTGCTCATACTGTATGGGAACAGAGCTACCAAATCTTAAACACCTTAATCCAAATAAGACCTTAACTTCAACACTGTAAATACCTGCATTACTTCAGTGCAACTGTTCCTTTCTGTCACTGTTCACATTGCATTTTCTCATTGTGAAACACACATAGTAATTATACTATTTAATCTCACAGAAGCATTTTGGTATTAAAAAGAAAATTGAATGTGGGGATCATGAAGGAAATGTTTTCCAGGAAAAAGCTTCCTGCAGAATGGAAATGCTGATGACTTTGACCACCTTTAAATAGGCTTACAAGCTTAAAACTTCCACACTTAAAAAGGGCAGCTTTATCTAAATTCAGTTGTTTACACACTGGATGTCAGTGTCATGTTTGCACATATGTTATGTTGATATAACAGCCAGTACTTGTTAAAACCTGTTCTAACTCAATACAGAACACTGATATTAAAAAGTAATCGTAAATGAAACATATTTAACAACAGGCCTATTACACTTGACCACGTGTAGGCTTAATCCTGCAACAATATTCCTTTCAACTGTCTTTACTTTATCTGTGTTGTCCTTGAAATTAATTTCTTTTCCCTTCATACTGTCTCAGCCTGTCTTCATTGCCCTGAGCAACTCTCAGTGGCTGGAGATTGAGCTAGTTTTATCTGAGGTCACCTCACCTCCATCCCAAGCTTCTGTTCCTCAGAGAAACCATTGGATCCTATGAAGCACTGCCCTGCAGTTTTGATTAGTGCTGGCTCCTCCTCCATAATGTTTCCTGCAGGGAAGAGCGCAAACTGTCAGCACAAAGCATAGTTCTCCAACAGGGACAACGGTGAATATCACACATAAACTCAACTCAATTTTCTCTGCACTGCAACCTTGAAACCATCACCGATCAGAATAGTGGTCTTCATATGTAGACACTGGTGGGCAGATTTGAAGCTGCGGGTCTAGTTCCAAATGCCATGTTCTGGTGCCAGCTAAAAAAAAAAAAAGAAAAAGAAAAAGAAAAGAAAAACAAGCAAATTGCAGTTTGTAGAGGTAATAATCTTCACTTGGTGCCTTGCAATATTTTTTGGTTTGAGTCTAAAAAACGATTTGAAATCTTAATAGTTTGTTACTTTTAAATCAGAAAGAAGAAGGCAAATGTTGGCTCCAATATGTTGGCCAACACCATTTCTATGCTGTTGGCCAAGATTATCCTAGTACTCATTTCAGCTAAATATGACATCTTCAATAGACTTCATTCAAGGGTCAGTCACTGCTTGGGCAACTGCAGTTGGTTAAAACTACTGGCATGGCAAGTGAGATGATGTATCACCCTTATTGGCTTCCTTACATTGGCTACCAGTCAGTTTTAGAATTCATTTTAAGATCCCATTGATTGTCATTGCATGGCACCTTGCACCCTTAATGAGGTTTGCAAAGCCAATGTTCCTAACCGTTCCAAGGTCCAGATCAATACATAGAGTCTTTGTAACTACTTGTAAACTGTGGAATAAACCGCCTCTTCACATCAGGGACTGTGTCACATTAGACACTTTTAAGCCAGTTTAATCCAGTTTTTTCATTGGCTTGTAAACTACACTGAGATATGATTTCTTTTTATTTATGCCATTTCACGTGCACTTTTTTCATTCTATGTTTCATTTGTTAGATCTGTTTGATAGTTTCATGAAGTTTTATTTTTAGCTGTGTAGCGTTGTGAGGGGGGCATAAAGAGTGCAACAAAAACAGCGACATTTATTAAATTGTGTTATATATATATATATATATATATATATATATATATATATATATATTATGGAATGCCCTTTAGGAAAATATTATATATATATTCCAACCAAAGTCTGAATATATAGTATGATCTTTTGAATATATAGAATGAAACTTGAGTATATAGAATGAAACTTGAATATATAGAATGATCTTTTGAATATATAGAATGAAGCTTGAATATATAGAATGATCTTTTGAAAATATAGAATGAAACTTGAATATATAGAATGATCTTTTGAAAATATAGAATGAAGCTTGAATATATAGAATGAAACTTGAATATATAGAATGATCTTTTGAAAATATAGAATGATCTTTTGAATATATAGAATGATCTTTTGAATATATAGAATGAAGCTTGAATATATAGAATGATCTTTTGAAAATATAGAATGAAACTTGAATGAACCTCATTTTTAGAGATGATGTGTTTCTGAATTCTCTGCCTTTACAAAATGGCATCAGCTGAACTATTTCAGTACTTTTTAGAGCTTGACAACTGTTTTGCGACAGCTGTTCAAATTGCAAATGGTAGAAATAATTTGAATTTATACTACGTCACCTTGAAGAACACGTTTTCATTATTGCAACATTTCTAGTGCTCATGAATAATGTTCAACAAAATGTTTCTGGGAGAAGATTATGCACACTTCTTGAGGGAATTTATCAATCACTGATGGAGATGTCAACTGAGCTAACACTTCGAGCAGAAGCTGAAGCACATGTTATGGGCTCATTATATCATTCTACATCTCAAAGAGGAAGGTCAAGGTAAGTGATAAAAATGGAAACAAATTCATTCGTAATGTGTATGGCACTTGAAAGAGTCAAGAGATGGCAAACAAGATAATGAATGCAAGAAATAAGAAAGAAGTTAACATATTTCTTCTTTTGTTTCTAACTCTTTTAGGTACAACATACCAGCTACTGAGCTGACTGATATGCGAGACTTGGGGTTTAGTTGGATGGCCATATCTCAAATGTTGTCAGTAAATGTTCGAACACTGTACAACCACAGGATACAACTAGTGGACTATAGAAATTTGCAATTTGAACAGCTGTCGCAAAACAGTTGTCAAGCTCTAAAAAGTACTGAAATTGTTCAGCTGATGCCATTTTGTAAAGGCAGAGAATTCAGAAACACATCATCTCTAAAAATGAGGTTCATACATTCTATATATTCAAGTTTCATTCTATATATTCAAGCTTCATTCTATATATTCAAAAGATCATTCTATATATTCAAGTTTCATTCTATATATTCAAAAGATCATTCCATATATTCAAGTTTCATTCTATATATTCAGAAGATCATTCTATATATTCAAGTTTCATTCTATATATTCAAAAGATCATTCTATATATTCAAGTTTCATTCTATATATTCAAAAGATCATTCTATATATTCAAGTTTCATTCTATATATTCAAAAGATCATTCTATATATTCAAGTTTCATTCTATATATTCAAAAGATCATTCTATATATTCAAGTTTCATTCTATATATTCAGACTTTGGTTGGAATATATATATATATATAATATTTTCCTAAAGGGCATTCCATAATATATATATATATATATATATATATATATATATATATATATATATATATGCTACTTTGTCACAAATAGCAGCTTGTGCAAAATATATATAGGGTAACATTTTGGTGGATGACAGTCTCAAATGTTTATAATCACTATACCCATGGCAACATAACCATTCTTAACCTCCTAAGACTCGAACTCTTCCATAGCATGCATTTTTAATTTCTCATTGATATTTGGGCATATTGGGACCCGATGAATGTAAAAACAAAGAATCACCAGATTTATTTTTTTATTTTTTTTTTACCTGATTTTTGTTCCTAAAAAAAATGAGGATATTCGGTTTTAATGTTGATAAAACAGAGGCAGTATAATGTCCTCGTAAGTGGATATCAGGCCCTTTTAGAGCAAAATTAAGTATTTTAGTCTAGACAACCCAAAATGTGATGTAGCTTAGAGAAAAAAGGGGCATAAGTTCTATCAATTTGTAACAACCATGATACTTGCTCCTAATAAAAGATATTTGAAACGAAACAAAATGTGATGTCCACATATGTGGATGCCAGGTCCTAGGAGGTTAAGCAACTAAAAGTGATTGTTTAAAATTAATATAAATAGTGTTTTTATAATGACAATGTCCAGTGACAAATAATCTGTCAGAGCAATGAAACCACAGAATTATATATACATTGTTGCAGCCTTCTTAACAACAACGGTTTATCATTTAGCTGTCCGTCCTGTAACTCTACTTTCTGATATATTCTAACTGAACTGATAGTTTTGTTCGGCTGTGGCTTTCAGCAAAAAAACAAAAAACAACAATAAAAAGTCTGCACGCTCACTATATACTGTCTTATTAGCACCAAATAACAAATAGGCACTTAGTGTGTAACAGCCACGCAATCAGATTTTTCAGTAAAAAGGAAGTAAAAGACCTTTTTTCTTTGTGACAAAGGAAATGATTTTTTGTGAGTATCTACAGTTGTGATCAGAAGTTTAAATACACTCACCATGAACATGAATGTCATGGTAGGCTTTTAATGATTTAACTGTTGTGTTTTTTTCAGGGTGAAATGATTGTACAGCTTTAATGACTTTACCGAAAAAACAAGAATTGGGTTACATTGGGTGCATAAGTTTGAATTCATTTTGAATTTTCTCTAGTCCACACAGGCTCGAAATCTTTTACATCAATGTTTGGTGCTTTGGGAAGCCCAATCTGGAAGCTTAACGTTAGCCTGTTCTATCGATTCCAACATCAGTTTTAATATGACTGAAATGTTGGAATACCTAATTGTGTTGAAGTTTCAACCATCTAGCTGTTGAATGGAGGTGAAACTGAAGTTTTGGAGATAGTCCTACTACTTTATTAAGCCATCCACTTAGTGTAATGTACCAGTATACTGGCAGGAAAACAGCCCCAGAGCATGATGCTACCATCGCCATGATTAACAGTTCTTAGGTTTGAAAGCCTTTAGCTGTCCAAACATGCCTTTTGTCATTGTGAAAAATAGCTCAATCTTTGTCTTTTTTCTCTCCAGACAGCATTTTGTTTTTTAGGTGGCTGCAAGTTTTAGGTAAATTTGAAGGTCTCAATTTTAGATCAGGCGCTTCCTTCTTTTTTGGCACCCTTTCAGTCCATGACAACGCCAAATAAACTTCACTGTAAAATAGTGTTCCTGCAGCTACCTGTTCATGGCAGGCTTGAACATCCTAAGCTATTTCCTCGCATCTGAGCATGACAATTTGGGTCTTCTAAGTCATCAGAATAACTTATAATAACTGTACTTTTGTAGATGTCATGTCATCCTCATGTGCGGACTGCCTCTCTTTGTCTCTCCTTCTTCTGCTCTCTCTTTCTCTCCTATATCCGTGGCAGTGTGTGTATGGGTGGAACTAAGCCCTTTCAGGAGTGGGCATGGTTCACCGAGGTCTCAGTAGCCTTACCTGTCTTACATCCTGCAATCTGTGGCAAATACTCAAACCAGGCTATCACCACTTGTGGCTATATTGTTACCTACTTTATATGGTAGAGGCCACTTGTGATTCAGCCTCTAGTTCCGTTTGTTTGGTTGTTTCCTAGAATTACAAGAGCTACTAACCTATCTTTCTGTCCCCTCAGTGAATCCAGTTGGGCCTTTTGTAAGATCCGCACAACTGCCTGCCTCCCTCTCTTACCCAGAAGTATAAATGGAAATTAGACTTCTGTAGAGGTTTAGAGACTTTGAGGAGTTCCTAGGAAAATGAGAGCAAGCAGAAGCAGAAACCTGAAAAAACGCACACACCCCTGACCATGTAACAAATACACACTATTATTGAATTAATTCCTCAAAGAACCTTGGAAAAGACTCATTTACATATGAGGATGGATTGAGTAACTTACCTTCACTCCCTGACTGATGAAGTTCTAGACGAAAATCAGTTTTGAGTGTTTCATCTGTACCGTTTCTACCTGTCTTAGCTGGATTATTGTGGCAAAAGATTCATGATTCTATTCATTAAATCTTCTGAAATCATTTCCAGTGTCTTGCTTTTGAGTCCCCTTGATGACCTGAAACAGTAACATTGTTTGAAATGATGAGTTTGGAACCTGGAGTTCTTTAGAGATGGTATAAAGAAACCTTTCATACTTGTGTAAATCTAAAGTTCTCTTTCTTAGAGCTTCACTGAGTTCCTTGTATTTTGTGATTGTTCTGAGTAATCCAATAATTGTTGTCAAAGAAATCCTTTTTATGCTAGCAAAGAGAAACCAGAGCCTTGCCCTTGTCAAGTTAAAAAGCATTGTAGAACATTATGCTCTACTTATTAAAGGACTTAGGTCAGCGTATTTGAGAAAATCCAAAATAGTTTCAAACTTCCACCCAATTCTCATTTCCAAAGTCATTAAAGATGCATGCTGTATAATCATGCCACCCTGGAAAAAGAACAATTTAAATAAGTAATTAAAAGTCAAATTGCCATGAAATTCATTTCCATGATGAGTGTATAATATAATTCTGACTACAACTGTATTGTCTACACCAGTCCCATGGAGTACAGCTCTCACCACATTTGAGTCCTTAAAAAAATGCACTCATCTCAGAGTTTTAGACCAATGCACTCGTTAGTGTCATTTGTCTTGACAACTGAAAATCAAGAAGAAGGTGGACCTATTGACATGAAAGTGATCCTAGATGTCAATTACAAGACAATTATTCACACTCTAATATCAATGTAGATGTTTTTTGTAACCTAGCAACAACAAGCACTTAAGAGAAGTTCTCTAAAAATGAGGTCATTGGGGCCTTCAGCATGAAAAAAGTGTTGTCTGTGAGCATGTATACATTGCTGGTTTAAAGTTGGGAAACACTGTGGTCTTGGCTAAATGCTGACAAAAACAAATCTGAGTTCACAGTATTCAGAAATAACCTAAACAAAGTGTTTCTGTGGCCGTTAAGTAAACTGCTATGCTAAAGCTAATTGCCTGTGTCTACTCGGGTCCTGACAAGGATTTGTGGGATAGATTTAAATGCTTTATTTTGCAGCATAGCCTTCAACATTTATCTTTGTCTTTGGACTTCTGTGATCATCCCTCTTTTTTATCTATTCTGTAAAGCACGTAAAAAATATCTCTAAATATAATTTTAAACTTTTTTCTCCTATTAGTTGTAGTGTGGCTATGACTCACATTATTAATATACTTATTGTACTTAAGGGGAACATACAAAACAACTGATTGGATTACTATCAAGATGAAATAACCTTTAAATGCCACCTTCCATCAGTCATCTGATTCACTTTTAACTAAGAAAGCTTTCACTGACATCTCCTGTAGATGAATTAGTCTATGTTCTTAGCGTCCCAAAAATACAAATCACTGGAGAGAAATGCAGCTATTTCTAGTCCTTTATGTATTGCAGCTCTGTGCCACTCTGAGCTCTGTTTGTGCAGCATATCTATTAAGTAAATTAGATGTCAATGGTAAATAGTTTTACCAATGACAAACGATCTCAGTTTAGAGGCCCTTCACAAAGCCAATGCACTGAGTAACACAATGTGGTAAAGGAGGCTGTTCTTGAATGGTTCCCAGCTTTTAAATGGCCAGCCTGGTCGAGTGCATCATGCCCATGTCAGGGAACAAACAAATAAGATGAAGTGCTCTCTCAAAGTCAGTGGAAAGGACAACCACACTGGCTCCCAACAAACAATGATAGATGAGCAATACATGATGGTGTGGGTAGAGAACGGGGGGAGCGTTCAATTAGTACAAGGAGAAATGGCAGTTTAACGGTACGGTGAGAGAAGCTGGCGGGCATTAAGAAATGCCAAATTGAAAATGCATACATCTCTGATAGCTGACAGCCTCATTCCCCTTCCCAAATTGGTCACAAATTTATGATTTTTCGTAATTGTTCATGTTTTGACACCTCATATTTCAATCTTGAAAACGAATGAGAGAAAATCACAGATAAGTTTTTTCTTTAGAGTTTAGTGTGATCCCATGTGAAAAACTTACTCTAAATGCTAAAAGGGTGAATTCAACTGCACACTCCATTCCCTCACCCTTCTCAACTTTGCCATTCAACTGCAGGATTTGTGGCACACTGAAGGCTGCGTGCCAAGCTATTGTGAAGAGTTACACCTTCAAAAGTACTCTGAGCTGGACTCATGAATATTTATACGCTGATTAGGTGCCCTGATTTATCAGGCTGCGACAGAAAGGAATGATGGGTCTTAAGGAGTTGAGGCACGCACCGAGACAAAGGTATGGCTCCCTTAATGCAGATCCTACACTTCACATAATAGGCTGTCCATTAGAGAAAAATGTGGGCTGTGTAAAAAACTTTCCCACCTTAATCTTGGGTTTTTAGTTTATTGCTATGGAGATAATATATAGGGCTGTGGGATCATAAATAATTCAGAAAAATAGAATACCATTATTGCGCTTTTCACTTAGCTTTTGTACTTTCAAAAATTTGTGTGACAGGTTTGAGCCAGTAAAACTCAACACATTCTCACAGCTCAAACTGATGTATGTAGATTTACTTACTGATATTGTAGCATATTGTTTGTGGCTGCCATAAGCCATTTTCACACTTACACTGCAGGCTTGAATTTTTCTATACATTCCCCACCAAAAATCAACAGTCTTTATATGACAGCTCATTAGTACAAAGTTAGTGTATAGTCTGATTTCATCCATGTGAGAACACTGCAGGTTAAAAGTCTGTTGAATTCATAGTGAGTGTGTGTTGTCATGCTGCCTCGTGTCGCCGCCAATCCAGTCAGCCCATCCAGCCAGTCACCCATCTTCTTCCCTTAAGGCAAGTCATGGCTGCAAGAGTAGACTCTAAACTCTCAAAGGGCAAGAGGTGGGGTACATCCTTGGCGGGTTGCCAGTCCATTGTAGGGCTAATGCAGAGAGAAAGACAACTTCTCATGCTCACATTCATTCCTTTGGCAAGTTTAGAATCACCAATTAACCTAACATGCATATCTTTGTACTGTGGAAGAAAGCTGAACTACAAAGAGAAAAGCCAAACAGGCAATGTGAGACCATGCAAACTCCACACAGAAGGGCCCAAGTTGAGTGCCGGTGTTTGCTGTCTTGGCCTGACTGAGGTTAAGCAATAGTTAGACAGGTTTGTTACTCGCATCTAGTCAAATACAGAGGCTTCTGAGAGAGTGCTTGGCATCGCAATTAAACCCACTGCATAAGAGTGATTTTTAAATGTGCAGAGCTAACACTAACCCAAAAAACACTCTTTTCCTCACTGTAACCAAGCACTTTTCAGTGTTAAAATGTTTGAAAAGGTCTAGTGTTTAAAAAACACCTTAAAACAAACATTTAGTGGACTTAAAAGCTTGATATTGAATTTTACTTCTGGTTTTAGTGCTCAAAATAACATTTATTATTTATTTTTATGTGATGATGAAAAGATTAAGAATAAAAATACAAGCACACATACTGTTAATATTTTAAAATAAACAATTGCAGGATCTGGCTGATAGCTGACTGGCCAATACCACCATGCTTTTTTTGCTGGAGCTCTTTGATTTGGCATTCTAGTTGCACTGCAACATTAGCCCATTTTGAAGGAGGTACTGTCAGTCAGAATGTGCCCTAAGAATTATGAATTGAATGATAAAGTGATACCAGGAAGCCATTGAACCCAGGGATTTAATATTAAAGCAATGCATCACATTCAGGCACCTCCTATTAAAAATAGAATCCGAGTGTGAGCTGGAAGTTTAATCTTTTTCAGAATTAGTCATTATTTACAAGTCACCTTGTAAATAGCTGCAATGAGCGTTCAGTGTTAGCTTTCACTTTGTTCTTGGATTTGTAATTAATGACTATATTTAACTATTTAAATTCAATTTCATTATTTTTCAGGAAAGTGGCACAGAACAGTACATTTTGCTGCTGTTTTATCCTTTAAGTTTGCATTGACTGTCTTTTATTTCATAAGATACATAAGATGAGACGTGATCCGAAGATCATAAACCAACAGAGGAAAATTAGAGTGTATTAGGATGCAACATTACTGAGCCATTCATGGTGATCATATCATTATTTTCAGAAGAAAAAGCTATTTAAATATGAGTTCGCTTTAGGTTTTTGTTTTTTTAATGACTGCTTCAGTCAAATTGAAGTATTTTTATTCAGTTCAGTTAGCCTTCGTCTTTGAGCTAATGTGTTTTTTTTTTCGCCCTTAAACCTTTTTAAAACTTTTGGACATGAAATATTTTCCATTTGATGAAACAACACTCCTTTTTGTTAATAATGAGCTTAATCTAGTCACATTATGTTTTTTATTTCCTGAATGTCCCATGATAACAGTGGCATTGCTCTCTTTCTTTACACGTAATTTTTTCCAAAGGTTCATATCATTATATTTTTGTAATATTTTCGTTTGTAAAAACTCCATCATATCGGGTAAAAGGCGAGGGGGGAATTTTCTTTGGTTTTATGCCTCGGAGCTCAGTGGAATGGCCAAACGTTTGCAGATTATGCAGAACATGAGAATTCAAAAAGCTATACTCCTGATATAATGGAGTACATTTTCAAATGTGACCTCTGTAAGATGTCTATTGCCAAAGGGAGCTTTGGTGAAGCCTGTAATGCATTAACAGTAGCTAGTTGTGCTAGGGATTTTTACTGGGAGTAAAACGAGTAAAAACAAATGGGGGAAGTAAAGTGAGACAATTAATATCCAGCCAAACAAAACCACTCTAACTTTTTAAGCACTTTGCCAGACTTTGCTTATCCTTGATCAAAAACTTCCTAATCTTTACCAATGACTTTTACATTCCTAAATACGGTTAGAGAAAATAAATTGACCCTACTGTAGTGGCATCTGATTTCTCTCTACAATTTTACCTTTTCATTGCTAACTGAGACCTTATTTTAAAAAAATTTCCAGTTCCAAAATAATAACACAGTAGTTTTAACAATGTAAGAAGTTTTTATCTGTTTTGTTACAGTTTTTTTTTTTTTTTTTATCATTTTTAGACTTGGATTTATTTTATGTATCACCATCAAACTTTGGCATCATGCATGGTGATTTATTTATTTTTACTGATGCCTAAATAACTGAAATGTTTTCAGCGTAATCCACACCAAATGAAGTCAATTCTTTGTTTGTTTAATTCCTTTTTATTATGAAATCCGGAGGTAAAACTCTCCAGATAACTCAAGCTGTTTACCATAAAGTGCAATGTGTGCATTTGCATTGAATCCATGTGATAGGTCCCCTGAGAAAAGTAATCAAAAACTTCTGGCTCACCTCCCTCACACGCTTCCCATGCTGTTTTGTTCTTCATTCATGTCCACCTTCTCTCCCAGCTATTTGAGTGACAGGTGAGATTAAGCACCCTTTGAACTCTATCTGGTTATTGGAGGAGCAGTCTAAATTGAAGCAGTGTTATTTCATGCTGGCTTGCTGAGTCAGTGGGAAAGTGGGAGCAGGGGGTGGCACTTCTCTGAATGAATAAAGAGGTTTTCAGAAGGAAAGGTGTTGAGCCAGATCTCAAATGCATTATACAACTATAATGAGAATTGTAAAGGGAAGAGGAGAAAATTTAGATTAAAAGGTTTTGAACAGCAGCTTTGCTTTCATTTAATCTTATATGGAAAAAAAAATATGACCTGAAAAATGTTTTTGCCGCCCCCAGACCGGGTGATTTACAGGAGAAAAAGACAAACATTAATAAAGTGTTTTATTCAGTCCATACATAAACATAATAAATGTCTTTAAGTGTAGATAATAATTTAAGAAGGAAAAGTATGACAGCACATTTGGTCTGATAGAAGAGAGGAGAGGAGTAATCCTTCAAGAAGACTGAAACTGAGTTTAAAGTGGTAAATTTAAGTAAAAGTAAGTTTACTTTTCTTATCGAGTTACAAGGTATTAACACTGAAGTGGTAAAGTAACAAAATTCAGTTTATATAATGTTGCCTATTTTGCTTAAACAATAGTTACATTCGAATTCCATTTATTTATATGGTGCCAAATCAAAGCAGCCCCCTGGAGACCTGGTGCCAGGAGAATAACCTCCTCCTAAACATCAGCAAGACTAAGGAGCTGATCGTGGACTTCACTACAAAGCAGGCGAGGAATTACAAACCCCTCATCATCAGTGGCACGCCAGTGGAGAGAGTGGACAGTTTCCGATACCTGGGTGTCCACATCACTCAGGACCTGTCATGGTCCTGCCACATCAACACCCTGGTTAAGAAAGCCCGTCAGCGTCTCTTCTTCCTCAGAAGACTTAGAGACTTCCATCTGCCACTGAAGGTGCTCAAGAACTTCTACTCCTGCACCATCGAGAGCGTCCTGACGGCAAACATCTGCACCTGGTTTGGGAACAGCACCAAGCAGGACAGACGAGATCTGCAAAGAGTGGTGCGCTCGGCAGAACGCATCATTCAATCAGAGCTCCCTGACCTGCTGTCCATCTACACCAAGCGGTGCAAGTCCAAAGCTAGGAAGATTATGATGGACCTCTCCCATCCCAACAATGGACTCTTCTCACTGTTGAGGTCTGGGAAGCGCTTCCGCTCCCTTAAGGCCAAAACAGAGAGAATGAGGAGGAGCTTCTTCCCCCAGGCTATTCGGGCCCTGAACCAGGTGTAGGACTGGACTCTCCCAAACACGTCACTATAAGACTGGACTCTCACACACGTCACCACACGCACCACCACACATTTCCTATAATCCTATAATTCCTATAATTTATAATCCTTATCTTTATAATCTCTTCTGCTATTTGCACATTCTTTACTGTAAATTCCTAAGTTAATTTGTAAATTCTGTAGTAAACTGTAAATTGTAAATATTGTAAAACTTTCTTCTGTCATTTAATGGTCGGGCATTGTACAGCTACAAGCATTTCACCCTCATGTCATACTGTGTATGGTTGTGTGTGTGTGACAAATACAATTTGAATTTGAATTTGAGTACCCAGTACTGCTGTTAAGAAAATATAATTCTGGAAAACAGAGATCTCAGATGTCGTTTTTGGATCTGCTGGAGGCAGATTCAATGCCTAGAGGTAACTCTAGGCACTTAAGGTGCTTTCTTTTTCTTTACGATAAAAGAATTTGTACAATTATAATGACCTTGAAAGCGAATATGTGTGAATATTTTGTGAATATTTGGTATGACCACCTCTATTCTTCTATACATCCTGAATTCTCTTAGGCAAGCTTATTTTAAATAGTCTTCAGTAAGCAGTCCTCCAGGCTTCCTGAAGGACATTCAAAATTCTCTTTGGATCTTGGCTTCCTTTTGTTCAAGAGAATCCCAAACTGCTTTAATAATGTTGAGGTCGTGTCACTGTCAGGCTAATGCCTTTGCCAGTCAGCTGTTTCCAGATGGAATTGGATACTGGATCAAAATCAGGCAGCAGAAACCTTAGAAAGAAGAAGAGCAAGAACACGAACCACTATGGAAGGACAGGAGTCTGCACGGCATGCGCCACCAGCAGATAGATGAGGTGGCTGATTTTGAAAAATTCAATGTCTGGACAAGGCCTGGACTGAAAGACCACACAGAGGCACTAATCGTGGCAGCACAGGAAAAAGCTCTGAGCACATGATTGATAGAGGCTGGGGTCTACACACCAGGCAAGAAACCAGGTGCAGTCTGCACAAATATGCCCCTGAGGTGATCCGGCACATAACAGCAGGGTGCAAGATGCTAGCAGGCAGGGGATACATGGAACGCCATAAACAAGTGGCTGGCATAGTGTACAGGAACATTTATGCTGAGTACGGCCTGGAAGTCCCAAGGTCAAAATGGGATACACCCACTAGGGTGCTTCCTGGTTAAGGAAGACAGCCGAAGCAATAGATGTAGCTACACCAATCTCAGGAAGAAAGAGCAAAACAGAGAAAAAACAAGGTCGGAATAAGGAGCTAGAGAAGATGTGGAGGATGAAGGCAACTGTGGTCACCATGGTAATCTGAGCACTTGAGGCAATGACCCCCAAAAGAATTATATTTTCTTAACAGCAGTACTGGGTACTCAGGTAGTGAGGACCACCTGTGAATAGAATATTTGAGTATTTTAGTTGAACTTCAGTGACAGTGTCAAAAACAAAGTGACAATACTTAATGATTTCTCAGAGTGCTTTACCTCTGTGAATACAACACTGAGGGGAATAACTCAATGCTTTTTGCATCAGGCTTTAGTTGAACCAAAGAAAGAGAGTAAGATACTTCAATTTGTACTTTAGTAGTTTTGACAGAGATGATACAAAACATCTGCAAAATGTTCTGTAGTAAAAAAGAAAGAAAAGATCAGCAGAATTTCACTCAAAATCCCAAATATGTTGTATTCATTTTGGTCTTCCGAGTTCTGTGAAATAATTCAAGCATTTAATATAAAAGGAAAAGTTTAGAACTGATTATTTCTGGACCCTCAACACACACCCACACACTCACACACAGCTTCCCAGCCTCACCTCATAATTCAAGTTCAGTGTGACTGCACATTCAGATCTGTTTTGTGATAGTGTAAGTGGAAAAATATTCTAAATGGAACTGTAAGCCAAACTGTTGGCAAATGAAATGCACTGTGGATAAAGTAAGCAGAAGAACAATATCTCTATCTCTACTGTATCAGTTGTAGATACAACATTGGTGAACACGTGCAGCGGTATTTTAGTGGCGTTCTCTTTTAGTACATGATGTAGCTGCCAGCAATATTTACTTCATGTCTAAATAATTATGAGAAAAACTAAATAGTTTCTACAATGTGTTGCCTGACCATTACACAAAGCACAGAGTTTCTGCAGCTGTTCTAAATATAAACACTGAAAGCTGCGGCAATAACAAAACTATCATGAAAGGGACAAACTGTACACATGGGAACAATGAGGTACACTTTTGGACAGCTTCACCTTAAATGGGTTTATGGTTTTTCCATCAGTTTTACTGATCAAAAATAACAGATTTTATCCTGTCTCATGTGTCACCTTCAAACAGCTGGTGACCTGATGTACGCAGCCCACCAATTTCCAATTCTTTCCTTAAACATAGACTTCCACTCAGCTAAAGCCACTCAGCCAAAGAGAAATTCAGTCTGAAATGAATGGTTAACATTATGGGATAATCTTATTAACACATACTCTACAAAGGCAAGCATAGTTATTGCATATGCAACTGAGATTTTCAGTCAACTCAGTATTCAACTTCTGACAACCCCTGAAAAACTCTATCGGACAGAACTGGGGCTTGATTGTGTTGCTCAAAGACAAATTACCTTTTTTCTTGAGAGAGAGCGAGAGAGATCAAAGATTAGTCTGATACCTCATCCGACCACATTCTCTGAGCTGCTCGAAGCTGATCATTTACACCCAGCATAACATTCTTCCTCTGCAGTCACTCACAGCAGACAGACTTCGATCTGTAGATTCCCCCCCACACTTCCCCTCTCTGCTGCTCTTCAAATGTCACTTCCTGCTACTGAAGAAAGAATTTAGGTATGTAGTAAAACAAATGTGAGCACAGCCTAACATTTTGAATTTTAAGACCACGTGGAAATAAAAAAAAAGTATGTTTTCATTTAACTCACTTCTAAAAAAGAAGAAAAAAGAAAGTTTTCTTTAGCTTAAACATTCAGTTTTACTATCAAGTCAGTGAACCAAGTGAGCATCTTAGTGCATTTAAGTTTCTTCTTCTTCTTGATCAAAGCAAGCAGTTCTGCCTACCAGCCATCATACCGACACTGCCATCCTATCGGGCCACTGAATGGCAAAAAAATGCATAAAACCTTTTCAACACAGGTCTCGTTTATCTCACTGATAAATGCACAGTCATTCATATGAAACATGTTATCCTAGTTAACTAAAATGAAACTAAAACTACGAGTGAAAAAAAGTTAGGTCAAATAGAAAACAGACTTTGGGGTGAAAAAGTGGTGAGACGATAGCGAGCATTTACAAAAGTAAGCAAAATAAAATGATAATAAAAACAAATTTACTTTCTTGGGAGGTGTTGGTCATGACTACAAGGTACTGAATAGGTTAACATGGGTAGTCAGTATAGTAGAATAGGTATTGTAACACTATACAAACTCATTACTTTTTGCGTTTGAGAAATTCATTTCATTTTCACCTTGATACCATTGCATTATGCAGCTCTGCATGCAAAAATAGAATGAAAGACAGTAAGTGAACAAACATCTGAGAAGAAAACAGATTTACAGAAAAACAGCCTCCCAGTCCCTGACTTAAACTTTGTTATTCCCACCAAGGTTCCCGTGGCTTTTTGTGAATTAAATATAGTACACGTTACACCGTCACTAGTCATTTTTTTTTCTCCAAAGGATTTGATTGAATCTATTGAATCTATCCTCCACTGGCTGTTGTAACAGTTAGTGGAAAGTATTCCTGATGTCAGTGCTTCTCTGTCAGCTATCGGGCAGCCCGCACATCAGAGGAGCAGCTACCGAATGTCTTAGTGACAACCTGTGAAAGAAAGCTTCTCTTTTCATCCCTATAGTAGAGTTGAGCCACGAAAGCCAGAGTCATACAGGCACAGCGGAGACATATGTTTCTGTCAGACAGTGTTAGGTTTGATTCTCATGGAACACAGATGCCATTAGAAATAGATGTCACAACACTCCTGGATGAATTGGTCAGGGCTGCAACAATCTGCTGACTTCCATCCATCACTGGCCCGTGGAAGCAGGGAGCAGCACAGATACACTGTATGCCTCAGTTCATTTCTCCAGGCATTTGGTTAGAGGTCTCGATTTTACCTTTTCTGTTCCTGCTTTGCATGCTTGACTTGTTCCACTTGAACTGCATTTGAATCATGCTTTTCTTTTTTAAAAATCATTTATCTTTCTGACATTTATGAATGCAGGATGAAGAGTGGTAGTGATACTTTAAAGTAATATCTGAACAGAGGATGGTGCAGCAAAAAGATACAGCAGACTACTGATCAAAAGTTTCAAGCCCCTTAAAAATGTTCTGGTTTTTAAAAGAAGACTATGATGTAATGTGATATATCATGTCTAATATACAGTGGGTAAAATAAGTATTGAACATGTCATCAATTTTCTAAGACTGAAATTTATTAAAGACTTTGTATAAAAGCCTTTGTTGGTGATAGCTTGAGATGCCATCTGTTTGGAGAAACTAGTCGCATATATTTCTCAGGTGTGATTTTGATCCAGTCTTCATCAGTCCTCACTGGAACCTTTATAGTAACCAATGCCATCAGTATGTTTCACAACAATAAGTTTGTGAAGGCCTTGAGAGAGCTCATTGGTTTTGCCCATCATGAGATTTTTCTTGTGTGACACCTTGGTAATGAGAACCTTTTTATAGGCCATTGGCCTTGATATTAATTTGCAATAAATGGCCGGACTGCTTTCTAATTTCAGATTTCAGCTGGTGTCATGACTTCTCATGCCTTTTCACTTTTCTTGTCACTAGCACCTTTAGAAACGTATTTACTTAACAAATTAGTGGCATGTTCAATGCTTATTTTACCCATTGAATCATTAATTGCTATAAACCATAAAAGATTAGGCAAATATAATAAGCATGAAGCCCAATTTTCAGTATCCAAATAAATATGTCAGTGTCTCACCAAAAACCAGAAAAAGACAGAACAGAACTGACATTTAGAATAAATGAAAAGATGCTTGATGGTGCCATCTGTCAAGGTGGAGGAAAGTAATGGTTTGGCAGTTCCTAAGTGTGAGATTTGTACAGCATTAAGGGGTCTCGAACAAGAAAGGTAACCAGTCTGTTTTGACAGTATCATGACTTGTGGATCCCATCTGGTTTGTGTCACTTACCATCTCAAACTGGACAATAATGCAAATCACAGCTTCAAACTGTGGAGAGATCCAGTCAGCTGGCATTTTGTTGAAAGTCTATTGACCCACACATGCTCATGTGAGACCAGCCGCATGGTAAAAGAGCCCATCACACCATTCGTGTCATAGGAGCATTTCAGGACATGTGTGCTGATTACCTTCACAAATTATCAGCTAGAAAGCCAGTGGTCTGCAAGGCTCTGATAGCTGCAAATGGAAAAATTTTTAATGGCAGTTTGAAGAACAAAACTGTAATTTCGAGTTTTAAAAATGACATTTGTAAGTTCAGATATGGAGTTCTGACTCTGTGCAAACACTGAATTATGTCCCATCCCAGGAGAGTTGTATTCCTGAATTTAATTATTTAACCGTGGTCACCTGCAGAAGAAGGCATTTTAAAGTTTGGCATTCAGAATAATAATAGTAATCTTTTTTTTTCCTCACAGAATGTTCACTACCAAGTCTGGGATTTTTGCTTTAGATCCTGGCAGGCTTAGTCCTACACTGACAGAGTGTCATATGCACTGATAAGACAGGTTGCTAATGCAAGGCTCTTTTAAATATTATGGTCCAGCAGAGACATCCAGAGGTCAAAACTGTTTTGAAATTTAATGTATGCTGCTCAACTTTTTCTGTCAAAATTGAATCAATACCTCAGCCACTTTTACTTTAATTTGATGTTGAGTGGAGTGCACAGACTACCACTTCAACCTCCAGCAAATCGGCAGACCCAAACAAAAAAGGAGAAAAAAAAGTGAGTGGATTTATCTGATTGTGTCTGGAGGTCTTTGGGTCGACAGCCTCTCCTTGATTTATAAAATAAGCTTCTTAAAAGGAAACATCTAAAAAATTACAAGGGCAGCCAGTGTATTCACATCATAGACAGTATAAATGATGGACATAGCCACCATGATGTCACTCGCTGGTTTTGGACTCTGCTTTCACCATGTTATTTTTTCAAAGCCAGAAGTTACTATATTTGCACGAATGGTTAGTGCGCTAAATTATCAGCTAATGAGAGCTAATTTTGTTTGCAACACAGCGATATAATACAAACTCTCCAAAACTGAAGCGCAAACTTTGTGTATGGTTTGTACCACATGGAAAACCAGAATATGTATAGCATCATCTCGTAAAAAAGGCACTAACACCACAAACATGCAGAGATGCAGTTCGGTGACTCTGTTCAGATACTGATCACCTTCAGCTGCCTGCTTAGGAAAGTCTGTCAAAGTGCCCTTTACTTTAATTTCCAAGATGGGTGTGAGAATTCAATCTTCTCAGATTTATTATGAACAGGGAAACTTTCCATAAAGCTCCAACTTGATATTTTGGACTAGGCTGTAAATATGTTTTTTCATTTTAGCCTGCCACTTTGTGAAGACTGACCTGGTTTTTGAAGCCAGTTCAAAGCAGCCAATGTAACAAATGCAGTTTTTGGCACTTCTGTATCCCTTAATTTTTTTTAGCTCTTTTAGTTGCTTGTCGATTCACACTAGTAGAGGTTTTAAATCCAAAGATATTTTTATAGGTAGGTGTCCTACAATCACTGCATGTGAGAAATGCAGGATGCACATAGATGAAGAAGGATTATTTGCCAATCAAATCTCTGTTTGTGGTAATGCACAACAGTTCTAAAAGCAGAAAAGCAAACAATACCTTCATAAGAATCTCTTCTAAAAACATGACATGTTGTTCCTGCAATATTGGTCCTTACATCTGACAACTTTTTCAGGGAAGATAGCCTGGACTTCTTTTCATCTACGTTGCCACCAGTAGTTTACCCATGGGAGGTTATCCGACCTTGAATGAAAAGAGAGATGTAAATGAGGAAAGCAGCTTTTTAAGTCACAAACATCCTGTCAGCATTGTATATAGTAATGTTTGTGGACTTTGTGGAGGGGTAGTGCCTCAGGTGTTTGTTGTCCTCTTTTAGGATTACAGACGAGTGTGGATAGGTGCATAATCCTTTCAAGTTTCTATCTGCCTGGGACCAGTGGCAAAAACAAACAGTCTATCCAAGCAACATTGCCGATATATCCAGTCCCTCATCGTGACCACTATGACAAATACCACCTAGTCTGCCAAGAGGGCCATGTCAACTCGCGAACTTTCCTATTTCTCTTTGTTCTTGCTTTGTCCAGGGTTGATCACGTAATAAGCAGAAAGGCTCTTGGTGTGTGATCCGAACACACGACCCTCGTGACAGCACTGAAACTCAGTTTTGTAGTTATTCATCTCCAGTGGAGCAACACAGCTTGTCTCACATGGATTAGAGGACAGAAAGGAGCCCTCCAGGGAACATGCTTGGTTATTACCTTTGTGCTTCGCTGTGCTAAGGTCAGTGACCGCCATTCAGCAGCAGGTGGATACAATCCAACTGGTTTTGTTTGCTTTTAATAAAACTCTGATTGGATTTCTATTTATTTTTAACCTGATTGTGTCACACAATACATGGTTATATGTTATTGCGCTGTCTTTACTGTATGCAGTCAGGTGATCTGCTGAAAGGTCAGCGTGGGTTATGTTAGGCTTATGGAATATTGATGTTTAAACCCACCAGTGCTCCCAGTTTTGGAGAAAACATCCACATTCCTTACCTGAACCAAACAAGTGGATTAAAAGTGGATGGGAGTTAGATATTCATTTAAAAGTGGTGGGAACAATGGCATGAATAACTTATTTGATAGAAAAAAGATCATAGTGAAGAGGCCACATTGAATTGTCTCACAACTATATAGTTTCACAAATCAATTTTAAGCTTTCTTTTGTTCTTTCTTGCTGTGATTGTTTATATAAAATAAAGACTTTAAAACTCTTTGAAACCATTACTTACCAAATCTATATCATATGTACATCATTTGTCATTTATTTTACATCCGTGATATCTAAGCATTCCAGAACGATACAGTTCCTGCAGTGGTCAAAAACATGTCTTCATAAGGCATTCCCCATAACAACTACTAAAGCAAATGCATACTGTTGCATTAGATGGAAACAGCTAAGCATGTTCATAGTCCTAAGCAGTGTTGGTCAAGTTACTTGAAAAAAGTAATCAGTAACTAATTACCGATTACTTTTCCCAAAAAAGTAATCCCGTTACTTTACTGATTACTTATTTTCAAAAGTAATTAATTACTTAGTTACTTTTTAAAAACATGATTTACAATCTGAATAGGTGATAAAGTGATCGATCTTTCATCCCAATTCTACTTTTTCTGCATAATCCATCATACAAAATGTAATCAAATGGAAAAGTCTCTTTTTAAAACTTGTTTTCATTAGTTTTAACCTTTTAACTTTATGCATCAAGCAAAAATTTAATAATATGCAACATTCTCTGACTGGAAGAAATCTGTTCAACATTTAAACCTATTTTCTGCACATTCCAGCACATTATATATTTATATATTTATTTTTATATTTATATATATATATATATATGTATATATATATATATATATATATATATATATATATATATATATATATATATATATATAGTGTTTACACTCACTCTTTCAAATAGATGCAAGTAAAACACAGCAGAAAATAAATAACATTAAAGACTCAGCGGTCCTGTTGCTCTATTTTCACCTGTAAAACAGGAGTTGGGTAGGCGGAGGTTTACCCTGGTGCAGGTGTGCCACAGCGGTCAGTTGAAGAATCCGCGAGTTTCTCTGTGAGTTTCCCATCATGTGGCAGCGCACTCGGAGCTTGCTCGGAAGTTTAGGGGTTTTTTTTTCACTGTAAAAAGAAGTTTTCTTCCCACGCACAACAGACACTAATGTTTTTGTCACTTTTTATGGAATCAAACTCAAAGTAAGGTCAGTGCTTCCACGCTTTAAACGCTGCACGCTCATACTCTCTCCCGCACTCGATATATTATCCATTGTTGATCTGCACACAGCTGTTGCCACGAACGTCGCACTTGCTTACGTCACTGTCATGAGACGTTCTCACAAAAAAATCACGGTTTTAGTAACGCAGCGTTCCTACGGGAAAGTAACGGTAATCTAGTTACCGTTTTTGCAATAGTAATCCCTTACTTTACTCGTTACCTGAAAAAAGTAATCAGATTACAAGTAACACGTTACAGCCCATCTCTGGTCCTAAGGGACATAGACCTAGATTTTACCACGGTTTTAACTTTTTTCTATTTTTGTACTACAAACCCACTCTCATATGTGTCATTCTGTCTCAAATCAACCAAACCTTCTGCTAGACCATGCCCGATTTGTAAAATTGTAAGAAACTGTAAAAAGTATTAGCTAGTTAAAATACATTAAAAAAGTTCAACACTCAGGCAAAATCCAATATTTGAGCACACACTAATTAAAATTTTTTGATTGATATACTACTGTAAAATAAATCATTTTCAATACTTTTTAACGTTACATTTATGTTACAAAAACTTTCATGCTGAATTTACCCAAGTTGTACCACCAACAACAAATTAATATTAGACTGTCCTGTCCAAATATAACCAAATACTGGAGCATCCAGATGGCACTGTAATTATAACTCAGAAAAAAATTAGTTAAATATGTGCATATTTTTCATGCGTAATTTAATGTAATTTAGTGTAACTAAACACCCCCAAACTACAAAAAGAATGTGTAACACAGAACATCCGTGCATTTTTTTGTTGCTTATTCACGTCTGGATTGCAGGGTACAGACATCCGGTCCTCCCTCTCCTCAGCCATCTTATCCAGCAATTTGAGGGGGGCTTCAAGACGTTCCCAAACAAGTCAAGAGACGTATATCTCTTCAGCATGTCCTGGGTCTGCATCAGGGCGTCCTCCCGAGGTGGTTCAGGCATCTGAAATGATCAAGGACCTCACCCTGTCTCTAAGGCTGAGCCCAGTCATCCCTCAGAGGAAGCTCATTTCTGCTGTTTGTACCTATGATCTCATTCTTTTAGTCATTTCCCAAGGCTCATGACCAAGAAGTGAGGGTAGGAACAAAGATAGACCACCTTTATGCTCAGCTCACTAAACAGAGAAGAGTTTTTGAAAAAGATTTTTGTTTTGCACCCATTTTGTCGGTTTAAGAAGATGACAGAATCATCATAGCTTAAACATTACTTATGAACATCCACTATTTAAGATGTGGGCAGGAACGTTCTGTATTCCTGTCTGAATAATTAGTTTAAAATTAGTTGCCATCTGTGATGAAACTGATGGTGAAGACAATGCTAATCATTTGCAAATCAAACTTGTTCAGCCATTGATTGCTTTTCATCATTTCTTTTTCCTTTTTTCCTTTTTGTTTATTTGTTTGTTTTTATCATCAGTTTTCTTCCTATATTGAAATTTAAATGCAAGTTTAGGTATTTTTGACAAGAAGCTCAAAGTTTTCTTGTCTAAATTTTTGAAGTGACAGAAAAACCAAATGCTAAAATGTCCTGGATATTGCAGAAACATTCACTCTCTAGTGTTAATGCTTTTCTGTAAATAAAGAGGCATAAATTGCATGGGAAGCTCTCTCTAATACAAACAATGGTAAAGATAATGTAAATGCATGTGTCTGCGTGAGTCAGTGTTCAACAAAATTAATACTTCCCCCCTGTGAGCAGAAGACTGCTTCCGTGGATGATGACATAGTGACAACACCAAAATCCAACACCCTCCATCTTTTTTTCTTGTCAGTGTCACTTTACCTCCCAGACCGCCATCATCACGCTTCGATTTGATCTTCAGACTGGGTCATGTTTCAACATGGCAGGCCTGGCAATCATCACTTAATTGTACCCTCAGTTCAAGGCAGGGGACACTCACACAGCTGTGACATCCTGCATTCTCCAATTAATTCCTAACTAGCAAATTATTAATTAAACTCAATTCTTCGCATTGCTGTGAAAGCAAATGAATGCTAAATCATTATGATGGTAATTGCACGTTGCAGTAATGGTGAAACTGGTCATTAGTGCTCATATTTTATGTATGCATGAAACCCTGTTCTCGAGACCTTGAAGCAGTGTTAACCACAGTGAAATAAAAGCAGATGCTGAGGTGATAGCTGTGCTTGCCCTGGTTTCCACACAAGTCCAGTATACTGGAGTAATGTTTATACTTTACAGTCACCTGCGTGTTTATTTTTTTGTGTATGTGCATGCTGCACGAGTATACTAGTGGTGATCACTCATTATTTATCATAAACTGCTCCATTTCAATTTGAAATCTGAAAGTGTAGAATATATACAGTAGGACAGGGGGCGAGGTTAAACTATTTATACTCTCCCCACCTGATTTTGTAAGTTTGCTCACTTACAAAGAAAGGTACAGTCACTATGACTGAATGTCAATTAAAAAAAAATCGATGTGCCCGTGTGGAACATAGATTACAATTAATCAGTCAATTACTGCTATTCCTGATCCCATTATGTCCACACCTATCCACAGAGTCAGTTTCTTTAATTCCAACCTCTCCAGCACCATGGGCAAAACCAACCAGATCAAGACCAGGGACAAGATTGTAAATCTGCACAAGGCTGGAATTGGGTACAAGACCAGCTGCAAGAAACCTGGTCAGCACTCATGCAAATGTTCAGCAATGGAAGATCTTGGCTCATTGGGTTGGATGATCATTAGAAAGTGTCCCAGATCCACCCAAAACTATATGGGCGAGTAATAATTATTAATAATCTGAAGCCAGTTCAGGCTACAGTCCCCCAAAGCACTATTAGTAACACGCTATTGTTTAATATATTGAAATCTAGCACCCACAAGGTCCCCCTAATCAAGAAAACACATGTACAGGCCTGCCTAAAGTTTAATAGTAAACATTTGAACAATTCAGAAGCCTTGAGAACTAAATAAAGGCTCTCTGGCCTCAGCTTGACCCGCTGTGACTGGAGGAAGAGAAATGCTGAGTATGACCCAAAGAACACAATCTCTATAGTCAAGCACTTTGGGGCTGCCTTTCTTTCAAGGGTGCAAGACGACTTCTCCACACTGAAGGGCAAGTGGGCCAACTTCCTTTCAGAGCCAGAACACTGAAGCTGGGTTATAGATGGGTCTTCCAGCACCACAATATACCACCAAGGCAACAAAAAAGTAAAAGAAGCACATCAAGGTCATATAGTGGCCTAGTCTCCAGAGCTTGCTCTTATAGAAAATCTGTGGAGGGAGCTGAAACTTTGAGTTGCCAAGCGGCAGCCAAGAAACCTATAAGATTTAGAGTTTTTGTAAAGAGGAGTGTCTTAAAATCCCTCCTGAGATGTCTGCAAACCTGGTGCTCAACTACGAGGAAAGTCTCACTGCTGAGCTTTGCAACATGGGTTTCTCTGCCAACTACTAAATCATGCTTTGCTTGTGGCTCAAATACTTTCACTCAGTGATATGCAAATCATTTCTAACTTTTATGTAATGTGTTGTTTCTGACTTTTTCATTTATATTCAGTGTCTCTCCATTAAAGTGAAACTTAACAAACTTATAGCAGGGGATCAAATAATTATTTCCTGCACTGTACTGTATATACTTCCAGTTCCCTACAAAAATACTGAGAAAACCTCAACAAAATTGTATATAATCAATCATCCAAATAAAAATGTTCATAAACACCGTGTATTTAGCACTTTGTACATGCAGACTATTTGACAAAATTATTGTTAATTCAATGATGCGCAGTCTGTTAATACTTTTAAATCATAGGTGTTGTTTTGAGCATGTTTCTGTCATGATATGCTCAACTCCCATTACTGAAAATATTTCTCTTTCTGCTGTTGTTCTCGTCCCTATTCAAGCAAAATTTTAAACCAATCACCGTTTTGCCTATGCTTGGCATCATCACCTTCAGGCTGTGACTGTTGCCACTGCCGGCACAAGCATTGCTGGCACAAACATGTCTACATTTGTTGGATACCCACCCAAAATCCTTCACTCTGCACTGCCAAACACCTACACAAATGGACACAAAAACATTACCGTGAATAACGATCCAGACAAACTTGCATCACTACCAATAAGAAATAATCTAAACGCACAGTTTTGAGATTTTAATATCGCAAATAAGCTATGCCATGATCTGATGTTTCACAATCTGTTTGACAATTAATGGGCTGCTGCTATAAATCCCCAAATGTCAATGCAAAGTATCAGCAAATGTGCGCAATATTAGAATTGATCAAAACCAAACACGTTTTTTTATAGGAAAAAGGACAAATATCCCCTGGCATCAAATTATAACTTTTCCCAAGGGGTCATTTATGTTGTTATTTTGTTCCTATACTTTGATCCAGGTCAATTACTTTGAATAGATTTTAACAGTAATTATATTTTTTTACTTTGTAGTTTGTGAGGTTGCTTTGTCTGCATTTTGGTGAGGAAGGTAAAAAATGCCAGTGTGAGATCCTGTGTCAGTGTTCTATATCTGTCGGTGGGCTATGCTGAGGGTTGGGTCAGCGACCCAGTGTTTTGTGTGTTTGCTTTAAGTTTTATTCTGTGAGTTATGGTTTTCTGTTTGTATTATGTTTATAGTTCCTGGGTTTTTAGGTTTCTGTTCTTTTTCTGTGCCTCCTGTTCTTGGGAAGGGTCACTGTGTTACGTTTCTTGCTGCTTACGTGCCTTGAGTTCAGCCTGTGTGTTTCCTGTTTTACCTTGATAGTCCTGGTCCTTTGTCAGTATAGTCTGCTTTACTGCTGTACACATATGACTGTGTGGCCACTACCAGCTCCACCACCATCATCAAGTTTGCTGACGACACCGTCGTGGTGGGCCTGATCTCTGATAACAACGAGACGGCCTACCTGAAGGAGATTAGGAATCTGGAGAACTGGTGCCAGAGGAACAACCTCCTTCTAAACGTCAGTAAGACAAAGGAGCTGATAGTGGACTTCAGCACTAAGCAGGAGAGGAACTACCAGACCCCCGTCATCAACGAGTGCCCAGTGGAGAGAGTGGACAGCTTCAAATACCTCGGAGTTCACATCACGCAGGACCTGTCATGGTCCTGTCACATCAACACCGTGGTGAAAAAGGCCCGACAGCGTCTCTACCACCTCAGACGCTTGAGAGACTTCCAACTGCCCTCCAAGGTGCTCAGGAACTTTTACTCCTGCACCATAGAGAGCATCCTGGCGGGAAACATCTTAACCTGGTTCGGGAACAGCACCATGCAGGACAGACGAGCTCTACAGAGGGTTGTGCGGTCAGCTGAGCGCACCATCCGCTCCGAGCTCCCTGACCTGCACTCAATCTACAGCAGGCGGTGCTGGACCAAGGCCAGGAAGATCGTGAAGGACCTCAGCCATCCCAACAACAGACTGTTCTCTCTGCTGAGGTCAGGAAAGCGATTCCGCTCCCTGAAGACCAACACAGAGAGACTGAGGAGGAGCTTCTTCCCGCAGGCGATACGGTCTCTCAATCACACCACCACACAGTACTGACCCACACATACAGTTCTTACACACACACTGGACTTTCTGGACTTTGGTTTTGCACAACACTGGTCACTATATTCTTCATTTCCGGTTAATACTTGTACAGCTGCTGTTATTGTGTATATATTTATTTATATTTATATTTCTTCATACATTCTTATATAGTTCTATATTGTGTATTGTGTATTTTGTTGTACAGTTATTTTATTTTCAACTTTAATTTATATATTTATCTTTATCTTATTCTTCCCAGTTAAATTTACCCTTCATTCTAATTTGTGTTGTACAGTTATTTCATTTTTAACCTTAATTTATATTTTATTCCTACCTAGTTAAATTTACCCTTTTTAATTTTTCATATTTATTTCCTATCTCATTCATAGCCTTTTCCTTTTTTGCTTTCTTTAGGTCACGAGCAGTTGTCCAAGCATTTCACTACATATCGTACTGTGTATGACTGTGTACGTGACAAATAAAAATTGGAATTTGAATTTGAATTACTTCCTATGTCTCGTTATGTCAGATTTATCCCAGCCCTGTCTCCCTACTGTTGTCCATTCCCCTTTGTTAACTGGTGTGTATTTATGGTGTGTGTTGTCCTTTGCTCTTTGTTGGTCTGTGTGCCAGTCATCCCCTGTGTAACCTCTGCTCTCTGTCCCCTCTATTATAATTTCTTGTTTCAGGTTCGTGTTATTTTATGCTTAGGGTTTGGCTCATTTTCTCCATTCCACCTGTTGGTTGTTTTGTTCAGCCATCAATAAAGGCTCGCTTTCTGTTATCCTCCACCTTTGTCTCTATTTGCCTGCGTTTGGGTCCACTCCTCACTCTCTCAACACGATTCTCCTTTGCAAATTGTGACAGATAATTATTCTTATAGGAAGTTCCTTACAATTGAGTAGAGGACAAAGTTTAGCTCCAAGACAGTTTTGTGGTCTTGGACAAAAATTGCCTATCAAGTGAACTTTTAATGGAACATGTACTAGAACTAAAATTGGAGATAACAATGCCTACTTGGAACATCTTTGATGCCAAAGGTGAACAAATAAAAGGAACTGTGAATCCCATAATGAGGTTGCTATAAGAATAACTAAATAAAGTAAATGTGCATGCATGTTTCAAAACTCTATAAACAAAGAGAGACGGAGGGATCCAACTGTGTCTCATCACAATCCGGCCCTTAATTGTCAGTATGTGCTGACAGGCATATGTTTTGGTCACTTTATGTTGAAAGCCCTGTCAGAGGATCCATCTGTGTGTGCGTGTTTGTGTATGTGTGTGTGTTGTATCCATCTATGTGTATATGACGTTCACCATATGTGTATGCTCCATCTAAGTGTTTGACAAGTGCTCCAAGGCGAATGTTGACACTTGGATTAGAGATGGGGCAGAGGGATGGGAAAGGACTTGGATGGGAAGACAGCATTACTTTCCAAGGACAGGAGTGGAAATAAACGATAAGGTGGAGTGGGGACGGGAGTGGCAAACTGCAGGCAGCTGGCTTTGGCCTACTCTGCACAGTCAGGGATTCGAAGGCCTAAAAAGACTGCCACACTCAGAGATTCTTCCCCTGAGCTGCCTGATTACCACTTCTCAGTTGTTGTTTTTTATCTATTTTTAGTGGACTGTTGTATGAATCTCCATTCCCTCATTTGTGATGGACCCCTGTGTTTGGTATTGATTTTTCTCCCCTTGCTTTACTTACTCATCATCCAGACTCAGTGGCACGTCCTGGGAAAATTTAAAGGTTACTTTGTCCTGATGCACACACGAGCAGTCATGTTTCAGATATCAGATGTTAATATCGCAGATAAATTTCTCAGAGGAGACTCTAAATCAGATTTTTCTTTGTTGCTCACTTCTTCTCATCTGCTCTCCCATGGTAGCTGTCCTCAAAGGGAACAGGATACAAAAGCCCTGTGTAAAGCTCCAAGTAACCATTCATTTCCTTCTGACAGATGACACAGAGTGATGCATAGCCTGTAGCTTTACTTGATTTATCAAAAATACACAAAGAACACAACAGACGCTGAGAGAAGACAAGAAAAAGACCATTTGAAATCTGCTGAATGGGCTGTTTTTTCTGTGCTATTTGCATAATTGGTTGTTTGCTTCAAAATGATGAATAAACCAAAATTTATGCTCAAAACATAACAAAGTTTAAAGGCAAAGCAGTGTCCATTGCCAACCAAGCATGCGGTATAATATGAGTGCCTCTGCTTCTTTGCTAATGAAATTGAGATTGCAGAATGTCAGTTTGAAACATGATTCAAATGACAGAAATCAGAAGAAAATCAAATTGTATTATTTGGTGTCAGCCAAGGAAATACGATAACATTTGAACCCACACACTGAAACAAACTTAACCTTGATACAAACCAGAGCTTATAGCAACACATGATTATCTATCAGAAATGACAGCTATCTGTGCTTTTGCTTTTAGTGATGAAAATGTCAGGGAGTGCTGACAATATTAAATTCAGTTTTGTGTATGAAAATCTGCTAATACAGTCATGTTATGTGGTTTTTGTTCTCGATATCCTAACTTAACTCATTCACTGCCAGGGTTTTTGAGCATTTTTACTCATTTTTGAAGAGCCACAGAAAACTGTGTGTTATGATCATATAAACGCTGAACCTACCAAAATGAAGAACAGACTCTCTTCTTCCATCCAAAAAAAAAAAGCTTGTTTCTACCATTTTCCATTCTTTAGTAATCAGCTGTAGAAGAGAGGTGGGTTCCACCAAAAATGCCTGTTTTGACCACAAAAAGGGAGAAAACGAGCTTTTTGTGAAAAATACATTTCAAGCAGTCTGATGTTCACTGACAAGCTGCCCGAGGTTGTATTCTAGCCCCTCCCATTGAAAAACGTAATTGACGTCTATAGACGTCAATGGCAGTGAATGAGTTAATAAATCTACCCCTGCCTTTTTTAATGTTCAGCAGCTAAATATGTCAGTTCGCTTCACTTAAGTCTAAAAACATTTTTAATGTTCAGATTAAAGTGCCATCTAATGTTTTGGAGAACAAATAACAGGCCAGTATTCTTTGTTTTTGCTCCAATGGCAGCAGGCGGTCGACACCTTTTCCTACACAATCAAGCCCCCTTTATAATCAGCTTGAGTGTGGCTGACCCAATCAGAGTCATCAGCAAGATAGATTTTTCCTCTGTGCTCCAGGATAATTAGCCAATTTCAACAAGATACTGAATTGGGTGATTGATTAGTTCAATATGGGCTGGCCCAGACTCTGGTTTTGAGCACCACTACTTGACTTTGCATTACCCAAAAAAGGTGGATGTTGTAAATGCGTACCCTTATTTGACCTTTTTGGTTGTTTTTCTTAGTTTTCGACCATAGAATAGAGAAGAAAATAAAACAGTAGAGATACCGTTTTTCCTCTGTACATCACCACAGTGCAAACTTTCAGGTTCAAAAGTATTGCATCAACTGTTTAAAGATATATTTTTTTTACACATAGTCATCTATTTTCAGAAGCTCAAGAGTAATTTACAAACCAACATTATTGGATGGAAATCCTTTGCATTAAATGACTGCCTGAAATCGAGAACACATGGTCATCACCACATGCTGAATTCCTTTCAGTGAGATGCTCTGCTGGGCCTTGACTGCAGCTGCCTTCAGTTACTACTCGTTTGTGGGTCTCTGTGCCTTCAGTTTCAATTTCTTCAATAACTGAAGAGCATGCTGTATTGGGCTGAGACCGCTGAAGAATATCTGATTTCTTTGTGTTGACAAAAAACTTTTGGGTTGCTTTTAGAATATGCTTTGGCTCATTATCCATTTGCACTGTGGTGCAGACTGATCAGTTTTTATTAATTGACTGAAGTTGAGAATAGAGTATAGCCCTGTATACTTCAGAATTCAATCTTCCTTTAAACCTGGTATTTGTATTTGGGAAGCCATATTTTAACTGTCAACTTTGACAATGATTTACCTGCCTGTTTGAGAGACCTCTTGACCTGGTTAGATGTCGTGAAGTTGCTCTTCTTAAACATCAAAAATAATTCTATCATAGAGTTTAGTTGTCTTGTGTGGTCTTTCAGGCCTTTTGGTGTTGCTGAAGTGGCCAGTGCATTTGTTCTTTTTAAGAATGTACCAGACTGTTGATTTGGCCTGCGGCTTTTGCTGCCTCTTGGGTTTATTTAGTTTTTTTACTCCTGGCCTTCCTGGCCTTCACTGACATCTTTCCTTTGAAAGTTTTAGTGAACAGTTACTAAATCTAAGTCCAACTCTTGGAATCACTTCCAGATCTTTTAGCTTCTAAGTTTGCCTCAATTAGCCATGACGCTGTTTGCCAGTGAATTGTCGACTTACTATTGTGCCAGGATTTAGAAATGTGGGCCCAAATGCAAACTCTTGGGACTGAGTTACTTAACAAAAGTCAAACCTTTATTATGATAAAGAGAAGTCCAAAAGTCAGCCAAAATCAAATGTTATATATTCAAAATATGAGCAAAATCACACAAGAGCCTAAGAACTTGACCTACAATATTTAGTTTGTGTGTTGCTCTTAAGGTTATAGTTGAGTTATTTTGTATTTTTGAGTACTACGAGATAATGTTAAGTTCTAATATTAGTATTGGTGTGTCCTAGTTCAATCTTAGTCTGGTTTACATTTTAGGTCTCCATGTTTATGAGTCTTTTCCTGTCTTCTTAGTAGTCTACCTTGTCCTTTATGTTAAACGTGTAAGTTATGCTCGTGCCTCTTCTGTTCCCAGTTACCTCTCCTTGTGTTCCATGCCTCCCCAGTCTGTCATGTGTTTTATGTCTACATGTTCCATTGTCAAGCTCGTGTTGTCATGTCTACGTCTCTCCATGTTTCATGTGTTATTTTTTAAAGGTCTAGTGCAGGGGTGGGCAATCTCAGTCCATGAGGGCCAGTGTCCCTGCAGGTTTTAGATGTGTCCTCGAACCAACACAGCTGATTTAAATGGCTAAATTAGCTCCTCAACATGTCCTGAAGTTCTCCAGAGGACTGGTAACGAACTAATCATGTAATTCAGGTGTGTTGACCCAAGGTGAGATCTAAAACCTGCAGGGACACCGGCCCTCGTGGACTGAGATTGCCCACCCCTGGTCTAGCGTGTCCATGTTTGGTGTGTTTAGTTTCACTTCCCCTCTTGCGTTATGATCGTTTGTGTCAGCTGTGTTTGCCCAAGTGTTTCTATTTTCCTCATTACACTCCTGTGTATTTAAGTCCTCTGTCTCCTTCCGTTCTTTGTCGGGTTGTCTGTTTCTCCATGTCAAATCATGTCAGGTCACAGAATTTTCTTACAACAGTTCAGGTTCATGTTCATGCTCATGTTTGGATTATTTCTCGTCTACGTTTTACATGTGCCTGTTCAGCTTCATTTTCATGTCCCCTGTCATAGTTTTCATAGTTTGTTTAGTTTATTCCCAGTTTAGGTTTAGCTTAGTTGCCTTCCTTTGTGTTTTGTTTTTTAGTATTCAGCCAAATAAACTGCTCACTTTTCGTTACGTTTCGTTTCCTGTTCTCCTGCGTCTGTTTTTGGGTCCACTCCATAAACACACCAGCGATCCCCACTGTGACAGAACTACCAAAACAAAATGGGAAATAAGTAAACATGGGACATCAAACACCAACCTGGAGACTTGACAAGTAAAACAGAGGACAGGACACAAACTCATGGGATTAACTATAAATAATAACTTTAATTACCAAACACAAAAGAAAACAAAACTTAAGCTGAAAAAAAGATCATGGCAAACAAAACAGGAACTAAAGATAGAATATGAAACTCTAATGAACAAATAACAAACTAACAAAAGAAAACAACCTTAAACAAAACTGAAATGTTGAACGCTGGGTTGCAGACCCTGGATTGTGACAAAATTTAAATGAATTAAAGATTAAAGTCTGTACTTTCATCACATTTATATCGGTTTGATTTAAAACCAACTGAGGTGGTGAAAGTTGTTTCATTGTCCGAATACTTATGGACCTAACCGTAGGTCTCAGCTTGAGAGACAAACTCAGTGCATTTATTGTGAACAATAAGCTCATCAGGTGGAAAATCAAACCTCTCCTTTTCACCGATTTCCTGCAAACCTCCAAACTGTCATAGCACAAAGAATAATCGTCAGGGATGTTAGAGGGCAGAGGCGCAGACATCCATCAAGCTTATTGTCAAGGTTTTCCTCATTTCTCAAAAGAAACAAAACGCCCTAAAAACCAAATCAAGGAACAATACTTCCGGTTTTTCAGCGTCCCGCCATGGTCGGGTCAGTGCCGAGTTTCCCATCCTTTAGCTCCAACACAAAGTCTCCTTTTCCCCTGCCAGGGAAAACTGACATATCCAGCCCAGCCTCTTCCATCGCTTTCTCTTCCCCTTGCCCACATGTGCTTTGTCTCGTCTGCCGTGCCTCATTGGAGCAGTCAGCTTCATTCAGGCAGGTTCACGGGGGGCATTTAGTCACGCATTGTCAACCCTGCTGTAGTCCTTCGGTTCCCCCTGTGAGGTGTGTCAGCGGAATGACACATGCGCTGTACCAAACCTGATCCATGCCTGACATGCATGAAGGCCATTCACATACACACACATATACAGATCATGCAAAAGATCAATTTAGGCAGGTCAGCTTGACGTGATTCTTCTTCTTTTTTTCTTTTTTTTTATTGCTTAGCGTCAAAGACAAGTGGTGAGTAATGACATGGAGGACTATTTTAAAAATAATATCCTACCAACATATTGTATTTGGACAGAGGTTGGAAGCAGCACATTTACTTTTGTGATGTACAGTCCGGTGGAGAAGTGTTTGCCCCATTGCAGATTTCTTCATCTTTTGCATATTTGTAACACAACTTTTTATATTAGACAAAGCCTAAACCCCCTGCACCACAATTAAGGAAAATGTCAGGGTCATCTGACTGATCCAGTCCTAACAATAAGTTAATTATTTTTTTAAGTTTTATTACTAATCTTACAAATAGGGAGGGTGTCTGTCTCCTGAATTCAAACTCGGAGCTATTTCCACAGAAGAAGGACCTGAAATCTAATCATTATCATCGTGTTTGGTACGCACATTTACATCACATGTAACATGACTTAAACCTTCCAAAACGTTCTTCTTCTTGTCTTGTCTTGTCAGTCCACAGAATATTTTCTCAGTCTTGGAGATCATCAAGATGTTTTTTTTTTTTTTTTTTTTCAAATGTGAGACGAGTCTTTGTGTTCTTTTTGTCCACCAGAGCTTTTGTTGTTCCCATTCTTTTGACCCTGAATGAATGCTGCATTAGTGCTTTCAGCTCCCTTCCCAGCATTCCTTTCCACTGCCATATGAATGAACACTGTTTTAATCACAGCTACTGAAGTTTAACTAAACAAGTTTCCAGCCATCACTGTATCATCAATCTTAATACAAGAAAAACCAGTGTTATATTATTTGGCCATCCAGATATTTTGGGTGTTTCTCACCTCCATGCTTGCCCCTTACCATCCTACAGTAAATAACTTGGACAGTGAGTTAGCTCTTTAATCAGTTTTTGATAACCAAGAGTGTTTTCACAAATCAAAAAACAGCTTTCTGTGAAAGATCTGCAGTTATAGTCAGTTATGGTATTTTTTTGTCTAGATTAGACAAAATAATGTAATTTTATATAGGTTTCAGCGCACCATCCATCTGAAGTCTAAATCTAACACAACTATTACAAACGAGGGTAGATTGCTAAATTGATGTTGCAGCTGACCTTTGGAAATAATTACTGCTTTGTATAGGATCTGCCCCAACACTGGTTATTTTTAGATTCTTGCAAAGGACTACTTTTACGTTAGTAGCAACTTTTAGGGCTAAAAAATGAAGCCAATGCATAAGTGCTAAAAACTGAAGTTACTCTAGCAGCACCTGGATACTGGAGTTAGAGGCTTGCCACTTTGATTGATAGACACAGATGGCTATAGCCCAGGTACAACCCATCCAAGAGGTTTTTGCTTTAGTGCTGTGAGTGAAATTATAGTATCTTATTAGTCTGTTAATTAGAACCAGTTACCTGGTCCCTGCATGTGTGTCACACCCCTGTGATGTATTAATGCACCTTGTCAAACAAAATTCCCTGCTTTTGTTACTAACTCAGCACTGCAATCTCTCATAAACCAATGAGTCACTGTTGTTAAAGTGACTCATTAAAGGAAAGGAAAATTATCTCCAATGGGATGCTTCAAATTAATGTCTCCAGAGGGACAGACATGCATATTTTGTCATGGTAGTCTTAAGAGGTTGAAATAAAGGGACCACAACTTTTTGTTTTATGAAGACGTACCTATCATCTAAAACTTGATGGAAAGTCCCATGCATTTAATCCCTAGAGAACTTGACCAATTGCTGATGGTCCTGAACGTCACTGACATACCATGTAATCATGTACGTGATTAAGGGTCACATTAGTCAAGGTTTCGGTCACTATTGTCACAAAGACGGGCTCTGCCATCACGTGAGTTATTAAGGCAACATGGGTCAAGGTGCGAGTGAAGGCTGAAGGTGACACTCCCTCTAGATTTTAACTAGGTCTACCTTGGACTTCTTAGGAATTCTTACAGATAAGAGATGTGTGGAGACCACACACCTTTTTGGTGTGTGGTCTCCACACACCAAAAAGGAGACAAGCTGCCTTCATTTCAAGAACTTAAAACTTTTTACTATGTTGAGCAGCATTTTGGTCATTGTATATTATTTTGAAATGTGCTCTATAAATAACTGACTAAAAGAATTTAGGATTATATGACTTTCGCACAGAATGTTCATCTAATGGACAAAACTACAAGTTAAAATGAGTTACGAATATTGATACGTTTCTCATTGTCTAAATATTCAACTGTTTACCATTAACATAAAATAAATAAATGAGATAACTTGGCCAACATATCACTTATTGCCAGATCAAACACTTAAATGCCATTATGGAGTTATTAGAGTATTGATCTACTATGGTAATCCCAGTCTTACTTACTGTAATTACATTTCTAGGTTATTTTAATAGGCTGTGCAGTTACAAGTCATGTGTTAGTAGACGTGTGCACATTAAAGGAGCACTGAATTAGAGCGACACAGGAGTTAACCTCGGTGCTCATTGTCTATTCACAGAGCATATTGTATCTGCATATGAAATGTAATCACAGGCTTGAAGTTTTATTAAAGTAAGTGATGTAGAGGATGACTAAGGCAGTAATCCGCTCTCAGCTCTGCTCACCCGGTCTCATAATGATAATAGTACGAAGAATTAGTTTCAGCCTGCCATTCACACACATGTAATCATGCACATGCGTGAACACATGCACACACATGCATATATACTGTCATTTATCTTGCTAAATGCAAACTGTAACGAAAATTGTGAATGAAAAAAATCCATGCTCACATTCTCACAATTGAAGGAAATGCAACACATTTTTACACCCCAGGACACACACGTACACATTTTGAGTATTCCTGCGTGGCAGAGTGCTGGTGAGAAGCAATTTCCCCTCCTTGTCATTATTAGATTAGTGCTTGTATTATTTGGGAGAATAAATTGGTCGCAATTGAAATGAATGCCATCAGCCAGACTCTAGTGCATATCTCCTCTGTCTCTTCAGCATGTTGTAAGTTCCTGATTATGAAATGCAGACATGGGGTGCCAGAGGGAGCGCACCATCAACACCACCCATCAAACAGCACACTCACTTTGTTCCTATGATGTGTTTGCCTTAAGCTGAGCCAAGTCAATCAGTGCTGGATGATTTGAGAGAGGTCTCTCCAACGTGAGAAAAAATAATGGCTTGGTGCTTGGTGTGGATGCCAGTGAAGAGTGACCCAAGTTCCCGTCTGCTTTGTGCAAAGGAACCATTTACTGAATCTCAATACATCAACCCTGCTTTCCCCCATTACAAATCGTTTGATTCCCATATAAAATGTGACAAAGCCACAGCACTAAAAGAAGCAAGTCACAAGCAAGTAACTTGTATCCCTCATTTTAGTGTCAACGGAAGGGAAATGCTGATATACACGACCCCATTAGAAGGTTATACAGGTTTGTGCAATGTGCGCACTTCACTTAAATGCTTCCCTTCATTTTCCCCCTTTGATTTGTCGACTGCTGAAATAAGCTCAGTCAATGCTGCCTGATGACTTTGGCTGTGAAGGATAATTGATTGGCGGGGATTATCCCCCTCCAAGTCGCCTGCTGATGGAGCTAAGTCTGACAAGGTGAAGCAATCTGTAACCAGTGTGATGGCGAATCCTGTGATGATGACTGTTGCTGAATGTAAAATATATATATATATATTTTATTCTTACATAAATATGATGCTTTTCACAGACATACCCATTTAAACCCTTTTGAAAAAGCTTGATAGTAGGCCAAATATAAAATATAAAATGCACTTTTTGCTGTATATTGCCTACTAAAATACCTCATTCAGTCTCCTTACATTTTATGAAAGGTTTTCTTTTCTCCCCAGTGCTAGAAAAAGAAATAATCTTTAGTCCCGTACAAAGTATATGTTCGATTCTGACCTGAAATAGCTGCAAAAGTAGTTGAGTAATTGTGTGAGCACTGATGGAGACTGAGTACCACAAACCAGAATTTAAACAGTGTCTTACAAAATTCAAGAAAAATGACCATAAGTGCATTTCTAGCCAGCTAGTTTTATGCTTATTCTATATATATACATATTATAACATGAATAAAAAATGAAATGTCGCACAAAATATATTTGAAAGCTTGGCTGTAGGGATACATTTAGTTGTAAAAATGATGCATGACTTAAATGTCAAAATGTTACCATGCCATATGATGATAAATTATACAAACAAGAGGCACCTATTTCTTCCAGGTGAGAATCTGTCACCTTGGTTAAAAGCATGACACAGTATATGGCATCAGGGCACACTCACTTTGCTCCTGTGATGTGCTTGCCGTAAGCTGAGCCAAGTCAGCATATAATTTGTTATATTGTGTGAGTAAGGCATGCATCACACTTAGACATAGGCACTTGCATGTTGTTGAAGCTAGATGTGTTTTAAAACTAGGATATTCGAATTAAGTGTATTTTTCCATGTGTTATGAAAATGGGGTGTAGACAGCGCAACAAATGTTATTTAGCTTTTGGTAAGATACAGATAATAAATGGTTTTAATAAACCTTGTTCTTTCCACAGCTTTTTTATTATTATTTGAATGTGGTCATTATGCGTTGCTACCACTTATTTTAGATTTTTATTATGTGTTTGTCCCAGGTTTTACTGTAGGTGATGCCATCAATTAAATATTCTCAAATGTAAGGATTTGGTTGACCTCAGAACTGCAAAACAATGTTCAGCAAGTCAGTAGTAAGGACAAATGTAAAATATCACAGCATTACAGTCACAGGAGTTAGTATGTGGAACACCTGTACAGATGAAAATTAAGAAAAGTAATTTAACTTACAAAAATTCACACAATTGTTTAAAAATAATAAATTGCATGAATATAGGAAATCTTCCTCTCAGTGACTGAGTTGTCTCGTTGTGCTCTATTGAAGCCTTGTCCTTATTTTCAGCTCAAGGCCAGAGTACCCCAAGCTTAAAGTGTTCTTTAAGGTGTTTGTCACGTAGATATAAAATAAGCTCAGAGATTAAGCAGGTGTTAACCACAGAGTGCGTTTATGTTAAAATGTAGTTTGCTGTCATTTTGGTTTACGTGCTAAAATTGTTTTATTTGTGTATGTCCATGTGTTGCATATGAGTGTAGACTCGTATATAGTTAAACATGTATGGATCATATAATGTCAAATTCTGAATATGGATTTGCAAGTAATGAAATCTGAAATAAGGGGGTAGGAACAGGAAAAGTGTAAACTTCATCCTACTCCTTTCAAGCACACACATTCTGTAGACATAGACATATACATGAAAACTTGATGTTTTTTAAGTTTTGTTTTTCTTTTTTCTCTTGTTATTTCAGTTATATTTGCATGTTTGAAATAAAATTATTTCTATCTATCTATCTATCTATCTATCTATCTATCTATCTATCTATCTATCTATCTATCTATCTATCTATGCAAACTTTTGAAATAGTTTTTTAAAAAAATGATAAAAAAAACATGCTCTTTTCTTGTACTGGAGCAGCAGATACCTCAGGATTAGACATGTGATTTAAAACAATTACAAAGTAGAACATCAGCAGAAATGAGCGGTTCCCTGCAGAGATGGGTAATAAAAGAACAAAATGAAAAACCTTTCAAAAATAATCATTCATTTTATCACAATTTTTTTTAAATCTCATTTTTAATTGCAACTGTTCCAAATTAACTACCCTCAACCTTTAAGTAAAGGTCTATCTACCTAATAGAAATCCAAGTACTGTAAAGCAAAACCTCTTCTTTCTGTATTTATGTGTGTGTCCTTTCAAAGATTGCCTCTCCAGAGGCTTTACATCCTCCACGCCTGTCCATCAGCCTGCCTAGCAACATAATTAGAGCGCTTACAACAACAGTATCTGCCCAGTGGGACTTACCACACATGAATGCTTACTCCACTGCCATTATACACTCAAGACACTATCCCAATTCATTCTGTCCAACACACTTGAGTTACAGTGAAGTTGCACCCCTGTCATTGTGTCTTCTTTCTGTCTTTCTTTGAAGAAGCACCGTATACTGAGTCCTGGGGAACCAGCTGGACTCTGTGGGTTGCTGCCGATGCAAGGTGGTGAAAAACCCCCACTAAACACAGAGAAAGCAGAGAGCCCTAATTGTTTTTTAATGTGCTTGGCTGCAGGGCAGTTAAGCTTGTTGAGGGAATGTGAGTGTTTATGTTTTTTTACGTGTCTCATTTGTTTTTAGAAGCATTAAGGTGTGTGAGACATTATGCTTAATGTTTAGAGGGATTCTTGCAACTGTATATGTAGTGCAATTGTTTTTGTGAAGCAAAAGTTGAGAAAAGAAAAGTTTAGTTTATTTAATAGGAATAATTTAAGTTTAACCCCTGCATGTACTCACTGTTAGAGTCTCCTCAAATTGGAACCCTAATAAGTAATTCCAAGCTTTTTAATGTGTCATTTAGAAATGACCACGATGATCTTTTAAAAGAATTATTAATGTTTTTCATTTTCAATTTTGCTATTTGCCTATGATGGTTCAAAGTAAGCCAATTACTACACGTTGTGCTAATATTGTAGAAGCGGAAAGGAAAAAGTGGTTTTTAGTTACTGGTGTCTAAAAAAACGCAATAGTTAGACTGCAAAAGTGTTCAAAATAATGGATTTGATAGTGCAGCTCTCTATTTTTGTTAGGAAAAACAAATAGCTTTATCTGAACTCAATGGAGTGAGTTCAGATAATCTAATGTCAAGTAGCCGTTAGTGTCACGGTGGCGGAACTGACTCAGGCGCAGACTGAGGTAGCACGGTTCAACAACACTTTATTCAGAATCAGAATCAGAATACTTTATTGATCCCTGGGGGAAATTATTTTTTGTTACAGTGCTCCATTTTAAACCAACATTAAGACAAGACAGACAATACGCTAACTAAGAATAGTACAATATATACATATATATACATACATACATACATAAGTCACTTATAAATAAATATTTGGAAAAGAAACATGTGTAGTTGTAGCAGCAAACAGTGTGTTAAGTGGATGCGTTGTACAGGGAGATGGCCACAGGCAGGAATGATTTCCTGTGTCGTTCAGTGGTGCTTTTCGGTAATCTCAGTCTCTCACTGAACGAGCTCCTGTGACTGACCAACATGTCATGGAGTGGGTGGGAGGTGTTATCCAACATTGTCTTTATCTTGGACAGCATCCGCCTCTCCGACACCACCTTGAGGGAGTCCAGCTCCATCCCCACAACATTGCTGGCCTTACGGATCAGTTTATTAAGTCTGTTGGCATCTGCGACCCTCAGCCTGCTCCCCCAGCATGCAACAGCATAGAGGATCGCACTGGCCACCACAGACTCATAATCACTCCGGTGCGCTATGTACACGTGAAGGGGGGGGGGGGCGGGAACACCAGGGTCCCGGGGGTCAATAGGGGGTAAACACACGTCTTCACACTTGCTCCGCTCCTCGTCCAAACACTCCTCACACGAGCAACCCACTCACACTCGCGGGGTCCAGGAATCAAAACGGGCGGGTCCAGATAAACCTATAAACATAGACGAGGGTAAGTCGGCGGCAAGCACGGGAACAACTAATTCACAATGAAGCCAGGCAATACTGACGAGGGTCACTCAATATTCCAGAGACGAATAGCTCAGAGCCCCAGCCTTAAGAAGAGCCAGAGATCAACTGCAATTCACTCGAGATCAGCTGCAGGTGCGTGGGCCAAGGGCGGGAGCCCAATCAGGCAGACAGGTAGGGGACAGGCTGGCCGGGGAGGCACAGGGACCATCAACTACATGCTACCATGGGCCTTCTGTATTATCTATATCACCTCACTCACAACTGGCATTGATCTGATAAGAAAAATCAATAAGGGATAACAGCTTCTGTCAGGTTTGACCTTGTTAGACATGTTCAACTACGGTTCATGTAAGTTACTTGGTAGAATGCTTGTGTACCCCAGATACGAACAGTCTAACATTTTCTCATATTTTCTTATAATATATTGTATATTATTTAATAAACACAGTGGAGGATAAGCACAGCAATTATGCTTTATACAGAAATAAAGTGGCAAACTGTATTGAACCATGTTTATCAGCATATTAAGGTTTAACATTTGTTCTTCACCTTGGAAATAACTGTCAGCTTAGCAAATGCCTCCTGAAGCCTACAGCCACACACTATGTGATAAAAATGGTTTAAAAACTCTAGATGGTAAACAGCCATATAATATGCTCATTGTAAGGCTGTTTACAGCTACATTCAAATCCAATATAATATGTTACAAGCCATTATTTGTTTGCAGGGTGTTTGAAAATTTTGGAATAAATTTAGGCGTTACTACCATTGTCGATGTGCACTCCTGCCACGACTGTATTAATTCTGCTGGAAACAAAAACGTCTTCATATGTCAAACTGCATCAAAATTATACTGTGAAAATTGCCTCTCATACTTCAAAGCTTTCACCAACAGCAATGGATTCTGGGTCTAGTGATGATTTGTTCATAATGGCGACGCCACTTTTAGCATGTTTTGAAGTCGTTAGGCTCACAGCCAAATGTTGTAATTTCTGCAGTGCTCCTTTTAAAGGCACCATTCGGAAGCTTGAAAAGACAGATGAAATTACATAAATCTAGTACTGGAGCGAAACATCTTTCACATAAATGAAAAGCTTCTGTTAATGTGTGAATTATTTCTGATTTATCCACATTAGCAGCAACAATTAAATCTCCTGGCATTTCAGTGGCATTTATTTTGTCATCATTAAACACTTTGATTGATTACACAATGGCTTATTTTCTTTCTAGATTTTAATGTCACAAAGGGAGTCATTTATTAATTAATAGTGAGTGAAGTTGCCATTTATTACTAACAATCACAGCTATTATAAGAGAACGTATGTTGATTGAATGAACTTTAGAAAGTGCACTCCACCCAAAAGAATGACCAAATGCTTACAGGTGCTAAATTTCCCTGACCTGCAGCCGAGCTCTCAGGTGAAAGCTGTGTAATTATTTAAGCTTTTAGTCTTAGAAATAGTAGTTTCGCACTTTCCATACTGGGATAGTTCACTTTAATCATGCATGCAGGGGGGGCTAACTGTGAAAACCAGTTTTATTGTGATCACGCCAAGTAGTAGAGGCCAGCCTGGGAAAGTGGCCAAAGATAAAGCTTTGCTTTTATAAGTGTCACTTTATCCAGCTCTCAGTACTTTTGTAGCTTTTAACTTGATATCAAACATTACCTTTTTAGGATCACTCCAAAGCTTCCCTGTTCTTACATGTAGCAGATATTAGCGTGGCTGTTACAAAGTTGTTTTCCTGCAGTGTTTAACACACACTGCTGCTGTTTTAGACGAAAATGTTGGTGGATTGCGAAGCAGTGGGAGGCTTTTTCTGTAAAGAAAGAAAAGAAATATGTTCTGTGATTTAGATGAGACCCAAGAGTCTTTTATTTCTAATGAGGACTTTTGAATGAATCTTCCAAAAACTTATATTATAGTTTAGGCAAAAACCTGCTGTGTAAAGCTCTGGGTAGAATATAAACTTCAAAAAGTACAAATATTTAATTATTGCACTGATATATTTGGTGTCCTAGAAATCCATGTGGGCTGGGTCATTACAGTAAATGCATATGACATAATTAATAACCCAACAAAGTTGTTATTCAACATTATTTGGTCAGTGAGTCAGTTTTCAATATTGTAGAACTAACGAGCCAGCATTTCTATGGTTAATGAAGCTTTGCACCTTGCTATGCCATCGTGTACAAAACCACAACTTGCATCATTATCCTAATCTCTTTAGCCATATGGTAACAATAAGGAAAACATATAACTATGAGGAAATCAAAACAATAATCGTAAATCTGTTTGAAGTCTATAAGCAGCCCAGATCTGAATTCCTCTGGACACCAAAAGAGCTATTTGACAGATGTAGTTCAGTCTCAGACCATGACCCACCTGATTATGATTCTACAATATGGATGTTGGACTGGGAACTGCATATACTTGTCCAAACCCGATACCGTAGCATGTGTATCCATTTTTTTAAATGTGCTTTATAAATAAACTTGACTTGACTTGATGTGTACATATCTAAAATTACTGGAAAAAAATCATCACTTACAAAATGCAGGAGTCTTTATTTGGCTGTTTCAGTATTTTGTTTTTATTAATGACAACTCTTCTGCAGACAAGTGCTGTACCGGGAAAGAAGAAACAATGAGAGACCATCTGCTGTTATTGCAAAACGAAAAAAGGGGGAAAAAATTGAAGCAATGTTAAATACGAGATCGTTGTGGGAAAAAAAACATTGCACGCCAAACGTGGCACTGAGCATCCGCAAACATATTATATTTAGTCCTAGTCTCAAGGCCAGTACTCAGTTTTTGTCTATTCCAAGTGATCTGGAAGCACTTTTTATTTTCTATTGTTATTTTTATTTATTTATTTGTTCATTTTGTTGGTCTGATAGAGTTTTTGAATAATGGTGGATCACTGTGTAGAGATATTTTAATCAAAATGTAAAAGGCACTGAAGATAAAATATATTTTCAATAATGAATGATAATAATAATGGATTGCATTTATACAGGCACTCAAAGCGCTTTACAATTCCACTATTCGTTCACTCTCACATTCACACACTGGTGGATGCAAGCTACACTTAATATAGCTTGCATCCACAAGTTTTATAAAACTTAATATGATTTGCTCTTTAAAGTGTTTCAGTGGTTTGAAGCTGGTTGTTTATAGAACTCAGCTGAAGTTTTTAGGGGAAGTCTGTAACATCAAATATCCCAGTCATGTTTCTAAAGAGCCGGTTACCTGCTTTATAACAAACAGAAATATTATCAACATGAGTCTGGTAACATGTTAGTGAGCAGCTACACTTTGATAAAAGATAGATCGTTATCATTGTCATGGGTTATCTACGAATTTCTAGTATTGTTATTTGCCTTCATCCACCACCCCTGTCTAAATAGCAGCCTAACAGTTGTCTGATTCTGTGATATGTGTAAACTCTGTGATGGAACGGACACTTGTCCAGGATGTTCCCCTCCTTTGACTCAGTGTCAGCTGGAATAGGGTACACACTGCCCCTCCTGCTTGTGACCCTGAATTGGATAAGCACTTAAGAAGATGGATGGATGGCCAATGTGGAATTAGCCAAACTTTTTTTTGCTGATAACAGCCTGCAGATGGTTAGAAAGGTTATGGAGGGCACTGAGATTAAGCCCAAAATCCCAAACTGGGTCCTTTTTTATGGGGAATAGTACTTATCCTTATATATTACTCACTTGATTAACCCTCTCAGGCCCAAATTAAGTTTTTTGTTGCTAATGCACAACCAAGTCCTGCAGTGGTACTTCTGAGTAAAAAAAACTCATAAAATATGTATGTGGGGTAATCAGGTTGTTAGTTCTTAACTATTGCAAATCTGCAACGTCTGCCTGGAGAGGGTTAATAGTTAATTTTACCAATATTTGTAAATACAACTTTACAGAAAGTGCTTACTAATTAAAACATACTGCACTACTGCATCCTCTCTTCGTGTAATTCTTAAGAACAAAGCAACTATGTCCATTTCACTGCCTGTATTATGCATCTGCTGTTGCTTGGAATCCATCTCCATAACAACAAAGTCGTTCCACTTATTCATGGAATAAAAGGAGAGAAGAGAAAGATATAAATAGCCATCAGGCATTTATAGCATTTATAGACAAATTGGCTTTTATTCATTGATGGTGTATGCGCAGTAGCATATGCATGGATTTTCTCTAAAGTCAGAACTGCATTATTAAGTCAAATTAAGCTGTATTCTGCATGCAGGAGCTGAGTGCTTGACCCTTTCTTGCCGGAGGAGGCCATCTCGTTGTACTGCATTAGGAGGTCCAATTGATCCTGTCTACAGTTTAAATGAGCCCATCTTTGGACTAATGCACCCTTCGCCATTGACAGTCCAGATTTTAATCTCTTTTTTTCTCACCACGGGGCTCACCACTCTGAAATACTCATTAACACTCCTCCAATTCTGACAAACTTGTTCTTCCCACACCTCATCGTCTCCATTTTTTCTTTGCTCCCACGGCCTGTCTTCTTAGTACATCTTCCCAAAGCAGCATAGTGTTGCACACTCTTTTGTCGTTATTTTTATCTGTTGGACCACCTTATCTCAGTTCCGTTCAACTGTTACTGTTATTGTCGGTCGAACTCTCCATAATCCTCCCTCCCTATTTTTGTCTGCCTTGGACTTAGTGAGGAAGGCTGACAGAGAAACTGAAAGGGAATTACAGAGTCCTGTATGTCATTGAAGCCACTGAGACTGACAGTGAAAAGCCAATAATGAGCCCTCCATCCTTATTTTCCTCATACACTGACCGGGCTTCTTTCTGTCCTCCAGTCCTGATCTTTTTGTGGTTCAAAGGTCATTTGTCTTGGCACGGCAGAGACTATTATGCTCACATACTTTTAAAATGACTCACCTACATACCCATTAGAGTTAAATAAACCTAATTAAGTAAACATTTTGGATGATGGATTTCAGTAGTCTCATAGCAATTACTGAGTTTCAGGACTATTGATTTATTTCATAGTAGAGCTACAGGAGATTCCGCTGAACCTTGCCAGGAGAAGAACTGTAGTATTAGATATATTATATATCCTCTGCTCGTTAATGTCAAGGAGGCACACTGCAAATCAAACAAATTCACTCTCTCCACACAGCCATTGACTGTCTGTGACATTCAGAGCATCTGAATCAACATCAACATCTTATACTGAGGATCATTTCATTAACAGGCATGTTTGTGAACCTATATAACTCATACAATTCATTGCTAGACAATATTCGCTGTGTTAAGCAAGAAACTATTGATCGCGTTGTGTATGTACTACTTGTAAAATCAATGGCATAAATATTTTTCTACTTTCAGCTGCTCCCTTTAGGGGTCGTCACAGTGGATCATCTGCCTCCATTTCACCCTATCCCTTGTATCCTCTTCTGTCACATCAGCAGCCTGTATGTCCTCCTTCGCTACATCCATGAATGTTCTCTGTGGTCTTCCTCCTTTCCACCTGCCTGGCAGCTCCATATTCATCATCCTTTGTCCAGCATATCCCTCCTCTGCACAGGTCCAAACCATCTCAACTTTGCCTCTATAACTTTGTCTTCAAACCACTGAATCTGAGCTGTCTCACTTATATACTCATTTCTAATCATGTTCACTCCCATTTAAAAATAGATGCAAAATATAACAAGCATGGCCAGGAAGTTGTCAAAAAGAAAGTCTTCTTATATAAAATTTCATTAACACTAGCAACAACAGCCCTGGAGAAAATAAAGGCATAATTACTTAAGCTGGTATTTAGCATTCCATCCATCCATCCATCCATCTTCATCCGCTTTATCCGGAACCGGGTCGCGGTTAGCATTACCTCATTAAATCTACAAGGCGATTATTAACAATCTGACAGCATATAATTCTATTTAAACCTTTTGTTTTGATTTCAATAGGTCCTTTAGCAAAACCCCCCACTGAACAAGTTAGAGGGAATGTTTTCAAACCAAGAAAGATTACTTTAGGATGTAATAAACGTTATCTATTCAAAATAAAACTGCTTTAGAAAGGCCACAAAATATGTCAGCATGGCTTATCATGCTAGCATTGTGCAGATTGCTGCAATTGATTTGAATAGCATCTTGCTGGAGGAGGCCCATCCAGGCTCAAACCAGATGGTGATAGCAAAGAGGTGGACGTAATTAAAATGGCTGATCCTCAGCGAGACGTTGTATTGATACCTTCTCAGGGCCTATACGACGCTAAACATGCGGCAACACTTTTGCAATCTTTTCTCCAGAGGGTACACTCTTCTTCGATATGTGCCAGGCATGGGCTCCTTCAATTTAAGGTCCTACACCGATTACATATCTCCAAGGAAAAGTTAGCCAAGTTCTATCCAGGAGCTGACCCTCTGTGTAACAGATGTAAAGCAGAAACAGGTTCGCTCCTTCATACCTTTTGGACATGCCCCAATCTTCATACCTATTGGGTGTCTATATTTAACACTCTGTGAGAGATGTATAACGTTAAATATGATCCTTCTGCTCTGACGGCTATCTTTGGGGTGATACCTCAAGACATCACTTTGCCAAAATGCTATTCGAATTCTATTGCCTTTGCTTCACTTATCGCAAGGCGCCTTATACTTTTAAGATGGAAGCAGGAAGCTCCTCCCACACATGAACAGTGGCTTGCGGAGCTCATGAGGTTTTTACATTTAGAAAAGATGAGATATACACTGGCAGGTTCAACCACCAAATTTCTTAAGGCATGGCAGCCATTCCTGATGTACATGGAAACATTTAAAATGACCACCTTATCATGACCAGATACCATATCTCTATATCGCTATCATAGCTAACTGTACGCTGAATGTCCCCTATACATTTTATTTTTCTATTTGTTTGTTGTTGTTTGTTTGTTTTTTGTTGTTTTGTAGGGGTTTCTTTGGTTTGTTTGTTTGTTTTTTCCTTCTCTATTTCTGTTATCTTTTGGGGTATTGTAAATACTGAACAGCAAACTACTGTATGTTCAATGTTTTGTTGTTAACATGCTGCTGTGACTGAAAATAAAATTTATAAAAAATAAAAATAAAAAAAATAAAAAAAAACATGCGGCAACACTCTCTAAACAACCTCGACAAAAGGAATACATCCACAAAATTGATCTTATCATGCTCACGTTTGTTATGAATTCTTTTTTCAGCTTGGCACAGTGACAAAGCCTGAGGGCACAATTGCCAGACACACTGCGGTTATGATTTCGGAACTAGTTTTGGATTTAGAATAGTTTCCATGGTGAGACTGGGTTATTAGTCAAGATTGATCCAGTAGGTGGCCTGCTCTTGTTCACTGTGTGCTAAATCTGCTCAGATCAAAATAATGCATATTGCTAGATGTGATTTTGCCTAAAATTCCAAACTCACTTACATTATTTTCCACTTATAGAAACTTGTAGAATGTGCACTTTTTCTGATAAACTGTTTGTATTCATCACTCCCAGCTGCTTCCTTTTTATTCACAAAAATGCTTTCTTCCTCATGCATAAGTAGTACGTTCAACACTACTGCTTCTTTCGAGCTTGCACAAATTACTTTTATGAAATACATCATATACTCTTACCTACCTCCACAGTTTTTATTATAAAGCTGTAAATCAGGACGCTTTGGTCCAACTGAGGTCTAGTGGCTCGTGAAGGGATGAATACAAGACATCATTTCCTCTTTTACAATGCTGCGAGCAACATGTTAACACACCTGTGTGGTCACTAATGAGACAAATGTTGGCAGTAGGTGGACTTTAAAAATATTGTCGGCAGTTATGTCTCGGCTGAGTAACTATTTACATTCACATTGTGCGACCTTCACGAAAAATCCGGCTCTTGCTGGCCATTGGGAGCTTAGTGGTGTGTGCGATAGAACGCTGAGGTACATTAATCCAGCAACGAGGTGCAAGAGGCATTGTCATAAATGGGCGCTAACCTCTAAAGTGTGACTTCAGTGAGTCTCAGTGTGAAGTTTTGAACTTAATGGTGGCATTTAGTGTTGGAAAAGTGCCATGTTTTCAAGTCCAGAGCTAATATCTGTCACAAGAATATTCCATGAATATTTTTGCAGTGACCTCGAACTTGATTGAAGGATATGCACTCATTTAACTCTTTATATGAAAAAACTTGCAGTTAGATTTGCCTAAGAAGTGTGAAAAAACAAGAATATTTTACTGAGGACATTTTTTTCTGTTTTTTTTTCTGTTATCAAACTGTTCTCCCACTATGAGCTCAGTCTGAGTGAAGTTTTTTTCTACTCCTCTCACCTCATGTTATGTATTTTTGTTGGTTTTTTTTCCCTATCAGCCTACCTCTCTGACATGTCTTCCCAATGTGTTGTTTGTGTTTAGTTTGGTCAGTAGGTTCCTTTGTAAGTGCGCATGGTTTCTATGAATTGTTTCCCCTCACAATAACTTTACAGAGAGAGATTTTTTTAATTACTTATTAATAACAGTAAGTACAGTAGTATACCAGTAAGGCTAAAGGTCGTGAGCATGACCCCTTGTTAATTTGAGTCACTGAACTGAACGCCCAAGAATTCATTCTTGGAGCTTGTGCTTTGTGCAGAACAATGTGCTTCCACCTGGAAACAAATGAGCTCTATCAATAAAACTTTGCTTGCTTGCTCAGTGAATTCAGTTCCCATATTGTTTTTTAGATTGCCTATCCATATTATGCATTCCTACAGCTTGGATGAATGCAGGTTGCTAACAAATCCTGCTAGTTTTAGCTGATAACACTGCACTCCAACCCTTTGATCCAAATATGAACACGTCTGGCTTCACAGACATCACCATGGTGACAGCCAAAATGCTGAAGTTGAGCCTCCAAAATGTGACGTCATGAAATAAACGTTTGTCATCGCGTTCACTGTGTGCATCTTCTATATACAGTCTCAGGAATTACTTGTCTGTCCAGCTTTGCTGCTTCTGTTTTATTTCTTGTAAAAAGACAGTGTGATTTCAGATCCAGTGTTAGTGTTTTTTTCCCCATATTGTGCATCAGATCAACAAATCAGAAACTTAGTCTTTGAATACTGAATTGTGATGAACATATGAACTGGCATACTAAAAAAAATATCACACTCTAAATATATGAAGTGCACTCTATACAGCTATAAAGAGTGGGGCCCAGACAAAGACAGACAAATCAGGCTATTCTGGTAATTATGCTTCATGATCATGAGACATCATCTGATCTATAGCTGCAATACTGAATGTCTATGTAGGGACAGTAAAACACTCTGACAGAGCTGACATCTGCTGTTGTGACAGGTGCAAGAGTTTACATCCATGAGCTGCATGAGATACAAAGTCACAGCTACATTATAGGACCATGATGCACTTGGGCTCAGCATGAACTTTTGTTGAAACAGCAGTGCATGCCAAAACATGAGAGTAATGCTAAATAACCGGATTATTAGTTATGCACGCAAGCTGATACAAAGTGGGAAAAAAGAGAGGGAAGATGCATGCTTACAGATGAAGAAGAAGCTCTTCCGCTAACATTATTTATTAGTTTTAATCCAAAGACCGAATGTGGCCAAAAGTTCAAATCCTTCTTCCTTTTAATGATCTGTCAGCTTATTTTTTTATATAGTGGATATGGTGTCAGGATTCGAGACACTGACACTTCTTTGCTTTGCTCATGTGAAAAAGCCTAACGTTTTTCAACCACAAATAACTTTGAAGTGGGAAACTCTCATTAACTCCCAAACTCTTAATCTTAAAGAGGATGAAAACATGAAGAAACTGAGACAAATCCATTCAATGACCAGTAAAAGTCTTGCTCTGCAGTGAAGCAGAATAACTGCAAGGCCTCCCCATTTAGCTTCATTTATTCTTTCTGTGCTTTGCACAACAGTTGACAGGGTTTTCCATGCAATCTCAGCTCAAGGTCCATTTTGTAAGTATTCAGGTGCTTTCAGTGATACAACTCACTTTTATTACTCTGAATGTAAGAATGTCATATGCATTATCCTGGATTTCAGCTTATCAGTTTCTGAACTATCATTTAAGATCTGCTCAGTTTTGTGTTTTATTTTGTTGAAAAAGAAACATTTTCATCACCTGTTTGACTACTGAACCATTAATTTAATGACAAAACAATATCTGACAGTCACAAGTGTTTTCACATGACTTTGAGCAATAGTTCAGCAGTCTTCCCAACCGTTATATGTAATTTAAGGTCCCTCAAAATCGTCTTGAAAATTTGATACTGAACTATTTTTTTAATTACTTATTGATTTTTATTTGCGTGCAGTAGTAAACAAAGGTTTTGTTTTACTGACAGAAAGAGAAACAGAGAGACAGAAGGAAGAAAAACTAGAAAGAAAGACAGCTGACCAAGTGGGACATAAACCACTTATTGATTTTGACTGCTGATCCGTGTCACAAAATTGTCAGGAGATGCGTCTTACTGTTCGACTGTGTGAGAAATGACAGAAAAGAACCTGGGAAACAGAGTCAAGAACCAAGTAGGCTACTTAATTCATGAAAAAGTGACAAGTCTGAATTAAATATGATAGAATTTAATCAACAACCAAAAGCCCTATAGCTACATTACCACTTAGATAATGAATTGCCATTCTGAGCCTTTAGTAACTTAGTTTACCGACAAACACTTCCGAAGGGCTTTGAAATTTGGTTTGCACATCTCTAAACGCAGATTAGACAATTATAAGTCTTTTTTTTCTCCTTCATTTTGTCAGTCTTATGTTTTATTATTGAAATGCATGATAGTACGCTATTTTTGAAAAATACACTGCCTCTCTTTTCTTCCAGGCACTGGAATGTGAAGATATGCTGAATTTTGAAGTCTCATTCCTTTATCTGACTTTTTTGGCCATTGCTTGGCTGCTGTGATGCACCTTTGTCTCGCACATTTTTAAATAGTTATTTTACTTGATAGGTTAATAGATTAAAAAATAAATTAAAATATTAATGAATATCAAATCAAATCAAATCAAATCACTTTTTTATTGTCACATCACATGTGCAGGCACACTGGCACAGCACATGCGAGTGAAATTCTTGTGTGCGAGCCCCACAAGCAACAGAGATGTGCAAACACAACAACACAAACGACCAAAATACAAGAATGGCCAACCTGAAACTAATAAATATATGTACAATATATAATAGTGTATGCATTTCTGGATGTGTATACTAAATATTTTCCTACGTGTGTGTGTGTGTGTGTGTGTGTGTATACACATTTTTACAAATTAAATAGTAAAAAAATAAAATAAAATAATAATAATAATAATAATAATAATAATAAAATATATAAAATATACAGAGTTGAATATGTGCAAAACAAGTGGCATTTATATACAGTATGGAGTGCATAATGTTAAAGTTCCAGTAGTGAAGCTGAGGTGTCTATGAAGTGTTCAGCAGTCTGATGGCCTGATGGAAAAAGCTGTCTCTCAGTCTGCTGGTACGGGACCGGATGCTGCAGAACCTCCTTCCTGATGGAAGCAGTCTGAACAGTTTATGGCTGGGGTGACTGGAGTCCTTGATGATCCTCCCCGCTTTCCTCAGGCACCGCTTCCTGTAGATGTCTTGGAGGGAGGGAAGCTCACCTCCAATTATCCGTTCAGAGCACCGCACTACTCGCTGGAGAGCTTTGCAGTTGTAGGCGGTGCTGTTGCCATACCAGGTGGTGATGCATCCAGTGAGGATGCTCTCAATGGCACAGCGATAGAAGGTCCTGAGGATGCGGGGGCTCATGCCGAATCTTTTCAGTCTCCTGAGAAAGAAGAGGCGCTGCTGCGCCTTCTTCACTGTTTTGTTTGTGTGTACTGACCACGTAAGATCCTCAGCCAGGTGTACGCCAAGGAACCGGAAGCTGCTCACTCTCTCCACAGCAGCGCCGTTGATGGTGATGGGGGTGTGTACTTCTCTGCACCTCCGGAAGTCCACTATCAACTCCTTTGTCTTTGCGACGTTGAGGGTGAGATGGTTGTCTTGACACCAGTGGGTCAGGGCGCTGACCTCCTCCCTGTAAGCCGTCTCATCACCGTTGGTGATAAGACCCACCACTGTAGTGTCGTCCGCAAACTTCACAATGATGTTGGAGCTGTTAGTGGCTGTGCAGTCGTAGGTGTAGAGTGAGTACAGGAGAGGGCTCAGTACACACCCCTGTGGAGCACCAGTGTTCAGTGTGATGGGGGATGAGGTGATGCTGCCCAGTCTGACCACCTGGCGTCTGTCAGACAGGAAGCTAAGGATCCAGCTGCAGAGGGAGCTGCTCAGTCCTAGATCCTGCAGTTTCCTGTCCAGCTTCGAGGGAACGATGGTATTGAATGCTGAGCTGTAATCTACAAACAGCATCCTCACATACGTGTCTCTCTTCTCCAGGTGTGACAGGGCAGTGTGTAGTGTCAGGGCTATGGCATCATCAGTGGACCTGTTGTGGCGGTATGCAAACTGTAGAGGGTCCAGTGAGTCGGGTAGTGCAGAGCAGATGAAGTCCCTGACCAGCTTCTCGAAGCATTTGCTTACGATGGGGGTCAGGGCTACAGGTCGCCAGTCGTTCAATGAGGAGATGGTGGAGGATTTGGGTACAGGGACGATGGTGGCCATTTTGAAGCAGGCTGGGACTACAGACAGAGAGAGGGAAAGGTTGAAGATGTGCGTGAACACTCCAGCCAGCTGAGCCGCGCATGACCTGAGGACGCGGCCGGGAATCCCGTCCGGACCAGTAGCTTTGCGTGCGTTCACCTTCCTGAAGCACTTCCGCACATCCTCCTCAGACACAGTGTGCGCACTGACGTCATCCGCGGTGCGCACACTGTCCGGTCTCATGGTGTTCGCTGTGTCGAATCTAGCGTAGAATACGTTTAGATCCTCACACAGAGAGGCCGTGGTCTGCGGTGTGCTGGTTTTCCCTCTAAAGTCTGTGATCGTGTTTAGTCCCTGCCACATACTCCGAGGGTTGTCAAACTGTTGTTCCACCCTGTCCCTGTACTCACGTTTGGCTGCTTTGATCGTCTTCCGGAGTTGGTAATGTGCGTGTTTGTAGTCCGATGTGTTCGCGGAGGCAAAGGCGGTGTTCCGTGCCGCCAGTGCCGCGCGAACATCTCCGTTAATCCAGGGTTTTTGATTTGGGAAGGATTTGACTGTTCTGGATGGGACGACATCTTCCACGCATTTCCTGATAAATCCGCAGACTGAGTCTGTGTATTCATCAATGTCTCTGGCGGCCACGTGAAACATTTCCCAGTCCGCGTGATCAAAACAGTCCCGCAGCGCAGACTCCGATTGGTCCGTCCAACAGTGCACCGCCCTCTGGGTTGGAGCTTCCTGTTTCAGCTTCTGCCTGTAGGCGGGCAGGAGCAGGATGGAGCAGTGATCTGATTGGCCGAATGGGGCGCGGGGGAGGGCTTTGTACGCATCCCGGAAAGAGGTGTAACAGTGGTCGAGTTGCCGGTTTCCACGTGTGTTGAAAAGGATGTGTTGATGGAGTTTTGGTGAGACTTTCTTCAGGTTTCCCTTATTAAAGTCTCCGGCTGTGATAAACGCTGCCTCTGGGTGTGCGGTTTCCTCGCTGCTGATCGCGCTGTACAGTTCCCTGAGTGCACGGTCAGTGTCGGCTTGTGGGGGAATGTAAACAGCCGTAATAATCACTGCTGTAAATTCCCTCGGTAGCCAGAATGGCCGGCACTTAATCATCAGGTACTCCAGGTCCGGTGAGCAGAAGGATTTGACCGGGTGCACGTTCGCATAATCACACCAGCTGTTGTTGATCATGAAACACACACCACCGCCTCTGCTTTTCCCAGTAAGATCCTGTGACCTGTCCGCGCGGTGCACAGAGAACCCCGGCAGTTGTATTGCGGAGTCCGGTACTTTGTCCGATAGCCAGGTTTCTGTGAGGCAGATCACGCAGCAGTCCCGCATCTCTCGCTGGAATGAGATCCGTGCCCGAAGCTCGCACAGCTTGTTCTCCAGAGACTGCATATTAGCCAGTAATAAACTGGGTAACGGTGGTCTGTAAGTGCGCCGTCTCAGTCGAACCAGAACGCCAGATCTTCTCCCTCTGCGTCGGCGTTTGCGGCCTCCAGGGCCAGAGAACAAAGGCGTCTCAGGTGAGATGAATGGGGGGTCTGCAAACGGAGCGTCCGTGTTGCAAAACTTGAACTCCGGAAAGTTATAAGAAAGACCGTCTTTTATGTCCAGTAAGGTTTGTCGGTCGTACACAAGGAGACAAGTGCTGCTCGTGAAAAAATAAAGGAAAAGTAGAATTAAACACAGAAGAAAGCCGTTGCTTGGGGGAGCTCGCGACGAGGCTGCCATACTCGGCGCCATCTTGATCACTCAATAATGGAAATAACAGTTGAAGCTCAGTGTGAAACTCCATAATGACCCACTTACTGGAGTCACGCTCCCTGAAGCGAAAGATAATGGCTCTCTCTCTCCTTGTGGTACAGACCAGACTGTTGTGTATCGCCTCAAGTGAGAGAACTCTATTTCTGTCTTTAAAGGAACAGAAATCACAGTTATCTGTATCTGTACTGTGTATGGTATTATTACTGTCAAATCAGGAATATATGCTAAATCTAACAACTCCCTTTTTACATCTTCTGGGCATGCCTAATGAGAGGAGAGCATAGGGTCGACTTACAATTCCCCATAGAGACTATATATTTCGTCTCACCTGGGAGATCTACATCTAGATGAGATCTCCCAGGTGGATCTAGAAAATGACCTCTGCAATACCCTCATGAACTGCTGCTACTGCAACCCAACATGGGAGAAGGGAACAAAAATGAATGAACGATAAGTAGATGAATGAATGGAGCAACTCCCGGCTTCTAAGCTGGTCACAAACTAACACATTTCACTGGGCCCACTGTATCTAAATGAGCTAATTAGTCACAGCTGATGGCTGTCCCTTCCCGAGCCTGGTTCTTCTGGATTTTTTTCTCATATGGGCTTGTTTGATTATTGGGGCTTCTTTTGAATATTGTAGGGTCTTTACATTACAATATAAAGTGCATTGAGGTGAGTGTTATTGTGAATTGGCACTATATAATTTTTTTATTTAAATTGAGTGCTTTAATTGACTGTTTTGGTGGTATTGAAATGCAACAAGATCAAATCCATTATGCGACAAGAAGCTCTGTGGTTTGTGAAGGATTTCAGTTTTCCACCACTTTTCATCTTTACTTTATTTTTCAATATACACAAGTGCCACTTTTTTCTTACTAGTGCAGTGAAGGGGACTGAGACACAGGCAAAAACAAAATCAGGGCTCAAATCCTATGAGGGAGAGAAGGAAAAGTTGAAATGCACACTATGTTAAAAATAACTTGGACACATCACTGAGTCATGCTGGGAATAGGGAGCATATACCTCCAACAGATAAAATGTAAGTCCAAATGGAGCTGATTGAAAGTCTGTTTAATTTGAAACAAGATTTTTTTTCATGTTACAGCCTATTGTGTTAGACAGGTTTCCATTCAACTGCCACCGGTTTCAACCTGCACATTATAGTCCTGAGTGGACTATCAGACCGGATTAGTGTTTGCATTATTCATAATCATAGGATAAAAATATCTTTTTCAAGCTAGACAGAGGGCGTGAACTGTGAAGTGCAGGAAACATGACAGGTACGGCTGCTCTTTAACTACGATTGCTTGTTAATTGATAGAACATTGTGTTCTATCAATTTGTTTTTTTCTCCCTAGTTAAGTGCATATTTTAGAGGTATAGGTTAAATTATCCTTTTGTCATTCTTTGAACTTTTCTGACTAACCTCTGGTCCCTTTTGGAATGAGAAACTGGAATGAGAAACTCAATTAAACTGAAAATATTCACTTTAATTCAGTTTTATTTACATAGCACCAAATTACAACAACAGTCGCTTCAAGACAATATGACAATCTGAATCAGTGTGTATAGTTGTAGACATTTTTAAAGAGTTTTAACTAATTGAACTACTTTCGTCTTTAATTTGATATGTTTTAACTACACCTTTATATACATAAATTGGGACATGACATCAATTACTTGGCTGTTCTTTTGGACTGAAATATCTTGTTCAGTGGGTGTAGGTTCAAGGTCCCTTTATTTGTCATTGTACAATATAAAATAGAATTACTCTGCAGCACTGCTTAAAAATGTATCTCTTTATAAAGTATAAAAATAGTAAAAGTAATAATAGCAGAAGAGAATAAGTAAATAAAATTCACTCAGGCAGAGTCATTTCAATGTGCCAATATATGCTACAAACATAAATGTCATTCCCAAATCATTGTTTGGGTGTCTTCATAGTAGCATTTAGGGGAGCGGTGACATTTGTGTAAAAAGTGTTCAAAACTGGAGTCATGTGTGTTTGTGATGTCCTGTCTGCCTGAGGGCAGAAGTTCAAAGAGATGGTGGGCACAGTGTGATGAGTCCTTTATGATGGTTGTTGCTTTCTGAAGGCAGCAGGATGTGAAGATATTGTTCAGGGCAGGTAGGTGTGTGTTTGTTATTTTCTCTGTAGTTCTGATAACTCTCAGCAGGGCCTTTTTGTCCTCCACAGAGCGGCTGCTGTACCACACTAAGATGCCATAGGTCAGGCACTCTCAATGGAGCGGTGATAGAAAGACACCAGCAGACGTGGCAGGTTGATCTTCCTGAGAGTCCTCGGGAAGTGTACTTGCTGCTGTGCCTTTCCGATCAAACAGTCTGTGTTGTGTGTCCACGTGAGGTCCTCCGCTATATATGTGCCCAGTAACTTACATGTTAACACCCTCTCTACACATTTCCCATTTATCACCAGCGGCTGGTGATCCACCCTTTTTCTTCTGGAATCAATGAGGAGCTCCTTTGTTTCTTGTTGTTTGAAGTCTGGTTGTTAATTGCACCCAGTCTGTCAACTTCTGCACCTCCTCCCTGTATCCTGTCTCATCTGCTCTGTTGATCAGACCCTCCAAAGTTACATCATCTGCAAATTTAATGATGGCATTGGTATTGTGGGTAGGCTTATAGTCGCGTGTTTACAGGGACTACAGAAAAGGACTCAGCACTCAGCCCTGCGGGATTACTGTATTGAGAGACAGGGAGGAGGAGCAGTGTTGGCCCACCTTGATGGAGTGTGATTGGTTGGTTGAAAAGTCCTTTGTTCCAGAAGATTTCTAACCTAGGCTTCCACCACACTATCTACCTTTGGACAGTTTGCCTGGAAGGATTGTATTAAAGGCAGAGCTCTAGTCCACGAATAACCTTTTATATGTCTCTGGTTGTTCCAGGTGGACCAATAGGATTTGGAAGGTGGTGGAGCTGACATAATCTGTTCATCTGTTGTTGTTTAAGCATATTGGTAGCGGTCTATTTCAGGTGGGAGAGCAGCCTTGATATATTTCAGCACAAGTCTCTATAAGGATTTCATAAGGTGTTAATGCCACTGATCTGTAGTCATGGAAGTCTGTTATTGTCGTATTACAACAGTTTTAGACAGGTGGAAACAGAGCACCGTGGCAGAGATGTATTAAAGATATTAGGTGTACATGTCATATGTTGTATTTTGATGTAAGATGCATGTTTGAATAAAGACTTAAATTTTGTGTGACAGGATGGTGTGGCCAAAATCTGAGGTCTACTGTGAAATTTGACTTTGATGATCCAAAAGTGATCATAACAGGATTTCCACAGATCAGTCTAAAAACACAATAGCTGCCACAATGAAAGAGATCTTGACATAGGCAAGAGTATGACCAAATCTATATCCGCTAATATTTTTTAATTTTTGTTGCCTGAGTCCCAGAACTCATAAAGTTTAAGTGTCGATGTAAATGTTAACTATAGTGCTCGTTTGAAACCAAAGTTCCAATTTCTTTTCTGAGTTCACTGCAGTTTCTAACCCCCTGGATCTTGTTCAATACATTTACATAATTTTTAGATGATCTAAACCACAAATGCATGTAAATTATCACTATTTTTCAGGAGATGAATTATGCCACATTGTTGGCGTGAATGCTTGTGTGTGTTAGTAGCTTCAAGCACTGAGGCAATTTCTGTGCCAGTGACAGCATTTATCAAGTCTTTCATATCGACTGTGAAGCTATAATGTGATTTCAAAAATAAAAAATGATGCACAGTATAATGCACCTATGGCACACTGCATTTTAACCCTATTATTCACTAACAACTTGTCATCAATAGTCATTTTTCTACCTGCTTAGCGATGTTAAATGGCAACAATATTTGCATGAGTGTCAGTGTAGAGTGTAGAGTCTGATTCACGCTAGTTTGCGTGGTGCAGATGGTCAGCCCTATAAGCTTTTTTAATTTCTTCCAGTGAAGGTAAGACACCAGGAGAAAGGTAACACAATTACACAGAAGGCAATTAGTGCCTTGCTCTCAGCATTATTGAACTGGGAGGTGTAATTACGCAGATGAAGTTTGTGACGACTATGAATATCTTGTATGAGACAATGCCATTACCCAACCCTGTTTTTTTTAATTAGTATTTTGCTCATGTTTGCTGTGACATTAGGGGTAATGTTGCAGAGAGGAGAGCAAGTGGAGGACACGGGCATACTTTACATACGTTAAACCATTAAAACCTGGGATGCAGTGTTATTCTGAATAACAGACACCATTAATTAAATCAAATTATATCTTTACACATTTCAAGAGGACCGTTCTATACATATTGCAGCTTTGTACTGTCACCAAAGAACATTCTGAAAATATGCAGAAATCTGTAGGCTGGTCTTGTTTGTGATTGTGCTGCTGCTGGTTCTTTAGTTTAGGCCCTGCCTTCGAGACCACAGACATTATAACAAGTAAACTCTCTATAATGAAATAATTTTAAGGTTGTTTTAGCACATAAAGTATAAATTTTTTACATGTCTATCTGTATAGCACTATGTTCCTTTGCAATAATAATAATAATAATGGATTGGATTTATATAGCGCTTTTCAAGGCACCCAAAGCGCTTTACAATGCCACTATTCATTCACTTTCACACACTGGTGGAGGCAAGCTACGGTTGTAGCCACAGCTGCCCTGGGGCAGACTGAAAGAAGCGAGGCTGCCATATCGCGCCATCGGCCCCTCTGGCCAGTACACAGATATATGACACTCCCACAAACTGACATGAGGGTGACTCGGTGCATCTTACATGGACATTTAATGCTTTAATTGTTAAATCATAGAGTGAAAAAAAACAATCAAATAATGCACTGCTTGTGCTGGGATAAGCTGCGTAGTGCTGTTATGTCAGTAACACATTAAAAGTGTTCATTTATAGCTTCAGCACTGTAAGATAGTTTATGAGTATCCAAAGTATTCCAAAGAAAATTTAATTATCTTTTTTGCAAAACAGTTTTTAGCCTTTATACTTACATAAGATATATTCTCTGGTTATCCACATCTTAATACTTAAATGCGTTATTATGCAAAGAATGTAAAACGCAGTACACATTGACTGCTTAAAGTCAACACAACTTAAATATATTTATGAATTAAAAATATTAGTAGTAGTATAGATATACAGATATGTTTATCAGTATCCAAACATTAAACGCTATCAAGCAGCAGTGGATCATAAACGGTGACATCATCTACCCTCCCAAGACTTGGTGTGACTACCCCCCCCGACACTCAGAGTTCAGTCCACAGATCTGAAAGCCAGGGGTCCCGGCCTTTTGGAGGGAAAAGCTTGTGGCGTCTCCCATCTGTCATCAGCACAGCGGCCAAATGAGCCTGTTCTTTACTGGGAGCCAACAAGATAGATTGAGCCACTTCATCATGGCTGTATGGGGCAGAGTTGAAGCACTGCACTGCATGCCTCTTTGACAGCCTGCCCTCCCCCTCTGTGCCTCTCTATGGTTACCATCAGGATAATATAGAGTACAGCGAACTCATTAGCAGTACTACCACTGTGACTGCAATTTTCAATTACTGAATAATTATTTGCACTCATCAACATAACAGGGAAGCTTGATCCTCAGCTTATATTACCCATGAAAAGCTGGTTTGTTATGAAAGACCATGGTGGTCCATGTGGTTTACTTATTTCTCTGAATCATCTGGTTTGTTTGTGCTTCAGTCTCTGACAAGAATGAATCTGAGACAGAATTTGTGAACAAGAAATTCAACCTTACGATAAAACTTTAAAGCAAATAAATGAACATTAAACACATTGCTTGCTTCCTGGGAAAATCATATGGCTTAGACAATTCTGCACGATTTACATCAAATGCCAAAGCAAAATTTTTGTAGTATGAAAAAGAGAACTGTCAGGTCACACATCCAGCTCTTTTCATTACAACAATATAAAATTAGAAAGCAATTATTAATAATATTTTTTTTTAAAGGCAATGCATGTTGAAAGTGGGCATAGTCCGCAAGTTAATTGGAACACCCACCTTTAATGTTCTTGTTTGGTGGTGCTGATTTATTACCCCCTTGACGACTTTTCAATCCAACCAACAAAATTAATATAGTTTCAAACAATGTGGGGAGGAAAATAGTGTTCTTTATTATTTATAATAACTAATGTTCTTTTGCCTCTACTGAAATAACCCTAAAACAATGAAGATAAAATCATTTTTTTGGAATGATTTACTAACATAAACCACAGTTGACATTATAAATCCATCTGTCAGCTTGTTGTGGCTGAAATTATTGCAAGTAAATACTGAGAAAATGGTACAGCAGTTTCTCTTTTAAAAACTAAAGGAAAGCCATGTGAACTGGAACTCCACTAGCCTGCAATTGCAGGAAGAAAAATAACTGTGAGGGGTAGGGAAGTGTGTTCTTCTTTACCTGCTATATTTGGCTGATCATGCTATACCAACAGTTTTCTATACGACATGAAAAGATAATATAGACTGATAGATAGACAAATGCTGATGGATCCTTGATGTTGTTGGGCTTAGTCAACATAATCTTTCCTGTGGAAGTCAACCGCAATCCCTTTTGTCTTGCTGAAATTCAAAAGAGGAACATTTCTTCTGGACCACTCCACAAATGCCCCTTTTCCACTAGTGCCTACTAAGCTCTGACTCGGCTCATTTTTTAGGGCAGCGGTCCCCAACCTTTTTTGCGCCACGGACCGGTTTATGCCCGACAATATTTTCACGGACCGGCCTTTAAGGTGTCGCAGATAAGTACAACAAAATAAAACTAGTACCGGTACCAAAAAAAAGAAGATTTATTCATAACACACGTGAAAAGACCCAGGAAAACTGAGTTGACGATAAAAACAATAACAAAATAACGCTGAAAACCGATAAAAACCCTGAAAACCATACATTTCACACCTGAGCCTCTACTCTCGCGGCCCGGTACCAAAAGACTCACGGACTGGTACCGGTCCGAGGCCCGGGGGTTGGGGACCGCTGTTTTAGGGTACCAGTCCATGCTCCTTTGGGTGGCAATCTCACTTGTTGTTGGCTCTTTCTCTTTCGGTAGAGCATCACTTCCTGATCTTATTACAATGCACAGTGGTGTTTCACTAACAGTATTCACTCACTGTGTCTTTAGGGATTTGCTAGCTTAGCTTAGCTTGTAGCCTACTCGCTAGCAGCATAGCCTCTTCAGGTCCCTCCACCACTTTTTATTCATTGTGTCAGATGTTTAGTTACTCCTCTGTTTCCATTAGTAATAACGATACTTGTAATACATGTATTCCATGTCCCTATTGCCAGTCTTGGCAGCCGGGGGTCAGTCCGCCAGGGCCTCCCGGCCGGGCCCCATGGACTAAGGCCCGGCCACCAGACGCTCGCCCGAGGGCGAGCGTCTGGTGGCCGGTGTTCCTGCCCCTGCCCACTTGGGGCAGGAACCCCAAGGAACCCCACTTGGGGTTCCTGCCCCAAGTGGAGGAGTTCAAGTATCTCGGGGTCTTGTTCGCGAGTGATGGGAGAAGGGAGCCGGAGATCGACAGACGGATTGGGGCTGCAGCTGCAGTAATGCGGACGCTGCACCGGTCCGTCGTGGTGAAGAGGGAGCTGAGTGTAAAAGCGAAGCTCTCAATTTACCGGTCGATCTACGTCCCTACCCTCACCTATGGCCACGAGCTGTGGGTAGTGACCGAAAGAACGAGATCGCGGATACAAGCGGCAGAAATGAGCTTCCTCCGAAGGGTGGCTGGCCTCTCCCTTAGAGATAGGGTGAGAAGTTCGGCCATCCGGGAGGGGCTCAGAGTAGAGCAGCTGCTGCTCCACATCGAAAGGAGCCAGCTGAGGTGGTTCGGACATCTGACAAGGATGCCCCCTGGGCGCCTCCTGGGTGAGGTGTTCCAGGCATGTCCCACCGGGAGGAGGCCCCGGGGCAGACCCAGGACACGCTGGAGAGATTATATCTCTCGGCTGGCCTGGGAACGCCTTGGTATTCCCCCGGATAAGCTGGAGGAGGTGGCTGGGGAGAGGGAGGTCTGGGCCTCTTTGCTTAGGCTGCTGCCCCCGCGACCCGGCCCCGGACAAAGCGGATGAGGATGGATGGATGGATGGATGGTAATACATGTAGCCTATTTGCACCTCTGGAGATCACTGAATTGGAGACCCAGGCTAGACACCTTTGAAAGACCTGTAGCTAGCCAAGATGTTGGTAAAATCCAAGTCAAAACATCAGTTTAGCTGGAAAAAGAGGCATCAGCTTCATTTGTCATGGTTGAAAATCAGATAGATTATCCATCTACATGTTCAATGACATAAAGCATAGGTGTCAAACTCTGGCCCGCGGGCCAAATTTGGCCCGCAGCCTAATTACATTTGGCCCGCGAAGCCATACCAAATTATTATTAGAGCTGGCCTACTGGTTTTATACAGCTAATATATATATATTGTTTACTATTAAGCTTTGCTTGTTCCATATTCAGTTTTTCAGCAAAACTTGTTTGAGTCCATGAGAAGAGATTCATTCTTAAATCTGGGGGAAGATTTTTTTTTTTCTATAAATATTAATGTTAGCCCGCAACCTTGTTCTAGGCCCACTGTGTATCTGAGTTTGACACCCCTGACATAAAGGGTTATTCTGTTATTTTCATTTAGCTACAGCCACCATCATTCGAGGTGGTAACACCCCACCATACCAGCTAGTAGTTGGTGGGTGTGGCCTACTAGCATTAAGAATTGGAGTGGCAACAAGTCATATCCGTAAGTTCATTCACTGAGTTGACAAAAATCAAAACTGCTCTTGTTTCTTTCAGGAGCTCAGATTTGTGTTATAATTAAACTCCGGCAGCCAACCCATTGACAGACTAAAGGCACAAACAAACTTTCTGGGAGCCTTTGTTTTAAGTTTTACTCATTAGTTAAAGACACAAACTCACACAACAAACTCTGACCAGCAAATGCTGCTGAAAAAGCATGTTACTTAAAATGAACCCCTTTGCTTGCACAGTTTGTGATTATGATTGCATTAAAACAGATGCTTCCATTGCATAGGCATGTGGAAAGAATAATTATAAGACTCATTTCATTCACATTAACATAGTTATTCACCTGCCTCGTACCAGGTCTTTGGAACTGCTTGAAGTAAATTATTACATTATTACATTATGAGTTTCTATTGTTAACTCATTGTCAAAATGAGATTTTATGAACAATTACCACACAACGATATTAAGTAAAAGAGATTCAATTGATGTTCAAAACTTACAGTTTTACATTGTAATTTTAAGTGCTTCTGCCTTGGGCGTTTGCTTGGTCTCTAACCCTTTTACTATGATTTCATTTATATGCATGACAGACTGCAGTCAAGTGCTTAGTCATCAGTGAGCTTATAGTCCAGCTTGAAGTGATTTCCAGAGTTTATAATATTCCAACTAACCACAGCTAGGCCTCAAAATGTGATCATGTCACCGTAACCCTGACATCATTTTTATTTAATTATATTCTTTATATCTTGTGTACAATTATCCAAATTGCATTCTGAAGTACAGAGTGCAGAAAAGTGCACTATCCACTGTGAAGTGCTGAAAGACAAGGTTTTTTTCATTGGAATTTTGATGGGGTTTTGTGTTGTTTTTGTTGAAATGAGATCAGATACTACTACCAGCTATTTTGTTAGTTAACATGTTTTATGAATTTTCCATCTTAAACAAATATTAAATTACCTCAATGGTCAAAGCTTTATACAAATAGCCCACGCATCAAGTCTGCGTTTGTGTGGTTTGTTAAGATTTTAAGTGTCCTTCATTAATCCCATGTTGATAGAAAAAAAATGAGCAACTACACCTTCAGCAGCCTGTTCCTTATTTTTTTCACTGCTTCTCGTCTCTCACCATGCTGCAGACACACTCAACTTTTCACCATGAATTAGAGTTCACAGTCAGGCATCAAAAAATGGCTCCTTTCCTTGTGGAGTCTCTGTCAGCAGTCAGAGCACTCTGCTGTCCTCATATTTCTTTTTTTTTTCTCCATTCCTTTTTGGCTCATTGTCCCTCTTCTCTGTAGCTCTGTCTGCTTTCTCTTTTTGTTATCTGGAGCAACTATGAAATAATAAAGGGGAAGAAGAAAGCAGGACGAGACATACAAGATGAATACTATAGGTGCTGAGGACACAGAAATCTCCAGATGGCTATCGCTTGTTGCCACCATTAGTCTGTGTGCACTTGAAAAAATAAGCATGGGGCCTCTAGCATATTGTTGATCCTTTACAATGTAAGTCTTTTATTTTTTTTCTTATATTCAGTGTCACTGTGAAAAAAGAAAAACTTTATCTTAATGACTAAAATGTCTAAAAACAGAATGTACATAATACACAACCAGATTTTTTGTTTTCTGCCGCTGAAAAAGATAATCATGATCTCTTGATCTATAACATCCCTAAATTAAGGTAAGGTAATAAATTATTGTTGTTGTTTGCAAGAAGTATTTTGACCTCATTTTGTGGGTCTTTGTGAGTGTAAGTACTTTAAAGCAAAGTGTGAACCTCTCAGTGATGTATACATGTATTGCTTTATATTTTAAGCACACATTGATTGTTATAGCATTTTCCATAACCATCAAGAATACCCATAATAAAAAAATACAACAGTAATCTGGACTGTCAAAACTAATAAAGAAATCTCCCCAAGCACAGACATTTACACAAATGTACATAATGTAGAATCTGAAATCAAAGTGGAATAAAATAAAAGATTAGGATATGCAAGTAATGTGGGTGCACACACAGCAGTAGGAGATGCAGTCCACAGGAAAACTCGGGCTAAAGGTGGTGGCTCCTTGCTTATTCAACACCCATAACAATTTATTTACAGATACTAGAAATGTACGTTATATCATTGCCATGCAATAGAGAACACATATAGAGTAAATACTTAGAATTTACCTCTTTTAAGCACATTTATAAATAAAATTACTATTCATGTTTCTGACAAAATGTAATAAAAAACAAAAGTCCATCATAACCAAGAAATAAGTCGAAAGACATGTTTAGCATGAGCAAATATATATATATATAGCAAGGTCTCTCATCACTATTAATGTTTGGGTTTTTTTGTTGTTTTTTAATGAAGTAGAAGCAGATTCATGTCAGTCTATATCACAGAAGGCCATTCACGCTCAGCATTTTTTGACATCGATATTTCTCCCCTTGCTGGCTGCGATTGGCTTCTTTTGGAGCTGACTGATGATCAGTCTCAACATCGTCTGCAAACTGACTGTCAGACTGATTAGACAGTGGTTCTATAGCTCACCTGGTGGAGCAGGTGACCCGTGTACTGAAGGCTAGAGTACTCACTGCAGGGACGTGACCCAGACCATTTCCTGCGAGTATCGTTCCCTCTCACTCTGTCCACAACCTCCAGCATACTGTCTGCTTTGTCCTGTCCAATAAAGGCCCCATATTCTGAAGTCTTCTTCATCTTTCTCTTCTAAAATCCCTGAGCTTCTCTGAATAACGAACATTTTTGCCACCTTGATCAACAATGAGCAACACATGAAAGATATTTCTCTGTTGTGTCACACCCCCGAATTACAGCTGGGACAGAACATGAGGAAATATAGAATAGATCCTGAAAAACCGAGACCAAAGCGTGCGGGAAAGGGAGAGCAGAAAGGTGTAGGTGTTTAAAATGTAACAATGTAGGAACCTTGCACAGGAAACGCAGGAACAGAAAGACAAAACACACAGAGGCACAGAAACAGGCATAGAAACAAATACAGCCCCATTTCTCCCCCCTCATCTTTCTCACATCTTCCTCTCTCTCTCACACAAACACACACACATATAGATATAGATACAAATACAGCCCCCATTCCCTACCTCATCCCACAAACACACACAAGCTGACAACAGGCTATGCAGGTTAAGGACAGAATGAAAGGACACATCTCCTCCAGACTTTTATAATCCATGGGTACACTGGATCTGAACACCACATGTGTAAGTGTGTGTCTGTGTGCATAAAGCATGTGCTTTCAGTCACACTCTATAGCCAGGACCGTAAAGCTTGTAAATTCTCTTTTGTTGTTATAAAACCCAACAGAACATACACATCTCTGATCAAATCATCTTCCAATTTTTACATTTGTAGTTGTGTTCCCTCCAAATATCAAGTTAGCATTCTGACTAGCAGTATGCATAGAAACAGAAAAAAAGCCCCGGGAGGCATGCAGTTTTGGGAGGAGTACAGTTTGTAGTTACCCCAAGAGAGTGGTGGGTAGTGTTTTGTTCAGTATAACCAGTATTAGTGAAAACACATAGTCAGAATGTCCAGAACTAAAGTAAACAGAGGATATCCCACCATTCCCTATGCGAAAGTAATCTCTTATGTACTTATTATATGTACAGTATGTCTCATAAGACTTTTGTGTCTCATGCTGTGAGAGACTGTGGGCCCTTTTGCATTTTTCTCACACAACGCAATTAGAGATGAATGGATTGCAATTTTCTTGACCAATTCCAAAGCATAACCTGCTGATTCTAATTCTCTTTCCACTAACTCGCAGTATGTACAAGCAAAAATCGAATTTTCTTCAATGCAAAATATTTTTTTTGCAATAAAAGAAATGATTAGCCTTTACAGTTTATCCTAAACTGAAGTTACAGGAGCTTCTCTGACTTAGACAACAACTCTCAGCAATCTCTGTGAAGACGTAGAAATAATGAACTGAAGATGAGTTTTTGTACACCAGCACCTTACCACAAAAAAGCAGATAGGCAGCTGCTTTTCTCTTTAACTTTCCTCATAACTACTTTGATCCTCTGCTCATACCAAGGCTCATACCAAGGCATTTTGCTTGTGGCTGGCATGGAGCAGCGAACTTTAGCTTTAGCCATTTTGCCTTTGTGAGCTCATTTAAAGGGTCCATGTTCAACTGGATAATGGTGATTTAACTGTCTTTATTCTTTTGCCAGTGTTTTCATGAGGGTTCCCTCATAGTTTAGTTTGGTGAACTTTGTGTCTACCCTCACAGTAATGAGCTTTACGCTGACAACGTGTTAGCATTTGGCTGCAAGTGTGTCACCAAACGTAAGTTGACAATACCGGATATGCCTATTCCATTTCCATTTCTAATCATTTTCTTAAATCATGTTTAATTTGCATGTTTTTGGTGAATAAGAAAATTGTGAAAGAGAAAGCTTTATGAATAAAGGACATAAATATAGTTATAAAATAGTTATTATTTTTTCCTCTCGCTCACTTTTATTATGCACAATGGTACAATTCCATTTTGGCAGTTGTTTTAAAACAATGGTGGCTCACAGTTTGTGTTTTTTATTTTTTTGCTGTACAATTGAGATTTTATAATAGACACTTTGCGTGTGTTTGCTTTTGATTTCCCCTTCAAATATGCGGTTCAACCAATAAATTGTCTGTTTGTTTACCTCTGGATGTTTGTCTGACAGCTCATCTTTCTCATCCTGTTTGTGTCATGGTCTCCGTGCCTGCCCGGTCGGCCCCACAAGGCTACAATTGCTGTTGCTGTTTTCTCCCTCTCTGCCTGGGCGGAGCTCACTGTGGGCTCCCGCCCTTGGCCCACACACACACCTGACAACACTCACCCATCATCACCGGGAGCACTATTTGAGGCTGGAACACAGATCCTCTCGTCGCTGGATGATTGTACCCCTAACGTTAGTGTTCTCACAGCTCTTGTGCTTCATATCCGTGACTTGTGATTAGTTGGTGACCTGCCTTCTCGTCTGCTTCAGATCCCCCCCCCCGGACCTGCGACCTCCCTGCTGCGGGAAAGTGTGTGAGTGTGAGAGAAGAAGACGTGAGCGAGTTACCCTGTGATTTCCCCCCCGGAGTTTTGGATCCCTTCACTGTACATATATTGCACTGCACTGTAAATAAACCACACCTTGGAGATACCTTACCGCTCTGCACTTGAATCCCTGTACCAGATCGTGACAGTTTGACTTCTTGTTGAACAGATCTCAGCAATCAGTCTTGAGACAAAATATTACGAGTAAAGACAGAAATGATGGCCACAAAATGAATGTCCTTTAGACAAAGACACCGCTTCTTTTATTCCTCCACTAAAACCTTCTCAGTAGGCATAAAAGAATCTCTGAGCGTCCTAACCTTCAGACTGTCTCTTCTCATTTTAATTCTCTTCTCACAACAGCCTGTCAGCTCAAGAAATGTTCTTCAGTAGTGTATCACAAATCACCTTGATTTTCCATTTTTAATCCACAGAAATATATCAAACACCACCTCCCAGGTGTGCAGTAATCATGGATTATGTTCACTAAGCAACCACTAAGTCATACATAATGGATTTGGTCAACAGCCTAAAAGAGACAGCATATCCTTCTGTATAATTACTTAGATCTTCTTATCTCAGGCGTAATCACATTCCATGGTTTTGATAAGACTTCTTGATGAGTGAGAAGGATTTCAGAGGACTTTTTTTCCATCACTTCGTTTTACCGACTCTCTTGGGAGGGAGTATGGAAAGGAAGAAATGGTTTGCTTAAAAAATAAATAAAATAAAGAAATCGTTGTTGGAAATTAATCCTTCTCTCTGTATTCCAGAGAAGCCTCCACGATTTCAAGCTGACATGTTGCATTGCTCCACCAGTTTTAAATTATCATACAGATAATGCAAGTCTATGTAACAGTCTGTTGCTTTAGTTCACTTTAATGGAATGACATTAAAGCCCTTTTACAGTCGAGTGGAGAGTGAATGCAAGGAAAAGTGTACGATGTCATTCTATAACGTTCTCGCCTGTGCAGAAGGGCAGTTACTTAGGCAGTGAAGCTCACAGTCTGATTTAATTCATTACACACACCTCACACACAGAGGAAACCCTTGTCTTCCCAAAATGCATATATTCAACTCGGGGGAAGGGAGAGAAAATGTACACCAGCCTTTGCCAGGTACGGCACTGTGTATCTGCATCAGCTAATCGATTGGTACTGTGAGACTGAGTCAACAGCTGTAACTGGACAGATGTACTGTCAGTCTCTGTGGCTGTTTCTCCTAGTTCAACTTGGAATTTATCTTCCACCTTTTGTCTGCAAAGTCTTTTTTTTCAGTCAAGACTTGGAAACACTTCTTTTGTTAGGAATGTATTTCTGATTTCAGTATTAGCTCTGACTGGCAGATTTAACCTGCAAATCTTCAAGTTCAACAAAAGAAAAAGTGCTGTTATGATGGGTTTTGTCAAATCAATATTTGACAAGACCACCTTTAACCTCCTCCCTAGATGATCCAAAAATGCTACAACATTGCCCGATAGAATTCCTGCTCATCGATTTGCAGAACTGGTCAAATAAAATTAGACAAACTTACCTTTCTACACGTCTCTCACCATTTATGATTTATGATATACGGTTCTGAGTGGGCCCATTCAACATGCAGGAGTTGCAAGAGTCATTGCAAGTGGCTAGTTTTTGGAAGATTTCCTAACTTAGGACACTGCAGAAGCTTTGAGTGTATTATTTAATAAAAAACATGAATGTACACCTTGAGTCTGAAAAGTCAAGTGAATGTAGAAGTAACTTAAGTTTTTTTTCTAATGGCTAGCAGGGGGCAAAAGAAATATACTGTATTGAATTTGGTTGAAGTTGAAAGGTGTTTTTCATTATGTTAATAATAGAGGAATAATCTAAAGCCTTATATGTATCTGGAGAAGATGAGCAGGGAAACATAACCATTTTCTTGGCAGAGGTGTTTTGATTTTGATTTTCAAGTGATGTAACACATAAACCCTGCCTCTCCATATTTATATATGGATAATGTAATAGACACTGTGTGAGAGAGATGCAACATAAGTGTTATAATAGGAGGTGGTCAGAGGAGGCAATAGCGGAACTACAGGGCTGTTTCGAGGTGACCGACTGGGAAACACTCTGTGAGCCTCACGCCGAGGACATCAATGGGCTTACTGAGTGTATCACAGGCTACATAACTTTCTGCACCGACTCCATTGTTCCAGCTCAGACTGTTCATTGTTACCCAAATAACAAGCCGTGGGTGACTAAGGACATCAAAGCCCTCCTCAACAACAAGAAGAGGGCTTTCAGAGGGGGCAACAAAGAGGAGGTGAGGAAGGTCCAGGTGTTACTAAAGGACAAGATCAGAGAGGCTAAGGACAATTACAGGAGGAAGCTGGAGTGGAAACTCCAGCAGAACAGCATGAGAGAGGTGTGGAGGGGCATGAAGACCATCACTGGATTCAGGCCAACCAACAGCAGGGGAGCTGAGGGAGGTGAGAATAGAGCCGACGAGTTGAATCTGTTTTTCAATAGATTCGACACCACAGTGTCTGCTCCCACCCCCACAACCTCACCTGCAGTCAGCCTGGAATCCAGAGCCACACCACTGTGCCAGCCTCTCTCTTCACATGTTGCCTCCTGTGAGATTCCTGACACCCCTCCCCCACCCATCACCTTCACTCAATACCAGGTTGAGATGCAAATGAGGAGACTTCACTCAGGCAAGTCTGCTGGACCAGACGGAGTGAGTCCCCTTGTCCTCAAGGCCTGTGCCCCCCAGCTGTGTGGAGTCTTTCATAAACTGTTTATGCTGAGTCTGAGTCTGCAGAGGGTCCCGGTGATGTGGAAGACATCATGCCTCGTCCCTGTACCAAAGACGCCTCGTCCCAGTGGCCCCCAGGATTACAGGCCCGTGGCACTGACCTCCCACATCATGAAGACCCTGGAAAGGCTCATCCTGGACCAGCTGCGACCCATAGTAAGACCACATCTGGATCCCCTTCAGTTCGCTTATCAGCCTCGTCTCGGAACAGAGGACGCCATCATCTACCTGCTCAATCGTGTCTACACCCATCTGGACCAGCCGGCGAGCACTGTGAGGGTCATGTTTTTTGACTTTTCCAGTGCTTTCAACACCATCAGGCCGACCCTCCTGGGTGATAAGTTAGCAGCGATGCAGGTGGATGCTTCTCTGGTGTCCTGGATTGTTGATTACCTGACAGGAAGACCACAATATGTACGTCTCCCACAGTGTGTGTCTGACAAGGTGATTAGCAACACAGGGGCACCACAGGGGACTGTCCTCTCCCCCTTCCTCTTCACCCTCTACACCACAGACTTCAGCCACTGCACAGAGACCTGCCATCTTCAGAAGTTTTCTGATGACTCTGCGGTGGTTGGATGCATCAGCAGGGATGATGAGACAGAGTACCGGGCTGTGGTCGACTCCTTTGTCACGTGGTGTGAGCAGAATCATCTGCAGCTCAACGTGGCAAAGACCAAGGAACTGATCGTGGACTTCAGGAAGACCAGGAAACACTTGACCCCTGTTTCAATCCAGGGGGTCAGTGTTGACATTGTGGAGGACTATAAATACCTTGGAGTACACATTGACAATAAACTGGACTGGGCTAAAAACACCACAGCACTTTACAGGAAGGGCCAGAGTCGTCTCTATTTTTTGAGGCGACTGAGGTCCTTCAACATCTGCCAGAAAATGCTGAGGATTTTCTATGAGTCTGTGGTGGCCAGTGCGATCCTCTATGCTGTTGCATGCTGGGGGAGCAGGCTGAGGGTCGCAGATGCCAACAGACTTAATAAACTGATCCGTAAGGCCAGCAATGTTGTGGGGATGGAGCTGGACTCCCTCAAGGTGGTGTCGGAGAGGCGGATGCTGTCCAAGATAAAGACAATGTTGGATAACACCTCCCACCCACTCCATGACATGTTGGTCAGTCACAGGAGCTCGTTCAGTGAGAGACTGAGATTACCGAAAAGCACCACTGAACGACACAGGAAATCATTCCTGCCTGTGGCCATCTCCCTGTACAACGCATCCACTTAACACACTGTTTGCTGCTACAGCTACACATGTTTCTTTTCCAAATATTTATTTATAAGTGACTTATGTATGTATGTATGTATATATATGTATATATTGTACTATTCTTAGTTAGCGTATTGTCTGTCTTGTCTTAATGTTGGTTTAAAATGGAGCACTGTAACAAAAAATAATTTCCCCCAGGGATCAATAAAGTATTCTGATTCTGATTCTGATAATGCATACATTGCATACATTCTTGCACAGCTATGCAATGTTTTTAATTGTTTTGCAAAGTCTAAGAGGTGCAGAATAAGGCTCATTATGATTCGGCGTCACCACTGCTGCTTTGAACTGTTGTCTGCTGAAGGTTGGAATTTAAGATTTCTTGGACTGGGGCCACACTGTACAGATTTGTACACCAGGCGTCCTTCCCTACTGCCTGGTCATGATCAGCTGGCAGTTCAGCTTCTCTCGTCACCTAAGGGGCCAAAACATACCGCCACTGCACACGGTGTGCTGGTAAAAAACTGCACCAATAAATAACCTCATGCTGGAACATGATGTCCGTTATGAATAGACTGTAATCAGCACCGAGGTCCAAAAATAGAAACCCAGTTGAGTCCAGATCAGGCAGTGTATTCCTCACAATCATACCCCTACAGATTTCCCTGTCAGTGCCAATTGAGGCTTTGTGATCCCTCAACAGAAAAATTGCATCCCTACACGCGGGTGCTTTGCAGCACCACATCCCACAAAAGGACTTTAAGAAGCCCAAGAAGACGTCTTGACATTAAAGGCAGTCCTGTTGTCAATCAGACACACATTTTCCTCCATGGCAATAAAGTAACACTTGATGCAGGGGTTTGTAGTTGTGGAGTTCAGTTTATATTTAACAATGTCATTCATTTCCAAGCGCTCAGCACTTTTCTTTGGTGAGTAAAAACTGTAGTTAGCCAGCTATCAACAGAAAGTTCTGATCAGCAGTTTTTGCACGATAATGTTCCTTATAGTCCCAAATCAACTCTCTTCATTATTGACCACCTGTGAGAACAAACATTATTTGTAAAGTAAATGTAGCGCAGGTGCTGAGGTGATCTGCAAAGCTTTTTTGGCTTTCGTTCATTTAACACCATAATTTCTGGTCGCAATTGTAAATATACTCTACAAGCAGTGACACATCAATTTTTCTTTGGAGTCTTGTGTCTCCAAAGAAAACTTTTCGCACAAAGGGGTCCTCCATCTTGTTTCTTTACTTGTCCCATTGCTATAGACCAACACAACCTGGACCTTTGTGATAAAAGTAAGCCAGAAGCAGGGGGAGATCTGTGTGTCTTTTCAGGCACCGCCCTCACAACTTTCCATAGCTCAATGAAATGTGATTACAGAAGACTTTCAAAGAACACTAAGAGATCAACCATCTGATAGAGAGCATTGAAATTCACACTGATTTGCTTTCGGAGTGAGTGATGCTTATTGCATATCCTCCCATCTGCACTGCTGATAGTTGAGACATAATGAGAAGTGCAAAGACAAAGTGTGTTGAGAGGCTGTATCATTGCTCCAACTTTGAAGGGTATATCTCTCATCCTCTCCCTCCAGCTGGCGACTCCCTCCCTCTGGCACTGTCTCAGCTGCTGGTAGTGGTCTAGGGCTCAGGGTTATGGCCGTGTCACTGGCATCACAGACAGGCAGCAGATGAGCCACGTACACTCATACAAACACAAACACAGTCATATAAGCAAAAAATCACACACAGACGTGCCATATGCAAATAGACCTATAGATGAAGAAAGCATATGGCTCCTTTTTCTTCTTTTTGTATTATTTCTAAAACCCCGTTGTGGCTTTTGCAGTTTGCCTACATTTATGAATGTATGTTTGATTCTAAATAAAATTATTGATTAAATGTGATCTTGAACTCCTTCCTGTTGGCAACGTGTTCATGTGAAAGATTTAATTCAAGATCAGTGTTTTGGCCTATTTAAAACTGTTAACTAGAGCTAGTGGGTTTCTAGTGCTGGAGGCAAGTTAGCATGTAAAATATAAATTTTTAGACAACTTCTATTTTCTTTTGGGCTTTACCAAAGCAAATATATATACCTTACTACAGCTAAGAGCTTTTCGCCGCCTTTATCAAACCTTTCTGAATTAAATTATACATGTCACATTTCAAAATGGGATAAACAGCACAGTTAAAATTAAATAAATTGTGGCACTGACAGCACTTCTACTACTCCTGGCTTGTTGCTGACTTACGAGCATATTAGCGGTTAGCTCCCTATCTTAATTAGCATTTAGCACTGCAAAAAGTCTTTCTCCTCTAAGCTTTACAAGCTTTTTTATAACACACAGATGAACCTTAAGTTATAGAAATGCAATACACTGAATTAACCAACAAATGTTTTAATGTTCAGCCCATCAGAGACTGCTGACTGACTCAGCAAACTGAAAGCTTTGACAGAATAAAAACTAGCTTTGCACCATGTACAGCACATGCCTTCCTTGTCTTGCCTCGGTTAAGATGGGGAAATTATTCCCTTTAACTGGAGAAAGATGACAGAGACACAAGGGGCATCCTTCCTCCAGAAGAGGCAGGCATGTTATCTGACTTTACTTTTTGTCTCAGGATTTAGGGGCTTGGAAATTCATGGAAACTCAGCACAAGTTCAGGGAGACAAAGATGTGTGTCTTTGGTCATGCATACAGATGTGTAGTCATGCTTAGTGATGCGTAGACAATGAGGCTGAAGAGTCAGACAGTGATTGAAGGAGCGTGAGCAGGGCTCACTGATCAGTCCGTCAAATCACATCTGCGTCAGCTCTTTTGAGACTTTGCTGTGACTTTATCTACCGAAAGTGCCCATGTGCCTTACTAAAAGAATAGACGTGCATCCTTTTTTGCACTAAGCAGCAGAATTGTATAATCCCTAGGCTGGTTGTAACTTAAAGGAAGCTTAAATGGGGGATGTTTAAAAAGCCTAGCCCTTTCTTTTGTGACGTTACGATGTTCAACATGTGTCACAGTGGCACCTCTTAAAATGAAACGGTCACAGGAAATTGCGGATCCGACAGTTTCTTGGATAGACCAATTAAATTGCTGTAATCTACATTAGACTTAAATTAAAGTTTTAGCTGAACGCCTGGACATTTGCCTGACAGTAGAAGAGGGTTTATGGCTCAGTGCATTGTACTTTTAACGAGTGACTCACACAGTCCCATAAGTCAGCAACAGCATGGTGTCACTTTATGTTCTACTTTTTCTCAACTGTTGTTTAATTGTGCAAATGAACCTTATGAACTGTCCTGCTCTACTCTTTTTACGCTGTTGTTTCGTTTTGTAGACAAACTGTGTAGACATAGTTATATGTTTTTGTTTTATTTTTGCATTTGAATTCAGTTTTAATTTTTTTTTTACTTTATATATTTATTCTGATTTCTTTTTCAGTTGAGCAGATAATATTATTGTTGAGTCTCTGATTCCATTATTCTAGATTCAAAATCGATATCTTGCATTTTGGTTCACATTTAGATTTTTTTAAATGGTAGATTAAGTCTTTTCTTGTCTGTTCCTTTTGTTCTTTAAATTCTGTTTCTCAGTCTGACGTCTGGTTAACTGTTAATATTCTGGATTCTGCATTTCTGTTTTACTTGCTTCCTGTTTGATGTTGATAATTTGTTTTCTCTGGTGTCTTGTGTTGGGCTGTACTTCAAGTCTTTCCGGCTGTCTTGACTATTTTCTTCTGTGTCACATCTCCCTCCTGTTTTCCTGTGTTATTTTTTGCAGTCTGTATCATTTTGAATTTGTTCACTTTTTTCCCTGAACACTAACTGCCAGCTATAAATCTCTATTTGTTTTATTGCCATTTTTATTCTGCATTTGGATCCATACTAAACTTAACAATAGATTTCAGTGCGGTTGTCTCTCCGAAAAGTGCACCATAATGCTTTTGTGTTATGTAACTTTCTGTCCAACTTCTTAACTCTTTTCCATAATAAGAATATTCACATGATAATAACTCATGACATTTAGAGGAATGAATGATCCATTTGTTTAAACTGTATGAAAATAATATGATGTATTTCAGAGGGAGCGTGGTTATGCAATGCACCCTCTGGCAGCCATTCTGAAGGTCTCTCAGTTCAGCAGCAGGAAAGAGTCACTGCAAACAGAAATATTAAGAAGGTTTGAGGATACAGAAGTTTTCAAAAGTACTGACAAATAAATATTTATGTTAACTAGCATATTGATGAATGGGAAATATGAAGGTTTCCACTTTGGTTGCCTCAGGATCTTGTTTTTGTTTTTTGCAGATGACGTGGTTCTGTTGGCATTAGGTGGTGGCCTCGGGCTCACACTAGAGTGGTTCACGGCTGACTATGAAGTGGCAGGAATGAGAATCAGCACCTCCAAATCTGAGGCCATGGTAAAACTAAAAAGGGTGGAGTGCCCACTCTAGCTCAGGGAGGAGAATGTTGACCACCATGGAGGGGAAAGGTTCAGAGACTGACAGATGGGTTGGTGCTACATCTGCAGTGATGCAGATGCTGCACTGGTATGTTGTGGAACGTAGAGGAGCTCAGAGTAGAGATGCTTCTCCTTGAAAGGGGTCAACTGAGAGGGTTCGGGCATCTGATTAGGATGCCCTCTGGGTGCTGCCTTGTTGAGGTGTTCTGGGCACGTCCTATCAGGAGGAGGAGGAGGGTAGACCCAGGACATGCTGGAAAGATTATGTCTTTTGGCTGGCCTTGGAACACCTGAGTGTTCTTCCCATCCATCTCCCATGAGGTGGTTTCAGTTAACGGACTCAGGCGCAGACCGGGACTCCTTACAGGATTTACAGATTTTATTTACACAACGACACCAGGTGATGCTATTTACAAAGTGCTGGAGGGAGGGGAGGGGGGTCCAGGGTTCCGGGGTATGTGAGGGAAAAGACGGGAATCTGACGTCCTCCAAAGGCTCTCTCTCTTCACTCCCCACACTGGGGAAACACCATCCACTCACTCGTCCACGGGATGACAGGCAGGCAGGGAAAGGTCCGGGATAGATCTGTACACAGAGATTATAGTTAGAGGCGAACAGACGGAACGAACTCACAGATCCTTATTTACAATCTACTGAGCGACTGACGCTGATAACTCAACGATCCAGCGACGAGTGACACAGTGCTGCTGTCTTAAATCGGCCTTGTGATTATCCCGATCGGCAGCAGGTGCGTGGGCCAGGGGCGGGAGCCCATAATGAGCATCGCCCCGGCAGGAGAGAGAGAGAGAGAGAAAACATGTTGCCTAATACAGAATCAGCTGGTGAGGCACAGGGACCATGACAGATTTGATTTTTTTTCCAGGGAAAAAAAAAAAAAAAAAAGCACAGAAGCAAAACTTTCTAAATCAAGAACACAAGACTCCAATCAGCAAACGTCCAGTGGAAAGGAGACGAAAGGTCTCAGAGCGTGAATTCTGGTCTCTAAACCTCATCCCACGAGGGCAAAAAAGGCCAAATGGTTGGCGTGGGCTCAAACTTTCAAAACACACTGCAGTACATGAAATGCATCATAGAAAGCTTCAGTTGTGGAACTATTGCGCCTAAATGTAAGTTTGAAATCTGTAGTGAATGAAATCTATCCTGACCGATGACAAGTCAAACTTTGTCCATCAGAACCATGAGAAATCCAAGCAGTATGAACATCATAAGAAACTCTTTTTGGAGCATATACACACCTCTTTTTGAGAGCCTTTTTGCAATAAATCAATTAAATTGCTGTACATTTTCCTGTAAGAACACGGGCATGGTGCCAATCATCACTTTGAACTCGGCAGTGCATAATTCTTAATAAGCCATCAAAAAACACAAAAGACAAGATAAACATATCGTTTTATTCTGGCTGAGAGGATTTGGATGGATGAGGAGTGACATGTACGTAACAAAGAGTTATGGAGTCCTGCATGCTACTAATAACGTTAAGAGGGATGTATGAGACTTCTGTGGTTTCATGGATGAGGCTGAATACAATAAAGGTTAATGAAACTTTGATTTTTAAATTTAAAATGACTACATTACAAAATTAGGTTCTCCATTTGTCTCAGACTATGATAAGAAACCAGTTCCTGACCTTGTGAAGAGTTTTAGATCATGGTTTTTCCTTGGTAGTCTGTGAGTGGGCAGTATTTGCATTTCAACATTTACATGCTGAAGGTTAAACTTTATTTTTTACTAATCCTGTAAAGAGCACAGTAACAACGCAGCAGTGGGACCAAAACACCCTATGGCAACATGCTTATCATGAAATATGGCCTTCGCAAATCATATTTTCTTATTTTGTACTAGCTTCTCCTTCCTGGGATTGTTGAAAGTTGTTATTATTTTTAAAAAGTTTCTCAGCCATTCCCAATACATTACCTTGTCTTTACGTGATGTCTTGGTTCTGTTAGTGTCAGAGCTGACGGGACAGGGGAAACGTAAACTGAACACACTCACACAAGACAGGGACCTTCAGAATAAAACAGGAAACTCAGACACAAAGAACCAGACAAGACCCTAAACTAACTAAACAGACAGATCACAGAAGTGGGACCAGGGTAAGCACAGAACAGAAACCTAACAAATGGCAAATCATAACAGAATACATACTCAGGATAAACAAAAGCATAAAGAAACACAAAACACTGAGTCGGCAGACTCAGGACCATGACAGTTAGCACCTGTTGTAGGTGAAATCCAGATTAATTTGCTGCAGAAAAGAAGGAAGAAGAGATCTTCTATCTTGGTGGATAAATATTGCATTTCGTATGGCATGTTACTTTGAAAAATGTTTAAGCTTACATTACTCATGGGTGCCTGCCAGAAATAGTCTAAATGCATAAAGTTAATGATAGAAAAAAGGAGCAAGCAGACATTAATGTTATGCAGAGCCCCTGCAGCAGGTATACTTAGATATTTACATATTTTGCTTAGCATACACTTCTCCTGAAATTGCAACTGTATACAGTTACATGCAGCGCAGAGTATAATTTGTTTTTCAAATCAGCATAATAAGCACATGTTGATTAATGTATAATTGGAATATTCATTGTGAGAGTAAAATGATCAGACAAAGCTCTTTTATGATTATACATAGATGATCAGAGCTCTAGGTTGAGGTTAAAGAAAGATAATAGTCACTTTTTTTACTACTGAAAAAGTCTTGAATGCCTTGAAGAAAGACATAATTCCAATCTGGTAAAAAGAAATGAGTTTGTTAAAAATGTGATTTTAGGTGATAGACTGTAACTACTCTCTTAGCTGCAGGATCATTTTCACATCCAACATGCTATGAGCATAAAGATAAGACATTTTACTCCCACAGTAATCTCAGTCTTTCTTATCAGATGGTTTCACTTTGATGAACCATGTTATAAATCTACAACAACCTGAACCCTTTGAGCTGCAGTGATAAACAAAATAATCAGCAAGGCTTTAAATGTTTGTGCTCCTTTGTCTGTGCTGCATTACATAGTTTAACAGATTCCTAGGTCTTGGACTAAGGGTTTTGAGTTTGTATTTTTTTGTGTTGCATTTTGGTTCTACGTTCTGTGTTTTTTAGTCTTCTGGTTATATTGTGTGCTATATTGTGTCCCTGGGCTTGATTATTCTCATCATAATTCTCATAATAATGATAATTCCTGTTTCGTGTAATGTTATATTTTCTGATTGCTTAGTTCATAGGTTTATTAATTCCTTTTTGTATTCCTATTCTGTCCTTCCAGTCATGTTTCTGTTTCTCTTCTGTCTTTGTCTAAGGTTGGTCTTAGCCCTGGTCTCAGTCATAGTGATTTCCTGTTTTATTGTGATAGTCTCTCATCCTGTGTGCATTATGTCCAGTTTTGTCTCATTAGTTAGATTCTGTCAGCTGTGTTCCCCAGGTGTGTCCACTCTGCCCTCATCTCCTCTCATGAATTTGAATTGTCTGTTTCCTTCTGCTCCTTGTTGCATCCTCCCTCAAAGTATGAGTTCCTTGTTGGTTTGAAGGATAGGCTTACCTTGTTTTTGACTGGTATTATTTTGTACTTTGTTTTAGTTTATTCCTCGTGCTTCCGTCTTGTACTTGGATCCAGCTCTGTCAGCCGCACAGCCAGTCCCAACACTCAGCACACTGTTTTATTTTATTTATTCTTTTCAGCAGGTTGAGTCATGAAGCATTCATATTAGTTTTAATTAAACTGATTATATATGTGACTTGCAAAAAATGTGAAGTTTCTATAAAGTTAAAAAAAAAAAAGATCAAAATTATGAAGTGTCCCCTTTGGTTTGACTGTTTCATATCCATGTTTGTAGTGTCAGTAAGTAAGAAATTCAAGTGAAACTCAGAGTAAATTTTATTGTCAACTCCGATATATCGATTGCAGCATACAGAGAGACGAGATGACGAGGCTCCAGTTCCATCAGTGCAAAAAAGCTAATAAATAGATATAAAAAGAGTAAGAAAATAAATATATGCTTAAGTCTTAGGGGAAGTCTTAGGAGAAGTTACAATTTACAGTTTGTAGTGGTTTAAAGTGACCAGTGTAAAGTTTATGTATAAAGTGCTTTTCAAAGACATGAAGCCACAAAGCACCGTTCAACAAACTAAAATTCTAGGAATGATCATAGTGAAGCAGGAATGGGAAACAGGAAAGATTCAAACTGCTTTTTGAAGAACGCCAAGCTGACACCAAGTCAGCAAAATGTAGCTGAAGTTGTCTGTTCTAGCATCTTAGGCCATCCTAGTCTTTAATCTCAAACAAAAAACAGCTAATAAGACTGGAGTCTGGCCTTTGTCAATTAGGGTCACTGTAGGTAAGTATGAGAATTAACTTGAAAATCAACTGGGGTCTATTATAAGGAGTAGAAAACAGTAGTAATGTAGCTTACTGAGAATTAATTAATCTGGCTGTCACATTTTGTGTCTCTTGGAGGTTTGAAGGAGATGATTTATTTAATCCAGAAAAGAGGGCATACCAGGAGATTATAGCATGCAGCTTAGAAATATCTCTTAAATAAAGGAAAAGGAAAATGAGATATGTGAATCAAAACCCATGGAAGAATCAGATATTACATCTAGGTTATCAATACCAATGAGCAAAAGGAAGCAAGAGTTTGACTGATTCCTGAATGTATTTCAGGAAGAGCTATGATAATGGTCTAAACAAGGTAACTGTTGGAGAGCCAGTTACTGATCTGTGATAAACAAAGGACTGGGGTGGACAGCCTATCCATTTGGTGAGGCTTAAATTACATATGTAACTGAATGTCATCAGCGTAAAAATTATTGGAAAAATATCATTTATTTAAGATCAAATTATTTTTGGCTTAACAAAGGATGTAGAAGTAATATAATAATGTACCTAGCATTGAGGAGGTTAGTGTTAAAGAAGAACTTGCTCACTCCAACAGAGCCCTTCCAGGTAAAAAGTAGGAAAAACAGTGTTCTGCGGAGCCAGCAGCACCAGCCAAAACTATAATCCTGTAAAGTAAAATATTATGTTTAACACTATCAAAGGCTGCATTGAGGTCAAGTAATGTGAGGACAGAACAATACTTCATTATAGACCTTTAAAAAAGATGTGTCAGCCTGTGCTGCAATGTATATGAACATATGAGCACTGTAGCTCTAGGCTTAAGTTCTGCTATGCATACTGTATGCTCCATGAGCAGTCTACATACAGGATAACACATTAAATGTAGCCAGGGCATTAAGTTTTGTTTTCACTTGCACAAGGTTTAGTTAGCAATAGTTAGCAATTTTTGGAAAACAATTAAACTGACCCTGTGACAATACTAGAGACATGCTAGAAAGCTTATTTTTTTCTGTCTAAATACGTCTATTACAGCTATGCTCTTCCAGGAATAAAACCTAAAATTAAATATAGCTGTTTCAAAGTTGTATTTCCAGTAGTGAAGAGTTTTGAGTATAGAGAATGTTCCATGATTTAAATATTGTAAAGCCCTCTCGGGCAAAATTGTATTAGTTTATTCACTATATAGAGAAAAATACCTGGACATTTAAACATTAAACCTACAGGAGCATGTAACACAGTAAGGGGAATTGTTGAAAAGAATATATCAATGGGCCAATAGGCTCGACTATAGGAGCACAGGGGTGTGTTCAAATGAGACACAGAGACAAGAATGTAACTCAAAAGAACCAGCCAACTTTAGTGACATAAACCATAAGGTTGACAAGCACAGGTTAAAGACACTTTACAATGGTAGAAAGGAAACTTACAAAAATTAAAAGAAAAGTAAAACACAAACTACTAAACAATGACTTGGCCAAGTGTTATTTTTGGTTTTCAATGTTCGGGTTTCAATGCTCGGGTGCACCCTAGTAACCTGACTCCTTAACTCTTATAGAAACAGATTACACAAATCCAATGTACATTCAAATGAAAATCTCACACTCTTTTCACATGTGGAGAATGCTCTACACAACAGCTCATTATTTAAAGTCCCAAATAAAAAATGTCCAAGGGGTAAAGTCCAAAAAATTCCCAGGGTGTGAAAGAAAATAGGGATGAAAGAATGTCAGTCAGTGGTCTTATGTATAACCAGCTGTGCGTGAAAGTGTGAGTGATACAGTCCTACCACACCGCAAGGTGCAGCAGATCATCAAGTGGAAAAGAAGCGAATCTCAGTCTCTCTAAGTCCAGGTGGGAAGGCTCGCCATCTATTTCACTGGAGGAATCCTATTTCACTGGAGGAATCCACCTCAGGAACAATTCAGCATACAAAAAAAACCTGACCTGTCAACAGACAGGGTCAGAAGAGCAATTCAAATATTAATTATGCTGTTCTAGCTATAATTCACAACTTAGGATTTTGTTTAAATCACATTCAACATAAATTTGCAATAAAAATACTCAATTTTGCAAAAATAAAACATCTCTCTTACACAAACTATGCATTAAACCAAGTAAAGTCAGTGCATATCCATATATGTCGCATAGTCGACAATTATTAATCAAACAATTGAGATTAATTCAGTTTCTCAACGATAAAATGTGAAACAGACATGAACTAACTGAGACATACAACATGTGCTCACCGATCTCAGCGCATCACGGCCGAAGACAATGGCATAGTGTCTCTCGGTCGGAAAATGCAGGGCTCTAAATAACGTAACAGGACATGTTTTCTCTTTAATAACCGTAATACGACATGAAGGAAAAATAAACATAAGTTGCGCTTCAAGTGTTACCTTACTTCTGGAAGCAGATTGAGATGAACTTCCAGGCAGTTGATAGCAACCAGAGCTAACAAAGGCTAACAGTTTAGCTCCACGCGGTACTTTTTAAAGTCACCAGAAAAATGCAGCATTTGCCTGCTTACTCACTGTGGCTACTTTTAACATGAAAGGTAGCTGATAACCAGTGAACTTATGTGCAACACAGTTGGTTGCAACTTATATCTAATACTTTTTTTCCAGCTCAAAAGCTTCAGTCTCTCTTTTCTCCTGCCAGCACGCGACTACCTCCACACATAGCAGCAAACACAGAGCACGTAGGTGGGACATACAGCGGCAGGCTGCTCTCCCATTGGTCAAAACATACTGGGACCTGTGCATTTCGATTGGTTGGGCAGGCTGTCCATCTCTCCTCATATCAGTCCTTAAAGTGGTACCCTCATTGTATGTGGGTTACACCCTCCCCTCTTGATGGTATGCCCGTCCCTGGGCATCTGCAGGGTAGCACTGAGTTACACTGCTTCGACCTTTCCAACATAATTACTAGTTGGATCTTCAAATCCATTTAAAGAGCTAGTCAATGCCTCACTTAGGCCTTGAAAAAGAGAATTCACCACCGTTATCAGAGGATTCCCAAGTGTCACATAATGCAGTCTCTTGGGCTTTGCTTGCAATCTGTTAGAACGACGAAGAGATGGCTCAGCATCTTGAAGTCCATTATTCTGGATCATCACAGGTTCAGGCTGTTCAGTAACAGGTCTGTTCACATCACTTAATCCTTCTTCACATGCTGCATCAGAGCTCATCCCATCATCTTGAGGAGCTTCCTCAGACTGCTGCAATTCTGAACTTTGAGGAAGTCCTTTGGCTGAGTCAAGCCCATGCAGTATGTTTGCTTCAGGTGAGTTGTCACGTTCAGGTGAGTTGTCACGGTCAGGTGAGTTGTCACGGTCAGGTGAGTTGCCATGGTCAGGTACATCCTGAATCATTCCTTCACCTTCCTCTACAAGGGATTCAGTGGCAGGAGGATCAGGTGGAAGTGAAACTGTAGGCACCTCTGGTTCTGCTGATCTTCTGACCACACAAGGAGGTTTACTCAACTTGTGAGTTTCATGTACTGGGACATATACGTCGGACTTTGATGTAATGAGAGGGCGAAATGTCCAATCAGATACATCATCCATATCAGAGGGAATTTCATCTTCCCCCTCGACAACAGAACACTGCCTTGTTCTGGGTCTCCTGTTTGGATGGGTTTTGACTGTCTCGGGTTCTGCAGCTGCTGACAGAAATCCACATGGGAGAAGCAAGTCACGATGTAGAGTCCGCACAGGTCCATCTTTACCCTCAGGTTTAACTGTGTAGACCGGCATTTCTCCAGCTCGCTTAAGGACAATGTAAACATCCGTTTCCCACTTATCTGCCAGCTTATGTTTTCCACGCAGCTTCACATTTCGTACAAGAACTCTGTCTCCACTCTGCAATGTTGATTCAACCACTCGTCGGTCAAATCTGGCTTTGTTGCGACCTGCATTCTTTTGTGCATTATTGGTGGCAATCCGGTAGCTTTCTTCCAAACGAGATTTTAGGTTACCGACGTACTGGGAATGAGTCTGCTTAGTAGCATTAGTGGGCAACCTAAAGATTAAGTCAATGGGCAGTCTTGGTTGCCTCCCAAACATCAATTCATAGGGGGAAAATCCAGTCACGTCACTCTTCGTACAATTATAAGCATGTACCAGAGACTTGACGAAGTCTCTCCAGTGGAGTTTATCTGACCGATCCAGTGTCCCAAGCATCTGGAGAAGAGTGCGGTTGAATCTCTCAACCGGATTCCCTCTAGGGTGGTAGGGGGTTGTACGCACTTTCTTCATGCCAGTAAGTTCACAGAGTTCCTTGATGGTCTTTGATTCAAAGTCAGGACCCTGATCACTAAGAAGCTTTTCGGGAAAACCATAATGGACAATGAAGTTGTCCCAGAGACACTTTGCTACAGTCTGTGCTCGTTGATTTGGAGTTGGCACTGCCACAGCATACTTTGTGAAATGGTCAGTTATGACCAATACATCTTTCGTGTTTGAGCGATCTGGCTCTATTGATAAAAAGTCCATGCACACTAGTTCGAGAGGTCTGCAGGTCTTAATGTTTATCAATGGAGCAGCTTTCTCTGGAGGTGTTTTTCGACGAATACATCGCTCACAAGATTTGACCATTTTTTCTATGGTCATGTGCATTTTCGGCCAATAAAATCTGGCCCTTGCCAAGTCTACTGTTCGTTCGACTCCAAGATGGCCCATATCATGATGAAGGCTTGTAAGTGCTGTGGCTCTTAGCTCCTCAGGGAGCACAAGCTGATATGAGGTGTTGGGACCATCTTGCCGCTTACGGTAGAGCACCCCGTTCTGTATTTCAAGCCGATTTAACTCTCTGAGTAACAGGGGAAGTTCTGGTAGCTCTAACCTAAGGCTGGGAGGTGGAGTTTCGCCAGTCTCCAAGAGTACAATCACTGCATTGATAGCAGGGTCCAATGTCTGCTTTTGCCTCAACTCCTTCTCAGAAATTGAGTGGACAATGGGAAGCCCATCCACTTGCTCCTGTTGGAAGCAGTTGGGAATAGCTGTGGACTGGTGAGTGAGGGATTCAACTAAGGTCAACCCAGAAGTGGTGGATCCAACATTAGCTACGGCTGAGGTGACCATATGGCGCTCACAAATAGCCTGAATTACATCCAAGGGAACAGTCTCTGGACTCTCAGGGTTGCTCAGATGGTACAGTGTGAACTGCCGGATTCTCTCACTCTCCTTCTTAGATGCATAATCATCCTCTGGTGGACTGTGAGGACGACGCGAGAGCGCATCAGCATCCATATTTTGTTTTCCCGCTCTGTACTGAAGACTAAATGAATAGGTGGAAAGACTGGACAGCCACCTATACCCTGTTGCATCAAGCTTTGCAGAGGTCAAAATGTATGTAAGAGGGTTGCTGTCAGTCACTACTACAAAGTCTGTACCATATAGGTAGTCAGAGAATTTTTCCGTGACTGCCCACTTAAGGGCCAAAAACTCCAGCTTATGGGCTGGGTACTTTCTCTCACTCTTTGAAAGACCACGACTTGCAAAAGCTATGACCCTGGACTGTCCATCTTGTACCTGATATAAGGCAGCACCAAGGCCAATGGTACTGGCGTCCGTATGTAAAACATATGGAAGCTGGGGGTCTGCAAATCCCAAGATTGGAGCGGAGGTTAGCTTTGCTATTATTTGGTCAAAGGCCTCCTGACATTGAGGTGTCCAACGCTGACCAAAAGGTTCCTTTGGGCTGCGATACTCTGAATTTGCGTGTGTCCTTGGCTTGTTGTTCCGCTTCCTAATTGGTGGGTAGCCCGAGGTTAGTTCGTTAAGTGGTCTGACAATGATAGAGTAGCCCTGAATAAACCTTCGATAATATCCAGCAAATCCTAAAAAGGACTGAAGTTCCTTAAGATTTGTGGGGATAGGCCAGGTCTTTAAGGCCTCAACTTTGTCAGGGTCAGTCTCTACTCCTCTTGCGGAAACAATGTGACCAAGGTATTTTACCGAGGTCTGAAAGAATTTGCACTTTTCTGGTGCCAGTTTCAAGCCATATGACATCAGTCGTTGCAGGACATGTTTCAAACGCTGTTCATGTTCCTCCAGGGATGATGAGAAGACAATCAGGTCATCAATGAACACCAGAACCTCTTTGAGATTCATATCTCCTACACACTTCTCCATCAATCTCTGGAACGTCGAAGGCACATTTGTGATCCCCTGGGGCATCCTATTAAATTCCCAAAATCCAAGTGGGCAAACAAATGCGGTCTTATTCTTGTCCGCTTCCTCCATCTCGACCTGGTAGTATCCAGACTTGAGGTCTAGGACCGAAAACCACTTAGAACCTGCAAGAGCACTGAATGCATCTTCCAATTTTGGAAGGGCATAAGCGTCTTTGATGGTCTGCAGGTTCAGCTTTCTGTAGTCTACACACAGACGAACAGAGCCATTCTTTTTACGAACGACAACAATGGGGGAAGCAAACGGGGACTCAGATTCTCGTATAACACCAGAATCAAGGAGTTCCTGTAGATGTTGTCTCACAGCATCCACATCATTGGGGTGTATGGGACGTGCTCTTTGTTTAAAGGGTGTCTCATCACTGAGTTTGATATGGTGTTTGACTTTGTCAGTGTGTCCAAAGTCCAATTCGTTCTGAGAGAAGACATTTGGCATGTCGTTTAACATGTTTGTAACTCGCTCCTTCCATTCAGTGGGTAAGGGCGAATCTCCAAAATCAAAGCTCAGTTCTGAGGAAGACTTAGCTTGAAATTTAGAGCAGTCTGGTTCTCTGACAGTTTGCTCTTTGTGTAGCACTTGCAAGATAGCATTAACATCTGCCAAAGGTGTTTTGGGGGGTATGACAATGTCATGGTTGGTTTCATTTCTCACTACGACAGGGAGAAGACACTGACGTTTGCGTGGTAAAGTGACTGCAATTGCTGAAACTAGCAAGCCATTTGGTAGTGAAGAGGCTGAAGGATGTTCAAGGACAACATCTCTTTGCATGTTCACGGGATTTACATTGACAGAGGCCTCCAGGACAACAGTCTGTCCTGCAGGAACGACTGCAGGCATCTTACCTGTCAGTTTTGCACAACCAAGGCTACCAGAGTTAAAGTTTCTTTGTCGCATCTCAAGTATTTGGAGAACTGCTTGATACCCATTAAACAAAGGCTGAAAGGGTGAAAGCTTCTGGTAATTAGCATAGAGGGCATCAAGGGTGTTTGTGCCTATGAGTACCTGCTCATGGGCTGTAGAGCGGAGATGGGGGATAACCAAGGCCAGAGTGTGAACATCAATATCAGAGCCTACAAACTCTTTAGGAAAGGTGATGGTAAGCTCAACATATCCTAAGTAAGGGACAGACTGGCCATTGGCACCCTCCACTTCAAGCAACTCATTTAAGGGATGAATGGTCAGATCTGCAAGATGTTCTTCATAAAAAGACTGGGGTACAGTTGTGACTTGTGAACCCGTGTCCAAAAGACAGTTTGTGTCTCTTCCTGCAATAGTTACTTGAGCTGTGGTCTTAGTTCCTACAAGGCCATGTGGAAATTTTGATCCTTCCACTTTAACGTTTTTAATGGCAGGTTTCAGGATTTTGGGACTGACATTGCGAGACTCCACTCCCATATGTCCCTCTATGGGAGTAGGCTTCAGTTTAAATGTGCCTCACTTCGAGAAGCATTAGAGGCTTCCCAAGCAGCCTGTTTTTCTTTCAGCTGTCTTTTCTTAGCTGCTACAAGGGAAGGGTTTGGCGCTTTATCACAAACTGAGACGACATGGCCATCCTCCCCACACTGGAAACAGTACCATGGACGTGGTCTACTGTTAGCTTTAAATGTGGAGGGATGCTGACTGGCCACTTTTGGTTTCACACCGTGGGTGTCAGGTGTGACGGACCTCGCTTTTTGCTGCTTAGGTTGTTTCGTCTTATGATTCTCAGATACAAGACTGTTAAGCTGAATGCTGAGGTCAGCAACTTGTTGCTTTAGCGTCTCAAGATCAGATTTGTCCACCAGATTATTGGTGGTGTGTGCGAGTTGCACGTGTGACGTGGCGTGCTGCTTTCTAGAGTTTTGGGCAGACTTAGCATGACTAAAATGCTGCCTCATGCGGCTCAGTTTTGCAGCCTGTTTATCTTCTTCTGTCCTAAGAAGAAGCAGCAGCTCTGCAAAGGAAGGTGGGTTTTCTTTTTTTTGTTCTAGCTGAAGATCGATTATTAGTGCATTCTCCCAACAACCTCGAATGAACTGCTTTAAGAGCTGTTGGTTAAAATCATGAGCGGACACACCACCACGTCTCATGGCTCTACTTAATGCAGTGTGCAGCCTCTGCAGGAAAACAGAAGCTCTCTCTCCATCATTTTGAAATGTGCTCATGAACCTAGCATGCAGCTCATCACCATCTTCGACTGTTCCGTAGGCAGAGTCAAGCAACTCAAGATAAGCAGAGGGTATAGACTGTGGACTCAGATGTTTAATCATCTCGGAAGCAGGAGGAAGCAGACTGTCAAGTATACGATGTGTGCAGTGCAGATCAGACACAGAAGGATCTCTAATAAGGATTTCAACACTAGCTCGCCACGTATCATAATCTGCCTCATGGCTAGGACGTGGGCTCTTGCCCGAATAAGCCCTGAGTCTACCAGATGATGCGAACTGGGGTGAGCTCTCATTGCTGCGCACTACATGCTCAACAACTACCCGCTGAACAGCAGTCGGATTAACATCAATTATGGGGCTAGTAGCAGCCCCAGAAGAAACTGGAAGAGTCTGTGAGGGGCTGAAATCAGTCAGGTTTTCACTGAAATTGGGAGAGGTAAGAGATTTACTTGCGCTATTTGGTGATGTCAAAACTGTGGAGTCTAGAGGTACACCTGATTGAGGGTCCTCAGAAAATGAAGCGTCTCCCTTGCTGGTTAAGTCTTTCTGTGGAAGTGGGCTCTGTACAGTTGAGGATTCTGGACCAGTTTGAGGTGACTGGGAAATAGCACTTCCTACCGATGAAACCAGATTTTTAAGTTCTTCCTTTAACATCTCCTCTAATGAATTTCCACTCAGTTTGGCAATTTCACGGAGCTGTTCCATGTACATTTTAGTGGCTTTGTTTCTGGCATCAAGGGAGTAAACACTTCCTAAGGCCTTTAACTCATACACGATGCCTGCTTGGGTTGTACTTGGAAGCCGCAGAGGTAACAGTGGCTCCAATGTGTGCATGGCAGTCTCATGTGTAAACTCGATGATCATGTGCTTATGGTAATCTGACTCAGGATCGTCTAGACGAAAGTAACGGTTGATGGAACCATATTTTTGGAGGAAAGTGGACACTTCCTCATCAGTCTCTGATCCTGTGATCCCACTAACAACTACAGAATTGGGAATTCTGACGGATTCACTTAGCACAACGTCCATTTTCTCTCTAGAAGTTATAGCTCAGATTAAGCACTTTTAAACACCACACACAAATTGTCTAGCACTTAAACACACACAACCATGCTCCTGGCTGGCTCGCCAAAGCTCTCACTGTAACACAGTAAGGGGAATTGTTGAAAAGAATATATCAATGGGCCAATAGGCTCGACTATAGGAGCACAGGGGTGTGTTCAAATGAGACACAGAGACAAGAATGTAACTCAAAAGAACCAGCCAACTTTAGTGACATAAACCATAAGGTTGACAAGCACAGGTTAAAGACACTTTACAATGGTAGAAAGGAAACTTACAAAAATTAAAAGAAAAGTAAAACACAAACTACTAAACAATGACTTGGCCAAGTGTTATTTTTGGTTTTCAATGTTCGGGTTTCAATGCTCGGGTGCACCCTAGTAACCTGACTCCTTAACTCTTATAGAAACAGATTACACAAATCCAATGTACATTCAAATGAAAATCTCACACTCTTTTCACATGTGGAGAATGCTCTACACAACAGCTCATTATTTAAAGTCCCAAATAAAAAATGTCCAAGGGGTAAAGTCCAAAAAATTCCCAGGGTGTGAAAGAAAATAGGGATGAAAGAATGTCAGTCAGTGGTCTTATGTATAACCAGCTGTGCGTGAAAGTGTGAGTGATACAGTCCTACCACACCGCAAGGTGCAGCAGATCATCAAGTGGAAAAGAAGCGAATCTCAGTCTCTCTAAGTCCAGGTGGGAAGGCTCGCCATCTATTTCACTGGAGGAATCCTATTTCACTGGAGGAATCCACCTCAGGAACAATTCAGCATACAAAAAAAACCTGACCTGTCAACAGACAGGGTCAGAAGAGCAATTCAAATATTAATTATGCTGTTCTAGCTATAATTCACAACTTAGGATTTTGTTTAAATCACATTCAACATAAATTTGCAATAAAAATACTCAATTTTGCAAAAATAAAACATCTCTCTTACACAAACTATGCATTAAACCAAGTAAAGTCAGTGCATATCCATATATGTCGCATAGTCGACAATTATTAATCAAACAATTGAGATTAATTCAGTTTCTCAACGATAAAATGTGAAACAGACATGAACTAACTGAGACATACAACATGTGCTCACCGATCTCAGCGCATCACGGCCGAAGACAATGGCATAGTGTCTCTCGGTCGGAAAATGCAGGGCTCTAAATAACGTAACAGGACATGTTTTCTCTTTAATAACCGTAATACGACATGAAGGAAAAATAAACATAAGTTGCGCTTCAAGTGTTACCTTACTTCTGGAAGCAGATTGAGATGAACTTCCAGGCAGTTGATAGCAACCAGCGCTAACAAAGGCTAACAGTTTAGCTCCACGCGGTACTTTTTAAAGTCACCAGAAAAATGCAGCATTTGCCTGCTTACTCACTGTGGCTACTTTTAACATGAAAGGTAGCTGATAACCAGTGAACTTATGTGCAACACAGTTGGTTGCAACTTATATCTAATACTTTTTTTCCAGCTCAAAAGCTTCAGTCTCTCTTTTCTCCTGCCAGCACGCGACTACCTCCACACATAGCAGCAAACACAGAGCACGTAGGTGGGACATACAGCGGCAGGCTGCTCTCCCATTGGTCAAAACATACTGGGACCTGTGCATTTCGATTGGTTGGGCAGGCTGTCCATCTCTCCTCATATCAGTCCTTAAAGTGGTACCCTCATTGTATGTGGGTTACAAGCAGCTCAGAGTTGGAAACCCATGCCATGAAGTTCCCAGTGAACAGGTTTCCTGCCGATGTATTTTTTTGTTGTTGTTGTTTTTGCAACGTGTGGCTGCTCGTGTCACTGCTCGGTGACATTCATCTTTCCTGGCCTGAAAGCAGATGCTACCAGTAGACTGCAGCGAGAAGTGCCAGCATCTGAGCCAGCCAGACTCTGTCTCTCTCATCATGGTCATCTAAATTCCACGCACAGTAATAGCAGTTTTTTTAATAAGGTAGATCGCACTAACATAATATACAATGTTAGTTGATTATTTATTTGCCATATTAACGGGAGAGGACGTGCGAACGTTACCGCTGCTGCTGGGTTGAAATTCACGAGTCGGAATTAAAAGCACGACATTCATTAAAGGTTATCGTGTGTTTTGTGAGCAAATGCTTTTGCATATTCGTAGTGTTTCCTCCCATTGATGAAATATCTACTTTGCAAGTATTGCAAGTTGCCCTGTTGGCATCCGTTCTCGTAAAGTATAATCAAACTTTTGAGCGTTTGTGCCGCTTAGGCGCCGTGTTTCCTGCCAGGTAAATGATGCTGTGCAACGTGGTGACATCACTCGAGGCGACTGGAGTCGATATGGGAATCGTTTGCAAAAATGGCAAACAATCCCAATTAATCAAAACAGTGGGAACTGGTTCTCAACAAGAACCGGTTTTCGATTCCCATCCCTACTTCTACTTTTTAACAATAAAACTTAGAGATGATTGAGGAATATCTAGGAGGGAGATATTTTATAAACTGACTTGTTGCAACAGCATCCTATTACAGGAACATGCTTAAATTGAGTGAGCTCTTTATAACACTCCATGCTTTCACAAGTGTTTGTAGGCAGATTGCATGGCTAGGTGCTTGAGCTTAATGCCTCTGTTTTAATAGGAATCAAGACCCCTGAATCTGAAGATTAATTAAACCTCTATACTATTATTAAGACCTAGTTTTGGCTTAAAAATGTAAATTTTAGAGAAAAGCAGTAAAACTCAAAAACAGCTCCACAAAGTTGTAAACATCTATTTCTTGTCCAAATGGCTCTTTTCAAATATTGTGAACATGTGTTGTGCGTCATATTTGGAACTGAAGTGTTATGTGATGCACGGCAGGGTGTCTGTTGTTGAGCGGCCATCCCTCCTGCTCAATTATTTTGTATAAAATAGTAAAATCATTAGATGAATGTTTGCATGAAAATTGATATCATCTGAAGGCTCTCTGATTACTGATGGCTTTTTCACTTATTGCACTGCGTGACACTTGTGAGTTAGTTCCTGATGACAGGGATCAAACTGAGGAGCACAACAACACAAAAAGACAAAAAGTTATGTTTCCTAGCATACTTTTCCAAGTGCAGGTCAACCAGCATGTAATTAGGAGATTAAATGAGCACTAAAGTTGGAAGCCTGTAGTGCAGGTTCCCATTAGCTAGACTGACAGCAGTGGGAAATCTGCTGCAATAATGGCAACCTCCCCTGCTCAGTGCAGATGTACAGTAATTAGCCCATCCGCTTATAATAGCTTAACAATTACTGGCATGTCGCCATTTGTTATTTGGGAGATTTGCATTGTTGACTCACCTGGGAGGTAACTGATATGAGTTTTTGATGCAATTACTCATCATTAAGGATTTAGTTGTTGTTGTCATGACTCTTATGAAGGCTTACCCAGGAGGAAGATTAGTGTGGACATACTTTTCAATTGTTATTGGTTGTCTTTTTTCTTTAAATAAAACAACAAATAGTTATAAAATAGAAGGTTATTGTATATTTAGTTGTTTTCTGGCAGGTTAATAACCCAGTGTTTGGGCTTTCACAACACAAGTATTACTGATAGTAGAGACAGCAAAATAAAGTATGATTTGGGGGGAGGGATCATTGTTTTCATTAGATTAAAAATGAGAGCAAAACCCTTTGAACCATCAGTAAGACACAGATAATACAAAAACATTCAAAAACAGTATCATTCTGCTGCTACAGGGGTTTGTGTTTCCTGTCTACAGTGTGTGAGGAGTAACCACTAGGTTTGAGATGCAGCTTTGCTCGGAGCTGGGTTGTAGAAATAATAGGTGAGCAATTTGGGACAAACCATTTCCCAGAGCTTAAAGGAGGCAACATATTCTAAATTCAACTATACGGTTTCAACTCACTCAGACGATAGGAACAGGAATTGTATTTTCTTTGCTCTACTTCCATTATCTTGAATTTACGGATTTTTGTATTTCTTAAAACACAAACTGTTACTCATTCTCAGACTGGTCTGATAATAGCCATAGATTGGCACAAATGAATGCGAGCCAAGGATAAAATAAAGGCGGATGAAGTCATTATACATTATATCAAGTTAACTACTGTTAAACAGTTTGTCTAATTTCCAGTTTTTAATTTATTGTTATGTGATGTTTTGCAATTTGTTTTAAGATAATAATTCCAATAAAAGAAGCCAAAATGGCACATCGGTGTGCCGGTGTCACCCTTCATGTCTAGTTTAGTGTGCCTGAACATGCTTCACAACAAAATATTGTTAAAAGCGGGTTGTTTCCACTAAAATGCTAGAGAGGCATGTAAACTGTTCAACTAAGTACAGCGCAGTAACTGCAGTAACAGGAGCACATCAAAATAAAATTCAAACAAAATGGCAATAAAAGCAATCAGTTATATTTATTAATCATAGGAAATCAAAAACGGATGTGCTTCTCCTTCATATAAATGCTTGTCCCCTTCTGCACTTGAGAAAAATAAAAGTCAGTTACTGTTTGAGGACATCAGGTGGTTCTTCCAATGCACAGCTGGCAGCTTTTATCACTCCTGACAAATGCATCGATTTTGTGACTGTTATAAATTAAAAATATTGAATCACAATTTAAAAGTACAAAAGCTAGACAACAAATAAACACGTAGAAAGTAAACTTCTCTAAAAACTAACAGAGCTAATTTCATAATCTGAAGATATGAGGCTGTTCAGGTAAATATGTTTGATGCTCTGTAAATTGTAAAAGAGGTAAATCTTTAGAATTACAATCAGTGTAATCTGAAACTGTTTTATAACTTACCTCAAGGTTTTTTGTTTTGTTTTTTTTGCAATTATAAAACCCACCAAGAGCTTTCATTAAAGGACACCCTTGGTTTCTTCACAATGGAACATCAAGCAAGACAGAGTCTATCAAAGCCTTGATGTGACTGATTTCACAGTTACCAAACACCTCCCCTCCCTAAGCCTGGTTCTGCCAGGGGCTTCTTCCTGTTAGAAGGGAGTTTTTCCTTCCCACTGTCCCCAAGTGCTTGCTCTTCGGGGATCATCTGATTGTTGGGGTTTTCTCTGTATTGTTTTGGTCTCTACCTTACAATATAAAGCACCTTGAGGCAACTGTTGCGATTTAGTGCTATCTAAAAAGACTAGAAGTGAATTGAATTCAATCGAGACACTCTAAACACTCCAAAATACATAGATATAGACAACTCAGTATTCCACTTTAAGCCCTGATGTCAATATTTGGGCTTTTAAATTAAGAAATCAGTATGTAATAGGCTGAAAAGACTGAATGCAGTTTTAGTACACCAACTCACGATCTGTGTTTCTGAATAAAACGTAATTTATGCTTGCAAATGGAGGCCTCTGTGTCATTCACACTATATAAGTAATTAGTACTTTAGTCACACCATGCAACCATTTTGATTCAGTAATTGGAAATGAATAATTCTGAATTACAGCCAAAAAGCTGCAGTATGTAAAGGTTTATGAACTAATTATTTTCCCTTGTATGTCCATGGATAACCACACTGGAATGAAACTGTGGCAAGGAACAAACTTAAATGACTTTCCCCCAGGACAGTATTTCAACAATCCTCACTCACACTTTTCCCTCCCTGTTCATCTGTGTTCGCTGCTTTTGCCAAATGAAGTCTCTTACTTTATTCCTCTCTCTGCCTCCCAAATGGCTGTTTGAGTCGCAGACTGTGGCCTCAGCTGTGACAGAGCACATACGCCGCCATCAGAATGTTAATACAGCTCCACATTAATGTTGAATAATGTCATAAAATTATTGCTCATGTTTTTATAACCACATTTTACTGTTGCTGCAGATTTTAAGAAGTCAGCCTGAAGGCAGACATATTGTGTGAGCGGCAGAGGAAGAGCACGAATCCTAATGCAAATTTACCGATGTCGCCTGCTGTGTGGACAAATAATCCTTTTCCTGGTGAATGTGTCCTTGGTGGAACCATCTCCAGTGGCTTAAGATGTTGACAGAGAATGGAAAATGCCATGTACAACAAATATTGATCCACCAGATGTGCCATCAATAAGCTGTGATTAGGGGAAGAAAAAGGCAGGTGATGCATGTGAAGGTTTGTCCACCCATTGATGGGCTCAGATACCACACATATTGAGCTATTTTATCTACATGCACAGAAAAAATAAAATGCAAGTGGCATGCATGCAGTGGTTGTGACCCTGGAAGATGAGATTACTGAACACTGATGCAGCACATCCACAGGTGCAAACACTACCAATTAAACACACTTTCTCTGTCTCTCGCTCAGACACTCACACACACACACTGCAATCAGATAGATGCATGAGATAAGAATCTGTGCAAACATTAGAGCAGCCTCTGCAGCTCTGCCCTATCCTTCACAATGGCACGGTGACCTTTCAGGAACATTCCACACACACAGAAACAGAAGGGAATGATCAGCCGCTGCATGGGATGAAGAGAGATTACACGCTCAGTCCTGCTAATCAAATGAAAGAGCAGAAAAATTGTATTAGGTGTTCAAATAATTGAGTTACACCTATTGAAGGACACTAGCGGCTACAGCTGCTCGGGCTCAATACTGAGTACAGTGTCCCACAAACACAGTGTTTGTATTTCCCACAAACAACTGGAAAATACATTTTTCTGCATCAATTATATAACAGTGCAAAAAGAACAATCCCATCAGTCACTAAAAATGCACATCTGAACACACAGCTGTCTGCTTCCAAATAGCCCGTGAGACTGTTTATCAGCATCAGTTGCAGCAGTTTTTTATGGCTGTTTGTTGAGTTGTTATTGATTATCTTTGTCTGCTGCGAAGACAAGCTAACAGCATGAGCAAAAGTCAGAAGGCACAGATTTGTAAAGATAATGTCTGAAGGCACTTGTCGGCTCTCTTTCAAGAAAATATTTTTATGCTAAATTTATGTTACAAAGGATGCCAGTTTTGTCTCTTACCACAATCATACATGTGTGGGGACAACTAGCATTGAGCCTCTTTTTCACAGGCCTTTTGCCTTGTTCTCTGTCATCAGTTCATCACTTTGTAATCCTTACCACCTCTTTTCCTTTCTCCTCCTGTCAGTTTCTGTTCCTCCTTGTCCTCTTCTCTTCTCCATGTCTTCTTCACTCTTGTGTCCCTTTAATCTCTTTCTCACACTCTCTCCTGCTTTCCCTGAGTCGCCCTCTCCGGGTTTGTAATGGCTCCTGTCATCCAAGTGGATGTGATGAGGGACGGGAGCAGGGAGGTTTTATTCCCTGAAGCACAGAGTCCATCAGATCCTAATTTTTTTCTACTGTCAGACAGGATATTGTATTGTTTAAGCAAACCTGCAACTTTGGTTTTTCACTTTTGTATTCAGGTTTAGAATTTCATTGACTTTTCAATGGTTAAATCTCAACAATGAAAAGAATAATATTCTTTAGAAAAGCCTAATACACACCATAGCTTAGACAGTTTGCATGCAGTTTGCATCGTAACTGATGCAGTTCATTGTCTCTCTTTTTTTTGGAGGGGGTCTCAGTGTTTAAGCAGCATCGCTCTTGTTACCAGATCTGACTTCAAGAGGTTGTCACTGAAGCTGAAGGTACTTTTCCTGCCTTAAAGGGCTTACAAATGTCACCCTATTTTGTGAAAAAAGGTGTGCTACCATCTTCAGTGCCACTTCTTGTCAAATTGCTACATTGTGCCTTAAGTGATTTCCAAAGAAGAGTCTCCTTTGTCTTTTCCCAGTTTGTCAAATTCAGCAGAAAGCTGGAGGATAAAAGTCTGTCTTTGAACTGTTTCATTGTTCGTATGCTGTGAAATCCACATAAAGTTGTATTGTGAAATTTAGGATTTAAAATGTTTAGGTTGAAAAAGGAGCAAAATAATAAACAAAAAGAAATAAAAGAAATCCATCTCCATGAAGGAAAACAGCAGCTAAGGGGACGAGAATACTTAGTAATAGGTGCATAGAAAGCACAAGCGTGCATGCATAAGAGTCCTGTTCATTTGACTTCCCAAAGTTAAATCAGACAGCTGCTAATTGTTTTAGAGCAATAAAAGAGACGTTTGGCCTGTGTGTACAAGACAATGGAATATATATTCATATTTAAAGTGTAACCGCTGGTGTTCCCCTACATAATATATGAGTATCAGTAATACCATAAACACATTGTAGAGGGGGCAGCATGCTGGTGCACTGGTTAGCACTGTTGCCTTACAGCAAAAATATCCTCAGAGTAACAGTTGTTAGAATGTTAGTATTTGACCACCAGGCAGAGCTCTTCTAATGATAATGTAATTAAGGTATTTTATTTTATATGCTTTATTTTTATGTGGAGCATGTTAACATTGGTCTACTGTTAATTTGATACATGGAAAATAACCGGTTAATTTTGTAAGTTTAAGGTAAGGGCAGAGGTCACTTACTGTTTTGGAAAAAAGGTCAGAGAAGTTGCTCATGGTGACGGTCTAGCCATGTAAAAGTCAAGCTAAAGAAGAAATAACAAGTCCTAAGTTTCAATTACAGCGGTTTGTGTACTTGCAGGCCAAAGTGGTATGGTGGTACGTTAAGAGAAGCACAGTAAACATCAGCGAAGAAGAACTCTCGTGTCTCTCACGTATGTGTAGCCGGCATACTCAGTTCAAGTCCACCATCTGTCCATGTCCTTTCTGTGTGGAGTTAGTATGTTCTCCCCGTATTTGTGTAGACATGCAAAAGCATTTAATTGGTGGGGTTAGGTTAATTGGAAATTGGAAATTGCCCATAGCTGTGAATGTTTTTTGATTTAATGCTTCTAATACAGTGGCACCCAATTTTTCTCAGTCATTAGCAAATAAAAAAGGATTTTACTCAAATGAAGGGCATGGTAGCAGCACTGACAATGTCCACTTATTTTTTTTAATTACTAACTTAACTAATGATGATGTTTTGTTTTCACATCCATCCACCCTGACCTCCTCGCTGTGCAGGTATGTGGCTTCACTCATCCTCTCCCTTTTGTCCTATACAGACACACACACCAGGGTGTAATTAGTACAGCTTCAAGAAAGCTCTTCTTTCAGTTTTAAATAAAATGTTCGGTAGCATTTTCTATTACAGCTCAGTAATAAAGGGGTAATAGTTGGGTAATAAGGGGGCAACAAGAGGGTAATAATGTGGTCATTCCTAAGTTGTTACCGCTCAATTAAATCTGGTATTTCTGTGTAATAAGCAGGAAACAGAGCTGCAAAATACAAAACTGCCAGTTTGTATTTAATAACATATGAATAACCTATTAAAAGTAACTTAAAGATGTGTGGTTATTACCTGGCAATATCTCTGATACTCCCTGTGTAATAAGGAGGGAATAGCACTGCAAAATTCAAATCTGCCTGCTAAATGTTCTCTTAAAAGCAAAAACTGATAACGTGACCAGATGTCTTCGGTTTTAAGTTAAAAAATTAATTAACTAAAAATTAAGTTAAGTTAAAAAAATAATAATAATAATAATAATATAAAAATTGATACTAAAGCTGTTTTCCTCTGTCTCTGTATGCACACACAAACACAGACAGACACACCCACACTGGTGAAACAGTTTGTCTGATTGAAGTTGCCACGCTATATTTTCAGAGAGTCTGGATCACTCAGGCTCACTGGAAGGAAACATTTCTCAGAAAAAGCCTTGGCTCAGTAAAGTTTATTGGGAAGATCAAGTTGCCATTTCTTCGTGACACCATAGAGTTGTTACGTTTCTTTTCCATCAAATGGAAGCAACACTTGAAATGATGAAACTGTAGAAGTACAACTGCTTCTTTGGTGAAAAACGTTGCAAACAGCTGAAATGCAATGTTCACAATATATTGCAAGACATAAAAGAAAGCACAAGTTCATGTGTATGTTGACAAAGTTCAACAATTTATGGCTCTAAGTGAGAAACATCAAGGAGTTTATAAATATTTATTGTTTTAAGTTTTTCCATTTAGTACCAGTATTCAAAACAACAAATCTGAATAGCTAAAATATATGCGACACAAATCTAAAATCGATAAAATGGTGAAGATGTTTATAGATTGTTATTACTCCTCTGAGATTGTCCTTCTGCAGAAAATGAGTCCATAAGTTAACTGATTATGAGCTACAGTTAGCTAGGGGATGCTAGGGGAGGTAGCTAGAGGACGAATTGATGGATGGATTTATTTTAGACAGACTGAAACTACCGTTAAAATCACTTTTTCTACATTTTGACTTTCAAACCAAAGGCATTCTGAGATGCTAAAAATTTTTAGGGTCAGCCTCAAAACTCCCATCAGCTCTTCTTGTTTTTAATTCAGTCAAAAGATCATGGAGGCTGCTGTAAGTCTGGTACAATCTGAAGCCCTAATCTGCCAGAGTTTGAGGGATCAAGCAGCAAAAGCATAGAGGACAGAGGAAAAAATGTCTTCAAAATGTTTTTGTTTTTTTATTTTAACCCCTCGAAAAAGGTAAAAAAGACAAAGCTCAAAACATGATTAGCAGACCCACAAAAGGTCAACTACATATAACTCTACTCATAAAGTAACTTCCAAAAACTTAACCAAACAAAATAGACACAAGTTAACTCACAAACTGACCTGAGCACAAAGACACAGGAGGGTAACCTTTATAGTGGTTTGGCCAAACCATTTACACACAATAGGGGGAAACAAAACAAACGCCAATACTAACTAAACCTAAAATACCCCCATTTCTGACAAGCACTTGGTTGTTCCTGCTCAACAGCTGTTGCGTTTTCAAGTCCCCAGCCCTTGGCCACACATTTTGCCCAGACAAGAAACAGACCCCTCCCCAAACCCAGTAACTCCAAGAAAGAGAAACATAATTAATATAACAGAAAACATTTTTAAAAACCACACAATGCTACTATGTACGCTCTTCTTAATATCACTGTTTGGTTTAAGTAAAGACATTACTGAATAATATTACTGAAATAATTGCAAACCAAACTAATGAAGTGAACGAATGGACTGATTTTACTCATGTGTGGCTGATGCATCACAGGCGAGAAGCCTTTAATTGAAAGAATCAAGAAGGCTTTTCTGGCAATGTTTTACAAGGACAGAGTCGGAACACAGAGTTTTATGCTCATCTAAACCAAAATTTTAAAACTAAAAAAAAAGGAAACATTTGTATCTGAATTGAATGGCTTTTTCACCTCATGAGACATTAAAAATCTTGATTGTGTTAAAAAAAATATACACTTAAGGACATGAAAAGTGGCTCGCTAAAAGCTTCTTCCAGTGATCACAGAGACATGCATTTAGGATGATTGTAAAACTGAGTGACAGGCAAATGATTACAGTGCTCTATCTTTGCATTAGCAAATGGAAATGAATGGCAAAGGATAAAGAGACCTAGGATAAAAGGTGTCTTTAATGATGATGTATGTCAGTGGCATTTGAGGGAAATCTAGCTGTGCAATCCAACACATCCTTGTTTGTGTGAGTTTATTGAGGTCAGTGTAAATATAATGAGAGGGTTATAGTTCACAGAAACCTTTATAAGTGTGGTGTTTCAGATTAATATTTAAGATGTGTAACAGACACATGGGTTAAGAGAGTTGTACTGCACATACTGCACTTATTTTCCTCACTTGTAGTTACTTTGTTTAGTTTCTTGCTTTTAATTTGCCATTGTGATGAATAAATAGGCCTTGTGCATAACCAGGGGACTTTTAACACAGACCAACCCAGTATCATGGCAAAACATATAATAGATACGCTGGTCCACCATGTCCATTTCATGCTTAGCCTGTTCAAAATATGAAATGTGCATGCATGCAGAAGTTGCCTTGCTCCATGCAGGCAATGTGTGAAATGGACACAGTGGACTGGCATATCTATTACACGCTTTGTCGTTGCACAGACAGCAGTGGCGAACAATGGTGTGCCACTGAAGTTGCCCAGGATAAGTCTTTATTCACACCTGAGAAGGCAATAGCGCCCATGCGACACCCAAAGATGACTTGGGTTGTGTTCAAACTTATTTACTGTAACGGGATTTAAAAGGTAAACTTCAAACACTATATAGTGCCCTATGATATTGTCACATGACACATCAAAACCCTGACGCATCAAAAATTTGCTCTATAATTCCATTTTAATGTGGTTTTCTTCCCCAGTGAGAGCACCTACTCATTAGATACCCCGGCCTTTAATTGGCTCATCGTCTCTGCCTCACAACCATGACTTAACAACAGTTATTTAAGCATAACACAACCACATTTGTGAGACTTTAGCTGCGCATTGTAAGCTGTAATTGTGTTAGAGATACAATGTTAAGAAGCTTGCTCATGAAATATTTGCATGCAGGTTCTAACAATCACAAAGCTGCTGCTGGTTTAAAAATACAGTTTTTGTTTTAATGAATTTGGGGCATTAGGGAGTGGTTGAAAGGGATGACATTAATTCGTATTTAATATGTTGAAGAATATTATATAATAACACAGTCACAGTTGCTTTTGTGGGTCGTTCCATTTCGTCCAAAAGTATGTCATGAATATGTGTTGTATGTTTTATTTACATTTTATACAGAAGATTTACTTTTAAAGAAAAACACACAGTTGGTGTCCATGGCCTGAAATGTGGTGCAAATACTGTGCCACTGTTTTTGGGACAGAGATAATTAGGAACAGTAGCAGTTCAGCATTAATGATGTGTGGCATTAAGTGTTAGTCAAAGTGGTTTGTATGTTTATCATGTTTTGTATTGAATTTGTGTTGTAGATAGTAGACATACGTGGAGTACATTAATGGACCGGCTCCACTAAAAGGAATGACAGGACTCCAGTTTAAGGTTTTAACTAGAGAATCTTCCACAATTCACCAAGTATATCAAATTCTGGCAACTCTGTGAAAACAAGATTAGAAAAGCTACAAGTTCTAAGTACTGAAACTTTCTAGACAGAGGCTTTTGCTTCAAAAGCGGTTCCACATTCACTTTTCCTGATTAGTTAGAGCTTGTCATGATTTTCCATTACAAGCCTGTCATTTCTTTGAGTCAGTTTTTATTTAGCCTCAGAATCTGAAAGCTCATCAGTCTGTCTGCTGTCAGGACACTTGACAAACACAGACCAGCCTAGAGTCTGTATCAGTCTGACATAAATCTTCTCTCTTTCATTCATTCATTTTGCAAGGAAATACAAACATGCATTGTATATACATGCACAAACACACATGCAGCCATGCTCTCTAGTTGACAATGGATTAGTTCTTGTCTTTATTACCTGTCTAAACTAGTCAAATGTGACAGTGCCTTGAAGATTCTCTGTGAATTTCTGTACTTTCAGTTTATTAATCCTTTTACTTTTGACATACTAGGTACCTGTGTGGTGTACTGTCCTCCTAATGTTAAATTAGACTGTTATACTGGTCTATTTTGTACATTTTCCTTCAGAGCAGCTGTCAGAGCAGTAGGTCCTCTGAATGGTCTTTAGCATTCAGAGCCCTGCTGCTTTTGTAATTTTAGCCACTTAATCAGGAAACCAATTAACACCTGAGGTGTCAGGTGAACGCAATTAACTAACTGACAGGACAGAAAACAAAAAAGAACTTACCGCAGTGCATGCAATATAGACACAAGAGGTTACTACAAATGTAATAGTCAGAAATGTGTTGTATGTACATGTGCAAAAACAATGCCCATATTTTGCAATCACAATTTAGCATCTTGACCCCTAAAAGCAATTGCAAAAATATTTAGACTACTTAATAAAATACTAGGTCACATCTTTGAGTGGAGAAGGCTGTTGGTTGGTTGTTGGTATCAGACTGGGTCTCAGTATTTAAGAAACTGTTCCTGTCCTCTGGGATTTTCCAGCTAAACAATTCCACGATTTACAGAGAATGGTTTGAAAAAAATATATATACCCTGAGGCAAAGTTTTACAAAATAATATCTTGTTGAAGTCAGATTGTAGGGAAGCAATAATGACTCAAATAACCACTGATTACAACTGAGGCATGCAGAAGAGCATCTCTGGACGGACAATAGCCCTGAAACATTCTTCCTTCCTTCTTTAACTAAATGTTGTTTTTTTTCCGTGAAAAGCTTTTAAAGTCAAAACTCTCGACACTGATTGGATTAAGCACATTTAGTCATCACAAATTACAGTATAATAACCCTATCAACCTCCTGCGGGTGTACCGTATGGTTATTTTATGCTGCAATGTGAAGTGGCAGAGGTTAATAACCTATTTAACCCCTTATTTTAAAACCCTTATTTACTATTTATTTGAACAAAAATGTTTTTCAGTTTCATAAAACCGATGTTGTTTTCCAAAGCACTTTGTTAATCCCTATTGAAACTAGTTCTTTGGGGTTCATTTACACAGAAATTATGATCTTTGTATCGAGGTCCTCTTGTCTGCCAAAGCTGACTTCCCTGTTTTCTCTTGCCATGGATGTATTGAAAGCCAGGATTAACATACTGCTTTTCAACATAATACTTTATAGTTTATTGTCCTAATGTCAGTGTAACAAAAGGGGAGGGGAAAAGGACCTTCACGTCACCCGTAACAATCAACACATACCTTATTTAAATTTAGCTGATCTTCCCTTCAAGGTTGCTTCCTTGTTCACCTCAGAAACACTTCCAGCGCTGTCCGCTGCATAAAGACAGCAATTCTTAAACTTAATTTTCACTTGTAACGGGAAGACAAAGTCACATCTGGTAAGTGGGTCTGACCAGTGATGTTTCTGTTTACATGGCCAATTAACTTCTGCCTTTTTAATGTGCAGTCAGCCAGGTGGCTCCCGGCACACGTGACAACATTTTTGCCAACTGTTCTTCCTCAGATTTGAATAGAATTCACACCAACAGTTTGTCTTTGGGAGGAGAAATGCAATCTCTGTATCTTGGTAAAGAGAAAGCCCCATCACAATTCATTGTGAAATTTAATTTAAAGCTAATTTTTGATGTTTTCAGAACACTATCTTCATTAAGCAATCTGAAGCTCCGCATTCCAGAGGTTCACTAGGAGAGGGGAAGACCTGAATATTATAAACACTTAAATTTTTTAAAGATTTTTGATTGTATCCTGTTGTTATGTCATAAATGAAGCAGAGAGCATGACTCTTCAAGAACATCTCTACCTGCAAAATCCACCCAAGACTAGACCATTTTTGGTCGAAGCAGTGCCTCCAAATCTTAAATTGGAGTGTCCTAGTCTGCTGACAACCTTGCTGCAATTATTTGTTAGAGACATAAAATATTGTAGATATTCGGTTTTACACCTTTTTTTGACGAGTTGCAGACCTAGTAATAGGTTACCTAGTTACAAACATATATACAAACAAGCGGGTTGCAAAACAAGAGCACACACATGTACAGACTTATACCAACTTCTCACTCTTATATACCCCCTAACCTTTAATCTGTTCTGTCACTGTTTCTCCTCAGAAGCAAAAATACAAAAAAGCCCAAAACAAATCCAAAAAACTGAGTGAACTCTGAGCTTTATCTTTGACAAACAAAACTGGCTTATCGTGTATGCATTGGGAAAAAAGCCTTAGGTGTGATAGGGGCAATAAAAAAGGCCAGTGAAAGACTATAGGTCTATGAGGAGTTTTATTAAGTTGTCAGAACATGAAGAGACAATACTGTGTGCTCCAATTCACCTTGGTGTAACAACACAGAATGATAATGCCTCACAAATATTTTACAACAGTGTTTTCTGTATGTATGTGTGTGTGTGTATATATATATATATATATATATATATATATATATATATATATATATATATATATATATATATATAGCTTACAATTCAGTTTGGATGTTCAGGAAAAAAAGGCAAAAACATTCTGATCCTTGTCATGCAACAGTGTTTTCTTTTGTTTATTTATATATTTATTAAGATAGGTTAATTTACTAATCCAGCACCATTCTTAAATTGATATTAATTGATTACACAAAGAGAGAAAGGTCAAAGAGCTGCTTTTCTACCGACTGAACTCCCCACAGCGTGTGTGACTTTACCGTCACTGGTGTCACACCAGTCCCAGGAGACCTAATAAAAGCCCTTCAAATATTATTTTGATGTGCATCTTGTTGTCATGTTCTCTCAGTGCTCAGAGCTGCACAGGCGTGATTCAGCTGGTGCTGAACAATACATAAGCCCACGAGTTCAAATTACAGCCCACATGTGCGTGACAGTCACATTTCGTATCTGGCAACGTTTTGGGGCCTTCTCTTAGGGATGGAATCTACATGTTTGTTTACTGTCAGCATCTAATGAATCCAGAGCTCTGTTTTCTCTTCTGTCTTTAATGCGTGATTGTTCTGTAGCAAGAAATTATGATGACGAAGGCTATAGTGCTGTGGTATGATAATTGCTTCAAGATCCTGACTTTTCTTAAGCACAGTTTAGGTATACAATCTGTTGTGCACTATAAAATGGTTACTCCAGCAGTGTGACCATTATTCTTTGCATTCATTCGGTCCCATATTTTATTTCAAATGTAAGTTTTAGCTGATTCAAATAGGTGTTGACTGTTGTCCGTGGTTAGATACACCTTAATGACTGGTTAGTTCCTGTAACATTAAGAATGGGGACTATATTTTCTAAGCTGTGGCAGCCAACATACATCCTTGAGGAAATTGTCCAAAAACTGGTAACAAGTTGCTGTAAACTGACAATAGAAATCATTTTAAATATGTCATTATGTCAATGTTTTTTTATGATTATTATTTATTTTATTCAGGCAAGGCACAAAGTCAAACAGAGCTGCAATACTGGGAGATCAGCTAATCTCAATGCCAGCACATATCAGCTGATGGTTTAGCTGTAACTATACTACCCATCCAATGGACAAATCTTATATTTAAACAGTCCCTAACTCTTTTTAGCCTGCCTACAGTTCACATTTGCACGATGTTGTCCTGACTCAGTCAAGCTTAATCTATTGTAAGTTTTTCTCTGTTGCTTGTGTTCTGCTAATGCTTTCCCCACCTTATGCTTTCCATGTAAGCATGTCAAAGGGTGGGGAGGTCCTTGAACAGAGCAAAACAGCCAAATCGAAATTGCTGCACAGTCTTTTACTTTTATGACCTTGAAGGAAATAACAATAGTCCTGATTGTATTGTAACGTTCACAAGAACCAGACGGTTGGGGTCTCAGTTTGTCCGTTTATTCGGCACATAAGCCAGCGGGTTGTTAACTCAGGGGGAAGCGCTCTCGAACTACACCTCTCTTCAGCCTGGCACACACACAGAACTACCAGGTCCCCCCACCCCTTCCTGTACACCACCCTCACTACTTCCTGCAGCCCAACCAAACATGAATCTTAAAGGAACAACAACAGTGTGCAGAGAAAACCAACATGTCACTGTCCAGTAACACTTAACCATCGTTACACTGCCCCCCCAGCAATAAGTTCCTCGTCCCCGAGGGAACGACACAGTCTCTGAGGCGGGGCGGTAGCCTACGTTCCCTCCTTGACCTCCTGAGCCCCTGAGGAGGACGCGGAGCTTCGGGGCTTTGGGGTGAAGAGTCCGAGGGGGGGGAACGCAGCCCCGGTCGGGGGCCCCTCTGAGCAGGGTCATGGACGCTCTGTACACGTCCCTCTGGAAAGGAGGGGAGGGACTGTCCTCTGTAGGGGGCCATCCGGTCTCTGTGCAGCGCTACTATCCTCCCCCTAGGAGGCAACTGTACCCTGTAAACAACCTCCCCCACTCGCTCTAGGACGCTGCAAGGCCCCACCCAGCTGCTATCCAGTTTAGGACACCGTCCCTTCTTCCTCTTTGGGCTGTAGACCCACACCAGCTCCCCAGCACGGAAGTGCCTCCCTTTAGTGGTGATGTCGTAATTCCTCTTTTGGCGCAGGCCTGCCTTCGCCAGCTGCTCTCGGGCGTAGGAATGTGCAGAATCCAGCCGGTCCTGCAGCTTCCTTGCGTAGTCCCGGCCCGGTGGTGCCTCTGGCGCGTCCGGGGGTTTCCCAAAAGCCAACTCTGCAGGAGTTCTCAGCTCTCTCCCTAACATGAGCAGGGCAGGCGTACATTAGGTGGAGTCCTGCACTGCCGACCTGTAGGCCATGAGGGTAAGGGGAAGATGGTAATCCCAGTCCCGTTGGTGTTCTGAGGTAAGGATGGCTAGCTGCTGGGCCAGCGTCCTGTTAAACCTTTCCACCAGCCCATCGCTTTGGGGGTGAAGTGGGGTGGTGCGGGTCTTCTTAATCCCAAGGCGTTCACACATGGCAGCAAATACCTTGGACTCAAAGTTACGCCCCTGGTCACTGTGGAGGGTCTCTGCTGTCCCAAAGCGGCTGAACATCCCCTCCACTAATACATCAGCGACAGTCTCAGCCTCCTGATCTGGGATGGCGTATGCTTCCGGCCACTTGGTAAAATAGTCCATGGCCACAAGAACATAGCGGTTTCCTCTGTCTGTGCGAGGAAATGGGCCCATGACGTCCACAGCTACTCGCTCCATTGGAGCTCCTGCTGGTTGCTGCTGAAGCTGAGCCCGGGACTGGTCTTGTGGCCCTTTGTGTGAGGAACATGCATCACAGCTGCGGCAAAAGTCCTCCACATCCCTCCGCTGTTGACCCCAGTAATAGCCCTGGCGGAGGCGGCGAGTCTTGGAGACCCCAAAGTGGCCAGAGCCAGTGCTCCCATGGCAGGCTCCCAGCACAGCTGACCTCAGCGACCTTGGCACCACAACCTGCCACCTCTCCTCCCCCGTGGCAGGATCCTTCCAGGCACGCTCCAACACCCCCTCCTTCAGCCTGAGAGCTGCAAACTTGGCCCACAGCCCCCTGGTACAGATGGAAAACCCAGTGACCTCATCCCAAAGGGGTTGCTCCCCCTTCTCCAGCCACTGCAGGACCGGCAGCAGGTCTGTGTCTTGTTCCTGCCGTGCCCTCCACTCCGCTGCATCCACCACCAGAAGAACCCTGCAGGCGAGCTGTGCTGCTCCGTCTATTGTCGTGAGTTCCCGCTCTATTTCCTCTCGCTTCTCACAGTAACGGCAGCCAGCTGCAGCACATGGGCGGCGAGAGAGGGCGTCTGCGTTAGAATGGTGCGTCCCTGCTCTGTGCTCCACGGTGAAATTGAAGGCTTGGAGCTCCTCCAGCCAGCGAGCCACCTGTCCCTCTGGCTCCCTGAAAGACATCAGCCACTGAAGGGCAGCATGATCAGTTCTGACAACAAATGCTGTGCCGCACAGGTAGTATTTAAAGTGTCTCACCCCCGCCACCACAGCCAACAGCTCTCATCGTGTGACACAGTAGCGCCGCTCGCTCCTGTTCAGGACCCGGCTGAAGTACGCCACCACCTTCTCCCCTTCCGGTCCAACCTGCGACAACACCGCTCCCAGCCCCACATTACTTGCGTCAGTGTCCAGGACAAAAGGCAGGGCGGGGTCAGGGGGGGCAAGGACTGGGGACTCTGTCAGCGATCTGCGGAGGGTGTCGAACGCCTGCTGACAGTCCTGGGTCCAGATGAAGTCACGGTCCTTCTGCAGCAGGTGGAAGAGTGGTGCGGCTATGGAGGAAAAGCCCTTCACAAACCTCCTGTAATAAGACGCCAGTCCTAGGAAGCTTTTGAGCTGTTTCTGGTCTGCTGGTGTGGGCCACTCGGTAATGGTGTGAATTTTTTCCTCCAAAGTGCTGATGCCCTCACGACCCAGCTTGTGGCCCAGAAACTCCACCTCCCTCCTCATGAAGTGGCACTTGTCGGGATGCAGCTTCAGGCCTGCAGCCGCCACCCTCTCCAACACTTGTCTCAGGGCATCCAGGGCAGCATCAAAGGAGCTCCCGTGCACTAGAAGATCATCCAGGTAAACCAGACACCGTTGCCGTGGGACGCCAGCCAGCACACTGTCCATGAGCCTCTCGAAGGTCGCAGGAGCGTTGCAAAGGCCAAAACTCAGGACTTTGAACTGCCATAGTCCCCTGTTAGTGCAGAAGGCTGTCTTCGGTCTGGATTCCGGGGACAGTGGCACCTGCCAGTAGCCACTCCGCAGGTCCAGGGTGGAAAACCAGGAGGACCCGGCTACTAAGTCGAGGGACTCATCAATCCTGGGAAGGGGGTAAGAGTCTTTCTTAGTCACTTTGTTGAGTGGTCTGTAGTCCACACAGAAACGCATCCTAGGACTTTTTTTCTTAGGCACCATCACCACCGCGGAGGCCCACGGGCTATCAGATGGTTCTATGATGCCCGCCTTCATCATTTCACACAGCTCCCTGTCTGCAGCCTCCTGATGAGCCAGGGGCAGGCGGCGGGGGCGCACTTTAATAGGCTGGGCATCCCCGGTCTCAATGACGTGCTCTACCAAGTGTGTCAAGCCAACATCACTTTCTTTCAGGGCAAAAATGTCACTAAACTCTTTTAGTACCTGCCATAGACTCTCTTGCTGCTGTGGAGTCAGCCCCTCACAGTTCTTTGACCAGATACTCCTCACTGCTGAGAGCCTCTCCTCCTCCTCCTCCTCCGCTCGCTGTTCTGCTGGCGGGTCTGCAGGGGTCTCTGCGGTGGAGGTGGACGCCGCGGCAGATGCTGTGCAGACCGGGGGAGGAATAAGCGGCACCTTCTTCCCATCAGGGAGTACGAGGAGGCCTTTGCCTAAGTCCAGTACACCACCAATGGCTCGTAAAAAATCCAGCCCAAGGATGCAGGCGTCCTGCACGTCAGCCACCCAGGCAGCATAAGACACACCGAGGTCCCCCACCTTGAACTGGAACACTCCCTTCCCTCTCATTGGGGCCAGATCACCGGTCACAGTCTTAAGTTGCACGTTAGTCGGTTGTACAGCAGCTCCGGTTGGGACAATATCGGGTCGGACCAGCGTTGCATTGGATCCCGTGTCCAGCAGGGCCATACAGGACACCCCCGCAATCGTCACTGGAACATGGCAAAAGCCGCCAACCTGGGTCCAGCCCACAGTGATGGCCGCACCGGGTGGAGGTGGCGGTGGTGTGGGGATGTCGTTCTCCCAGGCCCGTGTACTCCCGCCTACACGGGCCCGTGGGCGTTTCCCTGAACCGCTGCAAGCTTGGGGCACTGCCTGATGAGGTGTCCGACTTGTCCACATCCCCAGCAGCTCTGAGGTCGGCGGTGTGGGCAAGCCCGAGGGGAAGGCGACTGCAGCGAAGCTGTCTGCACCAAACTGCACAGGCCCGCTGGCGTCTCCATCTGTTCCACAGGTGCTGACACAGCCCTCACCACGTGTGCGTCGTCAGCGCCCCCAGAGGATTGATTGATTGATTGAATCTTTATTTTGAACATGTTGAAAAAGTATAAAAAAAAAAAATTTAAAAAAAAAAGCATCTCCCTCTCCAACGCTAGCTCCAGGGCTGCACTGAGTGTGGCCGGCCGAGCAAGCTGAGTTTGCATGCGGAGCTCTTTAGGGCTCAGGGCCTGCAGGAACTGGTCCCGAGCTAACTCCGCCTGCACTGATGGTGGCATGCTGTCATACGCCCTCCGGCAAAGGCACTCGACTTCATGGGCCAAAATGCGGAGGGGCTCACCTGGCAATCTGCGTCTGTTGTGGAACTCCGACCTCAGCAGCACTGGTTGGTTATACTGCCCGAAGCGCCTCTGAAGTGCTCCGACCAGAGCATTATAATCTCCCCTCTGCTCCTCGGTCAGCAGCAGCAGGCATGCAGCTGCATCCTCACACAGGCACAAAGCCAATTGGAGAGCTTTATGTTCCTCAGACCAGCCAGCTGCAACAGCTAACAGCTCGAACTGTGCGATAAACACTTCCCATGGCGTCTTGCCGCTGAACTTAGGAGTTTTTATATTCGCTGCAGCTTGCTGGGCGCCGCCCTTACATCACGTGACGGCGCGCCAAGCGAGGTCGACTCCTTCCCGCCGGAATCGCGGCCGCTGTGCGAACAGTTCCCGAGCCTAGTCAAACCTGGAGAAAATCCAGCCTCGGCAGACAGCCGCAGCGCCGTTTCCCTCACTCCATGGGCGGGCGAGCGCGGACGAACCTCCCTCTCCTCCGTCTCCTTCTTAATCCTGCCCGGCAACATCCTCGTCTCGTAACGGCAAGCGTCGCCGGCAACAGGGTCTCGGGCGTTCTGGGGTTCTTTTTTCTTTCTTCACTTCTGACACCAATGTAACGTTCACAAGAACCAGACGGTTGGGGTCTCAGTTTGTCCGTTTATTCAGCACATAAGCCAGCGGGTTGTTAACTCAGGGGGAAGCGCTCTCGAACTACACCTCTCTTCAGCCTGGCACACACACAGAACTACCAGGTCCCCCCACCCCTTCCTGTACACCACCCTCACTACTTCCTGCAGCCCAACCAAACATGAATCTTAAAGGAACAACAACAGTGTGCAGAGAAAACCAACATGTCACTGTCCAGTAACACTTAACCATCGTTACAGTATTGTGTAATGTTGAGGAAACTGATCTAGAAAACAACAAAGCTTTGCAGGGAATTTCTAAAACACTTGAACAAGTGACACTTTAATATACTGGATCATTTCTAAACAAAGATGTTCATAAATTTTCTCCAACTTTAAATATTTCCCACCATCAGATTATATTTAAGTAATTATATCTCAGGCCTTTATAAGGTCAACATCTCTTACAGACCTGCAACAATTCAGTACATTCAAGGCCATCGTGGGAAACTTCTCACCAGTGTCGCTCTCATGCTGTTAACTTGTTTAAATATTCATCCCTATGGTCTCCAAATAACTCTCAGACTTTCTTGCGATCAACTACTAAGCAACAACCTCCGGTAGGTTCACACACGCAAAAAGATACCAACCTCTGACTGAACCGCATGTTCTTCATTATATCGAACCACTGACATGGGGAGCCTTGGGCTGTTCAGTAACCCCTAATGGGACTGTCTGAATGTGTGTGAAATTTTGTGTGTGTGTGTGTTTGGGTGAGAATGAGAGAGAGTGAGAGAAACTTCAAGGTTGGCTGAAGCTGAGAGAGTTTGGGTTGAGTTAGGGAGATTAACTTTCTCTGTGGGGCTTACAGAGGATGTGCTGAAATGCAACCCATACCTACAAATTACAGACAGTTTTATTAATATAAACAAAAGGGAGCCGCATGTTAAAGGGTGTGTGGTTGCGAGTGTGTGTGCGCGTGTGTGTGTACTCATGTAAAGAGCAATTTGAGTTTTCTCACCTTGACTTTGGAAATACTTTGGGAAAGTGATTACATTTTGGCTGGTGCTTGCTCCTATGAACTGTTGAGGCATTAAGATTTCATTTTAAGATTACATTAAAGCCTGATGCTACCTTTAAAGAATGACCATGCTGTGCACTGTGTATTCATTTCTATGAAACTCCATTCTATGAATGAAGCCGGAGAAATTACTGACAGCAAGAGAAACAACACCAAAAACACAAACAAGCTACTCGTTTGCACACCGAACAGATAAGGAGACTCAATTTTCCTCTGTAATAAAAAGGTTTGGAGGGGGGGCATTTCAGGTGATCTTATTGTCAGTTTTACCTGGAAATACAACTCTTTGTCTTTATGTTATAATAAGTCGAAGTTTTAGTTTAAGACTGCAAGTTTCCATCAGCTTAATGAGTGAGGAGCCTCATTAATATGGCAAAGTGAAAGCACATGTGTGGCTCTGCCTTCACACAGGCCTACCTGTTGAGATATATACACAGAAAAGCACTATGTGTGCCTTTTATGTGTGTATGTATCGGTACATTTACACTATGTGTATGTTATGTGATACAGGCCGGTGGCTAAAGACACTGCGTAACCCGAGAGCTGCTGTTTTATTTATTTAGTCTGGCTCTGGCACCTTTTTTTAACTGGAGAATCTCCTGTGGGATTTGAGGGTCGTTGCTTTCAGTCGGCAAGGCAGCGTGAGGTCAAACTGAAGTGTTTGAGAGCATGAGGGTGGGAATGGATGTTTGTATCTGTGTGTGCCTGTATGTCTGTGTCTATATGTCAGGTTGGGTGTCAGGCGCCACCTCTCTGGGGACATCTCAGGCCCTCCAAGGTTTGGAGGCCTATCTCCCCCTACCACCACTTCCCCTGCCAGTGGCGGACTCCCTCAGACATCGGTGCGTTGGTGGTTCTTTGTGTCCGGGGATGGGCGTCCAGGTACACACCGGCTCACTCCTTGGCGGCCGCTTATCGGGGCCTGGAGCCTGGGGCTCGCTCGGGCCACTTCGGAGGTGGGGTGCCCCCGGCCTCTCGGCCTGGGGCTCGGTCACTCAGGCGCAGCTGGCTGCCGGCGGAGCTCACGGGCGCGTCACTGCAACTCCCCCTGGCTTCTGCTCCGCGGCTGCTAAGTGAGCCCTCATCTGGGACTCTCCTCAGCTCTTTCCGGGACAGTGGCGCAGCTGCCCCTCTGTTCGTCTTCCTTGGTCTCTTGTGTTCTGGGGGCCTCTGGATGTCTGGAGTTTTGATCTCCTCCACACCTGCTTCACGCCCTGGAGGACGGGGCTGTGGCCCCCCCACACCCTCTAGCAGATTATTACATGAAGGAACCTTTTAAAAAAACAAAAAACAAGCGCGTCCATGCTCACAGGTGTACACACGGGTGATCACACCCACAAACTACACCCTTTTTGGCTCCTACCTCAAAGCACACTGTGTTCTGTTGATCTTATGTGCTGCACAATAATGTTTAACATTTAGTATTTACTGTCATATTCCCATATATCATTGTGATGTTGTTTATTCTATTACTCTTGTTCTCTTCTGCTTGCTTTCTTTTTTCTTTCTCAGCAGGTGATCCAGGTGATTGATATATGCATTTTTTTTTTCTGCCCGTTCTGTTGGTTTTTGTCTTTTGCCCTTCTCCCCCGTCCCTCTTCTCAGCTGTTTCTCTTTCCCTCTTTCTTTCTCCCCTTCTTTCCCCCAGTCAAGTCTGTCCCGTATTCAGTAAGTGAAAATAAAATAAACAATAAAAGGTGAATCAAATGGACCATTACGGCAAGGCTGGGATGGTCAGTTTGGTAAAGTAAATCCGTTGGGCATCTTTCTTTGCCTTTAGACAACAATTCTGATGGCAAAAGAGCCAAACGGGACAGGCCAAAAAAAAAAAAAAAAAAAAAAAAAAAAACTGAAGTGTTTTTACACTGTCAGCTTGTAGTTTAATTACCTTTCTCCTGTACCAAAAATCCTCATAAGGTTGGAGCCTGCCTCCCACTCATGATTAAAGATGTGTCATTTCCAACGTGCTGCCTCCCATTGATAACAATCAGCATCAGAGCTGCAAGCAGAAGCGATGGGATTAGTATTAATTGTTAGCCTACTTTGTTCCGATCATGCGGACTGATCTTGTGTGTGTGAGATCAAGGTAAGGATAACATTTCATTGCACTAACATGCTCCACTTGAACCCCCATAACCTCAGATAAATGACTTACGATTACAGAGAAACAGGGACCCAAAAGTGCTGAATATTTATAGCGTTTTTGTAATATGCAAGGAATATTTTATTTCAATATTACAAGATAAATGGAGAAAATGTTCACAGATGATTAAAAATCCATTCCACAGTACAATAGCTGGTGTGATGTATCATTTTATGCAAAAGCCAGAGTAGCTGAAACCTTTGATTTTTAAAGTGGAAAAAACACTTCTGAGGGTAATTGTCACACTTTCCCCAAAATGTCCCGCAAGTCTTTCTGAAAAGCTTGAAGTGAGAAGCTGATCATTTAGTTGCAGAATCATGATTTTCTTTATATCAACAGCAGTCATCCAGTTGCTAACAGACCACTGACCTCTCGAAAGGCAGAGAGATGCATCCTTATCTAACATGTTGTAATCTGTCTCTCATTGAAAAGGCAGATTGTGAAAGGTAATCTGACTTCATCAAGCTGTAGCAAAATAACAGCAGTTGTTGCTGCCATCTGTTTATCTCGCATTTTGACAGATCTACAGTTAAATACATCATTACATTTAAGGCGATAAAAAAAGTAGAATTAAAGGTTGAAAAAAAAGAGAAAAATAATGTGTCTATGATAACTGTTAGCAAACAGGGTTTTTTAATGTATTTTTTAATGAACTTTTTATTTTTATGTGTACAAACATGTATAGTACGAACATACAATGCACTAAGGTTGTTTATAGAAATTAATTTTGGGATAAAGAGAAATCTTATTTAACCTGAACGCTGATACAGATATAGCACAAATACTGACTTAATACCAGTGTTGGTCAAGTTACTTGAAAAAAGTAATTAGTAACTAATTACTGATTACTTCTCCAAAAAAGTAATTCTGTTACTTTACTGATTACTTATTTTCAAAAGTAATTCATTACTTGGTAACTTAGTTACTTTTTAAAAACATAATACACAATCTGAATACGTAATAAAGCAGTAGACCTTTCAGCCCAATTCTATTATCAATTCTATAATCCATGTTATCCGATCACAACACATCTGTTGCTGCCACGGACATCGCAACGTCATTGTCATGAGACACTCTCACAAACAAAATCATGACGGTTTAGTAACGTAGTAACGCAGTGTTCCTACTGGAAAGTAACAGTAATCTAATTACTTTTTTGCAATAGTAATCCCTTACATTGCTCATTACGTGAAAAAAATAATCAGATTGCAGTAATGCCCATCTCCGGTTAATACTGGGCGACAAGGTGGTGTGGTCTTCACAAGGTGGCTTGAGTCCTACCTTGCACAGTCAGATAACATGCATGTCAGGTAAACTGGTAATTGTGAATTAGTCATAGGTATCACTGCGATTGTGAATTTATGTCTGTCTCTCTGTGTCAGCCCTGTGACAGACTGGCAGCCTATCCAGGGCATACGCCACTTCTTGCTCCAGGACAGCAGGGATAGGCTCCAGGCTTCCCACCTTCTTGAATTGGATAACCAGAAAAAATGGATGGATGATATGGATAATATCCAGTATTTGGTCATAACGTGATCTGCTGTTTGTTTTTTTTAATGCAATCTATAATCGCATTATTTCCAGTTTGCTTCATTTCATTTCAAAACCTACAATATTAGCATTTGATTTAATCAGCTACTATTGCACATTCATGAGTCCATGCCAACAGTTTAGCCACCATCTCCCCAGCTCTCACTCTAACTGGGTGGTTCAGTCATGCTGTGTAATACAGTACTTTAAAGAATCTTAATTCACCACACAGTCCCTCTCAGTGACATGGGACAGCGGCATCGGCAATGACAGAGGGGGCCTGAAGCAGCGATGTGCGGCTTAAAGTAGCTGTCACGCTGATTTGCCGGTCAGGAATCAAGCTTCTGTGCTGCGTCACCGCTGCTGTTATTAGAGAGCAGATTCTGTGGCTGCCTCACAGCGGGGGTATAAGCTCCTTGAGTGCAACGAGGCACAGAAAGTTTTAGCCGAACTGATCAGTCTAACTGTACTGCTGCAGAGAGCCAAAGGGCAGTGACTGTGTCAAAGTAGTGAAACTGAGAAAAATGACTTCACAGTCTGTTTGCTGTCATCAAGACGAACTGTTAGCTAGGTAGACTGTACACCATTTAATAATTTACCTTTTTTTCTCTGTTTTTGAAAATAAGGCTGGGATTATTCTTTATTAGCCAAACTCTAAGCTCATTTGTTTGTTCCCTCGGAAGATGTTAATATTTAATGACGTGTTGGAGCTATACAGTCGAGTCCATAAATATTTGGACAATGAGTCATTTTTGTGTAATGTTGCCTTAATATACTATAGTGCTCAAATATAACATAATGTTAAATATAAAGATTATTTTTAATAGTTAATAAAATTAAAAACCTTTCCAGTCAATAACTGCCTGAAGTCTGGAGCCCATGGACATGGCACAAATGCTGTGTTCAGTGCCTTTACTACACCCACCTTCAGTTGCTGCTTGTTTTTGTCTTTTGTCTTTGATCACTATCAAGCATACTCTGTAGGGCTTAGATTAGGTGAGTTGGCTATAAGTATATCCCATTTCCTTGCTTGAAAAACTCTTGGGTTGCATTTTTTTACAGTATGCTTGGGATCATTATCCACTGACACTGTGAAGCACTGTCCATTTTGTAACATTTGACTGAATCTGAGCAGAGAGTATAGCCCTCTGCGCTTCAAGATTCCTGCCACTTCTATCAACAGTTGCATCTTCAGGTTTCAGATCATGACCTTTCGTTCTTCATATTTTCATCTTTTCAGCATCATCAGCCCAATGATGCACCCACCAATCATGCCCCATAGATGTCCATGTGGGCCAACTGTAGACCTATGCACCCATCATGGGCCCACCATGGGTTTTTAATAGAAAACCCTCTTGGAGCCCAAAAGGGATAACTGCTATGGGACCCATATGGGCCAGCCTACACGTGCACCACTGTGTTTTTGTGAGTAAGCCCACTGTACGTTGACCACAAATAATAACTCTGCAATATTTCTGCAATCGACCACTGTAATTGTATTCTGCAGTCTTTTGCAACTTGCTGAGCTGGCCAATTCTTCTTTCAGAGAATACAGTAGATTGTTCATTTGGACTGTCCTAAAGCTTTTGCACTTTTGATAAGTTTATGTTATTTGTTCAGTCTAATAATGCCAGTCTTTATTCACATCACCATATTTATGAACCTCATATTGAGCGTTCCAGTCAAAAGTTGCAAAATATAAGTTCAATACTTGCACTGAGCTCAAATTCTTTTATTTGCTTAATTTGGCTTGAAATAACAAGGGGCCAGGCTTCACCTGGTCATGAAACAGCCTGTTTGACAATTGTCCCAATTTGAGCTCTGGGGGGATACTTTTGTTACAATCTATGAATAAAAACTGAAAGTCTGCAGTTCAATCAAACCTTGATTGTTTGATCCAATCCACTGTGGTGGTATACAGACAAAAATAATGAAAAAAGAAAAACCCTTATGAGCCTAGCTGTAAATTGTACCACTCTCAGAGGAGACAGGACTCACCACCTTGGTTGACTTTATTGCTTAACCTTAGCATGACACATGGGAACTACGGAGGTTTCTTCAAAAATCTATGATTTTTGTTTTGTTCATACATAAATGAAAGGATGTGCACCCAAGTCACAGTTATTTTTCCTGAAATGCAGGAACTAAACATTGTTGAGTGACTGATATTTCTGTTTTATTCTCACTTTTGTGAGAAACCCAGAGCCCAAGTGGCTGCAGATAGACACAACCTGACCAAAATAAGTACTGCGCATAGATCAACCTTAACGTGACTCTTATTTGTTGAGTTAAAACTCTGAATGTGGAAAAACAATTTCATAATTGTAATCCTAAAAGCAATCCATGCTTCACGTTAAGAAAACAAAAGGGAGAGCAGCAGTGCCCTTGTTTATATTTACGGAGCATTACTCAGTTTGTGTAATGTGCAAATATTTCAAATGAGTGGACTTTTGGGCACTTATTGCAGATTTTTAGGCATTTTGAATAAATGCCTAAATGTGGATTCCACACACTTGTTTTGTGACGTCTTCTGCTTTTTTCACTGACTTTAACAATCTACATCTCAAAATTAAAATGTTACAAAGTTTGAGTCGGATAGTTTCAAACATTACATTTAAAGGTTGGCAACAGCTGTTGCTGGGAGCCAGGATAAATCAGAGGCAACAAACTGAATAAATTGAGCATAAATTGCTTTGTGTTTTGAGGAGTCAGTTGAGGTTTCAGCATTTTAGATGCAAACTTGGAATTTTATTTTATTTATTCATTTTTTTAAGCACAGACAGCCAAAAGGAAGAAGAAAGTGAAAATGTCACCATTAAATCATGTAAAGTATAGTCTAGTTCAAGTGATCTTAAAGAAGCCAATGATGATTTCCTAATCCTAGGAAAATAAAAGCATACATAGAATTATAGTTTTTATCATCTAGTTTTTAACTGCTTTTCTTCTCTCTTTTGGAATAAGCACCAAGTAGAGAACACCCTTTTTTGTATTAAACAACAAACTAGCTCTACACTCTAGCTCTTTGTTGTTGCCTTAAACTTTGATGGACACTAACTGCCTAATTTCATTTCATTTGTTAATACTGTTGAAGGCAAAATGCAATTCTGGTTGTGTGGTGGTGATTTCAAATTAGCATTTTACGTACCCAGCAACCCATTTGCTGGGTTAAACAGTCATATAAGGCTAACTTTATTATCGCTGCTTCAGCTCAAACTCCACCCATCATCCACCTGCAGGCTCTGAGAGAAGTTTCCTTTGAGTGAAGGAAAAATTTATTATCATCACTCCCCAATCTCAGTGCCCTGCAGAAGGGACAGGGCAACAGCCAGGACACATTCGTCATACTTGTACCTACATCTTAATATTCCTACTGCATGTAAGTTGGCTGATTAAAATAATTTATCTGTAAAAATCCAGCCCTGAAGTACAACTGTATAAATCTGATGAAAAAAAAAAACTGTTTCAATCAAGAAGCACCTGTTTAAAATTCTTGCCTGTGGTGCGCACGGCACCAAACTGCTCAGAGGCTTCAGGGGAGGATAGTCATTGCTTTAGTGCAGTGAGGGGTAACACTATTAACTAGATACTATGGGAGTTTCTTAGCAGCACTCCACACTCCTGCAGTGTGTTACATACATAAAGATGTATTCCTAATGATTGAGTATTTTTAGACTTTCCGCCTAGAAGATTAGCATGTTATGTGCAGCCATACACACTCTAAGAAATGACACACTGATGTTGGTAGCATTATGTAAATGTTTTATGTTAAAACTAATGCCACCAATTGATTTTTAACTTTAAACACAAGTATGTTGTTTTGAATTTAATTAACAACATAAGATTTCAATACAACAAAATGCAGTAAATTAAATCCAACATAAAAAGTTCATTTAAAATGAAGAGCACTTTAATTTAAAGAGGATTGTCCTAATAGGCTCTCCATACTTCTAAGTTTGCACATGTGCAGTGTGGAAGTTTGATCATCCGCCATTTTCAACTGAGACTTGCATATGCTTAGTATCCTGGATAGAATCCATCGCCATCTGAGGATTATTTGGTAAGTACAACAATTTAAGGATGACAAATTTGATTAATGTATACTAACTGATAAACATCTGACACTTTCGGGAATACTTTTGCATTTTTTTTAAACAAATGATGCCTGGTAAATTTTTTAACACTCTAGTTTGTATACCTCTCTCACGTGTTAGAAGTATGAAGACATTTAACAAATATTGTTGAACCTGCTTCGGTGTAATTTTCCAAAATCTTTTGCGATTCCTGTTAAGGTGAGACTTGCCTACTAAGACCGACAGTTTTAAAATTACTCCCAACATCTACCGCACCTGCTCCCTGACATCAGTAATGACCACCGGGAGCGCCAGCGATCCTGTAGTTTGAAGAATGAAATGACTGTATAGTGTATTTTAGAAATGTGCCTCAATTAAGTTGCTACATTGTTTGAAAGAATTCGACTCCATGTTGATTTCTGGTTTAGTGTCAAACGCAGGGATTTAAGCGATTAACATTTTGATTTGTAAAGTATAAGACATGCGTTCATCTGTTGTCATTGAAGTGCAGAATAATGTGTAATACTGTTATATATAATCCATTTAACTCCTTGTATCAGTTTCCATTGGCTATCATCGCTACCGAAGACAGGAAATCATCAAAGACATGCCATTCATTGCAGAGGTCAAAAACAGATGGCCTGCCCTGTTTTCAGAGACTGAGGTAATTCTTACTAACTTTGTTATTGGAAGTCATTTTCATAAGAACTTGTATTTGAAGAACAAAGTACTGTAAATTGTTAATTTTAAAAGATACAAAATGTTTGACTGAAAGTTGTAACATTCTTGCATGTGGCCTCTAATCAAATTAATAGAGAATACTCTCTAGTTGTAATTTTTAATATGTTTCAGGTTGTTGCGGAGTTCGCCCGCATCACCATGGTCCCTTTGTTGTCGACTTTCATGGCCAAGCTGGACCACTACGCTGACCACCTTAGAGTGTTCAAAAAGAAGGGGGGAACAGCTAAACGCAATATCAACTTAATCATGGCAGCCATGGATAGGGTATGTATTTTAGTTGACCTTGATTGAGCTCTGAAATTATTTGAATGCTTCTTCAACTTCTGTGTCTGTCATTAATCAGAATTTTTTTTTCAACTGAATATGTGTAAATTTGACTATTTTGTAGATACATGTGAATCAGTGACATGCAGTCAAGTGAGGCACCTTAATGAGAAGTAAAATACTAACAAAAGAGAAATTCAATTTGTACACTAGATTTTAAATTTGCTTTCTGTGTGATTTCAATCTTTTTATGGTCAAAATTGCTGTCATTACGGATTTTCTGTTCAAATACAAGGTAAAACGCTGAGAGGAGGCAATGATGATGCTGTGTCTCACCACAGACACACACATGCGCAATCCCACTGCTGTTTCTCTAAATTGCCAACGTACATGTTTGATTACACATGTAATACAGATGATGACTTGCAGACTACCTAATGTATTTGACGAATCTGTGTTACATGTTTAATGTTATTGGTCATAAATGTGCTGCAAAAATGCATGGAGTGAGGCTGATGGAGGGCAGTGCTGAACCCTAAAGGCAACATGTATAAGAGGTACACGTATATGGATTCACAGTGTAATCACATTACACTGAGAGCGCCATTGACACAGTGGATAAAGCAGCACTCTTAGGGAGCATCAGTAAATTTCACAAAGGACAAATTGACACCAAATCAGTCCTAAGCAATGAGATGCACCAATTTTATTTTAATGCATCTCCTATTTATAAATTAATAAATTGATGTAAAATGAATGATTTTTCTATAATTGTTTCCAGGTCATTTGACCAATTTATTTACTACACACAAAAAATGAGACACACCAAACCTAAATAAATTTTAATGCATCTTCTGTAGGGCTGGGCACTTATTGCATCGCTTATCAATATTGTGATAAAACACGTCCTATGTGATTAAAATGATAGACTGCTTTCAAACCTCTAAAAAAAATATGATAATTTAGTTGAGACTATTACTTCCATTAATGTCAAACTTATTATCAATTCAACAAGATAAATAACTGCTGGTTTGTCTAAATAGCACATTTGCTAAGTTTAATTTGCAGTATTTGTATTTGTGAGGCTGCATTGATAGATTTATAGGCAAAAATACTATTATGATCTTTTATTGTAACTCTTATTGTTAAGAAGCTTGGAAAGAAAAGCGTCTGGACTTCTTTAAGTTGCTTGAAGACGTTTCATCTCTCATCCGAGAAGCTTCTTCACTGAAGAAGCTTCACTTTTCTTTCCAAGCGCCTTAGACTACGATGACCTGGATGACTGAGAACCTTCACAGACTTATTGTTATCGCAAAAAATACCACAAAATGTCATGATAGGATTTTAAGTCCATATTGCCCAGTTCTAATCTTCTATTTAATTTGAATATTTTTAGGGGCACAATTATTAAATATATTGTTGAACAATCTAGAATTTATTAAAGCAAAAATGAAAGCTTTCACGTAATGTCAAAATTGAAAAGCTTCGATTTTTGAGTTCATATATTTGTTTATCTGACTCAGAGGAGTCAGTGCCTTACCAATCATGAACCTCACTGCACGTCACTGATGTGAGTTATGAAACATTGCTTAATCACTTATCTGGATTATGTGTTAATATTTTTGACTTTGTTTTGTAAAGAGGTTGAAAGGAACCAAAATAGGAAACTTCCCTCATATTGAGTTCTTATCTCCACCAGAATCCCAGCATTGATGTTCGACGGGAATGCATTCTGAAAGCTGTCTGTCTCTACTTAAATGAAAAGCCAGATGACCTGTTCAAGGAATTCTTGGTAAGTTAAAAAAGGAAAATGATCAGCTATTTTCCTTTTTTTAATTTGGGATTGGAAATGGAAGGTGGACGTACTTGTCCATATGTATATGTACGCAATTAACTTATCTTTTTCTTTTATTTTTATTTATGTGGATCTTGGAGCAAGCAGAGAAACAGAGAAGCTGACTTTGGGAGTCTATGTTGTTCAGACATGAAGGAGCAAACTCTGCAGATACACCTGAGGACATTGGTGTCATCGTAGAAGGATGCACTGTGCTGCAAGCTCTTAGTGATGTGGCAAAGGGTTGTGCCCTCCTGCTTGGATTAATCTACAGTCTAAATCTAAGCTACCCAAAGCACCTGAAATACACATTTGAATTTCTTCAGAAGGTGCTGATGGAGTTGGATGGGAACAACCTATCCATGAAGGTGCAGGTTCTGAAAAACAAACTGCTTGAGTGAAACAGCCTGCAGTGAACTATAGAGGACACTGAACTTTAAGGTTCTCGAACCCTTCTCCTTGCACTTCATAAACTGTTCAGTTTGAATTGCCACAAGAACTTCTGCAAGGCCTTTCACTTTTCTGCGTTCTTTGTTCTTGAACCTTTACCAACATCCAACTACACTGAAAATGACTGCTCCTAACTTTGGACTTCAGTTTAAGTTTTGAAGCAAAGGTTATTTTTGTAAATATGGACAAAAATGACACTAAAGTAATTTCTACCAGCTGTTTGCAGGGCTGTATTGTGGGCTTTTCATTGTAGCCCAATCAAGTTTACATTAAGTCATGTTAATGTTAAAAATGTTGGAATCACAACACTTTACAGTTTTAATCATTTCAGTTTAACATGACATTCTTTATCTTGTCTTCCTGCACTTAAAATGCACTTGAATATATGTAAAGATTGTTTAAGAAAAAAGATCTAGAAGCATTTGAATTGCTCAAAGTGTGCTTCAACAAGTTTTACACAAAGTGTTATTAAAGTTAGGTTAACTGAATAAACTGGTGTTCAATTTTTTTAATTTACAAACTTAAATAGAATAAGTTGCAATTCTGTTAAAGTGATTTAATCCTATAGTTTCAGTAGAGCGTGTTTTGGGTGAGTAGATTTATCAGATTTACTTAAAATTTGTTGTTCAAATTAAATATATCATACATTTTATATTTCACTAACCCAGTTGTGTGGAACCGGTTGACATAACTGGGTGGAGTAAATACAACATTTTATTTCTTAAAGTAAGTAGAGCTTGTTTTGGTTGAGTAGGTTTTATTTAGTCTTCTCAATTTAAATCAACAAGGTTAGTTAGATCAACATTATGATATTCAGCTAATACAACATGATTCTTTTGATTTGCATTTAATTATCCAAATGTTATCAGATGTACTTAAAATTTCTTGTTCAAATTAAATATATCATACATTTTATATTTCACTAACCCAGTTGTGTGGAACCGGTTGACATAACTGGGTGGAGTAAATACAACATTTTATTTCTTAGAGTGCACTGTCAGACAAAAGTTCAGGAAAGGAAAAGAAGCACCACCACCTACACCTAAGCTCGAGTGTTTGCTGCACAGCCAGGCACCTGGAACAATATGCTACTTCTACCTTCAGGGTTTAATCTTACTTCATTGTGCTATGTGTACATCAACATTTTGTTTCTTTAGTACCACAAATATTATCCAACATGACCTAATGGATGGATTGTAATTTGCCCTTCACAATAAGGCATCAACTTACCTCACATGCCTGTGAACACTTTCTCACCACAAGCATAAAACTTATTTTCTTCTGATAAATGTTATATAATGATATCGAGGCAAAACTTTGATAGGTACTATGATATTACTCAGACATAAATCGCTTTCCTTTTCCTTTCAGGTGCTCATTTTGAACTTCAGTGGGTCATCCCTGACCTTAAGTACAGACCTAAATGTTGCCATGTCCATCCATCCATCTTCTTCCGCTTTATCCGGGGCCGGGTCACGGGGGCAGCAGCCTAAGCAGAGAAGCCCAGACTTCCCTCTTCCCAGCCACCTCTCTAGCTTATCAGGGGGGAACACCAAGGCGTTCCCAGGCCAGCCGAGAGATATAATCTGTCCAGCGTTGCCATGTGATTGGCTGAATAGATATGTGTCATATTTGTCCCTTTAAATGGAATTCTGGTTCGGTTTCCCCCTTGGTGTGATGCCCTAAGGCTCTGAATCACTTTGTTTCCACACTTTCTTCACTTGGGAATGCACTCCCAAATTTTGTTGTTTAACTACAAGGGATTGTGTCCATGTTTGCTGTTACATGCTTTCACCCTGATATCCTGCCTGCTTTTTATTTTCTATCTCAGGTACATTATAAGTACATAAACAGTGCTTCTCACAACCCAAGCACTTACAGGAGCAAAACTAATTATATCATGAGCCTAAAACAGATGTATTGTTTACACTGAGTACGCTTATAGGAGCTTGTTTCAGTTCCTCTGCAGAGCGAGTCTTGTTTCCTGCTTCACTGGTTGCTTTTTTCAAATTCAATTTTAAAGTTGCTAAACTTAAGACATATTTGTATAACCTTATGTGTTATTTTTCACATGACCCTGGATTGGATAAGTAAAAGGAAATGTATAGATAAAAACTAGTTACTAAAATAGCTTCAGTTATATTTAAAAATTTGGAAATACCTTTTGCGTTTCAACCCTCTCAAATTCCAGCTTTTTACGTGCAGGGAACAGCTATAGTTCTGTGTGCATCGTCCTCTTATTAGGCTATAACTCAATTATCAAGCTCCTCTCATGTGTGCAAACTGCACAACATTAATAAGCCCATCTTAAGTGCTGTTTAATGAACTATACATAAAGTAAAGGCCATCTTTTTTCTCAATGCCACTGTATGCTAATTGTCCTCATGTCTCTGACACCGGATCAGACTGGCTTAGTTCAAGGTCGTGGTTTGCTGAATTACACCACCACTACAGTAATCTCTGGCTTTAAGCCCACAAGATTTATTAAAATATTCCACTGAATATAACCACTTTGCATTCATGCTGGCGATCTGTGTTGAAATGTCAAAATATTCTATTCTGGCCTTTGGCTTTGTTCTTTCCCCGGAGTCTCTCGGTTCGTTTAAATCATTACAAAAACCTTAGGCTACCTTTGCACACTGGCCTTGCACTCACATGTTGCTTTGCATTTTCCCACCCACACGTCTTATTTTTGGCATTTACTTCTGTGCCATTGTTGTATTACTGATTGTTTGCCTTCTGGTTTGCTTGTATCTTTCTCCCTTTTGCTTTGCTTTTTAAAATGAGCATTGCGTATGATTTTTACTGCCTTCGTGATGCAGAATGATCACATATCTGGACTGGCTTGATGGATTTTTAATTAACATGACAATCACTGGCCCAGGCTGCTGAGATTTCTGGCTTTAACTTTCTCCGTTGAAACAAAAAATCCCATCAGTTACCAGTGGCAGCAGATGAAAGACTTTATATGTGGGGCTATGTGTTTTCCAACTAGGACATTGCAGCAAAACTTTATGGCAGCAATATAACAGGAAGAAGTGGTGTAGCGAAGGTGTGGAAGCACAGGCCTGTCAGTGCTGTTAATTACATTGTTCTAGCAGTCTGAGATGTTTTTACGGGTAGAGCAGCAGGTTGTGTGCAAGAATCACTCGGCAGTAGAACACAATGTCCTTCACAACAATTGAATTCAATCACACGGTCAACCACGCTGCTGGTGGACCTGCTTTGTGCGAAGAATTGCTAAAAATTAAGAATTGTGCTAAAAATTCAAAATTTCTAAGCTAACAGTTTCTTTGCTCATCGATAATGGCATGTCTCATTATTACTATCAGTAACGCACATGCACCTAGAATTTCTCCAAAAAGTAATCCACATCACAAACACTGAAGCTGACTTTAAGTGCATATTATGTGGGACATGGAGGTAATTAGCATACAGCAGCACAGAGAAAAAAAAGATGGCCTTTTCTATATGTATAGTTCATTAAACAGCACTCAAGATGTTCTTTATAATGTTGTGCAGTTTCCTCACATGAGAGGAGCTTGGTAATTAAGTTATAGCCTAAATCTGAATAAGTGGAAAAAGAGAATAACACAAACAGGCCTATAGCTGTTCCCTGCACTTAAAAAGCTGGAATTTGGGATGGGTGGCACATAAAAGGCTGAAACTATTTTACTAATTAGTTTGCATCAATCCATTTTCTTCCATGCAGTTCATAGTGTTTTATTTGTATTTTTGGAAAAAAAAAAAACCAAAAAAAACCACTCCCAGCACCCAGCATTTGCAACTAATGGTAAACACTTAGATGATAAGTTTAGTAATGTCATTTTTCAGTTTTACAGTCAGCAAGGAGAGCAGAAAAGTGAAAGCGATGAGGAAGAGAAACAGGCTGCCTTTCTGTAAAAGTGACCACACGCCACTGTAACTTTAATTTCCTTTGGGGAAGAGGATGAAGTTGTGCAAAGCCAAATCTTTTGAGTTGGATGTGTGATGAGTGCAGATCGTGTTGGTGTAGCCAGAAAAGTTGTGCCAGTGGGCGTGGGTGACGTGCCACAGTTGGGTCATCTACGGCAAATGCTACATTTGAGACTGACAGTCTGACACTGCGGGCTCTCAGTGATGCTCTTCAACACTGAAGGTTAGGTCGGTTTAACACAATGTCAGTGATGAAGAAAAGTTTTATAACAATAATAATAATAATAATAAATTTATTGTTTGAAAGCTTTATTTATTTATAAAGCTTTCAAACAAAGTGCTGAATAGCTTTATGAAGATTTAAAAAAGGATAAATAAATAAACAATACAGGAAAAAACAATTCAGTTTAAAAACGGATAAAACAAAAGGGAACAACAATAAGAACCACTAAGATCTTTAAGCATAGAATTAAGACACACAGGATAGGGTGAAAAAATGGGATTTTAACTTAGCTTTGAAAACCTCCACAGAGTATGCCTGCCTAATATCATGAGGGAGGTTGTTCCACAAAGACGGGGGCATGAAACGAAAAAGCACGCTCCCCAGTAGTCTCTTTTCTGGTTTTAGGAACTTTCAGAAGGTCAGAATCCTGAGATTGGAGAGCACTGGATGGAACATAAAGGTGCAAAAGGTCAGAGAGATATGAAGGTACCAAACCATTTAAAGCAACAAGAACCCCTGCAGTGTAAAGTGATGAAACTCATCTGATTTTATCTATCTTCCTTAGGTGATAAAAGGCCGTCCTCGTTGTGTCTTTTACATGAGACGCGAAGGAAAGCACCGTGTCAAACCGCACGTTCTTTACCTTGTCCCTGCAACTTATGACAAAAATTTCAAGGTGAAATTTTGAGATGAGTACTGAAAGTTTTGTGGTCCAATGACCATCAAATCTGTCTTATCAGCATTAAGAAGCAGGAAATTATCAGATAACCAGCCCCTAACTGCAGATAGACAAGCTTCTAATTTAGACAAGTTATGTTTGTTGTTTTAATTATTTCCTTCACGTAATTTTATTTGCAGGAGTTGTTTTGCTAGTGAGGCTTACAGAAAGAAACACAATGAGAAAAATATATATGCATCATACATATGTGCAATGATAGATGTAAAAATTAAGTCTAAATCACATTTACCATTAATAATATACTACTTGGAAGTAACATTTTAAGAAAGTTTTGACCTGGCTGACACAATTTGCCTATTCAAACGTTATTTTCCATGTCATTTTTCATAAGACTGTCAATGGTTACTTTTAATCCTCTTTCTATTGCTGTATCTTTGTACTTTTACAATTTGATTATATACTAAAACTTTAAGATTTATAACAATTTCTCAAATTATTTTAGCTTTTTAATCTCTCTACAGCAAGTTATAAAGTTAAATAAGGAAATTGAGCCCAGAAGATTACATCTTAAATACACAGACAGTGAGGTAGAGTCCTCCCATGACTATGACTGTATCCTTTCCACATTGGAGACGTAGCATTGATTACCAAAGGGTCTAAGCTATTATAGTCATTTGAGACATTAAGTTATATAGCTTTAATGGAGTCTTGATTTCAGTTTGCAAAGCAATACCAACTGTTCTGAAAATTACAAAGATTATTAAACAAGAAAAATAGCTGTTGTTTTATAGTAAGGAAACAATTCTTTGTGCCAGTTATTGGTGTCTCCACTACTGTGTGATTGTTCTCTTTAGCTCTCTGTCTGTACTCTCAGACCTCTGACATCATCTCTGTGCATCTCTTCCAGCTCATGAAATTCAATGTATGCCCCCCACACCCATTACCCACCCTGACACACTTAGCATGTGTCTGTATTTGTCTCCTGAGCGTTCCTCCTTTCTTTCTCTGTCACGAGTCTCTCCAATTGTATATCCTCATCATGCCAGATGGATCATCAAAGCATGTTATATAAATATATAAAAGCTTGATGCTTCTGAACAAGGAAGGCCACATATTGTTTTCTTCCCACAAAGAGAGAGCCCTCAGTCTGGCTGAACCAGCAGGTTAGCGGCATAAACAGCATTGCAGTGTGAGGACATTATTTGTGAGAATGCAGCCTCTGTGTGGGTGGGAAAGGCTTCCACATCCATACAACATAAACACACAAGACCTTTAATGTATTTCAGTACTTTAGAGTTCCAGTAAATCAGTGGCAATTGTTACAAATGGATCAGTCTTTTTTATAAATTTATACAATAATGTCACTACGAAAGTATTCATCAAGCAAATGGTCTAGATGTGACCTTGAGTCGTAGCGGTTAATGTTTTTTGTTACCAAAGGCAACCACTTATTCTAGAGCAAAAACATCATAATTCAATAACATGACAGATACATAATTTTACTCTTTTTTTTGTCCAAATGGAGCAACACCAGGATTCTGTGGTAGACTGCCAGTAAAACAATATGAAAATATGAAACTTTGAACCAAGTTGTGGCATTACAACAGCTTATGCTCCTTCAGCAAATTCTCTAAATCTCTAACATGTAAAAACATCATGACAAAGTTGCCCAGAGTTCATTAAAAGATGAAGTCAACTTTAAATTATTAATTTCAAAACTTGACATGTTATGAAAGTGGTGATGCCGCTGTTGAGAGAGCTCATTCTTCTTCATGGGTCTTCAGTCATTTTGTTAGTTACTGCTGTCTGAGAGCGACTCAGACATTTTTCATTGGCATAACATTGTGTAACATTGTTGGGGTTTTCTCTGTATTACTGGAGGGTCTTTAAATTACAATATAAATTGCCTTGAGACAACTGTTGTTGTGATTTGAAGCTATATTAATAAACCTGAATTGAATTGAATTGAATTGAATTGAACTGAAATGGCACACTAGGTCATGGTAATACCAAGAAGGGTCCCACTCATAACTCATCATACATGGACCACTAAAATAACAAGTAAATACACTACTCTTTTATTAAACCCAGCTATGTTTAAGTGTTTAAACCTAAGTAAACAATATAAAATCATAAGCCAATTACAAAAGACAGAGATTGAAAACACTTAAAACTAAAGGATCACTCACTCACCTGCCTGTTCTAGATCTTTCCTCCATGGTCTTTCATCAGCAGATGAGGGTTATGCACTTGTCATGGCAATGAAGAAATCTAAAATAATGTTAAGCTAAATCAAGCTCAAGCATGCATTCATACATAGCATACCTTGTCACTGGCTCATGAGTGTTTTCCTGCTGATTAAATGAACAGCACCATGAAATCTTGGCTCCCACAGAAGCATCATGATGGCAATGTTGTAAGAGGCTTAGCCTGTATAAATCGTAGTCTTTGCAGTTGTACCACTGATATACAAAGGCGGATACAATGTGCTCATAATGCAGGCTACACACTTGACATGTAGAGAACAATGGCAGCCATTTATTTCAGGCAGTCAAGAAGGTCCAAGTGGAAAAGTGGATCCTCAGCATCTTTGATAACCTGCAGCGGTAGGACACTTTGCCAATTTTTAACAGCCAATCACGTTCCAGTGCCTCTTGGTTATTCCTTTGCTTGAGTGTGTGTGTGCGTGTGCGCATGCGCGTGCGCGTGGGTGGGTGTGTGTTTTTAATGACCTGAGTGAACATTCTCTTTCTGTCTATGTATGAGTGGCCTGCGGGTGCCTTAAACTGTTGACACGAGTAGTTTTACAACCTTCTGTTGAATATTAAAATTAATATTGAATTATCTTACACCAATATACATGGCAAGTACCTTTAGTAGGTGAATTAATCCAAGGTGTCCTGACTTTTATACTTATACATGTCATAGATGGAGACAATCAGTGTCACTTTCTTTTGTATTCAAGAAAGCATATTGCCCAGTAGTAATATATATTTATGAAACATGCATATCATACACCATTCCACAGCCATAAGAAAGATATACTTTTGTGAAACAAATCTGTGATTCATTCTGAGTATGGCTGACACTGCATCAGATTTACAATAATATATAATATATTTCCAAATGCTTTACAAATGTGGTAGCCTGGCAGATCTAGTTTTCCCCTCACCAGATATATATGTATGAAGGATTTTTGTTATCATTATTATTATTAATACTTTATTTTATTTTGTTTTGTGTTTTTTTAGAAATTCTTTCCAACTGTTCATTTAGCTATTGTAACTATTATTACTCTTGGACATATTACAGAAATAAAACAATTATGGCCAAAATAATAATCAATTACTTTGAACTATGCTGAGATCAAAACCTGTGCTAGAAAAATGTAAATATAACATAGAGGAAAACTTCAAAATTAAATCAACCCGACAATGCTTTTATATTGTTCTACATTCCTGATAATTAAAACATATTTCAAGGTCATTTAATTCAAGCAAAATATAACATTTTTCATTACATTCCTTGAACCTGCAGGATGGCTGCAAATAAAACTGATAGGAGTCCACATCTGTGAGATACCTTTAAAATTCCCACAAAATGTTTTGCATAGAGCCCAGGTACTGCCATTTGAGGGAATGGCATATGTTTTGTCCAGTAAGTTGATCATTTTTATAAAACCTCCATTACTCACTGTGTTTACTGGACGCATATCTCTTGCTATTGCACCTCTCTAAGCTAGATGGATATGCAGACGTGCTCATGGGCTCACTTCTATGGATGTCTTAGTCTGTGTTGGACAATTCACCTTAGCAGTCATTGCTTAGTTTTTGTTTTGTTTTTTTGCCTTCATGTATCCATTATACTGCAATTTCTGTGTTTTCAGGCAGCCGAATAAGTTGTGTTGCTTTGCAGTGCTGACACAAATGCACAGCCCTCTTTGTATATGGTTTGTTCTTGGGCAACATCACTTAGGCTACATCTAAAGAATTTCCAAACAATGGATGCTAAGCATTTTTGAGAGATTGGTTCTTCCCCTTCTGGTATGTTAGACATTTGAATTGTGTTGTATTTGTGTATTTCAACATAGTGTTACTCATCCTGACCAGTCTGAAAAACTTCAAGCTGCAGGAAACAGCTGTGATGGGTTTGTATAGATATGTGGTCAGGCATTGATTTTATAGAGTGCTTCATTTGCTTTTGCTCTGTGTTGTATAAGTGGACAACATTTTCAATCTCACTCTATCTTGCCTATTAAAACTTTATTGCAAAAACAACAAAAAAATGAAGAAGTTCAAAAAGGTTTGAGTCAGACAGATTTTATGACTTATCTCCATAATTAGGTTGAATCACCTGCTCGTATAGTCTATGTTTCTTTTTCATGGTGAAAGTAAGAAGTACTTTCACTAGCAGAGTGTCTGCAGAAGAAAAACTTTCAAACCTTCAAAGCGTCGAGAGGTCTCCTTGATTAAATGCAGTGTAATCCTTTCAAAAAGCAAACAAACAATAACACAATCTATCTAATTTATCTCTGAATGATGTGTTTATCAAATGATCTCACTCAAAATATAAAAATGGGCACGGAGAGAGAGAGCATGTAATCATAAATGTGTAAAAGAATGGAAATACACAATTACGTTATGTGTCAAGTCAAGTGTTACGGCCCTGGGCCTTGGAGAGAGTGAGTCTACCCTTTTGTGTTTATGCAAATCTAAGTGTGCTAGGACTCGTGGATGACTGGCTGCTGGGAGTCCTGTGCCAACCTTCTTTTATGCAGATCCAAGTGTGCCAGGCCATGCAGATGATTGGCTGCCTGGAGCTCCCATGACACTCCAAGACCAATTGACTGGCTGATTCTCTGCACCTGGGAGTATAAAAAGGCTGAAGAGCCTTCACACTATGGGGGCTGCTGCTCAGAAGTGAACATGCAGTGGCTGCCTCGTCTGTGGCGCAGTTGAACTTTGTTTAGTAAACCCTTTTGCGGTGTTGCTCTTTGTTTGTTAAACCCGATCTACAGCTGAACTTAGTTTCATTAGAGTTTTGTGATTGTTTACCCAGTGGTCTGTTGAACAGCCCCGTCGGTTTTCTGTTTAAAGTTTGAAATTAAAACCTTTTACTTTACTCGGTGTTGTGTGGGGGGGGGCTTGTGTATTTTACTCCTCCCCTGACGCCTAGCAGAGGTGGTCGTAGCAGTGTAATCCTTTCAAAAAGCAAACAAACAATAACACAATCAATCAAATTTATCTCTGAATGATGTGTTTATCAAATGATCTCACTGAAAATATAAAAATGGGCACGGAGAGAGAGAGCCTGTAATCATAAATGTGTAAAAGCATGCAAATACACAATTACTTTATTTGTCAAGTCAAGATATTAATTCACAGATAACCCATTGGTGTTGCCACAGTAAACACTGTAGTGCAATAAAAACACATTTCTGATTCTGCCTTTTTCTTGATACGAATATTTCATTTTTAAATGTTATTGTTATCATCAAAATTGATATATGTCAACACATTAATCACTGCACAGCATGATAATATGTCAAGTAAAACAAAAAAAGCAACTACCCAAGGTGAGGTAGTGAAGATGTGAACAGGATTTTAAACAAAGAGTTTTTTAATATGTGAGACTGCTGCCATATCATTCATCTGCTTGTGTGAAAACACAAGTATGGCATTTGGAGTTTCTCATGCTGGCCGCTGCTGATTGCAGCTGAAATACTTGCAATCAGTGTAACACAGGAATATTGTGGTGAATCACACTGCTCGCCAGAAATATAAGGTAAAGGAAGAAAGGTAGAACTTTGTAAGAATTCACACTTACCATCATCGGGGCTTTGATATATCCTGTTTGACTTTTTCATCTTCATGAAAATTCAAAAAAAAAAGACGTGACATTAAAAAAAACGTTTTCAGAAAATTATAGCGCTACTATGACAACCAAGGATTTCAGAATTTGGCATTACCTCCTCCTCTTTGACATTTGCATGACTTACCCTTTTCAAAAGTAGGTTATGCTGCAGTTTGCAGTGATCTTGATGTGCCCCTGCTGCAGAGCTAGTCCGATATAATATGGATTCATAACATCCTCTTGTTTAACACAAAAAAACAAAGATGAAACTCTTGTAAAGCATGCACACATGGATGACTTTCTGCACTGCTGAATTAAATATGAGTCCTTTTCTCTCCTGGAGGAGTCTCGGTCTCATCTATTCTGCTCACATTCACTTTCAGGCCAGCGATGTTTGAGGAGGGCTTGTTGGGGTGTAAAGGTTTGTATAAGATTTTCTGTTATCATTTCCACATCTGGAAGCTAAAACCTGTCACTTTTTGACATGAGGTTAAACTCTCAACACTCCTGACTGAGATTTTGCTGAAAGCCAGCACAACTTAATATGCGGGCGGAAGTCAGCTAATGTTGATCACTCGTTATGTAACTCCTCAGCAACTGTTCGGCAAAAGTGATTTACCGTTTTCAGCACTTAATGTCGGAAATTAATCAAACAAGCTGAGTCATAAGAAACTATTTGCAGCACCAAAGGGTGTTTTTCCCTCTAATGGAAATTTTCACTTTTTTCTTTCTCAGCAGTCTTTCCACTTATTGTGATTACTTATTAGAATCTTAATATAAAGAAGTTTAACTTGTTTCAGTGCTTGAATTCAAAGCTGACGGGGTTACTGAGTTTACAGTCAAAATGAACTTGAGATGTAAGGACAGGAGTTTGAACTAATCCTGAATCCTTTTCAGCCACGCATCTGCTTCATGATATTCTGAAGACACTGTACTGAATTTTTTGCACCTGATTCATTGCAGGTGACAGCATATTCATATTCAGAGCATGCTGCATTAACAAAAGCAATTTATAAAGCTGTGGAAAATGATTTAAAGGTATCAGATAGAAGCTTATTACTGGAGATGTGTTCACTAGATAGATAGATAGATAGATAGATAGATAGATAGATAGATAGATAGATAGATAGATAGATAGATAGATAGATAGATAGATAGATAGATAGATAGATAGATAGATAGATAGATAGATAGATAGATAGATAGATAGACTACTAAAAAGCATCCCATCAAAAAAATCTAAAGATTGTGCAAATTCCAGAAATCTTTTAAAGAGACAATTATTCGTTGACTGTGAGTTCTATTCACTGCTTCTGCTTAATAAGAAAAATTCTAAAACACTGTGCTTACTGAATATTGAATTGTGTTGATTAAATTAACCGAGCATTAACAAAGAACATAACTGGTCTGTTTCATATCAACCATTAACAACCAAGACAAAGTTGACAAAACCATTAAACCAAAGAGGATGGATCCTAAATGAGCTGCTTTTTTTTGAGTAGGTTCCTTGTGTTATTGACCAGTCATGACTTTGTGCTGGCAACCACATTAACCCATACATACATTCAGTGATAGAGTGATCATTTTCTAACAATTGAACATACCTATGCACTCATTGGAGGAGCCAAGATCAAATCACCGGTATGCCCTATGTCATGGTCTGGCTGAGTCACAGTAAATTTCCACAGTGCCTACTCTCCTCCTTCGGGGGGAGCCTGTGCTGCTCCTCGCCAGAGTGCCACCTGAGACTGATTAAACCAGCTGCATATAAGACCAGCGTCCACAACCTGCCTTCGCCAGATTGTCTGCTAACCCACTTGTTTCATGACTCACATTACAACCTTGCAATAGTCTCGCTCTCCAGGACGTTGGACTCCGTTATACTCCAAACAGCTGGTAAAACTCTCAGTTTTCTGCATCCTCACCTGTCTGCCTCCCTGCCTTCAGTGTTTTTGGACCATGGATCACTAATCCACTGGACTCACCGAGGCCTCGTTATCCTGCTTTCCCCCTCTCGCATGACTCCGCCTGCAACCAAGTAAGACTGTTCAGGCTAACAGTTTGGATTAATTCAGTCATTTCCCCAAGGACCACCCTGACTCTGTTTTCCCTCTGTTTCAGTGCCTCCCCACCACCCACTCGCGTACCACTGTTTTTCTCGCTGAGTCCTGTCAACCACCATTCATGTTCTGGGACAATCTAGTTTAAAGCCCCTTAGTGCTTCATGTCACCTTCTTAGTTCTTAGATCATAGCATGTGACAGTTTGCTCATACCTTCTATTCATAGTCTCAACTTCATTCATATCTCCGAGTCACAGTTTGTTCTTAGTTTGCGACCCTTGTATTTCACAGTTCATGTTCTTATCCTCTTGTACCTTCACGTCATTGTAAATAAAACCCTTGTTCACATCAAAGTTCTGATTCTCAGCTTGAATCTGTTTTTGGGTTCACTCTACGTTCTGGCTTCCAGCCGTGACTCTCTACCGCCTGAGCCTTAACTATATATTACCATATATTTCATTTTAAAAAATAAGGTTTTTTATGTTTACCAGCTGGACTTGTTTTAAGCTGCTTTTGAACATCAAGCTCTTTATTATAGCAAATTAAATTTGTTGTGAATTTATGCATGTGACCTTTCCACTATTATAGTGTTTTTAATGCCTACTTTTGATGTTCTGAAGAATATTTTCTCCAACAGGATCCTGTGTATGGCAATAAGTGCAAATAAACTGCAGTTGTAATTAAGGAACATGCCACCCTGTGATCAGTGTGGGAGACATGAGTTAATCTCTTCTTTTCATTGCATTTATCGACGAGGTAAAGTTTCTGCATATGTCAAGTTGCTGTAGACTGTATCACCCCCTGTACAAAAAGTAGAGGGAAGAGTGCTAACATTGCTGATAGAGGGCACCACAGAACATTATATGGATCATTTAACAGCCCTGCTACACACAGTCCAGAAGTGGTGAAGGTTGTTTTGTGTCCGCCAACATTTAGAAGTAGAATCAAAATGTTGGAAAATCACTGAACTTCACCACCATTAAACTCATATCTGCTGTCATTTCTGTTGAATATTTTTCAGTACGTGATTTTCCTCAAGTCTCTGGCGATGCCTTGAGCAGAATCGCAAACTTACATTTATCAGAACATGTGTAGATATAGAAATTTATGATCATTATTAACATTTTAATTATTAAAATACAATAAACTGAATAGTAAATAACATTTGCAGTAAGAAAATAATACAATTTCTGTCAAAAACATGTATTTCCCATTAATCATTGGCTTCTGCAGCTTGCTGCCCCTTTCTTCCCTGGTATTATTGTTTCAGCTGCTCCTTCCTTACTTTTAGTAATACCATTGTTTTACATTTATCGTTTCCATGATATGACTTTATTATCATTAGCTTGACATAACATATTTAGTGCAGCAGCTCTCCAGACATGTCCAGCTGAGCAGCAGTAATTGGGGTTTGCTTTTCAGTTTTCACACTGGAAAAGGGGGCATTTCCAGGATTGTTTTTTTTCAATGAGTTATAATGATTTCAGCGTGCACAGACCTGCTGCCTCAATAAACACATAGTATATGACATAGCTCTCCTGTCAGCAGCATTAAAGCACAAGATTTAACAACGTAATGGAGCTAATAAAATACAGTTTGTTTACAGTAATTAATAATATTAAGCACATTTAATTTTACTGAGAAGTAAATAAGAGTGTTTCAAACATACTTTCTTTACAGTTTGAAAATTAAGAAAGTTGAGGAATGATAGGCACTGGACCAAACCGCTGTGAGACACACAGGGGAGTGTCCAAGTTTCCAATTTTTTTCTTTCTTTTTTTACAGAAAAAGGAAGCTATATCTCCTTTTCCCATCTGATAACCCAATGTCAGGAGGTCTCACCGGGGGGTCGGCAATAAATTTATGGGGGCAGAGCTCCTCATGCCAACCTTTTAGCCTCTCCATGGGCTGGAAGAACATTTGGGCTGCTCTAGAAAGATTTCTGTCAGATTTCTCCCAAATTATTCACCAAAATGGGCCTCACATTAGAAGTAGAACACATCAGAAGTACCAAATAGGCCATCCAGCTGTATCATGCCTAATTTAAAAAGCCTGACTGGACCGACTTACTAGATGTTTTTCAGATTCATATCCCATGAAAAATGAAACCTGCAAGACTTATTTTGACTTTAAAGGCTACAGTTTTCTTGTTGTGAATAACAGGCAGGTTCCAATGTTCCTTCAGTTCCCCAAATTAATTTTGTTCAATGCAAACATAGTTCCTGTGACTTCAGTCTTATTGACTGTTTGCAAGCTATTGTCACTCTGTTTTATTGTTCTTTACTGCATATATTGGAGTCATGATGTTAAGTTGTTTTCATTTTCTTCTAAGTGTTTTTTCTAATTCAAGTTTGGATAACAGGTTTGCCAAAAGCACAAAAATACTGATAACTTCATACTCACTGTGCAGGATGGGAGACTATATTAAAATAAATGACATTTTTCAATAAAAGTTGTTGTTTTTTTTAAAGTACATAAAAAAATCAACAACAAAAACATTTATAATGGTTTAAGACTATGCACTTTAACCTTTTCATAAACAATTTGGCCATTTGACTGAATGTAGTGTGAAGCGCTTTGGGGTCCTATGGACTAGAAAAGCGCTATACAAATGCAGGCCATTTACCATTTACCATTTATTTCCATCCTATCTGCCATTCCTATCAAATCAAACTGTTCTCTTCACATTAACTAATCTTAATCTCTTGTGTGTTTGAAGTGGGGCCTTTTTCTTCCTTTGAAGCCTGAATGTGTCCTGATAGCTGCAGCATACCAAAATAAATTCCTCGCGCGTAATACCATACTTGACCGAAAAGAAAATCTTGTCCTGATTCAGATGTAGTATAAATGTTAAGACTAAAATTGAATTGCAGCAATAAATTCCTCAAATTAAACAGCAAAATATGTTGCTAGTAAATGCTCACCGGAACAAAACGCAGTGTTGAGCTCTATTCCAGTTTAAACCCTCTACCAGCGGGACAACATCCTTTTCTGAGCCTTTCACAACTGTTGGAAATAAAACTTAAAATAAAGTCGCACCATGAACCATTTAGCTTCATTCAGTTAAGAAATGTACCGACTTTGTGGCAGCATTCAGACACAAGCACTGCTATTTTTAAATGCGGCAGTGCTTATATCAAAAATCCTTTTAGTTCAGCGATACTGAGGTTAAACATGTACTGCGTTTTGGCAATTTACTGTTGTTGTCCAGCGGTGGACTTTTTAAAGTACAGAAGATATTTCTAAAGCTGAAATGCTTTATGATTAAATAATTCCTTTGCCAGTATCATAAAGGAAGGAATAAATCCTACGAGAGGCGCCTCTGGAAGCTGTGACAGACAAGAATGTGAATTGCAGCTATATAAAGACAAATTAAATCAAATTTCTATTTATGTAGCTCAAATCATACGTCAAGCAATCTAACTATAGACTGTTAACTCTAATAAGGAAGACGTCCCCAGAAACTCACTAACAAGGGAAAAAAAAAATGGAAGAGCAGCATAGGAAATCCTTTTCCCACGACAGACAGATCATTGTTGTGTGAACAGAACAAAGCAGCATTGTAAGTTTATAGTAGGGAAGATATTTACACTCACTGGCCTCTTTAACAGGCGAACCCCTTTGTGTTAAGTGCTTGGTAAAGCAAATATCTAATGCGCCAATCACATGGCAACAACCTAATGCAATTAGGCATGCAGATATGGTCAAGATGACCTGCTGAAGTTCAAAGCACGGGTCAGAATGGGGAATAAAGGTGATTTAAGTGACTCTAATCATGCCATTGTTTTTGCCAAATGTGCTGGTCTGAGTATTTCAGAAACTGCTGATCTACAGGAATTTTCTTGCACAACCATCTCTTGGGTTTACAGAGAAAAAGACAAAACATCCAGTTCTCTAGGCAAAAACATCTTGTTGATCTCAGAGGTCAGAGGAGAATGATCAGACTACTTTGAGCTGATAGGAAGGCAACAGAAACTCAAATAACCACTCGTTACAAGAGCATGTCTGAATACACAAGCAGACTGGCTACAGCAGCAAAAGACTACACTCCTATCCGCTAAAAACATTAAGCAGAGGTTACAGTTCACATGAGCTCACCAAAATCTGACAATAAAAGACTGGAAAGATGTTGCCTGGTCTGATGAATATCGATTTTTGGAGCAGCATTCAAAATTTTGCATAAACAACATGAAGGCATGGCTCCATCCTGGTTTATATCAGCACTTCAGGCAGGTGGTGGTGTAATGGGGTGGGAGTTATTTTGTGGACTCCTGAGTAAGTACTGGGCATCATTTAAACACCAAAGCCAGCACGGGTATTGTTGCTGACCCTTTCGGTCCCTTTATGACTGCAGTGTACCCATCTTCTGACAGCCACTTCAAGCAGGATACGGCGCCATGTCGCAAAGCTCAAATCAACGCAAACTGTTTTCTGATCCAGTTGGGATGTGGTGAAAAAAAGATTCACATCACTGATGTACAGCTGCAGCCAACAAATCTGCAGCAACTGACGCTAGGATGTCACTATGAACCAAAATCCAGAGGAATGTATTTAGCATCTTGTTGAATCTTTGCCATGATAAATTAAGGAAGCTTTTAAGACATGTTTACTCTGAGAAGAGGCTTGTCTTTTTAGGTAGAGTACAGCAGTGTTGCTTAAAAGCAGCTTTTTCATATTTTTTGAGGCTGTCTACAGTAAAAGTTGCTTAGAACAAGTGGCTGACAGCTCCATATATGATATGAGTACCAGAATGAACATAGAAGGAGGGAGATAGAGCGTGAGCAATAGACATGTTCTTATCTCTCTGCACAGAAATAGTAAAGGTCAGACAGGAGCCCCTAATCAATCTACTATGTGTCACTATTTTGGATGTAAGTGGAGTGCTGATCTGGAGGTCAGTGGTTTCACAATATTAACTTGGTAATCACAACATTTTTTTTTGTTCGGTTTTTAAGAGGAGCCCTATAATTGGACAGTGTCAATGGTTTTTTTTTAATAATTTTAGTAGAAATAAGGCTTCAGAGATTGCAACCCATCCACATAACATACTACTTCATATTTGAATTACACAGAAATCATAGTGAGGCCCTTCGCCAGGTAAAGTGCTTGTATCTGCTGAACAAGGTTTGATTTTCCTCTGCTGCCAAGTCAAACCCCACAGTGTGAGACAGACAGCCGTGTTATTTTGGCCAAGGCCAGCACGTCGTTATCTTGTTCTCAGCTTGTCTTTGGAGGATTTCAGGGCAACAGTGATGTGTCCTCTCCATTCACACTCAAACACAGAGTAAATATGCACACAAACATAACTCAGCGTGATGTTTTTTGCTTTTATCTTGCCTTTTCCCCTCTCTGTTTTTGTAGCAGTGACCTGTCCTGTATTATTGTATGTCCTATGCTACCTACAGGGATCCATATACAAATTTATAGACTTAGCATGCATCAGGGCACAATGTACTTCTTGGACACAAACCCTAGCCTTAAGGGGTAAATTCCACTATATTGTTAAAGAAATAGATCTCATTCACACTGGGTGCTGTGTGGATGAGATCATATTCCTGTTGATTTTGGCCTCTAAACCCCTGCTGCTTCACACAGAGGAATTATATTATATATATTATATTATATATTATAAAATAACCATGGCTCTGCCGACCGTTATTATAGGAACGAAGTTATTTATTCTAAAGCTGGAGCAAGTGGTCTCTGTTCAATTATATCTACTTAACTAGATTCCGCTAACTAAACTTCACTAATACTAATTATAAACTTACAGAGCACTGCAGCCTATTTACCAGAAAGTGTATTTTTTGTACTTAATACACTAAATAAAAGTAACAGTGCAATACCAATACATTGCTTATGTGAATAATAGTATTAACAATCTGTCCAAGAAGCCTTATGAGTAACATTAATCAGCAATGCATCCATATTGGACACCAAGCTTGCTTGTAACTTAGCATTCTACCCTGGCATCCATATATGGTCACTTCTAGCTCCAAATAAACCAACATGGCAGCAGCCAAAGGGCTTATGTTAGAGACTGAAAACAATACAAGACTGCACTTGACATTGTGTCGTTACCTCGTCATTTTTTCCAGACCTTAGCTATTAACCTGTTAAACATGCATTACCATATCAGCAACAATTATGCTGCTAAAAACAATAAAAACAAGATCCAGTCTTTTGTAAAGTCTCAGCCATGTCTGAAACAAGCACTGGGGGAAAATGGTCTCCTGTCTCAAAAATATCCTCACTCTAATAATGCAGCCAATATGGTCTTCACCAGTGTTGGTCAAGTTACTTGAAAAAAGTAATCAGTAACTAATTACTGATTACTCCCCCAAAAAAGTAATCCCGTTACTTTACTGATTACTTATTTTCAAAAGTAATTAATTACTTAGTTACTTAGTTACTTAGTTACTTTTTAAAAACACGATTTACAACCTGAAGAGGTGATAAAGTGATAGATCTTTCAGCCCAATTCTACTTTTTCTACATAATCCATCATACAAAATGTAATCAAATGGAAAAGTCTCTTTTTAAAACTTGTTTTATCAGTTTTAATCTTTTAACTTTATGCATCAAGCAAAACATTTAATTATATGCAACATTCTCTGACTTGAATAAATTAGTTTAACATTTAAACCTATTTTCTACACATTCCAGCACATAAAATAAAATATTTTTTGTGTTTTCACTCACTCTTTCAAACAGATGCAAGTAAAACACAGCAGAAAATAAATAAAGTCAAAGACTCAGCGGTCCTTTTGCTCTATTTTCACCTGTAAAGCAGGAGCAGGGTAGGCGGAGGGTTACCCTGGTGCAGGTGTGCTGCGGTCAGTTGAAGAATCCGCGCGAGTGTCTCTGTGAGTTTCCCATCACGTCGTAGCTACTCGGTGCTTGCTCGGAAGTTTAGGGGTTTTTTTCGCTGTAAAAAGAAGTTTTCTTCCCACGCACGATGGACGCTAATGTTTTTGTCACTTTTTATGGAATCAAACTCAAAGTAAGGTCAGTACTTCCACACTTTAAACGCTGCACGCTCATACTCTCTCCCGCACTCGATATATTATCCATTGTTGATCTGCACACAGCTGCTGTCACCAACATAGCACTTGCTTACGTCACTGTCATGAGACATTCTCGCAAAAAAAAATCACGGTTTTAGTAACGCAGTAACGCAGCGTTCCTACGGGAAAGTAACGGTAATCTAATTACCGATTTTGCAATAGTAATCCCTTACTTTACTCGTTACTTGAAAAAAGTAATCAGATTACAGTAACGCGTTACAAGTAACGCGTTACTGCCCATCTCTGGTCTTCACAAAGGTAAAGGCACAATAGCGCATAGACAGACACAAACAACTCATAAAACACAAAATATGTCAGCCTGTCACACAGCCCAAACCATTTTAAATCCCCTGTCCCCCCTCCCTTTAGTACCTGTTTATCACATCCACAAATTCCCAGCTGTGCACACACAGTCTCACAACACACAATACTGATCAAGGGCTTGTCTGCATGCTGTACGCCTCTTTTGAGCAAAGGTGAAGATGTAAAGGCCCAAGATAGCTTTAGTTTGAGGGCTTGGGATACTGAGACTGAGCCAGATCTTATTTCTCCGTGACTGGGGTTGTCAAAAGCTCAACTTCCTGCAAAGTTGGCTTCTCTCATAGTCAAAAGTGACAATTACCTTAAAAGAACATGTAAAAAGGATTTCTGATGGTTGAATTATCTTTTCATCTGAGCAAAAGCCGTGAGGAAAGACTGTGAAGACAAAGACGTTGCTGTCTAAGAAATGCCACCATTTCTCCACTGCTGCACAAGATATTCACATTTCAAATGCCACCAGGCACAGGCATTGGGGGGGGGGAGTTAGCAGAGGGGGGATATTGTGGGAGGGCTGATTTGATCAAGCAGCAGGCGGCTACAGATCACCCCCCACCCCCCTTGCTCTCCACCATCCCATCTCTCTTCCACGGAGCGAGGGAATAAAAGTGACAGAGTGCAATCACTGTCTCTTATCTACCAATGAGGAGAATGGGTAGGGATGAGATTGAGTGACCAGCCGGCTGTGGCGTGTCTGCCGTGTCAGCCTTATTGAATTATGACTCGGCAGGAAGTGGCATGTTATGAGCCGCGCGGGGCCACGGCAAGATATCACGGACATGGATTCGGGATGAGGCGACAGGGCGGTAAAGTAGCTGAAATGAAACCTGTCTGTATGTAAAGTTCATGATGTCTTTTATGGGGTAATGAGATTTGAAAAGATACTGGATTGGCTGTGATGAAAAGATGAGCTACAGCAGGTTTCAGGTAATGTAATATATCCTGCTTTGAACATATTGACGTTTTCAATATAAGAAACAATGGCTGTGGATGGCTAATTGTCTAAAAAAAACATCACTGAGATACATTTGATCAATAGGGGGCAGTAAGACACAGACAGAGACAGATGCAGATACAATCACGTTGTAAAGATGCTATGGCTAAACTTTAAGAAAGTAATAAGAAATCATGGAACACAAAATTTGATATGTTTCCCTGATGAAATAACTGTAAAAGAGCCAATATTTTGGATCTTATCTCTGATTTACTTTCTACCAAAACTTGAGAAAATGAAGATGCTACATTGGCCACTCAACCATAAAGTCTTTTGATTATTGTTTGTTTCATATTTCTTTGCACGAAATCAGACAAAAATAACTGTAGACAAGTCAACCAACAGATACGAAAATACCTGTAACCCTCTAAAGCCTGGACCATTAAATAATAATTGCCAATAACAAAACTGTAATATTAATTTGCGTATATAAGTTTTAATGTGTATCATATCTGCCAGAAAATGCTGAGGATTTTCTATGAGTCTGTTGTGGCCAGTGCGATCCTCTATGCTGTTGCATGCTGGGGGAGCAGGCTGAGGGTCGCAGATGCCAACAGACTTAATAAACTAATCCGTAAGGCCAGCAATGTTGTGGGGATGGAGCTGGACTCCCTCAAGGTGGTGTCGGAGAGGCGGATGCTGTCCAAGATAAAGACAATGTTGGATAACACCTCCCACCCACTCCATGACATGTTGGTCAGTCACAGGAGCACGTTCAGTGAGAGACTGAGATTACTGAAAAGCACCACTGAACGACACAGGAAATCATTCCTGCCTGTGGCCATCTCCCTGTACAACGCATCCACTTAACACATTGTTTGCTGCTACAGCTACACATGTTTCTTTTCCAACTATTTATTTATGAGTGACTTATGTATGTATGTATGTATATATATGTATATATTGTACTATTCTTAGTTAGCGTATTGTCTGTCTTGTCTTAATGTTGGTTTAAAATGGAGCACTGTAACAAAAAATAATTTCCCCCAGGGATCAATAAAGTATTCTGATTCTGATTCTGATTATTTGTACATGAGGGGTTTTTTGCAGTTTATTCCTTATTCCTTATGTATTGTGAAATTTATTTTGTTTTTTCAGGGTTATAATTTGGTAGAGTCTCAAAAACACACAAAATTTCAAGTATCAAATATGATGCACTTGCTTGGACTAAGGACTGGGCCCTTGTTAAAAAAATCAAAGCTTTTTCATACTGAGGGTGTGGCCATGAAAACAATGTGACATGCCATTGGATGTTGGGACACATAATAACATGACGCTAAGCGTCGGCCAATGAATGTGAACTAACAACCACAAGGTCGCGGGTATGGCTGCACTGTAGGAAAGAATCCTAATATAAAAGTATTTTACTGTGCATTTTACAGTTCTGTTCTGTTCTTCTAAAATATCATTGAAGTTACGTAAATAGACTGTGACTTCACATTTCAAATGTAAATTAACGTTAAATCACTGTAATGTAATAAAACATAATTCTCATGATTATTAAATGTATCTGTCTGTACATATGCATATTTAGATTGTTAAAATACATTCACAAATGTATCATGATTTCACAAATATCTGTCCGTTATTTGAAAGATTGAACTGTTCAATTCAAATGTAATGCTATGGAAAATTATATAACATGATTCCTATAAGCTTGTGTTACATCACATAAGTATTATTATCACTGCTCTTTAGGGCGATCGTGGCTCAAGAGTTGGCAGTTCACCTTGTGATCAGAAGGTTGCCGGTTCGAGCCCCGGCTTGGACACTCTCGGTCGTTGTGTCCGTGGTCAAGACTCTTCACCTACTGGCGATGGCCAGAGGGACCGATGGTGCGATATGGCAGCCTCACCTCTGTCAGTCTGTCCCAGGGTATCCGATCCATTATTTTTTAAACCAACTGTTAACTGTATATTTCTGTACATTTACGTATTATGATTCATATTGCCACATTCAGTGACCTGTTTATAGGTAATTTCATTGTTTGATCACGTTAAAATGTTCCTAATTTAATGTTTAAGATCACTTGAAAAGACAAGATCGCATGTAAAATTAGCACAACAAACTGTATTGTCATTACTGGAAATAACTGTATTTTTATGAGGAAGTTATTTTCTGTTATTTTACGGTAGTATTTTGGTGCCCCAGCTGCCGGAATATTACCGTTTTTTTAAGATGTTTTTTTAACAGTGTAGTCTTTAGGACTTTAGAGTATCCTTTTTAGTTCTTGTTGCCTTTCAGTGTGAATTTTTTGATTCACCGTGCTTTTGTTTTTTAGGATCTTCTTTCTATGATAGTGCTGCCTTGTTCGTTGTCTGCCTGTGTTTCCAGCGTTGTGTGTTCCTGACTACCTTCTAATTATTTTGGAGTTTTTCCAATTGTTTCCTGCAGTAGAGTTTTGCCGTGTTTGCTTTGGACTTATTGTCAAGTAATTCAACGTAACAAGTTTTGCTTTGGAGTCCTTGGATTTGATTAGTCTTCCTCCATTAACCTTGACAACAATAATTTGTGGAAGTTCAGTGCTAGTTGGAATTTTTCACCCCAAGACGTTACCAGATGGTTTGAGAGCAACTTCTTAATTGCACTATACGAGCCCAGTAATTAAGCATTCAGACTTTGTAATTGTGAAAGTTCTTTGTGTTTCTGCCTTACATTTTTTTCCCCTTAATTTCAAGTCAAAGCTTGATGTTTTGACAGTTTTGACATTCACGTGTCAAATTGTCAACTCGTGAGGTTTGCAAAAACGAAATCAAGTCAGACAGCAGCCCGACTTAAGAACAAGAAGTCCAAGTCTGCAGCCCTAATTAATACTACTACAATTAAGCTGGCTGATTACAAAGAATTTAAATGGCAAAAGCTGTCACTAGCAAAGATTTAAAGATTAATGAAGCAGTACAAACCTCTGCAAAAGATAAAAGTAGTATCTCCCTATTGGCCTACCAAATGATTAGTATATTATTAGTTCAAATATTAACATACAGTTAAGTGCTACTTTTATTACAGTCTTTAACTATTTATAGTACTACATTTATTTAACCTCATGGTTAAATGTTCAGCTATAATGTGGCAAAATATGACTTTTGTATCTCTTCATTTTCGTCTTTTCTTTTTCTTCTTCCTTTAACTTTACATTTTCAACATCCTTCCAGATCTTTTTCACCCATTTCACACTTTCATTGTCTGCTACATCTAAGCAGCTGACCCCCATATGAGCAAGAGAACACACAAGGACAGCAATTATCAAAGGTACATTGAGGCCTGCTCTGCAGCTCAGGCTTGGGATTTGTGGAAAATTACACGGCAATAAAATGGTTGCAGTATTTCTATGCAGATATATATAGATGTGTGTGTGTGTGTGTGTGTGTGTGTATCTGATACAGAGGGCAAAGGCTGTATTATGGCTGTTGAGGTATTATATGAGAGAAAAGATACAGGCAGGTGTGTGACTACATGCCCTGCCTTGAAATGAGTTCTGAGCAGAGGAGTCACCACAGAGGGCAACAGTCAAGATACCATAGAAAAGAGTAGATGAGAGGGAGGTAGTTCTCTCTCTTGACCATTTATGTGCTTTGTGAAATCACAGATATCTGCTGTCTGGTCTAATAAGTGCTACTGAAAGCATCACAAGTACAGCTGCAACTGTGAGGGAGCTGCTGTCACCGCTGGCAGTCAGACTTTACTCACACAGCCGTCAAAACATGGCGCTGATATGAATAAATTACAACCAAAACTAGAATACTCCTCACTTCCACATCAAAAAGTCTTTTTAATCATTGTTTTGATTGACATTTATGTTTTTTGTTGTTTTGTTTTTTTCTCTGCTAAATTGTTTACTCAATCCTGAGTCCCAACAAAAGCAAACGATGCCACTGAACCTAATTATATGTTATGGATTGTTCAGTCTCGATTAGATCTGTGGATGCACAAGCGCTTTTTATTAAAAATTAATGAGTCCTTTGATCATATTCATTATTATTTAGGTATTATTAAAACCCTCAACATCCAAACAACACCTACCTATTCGGCACAGAAATTACATTTCATTTTTATTCTGTATTTGAACTCTTTTAGTGTTTTTGCTAAAATGATCCCTTTAAAATGGCCAACAGAGAATAAAAGTGAAACTAAACTGGTGTAATTTACCTTGTTGTATTATTTCATGGGTATTTTTTAGCTGTGGGGTGTTTTTTTATATATATTATTATTATTATTATTATTTGCCTTGCAGAAGGAATTCAAAGCCAGAATGTTACACATGAAAATCAGGATGAAGTATCTGCAGATTTATTTTATGGCTACTTTTCTAATGATGTTGTTGTATTTCAAGGTCATCACAAGCCAAGGGAGTAAAAACCTTTTGTTTTCTTTTTGTATTTTTTGTTTTTTTCTTGAATCACAGGCATGTGGATGTCACTGTATAGACATGAAATAATGGAAAAACTCGATGCCGTCCATCCTGTCATCTGTGTAAAAGTGATTCGTGTTGCTCTAGTTTGAGAGCAGGTAGTGGGGTTTTTAAACAATCCAAAGGTTGGTGGTTCAATCCCCACCTCCTCTAGTCTACATGTCAGAGTGCCCCGGGGCAAGATACCAAACCCCAAATTGCTTTGAGTTCATCCATCAGAGTGTGAGTGTGTGCTTGACTGTCACAAAGCACTTAAAAGGCATCGAATCAAGAGCTGTAGGAATAGCTGAACGACGCTTGTCGTGGAAAGTGGTTTGAGTGCTTTAGAGCAGAAAAGTACAGTAAAAGTACCACTATTCTTTGTTAACAGTACATTTAGAAATATACATTTTCTGGGCATCCATATGAACATCCAATTGCATTTGCATTTGCATCTGCTTTACTCCTCTGGCTTTCATTGGAAAAGCAAACCAGAACATCTTTCCCTAAAATGCCCAATCAGTTTACAGAGACAGAGTGCTGAGTCCAGAAACAGATGGATTCAGTTTCCCTTTCTTTAAAGCATCACAGACCACAGCCAAGTTGGTAGTTAAATCTCTGGTCTCAAAGCAGCTGATTATGAGAAGAGAGCTGTCTGTGGCTGCAGTGTTTTCTTGATATATTGCTCTGAAATGAAATACTTTGTAGGCTTAATAAGTAAAATAAATATGCATGGTTCCAAAGCAGTTTCACAGATGTGCTGAAAATGACCTATTTTAGCAGAACCTGGCAGTTTACCTAAAAGAATGTCATTAATGTGGGGTTCAGTGAAACCTACAGTGACTCACAGTCTATGCTGTTTTATGGACCTTTCCACCATCCAGAAAAAGGGTTTTTGCAGGGAAACTGTTCCCCGAATCACTTCCTTTTAGCCAGTTGCCCACCTTTTGTTTATCTGAGACTTGTGTTTGACCCTTGACCCTAATGGGCTGATATTTTGCTAGCGGTACAGCACTGCTTCTCAAATATTATTTCATCTTAATGTCAAAATATTGTATGTGTTTTTGTTGTAAATTTTCTGTGAACGGTGCTTTTCCAAGAAATAACCCTACTATAGGGAGAGTTATTGTTCCTTGTTTCAGTAAAGGTCAGAAATAAAATAGCTGTTTCACTAGCAAAAAGACCGGAAGAGATTTAACACAGCAAATAAAATGGGATGCCAAACTATGGAGGGTTTATCACTTTGATCTTTGCTGGCATTAGATTTAAAGGTTAATAAACTTTTTTTTAAATGTAAAGCAGCTCCATAAAGTTTCACAAAGTTAGCTGTCTTTCAGTTTATATCAAATGTTGTGTTCAATAGAGGACATGTATGAATGATTTATATACATTCGGTTTTAAAGGAATGCTCTAGCAGTTATCCTGAAAGATTTCTACTGAAAACTTCTCTTTCTTTCCCCTTTTTGGAGGACAACAACTACATCAAAGTGATAACAGGACGCAGCAATTGTATATGTATTTCTGTCAGGCAGAAACTGGGTTTAGAAACATTAAACATACAAATACTGATCAAAGGGAGAAAGGGGATGATACTGCAGGATCTGTGTGACAAGTTGGATATCTTAAAAGGTTTTGACACATTTTTGCCATGGTTTCAGTCTGATCCTGTGCAGTCATAAATCTTGGCTGGTTGACAGATTTTCTCTCTGGTTCAGTGCTTCAGTAAAGACATGAGGAAATACTGTGAACTCAGTTTTATGAGTAGTCATGAATTCATTTCCTCTGTTTATGTACCAACAGTTTGAGGTCATGGTTTGGGTGTCCACACACCACTGAAAGCAAACAAAAGAGAGATCACACAGGAAAGGACAACTAACTCAGATCAGTGCTCTTTTAAAAGCATTTAAAATATATATTCTCCGATTATGAGGTTTTGCAGTCATGTAGACGTGTAGCTAACTCCAGTGTGTTAACTTGTCTGCCATATGGGATGTTTGACAATCAGAAAGGCCAGGTGAAAATTGTTCTCAGTCACAAGGACCCAGAGACCAGTAAGGAGCCTGTCTAGAGACCACTGGTCATGAGGGAAAAAAAATATTATATTATATATATCCCCCAACCAGTTAGCAAATCCTTGTGATTGCTTTGGTCAGTTGCTTTCACAGCTGTTCATAGTTTACATGGAAGACAAGGACTTGTTTACAAACCCTTGCCAGCTATTCTCCAAGCTGTAGTGAAAAAGACTGAGACGAACCAGAAGCTCATTCTGAAAGTCAAGGTTGACCTGTTGAAATGTGTTGACTTCAATGCTGAGGGAGAACTTTGGCTTTGAAGTTGTGTCTCATCTTTAAAGTCAAAGTTGTTTACAGCTTGCATCACACTTTTTTAAGTTTTACAGCCACTTGGCTAAAAGTTAGCAAGTGTTTGCAGACAAGCCAGCAAGCAATCTGCAGCAATCTGCTGATGACCAAAGGAATCATAACCACATTGAATATGGAACCAACTCTAAATTTAGATGCAAAAATATGACCACAAAAAAGGCATGCTGTTACACAATGAATCAGTGTGTTACTCGTTCTTTGTAATTGGACTTGTTAATGAAACTCAAGGAGAAACAGCATGCATGTACTCAACTGGAAACATTACAAATTTATACAGGACATGCAGAGCCAGCTGCACATCACCAGCACCCATGTACTGATTCTTCACGTCTGTAATTCTACTATATAACTATGAGGTGACAGTTAAAATCCATGTTTAATCTTTAGTCATATTTTCCCAAATTAGCATTATTTTTGTGTTAGAAGTAGTTCACTCACTGGGCCCACGTCCTCACTGTGGGTTTGATAGCGTTTTAGTAGATAAAGGTGAATGGCTTGAACGTGAATTGAGCTGCATTTGGGGAAGGCCTTGAAGGGGACTGGCAGCAGCTCCCGGGCCTGGCAGATCCCCGTGTGCTAAATAGAAGTGAAGAAGTTAAAGACCTGAAAAGGGGAGGGAGGGTGGAGCAACTAAACGACAACAAACAGCTTGTAAAACTGGGGGAACGTATATAGATAAGAACTGGAAGGAGCATCTTTGGAGACGTGGTCCTGCTCCTGAAATTCAGATATTTTATCTCCAGTTGTAGTGTTGAGCTTGGTGGCAAAAGCTGTTGCTTGCTGCTTTGGTTAAGTACTGCACTCCCTATGGATTATATTCTTTAAAGTGAATATAAAGCTCAAAAATGCAATATTGGGGTTACACGGGCCATCGGTGTGGATTGCAAAACATAACCTCTTTTTCTTAGTGCTAACTATTCAACAACATTGTCAAGTGCATGAAGAGAAGAGTGCCATCTGCTGAATCACAAACTACATCAACAGAAAATCAAAGTAAGATGCTGCGTCGTGCTGCCCACATTGTCTGGCAGGTGATCTCAGGGAAAACTGCGCAGGAGCACACAGTAGTAAGAGCTTAGCAACAAAGATGGAGACAAAATGAAAAAGAAAAAAAAAGAAATAAAACACTCTGTCACAGATTACCCCTTCATAAAGGATTCTCATTTCTAACACATCCTTTCTCATCAGAGCCAGGGCTGCTGATCTAACTGAGCCAAAGATTTTCCACCCAAATAAAGATGAAAAAGGAGGAAAAAAGCAGAATAATCAGGGACACGCAATATGTCTCACACGCATCATCATACTGCTGCCACTTCTCTTTTCGTGGCGATGTTTTGTTTGTATGTTTTTGCTTCCACAACAGCCTGAAGATAGAGTCAGGCTACCACAATGTGGCAGTACGCCTGTCACCTCGAGGTGGTGGGGATGGGGATGAAGGGGGTTAAGGGGGGTTGAGGGGGAGGAAGTCACATGCAATTCTGCATTAATTGGTGTCACTTCACCAAGGGAGGGGGCATAGTGTTACATTAGGTCTCCCTCTGCTCCTTTTTCCCTGACAGTCTAATTAATGTTTCTGAGCTGCAGTGCACCTCTGTGTCTGCAGGCATGCATGTGCTGTGCGTGTGTCCGTGCATGTGCGTATGTGTTGAGGGGGCTTGTAAACAGGTATGTGGGGCACATGAAAAATTTCCTGATGAGTTATGGGTCATCAACACCTTATCTGCTGCTAATCAGCACTGCGTTTCCTCCCTCTCTCAGCCCGGCACCTCTTCATCACCCCTGTGCTTTTTGCAAACTCCTGGGTCCTAAAAGGAGCTGCTCTGTCACTGGGTTACTAACCAGTGTTTTTCATGGTAAATCACAGAAAAGGCTCTTTCTTTCTAACTGAGTGCTGTAAACATGTTGTAGAAGACTGGAAATGTTTGACGGACCTATCAGTGGCATAATCAAAAATAGCATCCAGGCCCCAGGAATTTAAATAATGTAGAAGAGACTTTAAGACAAAACACAAAGTCCTTGATTATTTTATATAAACAACCATCGCCAGCCCCTAAAGTCACAAATATGTTATACTTAGGGATTTGATTTGATAAGGTTTTATGCAAGTCAATGCCATTATCTAACCTGCTCATCGATCCAAATCTTTATTGATTTCCATATTGATCGTTGACCCATTTTATATGTGGAAATAAATATACCTACACAGACTTTTCAGGGTCAGTACAACTGCTTTATTATCTAAAATCCCAAACAGACTGCTGCTTAATGCTAAACGTAGCATCTTAAGTGGAGAGAATGTTTGTATGGCCTTATTTTTCATTCAGGCTTTGTGAATCACATAAAATTGTGTTAAGCATCTGTACAGATGTTCAGTTGGGGAGCAGTAGCTGCAGCACCTGTGATTGCACATGCATACACAGAGTGTTAAATACATGGCAGCTCTTCCATGTTGTGTAGAAAAATGTTTCATCGTGTTGCTGTGATTGGTGTTTCCAGCCTAGTTGAAATTATCATGTATACAGACATTACAACTAGCACATCATCTTTCTCTGGGAAGCAGTACTTTAGAGCACTTTGTCCGCTCTGCAGTGACTCCTTTTTTGGCAACGCGAAACTTGCATGTATGACATTGTTGATTGGTAATCAGTGTGTAGTGGCAGCAGGTGCGGGCATTGATAAAGGAATTGATAAGCTCAGGCGCATATGATACTGATGCTCTGGAAAATTTGGGACCCGATTTCAATTCCCATCCTTAACAGAGCAGCACAGCTATTCATCGGTTAGTACTGTTGCTTCACAGTAAGACGGTCCTGTGTTTGAATCCAGTGGCTTATTGCTGCTTTAGTGGCTTTGCAGTTGATTGTTTCTTAACTGTGTGATGTTTAGTATGTTTCAAGTTATTTTTCCCCTGCAGCAGGTAACCATATTAGAAAATTTTCATTTAAACCTTTAATCGTTTCAATAAATTTCTTACCTGTGTGAGCATGTCACCAGGTAGAAAACAACAGAAGCAAAGTCTGGAATTAGCATTGGCTCTTTAACATCACAGCTCTATGACATTAAACAAAAAAGTCATAACCTTCATAATTTTATGACTCATGGACTGATATGAGTGAGCAACTTTGTTGATTTATCATCCTCACATTCTACGTATGTGTAATATGTAAATATCGATCGGGTTTTTATTATCTGCAACATCCCCGTTTCTGAATAGATCCAATTTTCCTAAAAGATCATCTGACATTAACCCAGTTTCCCTCTTACAGTTTCAAAAGTTTCAAAACCAATCATTTATGCAGGGAAAGTAACACACAATAAGCCACCATTTATGTTTTATTAGCCCTCTTATTACCTTGACATTTTCTTGACATTATTATCTCGGCGTTATCTTGACAAACTACGACTGTGTTCTGCTCGTCTGCGCTGCTCCCCCTCGACAAACAGGAGCTTCATTGGGAAAACTCATATTGAGGGTCAGGAAGATTAGACTTTTTAATAACAAGGCCAATATTTGACTCTAGACTTCGCAGTGCAAAAAACATCAATATTTTTAGTCATTAAACAAATGCTGAACAAAAAAAAAAATTACTCCCGGACCACTTCCCACTCCAGAGGCACGGCAGACGGATGCTGTAAAACATTTAATCACCGCTCTTTAAAAGCTCAGATTTACTCACCCCACACTGTAGAAGGCTGCAAACGGTGTGATCTGATCTGTTTAAAATACTGCCCTTCATTCGCCCAGGGCAAGAGGGCTTTTCTGGCTCATTTTGTAATGTGACTTGCTATTTAACTGCCCACAAGTGATGTAGAGAGAGGGAGCTAGGGAGCCAGCAGGCAGTAGAAGGTCAGCCCAATGTGAGCTGCCGTGCCTGCCTGGTAAACTTTCCCGCATACCCAGTGTCGACCCGCAGCCCACCAGGCGCGGCGCAGCTGATGAGGCAGGCATCATTGAGTGAACCAGCCAAATCTCCCACCTACCTACCTCCCACTAAATTCATTCTTATTTGTTATTCACATGCCCTTAAGGGCCCGGTGCCTGCCTATTGACATCCATGCCAGCCTCTCTGTGTCCATAACACCTATCTGACTCTGGAGCTGGTGGGTGGGTGAGTCTAACACAATGCCCTTTTTAGAGGCCCCTAGCCTCACCTCAGACCATAAATTTAAGAACTTTGTATACACAAAGCAAAAGCGTTTCCAGTATCAAGTAGACCTTTTTTCTGCGTAACCTTGTGGTGCCCTGCATTATTTCTCTCTGATGAATCTCAGAAGGGTCTGCAGCTGTCTCACCATGTGCTGTTTCTGCAATTGTTTGCTCAGGTTTGATGGATGTGACGCCTGATCCTTGTGACAAAGTGGCTGCTGCAGCGAGCCCAGAGCAACTCCTCGTGCAGCCCGCCTTGCTTGCCTCGCCTTGGGCGAGTGATGTAAGCATCCAAGACAAAACCGTGATGACGAACACATGACGAGGTCACAGGACATTCTTCATGACTGACAGGCAGCATAATAAGGGCCTTTGTTTAATTAGAGTACATGAGGAAAACTGCTGAGTCAAATCCTGTTCTACTTGCGCCAAACAAAACGTCACCAGGGTAGGTGATGCTTAAAGAGCAAAAGACAAAAAAATAAAAACAAAACAGATCATTAACACTGTGACGTCCAGGCCAATTATATTATCCTCTAATGCTGAAACAGTGGTTGGTACACAGGGCAAAAACAAAGTCCTCTCAAAGGTTATACACTTTGTCGTTGCATTTTTGGCTGTCCAGTCTCTCAAATTTCCTTGTTAAAGTTCAGTAAAGTTCAGCTCTTAAAGGAGCGTTTACAACGATTCCTCAAGCAAATCCTCTGATCATACCAGCTACATTGGAATCTAATTGATTTTTGCCATCTAAAGTCCTGGTGTGACGAGAGTCTTAATGCTAAAAATCATTCACCATGTTTGGAAAAAAAAGTCAAGTCAATTGTGACTAGTCAGAACTGAGTTTGAATTTCAGTTCCACTTCAGGGATCCAGTACAATTACTCTGTGTGTATCAGCCACCTGAGAAATTTCTGCAGTGGGTGCAGGTAATGGGTTATTGTCCAAGATAACTGTGAGCTAGTGAGAACTCCTGGACAATTCTCTGAGTAATAATCCCTGAAATCCTGTAAACTATCAGGCAGATCCACTAGTGCACAATAATGGAGAGGATGTGAAGATTGCGGCTCTTCCTCTTCTTCCATCTCCACTTGCAAGCCTGTTTTCTTTCAGATGGGTAATGACACTATTTGGGAGGGCAGCCTTGATAACTCTGCTGAGATAATCTGATGTTGTAATCCTCTCTTCTGTAAATTGGGCCTTTTCGACTGCCAAGACGATGGCGCTCTGAAGTGCTGTTGAGAAACACTCTCCTACATATTACCCCCCTCGTTTCCCATCTTATACCCCATTTCACACATTTTCATGTTGCCATTTTTCTGTTTTGTGCACTGCTTTTTTGCAAGAATAAAAAAAACTGTGATCCTTTTAAACTACAGCCATTTTTTTTCTCCAAAATCCATTTGGAGAGTTTTCCCATTTGGTGTCTATGAAATGGAAGCTTTTCCAAGAACTGTCAACAAAGTTAAGGGCCCTGCATGAGGTGGCTGTTTGTAAGATTATTATTGCTCATAATAATCAGCATGCCTTCAGGCGAGACTGTGTCTTTTGCTGCTTCATCGAACGCAGATGAGTGAGGAAGACATTTGGAATGAGACTGTATATTGTATTTTGAAATGATAATGATGATGATAGGATTGTGCTAAACATGCTTCATGGGTGACAGCTTGGAGAAGCTGCAAGCCAGCATATCTATTTTGTTACTAGGGTTCTCGTGCCATATGGTCTATTAATGTAAGAACTGTAATAAAACACTCTTTTTGTCTAGTTATGAGCTGGCTCAAAGAGCAGTTAAGTTGCACAATGACCACTCGTACATGTATGCAGACCTTTTTTTATTTGTAAAATTTGCCACTGAAAATTGGACCCGGAACTGCGTAAGTGGTGAAGAAAATGGATCGGAAAGTGTTTATAACTTATGACAGGATCTGATATCGTCGTGTTGGTGTTGTTCCCAGATCATCATGAAAATGTTGTTCCAGGTTCAACATTGCAAGTGACCAATCACATTGTTGTGACGTTATTCTTTTGCGTGCCAAGCCATTCGTGCATTTATGAAATTCTAATGTTGCAAGGACAATATCAGTTCTGCTTACCGTTTATTAAAGGGTTACGGTTAGGGTCAGGGTGCGTTGATTGGCGGACAGAGGCGATTTCTCTCAGCTTAAGTACAGTTTTTTGTTTAACAGCGGGTTTTCCCGAAGTCGCAAAAGTATGACATCACAACATTCTGATTGGTCACTTGCAATGTTGATCCTGGAACATCATTTAGTATGATGATCTGGGAACAACACCAACACGATGATATCAGATCGTGCTTTTTATAACATAATAGAAACTGGATTGGGAAAATGAAACTAATATAAAGAGATAAATTTATGTAATGACTTAGATCATTAGTATAGTAATGATATACATGACTCAGTGTTTGAATGTGAGAGTGAATGAATAGTGGCATTGTAAAGCGCTTTGGGTGCCTTGAAAAGCGCTATATAAATCCAATCCATTATTATTATTATTATTATTATTATTATTATTATTATTATTATTATTATTATTAACAGTTTCCAAAAAGATGCTTTTTTTTTAGAAAGTAGTGGTGAAAAGTTGAACCACTTAGGTTTTTGGACCTGTGCGCCAAAGGAGCAAATAAGTAGATAAATCAAGACATAAAAATGATGAAAGACACTTCAGGCATTTTTCGTATAATTATAAAGAATGATCATCATGATCAGATTGATCATTACACTGCCATCTATTAATGCGGTACCTCATGGTTTGAGGTAATAACAGCAATTTTGGACCATTTTGTGAAGTTTTGTGTTACCAGAAAGAGAAAAAGGGAGGAAGAGCAAAATACAAGGCTAATTTAGGTTGACCAGTTGGACCCTTAATGATTTCCTTTCCTTTATTTCTACTAAAGTAGAAAACAAACTATAAAGTTGGCCACAAAAAATAACTCATCGTTCTTGTCCTTTGTACTTAAGTGTTTAACCCTGTAATGCTGAGAGTATCTGACTATCCTCTACTTGATTAGTGCGATTTTGTTTTTCATCGTTACCTTCTTACATTTTTTATTTGTTTAAATAATCAAACTGTTGGTAATAAATTCCCCAAAGGTTCAGATGTGGCAACAATGATAAGAATACAAACTCAAATATGCAAATTGTTCAATAAACACTGAAGTTTGGTTTTTTGTTTTTTTTTAATCAATTTTCTAACAATTTTTTCATGGCTCAGGTCATACAGAGGTAAGTAAATGTAACTGTTTTTCCTCTCCCTTCAGTTAGTAACATTTGTTTTAATCTATACAACAATGTACTATATAATAGTTTTCCTAATTTGCAGTATGTGTGTTGGTTTCCCAGCGGACACAGTTTGTTTGTTATCGAAAAGTTCCACTGCAGACACAATCACAGCCTTGAAAGTTAAAGTAACAGCGAGGCACTGAATGAACCCAGCAGAAAAATGTCCTTCTCACACTGTTTTGTTGCTGCATTGAATGTTGTTTTGGAGCCTTTGTCTGTGCCAGCTCTGACTTCTATTCCAGGTGTACACATCGTACTGTTAAAGCTATGCACATTAAATGAATGCAATGAGATCATGAACAATATCACTGAGCTGAGAGGATTTTATACAGCCTTTTAACTGACCTCTCTGATGTGCCAAAAAATGTGTTACAGAGGAATTTTTAAAATGAAATTACAAATAAGTGAATTTGGGTGAAAAACGACTTGGATTTAAGTTCAACTTTATTCCTTAACCTTTGGGTTTATGATGCAAGTCAACACATCTACTGTATGTTCAAAGTTTGCCTCTCACTACATTCTTCTTCCCAGCACCTGCTTTGTTATCGATCCACATAGGGTCATCTCTCTAATGGTGGAATGACCTTCCTATTCCAGTCATAACAAAGGATTCACGCCTCGCTTTCTTTGTAGACTGAAAACTCACCTCTTCAAGGAGCGCCTCATATCTCTCCTACTCCAAACACTGAATCATATCCATTCTCCATATCTTTCCTCTCCTCTTGTTCTCACATGTTCTCATCAGAAATCTTTCATCTTTTCCCCTTAGCCTCTATTTCTATTTTTTGCTCCGACCTTTCATCATTCTGTCACAGTAATGTTCTGAGGGTGCTGCGGTTGTAACCCTTGACCTTCCTAGTATGGTTTTCTTAATATGACGGTGAGCTGCTGCCGGGGGTGAAGTTCATTCTGCTTTTAGGTTCGCTGCTATTCGTCAGCTAAAGGTCTACACTGTAAATGAAAGTGGATATAAATGGATAAAAAAAAAAGAAAATGGATTATTGGGGGGAGAAAAAAGAAAGCCTTAGGGCAAAGTATATACGATAGACCAGACAGAGGGGTAGTGCAACACTGTAATGGATGCAAAAAGCTGGCACACTTTGGAGGATGTTCAGAGTACATGTTATTCCTTTCACTGGAATTGGAATGTAATAACCGAATGGAGTCTTCATTATAAATCTGCCTTTTTAATATGTTCCTTACTTGTTAAGGGGATGAGAAAATTATTTTGCATCCTTTTTTACTTTGGAACATGCAAGTCTAATATTAAAAACCCATTGTACTTTGAGGCACGTGCGGAGTACCATTTAACCTGGTGCCCTGACCATCAAAGACCGTGAAAACCACCATTTGGCTCATTTTAATCTGAATATGAAGCATAGTAGAGTTAAATCTTAAAAAAACAAAGAAGAAGAAGAAGAAGAAGAGAAAGTATCCAGAACCTAAACAAGGACATTCACAAGTTCCTAAAGAATACAAGACTTGCAAGAAAATGTAGCTATAAGTGGAACAATTTAAATGCTTTTGTATGCTTAAAAGAATAGGATCAGAACGTGTATAAACTCCAAAATTTGTCGTTTTAGAAGTCCCTCAAAAAGCATTTACGGCTTTGAAACTGGATGTGCAAATGACAGCTGACAGAAGCAGCTGTTAACTGTATAAAGATGTAATATGTCATGTTTTTTTCTTCTGTCTGTTTTCTGAGCGACTTTGAAGAATATTCCATATCTTGTAATAGTTTGTTTTTTTTCCTGCCATTGTGGGTGTCTTGTTTTCACCAGCTGCTTATTGCCCTTTCCTCCTTTGTAATTTGGGCTTTTCTCATTTATCCACTTTGTGCCTTCTTGTCGCCTCTCTCCTCCTGCATATGACCCAGAAATTGATCACAAAGCGCCATCTTGCAGGACGTCAGGATGCATCTGCATCTGCATCTACATCAAAGAGGAACAGGGAAAGAGAACTGCTGGAGGAGCTTTGAGCAAGAATGCACAGGCGCACTCTTTGTGGAAATGTTTCTAACCATCACTTATAAACAAGGCGTGACACCCAGCTTGAATATATAAAATGTGACAGTCATTGAGGGGTGGACACAAACACAGGGCATGAACAGAAAAGGGTTCAAGTCATAAAAAAGATGTTAACAGGTAGTGGTCATACACAGGGCATCAGACACAGTGGGAAACAATCCAAGTGAGGCCAAAGCAAAAGGCAACGTCAAAAAAACAAGCCAGAGGTCATACATGAGGAAATACAAGCAAAACAACAGGAAGAAGCGATAATGGGCAGAAAGCTAAAATAAGAAAAGACAATCTCACAACTGGGAGGTGAAGGCATGAGATATTTACACCGAGAAGAAAGATCGACTGAACACAGGTGTGGCTCAGAAAGGGCAGAAAACAGGACAAAGACTGGGCGTAGAGCAAATTAATGTAGACAAAACAGATTTGAGAATAAATTCATTATCACGATAGAAAAAATCTACATATGAATAATTCTGTTGTAGTCTTTGTTTTCTGTTAGTTTTTGTGGGATGAGCCACTGTGTAATAAAGTGTTCTGTTCTCGGCCATTTGTGGCTTTGATGTAAAAACAAAAGCAAAAGCTGGAATAATGAACACTGATATGGTCATCTGGGACAATAAAATGACAGGTAGCTTGTCAACAAAACAACTGATAGATGATGCAGCCCATACCTACCCATACATCATAATTAATCAGCATTGCCTTCAAAGGATTGGTCTAAATGGAGAACATGTTTTCTCACAGGCTTAGGTGAGTTATTTTGTTGTGCTCTCTGTGGGTTTTTTTTTTCCAATATACACTCCATAAAGACTCAGGTGAGATTAGTTTTTTTGGACCTATTCAACTTTTTTGTATATAAGGGCTTATATAAAGACATTCATGTGATTTGAGTATTATTATACACTTAGAACCAAACCACTACATACTGTGCGATATGTGCTAAAAGCAATATATAACTAACCAAGACTATTTCTAATCTTTTATAAAGTGTTTTTTTTTCTATATAACTGGTACACACTGGGCTTTTTTCTGCCTTGCTGCTCTTTGGTTATTACACTAAATGGTCCATAAGCTTTCCTTCAGTGTCCCTTAGACTGTAACAGCATGTATCAGCTGTGGTATTTTTCACATTTCATAAGTATTATGTAACACAATATGAAACAAAATTGTTATGGCAGTTCAGTATAAAAATGCTCATTTTCAAGAAAAACACTATGAATCAGGCCAATTTCTGGCAGTTAGGTTTCTAGGAATGCTTTTATTCTCATGGATGTCTCACATGCTGTTTTAGCCACACTGTAGTGGGTGGATTGCTGCATCTTAAGGTCCTTGGGTTCAGACTGTGAGTGTCCTTCAGCCAAGTGGCCTAAGTTCAAATTAAAGTGTCAGCAAATGTCCACTCTGCCAGAGTGCCCTTGTGTCAGACGGTGAAGCTACTGTGAAACACTATGTTTTCACCGTTCACCACTATCGATTCTGTATTAGTGTATTTTGGGCAATTTTTAACACAGAACAATGGACCATAATTTGAATAAAAGCATTCAGTGTCTGATCCATTATTGAAACATGAGGGCATGAATACCCAAAACACATATATATGGCAACACAACATCATAAGCTACTTAAAATGTGTAATAGAATTCACGAGCTTATATAAGCTGGGGGCTCGTGTGGTCTTAAATTTAAAACTTTTTTTCTTTTCTTCTCTTTTCTTGTGATCACAATGCTCCGTTGTGCTTGCAGCTTTTTTGTCTGTTCTTTGATGTTTTGTGTCTGCCGCTGAGGTTGATGAGGATGGCTAAACTAAACCAAACTGTACGGTGATAAAACTTAAACGGTCTATAGAAAAACCCTAAAATACAAAAATAGAATCGAGAGGAAATGTTTTGAGTTCGTGATCATTTTCTATTGGTTTTTCACTACTCTCTCTTTATTCTTCTCCATTCTTTTTTCATTGGCTCCATGGTTGACATAAACAAGTCATTACTGCAGCTTTAAAACAATTGAGATGCCTATAAAAACTTTCAATTCTGAGAGGAATCTTTTCACAATGCTTTAACAAAACCATAAATAAAGGATGCAAGCATGTCCTGTAATTAAAAAAAAGAAGAAGAAACATGAAAGCCATTTATTATCAGAGATAATAAAATAATAATGACAACAGAGCAGCTTTTTGTAACTAAGTCATAACCTCCAGGAAGTTCACATAAAATATTGTTACGCCTGAGGTAATGTAATTGCTTTGGTTTATCTCTTTATTAGCACGATTACTCAAAAGGTTCTGAACAGATTTACACTGAAAACTTTTCCCAGAGGAGAATCTTGGTCCAGTTTGCTGGGGTGCAGCTGTTTTCACACATGGCAGGAAATGATTGCATCCACTCTTCTATTGTAGCTGCAAATTTCAGAAGCAGCTCTAAATAGCCAAAGTGCTATTTTTTTATCAAAACGTGTCAAGCTGTATGAAGCACTGAGGATGACAGAAATCCAGGCAGGAAGATTCCAGTCAGTTTTCAAAATAAAAGACTTCATGAAGACTAAGCAGGTGTGATTTTAATCTCCGTTAAAGATGGAACTGAATAGCATAACAGACATTAAAAATATGCACCCCATTCACTGATGTATTTCCAAATTCAGAGGTGATTGACTTTTAGAGTCAATCTGGATCTAGATTGGATTTTTTCCATTGTGAGATGGTGCAAAATTGGGCCTTTCACTGCACTAAACCCCAGAAATTAATATCAAATTGAAATGAGAAAAACTGGAGAGATCAACTTCATATTCTCAAGAAAATAAAACCAAAAAATCCTGATCCAGATAGTTTTCTGAACACAGAAACTCGATTCATTCGTTGTGTGGTGGTGCATCAAGTGGGCATTTTGCAACAACAGTAGATTTCTGTCTGAGGCTCAGTGTCTTGGCATTGATGGGAGTAGTGAGAAAAAATTAGAGCGCCATTTGTCCTGCTTCCATTTGTCCTGAAGCTGACCTCTGACATTCATTCAGATGATAAACAAGCAGCCAGATTCCTCCTAATCTTTGTTTAGTTGAAAAACCTGCTGGGGATAACGAACCCCAGTATTGGATTAAGATCACACAGACAGCAGATAAACACAGCCTATCACTAATACAGCCAAATGGCTAGACATGTTTCCAGACTCTCCTTATGCCTGCTAACATTATGAAATCACCACTTGTTCACACTCAGCTGTGAGGGGATAAGTATTGTAAGAGTTATTTAGATCAGATACATGAAGAAGACACATGTTTTATTTTCACTCTGCAGTGGAACATGTTTTGGTTTTGTGGTCCTGCAAATTTCATTTAGTAAGACACAGCAATAAATGTTTTATCAATTAGGTGCTCTGTGTCAGCTTTTATTTTAGTGTGTTTGCATCAGAAATTTATCAGATATAGAAATCGACCTAATGTTATCACTACATACACATTTTCACAAAATTCTGCCTGACATAAACAATGAAAAAGTTGTCAGTCTGTGTCTGATCTGACCTTCAGTTTTCTCTCCTTGTGCACTTCTACACCACTTGCATTTATTTTTTACATTTGTTTAAACCGTTGTGTTTGTATGTGTTCCACTATCTAGTTGCCATATTTAGAAACTGTGCTGTGCCCAAGTTTTGTGAGTTTGAAAAATGTTCGTTTTCACACTGTGAGTTGATAATCACTGACTCACGTATAGTCTCTAAGGGTTACATATTGAAACATAATAATTCATAATCTGGTCTATACCACATCTTAAAATAAGGTAAATAGAACAGATGAACTACACATGACTTATTATAGTGTGTCATTATTTATTTACCAAATATAAGCCGATATGCAGGAGCAGTTTGTGAAAACTAAATGCTTGATTAATTGACCATCAGCAAGTGCCACTACATCTATTAAGTTTTAGTTTGTATTGAGAATCCAGGTTTGTGATAACACAATGCTAAGGATGAAAAACCTCAGCAATGATCTTAGGGAAGCAATTTTTACTGCTCTTTAGTGGGATGGGTTATGAGGTCATTTCCAAACAATTTGAAACACATTGTTCTACGGTGAGAAAAGATTATTCACAAGTGGAAATCATTCAGCACAGTTGACAGTCTTTGCAGGAGTGAAACCAAGGCAGTCTAAAAGTCTACATCTCAGCCTCAGGTAGGCTGTTAACTGTTAAAGTTCATAATACTAGAAGACAGACTTCAAGGAGAAATAAAAGACTTATTTCAAACAATTGCCAGGAGAAAGTCTCATCTCTCTAAAAAGACCATACAGGACTGCTTCTGTTTGCAAAGCTGAGTCTAAACAAAATACAAGACTTCTGGAAAAATGTCATTTGGAGATGTCTAGCCAGGATGCACAATACCATGTTTGTTGAAAACCAAGCATAGCATATGTCGAGCATAACAAGTATCAAGCGTGTTGGTGGAGGGGTCATGATTTAGGCTGGTTTTGCTGCCTTGCAATCATTCAACTCCTCACTATGTCAAAGAATTCTAGAGTTAAATGTGAGGTCATCGATCTGACAGCTAAGCTGGGTCATAACTGTGTCATGCTACAGGATAATTATCCCAAAATGATCCCACACTAGCAAATTTACACCAGAATAGTTAAAAAAGGAAAGAAGGTGTAGCAATGCTGCGGTTAAAGCTCAAACCTCAACTCTCCTGGAATAACCTTAAAAGAGATGGGCATAATCAAACAGCCACAAATCTCAATGAGCTTAAATAACATTGTAAAGAAGAGTGAGCAAAAAAAAAAATACTTGTAGTATGCAATGCATAATTTTTCAAAAATAAACATTATCTTTGACAATAATCTCAACACCACCTTCTAAAGTTGCCACATAAAATTTTATGGTATTATTTTCTTGGCAGTTTAAAGTCAGACAGTAGCATTACCATAGAATACATGAACAAATTCCACTCATATTCCCCTAGAGCTTAAAAAGATAAATTGTGCATTACATTAGTCCTTTGCCACATACTATCAATCCAAGTTTATAGCAGCAGTATAGCATGAATATATTTACATTATATTAATGATTATTGACAGGCAGGGATAAGTCCAGCTTCTGCGTAAACACAGGGGATCTGTGGTGTACAGGCAGTCTTTGCAGTCCTGTGAGAGGACGAGACACCAAAGCCTTGTAGAGCACTGTCATCATTATGCTGGATTCATAGCCCATACTTCTTCTCTTCTGTTCTTCCATTTTCATTGCTTTAGCTTGCTCAAAGAGACCCATGGGACCAAACAGGGAATATATTGCTTGTGTGTGTTTTTTATAATTGGCTCTAAGGTGACACGAGTCCTCGAGTTGTTCCAGCAGACTCCAAAACAGGTTGTTTGAATTTGCCCATTGTGTTTACATGATTCTCTGTCAATGCAGGCATTTGTTGATATGCTGCATGATTGCCAGTATAAGTTGCAGGGGCAATTTTGGAGACAGTCTTGTGGTCACAGGAGTATTTTGTATGCATTAACTTGTTTGGTATTTAGATTGCTGGCTCTGTGAGTTGGGTTATTGCAGTATTGATGCAAGCCTTTCACTGAAATGGACCAAGTGATTAATCCTGCGATTTCATCAACAACATATTACCACTTTATATCGATAAATATACACTTTACTTATAAAAAAAACAAGTACAAATTGTATTTCTCATTTAGAAATTCTGATCACCTCAGAGTTTTTACAATTTTAACATGAAAGAAATGCATTTAGTTGAACAAATGTTATACAGCGTTGTAATATACTGCAACGGGCCAATGTTTAACGCAGCCTCCAATATTGCTGTCTTGTAATATGCAGTGGATATATTAGTGGCAAATAAAAACCTGTCTATTAAATGTTGGATTCCCGTCTTAATCTGACTCAGCAGAATCACCTCTTCATGATTCCTAATGTTGGCAAGGAAAATGTAGAGGGTACAGTAAACAGAAGTTAACTAACTTTAAGTAAAAATAACACATTGACAGGTGTGCATTGGTGGACAGTGGTGTAAAATAAATGAATGGAGACAGTACTGAAATGACATCGATCGGGCATAGCACTAAGACCAGTGACAAGTGAAGTGAATAACACTGTTTATCTCTTCATCATGGCACCTGTTAGTGGGTTGGATACATTAGAGAGAAAAGAGAACATTTGTGCTCAAAGTTGATGTGTTAAAAGCAGAAATAATTGGCAGGCATATGGATCTGAGTGAGTTTGATGGGGTCAAATTGTGATGGCTAGATTTCTGGATCAGAGCATCTCCAAAACTGCAGCTCTAGTGGGTTTTTTCCAGTGGTCAATATCTATCAAAAGTGTCTATCAACCACAGACTCACCGACAGCCAAGGCTCAATGATGCACATGGGGAACGAAGGCTGGCCCGTGTGATCTGATCCAAAAGGTGCAAAAAAGTTAATGCTGGTTGTGTTAGAAAGGTGTCAGAATACACAAAGCATCACAGTTTATTGCATATGGTGCTGCATAGCCAGATCTGATGATTCACGTTACCTTTTGCATCACATGGATGTTTGTGTGCGTTGCTTACCTTGGGAACATTAGGCACCAGGATACGCTATTGGCAAACCAGCAGAGGCTGCGCGATGCTGTGACCCACAATCTGATGAAAAACCTTGGATCCTGGCATCCACGTAGATTTTACTTTGACATGTACCACCTACATAAGCATTGTTGCAGACCACGCATGCCCTTTCATTGAAACAGTATTCCCTGGCTGTGGCCTCTTTCAGCAGGATAATGTGCCCTGCCACAAAACAAAAGTGGTTCGGGAATGGTTTGAGGATCACAACAATGACTTTGTCCTCGGAATTCTCCAGATCTCAGTCCAATCAAGCATCTGTGGGATACACTGGACAAACAACTGTAATCCATAGAGGCTCCACCTCGCAACTTAGAGCTCATGCCTCGACAGGTCAGGGCTGTTTTGGCAATAAAAGAGGCACTAACACAATAGTAGACAGGGAGCCATAATGTTTGGCTGATCGGTGTACGCTGACAAAAGCGGTAAATTTATACACAGTTCATTATGTCTGTCTTTGTTCTGTTATTTTTCTTCTTCATTTACAGTTGCTGCAATGTGTTCTAGATTTTTTTGTCTTGTGATATATCAAATATCACAGGATCATATCATGGTGTGATGGTACCATCATGTCAGGAGAATGACTGAAGTGTTTTATTGTTATATGTTGGAAAACCAAGGATGGACAAAGGGCTAAAGCTCCCGCAAAAAGGAGAAAATTCCTGAATGAATTTGTTGGTATTCTTGTGCACAGTTTTCAAGTTGGTTGTTACAAAAATCTTGGCGATCCTTCCTCAGTTGATCTGGGTATCTATTCTGAGTCGCATCTGTCTTTTTTTGTAATCCCAAAATCACTTGATGAGGCCTTGATAGGGGCTGTGGGGGCTCCATGCAATCTGTTGCAGTGCTTCTTACAAATAATTCTTCATGATTCTCACTAAATGGTGCAGAATGAGCTCAAAAACTAACAAAATAGTGAGATTAAACTTTGAACATGTTAAATAGCTAAAACAGTTGTATATTACTGTATATATTCCACTTGTCTGATGTAAACACACAAATAATTTTCCAAATTTGTTTGAGTAGGATGGAACAAATTTTAGCAAGAAAAATAATTAAGACATAGGCCTGCTGTGCCATAAGTGTGCTCATATCGGTTTAGTCTAACAACATCCTTGTTTCTGTGTAAACAAATGAGCATCAGTTTGAATGATGACGATGATGACAGCTGAAACCACTGCTCCCATTTTCCCAGCAGTTACTGTGTTTACATCTCTCAACACCTTTGTTGTATTTGCTGTGTGTTTTCGTTAGATAAGAAGGCAAAAAGTCAAGTTCAATCCTTGTTGTATGCAGAGAGTCACAGAAAGAAAATGATCTGCCCCGTATTTAAAATGTCATTGTGAAATAACGGTTGGATTGACAGAGTGAGAGATGTATTATTATCAAATAATTATTATCAAATTAAACAGATGTGTAACCTGAAATGCTGAACTATGGTTATTGTCAGCCCAGCAATTATTTTGTCAGAGTGGCCTTGATGTCCTCTACACATGAAATGGTCTTTATTGAGAAACCACCACATCCCTAGGCTACAAAGTTATTTACATTAAGGCTCTAACCACTGACCCGCTTATTTAAGGAAAACAATAAAATAAGGAAAACAATTTGCCAATCTTTCAAGCCTCTCTACTGCCAAAACCACTGCAAATGTTGTGGTGAAGTGAAAGTTGCCAAAGATTTACCAAATCCATGTAAATCATGGCCCTCTGAGCTTGTGTCCTCTCCCTCTCCTCAAAAGCCCTTCAACACAACAGGCAGCATCGCACTGCCAAAAGAAATGTCTGGAGTAAATCTGCTGGTGTTGAGTCACAGCTAACCCAAGGCACATCCATTTTTTTTTCTGCGGCTCGAGGCCAAAGAGAGATCTAATAAACAAGTAGGACCTGAGAGAAGGGCCCCTCATTTATCCGACTACCAGAGCAGTTAGTATCATAGCACAGAGGCCACTTGAACTATTGTCCTGTGTATAACTCATGAGCATTTTGACAAGAAAGACTGACTGAAATGGTAATGCAGTAGATGAAGGCTAGAGATGAATGAGACACAGAGTCCATGGCCATCTATTAGATTATCATCAAACAAAAACGCAGTCAAACCAAATTCCTCAGCGCTGCCGTCTCTACACAGGTGTCTTATTAGTGTTTCTGGCAATGCATGGCACATCAGCATCACAGCTGATTAACTTTTGTGGATACATTTTGTTCCCTTCTTCAGATTATACTCAGCTATTTTCCTCAGTAGGATACTGACAGAACATGCACAAGTTTCATAGTGTAGCATCCCCTATGGAAATGTGAATGTGTTATGTATGAAATTATAGTATTTGTGGAACACAAACCAAAATGATCTGAAAGTCTTTTAGTTAGTTCCAGCATCTACAACTGATTTTATCCTCTGCTTTATAGCCATTTAAGCTGAATATCTTAAGGTTTAAGAGTGTTAGCAGGGCAAAATAAGAAACTGTATAAAGAGCTTTTGTAGCACGTAAAGAAGAGTATTTTCATTGTTTTCTAAAATTTTATATTTCTAACACTTCATGTATAATATCAATTACTGATAATTACTGTAATGAACGGCTCTTACACTAACAATATTCACTCATACATGTATATTCTGTACAAACAGCAGAGATTAGTCGAATCCACTAGCATGACTATACTAAATTTTGTTTCTGTTATAAGATGCTTTATTATAAAGTGTAAAAAAAAAAAACAACTGAATTCAGAAAAATAATTCTCTAACAAACATTTTATAATACCCTATAGTGCGGGCTAATGTGCAAGATAATAGTGCGGCTAAAGTACTTTCACATTGGTTTAAATAGATTCAACTCCTCCCATAAAGTTAAATTATCTGCGTTTAAACCCCGTATCTCGCGCTCTGATTGGCTGGCTAAACTGTATGGGGACCCTGGTGCTGATGCATTCAACATCTGGGAGAAAAGTGAGCATTACAGGGGCGGGGCGTAGCGCAAAAAAACTGCTCCATTGGCCAATCGAAGGCAACCTCATCCTAACTTCACTCGTTGATTGGTTTGAATCCCTGTCAAACAGCACTACGGGGCGTGGTCTGAGCTGCAGCCGAGGTGTTGTGATTTTAGTCTAACCAGCTTCAGTCCTGTCACAACAGTGAGGGGCGTCTTTTCGCTACGCTGGCGCTCTGGGAATACTAACCATTTCAGAAACAACTAGCTAAAACTAACAACCCCGCTTTTTTTCCTTCGTCATTCTCGAGACTTTACAGCTTGTTCTCTGCGACAGTATCTCAGAAACACTGCGACGTGTGTATTTTCAAGGTGGAAGCACGAAGGTAAGTGGTTCGTTTACTAGTTGAGGACTTTGGCGATGCTGTTGCAGCTGTGCTTACTTTGCTAAATACGAGACAGATGCTTTAAGTTTGCCACAGAAGAGAGCTTATTTAGGCACGTGAAGATCGACGATAATCACTTGAAAACAACATATCAGACGCTTTTAATAAACCTGAACTGTCCCTGTACTCTCCCGGAGTTTCATTTATGGTCCGGAGAAGCCGCTGCTTTTCTCGGCTGTGTTTCGAAGTCCCCGTTTTTTCTGCACTGGTAACTGAATAACAGAAATTACAATCTGACATCAGCCAGGGTTAGACCAGTTTTATATAATAGTTATTTTTTTTGCAGTAGCTCTGTTCCTTTTTGTTTTCATTATTTTCATGTGTGTATCACGGACGGGTTTGGAAGCTGTGTTAACATCGGCAGCGAAAACTATATGCATAGTCATATGAAACCCTGACATACACGTTTTCTCTCTTGTTGCTGCAAGAGTCCCCAGCAACTTATCACAAATAAGCAACCGATAACACGTCTCTGACTGGCATCTCGCCTGAGACACTAATTGAATTTTTGGTTTATTTTCTGGCGGAAGCAGCCCAAACTTGTTTATCAAGGACCTGATTGTGGAAAAACAAAAGAAAGAAAGAAAGAAGGGAAAAAAGCGGGGGATTAGTGCGTAATGGAGACTGTTCACCATCAGATAGAGGGGGAAATCAGTGTGAGTTTCTGGAAAAGAAAAGCAGCAATTACGTGGCAGTTGGATTATTGTGAAACGGCACATCTCCCTCTCACTCTGCACAGATTTTACCTCTTAAATCACGCTTACTTGTCTTAATGCCAAACTCGGAGGGAAAACGATGAGCTCATTGTTCTAACAGGTTTCAACGGGAGAACCTGCCTACGATGCAGAAAGAAATTGGAAACCTGTGTTTTTCTTCTCTTCTCCTGCTTTCCTAGGAATCGCTGGTGAATGTTTATGTTGAAATGGATGCTCGTGGCTGCTTTTAAACCGTCCTCCGCACAAAGGGAGACCACGATTTGTCTCAGCCCGTTGTGCATTAGTCCTCTAATTTCCTTAAGTGGGTGTTCAGTTTCAGTTGAGGCTAAGAACATTTCAACAATAAATAAATCTCTGTTGTGCATAAACACTGACAGACTACACCACTGCCTTTTCGATCCTGGACTCTTGCAAGGTGATATTGTAGACTGCATGCCCTCTTGCTTAACTCAAAGGCTGCCCGCTTCTGCCGTTTCTCTTTGCTGTATCTGTAGCCTTGCAAAAGTTTCCCAGGCATTTTAAAAATTCATGTTCAGCTTAAGGGTTGCTTTGCCTGGATTGAACAGCAGAGCCAGCACTTACTCGTCTAGCATGTGCCTTTTTGTTCTGGCTGTGGCATGATGTTTTCCTGGAGCAGTCAGATGTTTAAGCAGAAAGTGTGATTAGATCTTGTGATCTTCTTTGGGGGTTTTTTTTTTTTTTTTGCCTTGTCCCCACTCCTCACAGCTGCTGCAGTGATATCATAGGATGATGAAGCCACAAATGGCTTGCGGTTTCCTACCCTAGTTGTACAATGACTTGGCACTCTTTGCTGCTGCGAGGACATTGCAGTGTGCCTTCAGGTTATTTTATTTGACATGTAACTGGTGCGCTAACCAGAGGAAAGGTGCTGCTGCTGTTGTGCAGGACTAGTGGGATGCTTCTGTGTAACGTATCCAATGCTTAAGCAGCAGCAGTGGTGGTCTGTGGTCCCATCTGTACTGTGCACAGTTCATACAAATCTACATTCAGCCCTCATTTGTGGTTGTCGCCCACAGTCGCAATGAACCAACTCTTTGGTTTTTTTGTTTTTTTCATTCTCTTACCATTAGGAAAGTCACATTCTGCTGATGGGTGAGTTATAGTTGTGAATGTGAGCGAGAGCAAAGTACCAGCAGTGCATTCATTTCCCTGTCACTGCTGAAAATTGCTTGCTCTTCGTCCAGCTCTCATTTTCAGGCCCCGATAGGTCGGTCGCTCAGTTAGCATGGTTAATGGTGCATTTAGCGCAGTGTGTAATTTTATTTCCAATTTCCATTCCGCTGCTTGCTTTTAGTTTGAAGTGACAAGAAGCCCCGATGGAGGGGCCCTGTGTGTGCAGATGGCATCTTTCTAATGGTCCTCAGGGTAATGATGGTTGAAATAGGCTCCTAACCAGGGGCTGAGGACTGTGGCCCTTGGGGGACATTCAGCAAGCCTATTTCCATTTTCATCATCAAGATAAAGTACTCAGAACATAGGCGTATGTACACACACACAGTTAGTCTGCACTTTGGATTGGTCAGAAGGAAAAAAAAAAAGAAGAACTTCAGCAGGACTGATGAAGACACTTTAAACCCTCAGGCGAATTTGAAGTTTGTAAATTGCTGTGCCCTATTTTGAGCTCAGTGGAACTTGAGGGCATAGATAATATATTTTGGGATAAATTTTGTTTCACATCATGTTCAAAATTGTCTGAAGCGCTTTAGACTTTAAGCACTTGTGCAACTGCTGATGTCTAAAGAAGGGTGGGTGCAGTGCCGTGCTTCAGGAAGCAACAGTTAATCGCCACTCCTCATCCGCAACATATGGGACTTTGTTTGGCCCTGTACCTGAGAGAGTCACCGGTCTGTGGCACCTCATATTTCATTTTGATAATGGCTGGTAACCCGTGGCAACTGTGGAGGCAATGAGAGCTTGGCTTCTTGAAGGGCATGGTTGAAAAAGGGAAGAGGGTGGGTTAAGAGGATGTGAAGTCCAAGGCTGCTTCCCCTGCTCTTTCCTGGTTGGTTGCGTTGTGTCCAGCGAAGGATGTGGGACCCCTGGGGAGTGAATTATTACCTGTCAGCCCCGCAGGCTCCCTGTCATCCATAATCCAGGGCTGACACAGCACAGGCTGGTCCAGGCTATCTGCTGGGACCACAAGGCCTTGGCCTCCAGGTCTGGCCTGGTTTGGCCGTAGCTGGTAAGAAATCGCATTAACATGTTGAATCAAGCGTTACAAATGCACAGTTTAAGACTATCATACAAACCTACCTTGTGCCTTTTGCATTATAGCCAGTGGGTCTTTGTTATTATTCTGACTAGTGTAGCTTTTGGGGGGGTTTAAGTTGGTTCTTTTTTTTTCTTACTGAGCAGAAGGAGCTTCTTTACTGTGCCTTGAAGTAAAGCTGTTGCTCATCATTTTGCTGATTCAGTGTACTGTATCTCCCAGGTTTATCAGCCTGTGTGGTTTTTAAAGTTCATTTACAGATTGCCAGTGGCACAGACATAATATATACTGCCAGCTGCATCTGTTTTCCTGTGATTGTCGCAGCTTGTTGAAAGTAAAGGTGAATACGGCACTGACAATTTTTGTCCGACAGGTCTAATCATTAACTGTTAGATGTGAATCCTTAGCAGGCATATTATTACTTTTGATTTCAAAAACAGGCGTGCAGCTTCATCCTGCAAGTGGTCCTGTGGTTAGTGTAGAACTGAAAATTATAGCCAAGCTGATGAGTGTGTAAGTTTTGGGAGGAAAACCTTTGAGTTCAGTGAAAGGCTAGAGGGAAGAAGTGAAGGAAGAAGAAAAAGATGGCGGGAGGCGGCAAACCACAAACTGGACAAGAGACAGGCCTTGGTGCTTTTATCCAGACTGGCTGTCTTCCTGAGGTTTTGTCAAGCTGTTCCTCAGAAACATTAACCCCTTGTCAAACATGGACTGGGTCTCTGTTTTCCAACTCGCCACAGCCACATGCAGTGCGGCAGGAACACAGGATGATTGTCTGGTAACACTTCATGAAGCATGGTGGATGCAGTCCAGCAATTGGAGTGGAAAATATAACCTGTGGCTCTCAATGTCAGCAAATTAGCTCAAATTCATATTTTTAGTCTAAATGGGGGTCTCGTGTATCACAAAGGAGTCTTTGTCAAAAATCAGACCTCAGCTTTATTCTCCTTTGTTTCTTTTCTGTATTAAGTCATGCACTGAGGTTTCACTGTTTTCAGTGTGGTTTGTCTTTTTAAAAATGCTGAAGTCGAGTAATGATACTTGTAGTTTCATGCTTTTTGTCTCTCTCACTCCATATCAGTTGCCCTTTAGATGAAGGACAGAATACCCATCTTCAGATATCAGACACACTCACTCTTTGATTTGTGTAACAAGGAGGCTGTGTACGCTACCTACGGGGAAGCTTGGAAGCAGCATGCACCACAAAAAGGATTTCTTCTGAATGGAAAGAAAATGAATCATCCAAAAATAAATTCTTGTCATTTTTCATGCATATTCTATGTGGAGAAGTAGCTAATGTAGTGCGCTGTGTGCGCTTGAAGTTTTTTATATAATATATAAAATTATTAGCTATTGAATAAGCACAAAGATCCTCCAAAATGCCCATTCAGCTGTGTGATCCACAGAATCCAGTTTATTTTGAAAACCACAACAGTCAGTAGCAGAGCTCCCCAAAGATTAAGATAATGCAGACATCACAACAGGCTCTCTTACATCCACAGAGAGCAGAAATCCCCACATTTATGATTCCATTTCTTGCCTCTGTGTTTAATTGTAGGAAGCAACTGATATGAGGAAACACGTGTCTCTTTAAGTAGCCTCTGCTCATAAATACTAGCTCTTGATTCTTGAACTCTTAGTTGGGTCAGCTGGGGAATGGCAGAAGGGCCCAGTTTGTTGCTCCAAATGATCTCTTAATTACTTCATAATGTGGGCAGTCCTCCTGCATCATTGATTAGCCAGTCAGGCTTAACATGGAACAAATTGCTCCATGACTTTCCAGTCTCGCGCCCTTATTGCTTGTATTGGTAAAATTGGAAACTACAGTGAATGTTTTATGTTTTTTATAAACTAAATATTAATTTCATTCAAATGGTATATACTGTACACCAGAGACCTTATTAGTTGTTTAGCTATTTACCAATAGTTACCAAAAGTAACATCATAAATGCAGAACATTAAGGCAGTATGGGATCATCTTGACAGAGAACGTAACTAAAGACGACCAACATCCGAATTTCCTAAAGACTACTTAAAGAAATTACAAGAAAACTTTAATTCAATTAAGTTCAAATCAAGTTAATTCAGTTCACTTTTATTTATATAACACCAAATCACAACAACAGTCATCTCAAGCTTTCCTTAAGATAGTCCAGGGTGCGTTGAAGAATAAATGGTCATACCAAATATTGACTTATATACTGTATTTACGCCTATGTTTGCATATTATTCAATGCACTGCACCTATTTCTAATTTTTAAGAAAAATATAAAGTAAAAAGGGGGGCAGGTCAAGACTTTTTCATAGTGCTGTACTTAAACATGCTGGTATGTTAATAAAAATGATCAGACATTAGGCACTAAAGTTGGCTTGTACTTGCCTATTACTGCAGTGCATTTGAAAGTACTAAAGTAGACAGTTGGATATCTGATTATTAATATCAGCATTGTTACTGAGCTTGTCTTGCAGTGTTTCGTTTTCTGATTTTATCTTTGTCTCCACACAAAAACATTGTTGAAACCTATAAAAAGGCCCAAGTGTACAAAAAACTCTGCGCTTTAATGTCACTGTTTTGCGATGTGTGACTCTCAGAAAAACATGCCAGCTCTGATAAAAGGAATTGATGAGCTTAGAGGCTCAGAGGCTTAAAGGCATACAATTCCAATGGATTGAAAAATGTGGAGAACTGTTTCTCGATTCCGATCCTTTGTCCCATCTAACTGTTTTTAGCAGTGCAATTTATTGAGACTGCCCAGTCTATGTCACACACATAATGGCTGAAACACTGGAAAAATTGCAGCTGGTGTAGCATATGGGGAATATCGAACAAAGAACAAAAACCTGTATTAGTTATGCCAGAACAACTGGCTTCGATAAACAGAGTACAGAACAACACAAAACTACACTTTAAAATTAGTGTGTGAGGGAGCGAACAAACTATGTATTTTATCGCCTGAAACACAGCCATGATATGTTACAAATGCTGTGTAGCAAAGAGAAATGTTGCACATTTGCTGCAGTCAGTTACAAAAGCTTTGCTAATGTGAATTAATTAGGTCATATTTGGTTGTTTATGACACTTTTTTTAAGTGTTTGAGTATTTTAAGATAGCTGCTCTGCATGTATTCTTAATATTTTGGTGGCACAGTTGGAGAATGATATTCAATTCTTGGAGTTAAACTTTGTAACTTTAATTTGGCCATAACCCAAGAACTAGAAAACGCAGATCTCAAAGTAGACAAGAATAACAGCAGTAAAAGTTACACATGTGCAAAGTGTCCTCTATGAATTACCCAGTTGTGTGTTTTTGCAGACCTGGGCTCACAGAGCATGCAAATTGCCATCCTTCTGAGCTGATCTTGCAGGGAGTGTGTGTAAGTGAGACGGCCTCTGGCCAAACCAGCCAGCTGACTTCCTGTTGGCTCCCCACACACATGAAAATAATCACATTGGTATGACTCCTCCGCACTTTCCAAATGATGTTGTATCGGATGGATCAAATTCTGGTAATAATTGGGGTCATTCTCTAATCATTGTAAGCTCGACCATCTCCATATACATTCACTGAAATGGGAAAGTCAGCCTACTTCCAGCATGTTTTTCACACTTTGAAATCTGAATGTTTGAACAGGAACATCTTCAAAACTGTTAAAGATAAAAACCTGAAATTTTCAATGACCTTTCTGGCCATAACATTGAAGCAGGATCTATAATTCAGGACAGATGCATTTAAAAAAACAAACAAACAAACAAACAAACAAACAAACCACTTGAATAGTGGCTAGTCAAGAAACATGTTATGGGTAGACACAAACATATTTGCTATATACAGCTATAATTATATATGTCTAAATTTTAAACTATAGATTTTACAGGCAGAAACTTTGAGCAGAAATTGTTCAAAAACTGTAATGATTTGATATGGAATAAACCAAAGGAGTTTTGGGTTTCTTAATACTCGTAAAACAAATGTGTTTTAGCAGCTCCTTTTCCAGCAATTTGGTTTATTGCTGTGTGCATCACAAGATGAATGTGGAAGTTGTAGTAATGTGGTTTGGCCAGTTTGCTGTGCAGCCCAGCAACATTTCCTCGTGTTGGATTTTTGTTTTTCTAGAGCAGGAGGGCTGGTAGATCTTTGATTTGGGTTTTGTTTTGAGTTTTGTTTTTTATTCGCTTGTAAAGCGAAAGATAAGAGAGAGATTAATTTTGCCTTAATAATTAACTTATTTCAGTTCTGCGCTGCATCAGTGCAGTTTTGAAGTTCTTGTGTTTTGACAATTAACCACAAAAGATTATATCAGTCCTTTAGCTGGCAGTATGGCAGTTTAAGTATGATGAAGTTCTTTATTTTGTTTCCTGTGCATTTTCCTGTTTTATTTCTGACAATTTTTGATCGCCTTTCCACTAAACCTGGAGCCTTTTTATAGTGCATGTTCTCAACAACGTTTATCTATTTTCTCTGTTGTGCAGTATCGTGTTTTCTTCAGCATTTTCGTCTTCATTGCTGGTTGTTGTTTCTTTCTTCTTCTTTTTTTTTTTCCTGTGTGTGCCTCACTTTTCAGAGATTGGCTCTCAATCAAGTGGTGTGGGCAAGACTGTAATGCTGTTTTCAATTTGTGAAGTTTTTGCTTCTTTTAGTGGAGCTTTTTTTTTCTTTGCCTGTTCAGCCACAGTGGCTATCACAGCTTCTACTAACAGCCAAGTTACTCTCCTATTTCCTGCAAACAAACAGCTGTTGTTTCTGGAGGAAATGTAGCCATCCATCTTTGTCCCTGGCAAAGACCTACAAGATAACCAGAGCTCTTTTTGTTTTGGTTTGCACTTTCAAAAAGAACATTAGGCACAGCTTATTTTCCGTAGAATAAGTTGTTACAGACATGTATTGCTTTGAATTGGAGCACGTCTCTATCCAAGACAAACATTTGGGTCTTTTTAAAAAATATATATTATTAATAAAAAAAGGGCTAGTTTGTCCCTACATGTTTGGCTGGATATCATTACACACAGAGCTTTTGGTGGCACAGATTAAAATCTCACAACTCCTGAAATGGTGAACTGAGAGAAAACAAGGCTGATCCAGATCGGGTGGCAGAAAAAAGACTGGCCTCATTTAAGCCGGCTAACAATGCCTGAGAATCAGCTGTCACCCGTGTCTGTTTTGATACAGTTGTTTTTAGACTCTTCATTAGTCTGCTGTTTAAACAGAGTGATACTTTTTAGTCAGATGCATGCCTGCTTTGCGCATTTCGAGGATGAGAGACTTTATTTTTGTAAAGATTGTGAGTACTGTGTGTAAGGAATTTATGTTGTGTCAGTAATCCAGTCTGCTAATGTTTTAGAGCAATATTGGAGCTGCTGGCATCATTACTTCTTTTTTTGTTTTTTAAAACACAAATGCAGAATGAGGCCTGTTTTCATAGTAAATCTTTTGATAGCTGATCATATGAAACAAGCAACTGTAAGTGTCATATTGCACTTTAAGCCACTGTATTTATTTTATTTCTCATACTATAAATCAACTGATTAGTTTTTGGAAATAACAATAAAATGAGTTGATACTTCCAGGTCTGCATGCACATAAATGTATCAAGTGTATAATGGGGGAAAAAAAGAGAATCCCGCCAAATTCTCACATTTGAGAGGTTTGCCAAACATAATTGAAATCCACCAGAAGTGGGTTGCACTGAAAGACTTGGAAGGAAGTGTGCAAAGTGTTGATGTTGAAATGGCCATCGCTAAGGCTGTAGAGCAGATATGCGGAACGAATTGGGTGATGCAAAGCAATGTGGGTTAAGAGTTTCTGGCAGAGTGAGACTGAGAGATTGAATATCTGATTTTTCTCAGGTTTCTCTTTTGATAATCTGTTGCACAGAAATTGTCTTGCTTGTCAGATCTCGACTGAAGCAATTAGGTTGACTGCATGAGGGAGGAGGGGTCTGGTGTGTTGTTGCTATTGAAGTAACTTTGAGTTATGATCATGCCTCATTGTTGCTTATTGCAGTTTTTTTGAAATGAGAATTTTTTATGGCCCTGAAACGTGAAATGAAGCAGGAAATTAAAAACCTACGTTTTTTTCCCCCCTCCTTCCCTCCTGTCCTATTCATCCACAGCTGATGCCTTCAAACAGTAGTAGTTCCTCGTTTCTATTCTCCACGCACTCAGGTGACAGGTATTCACATATTTAATTCATTTAAGTGGTCAGAGAATTGATTTTTTTTCTGCAGGGAGTTATCTCACATCTTTTGAAAATGAAATGGGCTCTTCTCACAGCTGGATGGTAATATGACAGTCATACTTTGAAAGAAGATCATAAATGCATCTAATTTCCAAACTTTCCAAAAATAGCCCAAACCACTTGACCCATTCCTTGAAAGGTTGGGCAAGTCTACTTGCACTTACCGTACTGGTCTTACTTTAAATGGATAGCAGAAGTTAAACTCTGCAAACCTTAAATTTAGGTGGAAGGTAGATTGATATTTTCCGGAACCGAGACTGGCTTCCCAACTCTCGGCCTCCCTCGGGGTCTTTATCCGATTTCTTATGCATGCACCCTGCGCTTTGCAGATAGGAATTGTGGCTGATTTTGTGCAAACAACACTCTGCATACCCTTGTGCTTAAATCTGTAATGTGTTAAAATTAGAATCTATAGTGTGTTTTCTTTTAAGATTTAACTGTGAATTCCTGGGTGAGTATGAAATGTTTTACCTGTGTGAGCATTTGGGGCCGGATGTTGGCCGCTTTAATCTGCTCTGACGCTCTCATGCTATTATTTGTGTATATTTTAGTGGTCACCATATGTGCAGTGAATGTTTGGCTTGGACAATGTGCGATAAGTCTGCTCGCCTACACTTAGCTTGGTCATTTTCATCCATTTCTCAGAACTCCGGGCTTGTTTCCATTAAACTGAGGCTATTTTTATATCAGTGTTTGAGGGGGAGGGTTTATCAGGGGGTTTCAGTTAGTGTCATATGAATCCAAACCGGGCAGGGGTCCAGGGTGAGTAAAACAGACCTCCTCCTCCTCTCAAGTGCCCTGAACTCTTTCCATTTGGAGAGTGTGTGTACCAGTTTATTAACCATGTGTTGACTCACTGCCACAGCTGTGTGATTGTGTATGAGTTTGCATTCTTGTGGTTAGGGGAAAAAAAAAGAGGAATTCTTCATAGATTCACCATGAATCCCTTGATGGTTAAGCACTGATGCAAAGAAATGTTAAGAAGAATTAAAATGTCACACTGTGTTGCTTTTTTTTATTTCTTGACCATAGACTAAAAACGCCAAACGTGAATTTACTGACACAAATCAGAGAAAAACAAATTAAAATGCCCCAAAACATGAATAACATAATTGGATTAATACGTTAAAGCTTGCTCTATACCTCTATAAGGTCTTGACTAGGGATGGGTATCGTTTAGGTTTTATCCGATACCGGTGCCAAACCGGTACTTTTGAAATGGTGCTCAAACCGGTGCTTAAAGAATGGAGAACACAAACTTTGTCCAAAAACCTCTCATGTTCAGCTGTTTTTTTTTTGTAAAAAGATAACAATGTTAGCCTTTTCTGCAGCTATGGGGCATATATGGTATCACTCTTGGCTGGAAGCAGTGCTTAATCAATGGAAAAAACACAAACTTTGTCCAAAACCTCTCATGTTTAACTGTTTTCCACTTTTTCTTTGGTCATTTTAGCCTTTTTGGCCAGGGTGAAGGGAGCATCTGCCATCAAACAAGAAGACAGCTGCATGTAGCTATGATGGTGTTTGCTAGTTCACCTTACATGCATTAATGTAATAATGTGATTAGCCTACTCAACGTAAATTACACACGAACAACATTAAGCTACTCACACAGAGAAGAACGGCTGCTGCTGCCATCATCACCCGTCATTCATTTCTGCTACACTGGCAGGGCTAGGGGCCAGGACTCTATTCTTCGGGTCTTTGGGGGATGTTGCTCCGGGTCCGATAACAGGCAACCCACCCGCAGTAGATGTGCACGGTGTGAGGTCTTGCAGCAAGCTATCAAATACGGCGCATTTCTCGGCTTTTAAAAAAAACGCTATGCGTCGCCAGGTGTTTCATCGGATTTGAGGTGTTACCTCCTTTGACAGTATCAGCTTAAAGCACTTGTTGCAGGCTGCTGAGTTTGCATCTTTTGCTGTGAAGTACAGCCAGACTTTTGACCGCTTCGCCTTGGGCATTTTAATCTGTAGCTCTGCACAAGAGAACGTACGTACCTAGACCCGCCTACTATCCTCGGAAACGTAAAATGATTGGCTAGAATCTAAAATGTATCACAGCTTAGGAAAAATAAAGCACCGAAATGTGCGCTGCTTTTCGGTCTGGTTACTACAGTTTATGTCAGAACCGGTACCCATCCCTAGTCTTGACCTCAGTAAATGCACGGAAATTACTTTTATTTTGATTTTGCAATAGATTAAATTGAATTCAACTTAATTGCTGCTTATTCCCTAATCAAATAAGCAGAGGATCATTTGAGCACCAAGTTAACATTTCTTGCATCATGCTTCATGTGTTATCTCAGATTGTGAGCTGTTCATCTTTCTTCTTTTTGCATTACAAAAAAAGCATCTTGCATACATGACACATTTATAATTGGGTTATAGTGAGTGTGACTAAATAAGAAAGCAAATGGAAACAAAGGTTGAATCTTCTTACTTGAGCATATATAAATAAAATATAAAATAACCATCAATTATGTCAATTTGCAGCTGTGTTATTGAATTTTGGATATCCACTGGTGAAGGAAAAGGTCATGTTGCTTGTCAAAAAATTCTGTTAGTCAAACTATAATTCCCCGAACATAAAAACAATCTTAGAGTAATTGCACATGATAATTTTGGCGTGTGTGTGTGTGTGTGCGTGTGTGTGTGTGTGTGCGCGCGCTCCACAGTGATGTGGAGGACTGTGCCGGGATTTAAAAACATGTTCATTAATTTACTCTGAGGCTGTAAACTTATTTCCACCAAGAGACACACAAACACAACAAAACACACCCACTCAACCACATGAGCAACTTCCAATTTCCAGCGAATGAAACCTTGTTTGAGCTGTCTTCATTGCCTCCCTCTCTGTCCTCCCGGCTTCCATCGTCTCTCCCTGAGGGGCAGTTTTTAGTGACTGATGGCATGAAAGCCAGCTGAGGGTAAACAAACCAGCAGACCACACTTTTGCTTTAATGTCACAAGTCAATGACATGCAGCTGGGTGAAAGGAATGAGAGGGGGGGGGGCAACACCTACACTTTCACTCTCAGGGCCATATCTGAGGCTGACAGTAGCCCTCCAGCTAAACACAGACAGTCTGCATTAGTGTTGGCCTGTAGCTACAGGTGCCAGGAGAATCAAGCCCAGTTTTATAACTTGGACAGAAAGACATGGTACGAGTGTTTATGCTGCTCTGAAGCAGGTTTATACAGCTTTGTTAAAATTATCATTATTAGGTGTCAATTTTGCAGCCTTATGGAAAAGAAAGAACAGTTCTATGAGCTACAAACCTTATTATGTACACTTAAGTGTATTTCAGTTGAGCTGTATTTTTTTTGCACAATCACTAAACAAACACTATTTCTTGTTATTCAACTATGAAATATGTGGGTTCTTTAAAAAAAACCAAAAAAAAAAAACGAGGGGGGCTTCCCCTCTGTGTGAGGCACCCCGGATTCTTACTCGTTTGTGGGCCATGAAGTTATCAAATACCAAGTTTCCACAATATGGCAAGATTAAGAGGAAGGCCTGTTCAAATTGCAGTGTCTCATAGTTTTCTTTTGTTTGGTTTTAAGATTTTAGTCATTTAGACCCAAGTAGGTTTGACGTGGGTCAACCTTTTACAGTGCAACTCTGTCCACCAGCAGCTGTCAGATCCTTCTGGAAAAATAAGGTTTGATCTCACAGGATAGTTTTTGTCAATGGAATTTAAATGAGTTTAAAAGTGGCACTGAGTTGGCAATATTTCTCCTGGATTACTAAGTATCAAACCCTTTCTACTAGGATTGTGACAATAGTAGAATTTCACATTTGATATCAATACCCAGGAAATACTCAGTATGACTTTGATACCAGATTGTCTGACTGTGCTATGTTTCTGTTGTCAGAATTTTGTTGCTGATCAGAGTTGGTAAAGTAGGGTGCCGCTCTTGTCTAGTTGCTAGTGGGCTTATCTCAGCTTCAGAAAGCTTGCAAATAGCTGTGATATAAATTAACACTGCCTGTTGACTTTACAGACACGCAGGACTCAACATTTGCTTTCTAGTTCCAACATTACTGTCATCATTTTTTGTACTATCCCCCACCTTAATGATAACTTAACAGATGGCTGATGTGCCAAAGGGGTAATTGCTATTAGTTTTACAGTTACTGTTAATGTTTGCAGTGTCTGTGTGAAGATATACAATAACTGCTAACGGGCGCTTTAGTGGTGTTGAAGTGTAAAGTGCTGTGTCAGCCTGGAGGCAAAGGTGGGATGCTGCAAATAGTAGTTGTTGTTTTTTTCCTACCTACTTATCTGTCTCATACAAGCAGGTAAAACAAAATGGACTAATGCAGAATTATTGTCACATGCATGGGGTTTGGGGTGTGTAACATATATTGACACAATAAAAGAGTGCAAACATTAGGCTTGGTGTCTGTTTTGTGATAAAACAACCAACTTCTTCCAGTGAAAGTAAAGTGCTATGCCATATATAATGGTTTTTATTGTTTGTTTCTTTTTTTAAAATATTTTTGCCATAAGTGTCTTTTTTGTAATTTCTTTTCCAAAGCGTCTTGAGAAGTAGATCTCTTCGATTTCTAAAGATCTTTCAGAAACACTTGACTCTGACCTATGAATCATCAAGCATATAAAAGGCACCTAACTCAAGGGATGGACCAGTGTTGTCTACCCATACCAGAAAACTTTTTAAATTGTATCTTTAGGCACTTTAGTAGCACTTTACTGCCTGGGACATAAATGCATAATTTGTTCCTATTTCTTTAGTTGAATCTATGAAAAATGCCAGAGATAATGACACACATGCACGCCATTTGAACTGGCATCAGAAATGACATCAGTGAAAGTGTGGCTGTCAAAAAGCCATTCTTAAGGAAAACTGGGAGAAAAGGCTGAACTGTTCCTGAAGACTACTTAAAGAAATGATTAAAAAAAAGTTTGCCTACAAGGGTTCAGGCTATGTTGAAGAATAAAGGTGGTCTTACCACATTTTCACTTTCAGGCTTGTTAGAATTGTACAAACTCACATTGCACATTTCAGTAAATCAATCTATTTTTCCAATTTTTGAGCAAAACATAAAGACAGTACTGTATGTTCCAGAAACATTGCTCTCTAACAATTCAAGTCATTAAAAAAAAATAGCAGAATAACTTTAAGGCATAGTCGTGTGTGCATGTCAAACTGTCTTTGAACACATTTCAAATTTGTACTAACTGAAAAACTCGATATATTGACCTTTTTGTGAAAAGGTTCTGCACGAAAGATGGGGAATTAAATCAAATGTCATGTGCAAGTTTTATTGACTATATAATAGCAATTCAAAGCCGTTTATCAAGTACCAGCACCCCAACCGAGATCTAGTGCACTTCCTGCAGCGTACTACTGTGTTTGCCGCTTGTCAGTCAAAACCCCTCTGATTTGAAAATTAAATCTGTGAAAGAAGAGAGCTACTGACTGGCCTATGCCTAACATGTGCAGGAGACAGAGGTCAGTAACTCCATAGACGGCAGTCTATTCACAAGGAAGATCTTTTTAATTAGACTATGTTCTTTTAATTAACCAGCCAGCATAATATCTGTGTCCATTTGTCAGCCCTTTACAATGCTTAGCGGAGCAGGGTGAAAATACCTTCTTTTGTCTCCTCACTGTTTCAGAGATCCCTGCTTCCTATTATTATATATCATTGTTCACTGAAATGTATTTTTTCTTGTCTTTTAGATTAGCATGATAATACCCCCATGGAGGGGAGGAAAAGTGGTGAAGAGCTATTGCAGGACTGCTCGTCAGGCTCACTGTGTGCAAGACCGTGGTTATTATCATACTGAATGCACCATCAGTTAAGCTAACAGCCCAAATTTCGACATTTATCTCCAATATCATAGCCTGACTGTCAATTGCATAGGGAGCACTATGGTAAATTACAGGTTATGTCTTGCTCCTTGGAGCCTGGATCGTTCCCCAGTGTAATTACGTTATGCTAATTCTGCCCCCCATGTACTTCCCATGACAGAAAGAAGACTTTCCAACTGTTCAGATATTAAGTAAAATATGAAGGAATAAATGTGGCGATTTACGCTACGGCATTGCTCGCGAAACCCGAGCACACCCCTTGTTTCTCCATGGAACTCTAGGGGATTGAGGAAAAGGCTCAGCTAGAGCTTGTAGCCATGTTTCCATAGACCGGTTCAGCTGCAGGTCAGGCTACCTTGAACTCCTCAGCTGGAATTATTGTGTCAGAGGTGGACAGGGTCAGGCCACGCTCCTCCCTTCAACACAAGGACTTTGTTAGTGTCGGACACGCAGCAGACACTGGCAGCACAAATCCCTGTCACGCTCTCGGAGTAGAACCCTGCATGGGTCAGAGGTTGTGTGTTAAGGGGGCATCCCCATTTCATGACCTGAATACTGATTGATTTCCTTGAATGGCTATCAAGGTAGGGGGCCTTGCCTAGTGATTGCAGGGACTGGTCAAACCACTTACCCTTACCCCATGTGGCGATTCGCAGTGAGAGAATGCGGTACAAGGGAAGGGAAAAGCCACTCTTTGTCACAACATGCGCAACTCCTCTGCTCAACTGTGTACCTCAGCGGGCGTATGTTTTCACTTTCCCTGAAACAAGACACTAGACCACATGTTTCCCTTTTAATAGGCAGCTGAGTGAGGAAAGGGCAGGAGTGTGGTCTGTTTGCCATTTGGTAGAAGATGGACGAGGCAACACTCCCTAGTTCCTCTGATAGATTTATTAGTTGTTCAAAATTGCACAACTGAAGTGGCCATTGACCGTTATATCAGTCATTCAATTAGCGGTGTTCAAAGTGCTTGACAGTCACCTAAAAGGCTGAACAATTTTCTTTATTTTCACAGCCAGACGAGTAATTAATCATTCCTTTCAGTAACCATGTTCTGGTAAACACTAACCAGAATATGGCAACAATGCTAAAGTTGGAATAAACAATAAACAAAATCAAAGGCATGATAAAATGAGCCCTTCAATTACTGTAAACTTCAGAAAGTTTTCACTGACTTTGTTTACCATAAACTGAATTTGATCTGTTAAAATGACTAGCACAGGGAGAGCAGAATAATGCACAGAACTGTGATTATGATTACTAAAAAGTTCATCCTTATAGAGTATCTGCAGTGGGACAATGCCATTTAAATGTCTCCCATCTCCTCAAGTGAAAAAGAAAGGTCACAAATAAGAC